>NC_140583.1:545384167-546833356 GCF_964204655.1 Triturus cristatus
TGCAAGAGGCGTAACAGCTGATAATACAGATAAACTGTGCATACGTAACTAATAGAGGCGTATACATGGGTGTAACTAAAATACGTCATTTAAACATGATGTCACAAGTGGGTGGATCCACAGAAGAATCCTGCAATGTCAGCAGAAATATTTGGCAGAGATGCGCGCGCAGCCGCATGACGTGTGATTGACGTGCAACTAGAGGGTGAAGGAGACTTGACATTTAGCTCTACATGTGGAGACAGAAGTCTGGGGGTTATGTCAACCTAATCCCAAATCATATCTAATATCCTATGTTTAAAGAACTGTGTTATCCAAAAGGAAAGGTCTCTAGGATAGAATCTGTTCTATACTGACGGTTAGTGCGTGTACAAGCGTCTAAGTGTCTACACTAGATGCGAGGGGGTAGGAATATTCCATGGTAACGGGGCTATGAATTACTTGCATGAGGACAGCGAGGCCTGGCCCTTTGCACGGTAGCTGGAGGAATGTTTACCTAAACTACTAGACAGGAATGCATCGGATGAGGAGGGAGGAGATAATCTTGAAGGTGAAATACAGTTTTTGGCAGGCGATAGGCTGGATCAGGCACCGTTAGCCGCGCAGGGAGTAGGACAAAGTTCATGGATACAGATGCAGGCTCAGACTGGAGCTTTCAGAGGCAGAAGGCAGGAAAAGGCTTGATGGCAGAATTCAGGGCCTACTCGCCTGAATCTGTAAAATGTGGAAAGTGAACCACATAAAGTCGGTGGCCTTTCATACTTAGGAATGGAATATCTGACCCATTCATGGTGGATCTGAAAGAGGACATGTTGACGGTGGACGCACATATATTTGCGTCTTCAAAACTGGAGTAGGAGGGAACATACATGTATTTATAGCATGTACATGGAGCCGTTGGGGTCTACGATAGGGGACATAACTGATCACAAAATTCATATTTCCTCATTCCCTCCTTGTCCCCTACGGACCCTCAGGAGATATCGATCTTCATCAATCCATCGATCTGTTCATATAGCATCATTTGCTCTTCTTTCTTCTTCCGGGATCTTGAATGAAAAGGTGGATGTGGGATACACGATGTGGAGGAGCTAGGAAAACAGGTGGCAGAAGGAATGCTATGTAACAAGTACCATCCCAATCTAGAGGTAGACATATATATGCGGTCTGGCCACATATGAAGTAGGAATGATGGGAAGCTCTAAATGTAGACTTGCCTTGATCACTGAATTTTATTACAGTGGTGCATTTACTATGGCCCATGTGTATGGAACCATTCTTTCTTATACATAATTCCCCTTTTACTGGGAATACTGACATGGCGGGCAAGATTGGTGTAGTTTCAGATTCAACGTTCAGGATCATGAGGTTAAGTGTAAAATTACCTAATCCATATACTTCATTTTCTAGATCAGTTCCTGTTCTTTTGGGGAGTCCCTCCTTGTTAGGGTAGCAGACTTTAAGTAAAACTAGGTTCAGGTTTCCCCATACCCAGTTGTCTTGATAAACTGCGGAATTTGAATCTAGGGAATTAATCAAACTAAACCATGCTCCACAGGAGCCATTGTGTGTGAACGGATAGGGAAAGAGGGGCAAAACTCCCTTATAGTTCTGATAAGGAGGGAGTCGGCCACATATCCAACAATTTGTGGCATTGCTGGTCTGATGGGAATGATGTAACATACTAATGAATGTGTTGTTGCGCAGCGCAAATCTATATGACAACTCATGCGGAGGAAATTCGCTAAAAGAATGTTCTGCAGTTATATTGTAAGCACGTTTAAGAATAGGGTAATACATATGTAATAGTATGCTAAAAATAATGATCAGAAGACTTAGAAAAAACAAAATTAATAATGTTACTGTGCAGTGACTACGAAGTGATTTACAATACGCATGCTTTTTCAGCTGCATTCGCTGATTTCTTTCTCTATTCCGGTCTAGAGGATACATGTCAGAAACAAATTCAACCGATTCACCTTGGAGAGGACTTAAACAATCGAATTGTCTGACTTACTAGACCTCAATTTTAGTTTATAAAGTTCTGGTTTTGATTTCTCAACCAAGGGGAGCTTTGAGTCTGTCTGTGAGGGAATACAGTGTTGAGTATTCACACTGGATGGTAGTCCATAAAATTTCTTGATATGACTCGAGTGCAACCACCCTTTGCGACCCTCAATCTTCACGGCAGTCCTTGTAGTCAGTAGAACCAATTTAGGCGACTTCCACCTAGGATCCAGTTGGGTCTTCCGGTCGAAATTCCTGACCAAAACCAGGTCCCCAGGAACCACGTCATGGGGCTTCACCTCAGTATTATCGGGAAAAGCTGCGGATACCTGTGAACGACAAGATTGTAGTGCAGACATCAAGGAAGCCAGGTAATCTGTCAGCATATTACAGTCAACATCAGTGATTTTGCGCGGTATAGGCGTCCCCCACATATTTGGTGGTCTACCAAAGATCACTTCGTACGGGGATAGCCCTGTTCGAGAATGTGCTACCATTCTCATGTAAAAGAGCGCAACTGGTAAGGCTACTATCCAGTCGACACCTTTTTCCCTACATATTTTGGACAATCTAATTTTCAGAGTTTGATTATGGCGTTCCACGAGACCTGCTGCCTCAGGATGTCGGACACAGTGGAATTTCCATTGGTAGCCTAGCAAAAGGGAAACGTGTTTCATTAGTTCGGATGAGAACGGCTGGCCGTTATCTGAGTAGACAACACGTGGTAAACCGTACCGTGGGAAGAATTCTCGAACTAACTGTTTGGCAGTAGTCGGAGCAGTGTAATCTGAAACCGGGTATGCTTCTGTCCAACGGGAAAGAGCACAGAAAACTACGAGAACATATTTGAATCCTCGACATCGTTCCATCTGGATATAATCCATCTGGAGGACTTCAAAAGCATGATCGGGAGGTTGAAATCCACCCTGCTCTACGGGGATGCTTTTACCTGGATTAAACTGACAACATATCATACAGGTACGAACTTTTTGTTTAGCTGCTGCTCGCAAGTGTTTGTTGAACCAAATGTGTTGAATGCTGTCTAGCATAGCTTTTTCTCCTAGGTGCGCTGGACTATGTATTGTGTTAATGATGACTTGAACCATAGAGTCGGGAAGAAACCATATAGATTTTTCCTTCGTCATCCATCCTTGATCCGTTTGGATCCCTCCTAATTCAGTCCATTTCTTTATTTCTTCTGGTGTAGCATGTGTCTGTATGTCAATTACATCAAGGGCGGGATCCTTAACTGTCATGCAATGTGTTAGTGTCTGAACTATTGTCTTTGTCATGTCAGTTGTGAGAGTCTGATTCTGAGCAGTCTGTTTAGCTGTTCTGTCAGCTAGGTCATTACCCTGAGAAATGATATCGGTAACTTTTGTATGGGCTTTGCATTTCATAATCGATATTGCAGTAGGTAGATGAATTGCGTCTAATAGGGCTTGAATGAGGGGTCCGTGTTGGATGTGGGCACCGTGAGAAGTTAAATAACCTCTCTCTCGCCACAGTACGCCGAAGTCATGGACGACTCCGAATGCATAACGTGAATCTGTGTATATGTTGACTTTCTTATTTTTGGCTTGAATACAGGCTTGTGTCAGAGCGATGAGCTCTGCTGCTTGAGCCGACAAAGTGTTAATACGACTTGTTTCAATGACTTCAGTGTCTGTTGTGACTGCGTAAGCAGCCACTAACTCTCCTGTACTTGTTCTCATACATGACCCATCTACATACAATGTCAAGTCTGGATCTGACAAAGGAATATCTGTCAAGTCTTGTCTGGGTTTCGTCGTGATAGTAATGACTTCGACACAATCATGTGCCAATGGATCTGTTCCGCCCACTGGTAACAGTGTGGCAGGATTTAACGTATTGCAACGTCTGATTTCTATGTGTGGCTGAAACAATGTCAGTTCGTAACCGGTGAGTCTCGCTATAGTCAAGTGTTGTGTTTGTGTGCGGTTCAAGAGAACCTCTACTGCATGTGGTACTTGTACTGTCAATTGATGTCCTAACACTATGGCATCGCTTTGTCTGATTGCTAAAGCTGTTGCTGCCACCGATTTCAGGCACGCAGGAAGAGCCTGAGCTACTGGATCTAATGTACTAGAGAAATAAGCACATGGTTTGTGTGATCCTGCTTGTTCCTGAGTGAGTACTGACAAGGCAGTACCTTCGCGTTCTGTAACAAAGAGTGTAAACTGTTTACTGTAACATGGTGTTGCTAAAACAGGTGCTTGGCATAAAGCTTTCTTTAAACTTTCAAAGGCGTGTGTATGTTCTTGAGTCCAAGGGAGGACAGTCGATGTGGCTGCCTCCTGTGTTGTCAACTGGATGAGTGGTTTTGCTAGAAATGCATATTGAGGGATCCACTGCCTACAGTATGAAGTGAGGCCTATAAAAGCCCGTACCTCCTTTTGTGTCTTGGGTGGTGGCATGTTAGCGATTAACTGGATGCGGTCGGGTGTAAGCTGCCTTCCCTCCTTGGACAGCGAGTGTCCAAGGTAAACAACTCGCTGGACACAGAATTGCAGCTTAGAAGGGGACACCTTGTGCCCCTTGTCGGCCAGAAATTTCAAAACCGTCAGTGACGCTGTTTCACATTCAGGTTCGCTTCGGGCGGTGATCAGCAGATCATCGACATATTGAAGCAAGGCAGTGTGAACTGGCATGTGGATACTGTCAAGTTCTCGTTTCAGTGCTTGGCTATAGATGCTGGGGCTTTCTGTAAATCCTTGAGGTGCGCGTGTGAATTTAAAACTTCGTCCATTTAAACTGAATCCGAACAGATATTGACTTTCCGGATCTATTGGGACGCTAAAGAAAGCATTTTTGAGATCAATTACAGTGAAGAACGTTGCTTCTGAGTCAATAGCTGTTAATAATGAAGAGATATCTGGGACCACAGGGTATTGTGGTACAATACATTTATTTAATTCGCGCAGATCAATAACTAATCGATATACTGGTGATGCTTTTGGATCCGTTCTTTTAAGAATCGGAATTATCGGGGAATTACATACATTGGTGTCGGTTTCGACAACCACTCCTTGTGCAATGAGCTCGTCAATGATTTGCAGTAATGCCACAACAGCATCGGGTGGTAACTTGTATTGTCGTATTCGTGGTAGTATTACTCCTGTTTTTAGTGTGACACGATATGGTGTAATATTCATGCAACCAACATCAGTGGGGCCTTGTGCCCATAAATGTGTAGGTAAATTCTGCAGTCGGTGATCCATGTCTCTGGACACATAGTGACCTTTAAAGTCACGTAAAAATAGTCGTACTCCTTCCGGAGAACAACATATTATAGCTCCTAGAGCTTTCAATGTTTTTATACCTAACAAGTTTTCTGGACATGATTTAGTAAGCAATAAATCTGTAGTACGTGTCAATGGACCGATCGTAAGTGGAAGAGGTTGTGTCACGTCATTTATTATAGGTTTTCCTGAGAATCCAAGGGAAATATTCTGTGAGCCTGAGAGGGGTGCCCCTGGAACTTCACTGCGTCTTATAGTTGTTCTGCTTGCCCCTGTATCAAGTAAAAACTTTCTGTCTTCCCCTAATAGTTCACTATGTACGTAAGGTCCCTCTTGGTCTACAGGAACCTCAAAAAGGGGTAAGCCAACTTCCCTCTCTAGACTATGTCATGTATATCGCTGATAATCGGGATAATCTGCTTGTGCATACTGATACATCTGTTGTGTTGTTGCTTGTGTTGCAGCCATAGGCTGCGCTTGTGGTGGTGCTATGGTCTGTTGTGGAGCTCCCTGTTGCGGAGCTAGTTGTTGCGGAGCTAACCTAGGTTGTGCATACTGAGGGATTTGTTGTTGATTCTGATCCTGTCTAGGTGGACGTGGTCTCTCCTGGGTTCTACCTGTGGCAATATTATGTTTCAGGACTGGACAATCGTGTATATAATGACCTGGTTGTTTACAATAGTTACATGTCCCTTTCGTAGGACCTGCGGGATCACCCTTATGATGACCATCAGCTGGAACTGACTGAGCAACAAGCATTTTCATTTTTGTATCTTTCATACGTCTTTGTTCGTGTTCTTGTTCTTCTCTAATTCTATTGTGGTGATATTGTAACATCTGTAACATCTGTGATGGGGTATTACCTTGCCAGGTACTTTCGAATTTCAATACTCTATTCTTGACTTGTAGCAGAGAATTTTCAACTAATTTTGTCACGAACAGATGTGGATATGACTCACTACTCGCTTTTATGCCACTATTTATACCAAAACATTTTTCAAATCGGGAATAGAAATCACTAGTGTCTTCATCTGGTTTTGTTTACAGGCTGATATTGCACCCCAGTCTTCCTTTTTCGTAGTTAATAAACGTGGCAGTACCTGCACTAGTAGTCCTGCTAGTGCTGTAGTCTTTTCCCCAAGTCCTGATCCTGCAGCTCGGGCCTTCTCTTCGTTTTCTAATGCTGTCCAATCTATCTTTTGGTCTCCCACCTCCCATTCCTTTTCTTTGAGTTTCTCATAAACACCGGAGGGTAATAGGACTTTTAATATTTTCATAATATCGGGGTAGGTATACTCTCCCATGAGTAACATGTCTTTTATCTCGCGGTGGAAACCTGCTGGGTCCTTGTCATGGCTGGGTACTACTTTCTTCATTTCCAATAATTCTAGTTTAGTTATAGGCGTGTACACAAACACGCGTGTAAAGTTATTACCGTCACCTCTGATTGGGTGTACTTCGCGTAACGGGTTCTGTCTATCTATGTGATACATTTTTCTTCCCATGATGGGAACTGGAACGTGTTCTGGGCATACGAAATTTAAATATTGGTTTCGGAATTCTAGAATTTCCCTAATCAAATCAGTACCTGACCCTCTCCATATGTTCGTGAGTAGTTCTGTCAATATGTCAGGTAAGGGTCCTGGATCGGAGTGTTGGCTTTTATATAATATAAGGAGGTGTTGAATCATGTATATACTAGCTAAACGCTGTTCGTATGGGTCAAGATTCAGAAACGTGTGTGCAAGTACATCATCATTGTATTCGCTGGGACTGTCAGCCCATTGTACTGCTGACCTAGCCAATTCTTGTTCGTCCATGGAATCGAGCATATGGTACCCTCTTCGATCTCGGAGTAATTTATCAACGGCTTGGAATAGGTGTTCGGGGGATTTTGTATTTAACGCAGGGTTTGGAAAATGTCTATTATATTCTGGACGTATTGGACGTATCGGGTCGTTAAAGTCTCTAGTATTATTATGGGGTCTTCCTCTACCTACATAAGCTATTGTTTCGACTTGTTCTGATTCTTGCTCCTCCTCCTCTTCTGATTCTACTCTGTCTGTTTCTCGTCTTTCTTTATGTATTCATTCTACTTCCTTGCGGATCTTTCGACACATGGCGATTATACACGCCTGTCTATCATGTTTCTCTTCTGATATGTTCTGACCCCATTTGACAAGTCTTTGCATGGTATCGTGATCTGCCCCGGGCCTGTCTTGATTCCTAATTACACAATTTATGAAAAAACGTAGTAGTTGTCTTTGGACATCCACTTTCTGGTATTCCGTAGCTTCGTTAATACTTTCTGGACCTCGCCCTGTTTGGACAAAGCGATATATTTCGTCTAGGTGTTCACCCATTCCTGGTATTGTCATTAAATATAATGTAGCTCGTCTTATACGTAGTGATGATATGAGCAATTTATCCTGTCTACCTGGTACTGGGTCGTATCTACAATCCACAAGCTGTTCTTTAAACATGTCGGATGTTGCTAATTGGGGTGTACGTTGGAGTGCTAAATCTCTAAGGGTCTGTTTGTTTCGCGGCGGGGTGGCAAACATGTCTGTCGTACCTCCTGTGGCACCATCTGAGGCGCTAGGCACGAAAGGATTCGTTGGACGTAGGATAGAGATTGTGGATGCGGGAAAAACTGCAGAAACGGACGGACCTGTGGGAACTTGTGTAGGAGTTTGTAGTTGCGGGGATACAGACGGATGCTCTTGGTGTTGAACACCATCGGCAAGCGGTATGTGCGGTATGGCATTAGCATACTCGGGAGCTACGTCATCTAAATAGGAGGAAAGGAAAACGTCCTTTGCTGTTTTGGGATGTGTTTTGGGATGTGCTTTTATCGGGAGCAATGGAGGAGTTAAGTCTTTTGGTATTTCCGGGATAGCCTTAGGTAACCCTTCGGCCAGAAGAGGATACATACCATTCATAAGAGTGTTTCTTTGTCTATCTATTTGTTCTGAGTTTACTCGGGTACCTTCCTCAAGTAATAGATTTTCTCGAGTTTTATTTGAATTCTCTCTACCTTTCTCTTCCTGTCTGTGTGCTTTTTCTGTACGTCTGTATGATTCTTTACGCCATAATTCAATGGCATCTTTCTGTGACTGTCTGGCTTTCTTTTTCCATAATTCTTCTTCTACTCTCATGATGCAATCTGCATCCCAGGTCCCCGTTGCGGGCCATCTCTGACTCTCTGGTAATTCTTTGGTGTAGTCCACCCATAAATCAAGAAATAATACGGCATTTAGACCATGCTTATGATACATAAAGTATCCTGGAGTATCCCTAGGTGGAATGGGAACAGCTTCTTCGAGTACACCTTTTCTAGTTTTGATCTGTCTTAGTTTCGAAAAGAGCGGCATTTTTAGATCTTGTTTCTAGAACACACTTTATACGATGAACACAATAATGAACAGTCATTCACACCACAATGTATAGAACGTATTAAAACATTTAACATTTAACAGTTTTAACGAGCAATGATAACTAATAGAAAACTAGTTACTGACATAATACTGACACTAGATAATATTTATTTATATGCAAGACATACTATATATACTGCTAAACAGTACAGATACACTGCTGAAACAGTGCAGACCGGACTTGTGTACCCAAACCCGTCTTGACCGGCACAGACTATGTGCACGTTAAATGCCTCCCCGGTAATGGTACTCACCGGGTAGCTCGGAACGGAAGGCCTCGGAACGGAACTGAAACTGGACTGGACTGGACTCGACTCGACTGGACTCGGAACTTCGGAACTTGGTGGGACTCTGTATACCTCGGATCTTGCTCTCTCAGCTAGGCTCTGGTCGGGATACTTCGCACGTCTCACCGCCTCGTCTGGGTGTTGATCGCAGCCTCAGTCGTCCCCGCTTGGCCGGAGGGAGATACAGGAAATCCTGCGGGTACGCGTTTTTGTCCGTTCAGCTGTGGCAGGAGACCGGGCCTGCAACGCACCGCCGGCGCGTGAGATGAGAAAGTGTCCCTGTTCGGGCGCCAATTTATGTGGTAAATATTTCATTACCGGTACTATTTTTTATGCGGTAAAGTCAAGTAAGAATAACTCAGTAAATATAAGAGGCAGAATCCGTGGTATTAGAGGTTTTTAAAAGGCTTTATTCCTATACAAAGGAATACAATTCGAATTGTGGGCTTTCTATTCCATCACCACGAAAGTTCAGGAAGGAAGGGCATATATTATTGACAGATAAGCAGTTTTATAGAAAATACATTACAGTGAAACAGATGCAAGAGGCGTAACAGCTGATAATACAGATAAACTGTGCATACGTAACTAATAGAGGCGTATACATGGGTGTAACTAAAATACGTCATTTAAACATGATGTCACAAGTGGGTGGATCCACAGAAGAATCCTGCAATGTCAGCAGAAATATTTGGCAGAGATGCGCGCACAGCCGCATGACGTGTGATTGACGTGCAACTAGAGGGTGAAGGAGACTTGACATTTAGCTCTACATGTGGAGACAGAAGTCTGGGGGTTATGTCAACCTAATCCCAAATCATATCTAATATCCTATGTTTAAAGAACTGTGTTATCCAAAAGGAAAGGTCTCTAGGATAGAATCTATTCTATACTGACGGTTAGTGCATGTACAAGCGTCTAAGTGTCTACACTAGATGCGAGGGGGTAGGAATATTCCATGGTAACGGGGCTATGAATTACTTGCATGAGGACAGCGAGGCCTGGCCCTTTGCACGGTAGCTGGAGGAATGTTTACCTAAACTACTAGACAGGAATGCATCGGATGAGGAGGGAGGAGATAATCTTGAAGGTGAAATACAGTTTTTGGCAGGCGATAGGCTGGATCAGGCACCGTTAGCCGCGCAGGGAGTAGGACAAAGTTCATGGATACAGATGCAGGCTCAGACTGGAGCTTTCAGAGGCAGAAGGCAGGAAAAGGCTTGATGGCAGAATTCAGGGCCTACTCGCCTGAATCTGTAAAATGTGGAAAGTGAACCACATAAAGTCGGTGGCCTTTCATACTTAGGAATGGAATATCTGACCCATTCATGGTGGATCTGAAAGAGGACATGTTGACGGTGGACGCACATATATTTGCGTCTTCAAAACTGGAGTAGGAGGGAACATACATGTATTTATAGCATGTACATGGAGCCGTTGGGGTCTACGATAGGGGACATAACTGATCACAAAATTCATATTTCCTCAGGTACAGAAGTCTTTCCAGGAATGTTCAGGGATTTCCTTAACTCTGCAAAAAATAAAGGTTTTCCGTCTCCTATTCCATCTTCCCAAGAATGCGTTGCCTTCTCAGATTCGACTTGAATTCGGCCTCAATAGTCAAGATCTAACACAAAAAGGCTAATTTCTCAAATATATGTTGTTTTAAGGTCTTCAGGCGAAGCCACACTATGCGACTTGTGGTGTAAAGAAATCCAAACAGGCACTCAGTCATATTCAAATAGCAAGGCTCAGGCCCTCTACTCGGTGCTGAAGGACCTGAAAGCCAAAGAACTACAAATCCTTTAAGTATGCAATTAATAAACAAATAAGAAGGTTGTCATGGCACAGAGACAAAGAGAAGGTCCGCAAAAGAAGCCAGGCATTGACAATCATTGATTCTTATAAGCATCCTCACCCACAGACATATCTAACAACATTCTTAGATCTTTGTACAAAAAAAACTACCTCATCTGTGCCTTGGTTTATGTCAAACATTGGAATACATCCCTAAACGGCAGCTGTAACCACAGATTACAAAGTGTAGACTTTGCCATTTATATGAAGAAAGGTTGTCAAACATTTTATCGACCTGTCGAATTCTACTAACTGAACGTAAGATATTATTGAAAATAATTTTTTATCAACATGGTAATAGAACATGTCGGTATATCTTACTTTTTTGTATGAAAGTAGAAACTCCACAAATAATAGCAGCCTTTATAACAATTATTTCTCTAAAGCGGATAAGTTATTGTCAGCAAATGACCTGATGATTGCCATGTAGTTTGTCACCTACATAACTTGAATTGATATGTTTGTACTTGGAAAAAGAAAGGCACAGTGTTTTTAAATACATTTATTACAATATTGTTTACATCTGGCTGTGGGCTAAGGTGTTTATAACACACGATGCCAAGGCATTACTTGCCCAAATCAATCTAATTGAACTATTCACTGGATGATTTTAAGCCCAAAACCCTCAAGCACTTTAGGCGATTTTGCTCGAACATGTCTGCACCTTACCCTGATGAGTCTTAGCACAAAATCCTCATGCACTTTAGGTGATTTTACATGAACACATCTGCACTTTTACCTGGAAAAAAGATGGGAAAAGGATGGGCACAGCGTCACTTTATACAAATCAATAATTCTGCTGACTTCTAGGTGCTTTTGCAAGGATACGCCAGCACCTTAACATGAAAAGGAAGTGGAAAAATTATGGCCCAGAGTCACCTTAAACTGGTCTAAAAATTCATAGACTTTATATGTAATACCATGTATTTTGCTCATGAGAATTGCTAAGGAACACTAAACAAAGCTAATGTGAGCTCGATGATTTTAGTTTCCATTTAATGTTTACTGTATTGTAATTATGTGTGGGACCCTCAATATATCAATTTGCATTTTTTAATTGAAAGAAATAAGAAAACATTGGCGCTCACACCGGTATTCGTATTTATATACAGTTTTTAGCCTTTGTATTTTAAATAGAAAGTTGTTCAAATTGATACCATTTAATGTTAGTTAGAAAGAAGTCTTTCATACTAGCTAGTGATTTTGCGATTGTTTAACATTTTATTGATCATGATGTGCAATATAATATTGTTTTTGTTAAATAAAATATATTCATTTATTGTTATTATTAAATATAAGTCTGCAGATTAATCTGATTTAGAGTCCGTATTTTTAGTTGATTTTGGTTACCTTATTCTCACTCTAATCCTCTAAATCTAGCATGTGTAAAAAGTGCAAGAGCAATCACTCTCACAATAGCCATCGTTTTTTGGGCAGCGCTTCTGCACAATGAGGATACTGACATCATCCCTCAGTAATAAGAAACTGACACCTCCGTAGAATGAATCCAAAACTCCATTACCAGAAGCATCTTCAGCTAAAGAAAATGACTCTGCCACATCCCATCAAAGTCCTTGCCCTGACGTCCAGTCAACAAAATGATTCAGTTTAATTCTGCTTGAATCATGAATAAAATCTCCTCTGGCAGGGACCCCAAACTCCGTATTGCAAATTTTCTAAATACCATACCTGCCCAGCCCTCAGATCCTGTGCCCAACATCTGTTCTAAATTCCTCTCTTCAAGCTTGTGCATTGGAACCACCACTCCTTTCGTGTGCTTGGTGCTAAGCTCTGCAATTCTATTATACCTCACCTCAATGCTACCCCGCACTTCCTCCATTTCACACAAAAAACCTAGAACTGGATTTTTTCGCCCAATATGCAGCCTCTTCACTGCTCAAACTTGTCACACAAGTGCCATGACACTCCATTTGTGGTGACTGTGTTCCTTACAAACCCACTAAATAAATCAAACTAATCTATTCTACTTATGTTAACAACCATATAGTGATGAGCTTTGATCATGTCTTAATTGTGTTTTTCTATTCTTCTCCTTAGTGTTAATTCTGTCTAAATCTGTGTGTCTTCATTGGCATAATCTGACGAGCATGCTTTCATCAGAAGACTAATCTCTTATCCTTTGTTACTAAAATTATTGACTCAAATGCAGACACCTGCAAGTCTGCTGACACATGCATGTGCCCAAAACTTGCACCAACTTTCATTGAATCAAAATCACCTGGGTCACCAAGCACCTACAATGCATGTATACCACCCATTTATTTGGACTGATGTGACTGTTTGTTTGACTGTGTGCACTGGGACTCTGCTAACCAGGCCCAAGTTTATGTGCTTCGACCCCCAAAACTTGTTGCAATGAGCTATACTCCTAATTTGTTTATATAACTTACCAATATGTCTGTAGAATATGGTACTAAATCTACCCAGGGCCTGTAATCTGTATGTCACTTGTGGATTGCAGCACCCATCATGCAACCCACTGCAGTCACAATGCATACGTGACCGCTATGGCCTGTCTGTGCAGTTTTAAAACTGCAATAAAGTTACCCCTTTAGCTATCAGGAGGTTGGTTCAGGTTTAAATTACTGAAGAAACCTTCACTGAACCCAGCAAGAAAAGTGACTTTATCACTTGAAGTGGACTCCCATCCACCTCACCAAATAATCCACTTTCTCACACCAACTCAAATTCCTTATTACAGAACCTCTCGCCCTCTTATCTATTGCATGTGTGTTAGACTTGGCATCTTTTGGCGTGTTTCCCCCGAGGTTTTGCTTTCTGCCCTCCTGGTTTGGACTCTGTTTTTGCTGGTATAACGTTTCTGCGCGCATTTCGCACTGCTGATCGATGGTAAAGCGCTGGTGCTCCTGTGGTAAATTGTGTTCTGATTGGATGTGTGACTTACTTGTCAGTCCCCAGTAAAGGTCACTGCAGGTGCCGGGGCTTGTGAGTCAACCGCTACTCGTGGGCCTGCAGCACGGATTGTACCACCCACGTACGTAGCCCGAAAAAGGTATAAGTGAATGAAGTTTGGTATGCCTGAACTCAGCGGCTATTGACGCAGGCTTTAGCGAGGGTGCCCTTTTTTTTCTGAGTTGATAGAGGCCACTTTTAGAAAATGGGTATCATTTTGCCCAGTCATCCCGTATGCCTCTGCAGGAATGTGGATTGCCTGTCTGGGTTTTGGAGGACAAAGGCTGGGGGGCCGGAGGGGCTCCAGATGGTCTGGATAGATCAGGAAAGGGCTGATTAGACCTGGGCTGCGAGGGGGAAAGGGGGAGGAATTTCCTTGCACCTCAAAGGGCCTGGTCTGCCTCTGACAAAGCAGTCTCCAACTCCTGCCAGGAATTCACGCCAGAGAAGGCCCAACTGGTTCTGGCCGGACACCGACACCCTCTGCCTGGCAGCTCAAACGATTTTTGTGTACAAATGCTGGGTCCCAGACCCCTGAGTTTTAGAATTCACCTGGATCAAGAAGACTACACAGGAGAAGCGCCGGAGAAACTGCTAAGAGGAACGACCGCTTTGCTGCATGCTTTGCTGGGCTGACCTGCAGTGGCTGCTTCTGTCGTGGGCAGTGAAAGGCCTGGACTGGACTTTCTGCAACCGAATTGGTGAGCCTCTCCAAGGGCTTGAGGTAGAGCTTGCTCCCTGTTCACGAAGTCTCAGGAACAGCAAAGACTTCAGGTCTTTGCTGTGGGGACTGTGTGTTTTGTGCTGCAATCCGAAGAACACCACTCAAAGATGTCTACGACGACCCTTCCGAACACGTGCCCTGGAGGCACTGCAGAGGGCCCCGCCGCAATGCCGCACCGCGACCCTGGTCTCACTGAGGACGCCTGCTGACGCCATCACTGAGCTGCTGCTCGCACCCCTGTGGGCACCGCACTCCGCACCGCCTTGCTTCACGCTGAAGCTTTGGCACCACAGAGGGCACTGCCACCATGCCGCACCGTTACCCTGTTCTTACCAAGGATGCCTGCTGATGCCCTCAATGAGCCGCTGCTCGCACCACGACCTGTGGGCACCGCCTTCCTACACAACAACGCCGTGGCCTTCCTGACGCCGCCACCTCCTGCTGAAAACAGTGCTGCTGCTTGCACCGTGGTTCGGGTGCACCGCTCGTAAGTTACACGACGCACCGCCCTCATCCAACACCGCAGCCTTGGCCCACCGACGCCGGTGTCATCGACTCCACTTCATCAGCCGACGACAGCGCTCCAGCAACGACAACCCAGCAGCTTGCACCGTGACCTGCCAGCACCGTGACAAGCACCGCCTCCATCTCGCACCATAACTCTGGTCTCACCGATGACGCCATCTGATGCCGCCCCCGAGCTGCTGCTCGCACCGTGACCTAGGGGCACCACACGCCGCACCACGGCACTTCGCACCGCAACCACCAACACCTGTTGGCGCCAGCACTCCTGATCCCATCAGAGAGGAGCTCGACCTGCAACGCGAGTGACTTCAAGGGCCCCATCACCCTGCATCTCTGAAAGGTACTGTTTGCGTGTCTTCCGGACACCGTAGTTGGCGGTGACCCCACGGTCAGCCAGAACTGTTTTCGGATTTGTGTGCTCACAACGCCGCGGAAACCCGGACGGGGCAATCCACCCAAGGAACTCTTTTTAATCAACGTAGTTTTTGAACTGTGAACTTTTAAGTATAGTATTGTGGAATTTTTATCGTTTTTGGTCTAATTTGGTTATATTAAAATATTGGATATTTTTCTAAACTGGTGTGGTGTCCTTTTGTAATGCGTACGTTGTATTACTGTTGGTTATGTGCAAATGCTTTAATCACTGCCTCTAAGATAAGCCTGGCTGTAACTCCCTTATAATGACTAGGGTGGTGGTTTCTGCCTCGCTTTGGTGCAAGTCTCAGCTAGCCAGAAATTCCATTTCTAACAATGTCTCTACAACCCCTAAATCTTGGAAAGAGGCAGAGATAAATACATTTCTGGTCTATACTAGTTGTATATCGGGGATGGTATATAGAGTAAAACAATATGCATTATACCCAAATGTTTATGACACAGATCTCCAACTAGGAAGAGAAAATCAATCCATACAATGCAAACTGAGCATGACACTCCTCCATTCTGATTCAGAAAGCTAAAACCAGGTCTACTTAGGTTTCAAGGGATATACCATTTTTTGATAACTTGTCCATTGTGAACTACACCGTACACTCACCTCACACTGTCATAATTACCTTGTTTTTAGAGTAACTTTAAAGGGCCTTTGACTCAGATATACTAAATATTAAACATCCCTCTCACAAAGCAGGTAAACCACCTAGAAGCAAATTATTTGGATAAACCTACAAAATTGTAAGGACATAGATGCATTCTATAAAATAGTGGTGCATTCAATAACTCCCAGAAAAAACAGTGTAAATAATGTAGTTTAGGGTCATGCAAAATCAATGAAAATTAATTTATAAGGATCACTCGTTTAATGATCCAGTATTCATTTCAATAGTGTCTCCCACATGTTAATCTGGGCAGTCTTGGCCGCAAGGTTAATGAAAAATTACCTATTTTTTCCTGAACTCTCAGAGCACTGCAGGTGTTCTTCCATCTTTTCCAAAGTAACCCTGGGTTATCCAACATATTTTCTCATATTTGCGCATGTATTCTACATTAGCAACTTCTTCGTGCAGTGCACTGACCATGTTGTCAAAATTGCCAGGTGCATCTCGTCATTGTGTATTTAAGGAGTATGAAAAGGTATATGCTAAAAAACCTACAGGCAAACGTGAACAGCATGCTCCTGAAACATGGATTTCTTTGATGTAACACAGCATCCCCAAATGCGATGCAGTGAACGCAACGAAATTCATTTTATTAATTTATATGTTTACTTACCTGTAAACCTCCGTAATCCATAGTTTACTACCCCCCACCCTGCCCCTCCCCCTCCCCACGTCACCGCTCTGCAGGAACTCCTACTACCGACCGCGGCTGCCTATTTGTATATTACTTTTTACAATGTATTTATGAGGAGTCTTTTATTGTATGTATTTTAAAATTGTGTTGAATAAAAAATTTGACGATGATGCATACATTAGTTTTATTAATTGGTGAGAAGTGGAGGAATAAGGAATCCTAGTGAGGATGAAGCTCCACACTGGAAAGCACCCTTTATTTTATTTAAAAATAAAAATAAACTAATGAAGACATGGCTTTCACTTATAGAACAGAATTTATTGTTAATGTTAACTTAATACTGCCTTTATTGGTTGGGACTCTTGGGTCACATTGGCCACTTACTCAAAACCCACACAATCTCTTGTATGCTGCTTTTGAGGTTGGTGTTCAGCATTACATGGATTTTGGTGGAAACAGAGAATGAATAATTGCATATGATTGTTCCCTATTCCTGAGTTTATATTATAGAACTATAGCAACTTATTACTCCATTCACACACACAACAGAAATTACTTTTAAGCTGCAGAGGTTATAATTCTTCAAGCAATACTTCCTGTAACTATCAGTACTTAGTATAAGTGCCACAAAAGAAGAATACCTAACAGAGATTCTACAACTCCCTGCCTCACCTGGTATTTGGTTGGTATTCAAAACATTATTCAAGATATAATTGTAACAAACGTTTTACATACATTTGTAGGCATATTCCTTATACGAGAAGGATTCCTTAATCAGATGTGACTATCATCTCATCCTCGCCCTGTAACATTACTGGCACATAGGTAAAATCTGAAGTATATGCAAATGGTACATTTGGTGACGTGTGGCACGGGTTGATTGATGCAACAAACAGTTTTAGCTGAATTGGTGATGTGTCAACCATGCTAGAGGAAGATTGCCCATAGTACCTTGCAGTGCTCATATTGTCTTCTGCAACAGAAGGAAAAACAGAATAGTCACTAAGAGTAAAGATACAGTGTGAACAAGATACCAATGAAGACATTTTTGGCCTCTGGTTGGCATTGTTTGGGTAAATTCAGTAAAAAAGTAGAATCGATCAGTTTCTAAACTACTCGACGTATTAGATACATTAGGGTGGTTTTAATAAACCTGCTTATTGCTGATACATGCAAGGTAGTCAGAGCAGACTAGATGTGCTCAAAAGTTAGGAGGTCAAAGCTAAGAGTCTGATCATGTAAAAGACAAGTTCCTGATAATGAACTTCACACACTTGCATTTATTGGCAACATCACCATCATTTATGAGTATGACACTCTAAGAGCCCAAACAAGAACTCCTCTGCAAACTTATGATGTATCATACATTCCTTAGTTGTATTTTCAGGTCTTTGCCACCTGTTAAGCTTCTGCTAAGATTTTACCAGTTGGTTTACTGATGATTCATTGTTTCCTCTTCAAAGATTGCAATTAATCTGCAGGGATATGTTCATGTTTTATACTCTCCATCCAGACAGATCACTAGCTGTGCATTAGTAGTTATTATCTGGAAATAAAAAAGGACGTATTTACTAACCGTAACTAGAAGGGACACATATTTCAAAAAGAGGGGGACAGAACTGAATAAGAAGGTCTTCAATGTTCCTTTGTTCATTCACAAAAATAGGCCTTTTCTCAATGTAGGCTTGGAATTGGACAACCAAATTGAATGATGAAAATCCTTAAAATCATTTAGCCATGAAGTCATATGATAAATGGGCCTAAAGGTAGATACAATTGGTGAATACAGTGTGTGATTTCAAAATAGCTAGATAAAAAAGACCATATTTATAAAATGCAGACAAAGTTGCCTCTCAAGGGGGGTATTGTTTTAGTTACTTGTTGTGGCATCAGCTTCAGGGCTGCTTGCTTACTTAGCAAGGAGCCAATGGAAGCCTCTGGGCTGCTTGCTTTCTTAGCAAGCAGCCAATGGAATGATTGACGACTGTAAGGACAAGAGAGATGCTCCCGTCAGGTTATGGTGAGGGCAACATGGCTTAGTATGTATAGAATGAACAAAAAGTAGTGTTGAGTGGGAAACGTAAACCAGAGGTAAGCAGGGCATAAAAATGTGCATGGGAATCTGTCAGTACATGAGCATGAGAGTGTGTAGATGGAAGCACAGCAAGCATCTGCTTCCACTTAAAATATAAAGTTTGCATTGGACCATCTTGTTTCCTGAAGTGTAGAGGTAGGAGGTTTAACTCAAGTATTCAAGTGCTGGTTCTGGTAGACATTACAGTTGGCCAGTTACAGTTGGGGTCTACTGGATCTAGTTTGAGCTTCTAATACAATAAAATTCCTTTTGCTTCTTGGAAGAATTGAATGGCGTTTTTATTATTACATTAAACAGTTAAAACGACAAACCATGGCCCAGTGAACCACTGACCTCAAAGTAAAAAGAAAATGGGTTCACAATGGTTCCTATAGTATTTGCAATATTAGAGATATGTTGTATAAAAAATATTTGCTACTTGCTGAGATCCACTTGACTCAATGCTGGAATCAAGTCAACTAGAACTCATATGACTAATACCTTTTGCAAACCGGTTATTTTTGTTATTGGAATTCCACACTTTTTTTTAAAGTATCTTTATTGGTGTCAAACAAAATCACAGGTACAAATGTAGAAATTAAAACCCTCATTTACATGGTTGATCTGATATGAGTGCTAGTATAATAAATGTGTACATGTGTACATCTCGCGTTCTCAGTATGATATAGTTTCAACATTTTAATTTCTTTCTTCATGAGCTACTGCATTTGCCACTTGTATACCGCCATGTCAGTAATCATCTTTGGTGCAGATGCATATGTATAGAAAGAATATTGATAGTGTTCAACAAGTAAGAAATTAGTCTCAACCAAAATGCCCTGCAGGAGGATTCTGGGCTCCAAAAAAGAGACAAGGCCTAAATTAATTCCAGGAATACATGGTCTAAATGAATTCTTGGCAGACGTCCTATTTCTCCGCCAAGGTAATAGAATAAAAACTCCATTGCCCTGATGGAGGTGCCATCCCCCAGATTCTTAAATGGCCATCAAGCTGGCAGTTATTTCTAAATCATTGGCAGAATTTGCTGCCACAAGGGTATCTGTCAATCCTTTTTCAAATTTGGGGCAGGGCTCCATCAACATGGATACCACTTTATTAGGGACATACAAGGAAATTAAATGATCCATTTGGGTGCAAGCCAATGTTACCATGCTTAAAGGAGAGAGCACAAGCGCTTTAGCACTTTTTAGCAGTGGTAAAGTGTGCAGAGTCTTAAGCCCAGAAAAAACAGGAGAATGGAAAGCAAAGAGTTGGACCAAAACCACACCAAGGATGTCAGATCCAACATAGGTCCTACGTCTGAAGGTAAAATCTTGACAGGGTGAAGGCGTCGAAAGTATCCGACTGGCAAGAGGACTTCCCTGGGTGGCAAATTCAAATGTTCTGGCTCAGAGCTTTTCCCACCAAAACCAACGGCTTCACCTGGACTTTATCCAATGCCTACTCAACATTCTGAAGCCCCTTCAGGAATTAAGCAACATTAATGCATGAATAATTCTGATTTCCTGCAATAGATAAGGCAGAACGTGCCCAGAAACAAATTACACAACTCTGTTGATTTAGTAGAGCTATGCCTACCACTGGGAATACATTTAAGAATATTCAGCAGTTACACATAGGAAAATAAATAAAACATCTTGGAACAAAAAATATGAAACACACCTCACACAAACAATTAAGTGTGGTCATTAACACCAAGATGAGAACGGGGGGAATAACAATTCCATGTGCAAAATAGGAAATACAGCTAGCCTTTTCACCAATCAGTGAACACCCTTCGAGGCAACTATAGGCGTATCTGCACTGTTGAAAGATCATATACGAACCTCAGCGTTGAGTTACATTTTGGTAAAAGCAAACTTGCTGACAGATTACAAACGGATACCAGGACTGCTTGCATCACTTTTATGCAGGTGGGACAAGAGATTTATCACAAGACAAGAATCCCATTCAAATGAAAATGCCAAGAAATGGACCGACAAATCTATCTGCCAAAGAAAATGTACCAAGCACTAAATGACTCAGCGTGAATATCACTCTCCCCGACAACATATTCTTTTCTTCTTTCAGAAACTGAAATGTGTGGGATGGAGGTACCTGTGGCAAACAATGACGTGATAAATTCCCGCAGATTACCAGCTGAAAATGGCTTTTACCATCCTATCACTAAAGCACAGAGAGACAAACAACTTAACCTGGAGAGGGACACGTGTGAAAATCAGGATTCCTCAACTCAGAAGAGAGCACAACACAAAGCCACATAGAACCACGAATGTAAAGTGTATCAATGTCTCTCATTGGTTAGCTTCACATTGACTGTCATATCAGAATGGATGTGAAAAGTGTGTGTCCATAGGTTGCAATTCGCTGATAGGTAATGCCCTCAGAGAGATCGCTGAGTGAACACATTTGCAGATAAGCATACCATTTAAAAACACCAAGAAGTCAAATGTAGTACTGGGTCACAGATAAATACACTGTAATTATTGAAGCATTTCCATATAAGAAATCTCTTTAGGAGCAATTTCATACAAATAAAGATTTATGTGGGCAATTGACACAAGCTTGGCCTGCTACTGCAGTCTTGCAGCCAAAAGCGATTGAATTTATCATTTAATCTGAAATAATATCCCACTCTCCGTGTTGGGTCTCATGATCACCAGCAGGTGTTGTAGGAATCCATTGCTCTATTAAGTCATGTCAATCATATCTGGAAATCAATACATAGACCCATTTTACACAAACACCTAAGGATTGTCACATTTTGAACATTCACACATTCGTTCATTATTTATTCGGATGTTCTTGTGTTTAGTTTGCTCAATTGTTGCCCTCAAACCATGCAAAATATACTCTTGTTTGTACCACCTGTTTTAGTTTCAGAATTTTATGAACTGTTTCTCCAAACAGAAGCACTCTTGAGATCGCACACACAGTTGCACTAAAAACGTGATCCCACACTTAGGGGCACAATATATGCCTTTCACTCGTCTTTCCATGTTATGAGTCACAGGGAGACATCTGCATCCACAAGACTTTCACTGTAGAAAGACTCCGGTTGGAAGGCTCGATAGTCTGCATTCGAAGGTCTGTCAGATGGTCCTGTTAGTCTAGCCTCATTCCTGTTGATCCGCTGGGAATATTGGATGAGCCCTCACAGGGACTTTCAAATGCTCATACTCTGTGACAGTGCTGGCTAGACAGCCCACAACTCTCACCCTCTATGCCAGACCTGTAGTTGTTGCATTCACTTTGCAGCTGTTGAAGGTTGCCTCCACAACTAAAACGGAACTCTAGTCACAGAGTAGCAGACATCAAAGACGCCTGTACCACAACAGAGCACGTGCTTTAAATTTCAGGAATAACACCTGGAAGTACCAGTGTACTTTAGAGTGAGCGCTTTGTGAGGGGTTTGGGGTTGTTCAGCAAAAACATACCTTAAGTTGGAGGAAACATATGATTTGATGTATTTTTGTATCATTAGAGGATCTTTTGAGGATAGATGGTTAGATGGATGGATGGATGGATGGGTGGGTGGGTGGGTGGATGGATGGATGGATGGATGTTTTTCATTATTGTTGAGGGTGGGAACTGTATGACCATGACTCATACAATGCTTCGAGTGGGTCATAATTCCCCTCGCCTCTCTGAAACATTATGATAAATAGCATATTACAATTTGTGCATATGAATCAATGGTTTATGCCAGTAAATTTGTTCAGATTTATTAGTTAAAAAAAACAGGATGAATTGCGTTAAATTCCACCAGTGATATAAAATTGTCAGAGGCATGGAGCCTATTTGCAGAGTTGCTGTAAGGTTAGTGCAGCATGCATTCATTTCATTTTTCATTTCATAAGGCTTTATTCGGAGCATAAAGACAATGTCCATAAAAGCACATACATTTACATTACATAAACAATAATCAATAAAAACCATGGTAGAAAATGCAGTACAGAATACATGATTAAAAACAGTTAAAAAATCATACTAGTCCTTGCCTTAATAGCATGAAGAAGGAAAGTAGCGGTAAAAAAAGCAAACGTCAGGGTGGGGCATGTTAAAAAGCAACTTCATGGTATCATGTACATTTCTAACTCCAAACTTGATGAAAATGGGTTTTAAAAAGGCTGAACGAAAGTTACCGTAAAGTTTACACAGCAATAGAAAGTGCATAGTGCTTTGTGCTGAAGTATTGTCACATGGGCACGGACCAGTCGGATGTTTTTTGTTGCAGGGGAAGGCCACCAGGTGGTGCACGATCCCAAACCTTAGTCTCGTTAAGACAAACTGGTGGGAAGCTCTGGTGACATGACTCAAATACGGTTGGTAGCCCACATTCTCGCAATATCTTCCATAGAGCACACAGGTGGGGAGATTGCCACAGTCCCTCCCCCGCCTCTCTGGCTTATAGCTCATGAAGGCAGTCTTCATCTCGGATTTGGACAGACTAGAAGCAACATAGCTATCCTCTCTTATGTCGAGACCATAAATCTCTGAAAAACTATTGATGACAAATTTAATCCAAGGAATCTTTAAATGGTTATCGGTAGAGAGACAATCTCTTATGATGGCTCTATTTAGGGAAGTCTCCTCCTTCAACCAAATAGCACGCCATAACATTAATGGTCTTAAGGCAATCAGATCTCAAAAATGTTGGATCCCAAGCTCTCTGTGCACCAGGTCGTTAGAGGCTGATTTGGGCAAACAAAGGAGTCTCTTTAAAAAGAGATTTTCCTCCACTTGTAGGCTCCCTGCCGTGACGTGTCCCCAAACCCCAGCACCATAGAGGGCAATGGAAAGGCATCTCAATTGATAGATTTTTAGCATGTCTTTAATCCGTTTGTCCCCTAATTTGGTAGCAAACTTGAACACCCCATGGGCGCATTTCGCCATCTTGGCCCGAACATTGGTAAGCTCACTAGTCCAGCTACAGTTCTTAGAAAATGTGGTGCCAAGATAGCTAAAGGTATCCACCGTTTGCACCTTGTGCCCATCGATAAAATAGGAATGGGGATTCCCTCGCCCTGTTCCACTTTCCATAATGTAAGTTTTGGATTTATTGATCAACAACTTTCTATCCTTGATGAACAGCGAGAACCTGTCCATCAGGCGTTGTAGACCTATAGGGGTCCTGGACAAGATCACGGCATCGTCCGCGTAGAGCAATACAGGGACGTTAAGATCATTGATTTTTGGGGCATCTGCCGCAATCGTCTTTAAGACGGAGTCAACTTCGTTGATAAAGAGGGTAAAGAGTAGGGGGGCGAGAAAACACCCTTGTCTTATGCCACGCCTAATCTTAAACTTTGGGGTGCGCTCACCGCCAGGTCCATAACGGACACTGGTGCTTAGGTTGGCATAGAGTCGGGCCAGAAAATAAACAATGCCCTCAGGTGCCCCCATTTCTAACAATTTAACCCAAAGGATGTTATGATCCACCATGTCGAAGGCACTACTCAGATCTGCAAAGCAGATATAGAGAGAGCCTTTCTTAGCCTGCGTATATTTCCCAATTAAGAGTTCAAGGTTAAGGCATTGTTCAATAGTCCCTCGTCCCTTTCTAAAGCCATATTGGCAATTGGCCAGAATGCATTTGGATTCGGCCCATTCTTCCAGCCTAACCAAAAGCACCCTGCTCATTATTTTCACTGAGGAATCGAGCAAGGAAATTGGGCGATAGTTCTTCACATCCCCCCTATCTCCCTTCTTATAGATTGGAATAATGATGGATTCCTCCCAGGTAGGTGGGACACCCTTACATACAGCAGCATTAAAAACGTTAGTTAACAACGGGCCCCACAACTCCGGTTCTAGTTTGTACACATCGATGGGCACCCCATCGGGCCCCTGGGCCTTCCCACCATTACTGGAGATGATGCTTCCCAGGACTTCAACGGTGGAAATGTCCAGCGGAACGATAGGCCAGCAGTCCTCATATGCACCCATCGGTCTATCTGAATCGAAGATCAAAGAGAAGTGGGTAACCCAATTTTCCACACTAACGTTAGCCGTCAATTCGGGCACCTTGTCGTCCTTAAGAAACGGACAGTTAACTGAGGCCTAAAATAAAGAGGAGGCCTGGTCTAAATTATCCCATGCCTCTTGCCTTAGTTTGGTCTTCCTACGTTTGACTGCAGCCTGGTAGGTGAATCTAAGCTCCCTAACCACACTATTATCTCTTGGTTTGGCTGCCAATGCCGCTTTAAGCCCCTTAAGCGCGGTAGTACTCGAGCGATCAAACCACCCCTTTTGATGATGTAACTTGCCCTTACCAAGTTTGGTGAATTTACTGTCAATTGTGAGGTTGATGTTAATAAAATTACACACAGTTTCAACAGTAACCTCCTCACTCTCTAGGATGGTAATGATTTCTGTTAAGCAGCTTTTAACAATAGAATTTGACATCACTTCCGCTTTGTCCCCTTTCCATCTAATTCTGGTTCCGTTGGGTCTGTGCGGCTCTATGTTAGCAATGGTACAAATTTTAGGTACATGTTTCTCCTTCCAAAGTATGGCCTCAATAGTGATACAATTATGATCACTAAGCAAATTATCCACGACCACAGGGGCCTTACACCACGGGCTGAGGCTAGAGGACATGCAAATAAAATCTATTACAGTGTTTGCATTCCTTCCCGTGAACGTGGGAATGATTTCTCCAGAGGCATTTTTCGCATTTACCAAAATTTCCAAATCATAGGTGGCCAAAATCTTATTCAACGAGTCCCCATAAGGATTGTGGGGGAAATGAAGATCAGCATCCCCAAAACAATTAGTGACTCCACAGACCCTTTGGTAGGAAAGAGAACACACTGCAGTATCAAAGTCCCCCACCCAAATAAGGTCAAAAACAACATCAGACCCCATTATAATGTCGGCCAAAGCGGTCTCGAGTGCAGACACTACCTGATGCCTAGTGCTGTCAAAGATATTATTATAAAAGTTAATTAAAAGAATATTTCTACCTAGCTCCTGATAAAGCCATAAAATCTGGGAATGGACCCCAACCAATACATGTTTTTTAACAGTGATAGGGAGTTCCACAGATATCAATACCAGGAGCCCTCCCTTAGCCCTACCCGAAGGGGAGGCCACAGCTGGTAATTGGTATGAAACAAAGCCATTGTAATTAATTGGGTCCTTACACCATGTTTCTTGGAAACAAATTATATTAAAAACATTGATAAACTCAGGCCAGCCCAGGCAGGCATCCTTAGACGATAATCCTGCAACGTTCCAGCTAGCAATTGAACAAGTCCAGGGGTTAAAGCTTTCAATGGGCATATTGATCAAAAAGTTTGGTCTACTGTGTCTATGGGATACGTTCTTGGGGGAGGGGTCCACACCCTGGCCATCAAAGACCAGCCTTGCATCTCTACAACCTCTAGAGTCGTTATTGAGATTAACTTTGGAACTGCTGTTGCCACTTATACCCACGATATCTGGGTACCCCGATGTTACATCCCCCCCACCTCCAGGGAAAACGGCCACTTCCCCAAGGGGGGATTTCGGCAGGGCAGATTCCAGTCAATCATTGGAGTCAAGACCACTCAAAGATTGGAATCTGTTAGAAGTGGCAATTTTAAAACCAGTGTACAGATTCAAACCTCTACCTCCCCCCCTGGTATGATCAGCATTAGACTGATTGTTTAGGTGCCTATAGAAATAACCTAATGGACAAAGAGAGATCCCTTGATCTCGATAGGGAATTGAAGTAGCTCTTAGCAAGGCAGTGGTGGCGAGATGTGGGTTTCTAAAATTAACAACGATGCAATCACCACTAAAATTATTGCGTGAGCTGCCTATCCAGTTGGTTCTTCTAGTACTTAGGATCTCATCTGCTAAAGCTACTGGGAAACCACACTCCCGGTGAAGCCGAGCCACAGTCTTGTTCTTCAAGGAGTCATGAGATTCTCTGTAATTGTTATTGTTCCCAGACCCTCTAACTGGTGGGACGTTAGTTAAGACTGCCTCAAAAGGTGCACAATCTGGTGGTAAATCAAACTGTGAGTTAACAAAACTTTTGGTATTCCCTGCGCTAGGTCCTGCCTGAATCCCTGGGGTTGTGTTGGGTAAAGGGTTTCGACCAGATGTCTGCGGGGGGTTAGATGCAGTAGATACCATCTAACAAAGACCCCCGGAAGATGGCTTAGATGTCTTGGACGTAGCCGTAGGTATCACCTTACTAGAGATCTTAGAAGTTACTTTACTACCTCCGAGACCCTTGTCCTTAACTTGGGGACTTATACTTGTGTTAATTTGTGATCCCAAAAGACCTCCCAATCTGACTACTTCGGCAGTGATCATGTCAAGTTTGATCAATAAAGGTTTAACGATCAGATCAAACTTAGCGTCTATAGTTCTGATTAGGAAGTCTATTTGCTCGGTGTCTATTATGCCCGGGGTGCTATCCGGTGCTAATTTAGGGTCACAGACAGCACTAATTGATGGTGGATATGCTCTCTTGTTTAAGCGACTCCCCCCCCGTTTTAGTTGGACATTCCTACTGTTATTCCTACATGAACGCAGTACTCTCTGAGATCTTGGGGCCGTCGGGCATTGTGCCGGTGAGCCTTGACTGACTAGATTCTGGGTCTATGAGAGCCACCGGGATTAAACTATCAGAGCGGTCTGGGTCTGTGGGCGCCGCCAAGATTGGACTATCCAGATGGTTAGGGTTATAGCTAACATCCTGATGAAGGGTAGACAAGGGAATGGGTGGATTGGGTAAAGGAGGAGTTGAGTCAGGGGAACCCCCCCGACCCAAGGACTTTTGCCGTTCTTGATTAATTTTGTCCACCATCTTAACCAGGTAGTTGTCCAAAGTGGCTGTCACTGGGGCATTTTTGACTTTGGACATTGTAAATATAACCAGTTGACCTTGGTGAGCTTATAACCTGGTTCGACAGACTGGAATAACAGGAATCCTAGACAACAGTAGCATGAAACACAGTCCCCCTTCCCCTCTTTCGCTGTTGCCTTTCCAGTGAATGTCAAAATATTAATGTCTCACTTGGGTAAATAGGGTCTTGTTACGGCAACCTGGGTAGTCGAACTCCTTGAATCAACACGCAAAGTCCGAGGCCCAGCCCAGCCCCCTCCTGCCCCGGACTGTCACAGACTGTCCGCCCTTTGTCCGGGCTTCGTCCGGCGCGTCCCGCGCAGCAGTCAGTGATGATGTTTTAAGGGGCGTGAGCTAGTAGGCGAGTGGGCGGGCCGCAGCACAGCTGGTGGGGCGCACGGACTCCTGGACACTGGAGTCCCGTGCGACGTGCGGCGCAGATGACCGCCCTTCCCCCTCTGCAGCTCCTGAACAGCACGACACCCAGGGACACAGCCCCTCCTGGGGCAGCAGCAGCTCCGGTAACAGAATGCCCTCAGAAACGAAGCGGGACCCGCGCCAGCGGGTTCCGCGAGCAGTAATGAGGTGCTTGTGGGCGGGTGGGCGGATCGCAGCACAGCTGGTGGGGCGCACGGACTCCTGGACACTGGAGTCCCGTGCGACGTGCGGCGCAGTGACTGCCCTTCCCCCTCTGCAGCTCCTGAACAGCACGACACCCAGGGACACAGTCCCTCCTGGGGCAGCAGCAGCTCCGGTAACAGAATGCCCTCAGAAACGAAGCGGGTTCCGCGAGCAGTAATGAGGTGCTTGTGGGCAGGTGGGCGGGCCGCAGCACAGCTGGTGGGGCGCACGGACTCCCGGACACTGGAGTCCCATGCGCAGCTCCTGGACACTGGAGTCCCTCTGCAGCTCCTGAACAGCACGACACCCAGGGACACAGCCCCTCCTGGGGCAGCAGCAGCTCCGGTAACAGAATGCCCTCAGAAATTGCAGCATGCAATCTGAGAGGCAAACAAAACACGGTCATGCAAATATGCTATTTATTGCCATTGTGGAGTGTGTGGAGGGGGTATTGCTCACCAGAAATGAAGCCTCAAGTGACTCATGATTCCCTCCCCCTCCTCAAAAATGCTAATAATTAGCATAACATACTGTCTGTTCACCTTGCATGCATGGTTTATGGCATGGTATTTTCCCATGTGTGTTTATTTTTGCCGAAGCATATTTAACCACACCCAGGATGCAAGGGAGTGATTTTGTGAAGCGTGGTGGAATCACATTTAGGAGAAAGCATTATTAGTGGAGCTACTTCTCTGTGTAAATTAATTTTTACATACAATCTGTAAATCAATAAAAAGTGTGTTTTCTCATGTTAATCTTGCTGTAGTGTATATTCATATTTTATCGCCATTATATATAATGAATAGCGACTAATATTTGCTTCAGTTATTGATGCACAATGTAGAGATGCTTTGTGCTCCGACTCTAGCAACTCGAATTTTGAAATCTAAGACGACTAAGTGACCCACGTGTTTCAGAAATCATTTTCCCAACAGATGGCCAAGTACGTAAGCAAGGGTGCCGGAAAACCTGTGATAATTTGCTCTGCCTCCCGGTAATCTATTCATAGTGCATACAGCTCTTTACACCTCTTTTTAATCTGTGAATTAAATGTGAAAACGGGTGTTGATTTAACAACAAAATGAAACAGAAAAGAAACGGAAATAGTTTGACTAACATGCTGATTTACAAAGAATCCCTATGACTAGGTATGCTAAAAGTCCTTCTATAAACAAGATTTTTACACTCTCAATTCATAAAGGATGTATTGAATTTAAGTATTGGTCGTTGTGGAAATTATTGTTTGTTCTAATGTATGAAATAGACGTGAAAAACGTATAAAAGCAAAGCCAAAAACAGGCGCACTGCTGCATCTTTGGTGAAAGTCAGAGTCAACATTAAGGTACCTGAAACTTCAAAAACACTTTAACAATAGTCAAAATATAATTTCTGCCCAAATATTTAGGGACGTAACATCTTGGGGAAGGCTATTTTATAATTTTGTCTACATCATCAATCTTGAAATATTGTCATCAATCTTTAATCATTGTTTTCTTTTATTTAAGATACTGAATATTAATGATATATTTGTAATGATTATTTATATAATTTTATTTGAATGGTGATGTGTTTTACTGTTAAGATCTTTTTTCATTTTACGTTGATTGTAAATTATTTTTGGGGTTAGGGTGGGTAGTGTTTATTAAATTCTGATCATCGTGCTATAATGCATATTGTAATAAAGTAGTTATTTATTTTATTAAAGTTAAACACTCTTGTATTGTTTAAAGAACATTGTTTTCATTTATTAATATATTACGGGTTGTAGCTTTACAGGGTGAATAGTGTTTTAATCAAGATAGAAAGAAGATTATGCTATTTGTTCACATTTTATTAAAAAATGTGGCACTTTTTGGGTGTTCATATTTGTGGGTAGTGTTTCATTAAGTAATATTTAATACATGTTTTTGAAATGAAAATTGTTTTAAATACACGTTTTTAAATTTAGTTTTTTTAGTAACATGTTGTATATTTTGTTAATGTATTATGGCATGTATAATTTTCATTTAAATTGTGAGCTAGGGTAAATAACTGATATATATATAGAGAATGTTTTGAGAGATTATCTTTTCAATAAATTGTACTTGCATTTTAACAAACAGGGTACATTTATTGTAAAATTAGCCAAAAAAAAGAGTTGTAAACTATTCTATAAGGTTTAATATTTTTTCTTGATTTTGCTTGCTTTTTGGACCATTTTTTTACTATCTAAAAATACAGTGTTTTTAAATAAATGTATATAATTTGTGAATCAATATTATTGAAAAATACATTGTAAAATATATTTTAATTCAAAACCTGCCTTCACACAAAGGACTTCACACTACTTCATTGTCCATGTAGTCAGGTTGGAGCCAGGGCGGGGTAGACAGAAAATTCCAAGTCTTCAAAGGGAATCTCTAGAATCTTCGTCTCACTTCAAGGAAGGCACTAGATATAACAAATAAAACACTCAGACACTCAGACCCACTGTCAGTGGACCACTTGCTGCTGTGGCACGCTGTGTCCTTCAGAAAACTGCTTTTCCGGACCAGGAAAGAATGCAATGCTCCCTGGAGCCTGCCTTGAACCCTCTGAGGCCAGATCTGCTGCTTCAGCTCCTCTCCTTTGTTAGAATGCAAGGCTACCAGGGTGAATCCAAGGGCAAATGGATGGGTTTCTGATCAGGTACAGAAAAGACTTCGCCCACCTTGAACCAGCACTTGGACCGAGCCAGAGTGAGTCCTTAACCTCCAAATGGTGCCCCTCCAGTCGTGGATCCTCGAAAGTGGTGCTAAAAGTACCCATATTGGCAAAGTAAAAAATTTGAAAATATTTGGCTGAAACGTAATCTGCAAACCTACTCCATTTTCTCAAATGAGGCAATAAACATAACAGCGCAGCAAAACACAATCAATGCATGACCTGTTGAATGTATTACTAGCAAGGTTCTTCAGTTAGGCATGATCCAATCAATGCTACCCAAAGCAGCGAGAGGAAGCAGACAGGACTAAGGACAGCACCTCGACTCTTACGCCTGGCCCTGGGACGCTTGATGTGTCAAATATTACAGCTGGGGGCTATTAGAGGCCTAGTTCAGTCAGAGAAGTGCTGCCGAGGGCAGAGAGAGGAAGTGGACAGGCCGATGGAGAGGGCCCGGAGGTGGCACTCTGCATTGTGCCTTAGTGAAAGAAGTGTCACTTGTTTAACTGTGTGTCAAGCGGCACGACAAGGGAGTGTTAGCTGCCTAGTCCAGTCAGCTCAGCCTTAACCTGGACAGATGGATGAAGTGGGCATGACCATAGGGAGCTCCTCGTTCCGCAGTTCCAGCATGGAAGGCTCACTGCATCGTGCTTCAGTGATATGACACTGCTTTGAATGGGTTATGTCAAGCAGCATTGTGAGGGTCTGTTGACAGCCATAATGACCCAAACACACCCGGAACTTCCAGTTGAATTAAGCTGCAACTTAGAACTAATTTCTAGTGCCTTAACTTGTTTTTCATTGGTTTTTGCTGAAGTCTAAATATTTCAGTTAGTGATTTTCTTTAGAGAGTGGCTTTTCCATTGTTTGCTCCATTGGTCAACATTCATGCATATTCTAGTTTTCAAAACGGACTCACCACAGCTTTCATAGAAATACGTAGTAATTCTTCAATTGGTCTTTCTTTTACAACACCTTCATGACATGATCTAAAAAGTGAGTAGAAACCTCCCTGCACACTTCACATGTGGGGTAAGCTTTGCTTCAATGTACACGTTTATTGTCTTAATATTGAAACAAATAAGTACTAAAACGTGTTATAGCAACCAGGATTTTAGCAAGTCACATCACTACTGTGCCGAAAAACAGTGCCAATCTATTCCTGAACAATTTGCTTGGATACATTTGTAAAAACATAGCTTAAATTAATGTTGCTGTGCTGTATCGTACAAATATGACCCAAGGGTATTGGAGTACTTTACATGAACAACAGTTACATTACACAAGGACAAATTTATTTTGGTTTTAGGGATGGGAAGATTAAGAGATTTGCCCGGCATCACAAGTTGTTGAGCAAAGGCCAAAACTTGAACCTGATTCCCCAGTTCCAAAGTCAGTAGCTCTGACTATAATTCCACATCCGCTGACCTTCGCTGACCTAACTGCAACAAATGATTAAGTGATCAACTTGATTAAAAAACATATAAAATAGCAAATAATTTAAAGGTGCTTTGTTGATTTTTGAGAACTCAGAAATGTGTCCTAATTTTAGTTTTTTAGAGCACTAACCATAATTTCTATAGGAAAACAACCCCTCATGTTTATGATTTCTAAAGAAAATGCTTTAGATTAAACTATTTTAATTCATTCAAGATGACACCCGGTGTGCCACACTTTTGTAAAAAATACAGAATGTTAGCAAAGTAGTTGCTAATTAGAGCACTGTGGGGAGGCAGAGGTCAGGGGCATGATGCGGACAATTAAGGGCAGGGATGACGTTGAACACATGGGGAAGGCTGGAAGGGCAGTAGATTACAGGGGAAAATGAGGCAGTGGCAGTACAACCATACATGCCAACAGTCCCAATTCAGGCGAGACACTATACATTTGTTTGAGCCAAAAAGCACTTTATTTTAGCTGTCTCTAGCCTAAAATCTCTTCTTAGTCAATGTAAGTCAAGGGGGGGGAAATAAAGTCAGCCAATTTATTTTTCGAAATCTCGCTCTTACCAGGTTCAGAATGTTGGCATTTATGGTACAAGGGACCATGGAGGGCAGATGGAATAGGGTAAGAACATGGACACAGAAAATAGAGGGCAAGAGGGAGGTGGCAGGGGCACCTTACAGGACAGGCACCAAGGCCTGAAGCATCACAATACACCACACAGGGCAAGCGGGATGGGAATGCAGCAGAACACACCATGAAAAACAATAGGGAGGGGACAGGGCCATGTACATGGACAACAGAGGGTAGGGGGAAAGAGGCAAGGGTATCAAGCTAACCATAAAGGGCAGACAGGTGGGGCAGTTGCAGCATAATGGACCATGGAAGGCAGGAGGGAGGGAATATGGGCTCCCATATGGACAACAGATGGCAGGGGGAAAGCAAGGAGCAGCAAGCTGACCATGCATGGCAGTTAAAGCACAACACACCATGGAGGGAACCACAGAGCCTATAAGGACATACACATAAAACACAGAGGGCATGTGGTAGGGGGCCAGGGGCAGCAAGCTTACCACACAGGGCAGGTGGGAGGGGTATGGAAACACAAAAGACCATGCGTGGCAGGCAGAAGGGTTAGTGTCTACATAATGGACCATATTAGGATAGAGGGAGGGAGCAGGAGCATGCACAAAGGACCATGAAGGGCAGAAGGGAGGTGTAGGGGTGGACACATACAACAGAGGGTAGGGGAAGGGGCAGATGCTTCACAACAGACCACACAGGTTGGGCAGAAACAGCTATTGCAACACACAGAACATGGAGGGTAGAAGGGAGTGGAAGCAGAATGCACCATGGAAGTCAGGAAAGAGGGTATAGTGGCATACACTCGGAAAATGGAATGCCAGGTGGAGGAGGCAGGGACACGCAGCAGCCATTTGACCATCTTGGGCAGGTGGAGGGGCAGTGGCAGCTTTATGGAACATAATGGACAAAAGGGAGGGAGCAAGGGCATGGCACAGACATCAGTGGGCAGGGTGAAGCAGGATAGGAGACGGAAGCTAAGAATGGAGGATAAGCAGGAAGGAAGCGATAAGGGCATAGATTCAGGTAATGGAGACAGGAGGCATGAGCAGGAACAGCAAGCTTACTGGAAGGCAGTTGGAGCACATCGGACCATGCAGGAGGGCGGGGGCAGGTGCACAGACCCAGACAAATGAGGGCAAGGTTCAGGTGGGTAAGGGATGCAAGCTAACCATCCATGGCAGGCAGGAAGCACAGTAGCAGAACAATAGCTATACAGGGTTGTAATGAGGAGGTAGGGGCATGTGCTTAGACAATGGAGGAGAAGGAGGAGGGGGATGAGCAGCAAGAATGAGTGGGTGCAGCACAATAGATAATGCCAGGCCAAGCCAGCTGTGCATTGCAATAGACATCATACGTTATGTAAATGAAAACTAGAAATTCACTGAAAAGAACAAAGGTTATAGTGACGTTACAAATATAAATTGTAAGATTATCTAACTTTGCATTAAAAAGAACCTTAGAAATTTACGTAAGAAAATGTTTTAAAGGGATGTTATAGTTAGGTGAAAATGTTGCCTAAAACATACTATTTGAAACAAAAAAAAACACTGAAATTCACCAGTGATAGTTATCACAAACAACTATAACACATGCACTAAATTAGCTATAACTTGTGGCCTCGCATATTAAATCACCCATGACATATTCATTGACTACATTTGCAATATACCAAACCAGATCTGAAACGCCATGATTATTGACAATACTGAGCACGGCAGGGGTGCGACTTATAATTACTTTTGGGAACAAGTATATATAAAGGACTTCCTGGTAACACTTTATACATATACATATGCGTGTGTGTGTGTATATATATATATATATATATATATAAATATGTATATGTATATATACACACACACAAGCATATATAAATATATATAAATATCTACACACATACATACAGACATACATATATATATATACGGTTTTCGCCCACTTTTGATTATGGTAGATCCCATAAGTCCACTGTGGTGTGGTTCACAGTTTGTTTGATGACACCAATGTCGACTCATCCTCGCATCTATCTCCACAGTAGTACCAGGCCGCTGAAGGTGGCCTATTAAATCTGCAAAGAGAGGAGGAGTCGACAAATGTGATATAATTGCCAGAAAGTTGCCTACGTATCATTTGCAGAACTAAATACATTAAACCGCTTAAACAAAGCAGGGGAGCTTAAACGTCAACAGATCAAAGTCAAGGGAAACGTGGTAAAAAAGGTAACTGTGTGAAACATAGAATTGATATTTCTAGTCCATCTGTCTGCTTTACTGTGCAGTGAGTTCAATGCTTTACGACAAAGAGTTACAGCAGATACTGAGCACACTGCGCAGTGTGAGCCAGATGGCATTTGAAGCATTACTCATGGAGTACAATAAGCATAAGGCTGAATGGCATGGATAATGCTTGGCTTACACTGAGGAATTGCATGTCCTGTGGATCTCTGATTCTCAGAGCCGGGAGCGGTTTCCCAATTATCCACCTTTGTCAAAGGTGAACTGCAAGCTATTTGAAATCAAGCTTCCTGGAAAGGAACCATGAGGATTTACAAAATACAATACAAAAATAGATTTCACGAGTCATTGAAAACTGTAGCACCTTGATCAGATCTCCTCAAAACATTGAACCATGCAATCAACTATGAAACAGCATCATGCCTAAGCTACTGAAAAAAAATCCACGGACTAGCAGGTACAATCAATCACATTCCATATGCAGTTTAGAAAACTGCAGCCTGCCTATCATCAAGAAGAAAGTTGCACCTATCTCCATTCGTACCTCCCGCTAGTAGAAACCATGAAACATCTATAACACTGCTCGAAAAATAGGTAATGCCATGAATTAGTAAGTGGCAGCTTGGATGTAAACAGTCGTTGCTTCTAACTCATGGAGGGAATCTTCAGTCAAAAAGGAGTTATAAAGGGGCATCTTGAACGTCATATGTGAGGCACTCCGCTCTGAAATGCATTCTGCAAGACACACACAGAGCCCTACATAAGCCACCTAACAGGAAGCAAGCACACCACATTTAGGGCAGGATTTTGAATAATGATTTTGAACAAGTCTCGAATTCTGTTTAATGAGGTTGACCAAATGCGAAGCACGTCAGTATTTGTCAGGGTTGTGTTATGTCAAGCAACACATTACCAAGCTTGCATGCATAAACTGGATAGTTCTCAAGAGTCCAGTGACAACTACTTCCACTGTATGAGTAGTCAAGTGTCAGCATGCTAATATAGAAGCGTGAAGCCTACCCAGAGTAGAGGACATTATGGATGTTTTGCCATTATAATGACAGCAGAAGTTCAGTTCATGTGGAGTGCAAGGCCCCAGAGTTAAATAATAGGACTGTAGAGATGCGACTTTTAAATAAGTCATGCAGCACTCCCATTAGTGCCAAGCTTTGCAAGACAGCACTGTCTAACATTGCTCCTATTCTTATGCTGACCATCCCTCACACTTTTACTTTCAGGCTCCCCTCATGTTATTCCATCTTCTAATTGCTGTCCTACCTCTCTTTTGTTTCTCACTACCTCACCCCCCACCGTATTTGGTGTCATTTTGTCTTTTCACCCTGTTGCTTTTGCAAGACTCTTGCTGGAATTAGCCATATTTTGTGTGGTATTCCAACAGATTTTGCCTTGGCTGTTTCTGCTGGCAGTAGAACTAAGTACACTTTACCCTTCTAACCAAGGGTAAAGTGCTTGTGCTCCCCCTTTAAACATGATGAATTTAGTATACATATGATTGGCACATTTAATTGAAATCTTCTAAGTTAAGTGTTGCCAGTGGACTGCAGCACACATTATGCCACCCACTGCAGTGACACTATATAGCCGACCACAAGCCCACAATTGTAGCCTGGCAGATTAAGTTTTAAACTGCTAATTCGAACTGTCAAAATAAACCGTATTGAAAGGCCTAAAATCTTCCTTTTAAATACTAATAAATTACCACTAAGTTAGGCCTTAGTGCCCATAGCGGCAGTGCGCATGGTATTTAAAAGTAGGACATGTACACATTTTATGTTTCACATGTACTTACAGTGACTAGCCATTCAATGTTACTTGTTGTACTCTTGACAAAATGGCTGTTTGTTATTCAGATATCTCCAAGCTGAGAATAATACCACCAGACCATAAATTGGCATCATGGGGTGGGGGCCAGGGTGGTTTGGAAATTATCTATTAGAAGAGGTGCTGTAATGAAAGGAAGACCAAAGACACTCATTAATATGGCATTTGAATCATGTGGTGTGAATTAAATAAAAATAATGAGCATGATGTGAAGTTTCAAAGCAGTAACCTCCCCAATTAATCCAGCAGGGATTCTCACCAAGATATCTCTATTATCACTTTGGCTGACAAGGAACTATTCATTAAGAGTGTGTGTATGAAACATGCATATTAGTTTAGAGGGATCAGAGCAATCTTTGCCATGGTGAACCACTAAAGTCACTAAATTAATCTGTGCTTAGCCCTCTGGTAGTTTGAAATGAATCAGTCAGGCTTAACTGAGAGGCAATGTGCAATGTATTTATGCAGTACTCAAATGGTAATAAAGTGAAAACACAGCACAAGAAAAAGTCCCAAACCAATTTAATAAAACATAGCACATTATGATAAAATAAGACGCCAAATGACAAAAATCCAATAAGTAGGACCGGAGATATGAATTTTTAAAATGTCAATGAAAAATGTAGCCAAAAAGAATAAAGCATCCACTGCGGTTATTGAGTCATGCTAAACTTGGTCAAAGTTAAAAGTCAATGACATTTGCAATGGATTGTGGATTGGCTAGAGGAACCAGGATTGTCCCACTGGAAAGTTTACCTTCTGACTTAGAAACGTTTATGGAGAAATAGTCATTGGATGAGACATAGGGCTTGATGACAGTGGGTTGCTGAATGGAGGGTCTTTAGGTAGTTGTCAATGCAAGTGTAAAAGTTCAGAGTGGGTGAAGTCCAAAGGAACCCAGGTAGCCCCCAAAATCGAAGGGTTACTGCTTGGCATCAGTCCCTATAAAGCTCTCCAGGGGTGACAGTGCAGCGCTCTACAAATACTGATTGATTGAAGATATCATTGAGCGATCAACTGGTTTGACGTCATGGGTATAACCCATAGTGGTAGTGCTGAAAAAGGATAGTTGAGGAGCTGTGCTCATCTGCGTTGATTGCGCCAGGCAAACAAGGCAATTGAAAGAGAACGACATCCAGGTCCTCACATTGCTGATATGATTACACAGCTGAATAGAGCTAAAGTCTTTTCCCATCTTGATCTGAACAAAGGGTATTGCCAGCTCAAACTTGAAGAGAATTGCAGGCACATTAGTACCATTTCAACTCATGTTGATTTGTTTCGATATAAAAGTATAAAAGGCTAGGTCTCAGAGAGTCCTCAGCTGATGAACTTTTTCAGGATGTCATTTGTTGCATAATACAGCCAGTCACAAATGCTTTTAATTGCAGTGACAGCATTCTAGATTTTGGGGCGACACGAAAGAAACATGATAAAGCTCAGACATAAGTGTGTCATATACTTGATTATGCAGGTCTCACTTTAAATGCGGCAAAATGTGAGTTTCATCAAACTAAACTCAAGTTCTTTGGTCATGTCTTTTCTGATGGGGGAATGACTCCAGATATGAACAAAGTACAAGCCTCGTCATCCACTTCTCTCGCACAGGATGTAACTATGCTGAGATCCTTCCCTGGTATGGCCAGTTACTGTTCAATGCATATACGTGAGTTTGCCAATGTACAAGCCCCATTGAGACACTTAATGAAACAAAATGTCTCATTTAAATGATCAAGTGAATGTGAAGTTTCAACAAAATCAAGCATGTAATTGAGAAAGCAACTGAAATACTATGATCCAAATTTTCAGACAAAGGTTTCTGCCATCTTTGCCCAGCAAACTGTACATCACAATGCCCGGAAACACATTGTTGCTTATGCTAGCTGACATTTGTCAACAACAGAATTTCATTTATTCGCAATCTGAAAAAAAAAGCCTAGCTGTGGGCTTGTGAACATTTTTATGTGTTCCTTTATGGAAAACTTTTCACTGTTGTCACTCACCACCAAGCATTGCTCACCAATTTCGGCAATGCTGCCTTAGCTGTAGAACAAAGCATTGTTGCCACAAGTACTGGCAAGGATCTGCTAGTACTTAAGGACATTATTATCCACCAATTGTGACAAACTCGACCACTTCATAATGACCTTGAATACCAGAATTTCAAAAATGTGCAACAAAAACTCTCACTTACACGGAAAGGCATCATCTTACGAGGGTTGAGAAATTGGCATACCCTAGTGTCTGAGACAACAAGCTAGTGAACAGGCCCATTAGAGACACTGTGGGGTAGTTATTATGAAGCAAATTTTAAGGTATCGAGTGTGGTTCACCAGTCTTGCTACAACAGTTGAAAGAGTTGAAAAAGAGTTAAAGGCATTTCATTTGTGCAACTGCCTGTCATCCAAAAAAACACCACATCCGTTAAACATGTCTGATCTCCCAAATCATGCATGGGAGAAGATTGCAATTAACTTCTTTGTACGCTTTGACAATGGATATCATCTACAAACAAATGCTGACGAATATTTCTGTTTTCCTCTGGTGGACGACTCATGTCATTGAGAGACTAGAAATTATTTTTGGAACATGGAGAGTTAACTTCGATTTTAAATCTGACAATTGCCCACCTTTAAATAGTTGGGAATTTAACCCCTTCCATGCTCATGACGGAACGATTCCGTCATGAGCATCGGTTGAGCTGTGCTCATGACGGAACCGTTCCGTCATGGCCCCGCCCGCGCTCGAACCCTTCAGCACCGCGGGGGAATCCGCGCAGCGCTGAAGGGGTTAAAGACTTTCTCACTTATTTAAATATCAAGCATCAGAAAAGCACACTTCTCTGACCACAATTGAATGTGTGGTGGAGAGATATCTAAGAGCCCTCAAGAAGACCGTTCACAACGTTGCACCTAAAAAGCTTGAACTCAAATCAATTCTTCAGTCTACGCTTGCTGCCTACCGGTCAACTCCGCATTCTACCACAGGTGAAAGCCCTGCCACCTTATTGTTTGGGAGAGCCATCGGCACCAAGTTACCACAATGGACCAATAAGAGAACTATTGATAGTACTGGATGTTCTCACAAACATCACATGAATACCTATGCAGACACACGCTGCTGTGTAACAAAGGAGACCAAGGGATAGTAAGGTAGAAACGGAAAAGCAAGCCTGATATTCTTTTTGATGCTGACCCACTGTGTGTTGTGACCAGTAAAGGACATATAGTGACCAGTAGCAGTTCCTGGTGGGAGTGCTGCGAAATGGTGGGGTGTGGTGGGGGAAGGGCAGGGTAGAGTGTAATAAACCACGGAATATGGCCAAACGGAAGTAAGTACATAAATAAATAAATAAACGAATTACATTGCGCACGCTGCAACGCCAAATGGCAAAGTGATGAATAAAGACATGTACTACTAAGCTCCATGTGATCGTTTAAAGTGCCCGAGCTGGAGTAGGACCCTGCAGGATTAGACTTGTTAGAGCCAAAGGTCGAGGATCTGGGTGGCACCACTTGAGGGTTAGGAGTAGAGGGGAACAGAACTCGCAGAACTTCACTCCGCAGAGTTAAATATAAACTCTTCAAGTTTTCATGGATTTCCAGCAATGGGTGGAAAATCAGCACGTTGTACTGCTTCTGCTGCAGTTTAGTGCCAGTAGTGCAAGCAGCAATGAAAAATCAACACAATCGGGACCATGTGGCACGCAAGTGCATGCGGCCATTTGAGTTGATTTTGCTGCCACTTGAGAAGATAATCGACTGAAGCAGCAGCAAATCTAGTCAAGACGCAGGAGTCAGACAATGACCACATCAAACCACTAGCATTAGAAAATCACACTAGGGATGCCAAAATTCATGTGCACTCGCATTCCTGGAGCCTTGCATGAAAAAGTTCCGTCATGTGGCTGTATTTGGCCACCTATTCCACGAGAGGAATGAAACATTCCACCCACCCCTAATTAGGACACACTTCAACAGAGGGCTGTAGCGGGGCGAGGGTCCTGTGCAGCTGGGCAGTTGCTGGGAAAGGCATTCCGGAAGCGTGTTTTATTCCTGTTACTCAAACAGAAGGTCATCTAACTGAACCTTGGAGCTACGTTTGGGGTCCTGGGTTCAAGGCAAGGCGGTCCATCTTTCTTCAGACAGCCAGGCAGTCCTTGATTCTTCACAGGTCTGGAAGTATTCTGTGCATAGGTCTGTGTCATCCACCGCTATGCCCACTGCGAGCCTGTGAGTGGAGGGCAAGCCTATTTCCAGCCTCTAACCCGACTGGATTGGGTGTCAGTCATACTAAAGACATAAAGCTTATATGTAAGCTTTATCAACCGGTGACAGGGCAGGAGTCCTTTAAAGCTCAGGAAGGAGCTGAGCACATCCTCCCAGGCCATTCTGTGAAGAGAGGAGTCCTACTCTCTATTTTCAGGGTCATTTGTCCACTGTCTGGAGCAATACACATTTTACCAAAGGGGAGCAATCAGGGATCAGGTGACAGCTGAACACTAGCAGGAAAATCTTTCAGTTTTCATAGGGAAAATGGCAACTTTCTAAAAGTGTAATTTCCACCATAGTTGAATAGAATCTTATTAGAACATTAATATGGATTTTCTATTATGATTTAAATGAGTCCTTGAACATTTTTTTAAGCTGCTCCCAAATTAAAACTAAGCATTCAAAGTTTTTGTAATGTAACCTAGTGTTTATGTTAGCTATTAGAAATGTTAAGACCTGGCGACAGGTTTATTTGCCAGGTTGAAATGGCAGTTTTACAACTGCACAGCAGGCTGCAATGGCAGGCCTGATTAAATGTTTTATAGTCCTTCCATAGTGGGTGGCACAATTAGTGCTGCAACCCACTAGTAGAATTTAGTTTACCATCCCAGGGAAAAGTTGGTACCATATACTAGGGACTTATAAGTAAATTAAACATGCCAATCAGGTGTACACCAATCTTAATATTTTTTAAAGGGGGGGCATGAGCACTTTACCTCTGATTAGCAGAGGCAGAGTGCACAGAGTGCTATGACCAACAAAATGGATTCAGCAACAGAAGGCAAACATCTGGGGTAATTCTGCAGATGGGGCACATTTCCAACAGTGCCTCATAGGTTGTAACTCAGAAAAATAATTGAAATTTTCAATCTTTGTTCTAGTATAAATGGAGAGATCCTTCTCTCAGGGACCTAGGGGATGCAAGATTACCAGGTAGTAAATGTCAATATTCCAAATATGAAATTTCACAATTTCAAAGCTGTTTGACTACTAACACCAGTGTGCATACTTTGTTAAGTAATAACCTTTTAGCAGTAAATAGTGACTATTTCTTACCCATTGGATTGATGCATCTGAGTTAAATCTAACAAGATTAGATTTACCCATGGTAATGCAGCCAAAACCTTAGTGACAAATATATATGCTATTTAGACTGTAATTTATAGAGGCTTGCTGAGGTTATGAGGTTTTCCTACGATTGCAACCCAGCATAGGTGACAAGGTGCATGGAATGTCGTAATATTTTTAAGATAGGACTTGATGGTCCTATACATTTTCAGACAAGTGAGCTTCAGGGTACACTGCAGATTGAGTCTGTCAATAACAGGAAAATGGAAAAAAGCTTGAAGAAGATGAAAAATCTACTACTAATTTGGTTATGAAGAAATGAAGAAGACAATGTTGCTCAGAGAAAACAACAATAGGCAACTTAGCAGCTCAGGCTACCCAGCTCACATCTTTCTCACCCACGTCTTGCAAAGATGATGACCATAAAAATGAGAATTTTGTCTAACAGTACTTTAAGGGACATTCCCTCAAAAGCCAAAGATACAAATTCACATAGAACCAGGAGGAGACATGGAACGGGCGATGGGTTTAGACTCACACATCAGTTTTCAAGCCAATAAGCCTAAAACTCTATCCGATTAGTACCTGCCCATACATTTATAATCAAGGGAATGGCTCCAAGTTACCCCACTCAGAACAAAACTCTTCCCCAGAAATTGTAGGATCTTCATAGGATCACAGGATAGTGAGGCAGTGTTTGAGGCATAAGCTCAGAGTTGCACTGCCACAGTAGTGAAAACTGGCAATTAAGATAAGTGGATTTCTGGAGAGCTGAAGATCAATAGCCTTCCCCCCTTAAGATCCGCTAGCATTGAAGATGGAGCCTTCCCCAGACCATTACGCACATCCTTGAGAGCTGAGAGAGGGAAAGCTGTGCAAAAACCAGCGAGACAAATCCAGAGGAAGGGTTCACACCTTCCTAGTCATCATCCCTATTAAAAGGGAAATCAAGGACCTCATTGAGTAGAGGGGATAATCAAATCATTTTCAAACCCTTCAATTTCGCTTGAGAAAGAACACAAGAAGAAAGTAAATGGACCAGAATGTAAACAAGCAATCCAGTTTTCAGAGGAAGGAGTAAGAATCCATGGTGCAAGCCTGACGGTACCTTCTATCTGGAGCAGCACTTAAATATAGGGAAACAAACTGGTTGATGAGGTTAAGCTCTACACTTTCTCATTCCAACAGGCCTGAATCAAGTGAAATGTCAGTGATGAAGAGAAAGTCAGACTCCGGGACTCAGTCTGCACACTTTCCAGTCAAGAAATATGTCAGGCCTTCATGAAGGAGACATTCAATTCTCTTTGTCAGAGCAAGTTTCTGGCCATGAGAGCTAGAGTTTGCAAACTTGGCAATTTCATTAATCATGTATGAAATTGCACCTTATTCATCCAATGCAGCTATCCCCTCAGAAATGAGTCAACTGTCAACAAAGCAATCAAGATGGAATTCAGATCCCTCTAAATGGAGAAATGAGCACCTAAGTAGGATACCAAAGATACGTTAGCTCTAGTTTCTCAAGCTTGGCTCTCCACTTGCTCACGTGAGCACCTATGCTAGCAACATAAAAATAGAGATGTTGAAGATCCATACCATTGCCAGTTTTGTGAGACTTGTCCTCTGTCTGAGATCCCTCCTGAAAGAGAATGAAATGTCAGATGCAAGTTGGAGTTATTAGTCCATGATATTGACATTTACCTAGTATGTCCCCTCGCTGATTGATACCCATTGTCTTAAGGTCATGGAATAGTCATTGTTTTGAATAATCAGCATGCTGTTTGGCTCACAAAACATATTCAGCAGCTTTTGTTGATCAGATCAAAATAAAATGTGCACATGCTATAACCACTTACTTGTGACCCACCAACATTGTTAGAGTCCACTAAATATTTCAAATAGTGGTACCAAGATGTAATAAAGTTGGGCCAGAGCTTAGATGTGTCAAATTTCCTTAGCGTTTCCTAGTCATTGAGTATTTGTTTGTTAATAATAACATAAAGGTTATGTGTGGCAGAGTTGACATTTTTTAACAGTTCAAAGCATCACTTCAGTACAGTTGAATGGTTGCAGCTGGTCTAATGGCCCCAGTTTTGTTCTCAGGTGGTGCAACTCCACCTGCATAACCTCCTAACTTATGAATTTCTAGAAGAATGTAGCTCCACCACTTTTTTCTATCCCCTTCGGACTCCCCACATTAAGCTCAAATACTTCAGTAGGCCTTTTCTAGTTATCGCTGTGCAGGAACACATTTGTCCGTAATGGAATTAAGAGTGTTTTCAATAAGGGGCTTACCTCATCAACTGTCACAAAAGCTACCGAGAAACGGCACTTGAGGCAGAGTTAGTCCTTGCAGCAAATTAACGGATGCAGTTGGACTTTCAGAATAGGAGGGTTGTAGATGCAGAGTCACAGACATGAGGTTTGCATAAAGAAGGCTCCTAGCATCAAGATAATTAAAGCATTGACAATTTGCTTGCACGTCTGGGTGCAGGTGCTTGACACTGAGGATGCTCACATGAAATTAATGCTGGCAGAGGAAAGATGTCTTAATTTTGATATGAGTTTTCTGCCCACAATCTCTCGCATATATAACATCCCCAGGAATGAAGGGAAAAATGTGTGGGTCATGTATAAAGGATATATAAAAAAAGTGTATTTTTAGGATAACTATTAGACATGACATCCTTGATCTGATACTCCCCCAAATGTTTTGCCTTCGGCCCGTATTTTGTGAATTTGTTTTGTTGGCATTAGGACTCTGTGCACTTTACTACGCCCTTTCCCCTTGCCAATCAGTGGTAGAGTGCTTGCGCTCACTCATTCAAAAATGGTAAATTAGCCTACATCTAATTGGCACATTTAATTTACTATAAGTACCTAGTATATTGTATTGCATGTAGTCAAGGCCTGTAAATGAAATGCTACTAGTGGGTTGGAGCACTCATTGTGGCACCTACTAAAGGAGCCTTCCAAAACATATCTCAGGACTGCCACTAAGGCTTGCAATACATAATGAAATAAACCTTTTGCCAGGCCTAAACCTTCCTTTTAAATAGCTATAAACACCCTCTTATGTAGGCCATAAACGTTCTTATGGCAGGGTGCACTGTATTTAAAAAGTAGGACATGTGGGTTTATGTTTCCCATGTCTTAGCAGGGAAAAACTCCTAAAGTCATTTTTCACCGCTTTAAGGTTAGCTCTCCCATAGACTAACACTGGGTTACTTCCTTACACTTAATAAACTGCAAACTTCAGTTTGGGACTAACTAGAGATATGTTGTTTACATCCAAATGACTTGCAATTAAATACCCTCTTTAATGGATTTTAAGTTACTATCCTGAAAATGCTACTATTAGAGAGTTGGCATTTTTCTGTCTAAACCAAATGTGCCTTTCTGTCAGTTTCTAGGGTCACATGACTGTGAATGGCTCTCCTGTAGTAGTTTGTGTATTTTTCCCAGACATAATAACAAAAGAGCCTTAGGTGTGAGGCAGGGCGTTGCTCTTCTGAGCAGGATGTACACAAATCCTGTAAGTTATATGTCACTAGTGGACTGCAGCACATACTGTGCCACCAATAAAGTGGCAATGTAAAACATGAATGCAGGCCTGTACCAAGTGTTGTGAATTGCAGCATCTATACCATACACTACATTACATTACATTACACTGCACCAACCTACAGATGCACAAAACACAAGGACCAATACTGAATAACGAGGACAGCTCCATCTTGTTCTCCCATGCCACCTGTCACATTTCTGCATTGCTGCACCAACTAACCCTCCCAAGTGCCACCTTTATGCCATCCCCCAGATTCAATGATAATCCCACTTCTCACCTGCATCTCTGGAAGCATAACCTGTTCACAGCCTATTGTTTACAATGCGCTCAAAATCTCGCAAGATTTCATGAGTACCATGTGAGACAACTGCCATTTTTGGGTGGTGTACTATGAATACTGCACCCCTATATCAGCCATTTTGTATGGCTTTAAGGACCCAGTGATAGTGCAACCTCTGCAAGCTGCTTGTACTTATCTTTGTTTGCGAGCACATTATGTAGAGTAGTCCTTGGTACGTCTCTTTTTGCATTGCATCACCTCTGTCTCCAGGCGCAGCCTCATCAGTGAAAATCTGCAAAAAGAAAAGCAAAAAAGAACAATTAGTGTGCACAAGCTAGAAATTGTAATCAGTGCTTAAACAAAGGAACTGCAAATCACTATGCTATGAATCCTGAGAAAGTATCAGGAACTAGTGTTACTTAAATTAAAAGAACAGTGTTTACAGAGAATAATCTCATTTGAAGCAGCACCTATCCACGGCAAGAGCAGCAAGCGTAACTGGAGAATTAGAACTTGAAAGAACCTAAGGACAGCAGTAAAAGTGAGTGAACTGTTATGTTAGGTCAGGGAATATAATGTGACTTCAGGGAATCTATGCTTTGATATGTTACTTAAGTAGTGGCAGCGGGTTGTAGACCCTTCCTAGCAGCCATTAGAAAAGTCTAGAGACATAATTTGAGGAGGCTCATCAGATGTTCCAGTCCACAGCCAGCCCTTTTTCGATTCCCCAAACACCCCTATCTTCTGGGGAACAAGCATTAAAACATCATCATCATTGCATTTGAGGTGCACCCAGGGTTGTTCCGAAGTTCTGAAGTAGTTGGTTTGGATATTTGTTGCTCCAGCAGATTTCCTGTTTTTCAGGTGCATGGCCTTGACACCCAGTAATTTGACTGTGCAGGTTTAAATGGCAAATTTGATCTGTCAAAATAACCCCTTTAGACAGGCCTAAACTCTCCCTTTTCAACATTAATTAGTGGGCCTTGAACATAAAAGCCCATAGAGGAGAGTGCATGCTATTTAAAAGTTGGACAAGTATGAGTATAATGTTAAACATGTCCTTACAGTGACAATTCCCTAAAAGCTAATTTCGCTGTAGCAGGATCAGATCTTCCATAGCAAAAGTAAATATTGTTATCTCCACCTAGGTACCCGGTAATAAGTTCATTCTTGAATTTTTAAATATTGTATTACAAGGAAAATGTATTGGGAAAAGGTGGATTTGTACTAAATATTTTACAAAAGTAGCATTTAAAAAGTCACATTTAACCTGCGTAAACCCCCTAAATTCCCATAGGTGTGAGCTTCAAATAGTTACAGATGAGGTGAATAGCTTCTGGATGACTGACTTGGTAATTGGCTTCCACAGCTGAGGCAGAGCTGAGGATCTGAGGATGATCCAGGCCCAGCGTGCATGCTCTCCGCCTTCCCTTCATTGTTGGCTTCCTGTCTTAGGAATCTCTTTGACATCTCACTCAACTCAGCTAAGGTAGAGATGGGCTGGAAACATGCCAATGTCCTCACAATACTGAAAAAACCCTGAGCAGACCCCGCTAAGTTGTCAAACCATCAGTCAATTTCTCTGCTGGCCTATCCTATCAAAATTCATGAAAAAATTATCAACAGTTAACTTTCAAAGTACATAGAGGAAAACAACTTACTGGATTCATAGCAATCCGTCTTTTTGGCAGTCAATGATGCTGTTTGAACTTCCTTGGAAATGGAAATCCGTCCATACCAAAGCTGCTAAATCTGTCTGCAGCATTTGATGCAGCATCCCATTCCATTCTAATGAAATTGCTGCATGACATTTGTATCCATTTCCAGGCATTAGCTGGGTTGAAGGTATTTTCTGAAAGACAGAATCCGCGTGGTTGCTCTTCTTCCATATACAGTTCAGATTGTCAATAATACATGTAGTGTGTCACAGTGGTCATAATTAAGCCCCACTCTGTTTACCATCTATGTGGCCCCCTCTCATTAAAACTGTTAGAGAATACAGCTTGGAGACTTTCTCATGGGCCAGCCACACCCAGCTAGTGGTGTCTATAGGTCATCAGCATGATGCAAGTAGAACTACGTTCTGCAACTGCCTACATGCTGTGGCAAATTGTATGAAACAGAATTGCCTCCAGCCTACTGGGGAAAAGACTGACATTTTCCTTTTCAGTAAGGCCCCCGAGATCTGGACTGGTTGCGGCTGATTTGGGCAGTCTCCTTAATGGTGGTGACTAATGAGGCACTGATGTTTCTGTTACAGGTAGTGCAAAAAGTAGCTGTTAGATTGTTATATCTCCTACCCCAGGACTATGGAGAATCCAATATTGAAATCTTTGCATTGGCTTGCTATCAATAAGCAATGCATATTTAAATGTGTGGTCATGTCCACCAAGCTTTGTACCTAGGGTGGAAGGGGGGCTCTCAAACTTGGTTGGAAGAATCAAGCCCACCAGAAACCATGGACTGGCTTACATGGCATTGGCTATCCCTCAACACATTTGTACGGCCTGATATGGGGGTGCACTTTCTCATACTTAGGACCTTGACATTGGAAGAAGGTGCCTCCACATATCTGGTCATGTCAAAACTTTCCTCTGTTTAAAAAGACCTACTTGTTTTCTTTTGCTTGGGCTCTAACCTTCCTTTTTGGGGATCCTCTGGTTTCAGGATGGAGCACCACGATACTCCTGATTTGTTGCACTGAATAAAACCTATTCACATAACATACCAAAGACCTTGGGTGTGGGGAGAGGCTGACTTTCCCAGGATTGCCTAGTGGCTGTGCCCAGCCTCTTGCATATCTTCAAGGAATGTCTACCATATCACTGGTAAATGTAGCTCACACTTAAGCCTGCCTCCTTTTTGTGTTTCTATTCAAGCTGGCTACAAACCCAGTCAGGAGGGGAGCTGCCCCAGAATTGATTTACAGTTATGTAATCGAGGGTTTTCCATTTCCATAGCCACACCTCTGGGTGGGCACAGGGTGATCTGCAAAGAGGGACAAATGTTCTCCCATGTTGGTTTTGGGTAGAGAAGTGCAGAGTATGATTGTTTGCTACCACACAAATGAGGACTGCTGCAAAGTGGATGGGGTGGCCCCTGGCAACTATTTTCTTATTAGTCAGGATGGGGGCTCGAATCACCGCCACCCACAAGCTAGTGCCCAACATGAATGTTGCATTCTTTGGTACCTTCTTCAGAACACTGCTGTACCTTTGGAAGATAGAATAAGAACTTCACTTGCTGTTGAAACCCGTGAGGAGAACCCTAAGAGCTGGCTCTGCTCCCACTTCTACCTAGGTCAAAGAAGTGGACTCCAATGGTCAGTTGGTTGACCTCATGATAAGCTTCAGGGACACAAAGACTCCAAGAGATCCACTTTCCTGAAGGAGCCCAGCTAACCAGCTTCAACTGGACCTCCCCTGGAACATGCTGGTGGTTTCTGTTGGAGTGATTCCTGGCCCCCAAGTAGTGCCTCCCAAGTCCCAGGCCCTAGACTGGTGTTAGAGTGTACACTCCCTGTCCCTAAACTGCAAGAAGTGGGACTTTTCCCAGCTTTCTACGTGGAGAACTGACGAAGACCAGGGTCACAGTCAAAGCCATAGTTGTTGATGTAGAACTGCTGGTCAGCTTCAACTTACCAGCTTGACCTGCTGAAGGAGATTCAACTTCCAGAAAAGTTTTCAAGTCTGTAGATAGAAGGTTTCACCAGGATTGATGCCAAGCAGCATCTGATCGACATTGAGCCTTTACTGGGCACAGACTTTGCCCACTCAGAGCTTTCCCACCTATGTTATCAACCACACTGGTACCCCGCTCTTCAGCAACTCGCAATTGTTGAGCCCCACTTGGTATCCAGCTTGCAGCTTCCCCTGCCTACGACTCGTTGCCAACCACTTTTAATCCATAGACGTTTTCAAGTCATAAGGCAAACTTTTCACCAGTATGAACCTGGTCTCTGTATCCAAACAGCGATCCATTGCTTCAGCCTTAACTTTTGACTTTGACCCGGTGTAACACGAATAGATGCCTGAGGTTGGCGCTTTGTGCTTTTTGGTGCGATTTTCATTTGAAACTTTACAAATTCATGTCTCTGGTTCCCCTCGTTGGATTTTTGATGCTTTTTTTTTAACACAATTTTATTGAGTTTTTTTTAGCAGTTCTTATAGAATCTGAGATACACGGCTGACAATGAAAAAATTTAGTTTTGGACCAGTAGTCTTGCGATAGAATAATACAGCCAGACTTTAAGCATATACATGAACAAATATACATAATAACATTGTACATTACAGCGGTGTTGCTTTGGTGTCATTTTGTTAAAAACATATTCTCTATTTTTAGAAACTGGAATATTTTTTGTGTTGTGTTTCAAATTTCTTTACAGCTTTTGTACTTCTGAAGGCTTTACAAATGTTCCCAAGTTAAGCCTGTCTGCTCTGTGCCATAGTCACCATGGGTTGAGTCTTGGGTGTAAATTACTGAAACCTTTACTGGACGTAACACGAACAATGTCATTATTACTTGTACTCGACTACCAGCCTTCTCAGTTAATAATTCACTCTGTCATAGGATCCATATTATTAATTTATTTCAATGAAACCTATCAACAGAGCACAAACATTAGAATTAGGAATCTGTCTAAAATGGCGAGGTAGTTCAATGTGCCTGCCCCTCTAGCGACAACAGAAAACCAGGAGTATCTCAGTATAGTGACCTATATTGTATTCCAAACAATTTAGGGTTTAATTAAATTAGTTAAACATGTTTCCTGTCCCTGGGGATGGATCACCATCAGTTCGTAAGTACAATGAAGAGAAACAAAAGAGGCAATTCAAGTAATAGACACTACTAGTAGAATACTCAGAGGTGACGATGCTAAGTACATTTAAAAATATACTTTAAAGCTTTAAGTTCGCAATGGTCGCCAATCAGAAATCTTGAGAGGGAAATGCGAGCACTGCACTATGGATGATTGCAAAACTAAAGCATGAAGTATAAAAATCTCAGAAGTTTGATTTTAAAAGTAACAGTGTGGTACAAATTGGACGCTTGAGGCGCCGGATTCATGTCTAATAGTGTCAGATGGTTAAAGGTCTGCAGAGCGTGGGAACTAGTGATGTAGAAACTTGCGAAGACAAATAGAGTCCTGGGTGATAGGCGGCTGCGCAGTATTACCCTTCAATGCATTACACACAAATGATTGTTATCAATGATTGTACAAAGAAAGCTAAATCAGTGTTTTGTAAATTCAAATTGGTACGATAATTTTCCGTGAATATCTCCAATTAAAATTATTTTTTCACCTCTATTTTTTCAGATATATTGAACATAGGAAAGGGTTGCACACACTGAACGCTGTCGAAATGGAACTGTACACGGGACTACAAAAGTTGTAAGTACTACATTATTCATACAAGTGTGTAGATTTTGCTAATATCTTTGCAGAGTCGTGCAAGAATACACTTCTGTAACAGACACTTAATGAACAAGAGAAACTATTAAAGACAGTCTTTCAGAATCTTAAAATACCCATCTTAACTGCTTGAGGTTTGTTTTTGGTTTACATTATGTCCAGTGCAGTGCTGCTTGGGCAGGTGTAAACGCAATTGAATAGTTGACATCACCTGGTAGAACGAATTTGCCATTCCATTTTTATTCCAGTATTCAAATTTGAAAAGATGATTTCTAAAACCATTATCATTAAGGCACAATTGGCTTTCTGTGAAACTACCATTTTGTTTGTTATTGGTGGCTTTTGGTTCAAGAAACATATAAATGGATTGACTGTGCATATCGTGTTTTCTTTTAGCAGACATATTATCTCTGCAAAATCAATATTTTCACAAATCAAAACTGGCATGATATTCTTTGGTCAGGATAATTATATGGCCAAATGAAACACTATTTGGCTAAAACAAATGCACCAAAAGAAACTTTGGCCCCATTAATAGACCCGCTTGACACATTGTGTTATGCTGTTTGATCGAATATTAACATGCCCGTCAAGAGATTTAGGGTCTTATTATGAGTTCGGCCGTCCATGGGACCGCAGAACCTGTGGTGGCGGTTGGCCTCCACTTCTGCTGCGGCACTGTATGCTCTATCAGGAGTGTGGCGGTCCAACTGACACAGGACCGCTGCGGCCACTGGGGATCCGCGATCCTGCGGTGGTTGCTCAGTGGTCAGAGGCATCAATATGCTGGTGGTGCCGTTGCAGCACTGCTGAGAATATTGCAAGTTGCCTCACCACCATCCAGTAAGCCCGCCATGGAAAGGATGGCAGTGAGGCAACTCAGGGGGCCATTGCAAAGCCTGAGAATGCATGCAGGAGGGCAGGGGATTCCTGCATTGCATTTACTGCACAACATGGTGCATTCCATGCCGTGCAGGAAAGTACGGCGGCGGTCCCATGGTGGTGCCTTTCTAAGGCTCTCCTATGAGCCTTTGAAAGGTGCAACTGTGACACCACTGCATCATGCCCCACCCACCAAGGATTACAATCTAAATCAGCCAGGCAGTGCGTGCAGAGTTTTGGCGGTCCTCCTGCGGAGTGCTGGTGTGGCGCTCTGTGGGAGGACCACCAAACTCATAATCAGGACCCGTAGGTTATAAGTTGACAGATATATTTTAGCGATAAAATAGAGATAAGGATGGTTCATCACAAAAAAATCTAACTTGAACTGGGCAGTTAGAAAATTCGAAGACATTTTTATAAAATTTATAAGCATAAGCTTGAACACAAACAGCTATAATGAGAAAGAATTTCTGTATATGGGAGAGCCTAAAGCTCTGACAAAGAGTGCAAATGTTATTTATGATTTTGTAAAATAACTAATAAAATGTTCTGTAAATTTTTTGGGGAAGCCAATTTGAGATATCGTTTTATCCACTAATCCTATGAGTTGATGTTTAAATACCCAAATATGGTAAATTAAGAATCAATAATGCAATAGAAATATTTTAATATTCTAAGGAAGTTTACTTAATAGATGAATGACGCATAAAACGATGAGCTAATGATATGAGACAAGAGAACTCAATGGAGTAGTACATTTTTTCTGCATTCCATCTGTAAATTCGGGCTCAGTCCTGCCGTTAGTGTCAGTGTCTTGCCTCAACAACACCCATGATGAGCCTCTAAACATGCACTAGAAAACAAATTAACAGTAGTGGCCAGTGGCGGTCCGTCCATTGGGGGCGTTGGGGCGTTGAACTTAAGTAAACTCTCAGTTTACTTAAGTTCAGAGACGCTGAGGGAGAACAGTCAGTCAGTATGACGTTGGACTGCCCACCCCCTTCAGAGTCTGAAGGGGGTGGGCGGTCTGGCGTCATGTTGACTGACAGGCAGCCAGCAGCACACAAGTGCGCATGAGTGGGGACGGAGGGCGATTTTTGCACCGTGCCCAGTCATGCGCACTAGTGTTTCCAAAGGCTGGCGCATGCCCATTAAGAGAGCGAGGGTTGAGCTAAGGCTCAAACCTCGGTCTCCTAATGGGTAGGCGGGCGGAGCGTAAGCCTGCTCTAAGCCAATCCTGGTGCTGCTCCAGCACCAGGATTGGCTGAGAGGGGTCTTGCAATGCCAGCACTGATGGGCTGTTCCAGTGAGTGAGTGTGTAGGCGGCGGCGCCAGAAGTAACGGACCCGAGGCGGCGCGGACCCGGACCTGCTCAGGACAGGTAGGATTTTATTTTTAAAAAACCACCCCCGCGCGACACCCCCCCCCCGAACACGACACGAGCCGCGACTGCCTCTCCCTCTTTTACTGAGAGCTCTTGTGGAGGGTGGGGACAAAAAATGGAATTCAGGATTTCAGGAACATTCTACATTAGATGGGAAATTACCTGTTTAAAAAATGATGGTATTGTAGGTCGTCAATGTCAGACAAATAAAAAGGCAAGACGACAAGAGCTCGCATTATTTTGTGTTTTTAAATCCAATGGAACCTTGTCGTAATCGGTGATATAGTGTATGTAGAGAGCGTTTGAAGGTTTGACCTGCTTTCCCGTTACAGCTGGGCAGCTTTTGGTCTAACCCGGACAGTATGTAATGCAAGAAGCCTGGCATTTGGCATTTAACGCCCCGAAGCTGTGACCGAATTTGAGGGAAACCCCACTGCCCGCACTTTTACTGAAGTGTGTTTGCCCATTCATTATGTCTCAGAATATATTTTGCAACTTTATGCAATGCAACTGTGCATGTACTTTTGTTTTTCACCAGTCCAGCCAAGCTCCCGTCAGAGCATCAGTAGAGTCTTGCGTTGGTCTATCCGGATCGCATTTTCGCGCCTAAAACCGCCGCTTTGTCTCTGCAGTGAGTTCTGCTTATTGATTTTCTGGGTAGGTGGGAAGGGGTTGGTGGGGGGAGTTTGGGAGGTGAACAGTTGTCGGTTCTCGTTTAATTGGCGACTGCTGCTCGAGTCAAGCCCCTTCCGTGACATCCCTCCCCTTCCCCAACCCCCAGCGGACACTTCGAAACCCCACAACAACTCAACTTTACCACATTAACATATTCTGTAGGATTTGGTGTGTTTTAAAAAACAAATTTCGGCGCTGCGTGCCCCATCTGTGCTTGTAAGAGAAATAATGCCCCTTGTTCCAATAACTATGAGGCGTGTGTTCGTCTTCTTTTGTTGGGGGAGGGGAATAGACGTGCCAGCGACCAATCGGTGGAGAGAAGGAACAGTCCAGCCTTCAACTGTGAGCTCGATCTATTCAAAAAGATACCGTGCATTCAAATATGTTTTTCTCTTGCGCCCGTCCATCCTTTTCTTTCCCATGGTCGGACCTACCTACCTACCTTCCTTCCTTTCTTCCTTCCTCATCCCTTCTTTTTTTACCTCTATATTTTCTTTTGTTCCTCGGTTCATTCTTCCTGTCTGCTCTTTCTCCTTTCCCGTCTTCCGCTGTTCCCTGTTTCTACCGTTACCCCGGCTTTTACCTGAACATTTTTACATATCTTAATTTATTCTCTGATTTTGTCCCCACTTTCTTTACCGTTTTTATTCTTATTTCTATTTATACATGTGTTCTCTTTCTTCCATTGTCCTCGCTTTCTAAACGTTTCCCTACCATCTTCATGTTATTGTTTTTTTCTGTTTCGTTCTCATTCAAGTATCTTTATTTAAATTTCCTTTATCCTCCATTGTCTTAATTCCTCTCTGCTTTTACCTGTACATTAAGGCTTATATAGAGTACATCTGGAATAAATGAACATCTAAGTATAGTGTTGTTTGTACCGTAGATGTTGCACAATAGCAAGCACGCTGTTTGTTGATAGTGGGAGCTTCTACGAAATCCAATCTACACGGACAATATGCCTGGGCTACTTCTGCCGCGTCGGAACACAAATGCAAAACATCAGCACGGCCTTTACTTTGAGCTCAGAGACCGATTGAAAAAATGCTGTTTCTGTATCCAAAAATAACAATAAGATAGGATGTGTTTCACTGTTTCTGTCATGCTTCAATTCATTCGGAGCTTAATACTGTTAACTGTTGCAGTCAGCGCTCTAGCGTTCACCAGCTGTTCACCCTACCGACGTTCCAGCCCTGACACGGCCCGCACCTCGTGGTGAGCACGTGTGCACCAAACACTGCCTGCAGCCAGTAGCGGATGAAGATTCCCGCATACGCCCTCACAGCCCTGCCTCAGGCCTGCATCTTCACGCCACTTCCTCTGCACAGGCCCACGTGCCAGCGTCCGCCATTGCCTGGGGCCCTGGCTGTGCTGCCCGTTGTCCGGCCTTCGTACACCCGCTCCACCACCCGGAGCCACCCTCCACTGCAGTGCAATGGGGGATGACAACCCCCCACTGCCAAGCCACTCGTTTCACCCGCCTTCTGGCGTCCTGCCACCATTCAGCGAGACTGCTGACCCTGCAACGGCCGCACCACGCTGGCAGACATGGATTGGGCGGCTCAACAACTACTTCATTGGCTCCAGGGAGACGGATGGCACGGTGAAGCGGTCACTCCTTCTTCACTACGCGGGGGAGGAGGTATACCTGCTATTCAAACACCTCCCTAACACTGGTGGCGCAGACGACTACGACGCAGCCGTGACGGCCCTCAACACTCACTTTGACCCCCAGATTAATCCGGACTTCGAAGTCTTCAAAATGCGTCAGGCGAAGCAAAAAGAAGGGGAGTCGGTGGACGCATTTCATGCACCGCTGAGGGTGCTCGCGGACACCCACCTGGTCGGCGACCGAGCGAAGGAGGAAATCAGAGCGCAGCTCATTTACGGCATCCGAAGTAAGAAGTTGTGGAGCCTCATCCTCCGCCAACCGAACATTCCAATGGCTGACATCCTGGTGCTAGCACGATCCCACGATCTATCCGACGCACGGGCAGAAGAGATGGAGCAAGCACTCACGTGAGGCGCGGGGCCAAGTGTGACCGTCAAAACAGAGCGTGCAGACGCAGTGCGGACACACGAGAAGAAACGCCGGCCAGCAGCTAGACAGTCGCCCTCGACGCAGTGCGACTACTGCGGGTATGAAGAACATCAAGGAAAAACCTGCCCAGCGAAAGGGAAGACGTGCACCAACTGTGGCACCCTGAATCATTTCTCCTCCGTCTGCAGGAAGCGCGCCACACGGAAGGATGCTCGAGGGAAGAGGCCCACAAGAGGCATGGTGAGGCAACTATCCCAACTATCCCTCTCCTCAAGAACCGACACCGGGCCTAGACACACGCAAGCCCTACAGGAGGACGACTCGGAGTCTGAAGACGGAGAGGAGACATACGTGGTCTCGTTCACCAGGGCCTTAAAAAGCACAAGACGTCCTCAGCCTCGGTGCGACATCATGGTCGTAGGATCAAAGGTGAACGCCGTGATCGACACGGGGGCATCCGTCACTGTCATGGGAGTGCAGCAATACAACCGCCTCCGACCAAAGCCAGAACTCAAAGCCTCGAAGGCCCGGATCTATGCCTACGGCAGCGATGTTCCTTTGCCCCTCCTAGGGAAAATGACAGTACCGGTGGGAACGGAGGATGCCGAAATCACCATTGAGGTGCACATCATCAATCAAGAGGTAGACACCCTCCTAAGCGGGCATGCCGCTGAAGACCTAGGGCTCCTGATGTTCCTCCAGAAAGTTCAAGACACTCAAACGGCCGACCTGCTGGATCAGTTCCCGGAACTATTCACCGGCCTAGGTAACATCAAACGCCCACCGGTCAAGCTCCACATCGACCGCTCCGTCACGCCCACAGCCCTGAAACACAGGCGAATTCCGTTCTGTCTACGACCTCTGGTAGAGGAAGAACTCAAGAAACTGGAAGAACAAGGGGTCATAGAGACAGTCACCGGCCCCACTCCGTGGGTGTCCCCGATGGTAATCGCGGAGAAATCAAACTTGAACTGGGCAGTTAGAAAATTCGAAGACATTTTTATAAAATTTATAAGCATAAGCTTGAACACAAACAGCTATAATGAGAAAGACATTCTGTATATGGGAGAGCCTAAAGCTCTGACAAAGAGTGCAAATGTTATTCATGATTTTGTAAAATAACTAATAAAATGTTCTGTAAATTTTTTGGGGAAGCCAATTTGAGATATCGTTTTAACCACTAATCCTATGAGTTGATGTTTAAATACCCAAATATGGTAAATAAAGAATCAATAATGCAATAGAAATATTTTAATATTCTAAGGAAGTTTACTTAATAGATGAATGACGCATAAAACGATGAGCTAATGATATGAGACAAGAGAACTCAATGGAGTAGTACATTTTTTCTGCATTCCATCTGTAAATTCGGGCTCAGTCCTGCTGTTAGTGTCAGTGTCTTACCTCAACAACACCCATGATGAGCCTCTAAACTTGCACTAGAAAACAAATTAACAGTAGTGGCCAGTGGCGGTCCGTCCATTGGGGGCGTTGGGGCGTCGCCCCCTGCCCACGCTCCGCGCCCGCAGCTTCCTCGGCGTCTCTGAACTTATGTAAACTCTCAGTTTACTTAAGTTCAGAGATGCTGAGGGAGAACAGTCAGTCACTATGACGTTGGACCGCCCACCCCCTTCAGAGTCTGAAGGGGGTGGGCGGTCTGGCGTCATGTTGACTGACAGGCAGCCAGCAGCACACAAGTGCGCATGAGTGGGGACGGAGGGCGATTTTTGCACCGTACCCAGTCATGCGCACTAGTGTTTCCAAAGGTTGGCGCATGCCCATTAGGAGAGCGAGGGTTGAGCCAAGGCTCAAACCTCTGTCTCCTAATGGGTAGGCAGGCGGAGCGTAAGCCTGCTCTAAGCCAATCCTGGTGCTGCTCCAGCACCAGGATTGGCTGAGAGGGGTCTTGCAATACCAGCACTGATGGGCTGTTCCAGTGAGTGAGTGTGTAGGCGGCAGCGCCAGAAGTAGCGGACCCGAGGTGGCGCGGACCCGGACCTGCTCAGGACAGGTAGGATTTTATTTTTAAAAAACCACCCCCACGCGACACCCCCCCCACCCCCCCCGAACACGACACGAGCCGCGACTGCCTCTCCCTCTATTACTGAGAGCTCTTGTGGAGGGTGGGGACAAAAAATGGAATTCAGGATTTCAGGAACATTCTACATTAGATGGGAAATTACCTGTTTAAAAAATGATGGTATTGTAGGTCGTCAATGTCAGACAAATAAAAAGGCAAGACGACAAGAGCTCGCATTATTTTGTGCTTTTAAATCCAATGGAACCTTGTCGTAATCGGTGATATAGTGTATGTAGAGAGCGTTTGAGGGTTTGACCTGCTTTCTCGTTACAGCTGGGCAGCTTTTGGTCTAACCCAGACAGTATGTAATGCAAGAAGCCTGGCATTTGGCATTTAACGCCCCGAAGCTGTGACCGAATTTGAGGGAAACCCCACTGCCCGCACTTTTACTGAAGTGTGTTTGCCCATTCATTATGTCTCGGAATATATTTTGCAACTTTATGCAATGCAACTGTGCATGTACTTTTGTTTTTCACCAGTCCAGCCAAGCTCCCGTCAGAGCATCAGTAGAGTCTTGCGTTGGTCTATCCGGATCGCATTTTCGCGCCTAAAACCGCCGCTTTGTCTCTGCAGTGAGTTCTGCTTATTGATTTTCTGGGTAGGTGGGAAGGGGTTGGTGGGGGGAGTTTGGGAGGTGAACAGTTGTCGGTTCTCGTTTAATTGGCGACTGCTGCTCGAGTCAAGCCCCTTCCGTGACATCCCTCCCCTTCCCCAACCCCCAGCGGACACTTCGAAACCCCACAACAACTCAACTTTACCACATTAACATATTCTGTAGGATTTGGTGTGTTTTAAAAAACAAATTTCGGTGCTGCGTGCCCCATCTGTGCTTGTAAGAGAAATAATGCCCCTTGTTCCAATAACTATGAGGCGTGTGTTCGTCTTCTTTTGTTGGGGGAGGGGAATAGACGTGCCAGCGACCAATCGGTGGAGAGAAGGAACAGTCCAGCCTTCAACTGTGAGCTCGATCTATTCAAAAAGATACCGTGCATTCAAATATGTTTTTCTCTTGGGCCCGTCCATCCTTTTCTTTCCCATGGTCGGACCTACCTACCTACCTTCCTTCCTTTCTTCCTTCCTCATCCCTTCTTTTTTTACCTCTATATTTTCTTTTGTTCCTCGGTTCATTCTTCCTGTCTGCTCTTTCTCCTTTCCCGTCTTCCGCTGTTCCCTGTTTCTACCGTTACCCCGGCTTTTACCTGAACATTTTTACATATCTTAATTTATTCTCTGATTTTGTCCCCACTTTCTTTACCGTTTTTATTCTTATTTCTATTTATACATGTGTTCTCTTTCTTCCATTGTCCTCGCTTTCTAAACGTTTCCCTACCATCTTCATGTTCTTGTTTTTTTCTGTTTCGTTCTCATTCAAGTATCTTTATTTAAATTTCCTTTATCCTCCATTGTCTTAATTCCTCTCTGCTTTTACCTGTACATTAAGGCTTATATAGAGTACATCTGGAATAAATGAACATCTAAGTATAGTGTTGTTTGTACCGTAGATGTTGCACAATAGCAAGCACGCTGTTTGTTGATAGTGGGAGCTTCTACGAAATCCAATCTACACGGACAATATGCCTGGGCTACTTCTGCCGCGTCGGAACACAAATGCAAAACATCAGCACGGCCTTTACTTTGAGCTCAGAGACCGATTGAAAAAATGCTGTTTCTGTATCCAAAAATAACAATAAGATAGGATGTGTTTCACTGTTTCTGTCATGCTTCAATTCATTCGGAGCTTAATACTGTTAACTGTTGCAGTCAGCGCACTAGCGTCTGACGCTAGAGCGCGTATGTCACCAACGGAGTACGTACGCCACGACGGTGGCGTACGCGCCATGTATAAATAAACGGGGCGTGCCCCGTTTGGGCACTTGCGCACTGAGATACCAAAGTGGTGTGGTCTCCATTCTTTAGCGCTGCCGCTACTAGGCCCGCGCTGTACTGCCGCGCAACACTGGCGACGAGGCGGCCGGACCCGCCGCGTGACTCGGCAACAGCGCCACCTCCTGCTGAGCGCATCGTGGTAGCCCCGCAAACGCGCACCTGCCTTAATTGGACCTCCCTCGGGCCTGCCCTGCGGCCGCACCAGCTGTTCACCCTCCCGACGTTCCAGCCCTGACACGGCCCGCACCTCGTGGTGAGCACGTGTGCACCAAACACTGCCTGCAGCCAGTAGCGGATGAAGATTCCCGCATACGCCCTCACAGCCCTGCCTCAGGCCTGCATCTTCACGCCACTTCCTCTGCACAGGCCCACGTGCCAGCGTCCGCCATTGCCTGGGGCCCCGGCTGTGCTGCCCGTTGTCCGGCCTTCGTACACCCGCTCCACCACCCGGAGCCACCCTCCACTGCAGTGCCATGGGGGATGACAACCCCCCACCGCCAAGCCACTCGTTTCACCCGCCTTCTGGCGTCCTGCCACCATTCAGCGAGACTGCTGACCCTGCAACGGCCGCACCACGCTGGCAGACATGGATTGGGCGGCTCAACAACTACTTCATCGGCTCCAGGGAGACGGATGGCACGGTGAAGCGGTCACTCCTTCTTCACTACGCGGGGGAGGAGGTATACCTGCTATTCAAACACCTCCCTAACACTGGTGGCGCAGACGACTACGACGCAGCCGTGACGGCCCTCAACACTCACTTTGACCCCCAGATTAATCCGGACTTCGAAGTCTTCAAAATGCGTCAGGCGAAGCAAAAAGAAGGGGAGTCGGTGGACGCATTTCATGCACGGCTGAGGGTGCTCGCGGACACCCACCTGGTCGGCGACCGAGCGAAGGAGGAAATCAGAGCGCAGCTCATTTACGGCATCCGAAGTAAGAAGTTGTGGAGCCTCATCCTCCGCCAACCGAACATTCCAATGGCTGACATCCTGGTGCTAGCACGATCCCACGATCTATCCGACGCACGGGCAGAAGAGATGGAGCAAGCACTCACGTGAGGCGCGGGGCCAAGTGTGACCGTCAAAACGGAGCGTGCAGACGCAGTGCGGACACACGAGAAGAAACGCCGGCCAGCAGCTAGACAGTCGCCCCCGACGCAGTGCGACTACTGCGGGTATGAAGAACATCAAGGAAAAACCTGCCCAGCGAAAGGGAAGACGTGCACCAACTGTGGCACCCTGAATCATTTCTCCTCCGTCTGCAGGAAGCGCGCCACACAGAAGGATGCTCGAGGGAAGAGGCCCACAAGAGGCATGGTGAGGCAACTATCCCAACTATCCCTCTCCTCAAGAACCGACACCGGGCCTAGACACACGCAAGCCCTACAGGAGGACGACTCGGAGTCTGACGACGGAGAGGAGACATACGTGGTCTCGTTCACCAGGGCCTTAAAAAGCACAAGACGTCCTCAGCCTCGGTGCGACATCATGGTCGTAGGATCAAAGGTGAACGCCGTGATCGACACGGGGGCATCCGTCACTGTCATGGGAGTGCAGCAATACAACCGCCTCCGACCAAAGCCAGAACTCAAAGCCTCGAAGGCCTGGATCTATGCCTACGGCAGCGATGTTCCTTTGCCCCTCCTAGGGAAAATGACAGTACCGGTGGGAACGGAGGATGCCGAAATCACCATTGAGGTGCACATCATCAATCAAGAGGTAGACACCCTCCTAAGCGGGCATGCCGCTGAAGACCTAGGGCTCCTGATGTTCCTCCGGAAAGTTCAAGACACTCAAACGGCCGACCTGCTGGATCAGTTCCCGGAACTATTCACCGGCCTAGGTAACATCAAACGCCCACCGGTCAAGCTCCACATCGACCGCTCCGTCACGCCCACAGCCCTGAAACACAGGCGAATTCCGTTCTGTCTACGACCTCTGGTAGAGGAAGAACTCAAGAAACTGGAAGAACAAGGGGTCATAGAGACAGTCACCGGCCCCACTCCGTGGGTGTCCCCGATGGTAATCGCGGAGAAATCAAACTTGAACTGGGCAGTTAGAAAATTCGAAGACATTTTTATAAAATTTATAAGCAGAAGCTTGAACACAAACCGCTATAATGAGAAAGACATTCTGTATATGGGAGAGCCTAAAGCTCTGACAAAGAGTGCAAATGTTATTTATGATTTTGTAAAATAACTAATAAAATGTTCTGTACATTTTTGGGGGAAGCCAATTTGAGATATCGTTTTAACCACTAATCCTATGAGTTGATGTTTAAATACCCAAATATGGTAAATAAAGAATCAATAATGCAATAGAAATATTGTAATATTCTAAGGAAGTTTACTTAATAGATGAATGACGCATAAAACGATGAGCTAATGATATGAGACAAGAGAACTCAATGGAGTAGTACATTTTTTCTGCATTCCATCTGTAAATTCGGGCTCAGTCCTGCTGTTAGTGTCAGTGTCTTACCTCAACAACACCCATGATGAGCCTCTAAACTTGCACTAGAAAACAAATTAACAGTAGTGGCCAGTGGCGGTCCGTCCATTGGGGGCGTTGGGGCGTCGCCCCCTGCCCACGCTCCGCGCCCGCAGCTTCCTCGGCGTCTCTGAACTTATGTAAACTCTCAGTTTACTTAAGTTCAGAGATGCTGAGGGAGAACAGTCAGTCACTATGACGTTGGACCGCCCACCCCCCTTCAGAGTCTGAAGGGGGTGGGCGGTCTGGCGTCATGTTGACTGACAGGCAGCCAGCAGCACACAAGTGCGCATGAGTGGGGACGGAGGGCGATTTTTGCACCGTACCCAGTCATGCGCACTAGTGTTTCCAAAGGCTGGCGCATGCCCATTAGGAGAGCGAGGGTTGAGCCAAGGCTCAAACCTCGGTCTCCTAATGGGTAGGCAGGCGGAGCGTAAGCCTGCTCTAAGCCAATCCTGGTGCTGCTCCAGCACCAGGATTGGCTGAGAGGGGTCTTGCAATACCAGCACTGATGGGCTGTTCCAGTGAGTGAGTGTGTAGGCGGCAGCGCCAGAAGTAGCGGACCCGAGGTGGCGCGGACCCGGACCTGCTCAGGACAGGTAGGATTTTATTTTTAAAAAACCACCCCCACGCGACACCCCCCCCCCCCGAACACGACACGAGCCACGACTGCCTCTCCCTCTATTACTGAGAGCTCTTGTGGAGGGTGGGGACAAAAAATGGAATTCAGGATTTCAGGAACATTCTACATTAGATGGGAAATTACCTGTTTAAAAAATGATGGTATTGTAGGTCGTCAATGTCAGACAAATAAAAAGGCAAGACGACAAGAGCTCGCATTATTTTGTGCTTTTAAATCCAATGGAACCTTGTCGTAATCGGTGATATAGTGTATGTAGAGAGCGTTTGAGGGTTTGACCTGCTTTCTCGTTACAGCTGGGCAGCTTTTGGTCTAACCCAGACAGTATGTAATGCAAGAAGCCTGGCATTTGGCATTTAACGCCCCGAAGCTGTGACCGAATTTGAGGGAAACCCCACTGCCCGCACTTTTACTGAAGTGTGTTTGCCCATTCATTATGTCTCGGAATATATTTTGCAACTTTATGCAATGCAACTGTGCATGTACTTTTGTTTTTCACCAGTCCAGCCAAGCTCCCGTCAGAGCATCAGTAGAGTCTTGCGTTGGTCTATCCGGATCGCATTTTCGCGCCTAAAACCGCCGCTTTGTCTCTGCAGTGAGTTCTGCTTATTGATTTTCTGGGTAGGTGGGAAGGGGTTGGTGGGGGGAGTTTGGGAGGTGAACAGTTGTCGGTTCTCGTTTAATTGGCGACTGATGCTCGAGTCAAGCCTTCTGTGACATCCCTCCCCTTCCCCAACCCCCAGCGGACACTTCGAAACCCCACAACAACTCAACTTTACCACATTAACATATTCTGTAGGATTTGCTGTGTTTTAAAAAACAAATTTCGGCGTCGCGTGCCCCATCTGTGCTTGTAAGAGAAATAAGGCCCCTTGTTCCAATAACTATGAGGCGTGTGTTCGTCTTCTTTTGTTGGGGGAGGGGAATAGACGTGCCAGTGACCAATCGGTGGAGAGAAGGAACAGTCCAGCCTTCAACTGTGAGCTCGATCTATTCAAAAAGATACCGTGCATTCAAATATGCTTTTCTCTTTGGCCCGTCCATCCTTTTCTTTCCCATGGTCGGACCTACCTACCTACCTTCCTTCCTTTCTTCCTTCCTCATCCCTTCTTTTTTTACCTCTATATTTTCTTTTGTTCCTCGGTTCATTCTTCCTGTCTGCTCTTTCTCCTTTCCCGTCTTCCGCTGTTCCCTGTTTCTACCGTTACCCTGGCTTTTACCTGAACATTTTTACATATCTTAATTTATTCTCTGATTTTGTCCCCACTTTCATTACCGTTTTTATTCTTATTTCTATGTATACATGTGTTCTCTTTCTTCCATTGTCCTCGCTTTGTAAACGTTTCCCTACCATCTTCCTGTCATTATTTTTTTCTGTTTCGTTCTCATTCAAGTATCTTTATTTAAATTTCCTTTATCCTCCATTGTCTTAATTCCTCTTTGCTTTTACCTGTACATTAAGGCTTATATAGAGTACATCTGGAATAAATGAACATCTAAGTATAGTGTTGTTTGTACCGTAGATGTGGCACAATAGCAAGCACGCTGTTTGTTGATAGTGGGAGCTTCTACGAAATCCAATCTACACGGACAATATGCCTGGGCTACTTCTGCCGCGTCGGAACACAAATGCAAAACATCAGCACGGCCTTTACTTTGAGCTCAGAGACCGATTGAAAAAATGCTGTTTCTGTATCCAAAAATATCAATAAGATAGGATGTGTTTCACTGTTTCTGTCATGCTTCAATTCATTCGGAGCTTAATACTGTTCACACACTCACACACTCTTTTCCACGGCCCGCATAGCCATGTGTTCTGTTGTCACGGTGTTAGTGTTTAAAATAAACGTGTAATTGGGAACAGCGACCAGTGTGAGCATCCAGCATTGATATACCCGCTCCTTCAAAAGCCCACGGACGCCATCTTTTTTGTTCCTTTTCACATATTTACTCACTTTATTTTAAGTTTTCCTACCATCTTTAGGAAAAGGAAAGACCTGTTCAGTTTTAGATATAGGATTCTAAATACTCTGCTGTTGCAGCTACATCATTAACATATTACATGTCTTTACTGATGTCATAACTAAATTGCATGAAGAAAATGTCAGGTTCTTATAAAGCCAATGTAAAATAATATATATATACTAGTGGCATAGTTAAGTGCAACATGTTTAAATAGTTAAAGTCCTCACTATCACTGTGCTTCATAAACCTTGCTTTCTCAAATTTGCTTTAAAATGCACTATTTGCTCACTATTTTTTCAAAATTCTCCAGGGGGAGCAGCCTCGAACCCTCCTTATGATGGTCGGGCTTTCGCACCTTGCGCGCTTTCTGTGAAAGTTTCATCCCTAACTTTAACGGCTCGCCACTTTCAAATGTCACCAGCCGCCACTGGTAGTGGCTCCTGGTGGGAGTGCTGCGGGGCGGTGGGGCAGGGCGGGGAGGAGCAGGGTGGGGGGTACTAAACTACGGAATACGGCCTAAGGGAGGTAAGTAAACAAATAAATAAATAAAACGAGTTTCGTTGCATGCGCTGCATCGCATTTGGCAATTCAGCGCGCGCAATGAAATTCATTTTATTTATTTATCTGTTTACTTACTTCTGTTTGGCCGTATTCCGTAGTTTACTACCCCTCACCCTGCTCCTCCCCCATCCCGCCCCACCGCCCGCATCACTCCCACCAGGAGCCGCTACTGCAAATTAATTGAAAATATTGAGATATTCAGTGCATTTGGTATACTTGAGTGCTCACAACCGGGCTTCTCTCCTCCAGGTAAGTTTTTTAAAGCGTAAAACGTTTTTATTTTTATTTTTTAATTTAATCACAAATTTATAAAAATCACGGAAAACGTTTACTGTGTTCATAATACACTCTGGCTTTATTTCATAAACAATAGCTACACAGTGTTATTATTCGGGTGGTGTACACGTGACGTATTTGTTTGTCTACGAAGTAAATCAATGAACCGTTTTGTCAGACAAAGCCACTGCCTCTACACTTTATCCACGAGAGGGAGGTCTACTTAATGATGTTAACATTTGCTTATTTCTGTATGCATTATATGATCCCATTTTATCATTATACGTTGATTTTCTGTCAACAAATGAACATGTGATAGACTTTGCTTCAACAACTGCGTCATTTTTAACCGTTATAACAACTGCTTCTTGTTCTTAAAAAACAATATTGTCTTCTATTTCTAGGAAGCATGTTCAAATATTTATTAGCATCGCCCAGAACTATATAATGTTAGATTTGATTGCCTAGAGGCCCTGATTCAGCAGGTATTGTGCAGGCACTGACCTTCTCTTGGTCTAGAGGATCATTTAGCCTTAGGCGAAGACATGGTTTTGCCTCGTGCTTGTTAAATTCAGGGTTTTATTCATTTCTGAAAACCTTTTGAATTTAAAAATAAGGTTACATACAATTTGTACAATACATATTTGAACCACACGTCCTTCACAAAACAGCACCACTCCGCCTACAAAAAATCACTTTACTTTGTTTAAATACAACTTCTTTAGCATCAATATGAGGCTCTGGAGGATGCATTCCAAAATGAAAAACAGAAAGAATTGCTGGTGCAGCAGAATAGTCTGTGAGTTTTGCTTATCAACTTTAAGAAAAATTAGATGTGTGTGGAGATAAACAATATTATTAGACCTGTCAGACTTAGAGTGACCTGTCTCCAAACTGTTTCCCATCACCTCCCTTGTCCTGAATGAATATTTTGTTGGATTTTGGACTCTGTGCACTTTACCACAGCTAGCAAGTGCTAACATGCTTGTGCTCAATCCTTAAAATATGGTAACATTGGCTTGCATCTGTTGAAATTACTCATGTGGCACATCTGGTGGCTGAATGACTGCAGAAAGATGAACAAGGGGGTAGCATACTCACAGCAACTTGGCATAGATGTTGCCATACTGCAGGATACACACCTGATTCCCGGAAGTGGGCTGCTTACACAGCAACGCGTGAAGGACACACGTTACGCAGAGGGTTTCGCTGCGCAGGCCCGGCGCGTTCTGATTTGGATTCAGTATGATTCTGGCATTAAGATTCAACAGGTGTGTGTGATTCGAGGTGCAAATTTGTGCTAGTGCACTGTCACAAGGATAATTTGACTGCCCTACTAGTAGGGGTGTATTTCCCCAATCATGGCAACCCAGAGTATTATCGTGCATTGCACACTAAACTTGGCCAAAATGGTGATCTACCTCAGATATGGGATGGTTATTTTAATTGTGTTTTATGCCCTGTCAGGGATCGCTCAGGGGGTCCACCGCAGCGGCCCTAAGCTGCAGCCCATGCCCTCAATGATCTCACTGAACAGTGTGGTTTGCTGGATATTTGGTGGCACAGGTTCCCCATGGGTGAGGGGTACACTCACTACTCAGAGCACGATATTCACATATGCATACATTATTGGCTAATGATCCGTAGTCTGATGCCTCGTGTCTGCTGATGTGAGCATTTGCCGTGTACATATTCAAACCACTCACTTGTGTTGTTGGTCCTCTAATTCGACAGTCCTTGGCCTCCTGAGCTCTCCTGGCTGTTCCCAGAGTACTCTCTAATGGACGCTGCGCTCCAAGAGGAGACGACTGAAGAATATTTTAATACTAACAATGGTTCTGCAGAGACGCTTACTATGGTATGTGAGGTCTTTAAGGCCTATGCCGGATACTTCGGTTGAATTGGGGCCGGCTATGGTGGTAGGACAAGGAGCTGGACAGTTTAGAATGGGCACATAGAGAGACAACAGTTGTGTGGGGTTTTATGCTCCATTTGCTGAAGCACATAGGGGTGGGAGACGTTTTCCTGCAACTGGTTCAGTTGCTGTATGGTAAGCTGACTGCCTATGTCAATTGATTGGTTTTGAGTCCTATAAATGTTATGAGGGGCGCCAGTCAGGGCTGCCCCCTGTCACCACTATTGTATGCCTTGGTTGCTGAGTCTATAGCTTGTGCGTTTGTGAACATCATGTGCACAGGGTAATTTGCTTCCTAAAACACAATCTAATTCTGTCTTCTTATGCGGACGATACCATTCTCTCTGTTCAAGAGGTTGTGCTTTTTGGTGGGCACTCTGGGTTGCGTTTTAACTGGAATAAGTCTCTAATATTCCCCCTTACTGAGGCTACAAATCCAGTACAAATGGAATTTCCACTGCTGTGGACGACAGACTTGGTGCAGTATTTGGGCATATAAGTCCATACGGATCTAGCAGTAGTCTTGCTGGACCGCAATTATGGCAGAGCAATTGCAGTAGCTCATGGAGTAGGTTAAATATTGGATTCATTTTCTCCGTTACTGTGTGGCATTATCGGCATCATGAAGATGGTAGTGTCACCCCATTTATTTTATTCACCAACAGCTCGATTCTTTTACCAACCATGTCTTCTGCACCATGCATGCCTTGATGGTGCGCTCGGCCTGGGCCAGGAAGCAGCCGTGTGTTTGCTGGGACACTCTTACGCTTTTTTATCCCATGGTTGGGCTGAATGCTCTGGATCTGGAGGCTTACAATAAAGCTGCACAATGTATGTTCACCTACTATTGGTTACACTGCCCTGCGGGGCTTTCTCACCTATGGCTGGAATGTGTTGCTGCTCTCCTACCAACTTGACCTCAGGCGCTATTTCATGAACTGACACCTCAAATTACAGCTCCTTGGACTTGCTGTGTATTATGCGAAACTCATGGAAAAGACTAGCTGATCTACAAGCCGGACCACTGATATAATTGCCGTAGGTGCTGCTAGTGTTGTACTTGTGGTTACCTGTAGGATAGGAAAGAACAGCAGTGAGCTCTTTAAAGGGGTTGGGGTTGAGATGTATGGGTGTTTTTGTAGAGACGGGTGCTCCATAGTTGGGAGCAGGTATGTGCGCAGGGCGACATGCATACCGTCCTGGATCAGTTTCAATTTTACCAGACGCGACCTACGATGTAGGAATTAATAAGGGAGGCCCCGGCAGAGTCCCCTGAGTTACCTGCTTTGATGTATTTGCTGCAGATGACAATGCCCAAAAGCATTATTGCAAACTATACGCATGCTCGCAGGAAGGATGGCGGCTGAGAGTTGTTTAAGGCATGATTTGACTGGCAGGAGGTTTAGACCTGATTATCAGTTATAGACAATGGACCTATTGCTGCTCGGTCATTCGGAATGTCTCTTTGAACAGTCAACACCGGTTGATCCACTTCAGGCATATTATTCGGGTGTAGTACATTCCATCTCAAGTGCTTCGTTATGGCTTATGAAAGAGTTCTTGTTGCTTTCATTGCGGGGTTGATGGAGCAGGGTTTGCCCATATAGCCTGGTTCTGTCCTGGAGTGTAATGCCTTTGGGCTGCAGTTTTGGGGGCGTTATGGGAGATTACTGGTGAGCCCATTGTACCATCCCCCTTCCTAACATTGTTGGGCTATGATACAGATGTCCCAAAGACCTTTATGTGCTTTGTAACCCTTGTATTACTGCTTGCAAGGCGCAAGGATAACAATGCACTGGGTAAATGGTCTGCTCCCAGTGCTGCTGGAATGGCACGGGGACATGGCATATTGCAGCACTCCTAATGCCATGACCTAATGACTCTAAAGGATGTTTGGGGGCCCTATCTAGCATTTCTTGTGCAAACGGGAGAATATGGGGCTACTGATGAGAAGGGTGGTGGCATAGAGCCACCAACGGTTGACTGGCAACTATTGGGATGAGCCCATTGGATGCTTGGACCTATGAACACTATGCTGCATGATGTGGCCCTGAGGTATTGTGGCGGCACTTGGATGTCCCAGAACGCATTGGTGACTGAGGGGGGGAGGGTCCGCTGATTGGCTCTCGGAGCTGGAGGGTCCAGGCATTGTGGGGACTGTGGCAGGAATGTTGTACCTCTTGATTGAATATTACACCATGTATTTTTAATATCTACCCTGACTGCTAGATCTGTCGTCAGGTTGCCTGTGCTGATAACACTTGTAAAAATATGTCACTCACCAATGATTAATGTGCCATTATATGCAATTTGGTTGTTGCAAATGAACATAAAGATCTAAAAAACAAATCATATTTAATTGTAAAATCAGATTTTAAGTTATAATTTTGAAAATACTGCTTTTAGAAGTTGGCATTTTCCTGCCCTGCCTATTTGGTGCCTGCAGTCTTTTCCTGGGTGTAGTTGACAGTTGTACTTTGTTTATTCCTCCCAGACACCCATGCAATAGAGGGATTACAAGTGCTGATGGGGGGGGGAGAGCTGGGAACAGACCCACTTGCAACTGAATAGGCTGTGCCCCCACTGCATTGTTCATGCAGACAGCCAGGGCAGAGGAAGCAGAAAACTTTAAGTACTTAAAAGGAGCTTCTCTAGTAGATTCTCCTTTTTCTAAGAAGGCACCAGGTATAAACATAGGAACCTCAGGCCTACTCTTCAGTTCACTTTCTGGACATGCCGAAGGACTCTCAGAGGGCTGCCTTCTGTTGTGGCCTACTGTTTACTCCACAAGACTGTGTTTCTTCACCCGGAAGTACGTGTAAACAACAAGAGAGGAAGGGAACAACACGACTACTCCCCTCAGGGAAAGACTAGGAAACAACAAAGTCAGTGTGATGTAAACAGAGCACTGTATATCAAAGGAGTGGGAGTGCGGAGTCACGGAGGTATGAGCGCGCTAAGGTTCACCCTTCCGAGGACTACTGTGTGAAAAATATTTACAGTGAAAAAAATCCGCCAAAAAGTACAATGGTGGAGAGAAACGAGTTTATTTTAGAGGCAATCCGTTTGAAGCCTCAGGGATCCCGGGAGGGGGGTGGGAGCAATATGGCACACCGCCCTCGCTGCTCGGCACCCGTTTGAAGCCTAGAGCGCCTCTGTTCACCGGGTCCAGGATCTGGTCCTGATGAAAGCCTGTTGAACACACATTGAGGCAGAAACATGTTGACCGCCAAGGAGTGAAACAGGTCTTTTATTTTTTGACCTTCACTCCCTTTTTAATTTTCCCAATTAGCAAAACGAATAAAATTTACTTTTTTGACTTAATTGGCAATTTTAAATTCACTGTCACCTCACTTGAACCCCGCTCCGCAGTAACCTGGCGTTGCAGCACACTGGGATGACATTCGGTCATACCCAGTGGAGCCCGATGATGAAGCATGTCACCAACCAGGTTGGCGAGTGAGGGCTTTATACATAACGGGCTGTGTACATAATGGGTATAGCCTGTAGAGGTCTACGTCTTTCTCAACAACATAAGTGTTTGTTTTGAACCTGTGGACCCATGCTCCTTTGATATACAGTGCTCTGTTTACATCACACTGACTTTGTTGTTTCCTAGTCTTCATCCGGAAGGACTGTTGTGCCTTCCCTGCTGCATGAGCTCTGTTCTACTGATGAACCCAGGACTACCATAGTGACTCCATGGGTGATTTAGCTGGCCCTTAGATCAAGTCTCAGGGACAGTAAAGGCTCCAACTATCTTGAACCACACCTAGACCCAACCTGAGCGACTCCTAACCCCCCAAATAGCGCACTTAGAGTCCTGGACTATTTGCGGTGGCAAGTAAAGGTGCACAGGTAGTTAACATCCAAGGTAAACACTGATCAAGTCCACTTTTTTTTATAGCAGGATCGCACTCCATCGTCACAGCTATATTTTTTTACTTTGATATAGTCTCGTGCAACTAGATGTCTGCGGTTGGCACTTTGATCTTTTAGGAACTAGTTTATACCATAATCAAAATTCAGAACTCTGGTTCTACTGATTGGAATTTTGTCGTTTGGGTATCAAATTAATTATTGCAAATACTCTGTCTTTCTAAATTGGTGTAGGATTATTCTTTGGTTGTGTTTTCACTTTATTTCTGTTGGTGTGCTGCATAAATACTTTAAACATTTCCTCTAAGTTAAGCCTGAATGCTTTTGTGGCAAGTTACTCGAGGGTTGGGCAAAGGTTAATTTAGTTAATTTTTGTGGATCACCATGACAGGAATTGTGGCTGTTGCTGGACAGGGTTAACACCTGACTCAACCAGCAAATCAGTTTCTCACAAATGTATTTTTTCAAGTTGGTCTCAATATATAAATTGTGAGGAGATTAACACTAGTCTTTTAAATGTAATGGGGTTTCAGTCGGGTTACATTTAATAAAACAAGTTGAACAGATACCATTAAATATTGAACAATGCTGTACATCTATGTTAGACTTGGCATCATCCTTGGCATTGTATCCCCTGTCTTTTGGCCTCTGCCTTCTGTATTTTTGCTGTGTGCTGAATTTTGTTTTTGCTGGTCTAGATGCTTTGGGCACTTTGCCACTGCTGATCAGTGCTACAGTGCAAGTGCTCCCTGTATAATTTGGGTTTATGGATAAGTGTTCCCATGATTGGCTTAGTTGATTTACTTCTAAGACCCTAATACAGTGCACTGTGTGTGTCCAGGGCCTGTAAATCAAATGCTGCTATTGGTCCTGCAGCACTGATTGCGCCAAACACACAGGCATCGTTTCAAAGATGTCTCACACCTGTCACTGCAGTTTCTTTGCGCAGTTTTTACTGCCAAGTCAACCTGGCAAGTGCACCCACTTGCCAGGCCCTAACCTTCCCTTTTTTACATTTGAGTCACTCCTAAGGTAGGCCCAAGGTACCCCACGGGCAGGGTGCTGTGTATGTGAAAGGTAGGGCATGTGCTGGGTGTATGACATGGACTGACAGTGAAATAATGTGTAATTCGTTTTTCATTATTGAAAGGCTATCTGTCCCATAGGATAGAATGGGAGATACTTTACAACATCTTACAAGTATAACTTTCCACGTGGATAAGATTTTAAGCTTGAGTTTAGGTTCTCTGTACTCAGAATTTAATAACACATCTTTTAGTAAAGGTGATTTTTAAATTGTGGGTTGTTAAATGACACTTTTAGAAAATAGACATTTTCTTGCTTAACCATCCTATGTGCCCCCACTGAGTTGTGTATTGGCTGTCTGGTTTTGGAGTGACAGTGACCGGGGATGTGCATTTACTGCAGACAGCCACTGGGGGAGTGGAGGTGGGTCGTGCCTTTCCAGGGTGACTCAGAGCAGGGCTGAATAGACCTGGGTTGCATTTAGAGTAGTGGGAGGAGATTTTCCTTGTACCTGAATAGGCCCTGTCTCCTGTGCACAATGTTGTCTTCCCCTCCTGCCAAGAAGGTAGACCAGAGAGGAAGTAACTGGTTTGTACTGACTTGAGAGACTTTTTGCCACAAGAGAATAAAGGAAAATGTGGTATAAATATTGGGGCTCAGACCCCAGAACTTTAGAATACTTCTGGACTCAAGAGGATCCTCTGCCAAAGAGAAGAGCTGAAGAATCTGTAGAGGAGTAATGCCCCATTGCTGTGTGGATGCTTTGCCAGGTTGGTCTGCAGTGGCTGCTTCTGCCAAGGATAGGACAAAGTCTGAACTTTGATGGGTAACCTGCTTGAAGAAGATCTCCAAGGGCTTGGTGTAGAGCTTGCCAACTGTTCTGAAGACTCAGAGATGCAAAAACAACACTTCCTTTATCCTCCTGAACCTGGAACTGCTGTTTCAGCTGCCACAGAGGGAAAAAGCAACACTGACGGTGGCAAACGATGCCACAACCTGCAACGAAGCCATGGGCACCGCTCATGAAGTACAAAATGCACCGCCCGACTTGCATCACAGCCCTGATGCCTGCCGATGCTGCACCATGTCGACTCTGACACCGTCACCGAGGCCACTGTCTAAACTGGAGCCTAGTTCACTGCTCATGATGCTCACGATACACTGCTCGACTCGCACCGCAGCCCTGACGCCAGTGCCTCATCATCGTAGAGTCGTAATTGATGTGGGTGACCTCCCGAATCCACCGACCCTTCACCGTCGTAAGGAACCGCCACCTCACCGCCAACACAACGTCACCTCCCTAGCAACAGTAGGAACCAAAGCCTCAACTCCCCAGCAACACTAAGGAATAGACACCTCACCTGCCCTGCCTTGCAGTAAGGAACCAACGCCTCACCTCCCCGGTGGTTGTTAGGAACCGATGCCTCATCTACCATGTAGTCGTAAGGAACCGACGACGCCCTGCACCAATGACGTATCACCTCCCCGATGCTGTGCACCATCTTTGTTTTCATCGTTTTGCCAAGGTACTATTCTTGGGGTCCGTGCGGCTCTGTGCCCAGCCTGCGCTGGCACAGTCGGCACCATACTTTGATATTTTCACCTGTCACAACGTCGTAATAGTCCCAGGCGGAGCTTTTTATTGCTACAAGCTTTATTTTTGTGAATAATCTATTTTTGATGATCTCTTGATACATGTCTGGTGGATTTTTGTCATTTTGGTCTTGTTTGGTTTATATAAAGATTTCCTGCTTTGCTAAACTGGTGTGGTGTTCATTTGTAGTGCTGTTACTGTGTTACTGTATGTGTGCACAAATGCTTTACACATTGCCTCTGTGATAAGCCTGACTGCTCGTTCTAAGCTACCCAGGGGGGTGAGCAGGGGTTGTCTTAGAGCATAAGTGTCTTACCCTGACTAGAAGCAAGGGTCCCTACTTGGACAAAGGTGCAAACCATTGCCAACTAGAGACCACCATTTCTAACAATCTATATCATAAAAAATAAATTCAATAAGTTAGATCACCTTAAATAAAACACTAAAAGGTGCATTAAGAAGATTTCTACTAACTGAAGTGGATAAAAAGTGTAATAAAACGTAGATCATAATGTAAAGTTTACAAAGGTCAAATCTACTAACATTTACTGAAGATGTGGAGTAAAATACTAATATTTCCAGAGTTTGGCACTGTGAGCATTGAATATTGCATATTATTTCCTATTTTATTAATGAACTCTGAATCAGGGAATGTAGTGCAGCAAGTAAATATTTCAACCTGTGGTGTATAATAGGCGTGGTAAGTACCTCATCTCGATCTGGCCCACTAAATAAATGAAAACTCAATGCACTCCATATGTGGATTTAGAAAAACACTAAGAGACTCATTCATCATTCAGAAAACCCTCATACTTTGTTTTTAGATATGGGGAAATTACTGAGCTAGCGACAATGGCACCCCAGACGTTTCCACTGTCAGACCAAGAGATCACAGTCGCAGTTACACCAATCAGGGCAACTGTCACTGATGTTTCCTTCTCACAACCACTATGTGAAGCATGCTTGTCCGGAAGTGAAAATTTGAATGTATACCAGGCACCCAGTATCCAGGAGACTGAGTTAACCATCGTCCAGACTGGGTCCAAAAAGCCGAGAAGACGTTTGAGGAAGGAATATCCCCAATGGAGAAGTCACTTACCTTGTTAAAAAGAGACAGAATATTTTTTTTAGCAAGATTTGTCAATCAAATCCCTGAAATTACGAACAGCGCTTTTCCGAGATGGCGCCGCTACATAGTAGAGTGAATATTAGCACTCTAATCTTCATTTTTTGAGCATGAGTATTGGAGACTTTGTTGCGTGCACGCTGCTCTAACGTGTCCTTTAACTGCTCTCTGTGGCTGAGTAGTGTGTTTTTTCCCGCTCGTGTCCTGAGAGGAAATTCAGCCTGGACATTCCTCATTTTTGTTTTCATCCCCCTTATATAGTCGCTGTGCACACCACAGCTATTCCCCATAGAGTGGTGTTTTTTCTGAAAAAACATTTTGAACCCAACACAAGCAGGAAACCTTGAGGAGTTCGATTTTCTAAGGAGAACCCGATAATTCAATGACATTTTGGAAATAAGACAAAAGAACTGAAGTGAAGAATTCAAGTGAGGTGACTGTTCAATTTAAGAAGGAGAGACTAATGGTAAAAATAGTTGGAGAATAAAAAAGCGTGCTTAATAGAGGAGTTTGGTATTGGTACTCTCAGAACTGATTTTCAACAAGCAGAACCGGGAGTTCTCTTAAACTCATTTAGAAAAGTCCTGTGAGACCATTTAATACACAGCAACTACAGAAAGAAAAGATTAATAAGAGAGAAGTTAAATCCTCAGAAGTCATAGGTAAAGGAGATCATCATTAATGGAGTTGTGACTAAAAAGAGAGAGTGTTAAATGTAGACTGAGTGGATGATTGGGAGAACATTATACAATAAGGGAAGGTGAATGATTCTGCATTGCGATATTAGAGATTTGAGAGAGAGAGAGAGAGAGACTAACCGGTGTTATGCTCTTTATTCTATGTATTATGCCACATGAAATTTCGACCGAACCTAAATAAAATCAGAAAGTGGGTGAAGATTGGATGTACACAAAATGGCACAGCACACTTAGGGGACAGTCTCTCTATGTTTGCCCCAATTCCCTTTGCCCCCTGTGAACACATTGCATTGTGAATGAGTTCATTCTTTTGCATATTTGCATAGGGTGACTTTGAGGAATATTTATTTGCTCCTGTTGAATCTGGCACAAGGTTAGTAAGTTTTACACCCAGTGTGGAATCTCCTTATGAAACATTCAACTCATGCTCTTCCTAAAGCAAAAGGGAAGGTCACGTGGGCAGTGGCGGCTGCCACTAACAAAGGGTGGTGAGGTGGAAGGGGGTGTGGGGAATGCCTTAATAATAATAATTAGAAAAACGCACCTGAAGCTGCTGGCCGCCAGCCGCTTCCCGGGTAGCTTCACTCCTGCTGGCTTCTTCCTGGTCCCGGCAGCACCTGGGACAGACTCACATCCAATTCCCATACTGCAGAACAGTCCAGGGATTGGCCTGAGCAGACAGGAAAGACGCTCCGCTCAGGTCATGGAGTCTGTGGTGTTACGCCAGTCTGGTTGCATTCTGCAGCCGGGCTGGACAAACCTAAGTGCGCATGTGTGTTTTGGTCAGCTTGAGACGGCTGGCCAAACACATATGCACACTTAGGGTGTGCACAAGCACTCCTCCTCCCCATGCCCCCCCCCCGAGCAAGCTGGTTCAGAGCCAGCAAACAAAGAATAAAACAATGCTTTAGCATTTTTCTTTTGCCGGCTCTGCACCAGGCAGTGGGGCAAACAATCTTCCACCATTGCTGAGTAGCCGCCACTGCAAAATTACATGGAAGCCCACTTGGCCTTCAAGTGTGATGAAAGTGTATTTTCTGGACTGGTATTACTTTGATCATAAAGTCTGTAGACAGTGAGACAGTATCTCCAAATATGATGGTGCACCAGGGGTGATAAGACCAGGGCCTACGATGACCTTGAGGAGTGGAGGGCCACCCACCAAGCAATAAATAACCGCTCCTCAAACATCCAAACAATATAGCACAACATGTCCACCAAGGTGGGCAATTTATATTACAATCTGGAAATAAAACCAGAGTGGAGTATTATGGAAATGAGTCCTTTATGGGTGATCTAAAAATATTTGTTGCCCTTTGCCTCATGCTCACCTAGGATATTAGTGATATGCCAGGCTGAGGATGGAGTGCTTTCTAGAGATAGTGTGTGTGGTCACTTGAGTCAAACTAAACAGTGGACAGTTGCTTGCAAATCCCAATATTCTTACAATTCTTGTGGAGATCCATTATCGTACGAAATTAGTCCAATAAAGTCATCTAAATCTGACTACTGTTCACTCTTCCAATACTAGTGTTGCAATCCGAAAGGCGATAAAAACATTGACAGTGAATGGAGCTGTGGCTAATTTAATGATCCATACCCTAATGAATATGAGTCTAGTCTGCAATTTCTCACATAGTGAAATGAGTAGTGCAGAATCTTATTATATGTCCAGTAATGCTTTATCTGCATAATGAGGCAATATGAAGTTCTGAATAGTGATTAAGTATCATTCTTGATCAATTAAAACAGCTTAATTTTTTACTCACAGCATAATCCGAGTCCAGAATAGTTTGGAGAACATTTATCATGCAAATCTATGCTGATCTTTCTTCTTTGAAAAGCCAAGTGGGATGGGACATGGTGGTGGCCTGATACCTCTGGCAGTTACTCATGCTGGGTCTTTGACTGGCCACACAAAAGCTTGTCAAGTATTTTTCTAAGTTTAATGCCTTTTACGATTTAAAATCTGCTACTCATTTCGATGAAGTTGCATGAGAACAGAAACAAAGCAGCAACTCCAATCTGTCTAGCTTTCCTCCTAGACCAGAACCAAAGAAGATTTCACCTAAATACTCAGCACTGTTAAATGTTTCTTCTCATAGTAAATCATTAGAAGATGACCATTGCACAATAAAGTATTTGAGAGAATAGTGAGAGAATAGTGTCTTCTGGTTTCACTACTGCAAATGCAGGTGGAACATGACACTTATAAGGTAAGTAGCCACGAGTCCCTAGTCCTACATGCTTGAAGAGGTGTGACGAAAGGGCATCCTGTCCACAAAGGTGCATACATTTCTTCCTAGGTATAATATCTTGGCAGGTGGTACATTTTCTGGCTTGGTATAATAAAATTGCAATTTAATCATAGATAGTTCACTAACGCTAGATAAGAGAAGTATTGTTTTCTTTTCTGAAGTAGTTCATCAGAACTTCTTTGAAGTAACCTGGATCCTTCGAGAAACTTTTCAGATGCTGCAGAGACAGCTGATAGTATGATGAAAATGTTGAGCGGCCAGAACATTGTATCAGGAGTTCGATGGGATGCACCAAAAGGCATCAATCAGGTTCTAATCTGACCAACAATATAGTGAAAGAAATCTCATGAAGGTTTTAAATACTTTCTCCTTATTCTATTGTACTTCAAAAAACTTTAGAATAAAGAGATTCGTAAAAAGTGAGTGATAGAAGACAAGAGGAGCCAGATATACAAAGTTCTCACACAGCGCACTGCAGCAGCCATAAATGCTGCACTGCATGAGAAGGAGAGAGCAGGAGAGCACCAAATGTATTGAAATATGGCACTCTCCTCCCCTCTACCTAGCGTCTAGCATAGGTTTTGTACTGGAAGGGTATGATACCAGTACAAAATACCATGCATTGGCTGATTTCAACCCTTTTACGTCTTTGAATGTGTGCTGTAAAGTGCAGCACACATACAACATCAGAAAAGGAAGGAGTAATGAAAGTATTTCTTTTTCCTTGCACCTACTTTAAAAGGGCACAGCTTTCTGACACTAAAGTCTGTCTACTTGCTTTAGTAAATTTGGTTTAGCATCAGAAACCTTAGGTGATTGCATGGGAATGCCCATGCACCACCCAAGGTATGCCCCTTGGTGCTAAGTAATGCAAAGCTGCGCTATGCGCTGCTCCGTGCTACTCTCTCGTTATTCCCGGTGCTTAACAGAAAGCAAATTGAAAAAAAAGATTTTGTGCCGAATTGTGTCACATTTGTGATGCAAACACAGCATAAAACCTTAGTAAATCTCCCCGATATCTGCTGAGGTTAAGTCGGGTTCAATTAACTTTACCCCTTCATGCCTTGTGCTTTAGTTACTTCATAAAAACATACAAGTACCTGTAGGTTGTTAGAAGGAGGAGCAAGAAGTAGATGTTTAGTTTGCAGGGGCCATGCTTTCTACCCTACCATCTCACATACACACACAAGTGTAAACTATCAAAACAAAAGGAAGAGTTAAGTTGCTGAAAGTCTTTTTTTAAACCGTGTCTCTTTCCTCATGATCAAGTGATAGACATGCCCACACATCTGCTTCTCTAAATGTATCACAATGCAGCCATAGAATTAGAAAATGAGAAAGTGCGTCTACAACCATTTGGAAGGGGATAAGAACCTTCATTTGTACCACAAAGGGGCTTTAAATCACAATGAAGGATCTCAAAAGGTTTTAAAATGGGGGGCCTTATTTAAGAGGTCCCATCGGAACGTCACTTTTTGTGACGTTCAGAGGCGCAGGAGCCTGCTCCATATTTACGAGGCAGCACTAAGCCAGAGGAGAGGAGTTGGCCTAATGGCTAGGGCGGTTGACCTCGATTCTGGGGAACTGGGTTCAAGTCTCGGCAATGACGCTGAACATCCTGTGAATCTGGGCAAATCACTTAATTTCCCCGTGTCTAACAAAAATGAATGTTCCTCATGTAATGCAACTGGTGCAATGTGAAGTGCTCTGAAACCCGATTCGGGTTAAGTTCACGCTATATAAAACTCTGTAAAATAAGCCACTTTTTTGGCTTAATGCTGCCTCTTAAATATTGTCCCCTTTAACACAGTTTTCTGCATTAAAGGGGCTTGCAATGGGTATTGCTCGGAGCGTTCCCAGCCACATCCATGGCATTTTGACACTGCCCCAGATTTAGGATAAATCCAAATCTGAGGCAGGCCCAACAACTTACGCCTCCCTAGAGGAGGCATAAGGGAGGCACAACAAGGAGAAATATCATTATTTCTCCTTGTTTTACCTTTTTCTACGTGTGCTGCATTCTGCAGCACACATGGAAAAATAAAAAAGTCTCTTGTGATCATCCCCTCAATGCAGGCACTCTTGCACCATGGTGCAAAGGTGCCTGCATTGGCGCACAGCAGCCAATTGTGTGCCGGCGCAGGGGAAAAGGACAGGAATGTCTCATAGACACAGCGCATTCCTGCCCTGTTCAGCAGGGAGGCCTGTGGCGCTGCCCTACGGTAAAACCTAATAAATGAGGCTCACAGTCTTTTATTTTCCCATTAATTGATGGCTTTAGAAACATTGTCACATTCCAAATACTAAAGGATGGATAAGGAAATGTGTTTTATACAATTATTTTTTTGCAACACAAAGCTGAATTTCCTTTCACTGCTGAAGATAGAGTTTGAAAAGATCACTCTTCATTTCACAGTAAAACAGCAAAACAATATGTGCTGCTTAGTCACATATTGATCCATTTATGTAGCAAAATAGATTTTTCCTCGTTTTTAGCCGCTACAGCAGCAGCTTTGGTAAGTAAAAAGTTTTTATCTTTCTCATTGCGATTTTCTGCCGCCACAACTTGCAGCGAAAACAGAAAATGTTGCTGGTTTTCAAAAAAGAACAATTTACATCTATAAAAATGCTTCCCATCCCAATTAACCATTTCAGCAAATATATGCACAGATTTCACAAGTCACAAAACAATTAGATTTGTATATCAGTGGTTGGCAAGAAATGCAGCTGAAATACTTCCTGCAATTATATAAGTCCCATTTCAATGCCTAGCATTCTAAGTACAACGGGCCTCATTTATTTGTTTCTGCCGCAGGGCAGTGCAGAAGGCCTTCCTGTGCGCTGCCCTACAGCAAAATAATGGAGCAGGAATTCAATGTATTTATGAGATACGGTGCATTCCTGTCCTTTTCCCCTGTGCTTGCGCACAATAGTCTGCTGTGCATCAATGCAGGCACCCTTACACCATGGTGCAAGGGTGCCTGCGTTCAGGGGATGATTGTTTTTGTGCAGGAAGGTGAACCACAAAAACAATTGCAAGAGGCTTTTTCCTTTTTCTATGCGTGCTGCATAAAGATATTTCTCCTTGTTGTGCCTCCCTTACGCCTCCCCTGTGGAGGGGTAAGTTTTTGGCGCTGCCTCAGAATTACAATTTCTCATAAATCTGGGGCAGTGTCAAAATGCCATGGATATTGCTGGGAATACCCCAGAAACACCCATTGCCCTCCCCTTTAACGCCAAAAACTGCATGAAAGGGGAAAATATGTACGAAGCGGCATTAAGCCACAAAAATGTGGCTTAGTGCTGCCTTGTAAATGAAGCCCAACAGTAATTGGTATTCAACTTTAGATCAGTGACATCCATCCACCGCTGAAACAATAACCCTATGCTGAATCGCGACAAGGCCAAAAGTGCAATGAAATAATACATTTAAATCAATTTATCCTCACAACCTGATTAATTAAATCAATTTGATAAACTGTTTAGAGTTTTCAATGATATGTAAATGATATACGAATTATATATACGTGTTTCTTTGGTCATTTCAAGGGTTGACACATTGTGACACAGTTCTCCAATTTTTGTTAACTTGCCTGGCAGTCTCATTAGTCCAGATGTTACCACCATCTGGGATTGTTTCATCCAATGACAGATACAGGTGTTTAATGATATATTTTCCTTTTTTTTGCGCGTAAGTTCACTTACATCTGTGGCATGTTGTACTTAATCACGAATTCCCCAGTCGACTTCTGTTACAATGCTCTGGACATAACAGAGACTTTTCACACCAGTGTGACTCTTGAACAAATACTGATAACATCTGTGTTAATTGGACAACTTGGACCCTGGGCTCATTTATAGCCCTAAAACTTACTGAAATTACATTTGAAATACTGCCATGTAAGAAAGAGGGTGATTAGTTGCGAATAATGTCCTTTCAAAGTAATACATTCATAACTGTCTCTTTACTTGGAGCCAAATTCTCTATTGTAGCATTTGACACTCTGAAGTCAGCGAAGCAGGACTTTTCAAGGCCTACTCAAGGGAGGTGGTGTGAACTAGTAACCATAACTCACTGATATGCAAATTTAACACTCAATCAATTATTGTCATACCAGTGCTTTTTGTTATAAAAAGGAAACATATACATTTATTACACACACTTTACTCAAATTAATGCAATCAGGTAGATGGATGTACCTTTGGTGACACCCTCAGAATAGTTGACCTCCCAGCAAGCCCTGAACTGATATTCACAATCCGCTCATCTATACTAGATACAATGTCACAATATAAGGGGGTGCCTGTATCAATAAGGCAGGCCTACTGTCTTGGCCAGAATGTCACCACATTAATGAATGCAAAAACAACAGTTGATGGACAGAATGCAGAACAATGTCATACATTCACCCCAGTACAGAGATCTGGGCCTAAATCCATCGTTTTTTTGCTCACCATGCCATTCCAGTTTGAACCCAGCCATATGCAAATCAGTCTTGACCCTGTGCCTCATGTGAACAGTCCAGCCCGAACTGCCAAGCCAGGTCCTCCCTGGACTGGAAACAAGCATCCTAGGACCGGATTCGGGGTTTCACCCCTCTTCAGCCAGGATAGCCTGATTCCAGTGGCATGGAGAGCACAAGACTCACGTCTGAGCATACCCGTCCTACTCAGAGTGACAAATGCAAAAACAACAGTTGATGGACAGAATGCAGAACAATGTCATACATTCACCCCAGTACAGAGATCTGTGCCTAAATCCATTGTTTTTTTGCTCACCATGCCATTCCAGTTTGAACCCAGCCATATGGAAATCAGTCTTGACCCTGTGCCTCATGGGAACAGTCCAGCCCGAACTGCCAAGCCAGGTCCTCCCTGGATTGAGGCCCAGATCTCTGTACTGGGGTGAATGTATGACATTGTTCTGTATTCTGTCCATCAATAGTTCTTTTTGCATTTGTCACCCCGAGTGGGACGGGTATGCTCAGACGTGAGTCCCGTGCTCTCCATGCCACTGGAATCAAGCTATCCTGGATGAAGAGGGGTGAAACCCCGAAACCGGTCCTAGGATGCTTGTTGCCAGTCCAGGGAGGACATGGCCTGGCAGTTCGGGCTGGACTGTTCCCATTGGGCACAGGGTCAAGACTGATTTGCATATGGCTGGGTCTAAACTGGAATGGCATGGTGTGCAAAAAAAAGATGGATTTAGGCCCAGATCTCTGTACTGGGGTGAATGTATGACATTGTTCTGCATTCTGTCCATCAATAGTTCTTTTTGCATTTTTCACCCCGAGTGGGATGGGTATGCTCAGACGTGAGTCCCGTGTTCTCCATGCCACTGTAATCAAACTATCCTGGCTGAAGAGGGGTGAAACCCCGAAACCGGTCCTAGGATGCTTGTTTCCAGTCCAAGGAGGACCTGGCATGGCAGTTTGGGCTGGACTGTTCCCATTGGGCACAGGGTCAAGACTGATTTGCATATGGCTGAGTCTAAACTGGAATGGCATGGTGAGCAAAAAAACAATGGATTTAGGCCCAGATCTCTGTACTGGGGTGAATGTATGACATCGTTCTGCATTCTGTCCATCAATAGTTCTTTTTGCATTAACCACATTAATGAAATCACAAAGTATGCTATAATCCACCATTGGAACACCTCGGAACTAAATGGGGACAGTATCAACATTCCATTTTATTCATGCTAAAATTAAACTTTTCATTGCCAATCTCAGCTGGCACTATTTTGAAAAGCATTTGTCCCATCAATTCTCCTAACATCTTACTTTTTACAATTCTGTCACTTCAGCTTTAGAGCCTACCCATCAACAGGGGTCCCTACTCTGAGTTCTCAAGACTACGTGCAAAAGAACAATCTATTGAAATGTTTTGGAAACAATGGGAACCGTTCCCAGAATTCAAACCCCTAGGAAACGTACAACAAGTTTTTGGGAAATCATTCCAGCGGGGCTGCTGCGTTCTGTGCAGCACGCAAATTACTTTCTAAATGGTGGTGCTCCTGCTCTTCCTGGGACTCCAATGCAACAGATATGCAAATTTAGGATTACAGCAGGGGCTTCTGAGGCTACCTTTTAGTTGGGGACCATGGCAGAGACTCAAGACCCCAGGCGACCTGCTGGCTACCATACAACATTCAGAAAGCTGGCACAGTAGCTCTCTTTGTTCTTTTCCCACCTGTGTGAGACATGGGTCGGAATGACTCAAGGATGCACCCACCTCCCTTGAGACACAAGTAAAAAGGTAGAAAATAACCCCCTATATTTTCTCTCTCTCCTCAGGCAGGAGGGGCCAAAAGGTCTCCGACTTGTACCAGGCCTATGGGGATGGATCCCCGGGGCAAAGGTTGAAAGGTGAAGGGGGCAACACATATGTCCCCACTACACCCAAATTAACTATTTGAAGATGCACCAGCCTTTCCGTTGGTGTTCTTGAAGTTTATATTGAATCGTCCTGCGCTTAGTTCTCTGCCAAGTCCCATCAGGGGATCAGGATTTGTTTTGAATATTCTATAGCCCATAGTGGATGATTTGCTCGATGTTGGGCTGATTCTGTCTCTGGATGTAGGCCCTAGCCATTAGGAGCATTTGCCTCACATATCTTGAGCTCTAAACCTACTTTTTCCAGGGAGCCTGATTTTGTTGCTCTCATGTCAGACCTGTTTTTTGCTTGGGCTTCTCATGCACTATACTGCTTTTGAGAGAGTCTTCCATGGCCCCTCCACAGACAGAAAGCTGAACACCCTTCCTTCCACTCTCCTCAGGTACCATAAACTGCTGCCTACTTGAATGGCACCTGTGTTTTAGTTGTGTTAAGGGCCAGTCCACAGTCAAACCAGAAGAACAATACAGGGTTCCCCAGCCAGTGCATTCCCCCAGCTGTACCTCAGAGGACATGAAGGGCCAGCACTACTGGCATTGGAGAAACCAGTCCTGGTCCTGAGGACCTGCTAGAGTTAAAGTCCTTCCGTCCATCCTTGCAATGGCATCAGGTGGCTCCTCCTTCCAGCTGGGCAGTCTTCAGGCGTTTTTACTCTCAGGTTCAGTGTCTTCTCTTGAGTCTCTCCTTTGTGCAGGGGTCTTTAAATGGTGGTTGAAAGTTCTAGAAGCCAGGAATCCTTGGCCAATAGTTGGATGCACATCATCACTCCACACTAGCTCCTGCCCTCCTGTACAGTATTCTGAACATTTTCAGATAGCCTCTTCAAATACCTGGAAATCACAGCCCCAAACAGCTAATCCCCGTTCGAGATATCTCCCCCTCTAAACTCCAGGCAACTCACGAGTTCCTCTGAATTGAAGCACAAATACTAGTAAATGTAATAACACTATGTTTCTGACTAAAAAGCTTTTTTTCAGATTCCTTATCGGTACTAAATCTAAGTCACAACATGGACATCATCAATACTGACATATATGTTTATTTTTCAGAACCATCAAAAACTCAGGACTTAGAAGTATACAGCCACGAGCATTTGCAAAGAATCCTCACCTGCATTCCATGTAAGTAGATTTGTCTTTACATGTCACTAAATATTTGACAATTCTGAAAATCAACACTTCATATGAAAATAATTTCATGTCTATGAAGAGTTCTTTGCAAAACACATTAAAATGTATCTGCAAAACAGAGCTTGTAAGTGCATCCACTGTGTGAAAAAAGTCTAACTCATATATCTCAAATTCTAGAAACACAGGCCCAGATTTACTGTTGTTCACACTCGGGAGCACTATGTGAAAAACTGCAGCACTGTGCTGCGGAAGGACAGAAAATAGCAGGCCACCAAATTTAGTAAGAGTCATCTGCCAGTGATGTCATTAGCAGTGCTCACTCTAATGTTGCCTTTTTGCCATCATGCAAAGCCTTGCGCTGTGGTGCAAAGGAGATTGCACCAGCTACAGTAGGCTTTGCACTGGACATACACCATCTAGTGCAATTTCCTCAGAACCTTTTCCTCCTGTTGATGCCAAACTGTGGAACACCTTGCCCACCTATATCTCTGAAGTAGGTTCCTTTACCATATTTACAAAACATCTGACAATTTGGCTCTTCTCATTATAGAATCTTTCATTTTCAGCCATGCTGGCCCGGTTGACTGAGATTGTCTCGTTCTAGCGCTTTGACACCTCTGGGTTTAGTGCGCTCTCAAATTTGTTTTATATTATTTCAACAGATTTCATTTCATAGGTCACACGTAAGAATTGTGGTTTAGGGTAAACCGCGTTAAGTGTGGGAGCATCAGGAGTTGTACAGTGTGGCCCCTTGCTTGTGCCTGCATTGCTTTAGCATCTGGACTGTGGGCTAGTCTAGATCAGTCTATTTTATTAAACCTCAATTTCCACCAAAACAGACGTTTTATGCTGGCCTGTTCCTGACATCCCTCCTTTTCATACATTAAAAATGGAAAGATGCAAAGAGGTTGGGGCACAGTACAATGGTTATCTTTCAGCAAACAATTCATTGTTTTGCAACAGTTAATCGTTTGCTGCTAATTGTGACATTTTGATTCTTTTCATGACATACCATCATATAGTTCTGGCAAAATCCCTTAGTAACTCAGGCACACAGCGTTTTGTCCAAGTAGAGGAGAACGGCTAAGAAGTTGAAACAATAACATTAAACATTGTATGACCTTGTCAACTACTTCTACCCAAGGTGGCTCAACTACTGTCCTAAAATTGTCACCACATAAAAGTTGCTCTCAGCGATCGGGAAGACAGACAATCCCTTAGGGTTGCTCTTGTTCTTTACAAGTTCCATGTTCTGGTGTCAACATGGGCTTCTATGGGAATTCTCTGCGGCATATTATCAAGCCCATTTTCGCCGCTTTAGCGGCAGTTGTTTGCCGCTAAAGCGGCGATAATTTTAACGCCGTGCTTGATAATATGCCCCCATCTTCTTCAGGCCCCACCTCTTCAGTGTTGCCATTTTTCGGCAGTCCACTGACAGGGAAAGTGGTGCAGGACTTCATCCTCAAATAAATCTCATTTTAGATGCTAAAGATCAGAGGGGGGAGTTTAAAAGAATTACATTCCATAAGTACTTTAACACAGTAAAACAAGCAAGAAACCTTCAGCGGATGAGTACTTCTCAAATTTAATGTATTGGTTTGAGACCATATGGGTTTGAGAGCTTTGAGAAAACTGAAAATAGCTTGACTTCCTCCAATCAGAGGTACTGAAGACAAAAAATACAATTCAAACATAAAATGCCCTTTACTGTGCTGACATCCCCTTCCATGTTCATTAGGTCACCACAGACTTACCAATACTTCAAATCACAAATAATTACATTTTGCGCAAGGCAATCCTGATTTAAACTCAGTGCTTAATTTGAGCCGATGGTTTCCGGTGGTCGGCACTAGCACTTTTTTGTCAACATCAGTGCTGGTGACAGTCTGCCACAAGGAGGTGCTGTCTGGCTAAAATAGAGATCACCACAACAGTAAATTATTAAATCAATTGATATGGAAAATTACTATTACCTGCCACCCAAGCTATTCTTACAGCTTTGGGGGCTTTCAAACGTCCAAAGTGTCACTCTTGTAGCAGCGTGATGGCAAGTAATGTGTTGGTACTGTCATTGGCAGCGCTGCCAGAGGCAAAGTGTGGTGCAAGACGAGAGCTCTGGCTAATTATTTTTTTACAAGTTAAGCGCTGGTTAAATTGCAAATTTACAGCCACTTTTTAAATAGCTGACAAAGCCAACACATGAAGGCACATTTAGTTTCAATGGGAGCCACTGAAAATTACTTTGCTCCATTCCATACTTTGCAATCTGTGAAATTTGAGAAAAAACATTTGTTCCATGTTTCGCATAATGAAATACATTTAGACATAAACCATGCTTCTGTATGCATGCAAAATATCCTGGGTGCTGGCGGACAAGTAATCATTGAAAAAGAATGCTTCTTATTCGCAAGTGGCGAATGGGCTTTGCCGTAATACACCAGAATTCCACCACCCAGGACTTCAGATGAGTATTTTCTCTTCAAATTGGGAAGAAAAATGTTATTCCATAATTAGCCTATTCCGAAATGTGTCTAGCAGAAGCTGAGTAATAAAGTGTAGACGTCCTGGGTATTGGATTCTGAGCTGATGTTCTAACTTTGGCGACATTAACGTAAATTGATCTGCCAATACATGTCTTTAAATGGAATTGACAATGAAAGAGAAAACGCAAGACAGCACTTGCCGCATGCTAGGCATTTGAAAGATTTATGATTGCCCACAGCCTAGCTAAGATTCCAAGTATCATTGAGCTGCCTATATAATAGGAAGTAAATGGTGAAACATCTCAACAAGACAATCCCTACAGTAATTTTCAATGTATGATTGGAATGTGGGCTCGCAATCAAATTCATATTTAACTCTTTGAACATTTTTGGTAATCACACCACATTGACAACAGTGCTGTGCTCCAGACTATGGATTATGAAAGTGGTGGAGCCACTAGAAGGTCAAAAGCATTATCCTGCTCTTGGCTTTGTGCCTCGCCAACCCCCCTGGCCAAATCAATAGAATTTGTATAGCACCGTCCATCACCCTGGGGGGTATCCATGCACTGTGCTGCATGTCTCAGTTGAAAAGCGAGGTCTGGTTCATTCCTGAAATGGTTGAGCGAGGGAGAGGTGCAGAGGTGAGGAGGGAGGTTGTTCCAGGCTTTGGTGGTGAGTGAGAGAAAGAGCGTCCCCAGTGCAGATGCAGCAGATTTGTGGCATCTGTGCGAGGGTGAGGTGAGCAGAGCAAATGTTTCTGGATGGCTGGTGGAAAATTAGGCAGTGGTTCATGTAGTGTAGTCGGAGGTTGTGGAGGGCTTTGTAGGCATGGGCCAGGAGCTTGAACTGGCATCTGTTCTGGATGGGGAGCCAGTGGACGTCCTTCAGGTGATGGGTGATGTGTGGTCTCTTGGGCAGGTTGAGGATCAGTCTGGCTGCAGCATTCTGGATTGTCTGGAGTCTGTTGATGAGTTTGGAGGTTTTGCTGGTATGCAGAGTATTTCCATAGTCGAGCTGGCTGACGATAAAGGCCTGTGTCACTGTCTTCCTGGTGCTGATGAAGAGCCACCTGAAGATTTTTCAGATCATGTGGAAGCATGCCTAGGCAATGGAGCTTACTTGACATTTCATGGGGAGTTTGCTGTCTAGTACAATGCCGAAATTACAGGCTTGGTCTTTGAAGCTCCAAAGGACATCAGAAGTCTTTTCAGAGGACTGTGTGTCTGCAGAAGACCAGGACTTCCATCTTTTCCATGTTCAGTTAGGGGCAGTTGTCTCTCATCCATGTAACTACGTTCATCATGCAGTTGTGGAAGGTGGTCTTATTCTGGGCGGGGTTCTCTGAGGGAGAGAGGACAAGTTGGGTGTCAAGGGCGTAAGAGATGATGTTGATTTTGTGTGAACGGATGATGTCTGCGAGTAGTGTCATGTAGATGTTGAAAAGGGTGGGACTGAGGGATGAGCCTTGAGGTACTCTGCAGATGGTGTGTTTGGGGTGCAAGGTGAAGGAGGAGACAGACTCTCTGAGTGCATCATGTGAGAAAGGAAGCCATCCATCTTAGCACATTGTCTGTGATTGAATATCTATTTTGATCGAAAAAGACCCCGAATTTCCTCAAACACTGTCCGATCCTGTTTGAACATTGGTTGGTGACAGAGATTGACCAACACTTTACAGGAATAGAATTCTCATGATACATAATTGACACAGACAAATGGGCAACATAGAGAAATAAATGTGTGACCACATGCCTCTCGAGAGATGCACACACAAGTTAACTCAACTATCAGCTGCTGTTTACATGGTAAACTATGCTACTCTCCTAAAAATCTTCAAAGAGTAAATTAGGCTGAACGGAATAGTGTTTGTTGGGTTTTAATCATATTTAGAAAACTGATGTCAATACATGAAATTGGCCAACTTTCTATCTGATCCTTTGACTATCTGGCATGGGTTTGCCCTTGGTTCTACTCACTCTCTTCCCTTTTTAACCTTCAACTGGAGTCTTTAACCTTCAATATTATTTATTCTTACATCTAATAGTTTTGTTATGCAGATGGCACCTACAAGTGTATCTGTGAATTTCTTGTCTTAAAGATGCTAAACTCATTGCCAAAGTGCACAAGAAATACCAAGTCTGAGTATCTATTCATCACCTACAGTTTCATCTAAATAAAAAAGTGTTTCACTTGTGATGGACCAAGATTTTGGCCCATTCCAGGTGGCCATACAGAGGAATACATTGGACCATGCCAAGTTGAAAGGACCTGTAAAGCTGGATACCACCAGCAGACTGGTTCACTGATGAACAGGAACCGTAGCTCGCTACAGAGGTCAACATCATCTAAGTACTTTAGATGATATCTAGTTGTGTACCTATTTTTATGTGCCTCAGCCTATTGTTTAAGGTTTTCAAGCGTGGGGTACTCACTTTACAGATTTATAGACATCAGCCCAAGGCTGTCCAGCAGCTTGCAAGTCATCTATTTCAGGCATATCTCCCAGGGCAGACACCTCTTCTACTGAAGGCTTCAGGTGCATACCCCTCAGAGTTAGACTTCTCTCAGATTCAAGGAATTGCGGCCGCTGGCTTCCCACTGCACTTGTTCCTTCTCTTTCTTGTCAAACCATGCTCCCTTCTTTCAGCATCCTGATCCCCCTTACTCCTCTGGCCTAGCAGTTAGAAGGACTACTTCCTACGTACTTCCAATTTACTTCTAAGCACCGCACTCCAAATTATTGTCTAATAGACAATCCATATGAATGTCAAGGCTTACTGCTAGTTCCCAAGGACCGGTGCCCACATCTAATTAAAGTAAGATCACTGACTAGATGGTAGCTCACATTAGGAGGGATGTATTCTGGTGAGAATGCCTAACAGTGATCATGCTAGCACCTGTGTTTTTCAGGAACTCCCCCAGCGCCACTTTGATAGATTCCAAGTGCTTGTACTTTGTAGAATTAACAGACCTGTAAGCCAGAATTTGACTTCCCACTTACCAATGGAAAATGAGGTAACCTCTGTCCAAGCCTCTTTCACAACTCGGCCAACTTCAATACTAAACCATACACGTACAGTGCCTATGGAATGCACCTCTGCCTGTGGGGGCTTCTTAGAGTGAATACAATCCCATTGGAAGTTGCTGGCAAATCGGAGGGGTGCAGAAACTATACACGTAAAAAATACACATAATAATATACTCAAAAACATACGCAATAATATAATTATACATATAAAAATTTACTTACCTTACACTGCCGCTCGAAGTTCTGCAGCAAGTCCTCGCTGTTGTGCAGCATGTCCACCGAGCTCAAACCCACAGCCAACTCTATCATCCAATCAAGACGCAGCTTTCATGCTGTTAAGCAGCATGAGTGAAACATCTTGATTGGCTGGATCGGGATGGTTCTACACTCCAAAAGTCACTTTAGGCCTGTGGTTGGAGAGGTTTGAATTGTGCATGTCAGTTTGACAATAGCAACATAGCCGGACAAACCATCATTTGAACTTCAAACTTAATTGGCCACTTCTCACTGCTGCCAATCCTGGACCACTGTGATTCACTGGCCCCGCCTTATCCACTCACTCCATTTGCTCGCAGACAGAGAGCAAAAACCATTTTATTACCATTTTATTTTTCATGCTTTATGCGCAGCAGTGTGGGGGAGGCAGCACTCCTCTGCTCCCATGGAGGAACCACCGCTGTACAATCCCCTCTTTTGTGCTGTGTCCTTGATAGATATAGCACCAACTTGTCACAGAAGGGCCCAGGGGCATTTCCCCCTATGGTGTTCCTTCTGACCAGAAGTGGATTGGGACCTACCCATTTGCTGTTTTTTTGCGGCCCTTTAGAGAACTAATTCCTATTATTATTGATCTCCATGTGCCTTCTTTTTGGGACCCTAACCACTATTCGTATTCCTCCCATTCCTTCTATGACAGATTGGGTGTTCGGCCAGCCTCTTTGTCATTCTCCCTGAGACTAGTTGGTTTAGAATCTATCAGGTGCTGGCTGGCACAACCATGTAAAAGAGTGATTAGAAATATGGTCTTACAAAAACAAATTAGACATCACATTATAGTAATTAAATATTAGACCTGTCAGCTTTAGGGTGGCCTACCCTCAAACCTTTTGCCTTCTTCCCTCCTAGTTTGCTGAATTCAGGTGTTGTGGGTCTTAAGACTCTGCACACTTTACCAATGCTCACCAGTGCTAAAGTGCTGATGCTCACTCCCTAAAATATGATAACATTGGCTTATGCCTCTTTGCATATTTAATGAGTCGCTATTAAAGTGGTATACATATATCCAGGGCCCATAAATTAAGTGCTACTTGCAGGCCTGCAGCACTTATTGCACAACCTACTTCAATAGCCTAAAACATGTCTCAGGCATGCCATTGCAGCCTGTGTGCAGTTTTAAACTGCTAATCCCACCTAGAAAAATAAACCCAGACCTAAAATGCCCTCATTAATACATATAGGTCACCGCTAAATTAGGCCCTAAACAGCTCATAGGGCAGGGTACATTTTATTTAAAAAGTTGAACATGTACTTTTAAGTTTTATATGTCTAACCTCTCCCATAGGATAACATTGGCTTACCTTGTTGCATTAATAAGTGATATCTGTTGTTTAGGAGAAGGTAGAAATATGATGTTTAGTGTGTAGAGAATTGCAGTTTAATAGCAAGTAACTACAGAAAATCCCACTTTTGGAAAGTTGGTATGTTCTTGTCCTAACCATTTGGTGCCTGCAGCGTGTTTCCTGGATAACAGGACTAGGAGTAGTTAACAGTGGCCTTTGTGTATTCCTCCCAGAGAATCACACAATAAAGTGCTGGTGTTGAGCACCGGAAACCACTGACTCAAATTAAGCACTGGCTTCTCACCCTAACCAACTCAGTCCTGCTGTAACAAGCCTAAACTTTCCTACAAAGCCCGTGGCACTCTTTTAGATGAAGCACAAAACGTATGCCCACTCAAGTATCCTGCTCAAGCAATACAAAATGTGGGTGCCTGAAAATCCCTCTGTATACCATTTTAAAGGATTTTTGTTCTTGGTCTGGTGGCAACTGCTCTGTCAAGCCATGCCTAAAACTCTATACAGAGGAATGCAAACAAGGTCTTTAACTATTGGACAGATTCAGCAACACTTAAAAAGTGTGGGCTTGTGAACTCTGCCCATAAGGAATGACTTTCTCAAATATTTAGTCAGCTTTATACATAAACATTCACGATTCATAAAAGGTGTTTCTGTAGGGACACTTTTCCATGTGGACCTATTATGATTAAATTAATGAGTGATTTTCTACTTGCTAGTACAAGGCATCTCCCTACACGTAAACCACTTTTGCTGATCATGACCCCCAACATCTAACCCGGGGCTAGGAGGCGCTTTTGAATAACTATCAGAAAATCATGAAATTAATGTGAAACCTCCAGAAGTTGTTTTATTCCAGGATATTCTCGGTATACCCTGTGAGATGCATCACTTGGCTCTGTAACCTTCTTGGAGGGCATCATCAAATGTATTGAATAATACTGTCACTGGTATTTATGCGACACAGAAGGACTGTTCCTGGTCTATAGAGGTGACTCTAATGAAGAGCAAAATCTTTTTTGCCTTTGCATTTTCCAATGTAAGCAGTAACTGGTAAAAGCATTAGAACAGGGGGGTGGGGGGATACAGCGGCGCTCGAATTAGGTAAATCCTATTTACAACTGAAGGTTTGAGCTCGTTTTTAAATAAATCTTATTGTGAGCTTGGAGCCACATATGAAAATCATACGCTGCTCATAAAAGAATACTAGGGTGTTGGTCACTGGTGAACTTGCATTCATCTGGAAAATAGGGTGTACCTAAATAAATAATGAATTCACATATGTTGCGTAATGCCATGTGATATTCATTAAGAAGAATAGGATAAGTATTTGCAGATTTCTTTAAGTTACCTTTCGAATACACATGTGCATAAACTCATTATGTATTATATGAAACACTGTATTATGGTTAAACAAATCTGTAACTAATTTGCTTTGGAAGTAAGAGCACATCTTCAATCCGAAAAGATGGCTAAGTGAGCTGAACATTGGCCACTGACAAATGCAGTTTTTTTTAATATCACAAGTTTAAGCCCCAGAAAGGCAGCCTTTTTTGTTGAAATAGTTGTATTTTATTTCTTATAGATAATAGCAAACGGGAGTAAACTCACACCAACTAAAATACAAACATAAGAGCAGAGGAGATGTAGAATTATTATCACAATAACAGAGTCCACATGCAGATACAGTTACACATCCAGATACATAGTCTCAGTTAGACAGATGCAGGCAACTTTGAGTCTTAGGGTTAGACCTTTGACCAAAGGTATCTCCCCTCATTCCTTATCAATTCCAGATCATAATATTTTATCCAGGGACCCTAGATCTCTGACACCCTCTTGCATGTAGCCTTCATGTACAAATCCATTCCAGTCTTCCACTCTCGCAGGGTTGGGAATTCGGGGGCCCCCAATATCTGGCTATGTCTCTCTTTGCTACCACCAGTCCCAGGCTACAAAAAAGGAACTTGCCACGTGGTACATCTAAGGGTATACCCAGTAGAACATTTTAGGTTCCAGCAGAAAGATCACCCCCGCAATCTTTTATATTTCTTCCAGTATTGCATGTCAGTATTGTTGTATAAGATGGCAACCCCAAATCATGTGAAGGAGGGACACTCTATCTTCCCTACATCTCAGACTATTGTGGGGAGTCTGCCCTTCCAAACTTATGTAATTGAGGCCAATCATAAGAAACCTGGTGTGGGATCTTAAATTGTAAGAGTCTTGGCGTGATTTGATCACTACATCCCTTGGGTGCATTAATGCCACCTCCCAGTTTGTATCATAAAGGTCTCCCAGGTCGCTTTCCCATTTGGCCCTCAATTTCATCAGGGATTCCTATATGTTATTTATCATTTTAAAGGTATAAGCCACACCCTTTCCCTCTATCTCGCCCAGGAGCAGCCTACCCTTGAGTGGTGCATATTTGGGAAGTTCTTGAGTATCCAAACATTCTGCGTTCGACGCATGTGAAAGGGCGCAAGGCCCTAAGGTGATGTATGCACCTTGTAGTGGTGTTACTGTGGTGCACCACTGACTTCCTGCCTAATATATTTATGCGTAATATTATGCCCAATGTCATGCTATGATGTTTTAGGATGATGCCTATTGCATAATATGTTTATGCTGGTGAGGCCCAATGCGTAATGTGTTTATGCTTAGGAGGGTGTCTAACGCTTATGTGGTTATGCCTAATGTCATGCTATGATATTTCAGGATGGTGTCTAATGCTAATATGATAATGCTTAGGTCATTATGGTACCTGTAGTTACTGGTTGTCTTTTACATTTACTTACCTGTTCTGATGGTTCTGACCGTGGCCCGATTGGCCTGGTCCTGTATATAATCCCCTGTGAATATTGCCCGTGCCAGTTGGCAGTGTAAATGTGTGATTAGGTTTCTAATGTGTTTATGATAATACAAAGGTTATTTTTTATATAACCTTGTGTGGAGTTTCTTTTGTGGTGTGCCTAGTTGGTTGCTGCTGTGTGTGTGTTTTGCGCAAACTCTTTACACATTGCCTCTGAGATAAGCCTGACTGCTTGTGCCAAGCTACCAAGGGTTGAGCAGGGGTTATCTTCAGTGTGTAACTCCCTTGCCCTGACTAGAGTGGTGGTTTATGCCTGGCTTAGGCGCAAGCCCTAGCCAACCAGAAATCCCATTTCTAACAGTCTCCCATTCCAGCCTTGTTAGTCTCATCACACAATGGGACATGCATGTGTTTAATATTTAGTGGGTTGAGAGCAAAAAAATGTACATGGCTCTAATTAAGCACAGGATATTTCATCAAATAACACCAACTGAAACAAAAAAATGGAGTTGCTAATTACTCTGGCAATTAAGTTGGGGTATTTGGATTTTTAACATGGAATTTAGTAATTACACGTTATTCTTGTAATACTTGTAATAACTGTAATGCTCTTGTAATGCGGAATGTAATGCAGAATTATTAATAAATTCTGCTGCTTTTCCATTACTCTTCTAATGCGGAATTAATCTGAACTGTTTGTTTTTTAAACCGGGCTGGAAGGTGTATGCACAGGAGTGCATATTCACTTGGTGTCCTTACATACGCTGCAGTAATTATGCAGAGTATGTAAGGGTGCCGAAGGGCATGCACCTCGGCTCCCTAACATACTCTACAGTGCATACCCCTCAGTGCCCTTACATACTTGGAAGTGATTACTGCAGAGTATGTAAGGGCACCATGGGGTATGCATAGCAGTTCCAAATACAAATGCACTTACAATGCATACACCTCGATGCCCTTACACACACTGCAGTAATCACTTGATAGTATGTAAGGGTGCAGAGAGGTATGCACTGTAAATGCATTTGGTATTTGGCAGTAGTATTTCTTGGCTCAAAATGCATCCATCCTTGCATACATTTTTGGATGTGAGGGTGCATTCCGTGCTAAGAAAATAGCGCCAAATGCCCACTATGCCCCGCCGTTGAATTCTGTGGTATTTAATGGAATTCTGTAAATCAAATTTTGCCAATTTCGCCCACCCCTATAATTAAGGATATAGATTGCTAAATGCCAAATAACACTAGTTAAATTTTATGCTGATAAACACTTAAAATATATCCTAAATCAACAGAAAAGTTCTTAACTAAGAATTATTTCCTGTAATTCAAAGTTCTGACTTGATCTGCAGGATATTTAGCTTCCTTAAACCAAAAGAAAGTTAACTGGATGCTTAAGGCTAGCTTTGTATTTCTTTCACTGCTTTCCTGGCTTTTCAACTGAGACATGGCACCCTAGCACCCAGATTTCCTTAGGGGGTGACAATGCTGTGCTATTCAAACACAAATTGATTGATTGATAAACAATACATAAGTATCATGTGTAATATGGTCCTATATCGCCATATCGGGGTTCAGGTGTCATTTGTAACCCACCGACATGGTCCTCAGGGCCGGACTGGCCGTGGCCGGCACCGGGCGTTTCCCCGGTGGGCCACCAGGGTGCTGGCTGGTTTTGGGCTTCTGGGGGGCCGATTTTGTTACAGGGACGTTTTTGCAGCATAGCATAGCTCTCTGGCAAACAGCTCGGCCGCCCCCCCGCCCCAACCTAACTAGGGGGCCGGCCAAGCACTCTGCCAGGGACGGTTTTGGTTCCCAGTCCGGCCCTGGTGGTCCTATACGCCATCTCGGGGTTCAGGTGTCATTTGTAACCCATCGTCCCTTCTGATTTAAAAATGTCACTAGAACCATTCGATATATATAAATACATACATGTTGTTTTCGAAATAATAATGTGATGAAACATGTCACGATCCATAAATTCATTCAGGAGAGTTGGAAGCGTGCTTGAGATATTGTATATAAAAATACATATACACACACGAACACACATACCTAAGTGTGTGTGTGTGAATCGCCCTTGAATAATCCTACAGTGGCTCCTTTAATTGTCAGCAGTGAATGTGACCGCCTTTGTTCCCCATCTGTAGGCGTTCAGAGGTAACAGCATAGTTCCTAATTACCACCAGATTTATAAACTTCAATTCATGTGATACAGAGGGGCGTGCAAGAGCGTGTGTCTGTGGGGAGCCCTGTGTGGATTGTGTTCAAGGTGTTATACCAATTATTTCTGGAACAAATCCATTAATTTGCAAAAAGACGGCTGCAGAGAATGACATTTAGCAACGACTGCTCAGCAATGAATTGCTTGCAGTTTAGTTTTAAAAGAATTTTGTTATTTTAAAAACGTAACCTTATGTATGAGAACCATCTGAGCTCTTTATGTGTGATTCAGATCGTGACTGAGGAGGTTAAGTAGTAATAAATACCTGGCATGAGAAGTCAATCACTCAGAGATTGTGGCACAGATACAAGAGCCACGCTTTCATTCTGCAGTTCTCGTAGGGTTAGTCTTGGAGGGAAATTACAGAAACATGTCGCCAGTGGAAACTCAAAGCTTCACTTCATCATCAATGGCTCGGATAATGTAACATGAAGTCATTAGTCCCCAATAAACCACAATGGGCATTAGCAATCTATTCAGGCCTTTCCACTGAGCACCGCTCATCTAGTTAATTTTCAAGAGTTTGCAAAATAGAGTCATTGTTTTGACACAAATACTAGAGGGCGAGTAGCAGAAGAGAACTTCAGAGGCTCCAGGATTATTGAAAGGACCAGAGAAGGGCAGTTTTGTGAAAAGAGAGGAGTGGCCATTGGCCAAATAGCAGGTGACCAATGGGTTCAACAGTGATGGACCCTGAACAGATGAAGCTCATTTCGTTCAAAGTCAAAAATGTAATACAAAGTAGAGCTCCAACGTCTATTGGTAGATTTGAGCAAGACTCACAAAGAAATGACAAAGCAGCGAAATGATGCTTAAAAAGCTGTTTTGTTGCACGGTGTACTCCGCTGAAATGCAACACTGTTATCGTAAATCAAAGCTTTTTAATGTTTGTGACCTCACTTTGGGGCATATTATCAAGCCAGGCGATAAAATGATCGCCGCCTTAGCGGCAGAAAACTGCCGCTAAAACGGCGATAATGGGCTTGAGAATATGCTCTATGGAATTCCAATTGAAGCCCATGTTAGATGTGAAGGACATCTAACCTGGGCTTCAATTGGAATTCCATAGAGCATATTATTAAGCCCATTGTCGCCGTTTTAGCGGCAGTTTTCTGCCGCTAAAGCGGCGATAATTTTATCGCCTGCCTTGATAATATGCCCCTTTGTTCCATTCTATCTTCCTCCCCACCCACATGCTCAGTCCCTTCCTCTCCTTTACTGGTGATTCTTGATATACTCAAGTAAACTGGTTCCCTGTAAAGTGCCTCCATGCCTGTCTAGTTACAAGGCACTATAAAAACACTTCAAATTAATAAATAAAGCTCTTTCATACACTCGAAGGGTACTCATTTCAAAACATATTCCCAACATTCCCCAGCTAAGCAGTTTATTGCATAGTCTATGTTGTTGTTACTCTACAGAAAAGCAATATCTATACATGAAAGTAATGTTCCTTTTCCCTAGCATGTCATTCATACAAAAAGCATGGCAAGAAAATACGAGGGCCCCTCTCACAAATCTTCCCTATGTTAGTCTGACACAATTGAAAAGATTCTCACGATAGTGTGCCTGAGTAACGTAGTCTGGGGCATGGGTAACCTGCATATATTTACATATGCTTGGACTATAGATTCATGCAAATGCGATGTAAATCTGGCAATTTAGTTTAAACGTCGTAAGAGCTCGGACGGGTTTGTCAAAAAGTTATACCTTAAGTCATATTTGGACCTGTTGGAAGATCACTCCCTATTAATTTAATTAGTAATCAAACATTTGAAATTGTAAATTAACTCGCTTTTATTCAGCTTTAACTGCAGTTGAAGTGACGACAAGAGATGACAAGTCCCTCTCTTTTCAAAAATTGCGCGTAGAAAAGAAACATGCATTAAAACAATACAAGGCTAAAGTAATCTGTGTACGTTCTAAAGTTTAAAAGAATGCACAGATTTCATAACGCCCAGAGAACTGCAATGAGAGGGTCTGGAAAACATGCCAGGGTCAGCTTTTTTAATGATGTTAACATGCATTTATGAAGGTTCCTCAAGCACACATGCTCCTAATAGATATTTTTAAAAGACATACAATAGTAAATTATGGCCATGCAACACATTAAATGTTATACCTGTATTTGTTAAGTGGACTCTACACTGTTAGTGAAGTCTAATATATTTATATGTTGTGTGTCATAATCGAAGGGTTCCAGGGCAGACATTGGCACTGGGCTCCAGCTGAGCTTTTCACTTCTGCTGTCCTGAAGCCCCTGCCCTGGAGATCCCTTTACTGGGCACCAAATACTCTGTTTTGGGAGTTGACCCTCAGGATAGTGAGGCAGAGGATCCAAGGATGGCTATGGGGAGTTGCTGTAGATTAGAGACTGAGCAATCCGCAGTCCAGCAAAAAAACACTCAACAAATCGCTGTCCTGGCAGGGTGCTTTTTTTTTTATAAATAGGAAAAATAATGTAATATACACATTACTAAACAGTACAAACAAATTTACAAATGCATACAAATATGGCAGCTGGAAATTCATACGAAGACACCCACCAAGGGGCTCATAACCAATATGGGGGCACAATAAAGAATGATCCCACTATGATAACCCCCTAAATGTACACTGTACCCCCTGCCCTGGAGGCACCTCTTCGGTCTACACACCAGCAAGCCATAAGCCTTAAAAATACAATACCCTCTAATGTGATTAATAAATCATAATGAGTGCATTCCATAAAAGCTAGGCGTACTTGCCCCCCTTGCCAAGATTGTCAAAGCTTTCAGCTTTCAAATCCTGTCCTATGGTGATGACATACAATTGGTCATCTCTTTCGACAAAGTCCTGTTTAAGGGAAAACAAGGGTTTGCAACAGGGATGACAATTGCAGCTTGGATATCTATAAACTGCTAACATTTGAGTGGGAGAAAAAATGAGATTATCCTGTTTAGTAAGGCCCGACAGCTTTGGTTGGCCGACTGATGGCCAGCCTAACTTGGCTTGGTACCAATACCCAAAAAGGTAGTTCAGTACCACGATGCCCGTCTAGACCCAACCCTAAACATGAAAGAGCAGATTCTGTCTACTACAGGTACATGCTTCCATATGATGCTCCTGTTGAGGACGGCTCTTTCTTTTCTTCCTCCCTCAGCTAGGAAAACATTGTTGCAGACACTCATTGTAAGCAGGTTAGATTAACGCAATACAACGGAAGTGTGGCAGGGAAGGCGATGCGACACGCAACACTGTGATGCGATGAAGATCCGGTGCAAAAAAACAAAGATGTCGTCTTTTCTTGATGCCACAAGATGCGGACCGTGACAGGCCCTGCGACATGCGTCCCGGTGATGCGGAGGCGTCTGATGCAACGTCGATCCTCTTCTTCGGCGATGTGAGGTGCTTTGGCAACGATGCAAACCGCGACAGGCCCTGCGACACGCTTCCCGGTGATGCGGCGGCATCTGCTGCGACGTCGATCCTCTTCTCCGGCGATGCGAGGCACTTTGGGGACCCTGCAATGACTCAACGGTTCTTCTGGGCCGCGACAGGCCCAGCGACACGCTTCCCGGTGATGTGGCGGCATCTGATGCAACGTCGATCCTCTTTTTCGGCGATGCGCTTTCTCGTTGTGAAGCGACAGCGGCAGTGCGACGACACGCATCTTGCTCGTGAGTCGCACTTTCAGCTCCTTGCGACACGCAGTGCCTCAGAAAGCCTCGCAAAACAGCAGGCACTTCCAAAGAACTCTTGGGGAGCTGGTGGGTGAAGTCTGTTGTCCCTGAGACTTCAGCAGGAGGCAAGCTCTTTTCTCAAGCCCTTGGAGATCCTTCACAAGTTGAATAAAGTATACACAAAGTTCCTTTCTCCTCTCTTTGGCAGTCAGGCAACCATTGCAGGCCAATCCCTCAAGTTTAGGGATAATCTCTCCTCAGTCTCTCTGGTTCCTCTCCTCAGCAAAGGTTTCTTTTTGTTTCCCAAAGTGATCTAAAGTTCTTGGTTTCGAGTCCCAATATTTATACCTAGTTTCTCTTTGTTCTCTGAAGGCAGAGAGGCCTTTGCCTAGTCCAAACCAGTTCTGGTCAGTCCTGGAGCACTCTGTTTACATAACTCCTTCTTTCCTTTCACAGTGCAGGGCAGAAATATCAGACGCACCACAGGAGGTGGAGCCAGCATTGTGGAGGGAAGGCACAGCCCTATTCAGGTCCCAGGTGCAACTCCTCCCACCCATCTACATGCAGATCTCTTTATTCAGCCCTGTGCTGACTCATCCTGTCTCCTGGAATCCCCCAGCCCCTGTCACTCAAACTCCAGAAAAGGAATACACAACCTAGCAGAGGCAGGCTTGGATGGTTAGACAAGAAAATACCTACTTTCTAAAAGTGGTATTTTCAAACACAGAATGTTAAAACCAACTTCACTAAAAGATGTATTTTATCATTCTGAGTTCAGGCATTCTAAACTCGAATTTCTACCATGTTCCCTGAGTCAGTTAGGATTATAGGATGTAATAATCAAACGGCCCATTCTTACCTATGGGGAACAGACAGCCTTGCAATAGTGAAAAACTAAAATGGCTGTAATTCACTATTAGGACATGCCACACACACCAGGGCATGTCCTACCTTTTACCTACAATGCACCCTGCACTTGGGCCTACCATAGGGGTGACTGATATGCAGAAAAGGGAAGGTTTAGGGACAGGCATGTGGGTGCACTTGCCCAGTCAGCAGGGCAGTTCCAGACTGCACACAGGCTCTGCAATGGCAGACCTGAGACACACTTTTACAGGCTGCTTCTGTGGGTGGCACAACCAGTGCTGCAAGCCCACCAGCAGCATTTGGTTTACAGGCCCTGGGCACCCCTGGTGCACTGTACTAGGGTCTGACATGTAAACCAAACCAGCCAACCATGGAATCACTAATCCAAACATCAATTTACAATAGGGAGAGCATATGCACTTTAGCACTGATCAGCAGTGGTAAAGTGCCCAGAGTCATAAAACCAACAAAAATAGGTCAGAGAAAATACAGGAGGAAGGCAAAAAGTTCAGAGATGACCCTGCAAAAAGGGCCAAGTCCAACACCTTTACTCGCCACTTTTTTGCTAAATTCTTTTTTGTTGGCTTTAAGACTCTGAACACTTTACCACTGCTAACCAATGATAAAGTGCTTGTGCTCTCTCTTTAAAACATGGTAAGATTGGCTTTTAACCAAGTGGCATAATTATGTGTGAGTCCCTAGTAAAGTGGCATCACCTTTGCCCAGGGCCTGTAAATTAAATGCTACTACTGGGCCTGCAGCAATGATTGTGCCACCCACTTAAGTAGCACTTTAAACAAGTCTCAGGTCTGCCATTGAAACCTATGTGTGCAGTTTTAGACTCCAATTTCAACCTGGCAAAATAAACCTTTTGCCAGGCCATAACCTTTCTTTTTAATACATATGAGTCAGGGTAGGACCTGGACAGCCCAGTAGTCAGGGTGCAGTGTATTGAAAGTTGAACATGTGCTTTTTACATGTCCGGGTATTAAAAAAAAATTTAAACCCATTTTTCACTACTACAAGGCCTACCTCTTCCATAGGATAATATTGGAGTTACCATGTTATATTTAAAAAGCTTTAATTCACAAATGGGAACAGGTAATCAAATCATGTTTGGTGTCTTTGTTATGAAGAATCCTAAGTTAATGTGAAGTCGGATTTTAAATCACAATTTTAAAAATGCTACTTTTAGAAAGTTGGTGTTTTCCTGCCTTAGCCATTTGGTACCTGCAACTTGTCTCTTGGTCACATGACTGGATTTAGTTGACAATTGGGCTTTTTGTATTCCTCCTAGACAGCCACACACCTTGGGGAGCTTAGGTGTGCCTGGATGGGCCATCACTGGCAGGATGGGGGGGAGCTAGGCCCAGCCCTACTTACACTTGAATAGACTGTGTACTGTCACCACAAAAAAAGGGTTGCATTCCATTCCCCCGGTGGTAAGTCTGGAGCAAGGGTCCGGAAGGCAGGGCATCAGTGCACTTCAAAGGCCTGCCTCTAAATGCTTCTCCCCACTTCAAAGGCACAACTTGGTGTATATATACTGGACTTCAAACACATATTGCTTCAGTACATTTCTGGACCTGCATCCACTCTGCGAGAAAGAACGACTGCTGTACTGGTGAAAGGACGGCCACTCTGCTGGACTGCTGTTCTGAAGGAACTGCTGCCCTGCTGTGCTGATCTACTGACTGCTACCCTCTTGCCTGAGTCAGAAGGTCTGGGTTCTCTTGAGCCTAGAATCCAGAATGACTCCAAGGGCTAGTTGGCTGGCCTCCTGATCTGAAGCCTCAAGGAAATAACAGGCTTCCAACAACCCTGCACCAGGACTCTGCTATCTGTGAGTCTACCCAGCCAAGTGGTGCCACACCAGGCCTGGACCCTTGAAAGTGGGCCTAAGGCGTTTGCCAGCCTCTGTGGATCCAGTGGAACTGGTGCATCCACTCTGCTACTCGGCGCAACCCCGAGCAGAACCAACTTATTCCTGCTGCTACATTGATTAGACTTGTCACAAAGACCTGGATCGCTGCCGCAGCTTACCATCTCCTTCAGACCCCCAATGCTTCGTTGGCGCTGGTCTTTGCCTGCCTCTTCGATAGCAGTCTGGATGATGCAGCTGGACTCTGCATCGCAGCCTCGCAGCTCCTCGGAACTGGCACATCATCCCAACTATGAGCCGCATCCTCGATGCTTGACTTTAAATCGCAAGTCCTCATTGATGGGCTCCTTGATGAGGATGTAGGATCTCGTGCTGCAGCCTCACCACTTCTCAGATACGTCTCATCACGTTGACTGTGCAGCGCCTCTTCAATAAAGATTCATGCATTGCTCCACAAACCAGGAGTTGAGGTACTTTGTTCAGTGGGCCTAACAGACTCACTGTAGCTAGCCCACATTCCATGGCGAACAGCCTTTGTGGCTTTGTCCAGGTCCAGAGTGACCGGATATCCATAGTTCGGGCTATGTATTTTTTGTCCCTTTTTCCCCATTTAAATCATTAAAATTGCATATCCCCAGTTCTACTGATTGGATTTTTAGGTTGAGCATTCAAGACATCTTGTATATACTTTAGTATATACTTATATGTGTATGTACTTTGTGGGCTATGGAGATCAGCCCTAGACTTGTCTGCTCCCGCATGAGGACATTTTTTCTGTTTAACTGCCTCTATTTAACTGTCTTGATAGAAAACGACCAGTTGAGGTCAGTAAAATACCAGAATTGCTTTCTGCTGAGGGACTTTCTTTTTTTTAACCTCTTCTGTGCCCATGACGAGATAGTCTCGTCATGGAGCACGGTCGCGCTGTGCCCATGACGAGACTATCTCGTCATGAAACCCACCCGCGTGGGAAACGCCCGGCACAGGAGGGGGAAAGGGCGTGGCACCGAAGGGGTTAATATTTCTGGAAACTGCCTCTATTTAACTTCCTTGATAGAAAATAACCAGCAGAGGGCAGTAAAGTACCAGAATCACTTTAGCATGTTCTAGATTCCAGTCCATAGAAATTGTCCCATGAGCACCCATAGACAATATTATTTTTTTCAAATCTTAAACTTTAGTGATATAACCACCAAAGGCCCTGATTTTATATTAAAAACAGAGCTTTGGACTATACCATTTCCCGCTGAAAGGCAATATTTCTCTCCATGGGTTCCCATACCTGGCATGTCATGCAGTTTGGTGCTTACTTTACCTCCATGTTAAAGAACAGTAGATGTTTCAGCACCCAGGCTAATATGCTGCATAGCTAAATACATATAAGGTTCCAAAGGTGAGACCGATTGCATTGCAAAAGCATGTTGTGGTTTTGGTTTTGTTATATTTGTTAAACAAACCTCTATTGTTCTAACCGTGGGAGGGATCTTTTTTGTGTGGTGTTTTTCACTCTATTATGTTTGCAGTAATGCGCAAATACTTTGCACATTGTTTTGAAGTTAAGCCTGACTGCTCTGCGCCTAGCTACCAGAGAGTTTAGCACAGGTTTATTTAGGTTTGGCTTGTGCCTCGCCCTGACAAGGATTGCGGTCGCTCCTTGACCAGCGCTCACACCACAGTCAACCAACAACCCAATTTCCTACAGTGGATAGAAGAACTCTCACAAGGGAGGACTAGCATCGTTAACTTGGATTTTAGGAGTGAGAGGCACTTGGGGATTGTTTGCAGTAAAGTAATCAGGGACTGCTGAAGATAGAAAGAGCAGGGTTGCCGCTGAGAACGTTTACCACACTGGTTAGGGGGGTACCAGGAGTCACCCTACCCACTACCTTGTACCATCCATGAATGCAGCATCCCAGGGAACCCTCCTCAGAACACTTTCCGGACCTGCAGAAGATCAGCAGAGGACTGTGCCTGCTGGATATGACCTGAAGGACCTACTCCCTCTTGTACCTAGGACTACAAAGTGGACTCTAAGTGTCTGGTCGCCGACCTCCTTCATGGCTACATGGACACAAGTTGTAATAGGTCTTTTCCTAAAAGTATGAAGCTGAACAGCGGCAACTGGACCTGGATGGGGCACTGCTGTTGACCATTGCTGTATTGTGTTTTGGCCTGTGAGTGCTTTCCCGGAGCTCTTGAGACCATTAGAGGTGATCTAGTGGAGATGCTCTAGAAACCATGAATAGCTGGGACTTTAAATATTTTTAGACTTTGAAGACCTCCAGATTCATTAATGGGACCTCATGGCAAAAGTACCTGAATCCAATGCACTTTGCTCAGATATAGCTTCAGGCTTGCCGTGCTGGAGAATTTTGAGCTCCATAAAATGGCCAAGTCAGAAGGTAAAATCTTTGACTGGGACAAACCAGCTTGGTGCATCTGGCACACAATCCATTGCTGTTGCCCTGAACTTGCACCCACATGCTGCTGTACAGCTTTTATAGACTATCATTGTCACTTAGTGCTTTTTGGCGCTATTTTTACTTAAAACTTATTAATTCATATCTCCGGTTTCCCTCAATGTAGTTTTTTTGACTTTATTACTGTTTCGGTACTGCATAAACGCTTTACACATTGCCCAAAATTAAGCTTGTCTGTTCTTAGCCATGGCTACATGGGAATTGAACCCAGGTTAATTTAGTAACTTTGGTTCAGCCTAACAACTTTGTGTAATTATTACTTGAAGTGGGCTACCGCTCAAACCAAATATTAATCCACTTTCTTTCTTCCTGTATTTCACTTACTGTTTCCAATTAGCATTTCCAGGTTTGAGACGAACACGTTTTTTAAACTAAGTAGCACCAATAAAGCCATGCAAAACATGCACAATGGGTGATGTGTAATCTGGTTTTATATTGCCAACCCCACTAATACATGGTCAGCAAAAATGTACGGATGTGATGTGCATGTTCCATACAAAACTGCCATCTTTCCCCCAATCCAAGAAAGTACCTTATGTAAATACTCTTCCACATAAGCAAACTAAAAACACTAGCAGCTGCATAGTGTGTGCGTATTCTCAGGCACGGTATAATTTCAGGCACACTTTAACAAACCTTCCACAATGTCTCTGTCCACCTCTTCATGCATTACACTTTTTTCTTGCTCCGTTTTTCTGTTAACTATCTGGAGCTTGGTGTGATTTGTAAGCGCACATTAGTTTCGTGCACTGTTTTTTGTGTCTTATGTATAACATAAACGGAAATGTATGCATTGCACTCTAGATATCTAAACGCACTTATTTCAGTAATCATTGTGGAAATTAATGTTCTATCAATTCTAACCTCCCTTAAAAATATATTGGTGTCCAAGCAAACTTCTGATCCTTCACAAAACTCAAACTGTTCGGATTTTAAACCTTCACGAAGCTGTGAATATTGTAGTAAGGAAGGATGTCGTGGTTTGGGGTTCGGTGGCTCATTTAGAGAATATAAAGGAAAATATTATCAAATACCTTAGGATCTCCCTTTGGGGTTCACACATTTGCTGGACACATTTCTCTTTCCTCACTCAAGTCCAAAGGAAATATATTTATTGCTTGAACATAATCCCCTACGGGAATCTAAAAAAAGAGAAGAACCGCACATGAGCATTTGGCTCTTAGCAAAACGGGTTGTGAGTTTTGGGTGGAAAGCAAATAGTGATTTTGATTTTGTCTAACTCAGTTTAGTTTCTGCCAAAGGTAAGAGCAACAGTAGGAGGACATTGCGTAAGGTGTTGTTTTATGAAATAGGAAGGCATAGGAGCCAAGAGGGCCGAAGGGACAGGAACCGAATGTAAAGTTTTTAAGCTATAAGAGAAAGACAGAAGAAGCAGCAACGATGGAATTCGACTTCAGAAATAAAAACCTCTGTAAGAAATGTTTGAAGACGACATCCAGGTAAACCTAATACAGTATTATGGCCATTACCCAACACAATGCTCCAATACAAGAGTACCTTTTTTTTCAGGTGAGACAGTTCCTTCACTGAAACTGACATCATGGCCCTTGCATCAAAAAAATGTTTCCGGGCCCTTTCTGTTTTTACAGGCTGCGCCATCATGTTTTCAGCACATGCTGATTGCATTGCACTGTAAAACATGGAAGGAACACGTTCCAATATCGAATAAGAATCCCAGTTGAGCAGCTTGAATGTAATGTAACCTGGACATTCGCGGGTTCCTTCAAGAATATATTACCTTATAGAGCAGGTCAGACAATGGCATTTGAATATCACCTCACCGGGAGCATTAGCAGTGTGCATGTACGGTTTACTGGTGTGCGCATGCGCAGCTTAGACATAGAAGAGTGGGGCTGTTCTTTATCTACAAAGGATCACTCTGCTCAAAGTACCTTTCTCCGCAGGTTACAATTAGTATCCTCAGCAGACGCGCTGCATCCTTTTAATCACTGGGAGCCATGTGCCACTGAAGGATGTCGAGCTGAAAATACTTCTGCTGCCATAATGACATTCCGACGCAGCAAGAAGAAATGGTTTCTTCTATAAGTTTAGGAAGCAAAAATATGAAAACGAGACGGGAGAGGCAGCGGCGTCTGCTGCTTTGCATTGTTGTTCCATTCAGTCCCTTCCCCCAGGCCTCCCACACCTTTCATAAGATGTCAGAGGGAGTTATCTGCTGCACGTTGTAGCCAGACACGAGATAGCACCTGACACATTCCATTACTCTCCCGTGGCAGGGAGGCGCAGTGTCTGCTTACTTCATATTGTTATTTCTAGCAGTTTTGTTTAATGTGCTGGCCAGGTATGCATTATCAAACCCTTTGGAAACCAAGGCACATAAGCATCGTTACGGCCGTGGCATGAACGCCAGCATTTGCAATTACAAGTAGGAAGAGGGCTGAAGAAATCATAATGTTGAGATTCACAATTTCAGGGGTGCAAAAGATTCAGGAGAGTTTTGATTGAAAAGCAGTTAAAGTGGGTTTTAATGCTTTGGACCAAGCCCTTCTAGGATGTAGTATTTCTCCTCCGTTCTGAAAAGCCATGCAATGCATCTGTAAAGCGTCGCATGGTGCGACGTTTGATGCAGGAACAGTGGCTGCTTCTTTCCACCATTTTGGTAGGAGTCTCAGAAGTACCGTAAAAGGCACGAGGAAGCAAATGTAAACGGCTCTCTAAAGACAAAAATTGTCAGCTTACTGAAACAAGCATTGGCATAGCCAATAGGTCTCGTCGTTGGGATGCAACAGTTGCATAACTAAATACTTATAAGGTCCCAAAAGCGAGACCTATTGGCTATGCCAAGCGGCCGCGAAAGTGAAAGTGATCGCGATCAAACATGAAAGCGGCCGTGCAGCCGTGAAAGTGAATGTAATCGCTGTCAAGCGCGGCGCGCGTGCCCGCGCACATACACTATAGCTCTAAGCTGGCCTGGTAGCACTTTTTGGAGCCCTCTCAATAAGTCTCGCCAGACCTAAAAAAGCAACAAATAGTGTGAGTCGTTGCAGATACGTTAAAGCAACAGAAACAGAGGTGACAAGAACAACAGGTAGAAAGTCAAAGAGCACAGTAACATCAAGTTGTGCTGAGAGGTGCTGAAGCCAGTTCATGAATGGCCCCAATCACAGGGTTGGATTGGGTAGCAAAACAGGCCTTGAGGCCCTAAAAAAAAAAAGTGGCCCACATTTGTGGATTTGCGCCTTTTCACAAAACACTGCTTCAGCATTTTACGTATAATGAAAAGAAGGGGGAGTGTTGTCTAAAAAGGGCATGTTTTCTGAACTTCACTGAGATAAAAATAAAAAAATGCAAATGCTGCCAGGACTCTTTCTGCACGGATTAGTTCACACTGGAGAACCACACCTGAATATAAGTGGGGCTACTTGTTCTTAGGTCTCCTGCCCAATCTGTATACATTAATGGGCAGGTAGAGCAAGAGACTGGTAATGACACCCACACTGAGCCACTGGTGGCATATGAACAGCACAGACACAGCGGAAATCGGCCCACATGCTGCCCAGAAAAGAGGCCAACAGCTGCAACTCAGATACCAGCCCATCGCCCATTGCCCGCCTTACCAATCCAACCCTGACCACTCAGGACTCTATCACAGCATGGTAAGAGAATACTGGAGATGGAAGACATTAAGAAAATATGACATGAATCAGGCATGGTTAGCTCCACCCGTGGGGTGTGAGATGCAAAAAATGTGTTGGCTGTCAGGTAATATAATCTCATAGTAATACTAGGAAGGTGTTTCGACACGCCAATTCTAGCAAATCACAGAACATTTCAATGGTCTACATTATCAGTAAATTCCACGGCCAAAATATTGATATTTTACATGGTTAAAAAAATCATCTTTTAAAGCTTAAAGGTGCCCATTTTATTCCCAGCACAACTACACTAGCAGCAATTTCAGAGTACTTGCAAGTCTGTCTGAGCAGTTGAATTATTCTTCCTTGAAAGAAAAGTAAACATAAAAAATTATGAAATGGAAAACAACGCAAAGAAACAAACGTTTTCAAATTGGATAAAAAACATATCAGTAACAGTTTTTCAGCTAATTGCAACATATAATTTCCCCATCCAAATTTTAATAGCAATAGGTAGGTTATAGCTAAATTCTACACAGTGATTAGGATAAACAGAGAATTAGATTCCCTTATAATTAAAAACTCGGACACAGGACAGCAGAAAGTAGATCACCAACCTCTTTCCCACGCTTAATGACGACAAAAACTCTCAGAAAGGCGCGGTTTAAAAAACAATTCACCATTCATTTTGCCATCATTTTTACATAGATAATTACTGTTAGAAATTTGGTTGCCAGTTGACAGGGGTGTGAGACCTGGTCAAAAAGCAACCGCGATCCTAGTGAGGGTAAAGCACAAGCAATCCCTAAATCAACCTTTGCTCGACCCCCTGGTAGCTTGGCACAGAGCAGTCAGTCTTAACTTAGAAGCAATGTGTAAAGTATTTGTGCAACATTTCAAACAGTAAAACTGTGAAAAAAACACAAAAAGATCCCACACCAGGTTAGAAAAATAGAGCTTAATTTAATAAATAAAACAAGACGAAAATGACAACAACAAAAAGTAGTCGCTGGAATTATACGTTTTTAAAGAATAAACTGCAATACAGCTCCTAAAAGCATAAAGTGTCAACCGCGGCTATCTGGCTGCGCTGGACCTGGTCAAAGTAAAAAGTTTAGGCCGACTGCAGTGGAACTTGGGTTGAATAGTCCCGGTGAACGTTTACCTTCTCAAGTTTTGTGGTAAGAGATCTGTTTGCATGGAAGAAGATCGCCAGGAGCAAGGAGGATGTCGCTGCCATTGGTTGGTGTGGCCTGAGGATCAGGCTAGGCATCATAGACAGGCAGGTTAGAACCTCACATTGGCAGTCCATGCGGGTGATTGATGCTTGCTCTTCAAAGAGACAAACTTGCAGTGGCTCGCACTGATTTTCCTTGCGAGCAGTGGAGTTCTGGTGCCATCTGGCCCGTTCGCAGTTGCAAACAACCCAAAAGTTTAAAAAAGCTCCAGGCAGAGCATCCACATGTCCAGAAGTGCACTGAAGAGTTGGTGCCTGAGGTCCTTCTTTTGTACCCTGGTGCTCTGGTTCTGGAAGGTGGGTGAAGCTTCTAGACTGTGTCTTTGAAGTACATGGAATTCTCGACCTCCCATGCCCTGGCTCTAAGCTGACTGAAACGACAATGCAGGGTTGCTAGGCTCTTTCTTTGAAGACAGGACACAGTCTATTGAAGTGTAAGTGAGACTGGGCCCACCTCTTCCCATCCTGCCAGCGATTGCCTATCTAGTCACACCTAAGCTAACATTGTGTGTGGCTTTCTAGGAGAAATACATAACGCCTAACTACCAACTACACTCAATGATGAGATTAGAGACAGGCTGCAGACACTAAATAGCGAAGGCAAGAAGATGCCAACTTTTTCAAGGTGGCATTTTCAGAATTGTAATTCAAAATCTGACTTCAACATAAGCTAGGATTTTAAATCAGAATTTCAGAGACACCAAACATGAACCAGTTATATTTTCCCTGGAGAGTTTCAGTTTTCAGGGCACAAAAAGAAATTATTTACCTCCATGACAATTAATATCTGCTAATCAGAAACTACAATTCCAAGTACAGAGGTGACCATAAATGCAGGTAGTATTTGGGTATTGACAGAGCACAGAAGCAAGCTACGACATGCCTTGTGTAAAATATACATAATTGGATAATCAGATACGTTTGTGTAGCATTTGATGTTTGCTTCTAGATATAGCCAGCTTTCCAGTTAGGAGTGTGTGACATTGAAAAATGGATATTTGATAGTTCTGCGAAATTGAAGAGAAGTTTAGAAAACTGGATGTATTAATATATCCACAAAAGCATGGGCTTGTGAGAGCAGCAAAGTACTTTTTTTGGAGAACACTCACAAGATACTTTTTTGTGATAAGAAATATCCTGCAAACCTTTTTGGGGGGGAAGTTGTCACCAGAAGGCAAAGACACAATATTGGGGGTGAAGTTACACCTTTTCCTGCATCTGTTGCCAGACAATCAGAGAAAAGTTATCACCTAAATGAATCTATACTCTGCACGTATGAATTATGACCACGATATTCTGCTTGTACGTTAGGTAATTTTGTTATTTTAAGATTCTGTTTGCATGGATCTAGATGGCTGTCTCACAGCACGTGAATCTCTTGAATCAATCTTTCTTTGTTTTCTTACACACAAAGTAAATTACCTTCTAACTTGGTGTTATGCTGCAGGTGTACTCGAAGGGTGGACTAAAATATCGAATTACAAAAGGGCTGCAATTCTTGATTTGACACAGCGGGTGTTACCGGCTTAATTGAGTATTAAAAGAGCTGCAGGAAAAGTTTTCCCGCCACCCCCACCCCCACCTCCATTTTGTTTCTGACACCCAAGTCAAAGTGGTGTCTTTAATTCTCAGGATAAGTGATGTAGACCACTTTTGCTCTGTGTCAGAACATGCATTGTCCTACGCTGAGAGGCAGATTTACAAGAAAGTGACACATCTGCAGAGATGCGTCACTTTCCCTGCGCCACCCTGAGAAACCCTTGCACCAACATGGTTGCGCCATATTTACAATACGGCGCACCATGGCGCAAGGATTGAGGGATGCGTCAGAAATTCTGACGGATCTGTGGGGGCAAAAGTCACGCATTGATGGAGTCGTGTCGCAAGCACGACGCAACTCCAGCAATTCATTTCAAGGCCTATTCCCACTACACTGCATCACTCCTTACACATGCTTCAAGCAGGCATAAGGTTTTGACGCAGTGGCGTCCTAGAAGTGACTGTCACTTTTACGAGGCTTTCCTGCATTGGAATGCCCACCCTGCATACAGTATACCTGACGCAGGTATTATGTGACGCAGGGCTTTACAACGTGACGCATCTCCCTCGATGCGTCACGTTGTAAATTGGCCACGTTTTTTATGCCTCTGCTGCTTCACAAAAGTGACAAAACGGCTGTGCAAAAGTGTTGCAAGGGGCTTATAAATCTGAATTTGTTTGGATTTGACATTTATATAAACTAAAAACATCCTGTCTCCCTCCTGGAAGTATTGCCTAATTTCTATGCGAGTCCATGAAAAGTCTTTAGGTTTCATAGATTCAGAGCGATGTATAAGGAGGGCAGGATTTGTCTACGTGAAATCTAATAAACAGAATAAAAGTGTATAAATCTTTAAATAAAATTACTTATTTCCTTGTATGAAACATTGACTGCTTCCATTGCAATCTCACAGTAACTCATGCGTGTGATGTGTCGCGGCATGATGGCGCAGGAAAAGTTTTATTTTGCTTTTTTAGATCACTCTTCTGCTTTGAGATACTGCCTGTACTAAACACCTTCACGTATCCTTCGTACCAACATTGTGAACTTCCCTTATGTGGTGCACACCTTTGAAAATGGATTTTTGGGGAACTACCTGTCCAGTAACGACACAATGCGGTACAGATTCTCATGTAAAGAGCTGCACACACCATTGCACAGCTGTACCACATTTTTGTGACAATGTAATAATCCGAGAAGCAGATCGGTCTCTTCACGCAGCAGCTCCTTTTCCTGTCATTTCTAAATGTTTTCACAAGCCCCTGATGCCCAGCTGTGCAATCACAAGATGAGTACTTACTGTTCCAGACTAATTGCAATACCTGCTGTTTAGGGGAAAATAGTAGTTCCGAGTCCCATTCAACAGGAGGCTCAGCTGACAGCGCAGTTATCTCCGCGATGACAGACACACAAACAGCGTTGACATCCGCGCCTCATGTGCTTGGAGAGCCTTTCACCCACCTTTTCTTGAAACAGATCAAATCACGGGTATTTAGTGCCCTTTAATGGTGCCAAATGAACGTCACAGTAACTCTCGAATTACAACATTTGAAACCTCCATACAGAACTGGTGGAAACATTGCAGGTATCCTGACCTCTTAGCCCCATGAACAACGTGCATTACCCCACGCTGAGAAAAGAAACCATAGAAAAGTGCACCTATTGCAAGCAAAGTTCTAGGATAATATATCAGTTTAAAGAGTTGAAAGTTATACTTTGCTAAAGTGCAGTTGCACGTTGTACGTTGCTGATTTTACAAGGGTCTCGGGCTCGGATTTATCAGAGGATTGCATTGCCTTTGCGTCACGCAGGGTGATGCAGGGGCAGCGCAATCCTAAATTCAATTATACCGAGCTGCACAAGGCCACCTTGCATGGCCCTGCAGTCTGGAGTAATGCAAGGCAGAGCACATCGCCGCTGAGCGCTACTCTGCACCGGCAAGGCATTACATGGCCGGAGAGTTGGTGTTCCCATGCATCCGCCCATGTATTTTGGCACAATCTCAAATTTACCAAGACAAATAAACTTGGGAGTGCATCAAAATTGTATGCGTTCCTGATAAAGGTGCAACAAGGAGAAATGTTTTTATTTCTCATCATGTTTTCCTCTTTCTAAGTGTGCTGCATTCTACAGCACGGTTAGAAAAAGTGAAACTCCTCTATGGATTTGTTTTTGTGCTGGACGGCCTTTTGTTCCTACACAAAAACAATTCTGCCTGCACCACAGGCACCATTGCACAATGGCACAGTGGTGTCTGCGTTGCCATAAGGCAGCACATAGTACACCAGCACACTGAGAGAGCCGGAATATGCCATACATTAGTAAATATAGCACGTTCCTGCCCTATCTATTTGGCGCAGTGCAGCAAGTTGCCTTGCTGCATTGCGCTGCGTCCAACCTTGATAAATCTGGCCCTGAATGGGCAATGGCTGTGTAGTATCTTATAGCCGTGCTACGGATATGAGTGCAAGAGGTGGGGAGAAGAGCCATTTTTTTGGGCAAGGTGAACATGTCAAAATCAAACAATCACCACAGAAAATGAAACATCACAGGGAGTCGTAGAGGTTCAATTTAGGTTTCCATGTAAGTCTGTTTCTTTTGCTTTGCTCACTTTACCACTGCTGTTCAGTGCCAACGTGCAAGTGCTTCCTCTGTAAATTGATGGTATGGATTCATAATTACATGATTGGCATATTTGACTTACCTGTAAGTACTTAGTACAGTGTACTGTGTGTGCCCAGGGCCTGTAAATCAAATGCTGCTAGTGGGCCTGCAGCACTGATTGTGCCACCCACATGAGCAGCCTGTAAATGTAACTCAGACCTGCCACTGCAGTGTCTGTGCGCTGTTTGGTACTGCCATGTCAACCTGGCAAGTGTACCCACTTGCTAGGCCCTAATCTTCTCTTTTCATACATGTAATTCACCCCTACGTTAGGCCCAAGGTAGCGCCATGGGCAGGGTGCAGTGTATCTGAAATGTAGGACATGTACTGATGTGTATGGCAAGTCGGTATAGTGAAATACAATGTACTTCGTTTCCCACTATTGAAAGGCTATCTGTCTCGTGGGATAAAATGGGAGTTTATTTATAACATCTTATAAATGTAACAGCCAATTGGGACAAGAAAGAAAGATGGAGTTTAGTATGCCTGATCTAAAGATGCATCTTATAGCAAGGGTATATTCTGTGTTTTAAAATACCCCTTTTAGAAAGTAGTTATTTTCTTGCTTAGCCATCAAGTGTGCCACCGCTAGGTTTGTGCATTGACTGTTTGGCTTTGGAGTGAAAGGGGTTCGGGATGTGCATTCTGTTCAGACAGCCACTTGGGGGATGATGTGTGTCCTGCCTTTCCAGGGTGAGTCAGGGCTGAGTAGACCTGGGCTCCATTCAGAGTAGGGGGAGGAGATTTCTTACAGACCTGAATGTGCCTGGTCTGTTTTGGACAATGGTGTCACCACCTCCTGCCAGGAAGCTGGACCAGAGAGGACAGAACTGGTTTTGGCTGGACAAAGAGATTCTCTACCACTAGAACAAAGGAATTTGTGCTATAAAAAGTGGGGCCCTGACCCCAGGCATTTAGACTACTTCTGGAGTTCAAGAGGAACCTCTGCCAAGGAGAAGAGCTGGGAAAAGCCGAAGGGTAAGTACTGCCCCATTGCTGTTGCTGTCTGCGGTTGGCCTGTAGTAGCTGTTTCTGCCAAGGTGAAGACTATGTGTGTATCCTGCTTGTAAAGTGTCTCCAAGGGCTTGAAGTGGAGCTTGCCCCTTGTTCGAGAGGTCTCAGGAACAGTAAAGACCTCACCATCCTTTTGGGCACCGTCTCTGGAATCGCTGGTTTCAGTCGCCGCTGAAGAGAGGAGCAGCTGATTCTGTCACTAGTCCATCACATGTTCCGTGTTGTGAAGGCACCACAGAAGGCCCTGCCACACTTTGCACTGCATCCTTGGTCTCACCGACGCCGTCTGGATGATCATCTACGAGCCGTTGCTTGCACCGCGTCCTGTGGGCACCGCACTAGACACCCTGCCTGAATTTCAATGACACCGTCGCTGCACGACCCAAACATCGACCAGCTCCTTTGCCTGCACCGCAACCTGCCAGCACCGCATCGAGCACCGCCTCACTCCGCACCGTAAGCCTTGGTCTCACCGATACCGTCTGGACGAATATCACTGTGCCACAGCCTGCACCGCATTGTGAGGGCACTTTACCCTGCACCACTTAAATTTTGCAATGCAACCGCGATGGTTGCCCCGACCTACTCGCACAAACATGCCAGCCGCAACAAGAAAGGTACTGTTCACAAGTCTATCAATGCTTTAGCTGGCCTGTACAGACGTGGTTGGCTAGAACTGTTAGACTCTGTTGTTTTCAGCATCGCGGTAACCCTGGACAGAGTTACTGACTCGGAAGAACTGTGTTTTGAGGATATTACTACAAGTTTAAAGTTTTCTTGCAAACTGCATATTTTTCAGAACTATATTTTGGGTTTTTGTCATTTTTGGTCTTGTTTCATTTAGATAAAGAATTGCTTATTTTTCTAAACTGGTGTGGTGTCCATTTGTAGTGTTTTCACTGTGTTACTGTATGCAGGCACAAATGCTTTACACACTGCCTCTGAGAAAAGCCTGTCTGCTTGTGCCAAGCTACCAAGGGGGTAAGCAGGGACTATTTTAGAAGTTTATCCCCCCTTACTCGGACTAAGAGGAAGGGTCCCTACTTGTACAAAGGTGCAAACTATTGCCAACTAGAGACCCCAATTTCTAACAGGTCGCATCACATAAAGCTCTGGGAGTGCTAAGTTAAGACTGAGACACAGCCACAGTTTTGAGCTGAGTGGGAGAATAAGAGCTGGAGTAACATAATTTTATCATTTTGACAGTGGTATATTCTTTCTAATCACAGTAACTTTCAAGGTATGTGCTTCTGGTTGTAAATATAACATAATGTGTTGATATATTTAAAGCAAACAACAGAACCCAACAAACCAACATAGACAAAGCAATGTAAAAACTATGGGGCAGATTTATGTTCCATTGGCGCATCTCTGCGAATCAGCAAGGATGCGCCAGGAAAGATGTACCCTTGCGCCACCCATGATTCGCCACATTCACAATGCGGCGCATCATGGCACACTAATAAACAGATGCGTGTCGCATCTGGGGTGTAAAGTTGGCGCAGTGCTGAAGTAGCGTTGCGTGCGACATGCAACTCCAGCACTCTTCCTACTTGCCGTATCTGTAACGTGGTGCGTCAAGCCTTACGCCTGCTTCAAGCAGGCGCAGGGTTTGGATGCATCAGCGTTGGAAAAGTGACTCAGTGAAATTTGGTAGATTTCACTGAGTCACTTTTCAGGGGCGTTCCTGCGACGGAACGCCCCCCCCTGCGTAGAAACGCCCACATGAATCCTGACGCAGGTTTCATGTGGCGCAGGGCTTTACACCGTGACGCATCTCCATAGATGCGTCACGATGTAAATATGGCGCAACGTGGCGCAGGGTGTACGCCGCCGCTGCGTCACAAAAGTGACGCAACGGCGGTGTAAAAGTGGAGCAAGTCCAACATAAATCTGGCCCATAGTTTAAACATAACATGGCGTATCACCACAAACCAGAATGAAACACAACTGGAGAACGACACAACAACATTATATTGCAACAATGAAGCTCAAAAACACAATGGCACAAAGAAACAAAAGAACACATCACCACGGCAACAAAATACCACACACCAAATATGTTCAAACATTCCTGTCACACATGACCACATTCAGAATCCTGCTTTTTTATAAAGCGGTAAACGGTGTTTGCAGAAAGACTACCTTTATTTAGTTGTTCAACAAAAGGAAGGAGAGTAAAAAGTGGTGGGCTATTTTTAACGAGGTCCTACACATAGGCCCTAAGTAACTGTGTCAACAAGAGATGTGTAGTTCCTGCAGGACAGGAAGTCGACAGGGAATAAAGTATTCCAATTCAGACTTCAACCTAACGAAAGAAAGTGCACAAGGGAAGGGAATCCCTTCAGGGTGGAACTAAAACCCTCACACACCCAGCAAGCTAGGTGTCATGCTTCATCATCTGGGTTCTGCTCCTCGTCGGGTCGGCGGTGCAATACCCGACGGGCACCCATACAGGGGCTCTTTGTCGGAGATCTTTTGTTCCCTGCCGTATGGTGCATGCGTGTGAGGGCCCGGGAGTGTAGATGTAGGTGATTAAAAAGGTTGGTTAATCTGAAATTGAAGTTTATTGGCTCAGTCAACCACCTAGTTAAAAAGGGGAGTGAGTGGCGTAAAAGCTATATGTGCTCACAACCCGCGTCGCGCCCGCGTCGCCGAATCCGGGTTCGGCGACGCGGGCAGGTTGAATAACCTCCAGGGGATGTCTGTGTAGGAACGAATGTGTTTCTCCCCCTGTGGACGCGCCATGCACCTGATGAGGAGCTCTTTTTAACATAAATTGGTGACCCCCTCTTAAATCAAATACATAAGGTAGGGGCGCCTATTAAGGGTTGACCAACATTTTTGTTCTCACCCTTGTTTTTCTCACCACACTGTAGATAGTTTTTTTCGAGCACACTTCACTTCACTATAGGTCCTGACGAAGCGCCACGAGATCCTCCTGACTCAATGCGCGCGAAACATGTTGACCATAAGAGTTGAGCGTAGCTAGCCACTCATCCGTTGTGAGCACATATAGCTTTTACGCCACTCACTCCCCTTTTTAACTAGGTGGTTGACTGAGCCAATAAACTTCAATTTCAGATTAACCAACCTTTTTAATCACCTACATCTACACTCCCGGGCCCTCACACGCATGCACCATACGGCAGGGAACAAAAGATCTCCGACAAAGAGCCCCTGTATGGGTGCCCGTCGGGTATTGCACCGCCGACCCGACGAGGAGCAGAACCCAGATGATGAAGCATGACACCTAGCTTGCTGGGTGTGTGAGGGTTTTAGTTCCACCCTGAAGGGATTCCCTTCCCTTGTGCACTTTCTTTCGTTAGGTTGAAGTCTGAATTGGAATACTTTATTCCCTGTCGACTTCCTGTCCTGCAGGAACTACACATCTCTTACCTTTATTTAGTACCATGTACAAATAGTGCCAGTTAAAATTGTTTGTGACCCGCTGACAGAGGGCAACGCAATGTCACTGTTGCTAAAAACTTTCTTTTCCTTCGAGGAAAAACAAAACAGTCTGATATCAACAGACATCCATCACGTAGTTTCGCAAAACTTGGCCTTTTCCGAATCCGTAGATCGAAGTCTATAAATAGTAACCGGAATGTATTTCTGTTGTGCTCTACCGACATCAATCTGAGAAAAGCAAAATGTCAAACATGCATGCGTGTGCCATTCTTCTGTTTTCTATCCTTTCACGATAGACCTCAAACGAGAACATCAACAGTGCAGTCCAGATATATAACAAGTCAGCCATATTGTCCTTGGGGGCACCTTAATCTGAGGTCCCCTCTTCACCAGTTGAGCCAGCGGGAAAGGCATCTACGGGGATTCCTAATTCTGTCCTTATTGAACTGCAGCAAAATGGGCTTCCCAAATACCGACGTGATGTCTTATAAAGGGGTCATCATTTTACTCCCTTGCTAAGTATTAGTTGAAGCTCTCGTTCTTATAGACACGTTAAATTACCATATTCCCTCAGCATCTGGTAAACAAACCTCTTACACTAGCAAAGCTTCGCCAAATGGCAATTGAATTGGAGTTTAGAAACAACAGAAAATGCTGCTTTAATTTTGATGACATGTACAGGAGATCAATTTTCCATTCATGCCGTCTACCGCAAGGTGTGTGTTGGAACGCAAAGGTATTATTCCCTGAATATAAAGCGGTCATTGCGCGAGTGCCGCCTCGTCTTGGAGTATCATTGGCATTTAAGACTTGTAGTTAATGTGTAGGATTAACTGAGGATTAACTGCCTTGTTACCATGCAGATGTGTGTGTGCTGCGATCTATTGCCCTTAGAACAGACTGGCAGGTTTTAATCCCTTTTGGTTTTGACAATGTTCATTAGTGATTTGAGATATCACATTTGTATTCTTTAGACTAAGGGAACTTACTTCCAAGGGTGACAAACGGTTCAATAGTTATGATCAGTGCACAATCTTTCTAAGGATAGTGGCATGCTAAGCTGTGCCCTCTGTTGACTTACAACTTCCGAAGTTTAAAACACATTAGGGGCCCGGTGGTGGCCCCTTGAGGCAGCAGGCAACAGTTCCCTCTGTCAGGAGGGGACACTCAGGTCGAAGGAAGCCCTGGCACTATTCACCAACAATCAGGCCTGTGTCTTGCTCTGAGCCCCCCCTTCCACTCCCCCACCTTATAGTATACATGTCCCCTGCAGCCATGATGTGTTCCACAGAGGGTACCATGTGTACATGATTAGCAGGAATTAAATACTGCAAATCCCCTTTCTTTGTAATGCTTCAGAACTGTATTCAGTATTGCTTGAAACTGGGACGCTTCTCTGGCACCTTCAGAGGAATGTGAAGTCAACAGAAGAAGTTACCTCACTGCCCTTCTCAAGCACAGCCACCTGGCCACAGCTTTTTACATCTCTGCATCTCTCTGTGCGGCATCATCTTGAAAGCTTTATCTGATGCGGTGGTACTTTGTTTGTTCTCAGCCTCCGACCTAGCGCACGTGAGAGAGAAGTTCATTGGGTACAGTCAAACAAACTACTAGTTCAGTGCATCAAAAAACTGGCACAAGAGGCATGCCCATCATCTCAAACTACTAATTATTCCTTCTTCACTGTTGAGACCTGGCCAGTCTGACAGTCTGACTAACTTTATGTACTCCTTATTGGATGCAACCTCAGGGCCCTCTCCACTGGTAAATTGTAAGCTTCACAGAAGCAACTACACCAGACTGGGCTGCCTAGTCTTTTCTAATGTGCGTGGAGTCAACCTACTATGCTCATAGACAAATGTGACATCTATCTTTTAATGACTTTCAGCTGCTCTCCAGTGGCTACTGAGGATTCCATGAGATGCCACGTAAATGGGTGATTCCATTAATTTCCTTTTACATGGAAAAAATGTTGTACCTTGGCTTGTCTTTACAGTTTTTTTCTCTTTTTTTTGTTACTTTATAAAGTCTTCCTTTTAATGTACTTTATTTATAGCCCAGAATCTTCCTCAGATGAAGTTTTGGGCTGAGACTGCACTAACTTTACAGTTGACAAGTCTTTGTTTTGACTTTGAGAGAACTACTTGCCTACGTATTACATTAGTGGACAGTTCAAATCAACACGTAAATGTATCTTCTTTGAGGCAAGATCTTGGCAATGCATAAAGTATTTATGCAGCAATTCCTACAGTCATAAATTGAAAACACAACACAAGAAAAATCACACATCAATTTAGAAAAATAGAGTCAAATTTAATAAATTATTGGATACCAAAAATTACAAAAATTCAATCAGTAGAACCAGAGATATGAAAAGTTAAAGTTTTAAGTGAGAATAGTGCCTAAAAGCACATAGCACAAATGGTGGTTATCTGGTTACGCCTGCCCAAGACAAATTCAAAAGCTTATGCAGATCACGATGAATCATGGGCCAGATACATGGACCCAGTTAGGCCAGCAGAACAAAGATCTTAAGTCCTCGTTGTGGAGCGTTGTAAGATCACACGTCAAAACTGCATCAGGCAGTAGTAGTTCTGAGGAGCTATGAGGCAGTGCCCTGTATCGTCATTGAGGATGCAGTCGACCAGGGGCTTGTATTGCAAAGGCCTGAGTCAAGGATGCATTGTGGAGCAGAGGTTCCGAGGAGACTACAAGCCTCGATGCTAGACCCAGTGTCAAGGATGCATTGTACTGTAGAGGTTCTAATGTAGTTGCAAGGAGATGTGTCACACTGCTTTGGTTGTGCTTCGAAGAACCATAGCTGGGCTGGAAAAGCACCTTCAGCCCCACTTCCAATGGTCTCTGACTAGGGTGGCACCAATTTAGGGAAAGTCTCTCAACAAGTAGAGTAAAGGTGCTGGGATTACAATGGTTGGATTATTTTTTGTCCCTAAGGCTGTGATCAGGAGATGAGCCAACTAGCCCTTGGAGTCACTCTGGGGGTCCTGTGTTGAAGATGCATGTCCAGTCCTTCTGATGTAGGCAGCAGTGAAGCAGGGCAACAGAGTAGCAGTCCATCTGGCAGAGTAGCATGGCAGTCCCTTTGAGTCTTCCACAGTACCAGGAAAGAGTTGGGCCTGAGGGTCCATTATTTATACCAGGTGCCAGCTTTGAAGTAGGAGAAGGTTTTAAAGGTGTCCACCCCAGAGGGGTTTGGAATTTCCAGATTTGTTGCCCTGGCCTCAGGCTGTCTGGGATTGATAAAGACTAGTGACAAACTCTTTGTGAGTGTGCCCAGACAGAGCCTTTGTGATGTCCAAGCGTAGTAGGTGGCAGCCCCCCACCCCAATCAAGACAGAGATGGCCCACACTGCCAGCACCTATTGCTATATGTCTTACTGTCTGGGAGTATTACACAAAGACATCTGCCAGCAACACTTAACCATGTGACACAGGCGGCAGACAGCACGTTGGGACAAGAAAATGCCAACTTTCTAAATCTGTCCTTTTCAGAATTGTGACTTAAACCCATTTAACCGTTAAATAGGACTTTAGATTACAATTCTTTAGACACCAAACTCAAGCCTCCCACCTGCTTCAATTGTAAGTCAGCACTTATTACATGTAATAAGTTAACCCAAACAAACATAAGAGTTTTCACTATCAGGATATGTAAAAGGTAAAATTATATGCCCAACTTTTTTTTTTACTATACTGCACCCTTGCTGTGGGCTACTTAGGACCTACCTAAGGGGTTACTCATATGTCTTAAAAAGGAAAGTTTAGGCTGCCTGGAAAAAGTTGTATTTTACCAGGTCAAAATAGCAGTTTAAACTGCACACACAGGCTGTAATGGTAGCCCTGAAAAATGTTTAAAAGTTATGAGGCTGCTCAGGTGGGGGGCACAATCAGTGCTGCTGCCCACTATTAACAGTTCATTTAAAGTTCCTGGGTGCATGAAGTACTATTTTATTAGGGACTTACAAGTAAATGAAATGTACCAATTTGGTGAAAGACAATTTGGCCATATTTAGAGAAGCCAGCACTGGTTAGCAGTGTTATTGTGCTCAAAGTCCTAAAAACCATCACAAACAGGTTTCAAAGACAGGAGGGGATGACTGCAGAAAGGGCCATGTCCAGCAGTGCCTGAGGTGACTTTAATCATTCATGTTGCACTTGGCCTAAAAAATCATATAGTTAGAAAGTTGTGATTGATTGGCATGCTAAGAATGCCATAGTATTTACAGAAATGTGCAGAACCATGGACAGCTCCGTGCACATGAGGTAAGCAGAGACACGTTTCAAATGGCACATTTTATATGAGCCCTATGGAATGGGAAGTGGATTGCAAATCCTTTAACTGACAATGTCTAATTATCCTTCTGATGAGCTGTTCCTGCATGAAGGTTGAATTATGCTAGCTTTGACATTTGCTGCAATTCTGACACTCATAAGACAGAGTTTGTGAATATTGTGTTTGAAGTATTAAGGGGCATATATATTAGTTAGGTGAAAGAAAAATGGTAAAATTGACTGGCAGCTTCCTGTCAGCTAGATTACACTATCGAGGTATTATTAGATTCCAGCAGCTGATAAATTGCAACTAACTGTTTCTTCCATAGAACATGATTTGTGTTGAAAGTGCAGCAGAGGTGTGTAAAGTTTAATAGGTATTTCTCTGTAAATATTGTAAAGCCGGTTTATGAATATTTAGCAAACAACAAAAATGAGTTTATCGGTACAAATATCTCACCAAAAGCCACTTTACATGAAAGCATTTTCCCTGAAAATGTGCTGCAGAAATTATTTTTTCGCAGGATTGTCTCTGGTAATTTTAAGCCTCAGGAAAGTGCTTCTCATTTAACAAATATTGTAATCTTCATGAAGTGTGAATGTGTAAACTCGGCAATATTTAGAGACAAACTTTAAATTTTATAAAACTTTGGACTTCTTAGGATCAAGTTTGCAATGGGGATTTTTCGATCTTGCAGGAACTGGGATTTGGGCTCCGGCTACATTTAGCAGTTTCTGAAAGTTTACATTTTTTCCTGGAGGCAGGTGCTGCTTAGAGTATAGGTAGGGCTTTGAGTATTTTTTTTCTATGCAGGTATGGCTCACAAAGAGAGTTCACGTTTCAGGCCTGAACCACACTGAAGGATTGTCCCATTTTCTATGTATATACATGTGGGGCAACAACACGTTTAATTTCCTCACCAGGTTTTACCCACAGAAGGAAATGGAACTGGAAAAGCTGTGTAGCAACAGTCTCCAGTGGACACATAGTCAAGGATTCTGCAGTCCATGCCATTCTCCAACCTCGTGAGGGTAACAGGGACCTTTGAATTCCCTGGTTGTCAATACTGCCAATAGAGGAAGTGGAGGGAGTGCCATTGTTCGTTCCTCAGAGAGGGCACTGATGTAGTGAGGATTGGTGGTTCCTGCAGGACCATTGTGATGCTAGCATGGTGTCTCACTTCTGTCATCTGCAGCTGTTGTACTGGGGTCTGTTTTTAGTTTGGGCTCCTCGGATGGGCCTGTGTCAGCAGGTTGTGGAGCTCGGGAGGTAACACCATGGGATTCACGTGGAAGCAGGGAAGGCAGCGGATGTTTGATCACCATTTTCAAGATGGGGCCTTTATTTATACCTTCTCATTGCAAAATAATCTTTACTCAATATTGTTGTTCACAGAATGCCTGGGGTATTCTTGGTTTCATGGTGTACAATTCTTTTGTTTCTTGTTTATTTTAGGTATTCAATGTTTTATGGTGTATCAAAATGTTTCTGCTTTAAGTTTTTAAAGAGTAATTGTCTATTCAGATAATTTTCTCTTAGAGTTCTTCTTCCTTGAACTAATATGATTTTCCAGTGATCGTTGGTTCTACATTTGGTTGGGGGGGATATTAGACCTATCACCCTTTGCAGGGTTTTCCCTGACTTTTTCCCTTCAATAATCCCATTTTTGCTGACTTTTTTTGCTGGCCTTACGACTCTGCACACTTTACCCCTGTTAACGACTGCTAAATTGCTTGTGCGCTCTCCCTAAAACATATTAATATGGGGTTACACCCTTTTGTCACATTTAATTTACTTGTAAGTCCCTAGTAAAGGGGTACTACATATACCCAATGCCTGTATATTAAATGCTACTGGTGGGGCTGCAGTACTAATTATGCCTCCACTTCAAGAGCTGCTTTTTGTAGGGTTATCCCAAAGCTTTTTGCCTTCCTCATGTATTTTTTGTGACTGGTTTTGGTTGGTTTTATGACTCTGGGCACTTTACCACTGCTGATCAGTGCTAAAGTGCACATGCTCTTTCCTGTAAACTTGGTAAGATTGGTCTACATCTGTTTGGCATATTTAATTTACCTATCAGTCTCTTGTACAGTGGTATCTTATATAACCAGGGCCAGTAAATTAAATGCTACTGGTGGGCTTGCAGCGCTGCTGGCACCCCCCACCAAAGTAGCCTTTCAAACCTGTCTCAGGCCTCTGCCACAGCAGGGCTTGCATGCACAGTTTACTGCCACTGTGGCGTGGCACATAAAGTAGTTGTCACTTCTCTGACTCCCCTTTTACTAAATATTAACCACCCCTAAGGTAGGCCCTAGCTAACCCTATGGGCAGGGTGCGGTTTAGGTAAAAGGTAGGACATGTGCCTTAACTGTGTGGCATTTCCTGGTAGTGACAAACAGTCTATTTGGTTTCTCACTGCCAAGGTCTGCCTCTCCCATAGGATAACATTGGGTTACCTTATTACATGTAATAAGTGCTAACTTTTAATTGGGAGCAGGTTTGGAGATGAATTTGGTGTCTAAAGAATTGTAATTTAAAATACTCTTAAAATGGTAAAGTCGGATTTCAAGTCACAATTCTGAAGATGGCACTTTTATAAACTTGTCATTTTTATGTACTAACCATGTGGTGCCTGCAGCCTGTATCCTGGGTCACATGATAAGGTGTAGCTGGCAGTTGGTCTTTTTGTGTTCCTCCCAGACAATGAGACAAAGTGGGAAAAGGTTTTGTCAGGATGGGCCATGTCTGTCAGATTAAGGGGGAGAACGTTTCATCTACCACATGTGCACCTCAAAACGACACTGCCTGAGCATACTCACAAAGGTTTGTCACTAGTCTTTTGTGCCCCTAGACAAGGTGGGGCGAGGGCAGGGAGGAGGACATTCTCGACACCTTTGAGGGTGGAAATCTCAGAAAGCTTCTCCCACTACAAAGCTGGCACCGGATATCAATATTAAACCCTTAGACCCAACTGTTCTGGACCTGTGGAAGACTCAGAAGAAGGACTGCTGTCCTGCAGTGCTGCACAAATGACTGCTCTGCTGCCTGAGTGAGAAGGACTAGACCTGCACCTTGCACCCAAGACCACCAGAGTGACTCAAAGGGCTAGTTGGCTGGCCTCCTAATCAGAGTTTCAGGGACAGAAAGGGCTCCAACTGTCTTGAACCCTGCACCTGGAATCGGCCTGCTTTGAGTCTTAACTCACCCTCCTCTCCTGGACCCTTGGAGGTAGGGCTAAAGGTGCTCTGCCAGCCCAGCTGTGGTCTCATAAGAACAGATGCAAAGAGAAGCAATCATAACACAGCTCTTCACAGCACCTCATCGGCACTGATGCCTGCATCGCAGCCTGCACAGCTCATCAAAACCCCCACTGAATGGCACATCCTCAATGTGGACCTTCCGGCTTCTCATCTGAACTGACACATCGTGATGCAGCCTGAATACAAGTCCACTCCGAATCCTCGCAGCCCAATGGAACAGTGCCGCACAATGCATCCTCAGCCACGCCTGCATCACAGCCCTCACAGGTCTTCGGAACCACTGTTGTGCAACCTATCTTTGACACGGACCTTGCATCGCTACTCTGGACCACTGCTATGAGGCGCAATGTTTCACAACCAGGATTTAAGGTACATTTCTCAGCAAGACTAACTTATTCCCTGTATTCCACACATGCTCCATTGCAGTCAGCATGAACTTGTGACTTTCTCCAGGTCAGGTGTGCACAGATAAGAAACATTGGCATTTAGTACTTTTAAGAACTATTTTTGACTAAATCTTTAAAATTGCATGTCTCTGATTCTGATAATTGAATTTTTGTCATTTTTATGTAAAATAAGTTATTACATTTTACTCTATTTTTTCATTATTGGTGTAGGATTTTTTCTTGTGTTGTGTTTTGATTTTATTAATGTGTGAAGTGCTGCATACTTTACACATTTCCTCTGAGTTAAGCCTGACTGCTTTGTGCCAAGATACCAAAGGGTTGAGCACCGCTTAATTTGGAGTTGAATTGTGTTTCACTCCGACAAGAATTGTGGCTGCTGCTTGAATAGGGATTCATCCCGTTCAACCAGTAATCCAATTTCCCACAGGGCAGTACTAACTATCTGACTTGTTTCTTTTTTCTACTGCCACATTCCAGCTTTCTAATATTTTCCATGAGGTTGTTGTGTGGCAGGTCATTTTCCTTGTGTTCTTTGGATTTTTTTATTGGGTACATGCTCCACCTCCACGTGCACTTATATTGGCTAATAAAGTGGACAATGAAAAAGATCACTTTTTCTTCAAGTCAAAAATAACATGGGTAAGGGAGTGATTGCTATGTCCACCTCTCAAGGCACAGTTCCTGTCGATGATGGCAGCACCGCAGTGATGGGTGGTCAGGACATGGGATTTAGGAAGGTGGCAGACATTATGGCTAGCAGGTGCTCAGAGTGGTTGGGCACGGAGCGGCAGGTCCCAAGTAGGACAACCAAGATTCCTCTTCAGCAGGATTTGGTAAGGCCTCCAGGACCACTGATTCTGTTGGCTGGCCTCAGGGATTCCGAAGTACCAGAGAGATTTTGAGAAAAAAATAAAACCAACTGAATTTGCATTGTAAATTAAATTAATGTAAATAGAAATGGCGAAAACTGTTTTGCCTTACATAGAGTCAAATCTTTTTTATTTAAAACTGGAGTAAAGTGAGATTGCGATATTCTTTACGACATACGCAGCAGAAATTCATATGAATGAGATAAGCAAACTGAAGTATTTACAACAATCCTCTCTGCATAGGCCTGCTGGGTGTGGGTGCTCAGATCCCTTGATACTTATGCAGTCGTGTGGGAGGATGCCTGGTGCACATCTCCAGGCGCAAGCACGTCTATTTTCCATTCTCTCTCTGATAAATAAAGCGTTTTGTGCCCTTCCACCTCCCCAGTGCTCCTACAGGCAGCGGCTGGAGCCAGCTCCTTCTGTTATTGTGCTGCCTTAGATTGATATGTTTGCTTGCTCGGGTAAATAATGAGCCCTTTTATTTCATTAGTGACACACACACATGTAGCTTTCGGCATTCTCCTTAGCTTCGTGAACGAGCACCATTTTTCTCTTATCTATAATTTAGGAAACTGTCAAGCAGTGGAAATGCTTAACAATAATCAACAGTCAAGATGCTTTTACCACAATTTAGGGTTTGTTCTTTGCTCTTTAGTGAAGCTGTCAGAGACTGGTTTGTTCAGTGCCTGCTATTTAAATGAAATCCCATAGTCGCTCATTTGAAAGTCTTGTGCCTCCTTTCGGCGGAGTGTGTGAGGACTTGTATTTCTTTTATCTGACATCAATTACCTTATGCCGCAGAGACTCAGCCCAACACGGGATCTGTTCTTACAGAAAATGCCAGGATTCAAAACATTGGCTGCGGCCTCGGAGGTAGCACAGTGGAAAACTAGAGCAGATAAGCAACCCTGTCCCCAACACCATCATACAAGGGTCACAGTCTCGTCATGTACTGATTTTAAGTATGTGTACATGCATGTGTTGTCAGACACCATCATGTGGTTAAAAAGTTCTAAACACTTCATGGAGATATAACTTGGTGGCTAGAACTGCTGACTTTGGAACTTGGGGACCCAGGGCTGAAACACGCGGCTCAACACCGTGTGATTCTGGGACAACCACTGCATCGCCCTGCACTGAAACATGTGAAATGTAATGTGTATGTGTAATCTCCGTTTCATGTACACGGTTTCATAGCTCATCACCCAACCTCTGATGTAATGTACAGGGCTTTGTTGCTTCCTAGCAAAGCAAGCTCTCAATAGGCCAATACATAGATGCATATATGATTTCAGTGAAATGACTGCCTAGTCGTTATGTTTTATTTATCTATTTATTATGGATTTTACATAGTGCAGCATGTTACCTTTCGGTAACTCAGAGCACTGATGGAAACGGGATACAGAATTGTACATGGGTAACATTGAATAACGGGATATTTTTCACTAAGGTGTTATTAGTGACATCGAATTGACAAGCTTAATTTGTCTATGATGTCAATCAGAAACTGGATGTGAAAAACTTTCACTTTATTTCCTTTACCCAGCTACAATTTCTATGTTATGTACGACTCCCAAAATCGTCTGGTACGCATGGACAAAGGAGTAACAGGGAAGCCATACATAGCTTCTCCTCTCCTACCCGTTCCAAATGTAACAACTAGACATACGTGGCCTCCTGCCATGCACCCCCCCCCCCTGCCTTCCTCCCCCTCCCACCTCTCCTGGAGCTGTGCTCTCTGGTGTCCATCGGAGCACAGAGCCAGCGCGGCTCGTGCAGCCTCTGTCACAGCAGCCGGGAGTTCCTTTGTAACCCAGCAGCAGTGGAAACAGCTGTTCACCGCTGCTCTACAGTGCAGCAGGGGATATTCAGACTTGGAATCTGGTGTTCATGCCAGTGGCTCTAAATAAGAGTCATATATGATCACATAGATATTATCGATGGACATGACGGAGGCAACAGGTGGTTAGAAACGGGTCTGATGATTGGAATCCATGTCCCAAGTCATTGCATTGAAGTCCTTACATCTTTGATGAGCTCGGGGTTCCAAGGTACATCTGAATAGTCCAGTCTTAAGGAGTTCTCATTATTGTAAATGTTTCGGGTCAGGTCTCAAGGATGGGATGACAATCAAAATATGTACACGCATTATTATACTATGAGCAAAATCACTATGTCCACTATGGGGCTTTTGTCGGAATGCTAGTGGACGGCTATGTCAGAGCAGTTGAGTGTTACCGCATTAGTGGCGCAATCTACGATGTACTTTTTGATGTTATGGGAGGGGCAGAGGGGACTCTTATGGTTGCAGAACTAATCCTAAATACCTTTTGGATCAAACCACAAGGTCCCTTCCAATGATTCTTGAATGCGGATGTATATTTTATTTATTTTGTTGGAATATTGGTTAGGGACTGACTTTTAGAGAAAAGTTGGATAAAGTATCCCCTACTATACATTACAAGGATAGTGCAAGTCACCAAAGAGTTTTGTGACTATATAGAGGAAAATGACAAAAAGCAGACTTCAGCCATAAGTGCAATATCCTTTTAACGTATGTGGAATTAAACATATGCTGTAGTTCAGAATGTGCAGGATATTGCAGAGAGATTGTACCTTTCCTGTAACGAACAGTAGCTTAAAAAAATTAAACATGTTTCCATAAACGCCTTCTTTCTCCTGATCACTATTCACTTTAGGAAAACAGATGTGAAGAATGAGTGGCAGTCCTTGATTTCTTGTTTAAACTGCAATTGTAATGATGCTCTGAGGTCTGCCTTTCATCTTGGCTTCTGGTACTGGCAGGAGTTATTATTATGTCACAGCTCAAATGGTATTAGAGTTGACCTGCAACATAATGTCCCTACTTTCGTAAGAAATTATTACAGGTAAACAGCTACATCTTTTTGTTATCACACGTGACCAAAAATGTCCTCACTCGACTTTAATAAGGAAACTAGAGACGTGCTTTTGCAGGTCCTATACATTATAATTCATTCTGTATGTGCTTTACTATTGACATTCTGGTAATTGTAACAACTACCTGAAGCTTCTTTGTACCCATAACCAGTGCCTGAGCCTCTGCTCGTCTGATTTTGGAGGAAGACGAAGTCTTTAGAATGGTTCTGTGGCCACTAGCTCTGCTTCTAGTGCTTATTGTCCATGGTCTGCAATTGTTTTAAATGGGGCATAGCACTAAGTTTGGCTTTCTGTCGCACCCTGTGGCGCGCATCACACCACAGACCATTTATATGGCTATTTATACAGAGCACCCTACCTAAAAGCGACCCCTGTATCTACCGATCAGGGACAGAGAGATGAAGGCTACACAGAAACGATGGTCTCGCAAAGGAATGGTTTTAGGTTCTTAAGAAATTAATGCAATTGGAGAATGCTCCAGTGGGCACGACACATTCTGTCTAAGGAAGTGAGACATGCTCTATATTGCAAATTAATATTAGGCCCCAGTGACATTTTTATAAACCCAGCAAAATCTCACAATTTTTTATTAAGTGAATCGAACACATTTTTCCTGGGTTTGAGGTCACTAAAGTTCGCAAAATGTTTGCCTCTGGTGAAAATCTCTCACAAAAAACTAGCACTGTGGCTGAGATACATTTTCTCCTCGAACTAGCCCCCTGCAGGTAGCTTCAGTGATTTGTGCATGCGCGGTATTCGGTCATGTTTAGTTTTCCACACAAGATACCAGCGGAGTACATTTTGCATATTGTGTGCAATTTCATGTGATGTTTGTGAACATTACATGTATTTTCTTTAAAAAAAAAAGGCTCTTTTGCTTACACTGTATACATGAGGCCAATTATACAAGCTATTCACAAATGTCTAAATCATATCAGAATATATTACATTCAAAACACTCAGGGGGATATGTACAATGAAGTGGCAGAGCGTGTCCTTAGCCTCCTGGCCCTAACGACATGCTCTGCCACTTCGGAGGCGCCAGGCTGCACCATATTTACAAGAATGTGGTGCAGCCTTGCGTTTTCACCAGAGTGCAAGGGTGTCTGTGTGCAGGGGAGGATTGGCTATGTGTCGGAAGGTGTCCCTTCCTGCACATAAACAATCCTAAAATGCCATTTTGTAAATTTCATGTGTGCTGCTTCATGCAGCAGACATGGAAGTTACAAAATGGCATTTTTTTAAAAGGTTTGTTTATCTACAGGAAGGGACACCTTCCTGTACATAAACAAACCATGGCATTTTGCTTTTTCCATGTGTGCTGCACAAGCCAGCACACATGGAAAAAGCAAAAACGAGGAGAAATAATGCATTTCTCCTCGTTCCGCTAACTTAAGACCAGGATTTTCCTGGTCTTAATTTGGTACTACCTCCTATATACGTCACCCTTGTAAATAGGGGCAGCGTCAAATACAATGGGTGTTGTGGTGGAACGCCCACCACAACACCCACTGCACACCTCTTTCATGCTAACTATAGCATGAAAGGTGGCCTTATGTACACTGTAGCGTTAGGTCACTTTAAGTGCTTTGTACATAATGCACAGCCCCTATCGCCACAGCAACATCACAAAAAATGACGTTCCCGTGGCGATAGGGGCTTGTACATATGCCCCTAAATCTGGCAATACTACGAAAGAAATGTTTTCGGAGGCCTTCTTACACATCGCCAGAAAGACGTCCCGGCACCCAGGCAGCTCTAACTCAAGGACGTTCAAAGTCACCCAATAATGCCCGGCTCTTGAAATGCACCACTGGACACCTCGTAACTTCCGTATGAAAAGAAAATATTCTATTGAAGATATTAAAACGTTACTCTGTTCCAAAAACAGCTGTGCATTTAGAATGTATAGGTAGCACCGAGGACAGTGAAAGCAATTGAAAGTCTCACTGACCGTATACGGCTGCTTTGCAAACTGCTCTAGTGCCCGAAGGGGCTTCGTTTGCTCTCAATTAAATCACAGAACTAGAAAATACGAGCGCACATTAGTAATAGCCTATCTGAAAAAGCAGCATGTGCTTCGCTTTGCCACAGGACAGGCGAGTGGTCCCACTGGGGCTACAGCGCGTCCCCTTAGCATTGCTCCTGCCTGACCTCAACTCCCTTCCAGTCACTGCCTCCTGTCCGTACATGGAGGTGACCTCGAGGGGACGAACCTCGCCATTAGCCATCTGTCGCCAACTCCGCGTGACCTACTGTACCATTTTTGACGCAATGGCTTTTAAATATGCCGATGCCAGTTTATAGCTCATTCGTAGCTTGACTGCTACTAGCTGGTGACATTGTCTCCACGTAGAAGAGGTGAATAGAAGCGCGTTCAGAGTTAATCACATACGTAACGCGCTATGGCGAGAGACAGACATATGGCTCGTGTTCTGTTTGCACAGTGACTGTGAGACAAACACGTCAACCTCCTCAACCTTCCTCTGCAGAGCAGGGGCACACACTTGCTACTCCTTCGTTAATATTTTATGTTCTTGAATTATCTCATAACTACCAATCTTTTTCAGTTCCTGGGCATGATGAAGGCCTGTTTCGTTTCATTAGCATGCAATAATGGTCTGGTATTTTTGTCCGCACACTGGACTGACTATAGACTGGGCTTTGGGTGTTATGTTGCGGAGACAATTAAATGAATCACCTTTCAGAAACGGCAATATCCCGAAGGAGTCTTACTCCTGAAAACGGTTTATCACAATTTTGCACATCTTAATCAAAAATAAAAGTAGATTTTTGCATGAAATATTGTATTCACAGAAGGAGGCAAACAATGTTTATATGCATTCTCCTCATATATATACAAAATATTAGACCACATCACATCACAAAAATGAAGCTAGAGTTAACATATAAATATGCCTGACCAGTATGGGGTGGCGAGCAATGCCCCAGCTATCCAGAACTAATGGGCCTAGATCTTAATTTCTATCTACAAAGGTGCAAAACTGGAGGTCCATCCTATTGATCATTCGAGGGTCTCTTGTGTATCGTAAACTAAATGACCTACTTTGCATACTATACAACAGTGCCTTTTCCCCCTTTGATGAGTGTTATCCCTAATACCTCTGATAGTGGTTCTTGCTCTGGCATTGAGCATCTTTGTAGACATCTTGCTTAATATAACCGGCAACATGCAATCTATACTTGCCTTCGCACAGGCAGATATTTATCATATTTCGGAACATAGATGATGCCAACAATACATTCTGCTGTAGAAAGAAGCATAATGGATGTGTAGTATGAAATTGACATAGTAGGCTGATGGGGAATATTGGGTAAAGATATCTATGTGTTATTGCTAATCTCCCACCCATTAATGGTCAGTGGGCACTTCAAAGGAAATCTTAGGAAATCTAAAGGCCCTTTAAATCTACTTTCATGTCATCATTTGTCATTGTTTGCAGAGTTACCATTTATTCTAGGAAAATGTTATGGGTCTTGTTAGAAATGGGATTTCGAGTTTGGCTAGGGCTTGCACCTAAGCTAGGCAGAAACCACCACTCTAGTCAGGGCAAGGGATTTAAATGCTGAAGATAACCCCTGCTCACCCCCTTGGTAGCTTGGCACGAACAGTCAGGCTTATTCCAGAGGCAATGTGTAAAGCATTTGCGCAACACACACACACAGCAGCAACACACTAGGCACACCGCAAAAGAAACTCCACACAAGGTTATATCAAAAATAGCCTTTGTATTATCATAAACACATTAACCATACATATACACTGTGCCAACTGGCACTAGACAATATTTACAGGGATTATATACACATGACAGGGCCAATCGGGCCACTGTCAGAACCTTTAGAAAGCACTAGTAACACATGTGAAACACAACCAGTGACTACTGGCGAAATACTGTACTTAGCATCACGTTAGGCATAAAACATCAGGCAAAGAATCACATTACACAATCCCTGGAGGCATAAACATATTAGGCATAAACATCCTGAGCCTAACATTAGCCTAAAACACAGTATCCCACAATGATATTAGACATTACATTAGCATTAACACATTAGGCAATCATCATATTAGGCCTAAACACATTATGCATAACCTCTTAGGCATACATCCTTACTTACTGATGCTCCTCGGTATGAAGCATTATGCAAAACATCATAATTGGCAACAGGGCACCACAGTAATCATGCCACACATGGGTGCTCAGCATTATACATGTGCCATAGCAACAGGAGTAGAACACCACAGCAAACACCGGTAAAAGAGGGCACACCTTCTTAAAACCCCTACAGGGTGCAAGCTGTCACACAGGGGTGTCCAGGGCCCCGTCCTGGGCTCTCTCTCAAAATGTTCCTTTCTCAATGAAGCCTTATAACTGCCCCCCCTAGCTGCCTCTGTAATGAAAACAACATGTGTGATGCACAGGGGGCGGAGGGTGCATCTCACCCTTTTCTCTTCACGGACTGGCAGTCTCGTAGGCAAGCGTGGGCGGAAAGGACTGCCCACAACAAAATGCAGCCCGTACCGGCCCCCTAAGGCAGGCTGCACGCACACTGTCCGCTCCGGCGGGGTGACCTCGCAGGGTCTCCCGCATCTGGCCAGATAGGTTCCCTTTGTTAAGGCATCTGCTCACTACCACTTGGAAGGGTAAATGTGCCTTCAAGGGATTTATTTGGATATTAAATTAGGTTATTTTTATAATTAAATTTTAAGGACAGATAAATGGTTTCCTTACTCATTAATTTCTTTCAGCAGCTTATTCTACTGCACAATATCTTCATACAGTGAATTGAAATCCAAAGCAAAAACAATATATATCATATAGAGTATAAATCATGAGCGAAAAGTTGTGCAAAAAACTAGAACTGAAACGGATGTATATAGAAAGATATTCACTTTTTATCTCAAAAAGTAATTAAGGGTACTTATAAATACAGACAATGAAACAAGAAGGTAGCGATATAAAATTTAAAGCCTTCACTGTGACAATTGTGAACACTCTTCCTCTTGGTGAAGATTAAACAAATTTCAGAAGAAAAAGCGTCGGTCGACGTTTCGGTCTCTACTTTTTCATTGACAAGACCATCTTCAGTAATGACAAGTAGATTCGAAGAGTCGTATGACTCAGCTTATTGTCTTCTCAGAATTAACATGTGGAACACACCGAACACGTGTCTCTTGGCCAGACTAAGATTAATCCACGTCAGGCAAAAATTCTGAGAAGACAATAAGCTGAGTCATGCGACTCTTCGAATCCAGGGGTTAACATTTATAATACTTGTCAGTCCTGAAGAAGGTCTCGTCAATGAAAAAGTAGAGAACGAAACGTCGACCTACACTTTTTCTTCTGTAATTTGTTTAATCTTCACCAAGAGGAAAAGTGTTCACAATTGTCACAGTGAAGGCTTTACATTTTATATCACTACCTTTTTGTTTCATTTTCAGTATTTATAAGTACCCTTAATGACTTTTAAGATAAAAAGTGAATATCTTTCTATATACACCCGTTTCAGTTCTAGGTTTTTGCACGACTTTTCGCTCATGATTTATACTCTATATGATATATATTGTTTTTGCTTGTGATTTCAATTCAATGTATGAAGATATTGTGCAGAAGAATAAGCTGCTGAAAGAAATTAATGAGTAAGGAAACCATTTATCTGTCCTTGAAATTTGTTTATAAAAATAACCTAATTTAATATCCAAATAAATCCCTTGAAGGCACATTTACCCTTCCATTTGATTTTGCCCGAGCCCTCAAGGGTAGTTTGGGTTGCCCATTTTACTTTTCACTACCACTTGGGGCAGCTGCTACTGTGGGGGAATGGGATCACAATACCCTCCCCTCTCTTGTAGTAGCCAGACTCCCCCTCACTCCGGCGGGTCGGATTTTTAAAATGCTGTTGTGCAGTTTGTCGCTGGCTAGTGCACGGAGCTGTGGCCTCGTGTTTCAGCTTTTGGGCTGGCCCCGATTTCTGTCCACACTCAGGGGCTACGCGGGGACCTTCACTCCTCACAAGAACCCCCCCTAACCAGGCAACAGCCGTCCGGCTTCCGATGCCTGCAAAGTTCCCTTCTCGCAGCCCCGCCTGCAATCAGGCTCAGGGTTGGCTGGCTTCCGGTGGTGCCGGTCAACGATTGGCTCTCGGGTTAGCCCCGCCTCTGGCCAGGCAACAGACGCCTGACTTCCAATTCCTGTTGCTCTCTTCTCCAGGCACTAGAAAACGCGGGGTAGGCTCCCGCTTTTAAATAAGCAGAAAATGCGGGGTGGGCTCCCACTGGGATCTTCCTCGGGGTCACGGGGCTCTCTCCTCCACACGAGGGCCCCACCCAGATCCCAGCTCGGCGGAATGTGGAGCCCCCTTCCAAGGCTCAAAAGGTAGAGAGGCAGGAGTGCTCTGCATGCGCTCCCTGCCAATTACTCTCCTCCAATATAAGCAGTGCCCTCCTCGCGCTGAGTGTGCTCCTCAGGGCACTTAGTTAAATCATATGGGGCAGAGCTGGACACAGGCAGGGCAGCATGTAGGGACCCCCAGGAATCAACAGCTGGGTCCCACGGTGGTTCCTCCTGTTGCCCAGCAGTCCTTCGCCCCAGCACAGGTACCAGCAAGCACAAGAACAGCACCCCTTTCATGGGGTCACAGCCCCTATATTTACATCACATTTCTTTTGTTTGCCCTGGCACAGGGCTTGGGGAACCATTCCTAACTGGTTCTGGGGAGTGTGGAAGACTTTGTTTACAGGGCTCTTAGTCCCCTTTGTCAGATTGGGGCTCTGTCATCAGTCACACCACAGGGGGCAGAGCCAGTATTCACATAGGCAGGCACAGACCTACTTAGGGTCAGGGGACTACTCCACCCACTACTCCAAATGCAGATGCCCTATTCAGCCTAGCGCTGACTCACCCTGCCCCTCCTGGAGCCACACACACCTCACAAGCCCCTGCCACTCCAAAACCAGACATGCAATCCACATCGGGCAGGCAGACATATAGCACACAGAAATGCCAACTTCTAAAAGTGGCATTTCTAAAATAGTAATAATAAATCTGCTCACACCATTGCGCAGCATTTATTATTACTATTCCAACCATACCAAACTTGACCACGCGGCTCCTCTCATGTCAGGAATTACCACTGAAACACTTATCAAGGAATCCCCAATGCATTCCTATGAGAGGGCAGTCAAACAGCAGTGAGAAACCCAAAATGGTGATTTGTCACTACCAGGACATGTCCCGCACTTATGGTACATGTCCTACCTTTTACCTACAATACACCCTGCCCATAGGGCTAGTTAGGGCCTACCTTAGGGGTGACTGACATGTAGTAAAAGGGCAGTCAAAGGCATGGCACACACTTTAGGTACCACGCCACAGCAGCAGTAACACTGCGCGCACAGGCCCTGCAATAGCAGAGGCCTGGGATAGGTTTGAAAGGCTACTTTGGTGGGTGGCGCAATGAGGACTGCAAGTCTACCAGTAGCATTTAATTTACCAGCCCTGGGTATATGAGATACCACTTTACAAGGGACTGTCAAGTAAATTAAATAAGCCAAACAGATGTAGACCAATCTTACCGTGTTTGTCACAGAGATCACACACATTTTACACTGGACAGCAGTGCTAAAGTGCCCAGAGTCCTAAAACCACAAACACCATGTCGGAACAAAGGCTAGGTGAAAGGCAAAAAGTTTAGGGATGACCCTGCAAAAAGGGCCAAGTCCAACAGGTCTATAAGGCTATAACACATGGAATGGCACTAAAGTTAAAAACAAGGAATGTTTAAACCAAGAACATATAAATAAAGAGAAATGTATTAGATACAAATAAACAAACAGAGATTAGCAAGCTTGACAGTTCCAATGAAAGGCAAAGGCAACAACCACTAACAAGAGCTACTGTGAAATTGTGTTCAAATGTAGGAGAAAACAGTATACCAAGTAAAAACGATGACCAATTGACTCAAATCTTTCCCTAGGCTGTTGGCAAAAACTAGTCACACTTATGAGTAAATGTAATAAGATATTTCATGCATGTATAAGTATTTGCATAGCGTTTCCCAACCTCTATGAGGCCAAAAATATAGTAAATACAGGGGTAGGCCCAGTTTGCATCCTTTGTGGAGCACATTATTTTTAGTGGTTCTGGTCCAAAGACTTCAACGGAGGGCTCTACTAGAATGAATGTGCTATGTGGATCATTACGGAGGAAAAGCAAAGCTCAACAAAGTCATAAGCAGAATAAGATGTCCTGAAATGTACAGGCTTGATGCGATGCAGTCAAAGAAGTCCTGCATACCTTTTCTTATGCAGTCGTCTTTTTGTGGTTTTTACAAACCTCTCTCCACATCTGTTATGGGCAACAGACTCAGGCTGATCAAAGGAGTCGCATACTTGTTGAAGGAGCTCATAGAGAGGTATTTACGTGAGTTGCAAATGTTCCTACTGGAGTATGGTTCTAGAGCAGGCCAGACAAGTCTTGTTTTCATCCGAGCAATGAAGTTTATTAAAACACCCAATAGATGTCTGAATTTTGCTACAGTATTTTGAAATGTAACCATTGGTAGTACCAAATGCCGCCCACAATAATCTGCATTCAGTGCTCTTCTTACTTCGGGTCATGTAACACATGCTGGAGTCTTGGTTCGTAATGCTACTATTGCTCCCCAAACTCAACCATGTGTAGCACATAGAGGATAGACTCTGGTCCTCGAGCATATGATCTCTCCGTTGCACCCATGCTCTTTTTGGGCCAAAAAGCGACAAAGACACTTGAGTATAACAAAGCAATCAAGCAGGCTAAGGCGCCAGGAAGGGCACCCTATCCAACAATGGGTACGATAGGGAGCTGACGCGTCCACCCCTGTAGGCAGCTTTGGTCTAAAGGGGTTTTTGAGGTAAGAGAACATGCTTCCCCTTTTTTTCAGTCATCAGAAAATAGCAAATTCCTAATAGGTTCTCCGAGTGCCAGCAAAAAACTCTGCAATGATGGCTGGAGCTCTGGTGATGAATTTGTCTACAGTGCATAAATCATGAAAAGAGTTCTCGCTAAACTAACAAATGCTTGTAAAGAAACGTACATTTGAAAAAACATTACACGGTTGATGTTGAGATACTAAAGTCTTGTTTCTATTCTGTAGTTCCGTGAAGCATTAGCAGGGCCACTGGAAAAATTTGGCAGGGGAGGACCAAATTATGCAGCAGGGTTGACTACATTTTGCGGCAAAAGTGGCAAATATGGCAGCATAATGTACCACATTTTGTAATTTTTACACATGGCAACATTGTCTGGGCAAAGGGTTCATCTCATTAGTACCAGTTTGACACCCACATAGAGCAATAAGCAACAGAAAGATGACCAATAAAACCTTGCGTAGGGCCTTTCACCGCATAGCAGTCGGTGTTTCTCCATTTAAAGTAACATTTGATCCTTTCGAGCTAGAAATAATTTTTAGGTTAATATTTGCAGTTTAAGCAGCAGATGAGGAATTGTCAGGCAAATGCATCAAATCCATATTTATATGGAAAATACCATGGTCGAAATATCGCATAATTCCAGTGACCCTGAACACAAGGCTTCACGTTTAGCGAAACCTCCTCTATACTTTTGTTCTCAGTCACCCTGACCATTAAAGAGATTCAATGTACTGAGACGAAAGAGAAGCAAGGACCCGCTTATCAGGCTTGAAGCCATCAGCAATAGCAGATTCCCATTGAAGACTAGGGAGCCCTTGAATGCCTCATGCATGGATATAGATTTCCGGAGCATAGTCAACTTTGTAAAGTGTATTTAACTTTTTCATTCAAGACTCATCAGCATATAATTACCTTTATTCAAACAATCAATACAAGACCCGGTGAGTCCCAGACTGCTACATACGCATTGGCTGCTGCAAGCAGATCAATAATTAGGTGATATTTTAGGACCTATTGTAAAATAAACAAAGTCCCAAAAAATCAAACGCTGATTTTCTGTTCCACTCTGTAAAGAAGTATAATTAGTAATGTTGTCATAGACTGAAATGAATGCCTACATTTTTTATACATGGGCACCTGAAGTAACCCCTGCCTAGATTGTCTAGATCTCTATAATTCAGCGTGCTCATTCTTCAACTTGCTCCACTATATAAATATTCATGCTATGAAATAAGTCACTTTTTCGTTTGATTTAATGCTCAATGCTGCATCATTCACCACAAAGCACTAATTACTCATCAACTTTCTTTTGCTAGCTTGTTTAATAATGCACATAATATAGTTTGTGCTGTGCTAGTATAAAGAAACAAATAACTGTAGCTAGAAGCTAAGGGGAGAGGGAGCCCACTGCCTGGCATACCAACACACAATTTGCCCAAATACTTTATGGTAAATGCAGGGCTTGGTAACACTCGCTTCATTTGAAAGTGTTTAGTTTTCACTATTGTTAGTGCAACCAGTTCTGAGTAGCTCTGGAAACATGTTTCAGGATGTATTTGCCCTTCTTCATAAGAGAGTAGTATTTTAAATCTGGGTGTGCTCGCAATGCTGCTCACAGTTTTCTCAGTTTTTTATACCACTGCCAGACCTTGTCAGACCACTAATTCAACAAGAACCCAATCAAAACAAAGGGGAGGATGCACACTGCCTGGCATACAACAGTTTGCCCAATTGCATCATGGTAAATGCAGTTCTTGTGGTAAATGGAGTGTTTGAGAACACTTGCTTCGCCTGAAGTGAGTGTTATCAAGCACTGCATTTACCACAATGCATTTCGACAAATTGTGTGCTGGAATGCTAAGCAGTGTGCTCCCTTCCCTCTTGTTTTGCATAACTAGAATCTTTGACCATCTGAAACTATGGGAATATGTTATGCAAAATATCTTTGTACCAAACACCTAAATAAAATGATATGTACATAACCGGCACTCTTAGAAATTGGGTTATTGTTTGGCAGAGATATGCACCCTGCCTAAGCAGTGATGAATACAGACCCCAGCTAGGCCCGCAAAGCACAAGGGTTCGCTCTCCTGTAACGGAATCTATAAGGAAGTTGGCACGGAAACTGCAAAGTACAAAGACAACGTTTATTAACCCTTAAGGGTGGTCCTACAATCCACACAACACTCTTCAGTATTGCATGGAGTAGCACACAGAACTTACGTACACAGTCCCCTTTTATACACAACAGAGGGGCTCATAAGTGGGTGGATACAACATGAGAACGAAGGACATTACCATTTATAGTCATTCTCGATACTGAATCAATACATGGGCGGAGCCAACATACTCCTTGAGCCCGCGAAAACACATGGTCAAGCGAGGCTAATTATAACAGATGTGGTCAAGTCTGGGCATGCGCCAGATGGGCAAGAGGGCTATTTATAAACTGTTACTAGGCAGATTACAAGAGCAACTAACACAGAGGTCGGACTCTCCTCGTGGCGAACACGTGGCAGCGTGATGATACAAAATGGAGTCCGAACTCCGGTCAACATAACGAAGAAGACATGATCTAAAGGGAAGCACTAATGTTTTCAGTAAATGCTTAATTACATTCTGTTACAATTTACAACAGACGACCCTTTCAGCATTTACTGAAGACATCCGGCTTCCAAGAATAATCATCGTATATATCAATTAACATCATTCCTTTAACCTCTTTAGCTAGACCCTTCTGACGAGCAACATCGGCAATAGTTTTCTTATCTGGAATGCAGAATGAAATGCATACAGAACAGCACAATGGTCCACATTGAATGCACATACAGGAAAAGAACAGAATTGCTATAATAATGCAGAGACCAGTTAAGACCTTCCATCCCCAGGCAGTAACCAATGCCCAAAACCAACCAGAAAAGGACCAAGTGCCGTTTTCTGTGTGGATTTCGGCTGCTATTTTATGCAGCTTGTTGATAGCGTTATAAACGGATGGCGTATGATCAGGGATGAACACACAGCAGCTACTTCCAATAATTTTACAGGCTCCACCTCGATCAGCTAGCATTACATCCAATACCATACGATTCTGCAATGCAACAATCCTAGTGATTTGTAATTCTTCCGTAAGATTCCCAAGAGCGGCAGCAGTCTGATTTGTCACAGTTTCTACCACTCTCGTTAATCTTCGGATCTTCCTACTATTCAAAGCGGCTCCAACAAAGAAAAACAGTCCTAGGTTAAAATCAATATACTGTTGCAAGCTGGTATCAGTTTGATCCACATCATCAATCGATAAAGTACGTTTATATCTATTTACGGTCACATTATTCAACAATTTCAAATCCTTATGATATGACGCAGGTGCTAGAAATACAGGAGGTAATAGGAATGATACATAGCATACCCCAGACCACGCAGCCGGCAAACGGTAATAACCTTTATTTCCACATACAAAGTAGGTATTATGGGATGCTAGGAAGGTACTGTTATTTAGTCCATCGATGTTCAGGACAGTTAGGCAATCACTGACGCCAACAGGGATAAAACCCACACTCTGGACACACAGGTCCGCTTGAGCTTGTGCCACTTGGATCACGAATTTGTCCTTCCCCACAGTGTCTCTGGTGTTCGTGAAGATATAGGGAATGGATTCATTATCTGGTCGGTACTCTTCCCATTCCCAAATTGTCCCATTCGCTTGCGGATGCCCATTTTTATCCTGATGACATTCTTTATTGAGTCTGAAGAGCAATCGTCCCACTGTCGGTTTCCGAGTGGCAAACAGCAAAGTGTACCATGCTCTACAAGAGCCATTATGAGAGAAAGGAAGTGGTATGAATGGCGTTCCTCCTTTCTTCTGATGGGCTGGCATCATCCCACATATCCAACAGTTCGTAGCGTTCGTAGCAACGTGGGTATGATGCAGCATCTGAATGAAAGTGTTATTCAAATAGGACTGTCGATGCTTCAACTCTTGATACGGCAATGTATAAAAGTAGTGCTCCGCAGGCACCGGAGTCGTCAACACAAGTGTTTTCCGAGCGGGAGTTACCTCCTCCACAAACCATGTTGTTATGCCAACAATGGCTACTGTTAGCATAAACCCCAACGCACAAAGGATTTTCTTCTTCTCCATGTCAAAGAAAACAATACCCTGATATCTTCCTGAAACTAAGAGTCTGTCAGAACTCTTCCCCTTGGGCAGCGGTTGATTTCTTCACCAGCGGGCCAAGACGGGTGTCACTACACTAATGCAGGGCTGATCCCCCCCCCTTGCCTCATTGGCTCTCCGTTTCACTAACCCAAAGGCCGTTCTGACAGTATGTCCCGGTACTGGAAACCTCACTTCCTTGGTCGAAGATGATATCGCCTTCCTCCAGAAGTCGCGTGGTCCGGAAAGAGCTCCTCAGTGTCATTCGGCTCCGCAGCACGGCCTGTCTCTGCTGCTAGGATTTCTCGTTGATCAGTCAGCACGGCAGACTCCACCAATCCGGGCGGTACCTTTCGACAGTGCAAGGAATGGATCCAATTCTTCCGGTTCGAAACTCGCACAGCCGTCCTCGTTGCAAGGAGGACTTGCTCAGGTCCTACCCATCTCGGTTCCAAACTGTTCGTTCGGTCGAAGACTTTCACCATGACATGATCCCCAGGCCGGAGACCATGTCCTTCGCCGGTAGACCGATCAGGGAGCGCCTCTCGGACCTGTTGATGAATAGAAACCAAGTTTTCCGTTAACTGTGCCAGATAATCACTCATCATTACACAAGGTACATTATACACAGCCTTAGGTCTTGGTGGACCCCAAATGTTCATTGGGCGTCCAAATACGATTTCATACGGCGTAAGGCCGGTTCGAGAGTGTGGCACTGACCTAATTGACAATAACGCCAGTGGCAGGGCGTCTGGCCAAGTCAAAGACGTTGAAGCTTGGATTTTGGCGAGCTTAAGCTTCAGTGTACCATTATACTTCTCGACTAGTCCCGCAGACTGAGGGTGGAACACGGCGTGGAACTTCTGAGTGATGCCTAGGCCCTTCAAGACATACTTTATAACATCCGCTACAAAGTGAGGGCCATTATCACTCCACAGAAGTCTACAGACGCCGTACCGAGGGAAAAACTCTTTTAGCAGTAGCTTCGCCGTGGTCATTGCAGTATTATCTTTCGTAGGGTACGCCTCAACCCATTTACTGAAAGCGCAAACCACTACTAGAACATACTTCAAATTGTTACAGCGCTCAAGCTGGATGTAATCCATCTGCAGAACCTCAAAGGGTGCAGTGGGCGTCGCAAATCCTCCTGCTGGAGTTCGCGTGCCTTTTCCTGGGTTATACTTCAGACAGATCATACAGGTCTGCACCACCCTCTTTGCCGTGCTAGCAATCTCTGGATGCTCCCAAACTTGGGTAAGCAATTTCACAATTGCGGAAGCTCCAACATGTGCTAGCCCATGTGCCATCTGGACCATAGGTTGTACGAAAGCCGTGGGTAACTTCCATCTATCCATCTGTTTATTTCTCCAACAACCCTCATCGTCCAACTCTCCCTCGCTAGCCCATTGCTCCCGCTCTTTGTCAGAAGCGGTCCTTTGCATTTCTCGTACTTCCTCCTTCGCATCACGCCATCTTTCCACCTGTGACTTTACTACATACATGGCAGTAGCACCGGGCTGCATCGCAGTTTCCCGTGCCACTCGGTCTGCTAACGCATTCCCTTCTCCAACCTTATCAACTACTTTCCTATGGGCGCTACACTTAACAATGGCAATTTTCTTTGGGTATGTCAATGCAGTTAAAAGATTGTGAACTAACTCTCCATGCATTATCTGCACCCCATGTGACGTTAAAAACCCTCTCTCCTTCCAGAGTAGGCCAAAGTCATGCGCTACTCCGAAGGCATAGCGGCTATCTGTGTAAACATTCACACACAATCCTGTACTGAGCTCACATGCTCGTGTTAATGCTATCAGTTCCGCTGCTTGAGCTGACTTCTGTGGTATGCGTGCTGTCTCCACTATCGTTTGCAATGTGGTAATCGCATACGCTGCTGAAGTCGTACCATCTGGTAGCTTCAGGCATGATCCGTCCACCCACAATTCTCCATCTACATCTGAAAAGGGCGTATCCTGGAGATCAATACGACCCTTTGTTTGTTCCTCAGTCACAAGAATACAGTCATGCGCTTTCTGCGCCTCAGGCTGGGTCTCGGGGTATGGCAACAATGTGGCCGGGTTTAATGTCACGCACCTTTTCAACGTAATATGAGGAGCCAAGAGCGTCAACTCATATCCCGTTAAGCGGGCACTGGTCAAATGCTGCGTCTTTGTTTGGTTAAGCAGGGCATCAACAGCATGGGGAACTAACACCAACAGCTTATGGGACAACACAATTCCTTCACTTTGGCGTATTGACACAGCTGTCGCCGCAACCGAGCGAAAACACCCTGGCAATGCTCGGGCAACAGGATCAAGTACAGCCGAAAAGTATGCACAAGGGCGCTGCTTATCGCCATGCATCTGCACTAAAACTGATAATGCACATCCATCTTTCTCATGCACATACAACGAAAAGGGTTTCGCATAATCAGGGGTCCCTAACACTGGTGCTGAACAAAGGGCCTGTCGCAATTGCTGAAAAGCAGCATCACACTCGTCTGACCAAGGGATTGGGATAGGCGTGTCTCTTGTCAAAAGGGCTAGTAATGGCTTAGCTATGTGTGAAAACCCCAGTATCCACTGTCTACAAAAAGAAACAAGGCCCAAAAATGCACGCACATCCTTCTGCGTGGATGGTCTCGGTGTGTCCAAAATTACTTGGATACGATCTGGTGTGAGTGCACGCCCCTCCTTAGACAAAAGGTGACCCAAATAAGTCACCTTTGGTCTACAGAATTGCAATTTCTTCCTAGAGACCTTGTGATTGTGGGATGCTAAAAAGGAAAGTAGGGATAGCGTGCTTTTCTCGCACAACTCCAGGGTGTCAGCCGCCAACAAGATGTCATCGACATATTGAATGAGGGCGACCCCCTCAAGTAAAACAAAGGAATCCAACTGTCGTTTCAAAGCCTGACTGTAAATACTAGGGCTTTCTGTGTAGCCCTGGGGAATTCTACAAAAACGATAAGATCTATTGTTTAATGTGAACCCAAAAAGAAATCGGCTATCAGGGTGTATGGGAATAGAAAAGAAGGCATTTTTCAGATCAATCACTGAGAACATGGTCGCCGTAGGCGGGACCAAAGTAAGCAACGTTGTGATATCGGAAACCACCGGGTACTGAGGTATCACGATCTTATTTACCTCCCTCAAATCAATTATGAACCGATAGATCTTTGCATCCGTATCCTTTTTCAGAATAGGGAGAATCGGACTGTTACAGATATTATAGGGAACTTCTTCCACTACTCCTACTGCGATCAAATCTTGCACAATCTGTGTGAGAGCTTCCTCGCCCTCCTGGGAAATACGATACTGCGGGAGGCGTGGGAGCACCGCCCCCTCCTGGACACTAATGTGGACCGGAGGAATCACCATTTGTCCCACATCTGTGTCCGAAGTCGCCCATAAAGCTCGGGGGAGGGTAGCCAACAACGCGTCCTCTGATATCGTACACATCCGCCCAGACCGGGGGTAATTGTCATTCAAGATCACCCTCACACCCTCAGGGGAGCAGCGGATTGTAGCCCTAAAGTGCTTCAACATATCAAGGCCCATAATGTTATCCGGTGTATACGGAGCAAGCAGAAACGGACAGGGCGCAGAAAAAGAATCAACCTTAAATGTAAGGGGCTGCGAAAGAGGGCTTCGGGAGAGTGTACCGTCAAACCCTACCGATGTAACCATTGAGCCGGATGGGGGAGCCCCCGGAACCAAGTACCTAGACAATGCACTACGTGTCGCTCCTGTATCCACTAGGAACTGATCAGTAGAACCTAAAACCTCAGCCGATACATAAGGACCCGTCTGATCGACCGGCACCTCAACTGATTCGGACCCCCATCCAACGCATTCCTATGCATGCTGAGAATCATGATATCCCGAGTGATCGATGTCCGCTACGTGATACTGATGCTGGCGATCGAAAACGTTTGAACTATCTCGGTGCTGGCCAGCAGTGTCGGAACGGACATTATCGTTAGAATGCCCTCTAAAGTTCGAGGAACCCCCTCTACCTCTCGGGCCACCCGGAGTATGCCCTTGCCGCGAAGCACGCAACACTGGGCAATCCCTGGCCCAATGGCCCGATTGCTTACAATACGCACACTGATTCCTATTCAAATCAGATCGGCCCGAAGGGGGACCATAAGATCCGCCCCTTCCTCTATTATTACCCCGTCGGGGCGGGCCATATACTTGGGCCAACATCACCTTTGTTTTGAGGTCTTTCGATTTCTTTTCCTCCTGGCCCTTTGCTTCTTGCTCCTGACGCTCATAATACTGAGCGATAGTCAGGAGGGCCGTCGGGGTTGCGGAGGACCAAGAACTTTCACTCGCTTTTAAACGGGCCGCAACTGCCGGCAGCAGATTAGCCACATATTTATCCGCAAAAAGGTGGCGACCCGTATCGTCCGTGAGCGACTGGCCACTAAAATCATGAAACGTCTCTTCAAAGCGCGTGAAGAAATCTGCAACTGACTCGTCAACTTTCTGTTTACATGAAGCTAACATATTCCAGTCAATCTTTTTAGGGGGGATAATTGTCTTCAATTTAGCCACAATAGCAGCAGGGAGATCTAAAATATTCTGGGGTGGTTTCTGTGCGGGCTTCCGTTCCCTATCCTCATCCTCAAGGTCAGACCACCGAGCCTTAAAGGCAACTGCATCATCCACCTTTCGGACAGACCGCCACGTGTCCGGGGGTAGAATAAGGCCAAAGAACAGATCTATATCTGCTAAGGTCATAATGCAAGAATTCAAGGCCCCCTCTACTTCTTCATAGAAGGCCGCTGGATTCTTGCGGGGGTCAGGCAATGCGTTCTTTAACGCCATAACATCGGCCCTATGCCATGGAGTATAAACCCAATTATACACAAAATATCCCTTAGCATCGACGGAGTTAATGTCTGAGCTAGTCCCCGCTCCTTTAGGAGGAACATACAAAGGCGCCGCCTCTCGCATTGGTTTAGCATGCACTACATCATCCTTATCTGACTGGGAGGTGGATGGGTGGCCCCCTGCCGCAACCGAATCCGACTGCTTCTCCTCCTCCGTTCGTTGGCGTGCTTTCTCTCTAAGGGCCAACACCTCGTCCCGCAAGGCGAACAGCCGCCGAGCCGCCTCAGGAGCCTTAGAGGGAGAAAAAACACCGTTACGTATTGCTTTAGCATCCGAAGACACTTCGTCAGGCTCAAAGACATGAGAATATTTTCGGAAAGCAGCAATCACTTCATCCGCGAAATGACCCAGAAAATACACTCTATCTCTCACCTGCCACGGCCCCCAAGTTTGAAATAATTCCTCCATGGATACCTTGCCCTTAAGCGCACGGAAGGAAATTTGCCGAAGCTCAGCCATTTGCTCGGCCGACAGCATGGACCGTGTGTCTACCTTACCCGAAACCGGGCCAGAATCTTGCGGCCGCGGAGCAGATGCACCAACATAAGGGGGCGGAGAGCGATCTAGCAAATAAAAATCATCATCAGGATTATTAAGGACAGGATAAAGCGGCTGCCGAACAACATATTGGCCCGAAACTTGTAGCCTACGCTCTTTCTCTTGTCTATCCGTCTGCTCCCTGTCCTCCCGACGCTTCGCTTCCTGTGCTCGCACATGATCATTCTTTCGTTGCTCTTTATCAAACAGCGCTTTCTCACGCTTCTCTCGCTCACGCACTTCCTTCATCCATAACCGCACACACTCAAACATATCCTGACGAGCACGTCGCTTACACATACACTGTTCCACATACTCAATCTTACGTATATCAAACGATCCATACAAAGGCCATCGCAACTCAGGATCCTTCTTTGTGTATTTCCTCCATAGCGTGCTGTACATTATGGAAGAAAGACCATGCTTCACATACATATCCCTATTAGGAGTCCCCTCTGGGGGAGCTGGAGCAGATTCCTCGAGGTTCAACCGGTTACCCAAACAGCAGCACCACTTACGGAGTGCGCTAAAAGCAGGCATGCTAGAAATAATGCAAAATATGCAATATTATAAAGAAAAATGGCACTTAATCGTTGCGCCGTTCAAAGTTTACACAGCTCCGGAGAAATCTCTCCACATTACCTGCCTATATGTGTTGCAACGCATATATTTTCACAAAGACAAATTCAAAATATGACTAGTCACCATCAATCAAACTCAAATAGCCAGACCAGGCTTCCAAACTCGGAGCAAGTACCGCACAACGGTTCTTACCAATCAAGAGTCCAGGTTCCAACTGCCAAGCTCCACAATCGCCCAAACGGCTCTCACGGCAGGACCGACAGAAGAGGTCTCAGTCGATGACCGGCGCCACCCAGACGGTCAGCTCGGAAGGGAAGGAAGAAAAAGCTCGGGATGCCAGGGCTAAGACGCCGCTGGCAGTGATCACGTCCCCGGCCAAACTCCTCACCTTCGTCGCGACCAGTCCTTCGAGCATCCGAGTCGCCGATGAGCCCCACGTGACGGGCGCCAATTGATGAATACAGACCCCAGCTAGGCCCGCAAAGCACAAGGGTTCGCTCTCCTGTAACGGAATCTATAAGGAAGTTGGCACGGAAACTGCAAAGTACAAAGACAACGTTTATTAACCCTTAAGGGTGGTCCTACAATCCACACAACACTCTTCAGTATTGCATGGAGTAGCACACAGAACTTACGTACACAGTCCCCTTTTATACACAACAGAGGGGCTCATAAGTGGGTGGATACAACATGAGAACGAAGGACATTACCATTTATAGTCATTCTCGATACTGAATCAATACATGGGCGGAGCCAACATACTCCTTGAGCCCGCGAAAACACATGGTCAAGCGAGGCTAATTATAACAGATGTGGTCAAGTCTGGGCATGCGCCAGATGGGCAAGAGGGCTATTTATAAACTGTTACTAGGCAGATTACAAGAGCAACTAACACAGAGGTCGGACTCTCCTCGTGGCGAACACGTGGCAGCGTGATGATACAAAATGGAGTCCGAACTCCGGTCAACATAACGAAGAAGACATGATCTAAAGGGAAGCACTAATGTTTTCAGTAAATGCTTAATTACATTCTGTTACAATTTACAACAGCAGGAACCACAATCCTAGTCAGGGTACGTGTAGTACACACTAAAAGTTCACCTGTGCTAACCCTCTGTTCGCTTGGCACACAGCAGTCAGACTAAACTAATGAGGCAATGTGTGGAGTATTTGTGCACCCACACACACACAGTAACACAGCGAAAACACCACAAAAGCTCTCTGCGCCAGATTAGAAAAATAGCCAATATTTATCTGAATAAAACAAGACCAAAGTGAGAAAAATCCAATATACACAGGTCAACATATGAATTTTGCAATCTTAACCAAAAATGCAATACTTAGGACTCAATAGCTCCATCTGGGGCTATCTGGTTGCTCTTGACAGGGGCAAATCCAAAAATTCAGTCTTACCACGGTGGAGCATGGGCTGGATTCAGGAGTCATGCAGACTATCTGACAGTACCTTGGATGAGTCAAAGATCATAGACGAAGCGTGGAGCAAAAGAAGGGATGCATCACTGTTGAAGGAGATGCGTAATTTCTGAAGTCAGTACAATAGCATGCGCTGAAAATCACAGATGTGTTGTGCAAAAGGTGATGAGTCATTTCAGAATCTGAGCAACATTGCTGATGCGTCGATGTCAAGAAGCGATGTGCATCGGGCTGATGTGTCGTTGTGTCACTGGCTGTAGGTGATGCGTGTAGCACAGGGTGATGTGGAGGCACTGCTGCGTAGGCAAATTCAGCGCTGCGTTGACGATCATGGGTGATGAGTTGCACTCTCAGTGTTCACTGTATGATGCTTCAGTCCAAGCAGCGGCAATGCATCAGCATCATAGGGAATGTGCTGGTTCCGATCAGCGCAACATCCTCAATGCATTGGTTTCCTGAGTTGCAACACTAAACACTGACTTCCAATGGCCCAGGACTGGTTTTGGCACCACTTGACAGAGTCGGACTCAAAGCAGAGGAGCCTAGTTGCTGGTAGCAACAAGCAGGGAAAGGTTTTGATATCCCTGAGGCTTCAGAAAACAGCCAGCAAGCCAAAAAGTTCTTGGAGAAACTTTGGAGTTGCAGGATATAGAGAGTTAAGTCCAGTCCTCTCACTCACAGAAAAGAGACAGCAGGCAGCAGGCCTCACAGTAAAGCAAGCAGCAAAGTAGCAGTCCCTTCTGCAGCACATGAATTCACAGAAGGTGAGATGTACTCCATTGTACTCCACTTATTCGACCATTTAAACCTATTTTGTCCTTTCAAACATTTCTGGCGTGCATAACTTTCTCCGCGCTTCGTACCGTTGCGCTGCAACAATAACTTGATCACGTGGGAACCAACGTTGGTTCCACAAAGCTGCACAGCCGTGTCATAGCTTGAATCCTTCTGGCAGCACAACAGCTCTTCTTTCTGGTCAAAAATCTACAGTTACAAAAATGTTCTAACTTCATGGTGTCAGAGGTCCAGTACTTATACCCATTTAACCATTAAAGTAGGGAGCCTGCAAAGAAAGATATTTGCAGTGCACAAGGCCATGCCCTTCCTACAGGGGTATATGCAGCCCTTTGTGTAGGGACAGGCACAGTCCTATTCAGGTGCAAGTGCTCCTACCTCTCACTCTAGTCCAAGAAGACCAATTAGCCTGATGATGGGCTATCGGGATGTGAGTGGCATGCCCCAGCTTCTTTTGTGTGTGAGTGTCTAGAGGGAATGCACAAACCCCAGCTGTCACCCAACCCAGACGAGTATTCTCGAGACAGGCAGAATATACTGAAGAGTTTAAGTAAGAAAATGCCATCTCTATAAAAAGTTACATTTTCAGCCCTGCAATATAAAAACCAACTTCTCTAAAATATGTGTTTTTAAATTGTGAGTCCAGAGACACCAAATTTACTTTTCCTATCTTAACCCAATTCAAAGTGATACTTGTAAAATGTTACAAGGCAGCTCCAATGTTATCCTTGGGGGAGATAGGCCTTGCAGTAGTGAAAAGTGAATTTAAGAGTGTTTCACTACAAGGACATGAAAAACTGAATGGTACTTGTCCCAACTTTTAAGTACACTGCCTCTGGGCATTCAAGGGCCCTCACTAGGGATACCCTATGTGTCATAAAAAGGAAGGTTTAGGCCTGACAAGTAGGTTAACTTGTCAGGTCAAAATGGCAGTTTAGAACTGCACACCGAGCCACTGCAGTGGCAGGCCTGAGACTGTTTAAAGTTCTATTTATGTGGGTGGCAAACCAGTTCTGCAGGCCCACTAGTAGCATTTGGTTTACAGGCCCTGAGCACATATAGTGCACTGCACTAGGGACAGAACACATTCACTTCCACACTGAAAAAGCTGTGAAAAAGTGCAAAGAGTCTCAAGGCCAGCAAAAATGAAGTTAAGCACATTGTCAAAAACAGGAGGTCAGAAGACAAAAAGTCACGGGAAACCATGGCAAAAGATACCAGGTCTAACAGTCACTTAAAAGAGAACAATATAGAGAAGGCATAATTGAATATTGATTAAAGGCAAATCTTTATTAGGAGAAAACATTGATTTGACTAATTCAAATAAAGATCGTTGTGATTTGAATTAAAAATGTAAAATTGTGTGTGTGTTAGAGCCTTTCTAGTGAACATACAGCTTAAGTAGCAGCTGTTGGTGTTGAATGAATCGCCTATTGTTGATGTAAGTGATCTAGTGTTGTAATCTAAACTGAACTGCCCCTCTCTCATGAAGCTCATCTGCAAATAATTGCAATAAATCCTGGCTTTTTATATATGCCAGTGTCATCATTTTAACGAGATGAACGGCATGAGGACAAAATGTCAGCGCCATTCAAGTGAAGAAACACGTTTTAATTTTCTTCTTGTCATGGGCTCGACCTAGAACCATCACCTTTCTTTAACATAACACGGAAATCACATCAGAGGGAAAGATGCAAACGGGTTTAGCTCTTTAAAAGGGTATAGTCACTTGCTTTCTGTATTATTCGCATGGCATTTGATTGTAACCCTAATTAAACTTGGAGATGGTAGTTCTGCCAGAACCACCTGGGTTCTGCTGTCTCTGAGGCTGGGCTTCACGGGCCGGGACAGATGCTGACACCTGATGGCGGTATTTGTCTTACAGCAGCACCGGTTTGTCACCTCTGCATAAACCTGGCAAACTAATTAAATGACAGATCAAAATGAACAGGGATGAGGAAGGAAGAATAACCCTCATGCTCCAAGAGAGGCACTGCAGCTCTGGGTGTAATATTGAAATGCTCATTATCATCTTCTCGGGCATGCTTGTTATCTGGATATTAATTATTCTTAAAGGTCAACTGAATTCATTAAAACATCCTTCAGTTCCACCATGTAATCAGAAAATTAATTGGAAGGTGTTTAGCAGCTGGAAGAGGACGTGTTGTGCTCAGGAAGCTATAATTCTTTGTGCATAATGCCTACCAAGTGTGGGCACTCCATATCTACCTTTTCCATAATGTTAGTTTCCAGATGAAATGCAGATGTGCCTTTCTAGTTCACCTCTGTCTCTAGAATTCGTGTGACAGACTTGAGCGGATATGAAAAGTAAAACCACATTCCTGTTCCCTGCTTATTGTCCTAACTTTATCTGCAGGCTATTTCCAACATTTATGCAAAGACTAAAACTCAATGCCATCATTTCTGCTTCTGAGTATTGTTGAATTACTTTTCATTGTCAAATATTAATTCTTTGCTTTAATTAAACTTTTGATCATGTACCGAAAAATGAATTGTGAGTCTGCTGCATAACCGTTTCTTTGAAAGAGGTATTCAACACTAGAGCCGGCCAAATGATGTTATACATTCTCTACTGTTAGTAGAGACTGAAGACAGTCAACACATGATTTCACGAGGAAGACTGGTGAAGCACTCTTGTTGGTACAGAAGACCTTGAAAGGCTAGACAAATGTACCATGCAGCACTGGATGGGGCATAATTCCTTAAGTATGCAACTGTATAGCAGTCGAGGGGAAACTATAAAATGTATGCAGCAGCACACATATTGAATAGTACTTCCATTGTAAAGGCTGATATGAGAAAGAGTACATATAGATTTCCTAAAGTACCAGTTTTTCAGAATTTTAAGGTGCTTTACAATTAGCCTGAATTTTACACTTTTGGTGGAAAGATGGAAACCTTTTGTCGAGTTTTGCATTGCCAATCATAACCTGAATTTTTTTATCCAGGTGTTTTGTTTGTGACAATGGCTTGTCCATCACCCTCATAATAGTTTGAGTATGTGGTGTTCCTACCTTTTACACCTCAACATTTTGCGAGACTGCTGTTATATATTTTCTAGGAGACAAAAAATGCAAAACATCTGTGAACATAATCAAATAAGATAAGGAGGTGACGTGGAGTGACAGCCAGAGCTCCAACTTTGGAACTGAGGACCAAGGTTTGAGTCCCTGTGGTGCTCAAGATCCTGTGATTCTGGGCAAATCATTTAATATCTTTGTACCTCAAAATAAATGATTGTGACCTTGTGTAATGTAACTGGCGGTCGCTTAAAGTGCTCTAATACCAACAGGTCGAGTTTGCTCTATATAACTGCAAAAAAGGATGCTTCATGTTCACACCATGGGTTAAACCCCCCTCCTTCCAGCTAGCCCCCTAAAGTTTAGCTTGCACAAAGTTTGTCATAAAAGTGTATTATACAAAGTATAAGGGTCTCATTTCGAGTTTGGTGATTCTCCTATTCCACGAAACGTGAGGTTACCCTGCTCTCTTTAGAGTTAGGAAGTGGTGTGTTTACACAGGCCAAGCCTCCACTGGCTCCACGGTTGTAAACCCCTGAACTTGTAGCCTATCTATTAAAGGGCCTCCAAATAACAATGATTCTCATCCAGTTTTACTAAAGGCAGGGAGGCCATTTTCCATGTTTTATGTGCATGTCCACAATGTGATGAATGGCAAACACGGCCACAGAAAGTGTAAAATGCCTCTCATATGCGAGGAGAGAACTCCCTACTTGTTGTGGATGTTTCTTTTCTGTACTGAGAAAACAAACTCCTGCTTTGCACATGTATTCATCCAAAACAAAATTGTATTGAACATGGGGATTACTCTGCACATGTTCATTGCAGTGAAGAAAGCTTCTGTGGTGGTGGCTCACTTTACCGCACAGAGATCTCTGCTAGGTAGAATGGGGTCTTGAAAAATAACTGATGGCCCTTCACCCGTAGGGGCCGGTGAGGGGGTGGGAGTTGAAGGTCATAGAGTACTCTCCCCTGACATACTTGCAAACCATCTGCCAGGGTCTAAAATTCCCCGTAAGTATTTTTCTGTGTCCATACATATCTGCAACAGGATCTCTGAGTCTTCACCCACAGATTACCTTTTAGCCCTGAATATTAGTTGCAATCTGTTTGGGTAACAGAAATCACATACAATTTTAACATTGGTGTGCACTAAATTTGCACCAGTATCATGAAATGATGAGCAAAACCCCATGGAATTAGCAATAACTATGTGAGATGGATTTTTTCAGATTCTAAAATCCTACAGAATTCTTTAGTCCATGGAGTTTTACAGCATACATCTGATCTGCCACCTGCTGTAAGCAGGTGGTAAATGTATGCATAGACCACTTAGTAAGTGAGGGAGTTTGGAGTATGCGAGGAAAGGTGAAAGTATATTCTGGAAAAGTATTTCCTCTGTCAGAAAAGAGCTCAGGAAGGGGACTTGGCTACTGTCGTGTGTAAAAAAACAAATTAGATGGAATCAGGTGGTGAAATATTCCAGGAGGTCACTCTGCTCAACCCAACTGGTAAACCCATGTGTTTTGTACGTACGATAAACTTATTTGCATTCAACTGTTAGTGAATAAGGTCCTCATATACATGTTTTTCTTTCCCTTAAATTATAGTAAGTTGAGCAAATACAATGTAGACTGGTATTTAAGTATTCAACCCTCCCTTCCATTTAATAAAACCTAATGGCGTGGAAGAAGCAAATAGGTATGATCCGAACGGTTTCACTTTGTGCCAGTCCATTTAGTAGACACATGATGCCACATTTCAATATATATACACACGTATGTAGCACCTTTCTATCCTCAAAACGCTCATTTTGCGTGAGAACACACTGCTTTGTTGTTATATTTTTAGTAGCATTTAGTGTAGGTGTGTGTAAGATAGTGTAAGATAATTTCCATTTTCATACCAATTTTAATAAATCTACCAATAGTGTTAATAGGATATCCATGGTGCCAATGAAACCCATGGAGAAACATTAATATGATAACTTTTCCTTCTTGGATTAGAAACAATGGGTCAGATTTACAAGCCCCTTGCGCCTCATTTACGCCTCCGTTGCGTCACTTTTGTGACGCAGCGGCGGCGCAAATCCAGCGCCATGGTGCGGGGTACTTACAACGTGACGCATCTGGGAGATGCGTCACGTTGTAAAGCCCTGCGCCCCATGTAGGCGTTCCTACGCAGGGGGGGGGGCGTTTCGGTGCAGGAACGCCTCCTAAAAGTGGCTGAGTGAAATCTACAAGATTTCACTCAGTCACTTTTAGGCCCATGCTGAGTCAAAACCCTGCGCCTGCCTGAAGCAGGCATAAGGATTGACGCAGCATTAACAAGATAGGGCCCCCCAGACCATTGCTGGAGCTGCGTCGCGCATGCGACGCAACTCCAGCAATGCGCCACTTTTACGGCACAGATGCGTCACGCATCTGTGCCGTTTTTGCCCCATGGTGCGCCGCATTGTAAATGCGGGGCATCCATGATGGCGGAGCTGTGGCGCACACAGCGCTTAGAGACCGGTTGGTATTAAGCGCTTTACAAATTTAAATTAACATAACATAACATAACATAACAATAACTGGCGCATCCCTGCTGATATGCAGGGATGCGCCAGTTATTGTAAATATGCCCCGATGTGTCTTTAATCCTTGCCATGTGCATCATCAGTGTCAATCAGCTAGTTAATATCATAAACTCTGTGGTACAGATCAAGAACATTCTCACTCTGACACTGATAGATCATTCGGATTCTATGACAACTCTAATCGTTCATAATTGCTAAGTTCCGAAGACTGCTTTTATTGTTCTTCATCTCTGAGATGACTTGCATTTCACCACCTTTTTAATTGCAGCTGTTATGTTGCTCGGTCGGCAGAATTTGATTTCTTATGCTTTGAGGTGATCATTATTGACATGGCGCATTACATTTGCTACAAGTTAGCTCAGGAAATAGGTTATGTCGGTAAACGGTTTTGAATTTCTAAATTCATGGGAGTCATTCGCCTGTGCGGAACGGTTGGGCAATATTTCCGTTTTCTTTTTTGACCAATATTATGCATGAGTTTTGGAGCATTGTATTTCTCATAAATTTCATCTATCCATGGTCTGACCTGAAAGTGAATGTTACATTTTATAGGTAGCTGACTGAACATGTGACTGATGATACTGGGCAGACCAGAAAAGAGAGACAGGAGGTCTGGCTCGGGGGCCTGTGTGTAAAGTACCTTCACGTGAGCTGCTCTATGCTGCTGTTGGGGAGTACTGATGCCGCACAAGCAAGCCAGACATGGGTGGGTGTGTGGCATGTTTCTGAAGCCTAGGACTGATAGACCCCATAAGAAAGTGCATTATTTGTTGAGGTGGATGAAAATCCACCAAAAGTAACATGCTAGATCCGGTCAAAAGTTTCAGTAATTTAAATCTGAGCTTAACCTCTGCCAGCTATGGCTCAGAGCAAAAATGTGTAAATAATTTAGAAGTACCAAAACAGTTAAACATTCATAAACAACACAGTAAAAACCTGCCTCAATTTATAAAAATAGGGTAAAATGTATTAAGCAACTTACATCAAAACATCAACAATCTAATTAGGGGAACCGGAGATAGGAATTAAAAAAAAATATAAGTATAAAAATTACCTACAAAAATAAAGCAGCCAATGTAAGTCAATGGTAAGGGCACACCAGGACGCAGGTGTAATTTCAGTCCGACAGCAATGGAGCCCAGGTTATATGGGATAAATGGATTGGTCCAGGTGCAAGTCTAGAAGTCAAAAAGTCAAAACGGTTTGTAGGTATTACTTCAGAAATGGACTTTGTCACTTTCTGGAAGAATAACATTGGCATTTCTTCTAAGACCCAATGAAGAATTAAACCTTTTTTGGATGCTTAAGTATCATTGAACAGGACAAAGGTGAAATCTAATTCCATATTGTGGAACTGCCTGTCAGAGTTTTTTTTTCAGTGGGATCAACTGAAGCTCTGGAGGAAATGTTTTGAACAGTTTTGAAAAGGTTCCACACTTTTGTCTGATGCTCAAACAAAAATAGGAGTAAACCTCTCAGACCTCTAGGACCTCAGAAGAGTGCTTAGAGGGGTAATCGGGCAGAAACCAAATTCAGGGTTCAGTCCAGGTCCAGTTGCTACTGGTCAGCTGGACACTTGAGAGAAAAGGACTCTTGCAACTTGTGGTGTTCCTGTGCCTATAGCCACACAGGTGATGTCCCTGTAGCCATACTGGCAGTTAGCTAACTGAACTTTGGAGTCCACGTTTTCCTGGGTACTGATTGGAGAAGGTCCAGCCCTTCAGATGCTCTCATAGATCTCAAACAGTAGGGGCGGTCTTTCTTCTGTTCTTCCAAGTGTCCAAAGAGTGTACTAAGGAGGGTACCTTGGGGATAAGGTGGTTCCTGGCTCCTCCCTGATCGATGGGGTGAAATGTCCAGAGGAACCTTACCCGCTTTTTCAATGGTTTCTGTTTGACTTACTGCAAATAGTAATTCCAAGATGGCCAAAGTTGCCAGCCATGCTAAATGTGGGCTCAGAGAGCTGGAGGTGTGTATGGGATGGTACTATAGAAATCACCAGTGTCCTTCAGCATAAAACACTAAAATCCAAAATGAAGCAGGCCCTGGACTCACAACTTAAAAAACAGGAAAGAGAAGTCTGGTATGAAAAAGCAGGGTCCCTGAGCAATCGGACAGGGCATACACAAGGATTGTTATCTGTGTCTGTTAGATCCCTTTCAAAAGCACAAAAGTTTTACATGTTCCTCAGATAGTCTTGATAGGCAACATTTGACGCTGTTCTGCCACAGGATGGCAGCAGCCCCAACCTGAATATTTTACGTTGCTCTGACGAGTTTTCCCTGCCCATTCAAGTCACCTTATCAATCAAAGTGGTCTATTGTGTGCTTCCAGGGAGGAAGTCACACCTCGTTAGGTGGTCAAGCACTTGATTGACAGCTGCTGGAGAGCTAATGTAAAATAGCCTACAGGAGCTTCAGGCAGGGGAAAAGTAGCTTTCTTCAAGTTGATTTTCCTAAATATGTATTCAAAATTTAACTTCACTACTAAATTGGACTTTTAATAAATAATATAAAGAGAGGTTAAATAATATTTCTAGCTGATCCCATGCTGGAGATAACAGTATTCATACATTAATCTGTTTTATTATAGGAAAGCAAGATCATTCCACAGTAAAAATTACTTTGGGACCTAGTCACAGTAGGATTATGCTACTATTAAATTTCTATCTATCCGATTTTTAAATACAAGGCATCCTACCTTCTGGGCTACAAGTCCTGCATTGAGTTGACTTAATATTATTTGAAAGGAAGGTTTTCTCCTGTCAAAGAGTTATTTTTAGAGGTTGGGCAGCAGGTTTAAACTGCATCAGTGAGGCCTTACTGATAAGTTATCAAGCCATGTTTTCCTTATCCACTAGAGGATTGCACAATAAGTGCTGCAGTCCATAGGTGACTTTTAACTTTCTATGTTAATGATATAGGACCTCAGTCATAATGGTATGCGTACACTTTTGTGCAATCATACAATTGTTTGCTAATCACAAAGGTGTTTTACTAGTAGTACTTTATGACAGTGTAGTCTACGCACAGCTCTAAAGATACTACTTGTAAAATATCTTTGTGAATTGCACACAATCGTAAATGTACGCAAACATGTAACTTTACATTTGTGAATCAGGCCTGTAGTTTCTAGACCTTGCACTTTGGCTTATAAGAGTGTTAAATAAGCCATTCAGGGATTAGCCAATTTCTACATGACTGCAGTGCTCCAGTGTGCAGGGTCTAAAAACCAGCAATAAAATTCAGCAATAAATAGGGGGAACCTCACAGAAAATGGGCAATACCTCACACACCATATTCAGACTATTCCTAGCCAGGGCTTCTGTAAAGGTCACTTTACTATAAGCTTTATTAGAACATTGGAATGTTGGGAGCTCCATTGAAAACAATGGAGTGCTCCCTGCTTCAACGGGCCGGTAAAGGCCGGCAGAGCAACATTCCAATGTTTTACAAAGGCCTCTCGGAGCTCGATCGGATTTAAATCCCCTCGAGCTTCGAGAAGCCTTTGTTTTATTTGTTAGAACATTCTGCCCTCTAGTGGCCTTATAGCCCTTCGAAACGGGGCTATACTGGCTATTAAAGTCCCTTGTTAATGTCCCTCGCCTTTGGCTCGGGCCTTTAACACGGGAGCGGGCCTTTATTAGCCGGTATAGCCCGCTACGGCAGGATATAAGGCTATAGTAAGGGTATGAAGAGGTTGCCAAAATCTGCTGAACTTGTTGTAGTGTTAAATACTGACATGGGTCATTTGCAGGAAATATTGCTGCCACTGTAGGGAGGGGTCTATGGATCCACCCTGAGGCAATACACAGACACAGCTTGAGGTAGAGCTCAGTCATGATGTATAGGTCATATGTTTCAGGTAGCCACACAGACTTTGGCTGCACACAACTACTGGAGTTTATGAATATCTTAGCCATGGTTTAGTCTCCTAGACTGCGGATGATAGGCTGACTCAATATCATGGGTATTGCTGCTGTGGACAAGCAGATGATCTCTGTTTCTTGAAACACAATTTCTTGGAATGGGCCTATTCCCAGAAAATTAACATTCTTGACAGTGAGAGGGGGTCTCTTTTTGGGTCCATGATCATCAATATGGTTTTGTAGAAGTCCAAAGGCAGTTGAGGTGCAAGAGAATTTAATTTTCATTTGGTGCGTAAGGAAGTAGTTCAGGGAGAATCTCCTGACTGAAAGCTATTCATTGCACTAACTTATCTCCAGAGGCACCCATCATGACTCCGGCTTGTTAGCAAGCTAGCAGCCCTATGGCTGTTGGAGGTGAACGCGGATCACAAATCCTTTGTAAATCTCCATTACTTTACACACATCTTAGTTTGTTAATGGAAACTGTTTTAATCTGGAAATAGTTCATCAACTGTGGATTCAGTTGGTTTTAATCGGGCTTCGCAAAGCGGAATTTCATTTTAATCAGGTATTTGCAAACTATGATTTATAGGCATTATTATTTCATGGCTTGGAGTTTAGGGTAAATTTAGAACATTCATTAAGAGAAGAGGAGTAATGTGTTTCCTTAATGAGCATGTTCTCTTGCTGAATGCCTAGCTGGATGAATTGTGATTGGAGAGAAGACAGAAATGTTTAGGAGGCATTTCTCATTGTATCTATGCAGTGAACATTAAAATGTGTGAACAAAGCTCACTCACTCTATGAGGAATAATACGAATTTAAAAAAAAGTTTTGATGGAACCAAGTACAACATAATAGGGTGCAATAGGGTAACATTAAAAACAGGGTCAATAAACAAATTTAAAGAGTGAATATTTATGTCGTAAACAATGGGCTTGGTGGTTTAGTATGGACTAAGAAGGCTGAGAATGAATCAAGAGAGCAGCCAGGAAATTAACATACCTCCACTTTGAAATAAATGCTCTGATGGCACCAAGCAGGCAAGGCAAGTGAGCACACCCTTATCTCTTCCATCTATCCATTAATTTTTTCACTCATCCATCCACCCACTGATATCCACTATTTCGCCATTACATTCTGTCCTCCATTTATTTTTTATCTATAATTCAATCTTCCCTCATTTTATCCACCCATCTACTCTGCCATCCATACATCCATTCTGCTATCCATCCACCAATCCATCATCCACTTTGTCATCCAAACACCAATCCACTCTGCCATCCATCCATCCATCCAGTCAACCTCTGTGCCTTCCACTCTGTCATCCACTTTGTCATCGATCCAACCATCCCTCTATCAGTCAACTTTGCTGTCCATTCACTCAACCATCCAATCTGCCATCCATTCACGCTTCCATTTACCCACTCAACCATCCCTACATTTACTCTACCATCCTTTCACCTGTCAGTTAGCCTATCCATCCCTTTTCTCTGCCATCCTTTCACCTGTCCCTTCACCTATCCCTGCACCTAGCTATTCATTCACTCATCCTTTCACCCCCTATTTCACCCAGCAACTCATGTATGCACTCACACATCCATTTATCCTTCCCTCCTACTACCCTTCCTTCTATTGAATGAACACATTTTTTTTATTTGTGTCAACTAATTAAAATTGATACAATTAAATGTAATAAATTGGTTCAAAATAAAATCAGAAAAGAAGCAGCAGGTGTATTTTGTGAAGTGGAACAGTCTCCTCAAGACATTGCACTAAGAATTATCTAGTATTGGAGAAAATGCCCGGGATAAGTGGGTTGGCCATAGGAAAGGTTCGGTAGCAACTTTCCCTGCGTAACTCACAAGATGGCCTCTGCTAAAGGAGACTATAGGTGATGGTATAATCTGCATAAGGCAAAGGTGACTGCTTGGGCAATTCCTGGAGATGTGTTTAAGAAGTATGCTCGGTTTGCCTGTATTCATAAACCAAACGCCAAGATAATTATACTCGGATGCTTTGGAGATCGATTGATTGCCCTGCCCTCATAATAGATTTCTCTTGTGCTTATAGCTACCAAAAGTTATCCCTTTCGGTTTCTCTGTATTAGCTACCAACTTGCTCACAATTTTGTAAGTAAGGAGCTTGTTATGGGCGTGCTGAGGTGCCACTCTTGTGTAATCCACTATAAGCAAGTCATCAGCATATTGGATCATAGGAAGCCTAATGGGGTCGATCTTTGGTGGAATTGTGTTTGCCTTTGCAAGTGGGCAGCATATGTGTGCGATGTAAAGGTTCAACTACATATGGGCTAGAACACAACCTTGCTTAGTCCCCGGAGGTCGAGATTTGTTTGGTTAACTGTGCCGGTCTTAAAACAAACCTACATGTCTGAGGACAGTGAGAAGATTGCTCTAAGTAGGATGGTGGCTATACCCCATTCTGCTTGCTTTGCCCATTTTATTGTTCGTACATCATTCCCCTTGACAGCAGATTTATTGTTTAATGTCTTTATGTAAAGTCAGAACTTATGCAGATGATTGCGGGACGGAAGGGAATGTAAATGTATCCATTCTTATTCTACATATTTTACCTTTGACTTTCACAGCGGGGAGCAATAGGCTTTACTTATGTCTGTCAGCTGCTGGCCCCAAGGTCCGCGTAAACATAAGTGGCTGCTTAGCTGGGTGTGATCTGTATCCCAGTTGAGCGCTCTTCTCACTAAGTGCTGTGCTTTCTTCCCTTTAAAGTCATCAATACTTGGATTTAGCAGGCCTTCGCGATAGCTTAACATGTTCTCACCTTGTGCACCTCCATGCAGTGGCCTCCGAGTTATAAGGGTGGTGTGGTGGTGCTGCCTCTAAAGTCATCATCCTAGGATCATCCTAAGATCTTGGCTGGCGAGAGCCTACCATACTAAATCCCAACGCCTGCACTATTCCCTGGCAGGAAATTCAAAGGCATGGACAATAAAATATGTACCATGAAAAAAAGAGGTGCCCATACACCAGCAATGATGAGATAAAAACAGCCACTAAGCAAAAGAGAATGAGCAGAGCAGTGGCGGATGCGCCACCGCTGGTTCTGCTTTTTGATCCCTCTGTTTCCCTCCTCTTGGGGGATGGTGGGCAGGTATGAGCAGGAATTTCAATGGCCCTTTACCTTGGATGACCCGCTCGGCAAAGGGGTTGATTAGGAATAACTTTTAGCAGGCAGCCAGTAAGCAGCCAGAATCAACATCGGAAGGTGAAACCAGGGACCCAGGATTAAATGTCAAAGGGCCCTCTCCCAGCCCTGTAATCAGTCTCCATTGCATCACTCAAAGCTTAACTATGGAGGCATTAACAGTGGTTGGTAACAACATCCAAAGGTCGCAATCTTGTCTGAGGGTAACAGCGAAGGGGTCCCTGGAGGAAATATCATACCATTCACAAAGGCTGCTCGAACCTATTGCTCTAAGGCATTGCCCCCACAGGGAGCATGGGGAGCATGAAAGCAGTAATACAATACCTCCAAATATACCAATTACTAGCGGAGGCATAGAAATAACCAGTGAATTGAAGACAAACAAGATCACTGTAGCAGCTCAAGTTCACCGAATACAAGAACAAGGAAGCCCCTCCGCCATATCAAAGGAAACTAATGACAAACAATCAACAAGAAATACTCCAACTAACACTGCAACTACAGCCAGGAGGGAGAGCATAACTTATCAGGAACTGGACAATATTACAGACTGCTTATTAGTCACCATAGAGGCCCAAAAAACAAAACTCTTAGTCAAACTCCGATAATGGGACATAGGTCGGTTGACAAAATATCTGACCCAGACCTGGACATAACATCCACATCCAAAACGTACACACTGGAAGCCTCCCAGGATTCAATTGCCAGGGCCCTCTGGCAATCAAGCAAAATGAAATTACAAATTGACCTGGTACAGTCACTCGCAACACACCTGGCAGAACTGGGGAACAAACTAAATAGACTGGAGTCCAAACTAAGTACATGAGAGAAGGACAACCCCTGCCTATGTTCCCCTATCATCAATAAGTTAAGCACCCTACCCGAGGTTTTAGGAGAACTGGTGGGTGCTGCCAAACCCAATAACGTGAGCCAAGGATTCGGGAAATAAGCTCTGTTTTGGGTGAGCTGTTTAGCTCACTGAATGCAGGAACGGGCATACCAGATGGAATTTCAATCGTTGCTTTGGGTGACATGACCAAGCGACCGGACGCCCAGCCCACTCGAATTGCAGTCGGTTATGGTTCTGGAAAGCAACATCAGGTGGACCCCGAGAGAAGATCTCTGACTGCAAAAAGATCCTCCAGACACAAGAGACAAAGAGGCGGGCTCTGACACTTTGATAACGTATGACCACCCCCTAACATCTATCTTCTCAAAGAGAGCGATAAAGAAACTAAAAGAAACAATCCAAGAAGTGACACCTACTAAAGAGAGCGTCATCAAGGCAAAACCCTCATAAAGCCACTAACCTCTTCCCAATATTTGGGCAATCGAGTAAGCTTAGGCATTAACTGTCAACATTCAATGAAAAAACTGATAACACAGGGCCAATGGCTCCCTTGCATCTCAAAGAGGGTGAGCAGACAAGCACGAGTAGGTCAGACCCAGAACTGAATGGTGGGATGGGCCATAATGGTGTAACATCACATATTGATCAGTCATAGAAAACAGCAGCTGGGCCACCAGCAACTCCTAACATCCAGGGAGCACAGAAGTACAGTCCGGACCTCAGCCTGGAGAAAAGAGAATGCCTAAGGACAAAATTGCTCAAGTGGTAACAGAAGTGTTCTGAATTACCTCTAGGTGAAAACCAAGGAGGCAAATCATGGGGTCTCGCAATGAGTGTGAATTCACTCAAACCTCAATAGCTCATTTGTGAGCGAGCAATCCCTCCGGTGGCGCAATCCGCATTGCAGCTGGAAATCAGCTGCTGAAACACATTACTCAGACACTTCTCAAGGAGTGTGAAAAGTGGTCCCTCTTGTAAAAGCAACTCAGAGGAGCCTTTGAGGGTACGCAGAGACCACCTGCCCTCTTTTCCTGAGCACTTACAGCTTGTTCCTCAGGCCAAAATGGGGTAGGAACCACTTAGTCTTCATACCCAGGTACTGTCCAAAAGGTCTCCAGGATATGCTTAATAGAGGGAATCTGTTGAGTTTGTTTAGCCACATCTCTGCACTAAAACACAATCCTCAGAGACCCTTGAATAGGTGAGATTAGATCCACCACTCTTAAACTCAAACGGTGAAGTTACCACTATGGTATGGAGGAGACAGGATCAGAGAGACCCAGTGAGGAGACAAAAAAACAACTTAGCAGAATGAGGGATTGTTCTGCATAAGCCCATTCCACCAAATATCCTTACGTCCTTCTAAACTCGTCTCCAAGACAGACAGCATTAAGTATCCTGAAGTGCACATTAGGAGGAAACCAATGTTGTGAAGCAGAAGAAACTATAGGATTGCGCACCTTAATGATAGTATTTACCCACAATCATAGAGAGGTACGTTCTGACGGCCTAACTGGTATACACATGATGGAGGGGTTGCAGGAGAATCCCATCATCAAGATACTGGACCATCAGTTTTCACCCTGAAAGGAGCCTACGACAAGCATCCGGGAAGCAAAACCCCAAATTCTCATTGATTTCATGGAACATGGCCAGCCTAAAAAATGTCAGTGCAAGTAGAGAAACAATGTCTTACCTGGAATAAAGTGACATTCTCTGCTTATAGACCTTAACAGGCTTTCACAAGTCATTTAGGGGCATATTATCAAGCACGGCGTTAAAATTATCGCCGCTTTAGCGGCAGAAAACTGCCACTAAAGCGGCGATAACGGGCTTGATAATATGCCCTTGAGAATTCCAATAGAAGCCCATGTTGACACCAGAACATGGGCTTCTATTGGAATTCTCAAGGGTATATTATCAAGCCCATTATCGGCGCTTTAGCGCCAGTTTTCTGCCGCCAAAGCGGCGATAATTTTAACGCTGTTTCTTGATAATATGCCCCACACTTTGTTACTGGCACACGTCTTTTTGAGCACCTATTTGGGGGTCTTTCCATTTTCATCAAACAAGCAACCAGACTAGAGGGCATACCATTGGATTTCAACTGCAGGGCGGCACAAGCAATCCTCATCCGGGGCTTCATATTTAATCACAAATTTAATCAGAATGACGTGGATTTGATACTCTTAAACTGTTATGGCGATGCATCAAGAAAAGCTATATTGGCGATGGTAAGCTATTTTCTCAATAGCAATGAATCACTTCTCCTGGACTATCCATGCCATGAAATCATTATCGCAGGTGACTTTATTACCAGAGGGCTGTCAGTGCCTCTAGAATGCACCATCCAGTCGAGAGCAGGGTCTAATATAATGGACTTTCTGTCAATCCATAAAATGACATCGGCGCAAATAGAGATTGAGGCAAACAATGAGGAAGGGGTATTTCTTTCAATTTGTAAAGGAGTATGGGTCATCGATGACATTTTTTTATCTGATGGTATGGTTGCCCAGCTTTAAAACCTTGCTATAACAGTCAGTACTGAAAGTGACTATAATCCAGTGAAGTGCACACTGAAATTAATTTCACAATTCTTGGACAAAAACAATCATGTTGGCACTTCAATGGGGGAGGAGTCTGTGAACCTAGCAAGAAGACTAAAGTAGCAGCCGGAACATACAACAACAGTCAGCACTTGGTTAGGGACACTTGAGCCCATATTAACATGAAACCAACCAGAATAAGCCCTACTGATGTGGGGAAAATATGTGGAAGTCAATAGAACGATTCTGATGAGCAACAAGATTAAGCCTAACTTTCAAATTATGGGTCGGGTTAAGAGAACGACAGTCCATTATGACAAAGCCATCATTTCACAAAAAAGAGCTTTTCGCAAAGCCCAGTGGGTCCACCAGCACAAACTATCTGATATTACAGCTGTAGCAGTAGAACTAACTAGAACAACCCACATGAAAACAGAAGCAAAAAAAATTCAGAAATAATAGGCTACTGCTCTCCAGTTACTCAAAGATCCTAATCAAGGACACTTTTGGGACCATGTTAACAAACTAAAACATGGAAATGGAAGCAGGCAGTCTCTGAAGCGGCATGGGTGCAGCACGTTTCTGAGATTTATGTGGATCAGATAGCAACTTTTCCAATAACCAGTCAGGACGTGGCAAAAGGTTGGAAGCCAAACCCCATCACAGTTCTAAAACTTGGGGCAGCAGGGATTGGGCCGTTGAATTATGACAATCATATGCATGAACTGGACCACAATCCGTCAATGAATCAAATCAACACAGAAGACCTAATAAGCTCCAAGAAGGAATCATGGTTACACCTGTAATGCAGCTGTCCTGCCCCAGACTATCAAAGGAGACTCTTGCTAAAACTGGTCTCTCGGGCCACTGGGGCGTGAATATGCCAGGATACATCCTCTGTCTGTTTCAAGACCATGGATCCCTGGGCACTGGCGAGATGTTCCAAATTAGTTAAAACACTCAGACATCAGATTTCCCAATCAGTTGCAGCAGCACTCAGTCTCAATTAAGGCCAGAACCTAATAACAAAATATGCAATCCAAGCTGGGATGGCCATGGAGTTTTATCTGATCCTGCCTATTGTAATGGTTTTAACTTTCCTATACCCTTGTACTCTACTTGCAGAGTGCACTTTGATCATTTTAGCTCCCCACTGGATTTTAGCCAACAGCAAAGCTTGTATTAGCTACTGTAACAGTACATTGGATACTTGCATATAGCACGTTGAATATGTGATCCTTTTAATCGGTGTTTGCTAATTGTAATAAATTTTTGTAACTAAAGTTTTCGAACTAAACTACTCAGTTGCTGAAAAGCACTCTGATTTATTTCATTCTTAATATATCTTCTGGTAGCAGCATTCAGGACAGATTTGCCTAAACTTAATCAGTAATATACCATGGTACATTCTGAGATCCATGTTTCTTAGTGATTGATGGGCGATGGTTTCTTTTGCCATCCAATTTGTGGAATGCTAATTCAGTGATTAAGTTCAAGTCGCGCTGCAGGTTCCCAGAGTTGACAAACGCTATTGTCAAATGCTTCGTCCAGATGTTGAATAAATCCAAACTTGTCTTTCCCCACTGGTCTCCAAACCAGCATGGCTATTTCATCTACTTTTGGAATGCCTAATGTATTTAGTTGATTGCACGTGGGGAACTCCAGATTAAACTGAATTGTAGCTGGATAGTGATCGCTTACTGTACATTCTGTTATGATGTAAGATCTACATTTGGCCAGTTGCGACACACTTGCAACAGTGTAATCAAGCATAATAGTGCCTCTAAATAAGTGTATGGATGTATTGGCAATTTTATTACTGGCTTGATTGGAATGCCGAGAGGAAATTTCATCGGTATTTTTAACCAGGCTGGTATGTCCCCCACCAAGAAGGGGCTATTGTTGTGGTATGGCTTCACTATGCTGACTAAGTTATGCTGACTAAGTTATGTATATTAAAGTCACCTGTTAGTATGCTGTCATAGGCAGTGAAACGGCTGACTAAGCCAGGGGTGCTCAACAGAGGGATGAAAGCATGGCATTTCTATCACTTCTGTGGGTGTTTAAGTACACATTAAGTAACATAATTAATTTGGCCCTCTTGTTAAGTTTGCACCCCTTCGTTGTGGCTGCAAGAAAGGATGGATAATTTCTGTCAACTATGGAGGGGGTCGTGATTAGCAGTTGTGGATATGTAAATTGCAAGGCCACCAGATGGGCGTCTCCAGTAAGTTCGTGTAAACCGCAAACACCTGCAATCAGGACTGGGAACAGTTGCTATGTTTCCTGCAAGCAGAGGAGGTTGCACTCCTTGATACATTTTCATACCTCATCTTGAGTTAGGATCTACCTTAGGCCTGCTACATTCCAGGAAATAATGGTGAGGTTGGACCGGGGGAGAGCACTCTCTATGTGTGAACTTTTGCTGGAAGTGCTAGGAACAGTTGTTAGGCTTGGGTGATAGCGTCGTTGTGATCTAACCCTACTACACATCTATCTTTGTGTATGAATAGTTTTGGACTGTGCATTTTGCTTGCTGTCTCTTATTCGGACTCACTTGGATGCTGAGATTACTTAGCCAATTGATGCTTGAGTCACAATTTGCACCTCTAAAAATACTTGAGATTGGTTTGTGTTTGGATTAAAGGCAACTACTATTCAAGATGTGGGGGTATATTTCTGTTTCCATAGATCTTATGTCATAGCCTCATTATGCAAAAGTATGTTTTTCATTATGAACTTGGGTTGCGATTGATGGTGTTCTCTTGGTGGCAATGATAGATTATATGTTTGGGGATAAAGGAAGTCTGTCAAACTGGATTCTAAGAATATTATTAGTTTAGTATTGGCTCAGGGACAGACTGTGTTGCAGAAGACAAAGGATGTTTGCCCTGTTCAAAGTGTAATTATGTTCTCTTGATGTATATAGTGGGGTGAGAATAGGCTTCAATGATTTTTGTAGGGTGTCCCACATCATGTTAAGTGCGGCCTTTGTTAATGATTCTGTTTTTAAGTTCCTGCACTTTCAGAATTGTTTGGAGAGTTGGTGCAGTAGCCATTCAGATTATGGCCCCTTGGGGGGTTCACCAATGGTATCCCCAACTGATATTTCCTGAGAACTGTTTAGGCGGTTTGTGTCAGTAGAATCTTCGACTGGCCTTTTCTCACTAGTCAGGATCGGCTGATATAAAAGTATGCTGATGGGTGACCTGTGAGGTAAAGCCCCCGTGAGTCAACCCATGTTCTTATCAGATTGAATTTCTGCTGATTCTGGGGGGTCGTCCACCAGGGGGGACATGTTTCTCGGCTGGGCAAATGAGTATTGCTATTTTTCTGATTCTCCTAGTGGGATGTATTAGTTAATAACTTCTTGTCATGTTAATCTATGTGGCAGGGTTGTTGCAATGGGAAAAATAACATGGGCCATTTTCCTCACACCAGTGCTTATAAAATCACCTACCATAAGAACCCTGCTTATATCTACAGGACCCCCACCCCTGGAGCACCTATGGGAGACTTTAAGGGTTCTAAATATGTAAAAATATTGCAGATCATCCCTCCACAGTGCTCTCAGCACAAACGTCGATTTTGTGAAGCACTTTATTCCATGTGGGGAGTGGAATGTGCAATTTTACTTAACCCAGGGCATATAATACTCAGTTTTCAAGGGCCCTCCTTATAAATACCTGACTCTCCACCCCGGGACACCTGGGGGACACCCTGGGGGGTACCTAATAGGCCCAAATATTGTAAGTTATCCATTTTAAGTGCCTCAAATACCAAGTCAAGTTTGGGCACAATTTGCATGTTTAAAAGCAGTCCTGCAACACCGAGCTGCTATTAAACTGACCTCAGGCTTCAGCAGTGCACAAATGCAAGTGCAGAAAGGGCTGCTGGCCTCTAAATGCCATGCCCTATTATATACTAGGGGCTTAAAGTTAGTTTCGACCCCACTGCCCTATTAATTACTAGGGCCTCATAGGGGAGGTCAGGCCAGTCACAGGGGTACCCTAACCCATAGTGTATCCTTGTGTATGTAGGTGTTTTTACTGTATTCTAAGTGTCTCTTTCAGCATAGCACTGGCCCTGGGCTGGTTAGGCAGAGCCCAGGGTCAGTCAGAGTCAGTTACCACCAGTACCAGTCAGCAAAACATTGGGGATGCCCAGGGCAGGGGATGACTTTGCAACAACCCCTTTCAACCAATAACCCAGTTTCTCATACAGACTAGCAGTATGATTTTGAATTCTAAGGCTACCCTCAGAACACACATTTGCCGAGCAGTATCATAATGATATTCTTTGTGTCTTATGGAGAATACCTATTCGAACACTTTCATTAACTTCCATTTATGGGGCATCTTTTTAGTGCATTTTTGAATTGTAGTAGTAATAACCTTTTTGTCTCCCTCACCTCTCTATCACACCCTTTTCCCCCTTTCTAAGGTTTACATTCTAATGAGTGGGACTTTAATCCTCTCAGGATGCATGTGGCCTTTGTTTACAGCAACAGCTGTGAAGGACAACATTGGAATGTTGGAGCGCCGGGCTTCTAACGACCATTAGAAGCCCAGAGCACTCCATGGTTTTCAATGGAGCTCCCAACATTCCAGTGTTCTAATAGAGCCTTATAACCTTATTGATATGTATTGTCATCCGATTTGAATGATACAAGAATACCGGAAGAATAATTATGTTGTTTATCAATTTAAAACATTGGCCGTAAGTATGGATTGAATCACTAAACTATTGTAACTGCTAAAACTCAGTAACAATATTCATACAAGTATTATCGAAAGCAACAATTCTTAGACAGACATCTCCTATCCAGCCCATCTCAGCACTCCTTTTCTTTATGTTACAGAACTGTCTCCTTCTAGGAAACTCTAAATTGTTACTGTCCTGCAATTCAGTATAAACGTATCACCATCTACAACTTTTGTTGTAACCTAAACTGTGTTCTTTGTGAATAAAAGCAACTTTTAACATGAAACATGAATTTGTGAAAGTAATAGCCTTTAACATGTATTGTTCAGAAATTTCAGACGTTTCTAAATGACTCCAGTGTCTTCTTTGTTTGTCCATAAAACATTATGACTTCTCTCTCTACATAATTGCTTCCTAGAAAACTTCAATTGGAACAGTTAAACACTAAATTGTTAAAATTGTGAAACATCCTTATGTGCACTTTCAAAGAAGCAGTTTAGTGGACAATCGGAAAGGGGAAAAGAATAATCATTTCATGTGTTCTTTAATTAACGTGGGCTTTGTTTGCTTTGGTACTCTAATTATATGATATTTAGCATAATTAAGCAAGAGAAAAATCATACTGAATTCTTTCTTTCCTGAAGTAACTCAAATATGCCATTTCTCACGAAAGCAAAATGCTTTGATCTAAATGATGTTTGTTGTTGCAGAAGCTTAAACAATTAGAGTGAAAAAAAGCTAGGTTCAGTGAGCGAATATCTTAATACATACAACATTTCTAGACTAAGAATCAAACTTTTCACTGTATTCCCAGTATCTAAATAGGTTCATAAATCAATTGAGTCCATTAAGCAATGTGTCTACATGTCCAAAAGAAAGAAATTAATAATACTTTTCTTGAAAACGTGTACTTACATTGTAATGTAATGTTTCAGGGAAATTTGCTATAATATAATACTATGGCACTCAAAGAAAAATGGCATTAATATACAAGGGTCAAGCCAACACACATATAAAATCTTGCAGTCGTACAGCTCTGATGCTTTTAAAAGGAGGAGGGGGATGTAACAGGGGATGTATATGTAGGGAGAAAGCAGCATGCCGATGGCATCTGTGCTCCAAGGATCTGAAAAACATCCTTGTATCCATGAGCACTTCCCTCATGCTGTTCCAATTTGGGAAAGAGTGGAAAAGACACCTCTTTAAAGAACGCTACATCACTATGAATTAACAATCCAATGACCAGCTCCCCGTCCTGTTACTCAAGACTGTATGTTTGCCTTTGATTCTGTACAGCACTTCCTTGCTTTTTTGCCTGGTTCACGCTATACAAATACCTCACACAAACATGCCTGTAGAGGAACCCTTGATTTTCTAGCCTTGAAATAGACGGTAATAATTTAACTGTTCTCGATCTTTCAAATTCTTAAAGCTAAGTGAACACAGTGAATCGAAGTCTTAATTTCTTCCGTTTTTTGGGAACTCCCAGGGCTCTGGAGATTCACGGGTTTTGTGGAGTCACACATGCTACTCATGCAGCGCTCTACTGTAGCCTTTTGGCCCACTGCTGAGGGCAGTACCAGTTTTAAAAGCCCTGGACCCAAGTTATAGGCCAGTTCTCCTACCTGCCAGGCAGTGCATTCTCTTGATTGTGAACTTGTGAGTTGTTCTGAGGTCCTTACTTAAACCTGCCTAAGGCTCACATCTCAGCAACAACAGTGTAGGCCTCAGGTAGGCCTTCTTTGAAGAAAAAGAAAAAAAGAACAGTTGGTATTTGTAAGGTGTGATTAAAGAATCCATGGCTGCTGTTTGCTTAGAATTCTCCAATTCCAGCTTCTTATATAGAAAGGCAGAAGTCTTAGAAACCAAAAAATAAAAAAGACTGGGGACAGATTTATAAAGCAATGCAGAGCAGCAAGGAAAGTTGCTGCACTGCGTGGTTTGAAGGTGAAAGTACAAATTGGAGAACTCCACTTTTAAAGAATGATATACCCCCATTCCTAGATTACAAAGATAGGCAAGTCATTGTGGAGTTCTGTGACTTCACAAATGGGCTTGTGACCTCATCATGTCATTTGCAACATCGTTATAAGTTATAAATAATGGGTCATTATCTCATATTTAATGACATCCAAGTGCACAAAGAGGCAGCTGAGTGTACAACGAAACATTTTTCATTGCAAATGGTGCCATACTAATAGAGCAAATAATCACACAGTAAAAATCACAATTTGTCGTGTATTCTGCAAGTACCTTAATGAATACAGGAGTGGCGAGTCTCAGAGGAAGCTAATGATTAAATGTGAAAAAGAGCGTGGTCTTCCAACATTCCACTATATGTCTGTAAGGGGGAAAAACATACGTTCAGAAAGGAAGGGACCGGGCTCAGGGAAATATATCTAGATTTTTAGATAAAATTCAATCAGCAGGTCATTAGCAGGAATAGAAGACAGATGGTTACACTGTAGACTAGGTGGTCTATATGCCCTTAATATGTATGTTCCTATACTAAACAGTATTCGCTGTACATATTATTACTTTCCTTCCTTTCCATTCTCACAAAATTAGTTAAGACTGGTGTGTCCTGCGGGACACGTTCTAGTGTCTCGACAGGCACTGTTTTAGTAGCCACTCCCCTATGGGAGTGGGCTCACACACACCCCACACCCATCCATCACCGGCGTCACGAGTGACGTGACCCGGCTAATAAAGGGGCCCGAGGGCACGTGCTCGAGGCCAGTTAACCAACTAGTACAGCGAGTCAGTGTCGTGATTCCCTTACGATGTGGGCCCCGGGCCCACAACACCACATTGGCGACGAGGGTGGGATCCGGCCCTGCGCACACCTGGGGGGCTGACTCTCTCTGTTCCTGAGGGGGGAAGAGCGCCATGAGAGAAGGCACCCGCGCAACTAGTGAGAGCATGTGTGCGAGATCATGCTCACCGCCTGCAGCAGCCTGCTACGCTGACCGGCCCTGAGGGGGGAGAGATGAATCCAATTGTGCCCCACAGCTCGGGAGTCCCGTTGCCACCCGCCTGGTGAGTCGCGGCATGCATAAGTGTGATGCAAGGCAGCGGGTGGATGAGCCCACGAACACCCCAGCAGTACGAGAGGGCATAAGACAAGTTTTGCTCCACGCCTGTCGCACCGCAAGCTGCCCCTGCCTGCCACCATTCGCCTCTGCAAGTCAGAAGTACGGTGAAGCGAAGGCAGGGCAGCGCTGGCCGGCAAGTGCAAGGAGGTCGCATCAGGTCTAATTTACCGCCTCTCACACAGCGTGCCCCATGCCGGTCATCTGCAGCGGACGACGAGAGGAGAAACAGCCTACAGCGTTTTGACGACTGCGATGGCCCCGTAGGTGCAGAAAAGCACCCAATAGCCGCGCCGCTGCCCCAGGGAGAGAACAGTCCCATGCTCCTCAACTGTGAACAAGGAACGGAAGGAAGGCTCAGGCACCTCCTTCCCCTGCCTACAGAGTGCTGACACAACCAACAGGACGGACAGCAGCGAGGAAAAGCAAGTGGCACCGGCCGTCTCGTGACACTGCACCCAGGAGAAATGGCAGTGCTCTCTACAGTCCTCTAACAGCACCGCCATTGTCAAGTACACCTTGCCATCCGGGCAGAAGCTGTATGTGTGCTGAGAAGGAACGTGTGGTACACGAAGCCACCACTTACCGGAGTTCCTACATGCGGCCGCCCCGACCGGGGCTAAGGTAATGAGCTCCCCAGCGCTGCGTGCCCTCACCCGCATGGACAGCTTTAGCGGAAGTGCAGCTTCAGCGAAAAGAGCAGTAGTGCCACCTGGCGGCCAGGGGAGGAACCGCATCTGATACGAGACGCACGGAAGCGATCTGGTGAAAGACCAGCAGCGCCACCTGGTGGTCAATAGTCCACATCACACGCAAGCATCCTACAGCAAGCCAGCAGTGTCCCGGGACCATGACACGTATTAACCCCTCAAATTTACAAGCTGCAAACTGAAGCACATCTACATTTACCATCCTCAAGGGAGAGGGAGGCTGTGAAGCACAGCCACAGCAAGCACTGAGTGCACCCTGTGACTCACCCAGCCTCCAACAGCATCCCTGGTCAGCAGTACAATACCCAAGTAAAACTAGAGGCAAGGGGTGGACGCAAGGATTGGCTGGAAGAGAATCATATGACTCTCAGTGGTAGTCAGACACCGCAGCAACAGAGACAACGTCACAGGAAGCCTAATGGCCGGCAGTCACACGAAGAAAAATTACCATGCCCAATGTCAGGCGCCTTCAGCACTTCGCCAAAAAGGCAAGTCGAGCAAACAGGTAGCATTGCATGCATACTGGACAGCAACATAAGAGGCAGCACGTGGGCCAGCATCAACCCGGGGAAGGAAGACCGCGCAGGCATGCCAGACATCAGTGAGAGGCACTAGTTTACCCGGGTGTGACGTCACCAAGTGTGCAGAGACAATGCCAGAACACCAATAGAGCCCGAAGTGACATTTGCCCAGAAAAGCGTAAAGTTGATAAGGACACACATGCACAAGGCAGTACTGACTGCTACCTCTCTGCAAACATACGGGAAGAGACCGACAAACCCGTAGGGAGGCGCTGGACGCTTGGGGCTAAACACAAGCGGCAACGTCAACGAGAGCCATCATCAGCAAGGTTAGATGACCGAGCAACGACTCAAGGAAGGTTTCAGGTTTCCCCGCCAAAAGTGCAAGAAAAAACTGGGGAAGAGAGCGCACCCCCAGTGGCTGCCCAACACCACAGCGAATGAGAAGAGGGCGCCAGACGCCCTGGCGGTGAGTGATCACCACCACAAAGAGGACAAACAGGCACGCCCGGCTGCCAGGAGAGGACACCCAAGAAAGTGACGAAGTGCACAAGGTGCGCGCCGCATGCATACAGAAGCGCGCCAAGACAGGGGCACGCCCAGGAGCAAAAGACATCTCTCCAAAGACAAAAAGAAGCACTGCTGGAGTCAGCAGGGAGATCCCATACGTCTCCACAGCAGCATTGAAGAAAACGAAGGGCGCAGTCAGAATCTCGCTGAAGCGATGCAAACAGAGGGAGCACAGAGAAGTGGTTGCGCAGAAGCACAGAAGCACGAATACCCAGAAGAGGGTAGAAGAGCGACAAGTCCGAGGGGCGCAACAAAGGCACCCAGAAGTTTGATTGCATGGGGAGTCGCCCAGGAGAGCAAGACCTCCTTGAAGAGAAGGAGAAATGCTGACGGCATCAAGAAGAATCTCCACAACAGCAACGGACCCCGGAAGGGGCCAAAATGCAGCACAGTATCCTCCCCTACACTGTCGCAAGCAGGAGTCGTCTGTGACCCAAGGCTGACAGGAGAGTCGTACACCGCAAGTGGACAGCTGCCACCACTAGCTCACTACAGCCCGCGGAAGCCATTCCCTGGAGAGGGAACACCCGGACTAGGAGTTTTGCTCCCTGCTGCCTGTGGAAGCTATTCCCTGGAGAGGGAACACCCAGAGTAGGAGCGTCAAGACGACACAGCTCACCACTGCCCGCGGAAGCCATTCCCTGGAGAGGGAACACCCGGAGCAGGAGCTTTAAGAAGCTGCCTGAAGAAGGAGCACCCAAGATGAGTGGCTGCTCGCCATGCAGCCAAGAAGAGCGACTGAAAGTTCGCCTGAATGGTCAAGAGACCAGTGAAGTCAATAGGCCCGTTGGCCTTGTTAGAACATGGTGCATGTCACTGCACCCGGAGGAGAAGCAGAGGAAGAGTGAAGATCGTGTCACCCCGAAGAGCTGGGCAAATGCAGGTGTGTCAAGGACACCGAGAGGAGAAGCAAGAGGACTCGTAGCACCACAAGCCAAGAACACCTCCAAAGACACCAGACAGCCACCCAGGCGGACCGACGGCCCTGGCGACAGCACCAAGGGAGAACCACACATAAGCCGCAGCTATCGCCACACGTAAGCCGCAGCAAGCGCAAACCGCGTTGCTCCCATCGCTTCACAGTGAGACCGTCCAGCCCAGAGTGTCGGCAGTCGGAGGTGAACGGCATCCCTGCTCCTGACCGCACATGCCCGAGGTGCGAGAAAAGGTTCAGAAGAGGCAGTCAAGTGGCTACGACGTTCATCCAGAAACCTCCTCTCCTAGTTAATCTTCGCCACCTGTAGTCCTAGCCCCATGGCAGCTACGTCATCAATGCCATGTGCATGACACAGCACTCAGGAAGACACGTGGGAGTGTGACCGGAGGGTCCACACCAAGAATCGGACAACCAATTGAGGTCAGAAGGGGAAGTCATGAATGGCAGGGCTGGACGATGAAGAGAACCCAAGCTACAACAGGAGTGAGTCCTGACACAGCGACAGCAAGGGAAGAGGATGACAACCCGAAAAGGAACTGGCAACCGCACAGCGGGAGGCCGAGGGTAAGCCGCACAGCCTGCGCGAACCGAGTCCCATGTCTCATGTTTCACAACGTGTTCATCACCCTCCATCATCAAAGTCCCAAGAAGCCCAAGTACACAAATGCAAGTGCTTCCCAGAGAACGTGGAGGCACCTGGCCGCCCCTGCCTCAGGTGATTGACTTCAGACTGAAAGCCTGCAACCATCAAAGTAAGTCATCACCAGACATCGTCCAGATTCAACACACGACTGGCCATGCCATCACGCCAGTCTTCAATCAAGTGCGTCACACGAAACCATCTTGAATACACATGGAGTGGAGTCCTACACCCGCGCCAACTTAAACAGCAGGAAGACTCGGAGGTTGTCTGCTAACCTGGTCTACACCTGAAATGTGGCAGCGAGAGCATGTCCTGACCAAGATCCATACACCCTTGAGGTTTGTGCGAGAGACTGGCTACTGGCTCCCCGGTGGTTTGCCGCTGCCCCCTGCCGGCACATATGCAGCCCCAATCGCAGCCTATCAGCAGTCCCGTGGCAAGCCCGAAGAAGGGCCTCCCCAGGCGGGAGAGCTGGAAAAGACATTGTTGCCCCCGACAGGTCACCGGACACAGCAAGATAGCCTCAGAGAGACTCACGGCTATGCCGAAAGAATCCAGTGAACTTTCACCATGGACTCCAACCATGATCTTGACGCACCAGTTAATGAACAGTTGTTCATCACCCCATACCATCCTCAAGGTCAGCGAAAGGAGGCCAGCTGGGGCCAAAGGGCATGATTCCCCAGACACGTCACGAGAGTGCCGCGGACATCTTCGAGCAAGCATTCGTGTCCTGAATCACACAGGTTAAATGATGAAGGCCTGCCGAGATCGTCCTGCTACCTTTGGAGTCACCAACCCTGGTCTGTTGTCTTCGGAATGCCTGACCCGAGAAGCTGATGGATCCTGTGGTGTATATTTTCTTGTTATTTCTCCCTACAGGTTGGACTAGAGAACTTTTGTTTTATTAAAATTTGGGAGGAATGTTGTGTCCTGCGGGACACGTTCTAGTGTCTCGACAGGCACTGTTTTAGTAGCCACTCCCCTATGGGAGTGGGCTCACACACACCCCACACCCATCCATCACCGGCGTCACGAGTGACATGACCCGGCTAATAAAGGGGCCCGAGGGCACGTGCTCGAGGCCAGTTAACCAACTAGTACAGCGAGTCAGTGTCGTGATTCCCTTACGATGTGGGCCCCGGGCCCACAACACCACAAATCGAAATAGAAAAATATGGTAAACGTTTGCTGGCTGTTGAAGTCTGCGATTACCATCCCAGACTGGAATAACAAAATTAAAGTACGTTTTCCTTCTTCCGCCTTTCAAGTGAAAGGTCAGTCTTTGCCCACTCTCTCTTGTAAATTATTTTTTTCTTTTCGACGTTTCAACCTAATGTAGCAGAGAATGACCTTTGGGAAAGGAGGCTTCCGGCGCATGCAACCCTCGAGTACTGCCTCCGACATGTTCAGCAGATGCTCTTTTTTGGTGAAGAATGAACATTTTATAGGAATTTATTTGGGGAAATTGTTCGTTCACCGGTTCGAGACTCTTTTCCGAAGCTGATGCTGTCTTTCCAGAATGTAACTTGATTTGACACCAACCTTGATTGCTTTCTATCTTCAATGTTTACTGAAATGACACTTCAAAGTGGCACTAGTTCACATAGGAGTATTTTTTTACCACTTTGAGCTTTCCATTTGCCATAATGTAAGTTACCCTCTGCTGTTGGAAACTTTAATCGAATCTAAAAGCCAGGGCCGGAGAATCAAAAGCAGCCGTGGCGAAAATGCTACAACCAGCCAAGCTTCCTTCGTCTCATCGCGCGCTAACTCTCTTTCCATCCATCCCTCGCTTTTTTCTCTCTCTGGCCTCCCTCTCTGATCACTGTCTATCGACCACCCCCTCAATTGAAGGGTCCCCATTAACATCCAGGAGGTAGTGAAAGAGACAGAGGCACCTGGAGTGGCCTGTCCTTTTAAATCCTGCCTCCAAGGACTCCCGCTCATCAGGTACATGCCCGGTGAAATAAAATGCCAATCCGACCCTGTTGCCAGCATCTTAGCTGTAGTTTTTGTATGTTTTCTTTTTTTTTTTTATGATACACTGTAAATATGACTTCTTCATGGGCGTGAGGCACAGAAGACTTTGCATTAACAAAGTCACTGGAAATTACTTTGAGAATGCAAAGTCTGAATTCACAGCTCGCAAAATTGAATTATGATTCATAATGAGAGTTGTGAATCACACAGCAAGCATTGCTATCCCTTGTGGGCTGCAAATTAAAAAGGACAAAAACTGTGTGTCCTTACTGCTTGCGAGTGAATGCACAACTATTTCTGAAGTATCTTTGGGTCAGAGTTCATGGAAATATAAGTCCGTGATGAGAGCAGGACCTACACATTTGTAAAGGGTAAGCTGTCAAATTGTCACTGTTTACACTCTGCTTTTCCTGGATGCAAATGTTGAGAGGTACAGAGAGTGGTCCCAATGACTATTGCAGCCCCCCAGTGTCATGTTCACAATGTCCCACTCGCTGCATGATGGGGCTAGCACTATCACATAGGCACCACACTGGCTTTCTCGTACTAAGCACAGATACGCAAAAATTACATATGGAGGGTATATGCACAATGCCACGAGCGGCTATTGAGCCTTTTTTTATTCTCTCGGGTCGCACCTGGCTGTCAGGATGCGTGAGACACATAACATATAGTAGTGGCAGGGTGGCTCACTACATCTCCTATAAACTTTATTAAAAGAAAATAAAAGATATGAAACAGGATATGATTATAACACAGTATGTATTTCCTTAGGTTTCTGTACACTCAGTCCTTTTCTGCACCCCGTCTCACTCCGGTAGTGGATCTTCAACACAAAAAGTCTCTGAACCTCTTAGTAGGCTGGGAATTAGCTCGCAGGTGATACAGGTGGCCACAGGTGCCCAGTTCGCCATTGGACACTGGCGGACAGTCTTCTTCTCGTGCTCCTGTTCTCAAAGTGCTGCCATCTCTCTGGCTCCAAACCACAGACACCTGAGTTCCAGGCACAAGGAGATGATGGATGGAGCACTGAAACTTTTCAGACGCTCACCTCCAGTCACAGATCTGGGTTGAAACCGTTCACACCACCATAAGAAAAGCACCTAAATAAATGGGCATTGCTGCTCACTATATTCTTCAGTACATGCACAAGTTACCTGTCCCATATTATCCACATCCTTCCCTGTGTGATCGGTTTAAAAAAAAGACAGATAAGTACCTATACCTATCAGCCTATTTCATCTTACCCCTTGGCATGAAAGAAAGAATAGGGTTCCATCCAATTCATAAGCAGAATCAGAATTGAAAGGGAATAGGTGATCCTGTTAAAATCTCATTTATAAGAATCAGCATTTATATATCCCTCTGTTGAACCACGAACATTGATCAAATAATAGTGATTACAGTGACGGAGTCCAGATAAAGGCCTAGCCGAAACACATGTAGCTTGACAACATATCGCCAGACTCTGCACATCATCATTAAATTGCTCTTTTTTGATTATTGATTATATATTTTTTATACCATTTTTTGTATGCTTATTGCTGGTTTTTGTAATGATGATATGAAGTATGACAACTTCTAATGATTTTGGATAACATTTTATAAATATGGAACAAATATGTATATTTAGTCATATAAAAAAGTATCATGGAATAATTTTGATACCTAAAACAAGTAAAAAGAAATGAAATAAATACAATACCTGCTCTGATAATTATTCCCAAAAATAATGCTGTAATTCTAGAATTTCTTTACCTGCCTTAACTGTAATTTACTGTGCCCAGGTGTGTCTTTACATGTTATTGAATACATCAGGGCTCTAAGCAGAAGAGCCCAGGCACTGGTAGGTGAAGTCTTTGATGGCCCTGAGATTTCATAACAGGAGGCAAGCATGCACAAACCCTTGGAGAACCTTGGAAAGCAGGAAATAGGAAGCAAAGTACAGTCCTTTCATTCCTAGTACAGAAGCAGCAAGCAGCAGGCAATCACAACAAAGCAACAAGCAGAGTATCAGTCCCTCCTACAGCATCCAGCTCTTCTTCCTGGCAGAATGTCCTCTTAGTCCAGAAGTGTTCCGAGGTGTTAGACCTGGCATCCTTGGTGTGGTTTCCCCAGACTTTTTGCCTCTACCTCCTGTATTTTTGACGCTGTGCTGGATTTAGTTTTTGCTGGTTTAGATGCTTTGGGCACTTTGCCTCTGCTGATCAGTGCCACAGTGCAAGTGCTCCCTGGTTAAATTATTACTGTGATTGGTTATCTATGCTTGGTATATTTGTTTTACCTGTAAAGTCCCTAGTAAAGGGCACTGGGTGTGCCAGGGCTGGTAATTCAAATTCTACTAGTGGGCCTGCAGCACTGATTGTGCCACCCACCTGAGTAGCCCTAAAATGGTTTCCCAGGCCTGCCACTGCATTGCCTGTGCACAGTCTGTGAACTGACATGTTGTCCTGGCCAGTGTACACACTGACCAGGCCTGACCCTTCCCTTTTCTTACACATTGGACACCCCTCTGGAGGCCCAAGATACCCCCCTGGGCAGGGTGCAGTGTATGTGAAAGGTAGGACATGTACTAGCATGTACTAGTGTGGGTAACATGTCCTGATAGTGAAATGCTGCCAAATTCATTTTTCACTATTGAAAGGCTATCGTGCCCATAGGCTAACATGGGGAATGCGGTGTATCATATTAACCTGCATATCTTCCCATAGCGGCAAGATAGACATATGGAGTCTGGTATCCCTGAACTCAGAATTTGATAACGCATGTTTTAGGAAAGATGGTTTTTAAATTCCGTGCTTGAAAATAGCACTTTTAGAAAGTGGCTACGTTCCTATTCAACCTTTCTGTGTGCCTCTGCCTGGTTGTGTATTGACTGTCTGGTTTGTGAGTGACAGGGGCTGGGGGTGGCTGCAGGAGGCTGGGTGAGTCAGCACTAGGTTGAATAGACCTATCTGCACTTAGAGTGGTTGGAGGAGTTGCACCTGGGCCTGAATAGGACTTTGCCTGCCTTCCACAATGCTGGCTCCACCTCCTGCAGTGTGTCTGATGGCCCTGGCCTCCCCTCACAAAGGAAGAAGACATGCCCTGGCAGAGGGCACCTAGAATTGTTTTGGACCGGATCCTGGACCCCTCACACATATAAGAACAAAGACTTTTGGGCTATAAGTAGCTGTACTGAAACCCCACTAAAATTAGACTACTTCTGCAATCAAGAGGACTCTCCGCCAAAGAAGATCAGCTGAAGAAACTGAGGTAAAGGACTGCCCTTGCTGTGTGACCTGGGACTGACTTTCAGTTTGCTGTGACTACTAAGGAAGAGATATGAGGAACTTTTGCTATGTGATGTGCTCCCCTCCTGCCTTCAGAAAGGACTTTGCTGTGTGCTGTGTCCAAGAGTCTCCAATGTCCTGGGAAGAGCTGGCCTCCTATTGGGAACGCAGGGATATCAAGGTTCCCAAAACAACGTTAACTGTGAAGCTGAGTGTGTGTCTCTGTGCACAGCTGGTGCCTGCTGGTAACCTGTGACTCGGTGTGCAATTGGCACTCAAAGAAACCTGCCCATGACAAGGAACACGCACTGAGGGCAGGTATCTTTTCACCACCGACCCCCAAACACCAGCGTGCTGTGTTTCACCTTTTTGATTTCACCACCGCACTTCGAGCTAAGCGCCAGAGGCTGGATTCGCCCAGGAGAAAGGAGCCGCAAGAACGCCTCACCGCTGCTGGCCCGGAGTCCGCTCACGTCCCTGCCGTGCTTCGCGGAGATTGGTCTCAGCCTTCAGGGATTCCCGCCTCGTCACTGCCGTGCCGCGCTGGCATTGGTCTCAGCCTTCAGGGATTACCGCCTCGTCACTGCCGTGCCGCGCTGGGATTGGTCCCTCCTCAAGGGCTTCCCCCACGCTCGTACGGAGGAGTGGAGCTGCGCCTGAGGCCGGGGAGCTTACAAGAGAAGAAATCACCCGGATTGCTGCACCCCGGCCACATTGCACTGAGGTAACCAGCGCGGAGCAAATACAGCGTGCATTCGCACCTGGCAACCACGGGGTGATTCTGTACCGGCAAGTGTTACTGCCTCTCTAGTGGGCTTGCGTGCATTGTGGGATGCCAGGGCCTGGGCAGAGACGATCTGGGCACACTTGAAGTGTATGTTGGGCATATTTCTCTCAATCACTGACCACAAAGTCAGCACCAGAGCTGACTGCGCGATTGGGGGCCCAGTAGATTACCTACCACCGAGCTAAAAGTGAGAAGGAGCCCGCACTTGAGAGATAATTGCCTCGTATTGCAGACATCACCATTTAAGTCCGCAGTTGGTTTTCCAAATAACTTTCCCCACGTCTGGAACTGTGTTTCCATCCAGACCATATCTACAAACTTATTTACCTTTTTCTGACCAAGAACAAGAGAACCTTTTAAAGAAACAGCTTTTATTTTATATGTGGATTCATATCGTTTTGGTCTTGCACAAAGTAGACAAAGATATATTTATTTTTATAAATAAATGGTGTAGTGTCCATTTGTGGTGATTCACTGTATTATTGTGGGTGTTGGTGCAAATACTTTACACATTGCCTTGGGGATAAGCCTGTCTGCTCGTGCCAAGCTACTAAGGGGGTGAGCAGAGGTTATCAACAGTGTGTACCCCCTTACCCTGACTAGAAGTAAGGGTCCATATTTGGACAAAGGTACTTACCTCTGCCAACTAGAGACCCCCAGACCTAACACGAGGTTATTGTGTCACAGCTCCAGTACTTATACCATTTTCTGCCATTGAAGTAGGAAAACTTGAAAGGAAAGTCTTTGTAGTGCACAAGACCCTTCCTTTCCCTGACCCAGCTGCAGGGGCACTACAGAGGGGTGGAGACATCTTTGGGTGAGGACAGGCACAGCCCCATCCAGGGGTCGGTGACAACTCCTCCCAGCACTCTAGCCCAGGTAAGACCCATCAGCCTGGTGATGGGCCATCAGGCTATGCAGGGCACACCTCAGCTCCCTTTGTGTGACTGTCTAGAGTGAATGCGCAAACAGCCCAATGGTCAACCCCCCCTCAGACATGGATTCCGCAGGCAGAGGCACAGAATGGTAAAACAGTAAAAATGCCCTCTTTCCAAATGTCGCATTTTCAAACACACACTTTAAAAAACAACTTAACACAGTGATGTATATTCAAATTGTGAGTTCACGGAACCCCAAACTCCAATTCTCTATCTCTTCCAGATTAGAAAATACACTCATAAGAGTTTACAAGGCAGCTCCAATGATAATCTATGGGAGAGATAGCCTTTGCAGTCATGAAAAACGAAATTAGTTATTTCACTAAAATACACAAGTATATGTCCTACCTTTTAAGTACACTGCACCCTGCCAATGCATCTGCCTTGGGCCTACTTTAGGGGTGCATTACAAGTAGTAAAAGGGAAGGATTAAGCCTGGCAAGTGGTTGCACTTACCTGGTCGGCATGACAGTTCAGAACTGCACACACAAATACTGCGGTGGCAAGTCTGAGACATGGTTGAAGGGTTATTCATGTGGGGGACACAATCAGTGTGCAGGCCCACTGGTAATGTGTGAATTATAGGCCCTGAGCAAAACACAGTGCACTTCGCTCAGGACTTACAAGCAAATCAGATGTGCCTGTTGGATAAACCAATCACTGAGACAATTTACATAGGGAGCACTTGCACTTTAGCACTGATCAGCAGTGGTAAAGTGCCCAGAGTCCTAAAACCAGCAACAAAACAAAATGCAGTACACTGTCAAAAACAGGAGGTCATAAGCAAAAAATACAAGGGAAGAACATGCCAAGTTGCCAGGTCTAACACACTTCCTCACTTTTTGCTCGTAGGGTACTACCTCTCGCTATCTGTGCCCAGGTGAGCTTCACTGGCTCTAATTTAACTTGCTTCTCATTAATTTCTGACCTTTCCATAGTGGCTGGAACACGGGCCCTCAATATTAGCCTGGGTGCTGCACTTCTCTCCTCAATGGACTACAAGCACCCACCAGAAGACAAACACAGCAGAGCCAGGCAGGCAGAAGTGACTCAATGATCTCACTGTAAATCCAGTCGGTTGAGTGGGATGACGTGGTGTCGGACCCTCTGGCAGCTGCACAGGTATCATGTGGCGTGCCTGGATTTAACCACTCCTTGTCACCGCTCTGCAGCAGGACCACACGGGAAACTGGTCAGACTTCCAGTGACCCTCCCTACTTCACATAGCAAGCAACAAGTGTAGACTGCCTCGTCGCCAATGTTGGAGGGAGGGGATGGTACTATCACATAGGCCCCACTCTGGCACATTGGTACTAAGGCTGATAGGATATATGAACAATGCCATGAGAGGCTATTGCACCTTTTTTTATTCCCTCGAGCCATGCCCGGCTGTCAGGATGCATATGCCCCCAGAAAGGGTCGGGGTCACAATCCTACAAACAACGGTGGAGTGTGCCACCCGGCTACTACTATATAGTAGTAGCCGGGTGGCACACTCCACCGTTGTTTGTAGGATTGTGACCCCGACCCTTTCTGGGACAGGAGTCGCAATGCAGACAAATTGCAAATTTGTATGCCTTGATAGAGGTCTGCTGTATCAGGATTTGACTCTCTCCTGTTGGCAGGAACCGAATAAGGCTTACGCTGCCAATCTCTACTCTATAGCTAATTAAAAGCGGCTCAGTAGATGCCACCTCGAGTGAGGGAAGGGCCAGCAACACAGTGTCCGGTTGGATTCATTCTCATTCAGGCCCAATCACTGGACTTCTATACTGTTCTTAACTGTTATGGTAAGAGCAGACAGTAAGTACTCTTAACTCGCAGAATACTTTTATTACAATGCAGGACTCATCTTGTTAAAATTTGACCTTACCAGTCCCACCAGGACGAAAATCTGTAGACCTAGAATTCTCGAAGAACGGACCACAGAAGACCTTCTGAGCAGCAAATGAAGCAATAAATGGAAGCCAGCAGGGAGAGTGGAGATAGGAATCTAAGTTGGGCCAGACCAGAGGAGCACAAAAGAAGTGCCTGCAGAAATGAAAAGAATGCCCCCAAAGACTATATATAAGCTGAGGAACAAAAGCAGAAAAAAAGCAAATAAGGTTCATGAAGAGGGCTGGTGAACAAATAGCGCATCGGCAGTAAGCCCTATAAAGCGCGGAACCGCATACTACACCGATGAAAAGGGATGCGCAAGAAAGAGCCCAGAAGTTTGTGCTCCCCAGATCGAAAGCCATTCCTGCCTGCCCTGCACCCCAGCCTTCACAGACTGGTCACACACACCCTGAGAGCAGGCAATAAGGTCCCGCCTCTGTGCTCCTACTCTCGAAGTGCCAAACATTTCCAAGACCTTTCTCCATCTGAACCCTGACATGCTGTTTCATGCTGGCCTTCATCCTCCCATTTTACATGGAGTCTCCATCTGATTTCTTGCCTGATTATTATTTACAAGGGGAGGCAGATTGTGTCTTTTAGGGGGAAAAAACTCTTTTCAGTGAGCAAGCTTCATGCCGCAAAGGACGAATCTGGACACAGCACAATGCGAAACATTTGCTGCAATAGCTTCATTTGTACTTGAAGCACATTTACTAGCATGTCCTATATTCGTGAGAACAATGGCAGCTCATGTAACATTCATTTAGAAACCAGTCCAAGGCAAATTGTCATGGGTTCAGCCAAATGATCTGTCTCTGCTGGGGATTAGTTGAGGAGAAAGGCAGGTTGCTGACTTACCTGTTTTCGCGTTTACCTCGCTCGCCACCAGGGCGCCTTGTCTCGTCCAACCCCGCCGTCTCTCCTTCTGTTTGCAAGGCCGAGCCCACGTGCTGGAGTGACACGCAAACTCTCTTCCAGATTTAGCATCTGCTGGTCACGCGACAGACACCTACTATACTCCTGCACGGGATACCTTCCTTGACATGACATGCTTCCCAAATCGACAGACTGCTTTCACTGCAGAGTAGCTGGAAGCAACGGTGCCTTTTGGCCTCCAACCCCCTTGAAACTATATACAGATAATTAAATGTGCTTTGAGCGAAAAGGAACACAAAGTACTTAAACTCATTCAGCCATTTTGCAAACATCACATTATATATTCTACACAGACAAGAAAGAAAAAACGAACAAACGAATTTTACATCAGAAGTAGGCAGAGCCTGTTACTCACGTCTGCAATTGGTGGTGTGCAGCCAGAGAAGTGACAGGGAGAAATGACAAGTTATGTGCCATGAACTTATTTCTCACAGTTTTTTTTTATACATGCGTCGCGATTTCGTGAAAATTAATACTCAAGACTGATACACTATTGGGATATGAAAGAAGATTGCATATCCTCTTAGAGAGAGGGTATTTTATTTGTATTTTGTTAAAGTGTAATCATAATAGTATTTAATTTAAAAACCTTTATGGCCAATATTGTATTTCCAATGTAACGACAGCCTGTATTTCTTCTTTCTAGTTTTAATCATCCAATAAATTATTAATTCAGCTCAGTTATTCGGTACATATATTTAATTAATATGTCATTATTTGTATCACTTTTTGACAACTCCATCGTGTAAACATCACATTACAAAAACATATGAAAGTTTATATACAAAAAAAGTCACATCTTCACATTACTCGAACCCTTCCCATACACCCCATTCATACCCACTCAAACAAGCTCCGTTTAACCACTCGTACCTCCGCAGGATTTCTCATTGGCCCAACATAGAGCTCGTCTTCCTTTTCTTCCTTAATTGTTGCATCAAATCTAGGGACCTCCAAGGAAGGGCAATGCACGTTTCGTTGAAAGTATCGCTTTACAACTAGGGGTGGGCGGAATTTGCAAAATTCACTTTCGCAAACTATCGCGAAAATGTAAAAAATCTCCGCAAACACGCGGAAATATCGCGAAGACGCAGAAGTTTTTTTCCCGGCCGTTCACGGTATTTTCTGCATGATCGCGGCTCGCCAACTTACCCATGCGGTTGCTCACGGGCGCGGCCATCTTGTTTTCACTTGTCCCACCCGCTTGCGTTCGATATGACGTGCCCGCGTCCTCACGCTCTCGCTCGTGGTGGAGAATGACGTGTTCAAGATCTCAATCATCTCATACTCTCGCGGTGCATGATCACGAGAAGAAAGACGTGATTGTGTGACGAATTACGTGATCGCACGACAAATGACGTTAATGCGGGCACGAACTGTCACGAGACAGCGCAAATGGCTACCAACAATCCAACATCTCGTGGAGAACGCGACCGGATCGGGAAAACTTGTCGGCGAACGCGGGGATTCAGGTAAGGCAATCGCGCGCACGCAGAATGTATTTTTTTACTGCGCGAGCAAGAAAAAAAATTCCGGTAAAATGAGGATTGCGGAAATTTTGACATTTTCGCGCTCTCTGCGGAACGCGAAAATGTCAAATTATCGCAATTTCCGCGAGCGGAACGGAATTTTCGCCCAGGCCTATTTACAACCACCCTCTTCAGGACCTAGTTCAAATAATCTTCTGAGGTGTGTTCTCTTTTGGGTTCTCAATGCCTTTCTGAAGTAGACCTAAAATACTCCGAAACGCACAAATCGTAGTAAAAAGGGGGAATTTCATATTCTCTAATCCAAAGTAAATCTCTCTCCGAAGAGGTCTCCACTTTTCTCTTTTTGCGAATCCCAAAGTATTTCGCCTCCTAATAAATAAATACAATAAGGCGACGTTCACATTTGTAATGTGTGTTAGTTAATCCTATCTCAGTGTCGTTCTGTTGCAAAAGCCCATCCATGTGTTATATCAACCTGCAGGGAAAAACGTGTATTCTCAATAAATGGCTTTTTAACGTTTTTTGGACTTTAAGGGAAGGAAAAGAAGCATAACAGAGACAAGTGATTGGTAATTCGCTGTTATGGAGTGATTAAGGGAGGAGCCCTTGTGTTTTTTTTGTACTTTCATCTATCATTATATAGAGCACTCCATATGATTTTTTACCAATACTCATTTATTTCAGTTTAACTTAGGCACAGAGAGATGTGAACGAATTTTGAAAATGCTGTCTAGTGGCTAAGTTGCTCACCTGGAAATGTGACGAGGTAGGATGTCATCCTGCTTTCGACACAAAAATGTGTGATATTGGTAAAGATACTTAGTGACCAAAATGTTAACAGTGTGTAATGTGAATATATAAAAACCCCTCTTGATGGATGTGATACTGAATAGTCACTAAGCCTTCACACATGTATAGGCATGTGATGCTTCGCAGTTATGTGCAATATAAATATCCTCCCCAGGAGTTGAGTGCAGCACTGTTGATTGCTCCATTTGCATGGGGATGCCTTTTTTCCTGCTGCTGGATAGTAATGCAAATAATTTGGCACAGCAGAGTGACAAACAGCCTGAGCTCTGATCCTGAGCTGAGCCAGAGAACTATGATATTCTTGGATAATCCATATCCTGTACAAGCGTCTTTTTTGTGACTTGCAGAATTGATTCCCGCACGGGTTGTGCCCCAATTTGATATGTCACTTGTCTCCATAGGTAAAAGGGAAGTGAGGATGCACTCTAAGGCAGCCCCACAATAGATGTATAATGACGTGTCACTGCAGACAAGACAGTAAACTACACTGAACTTCCCTATGAGTGTACACTAACATTATGAGGCCTACCCCAGGTCAATAACCAATTCTGTAGACACCCCGCTGTGCCAGGCTACCTGTACACAGTGACTGGGCTGCACATGACAGGAGTCTGCCATGGCTGTATGTCAGAAGCCCACGTGAGCTTAGCACGCATGCCTTTATAACACCAGCATTAGTACGAACGCATTGTTACAACACATTTCTTTAGCGCATTAGGGGAGACAGTGGACTTTGGAATAGTATAATTTACCTTTTCAACTCCAGTCTGCGCAACAGTAGGGCAGGTGTTGAACTTTAAATCGAACAGCACTCCACCAGTGCACCCCTAAAGAAAGTTGTTGTAACGAAATGCGTGATAAACAAATGTGTGATAGCAACACATGTGTGCTAATGCCGGTGTTATAAAGGCACAGTGTGATTCCAGTCTCCCAAACAAAGAAATTTCATGTGTTGACATATAACCAACCAAGTGCCCCTTAACCCTGCCGCATCGCAGTGGCCTTATCTTAAAAGGTGGACACTGGTGGTAAACATGCGCTGTCCATTGATCATGAGTTTAATGAGGGTGAGTCACAGGTTATAAGGTTTTCCCACAGTGAAAGGTAGAAAAACATGATCAAAAAGCGAAAAATCTGAGCCAATTACATGAGCAGAACCAATTGTTTCACACCTTGTCATGGAGAAGAGGGCCTGGCCATGTACAGATACTCATTGGAAGGAGGCACAGGGGTCAAGATGTGAGCATTGATTCCCAGGCATGCTGCCATTTTTAGGTCTCGCCTGGCGTCGCAGCGCATGCGCTACCCGTTCTGCGAGATCTATTGTTGTCGGGTTGATTTCGGAAGTGGAGTGGAAGCTCCGCCCATGCATTTGATTGGCGCGAGTCATTCTTTATGGTAAGCGGTGGCCTCCGAATAAAATTGAGGCTTTTTGGTGACCACCCTGTCTCCTTTAGGCCCCGCCCATCCGGACTCGAGTGTGTACTGGGGGCATTAGTCTGTCTCCTTTATCTGGTGGGTAAGCACTTTTTTTTTTCTTGATTAGCGCAATGGCATGGCGACAGCTTGCTTATTGTGTTTTAGTATCGCTGCAAACATGCTGTACAGGGCTCTACCTGGCGACATGTCAGCAATATCGGCCGTTACGGTGCCGCACGCCGCATGCTGGGTCGCCGCTCACATAATGGAGCTTATAATGATGGAGTGCGGAGCGCCTCTGCGGCCCCCTCCCCGTGCACTGTGCATTGTGTTTTAGTATCACTGCAAACGTGCTGTACAGGGCTCTGCCTCGCCACATGTCAGCAATATCGGCCGTTAGGGTGCAGCACGCCGTGCGCTTTGTTGCCGCTCGCATAATGGGTATGATTATGATGGAGCGCGGAGCTCCTCTGCAGCCCCTCCCCACGCACAGGTCTGCTGCAGTGAGCTCCGGCATCAGCGAGTGCGCCTGCGATGCCCTCCCGAACCGGAGGTGCCAAGAGGGAGGAGGCAGGTCTCAGAGATGCTGCCTTGGTCTTCGGGCGCTTTAGGAAGTCTAGCTCACCGCTAAACAACCCAGTGGCTCTAACTCATCACCCTGAACGGCAGGTACGGCTCACAGCGGCTCCAACTCTTCCCTGAACACCCCGGGCTTGTATAGCTCACCCAGGTATTATAACTCACCCCCAAAGAGCCCAGCAGGTCTACCCCACAGCTGAAAGCTCAAACAGGCCCAGCCCACCATGGAACACCCCAGCAGGTCCAGCTCACTCCTGGAGCTAGCCCCCAAATACCACCAACTGGTCTAGCCCCCCTTTAACATTCCCAACGAGTGTAGCTCACCCAGTTAAGGTTCACCCCTGAAAGCATTGAAGGTCCAGCTGGAGTAGCTCAATCTGGAACACTCCTAGGAGGCCCAGCTCACTCCTGAATACCGCCACCAGGTGCAGCTCCACACTAAAGCACCTGCAGCAGATGTTGCTCACACCTGCACCTCAGCAGGTATAGTTCACACTGGATTACCCTCAGCAGGCCCAGCTCATCCTGACCCCCCCGCAGGTCCATCTCACCCCTGAACACCCCAGAAGGGCCAGCTAACCCCAGAACACCACAAACAGGCACAGCTTTCCCTTAGAATCTCTCAGCAGATGCAGCTCACATATGAACTCCTCCAGCAGGTCCATCTCTTCTTAAAATACTCCCAGTACATATGGGTCAACCACCCCTGCTCCTTAACCACCAGCAGGTCTAGCTCAGCCATGGATTCCCAAGACAGGTCTAGCTCACTCTTGAACAACCCGGGTAGAAATAACTCACTAATGAGTGAGCACGCCTAGCAGGTCTTGCTGACCCTTGAACATTCCCAGCAAAGTCTAACTCACACTAGGATTACCTACCTGATGTATTGTATTGTTAAACAACCCCCTAGCATGTGAGGATAACCCTCATCTGCCCCCAGGCAGATAGCCCCCCCAACACCTCCAACAAGACTAGCTCACCCCCAAACCGCCTCCAGCATATCTAGCTTATTAGAGAACCACAATTAGCTAAAGCGCACCCTAAACACCCCTAGCACTCTACCTCACTGTTCAGCACATCAGCACGTTTTGCTCACTTTATCAAATCCCCCCAGTAGGTTTAGCTCACTTTCGAACACCCTCAGCAGGTATAGCTCACCTGAAGACCTCAGCATGTGTAGTTTACCCTTGAACATCCTGGAAGGTCCAACTGACTTTCAAACAAACATAACCATTCTAGCTCACTCTCAAACTGCCCCTGCAGCTTAAGCTCGATTGCCCCTGTAGGTTTAGCTAACTTTCTAAACCCCCAGCAGGTCTAGCACACCCTGGAGCATCATAGCTGGCCTAGTTCTCTCTTGAATACCTCCAAAAGGCCTAGGGTACACCACAAAACCTTCAGCCGGTGCAACTCACCTCCAAACAATCCCGGCAGGTCCTTCATGCTTTAACACTGCCGAAGGACATAACTCACCTTTGAAGGTACTCCACAGTTTTGGCTAATTCTCAAACATCACCAGGCGGTCTGGCTCACCTTGGAACTTCCAGCTGGCCTAATTTACTCTCGAACACCCCTAACATATCTAGCTTATAAAAGAAAACCTTCAGTCCATACAACTCCCACTCGAAGAACAACAAATGGTTCTCCTTCTTCTCAAATACCCCAGCACATCTACTTGAACCTCGAATAACCCCAGCAGATCTAACTTGCATCCAAATGACCCAGCATGTTTATATCCTCATAGACCACACCAGCAGGTTGTGCTCACTAGTTAGTGACCACCCCACAGAAGGCACAATTCACTCTCAAACTCCCTCAAAATGTGTAACCAAGACTCAAGCACCCCTCGAACACCTAGCTTGCCCTTAAACACCCCTGCACATCTACTAAAACAGTGATCCCCAACATCAGGCCATGCTCATCCTGGAGCATCCCCAGCAGCCTCCCTCTCTCTCAAACACCACCAGTAAGTCTAACTCACCGTCATACTTCCCCAGTAGGCCTGCTTCCCCATCACATTTGTCCAGCACGTCTAGCTCACTTTCCAGCACCCCTAGAAGCCCAACTCTCTCCCAAGCCGCAGCAGGCCTGCCTCATCGTCAAACACTCCAAAGGGCTCTATCTAAACAACCCATAGCAGTCCTCCAGGTCACCTCCTTAACCTCAAACACCCCAGAATGTTTCCTGCCCCTCATCAACACCAAACACCACCAGCAAGCCCCTGGATCAACCTTCTTACCCTCAATCACATCCAGTAGGTCTTGGGGCCACCTCCTTATCTACAAGCTCCTGCAGCCGGTGTCTGGGTCACTATAATCATCATCACACCACCTTAGAAGGACTTCTTCCTTATTGGGTAAATCCATCAAGAAACGCTCATTCTTGAACAGTCCCAGCATAGCTCCTGCATCACTGGGCAGCTCAATACACCTCACCACTACACTAAGCACCGGCTGCAGGTCTACCTCCCTGTCAACCACCATGTCAGAACAAGCATTTGCAATGCAATAGGTCTCGCATTTACGCGAGATTAAGCTACTGGCATTGTAAATGACAATGCCTTTTATTTATGTTTTTGAAACCAAAACATCAATAAAAGGCATTGCCATTTACAGTGCCAACAGCTCAATCTCCCGTAAATGCGAGACCCATTGCATTGCAAATGCTTTTTGAAATGGGGAACTGATGTCGCTTGATAGCATAGACATTTTTAGGACTTTTTCTCACCATCTTGGGGGTATTTCTGGCCCTCCTCCAGAGTCGAGGAGCTCCTATGCACACCTTGCTGTTCTTCCCAACCTGCTGATTGTGCTCCTGCCTGCACTCATACTAACTTTAAGTCAGCACATCCGGAGAAGGCTGTTGTATGGAATGGGCCCATGCTCCCAGTCTGGGTACGAACATCCATAAACTGGGACCATGCACCTCATGTGCAAAAGGATCTCTAGTATTTGTTCTACAGTCTGTTAAGTAGTCTTTGAATCTCCTCCCGTTGGAATATAGTTTTCTTCCTCAGAAACGGTATATTTCATATTGTTTCCAACTGCTATACATTTCATATTTTGACTGTCAAAAACGTAATCTGCCCTGGTTAAGAAAAAAAATGCGCGTTGTCTTTGTTCTAAAACAAGCTATACTGCGATAATCTAACAATGGGTAATGTATGTTATTTTATAATGAATTACGCTTGTTCTTCGGTTGTAATAAAATCAGTTATTCATCAAATTTTGCTAACTGCTAATTTGTAGGAGCACGTTAATTCCATTTAGTGGGAGCGGCTGTATTTATCTTCGTAATCCATTCTTGTGCTCTAACCATCCGCAAATGTGTATCAAGACAAATGCATGTTTCCTGGCTGGCTCCTGGCTGCCTGCTGCCTTGCAGTAAAAAGGTCACACGCGGCCAGAGGAACGCGGGAGATTGGCTCAGCAACGGAGCTCGTTTCTTTAATCATGAACCATGCCCGCAAACGCAGAAAGACGTAGACTGGTCACGTGTACTAGGAAAACTCTGGACTAACGAGTGCAGCTGTACATGGCACAAACATGGACCCCTAAAATGAACACTGCGGCACTCTAAATGTCATTGAGAAATATCTGATGATATCTAGAACTTGGATTTTTCCATCCTGGAGTTTGGTGTTAAAGAAAGCTTCAGACAAAATAAAAAGAAGGATAAAAGTCGGGTAACCTATTAGAAGAAACATTTCTGTTTGAACACACTATCAAAACACCACAGGAAGTAATAACGCAGCAAACAGTTTTCATTGTAGACCTGGGTTTCTTTTGCCTGCAGTCGTTCGTAGTCTTTCCCATGTGTTCTAGTTATGCTGTCGCCTCTGTCATTCAAGTCAACACTTGAATGAGGGTTTGGTGGGCTTCTGTTGTGTGAGCCATCTTTGCTAGGATTGGTTAATGGAACGGTTTGTCTATGCCCTGTGCATTACCAGCAGTTTGCCAGTTTATCCTCGGTTATGGCTTGTTTCTCCTTCAAAAAACTATGGGGCATATTATCAAGGCAGGCGATAAAATTATCGCCGCTTTAGCGGCAGAAAACTGCCGCTAAAACTGCGATAATGGGCTTGATAATATGCTCTATGGAATTCCAATTGAAGCCCATGCTAGATGTGAAGGACATCTAACCTGAGCTTCAATTGGAATTCCATAGAGCATATTATCAAGCCCATTATCGCCGTTTTAGCGGCAGTTTTCTGCCGCTAAAGCGGCGATAATTTTATCGCCTGGCTTGATAATATGCCCCCATGGTTTTTTAACCTGTCTCATGTGCATGAGCAATGGAATTCACAGATTTAGCATTGAGGTACCCTTCCATCCTTCAACCACTTTACTTTTGAGCTACTTCAAATTGTTTAGCCATGCCTCCCTTTCTCCAGGGAGGTCCTTCTTCTATGCCGAGATATATGCTATCCTTCTGCTTTCTCCCATCATTTTGGCAAAAAAGGTAGAAATCTGACTAATTGTGCCTTTGCGTTGACCTCTGATGCTTAAATGATACCATTTTGGTGGAAAAACTTGTGCTCTCATATATTGGTGATCTCACTGTAGCCGAGGCCAAATGGTTCACAAAGTTAGATCTTCTGGCAGTTATCAAGCTGGTGAAAGTAGACATTCAATCTAGCTATCTGATGGTGTTTGTTACATGTGATGGTAGGTTTCGATTCCGCCACAAACCTTTTGGATTGGCCTGTGCTCCACCTATTTTTTGTGAATTATGACATTCTTTAAAGATTTAAATTTGTAGTTGTCTTTAAGGGCAATGTTTTGACTTTCACCAATTCTGTATCAGAACATGATGTTACTGTTGCTAGATATATGACCTTGTTATAAGTTAAGGCTATTGCTTTGAGAAAACAAGTGTTTCTTTCACTAATGAAGTGGAGAATGTAGGTATTAATACTGGTCAATGGGTTAGACCAATACATGGTTTGGTCAGTGACATTGCCAATGCTGCTGCACCCAAGGACAGAGATCAGTTGTATTCCTTCTTTGGTCTCTGTAAATTTTATGCAAAGTTCTTGAAGGGCTGCACAATTGAACAAAATTGTACAGAGTGCTTCTCAAATATTTGGGCTAGTTTGTGTGGTCAGTACGCTGCTATGCAAATTTTGAGCCCATCAAAAAAGAAATGTGAGCTCCTGCCCTGCATCCTTATGTGGAGGGATATACAACATTTGTGAACATCACTGCAGAGGTGTCCATTGCTTATGCTTTGAGAACACTCAAACAAGTGGAGAGAAAATAGTCTGTTACTAATGTGTGTGGGGAGTGGAAAAGTTTGAATCATGTGTGGGGGAGACCATTTATTATTAGATCTCACCCTATCCCTCTTGTTGGTGTTTTGAGTGACGAAAAGATCACAAGGCAAGATTAACTTCACTTTTAGCCAAACCGCTAGATTTTAAATTCAAAGTTATAAACATTTCAATTTCAGGTGACAGGAATGTGAAGGATGATGTTCTTTCAAGATGTCCTATTGTTAATTTTACTTAAATGTTATCTTCTAGTTTTGCTGTATGGAGTGTTTTGTATGGGATTCTGCTTGTGGGTATCTTATGACATAGATGTGGTTATCAGGATCAACCCATAATGGGACTGTTTACATATACCCAGTGTATTCCAAGCAGTTTGCCAGTTTAGCTGTTGGTTCTGTTGCTGCGATCTATTGATCATTTCACCTTCAATATACTGTCCTATGCAACTTCTTTTAAGTCTTCTTGCAGATATGGATAGTTCTGTGTGAAATGCTTTCTTCAACAACTAGAAGTCATGCTGATATTTCAGGACTTTCTATCTCTTATTTTTGGTCTACGAAGAGGGTGTTTACCCATGCCTCCAGGTTTCCGACAATAGTTTGTATGTGCCTCAAGGTGATAGTATAGTGGGGGTGTTACATAAACTGCTCTTTGTCCCACTCTGCTGTTAAAGTGGAGGTAATAAGCCGATGGTTTGAAATGATCTAGAAGATTTTTATTAGAATGACAACAATTAGGCTCATACTAGAATGGGAAACTAAACACAGGGAAGAGGCCTACATTTGAGCCTTTAGAGGAGAATAAATATGTAGGACATGCAAGTACACTGTGACTCCTTGTATTAGAAAGAATGCTCCTCCCACTAATACTATATGTTGGACTTGGCCCTTTTGGCAGGTTCACCCAGAAACCTTTTGCGTTTTCCTAGCCTTTTTCTGTAACCTGGTGTTGGTGATTTTAGGCCTCTGAGCACTTTAGCACTGGGGTCCAGTGTAAAGTGTGTGCGCTCTCTGTGTATGTGTGGTGAGATGGGCCTGCCCTCCCATAGGAATGCATGGGGGATATGTGTGTCCCTGGTAGTTCCTGGTGTGAGAGGAGTGCAGGGTCGAGTTTGGTATGTGCGAACTCGTGAGAATGAATTCTGCGCATTGGTGTGCGCAGATTTATGGTGACTGGTGGAGAAGTGCCACTTCTAGAAGTTGGCATTTCTGTGTACTGTGTGTCTGCCTGCCTGATGTGGAGTGCATGTCTGGCTTGTGATTGACAGGAGCTGAGAGGGGTGAGGAATTGCAGGAGCCAGTGTGAGTCTGCCCGGTAGTGAATGGGGAGATCTGCATGTAGATGGGAGGGAGGAGTTGCACCTGGGACCTGAATAGGGCTGTGCCTTCCCTCCACAATGCCGGCTCCGTCCCCTGTGGTGCGTCTGAGTACCTAGCCCCCACCTGACAAGGGAGAGAGGAGCTGAGCACAACAGTGCTCCCAAGCTCCCCTGAACCAGTTGCATCTGGGTTTTCCCCAGCCCTATGCTGTGTCACAAAGGGAAAATGTTGTATAAATATAGAGGCTGTGTCCCCATAATGTGGTTCAGTTCCTGTTCAGGCATGGGTGCTGTTCCTGATGCTGAGGGGGCATGCTGCTGCTGGGGCCCAGGAGGACCTGCCAGGAGGGCTGCCTCTCTGGGCCCAGCATTGTTGCCCTGATCCTAAAGACTTTCTTCTGGTTGCACCTAGCACCTGGTGAGCGACATACTTTCTCCAAAGGAAGAGGAGCGCGTGGAACTGTTGCAGCGCTGTGCTGCATATGGAGGTGGAGGTAATCCCCAGCATAGGGATTCCCCCTGTGATGCTGTGACCAAGCGGGAGCCCACCCCGCATTCTGCCACACCGAGAAGGAGCCTACCCCGCTGTATACATATTTTTACGGCGGGTGCCCACCCCGCAGCATCGGAGCTTCATTTGAAGCGGGTGCCCAGCCCGCAATTATCTTTATGTCAAGAGCGGGTGCCCACCCCGCATTGCCATGTTTGCAGAGGAAAAGATTCACCGCTGTGACCCGGGACAGACAAAACCGGAAACCAGACAGCCTGCCTGGTTGCAGGCAGAGCCGAGGAGAAGTTGGGCCGGAAGTGAAGCGCCGGCCGGAAGACCCAGGCGGGAGCCGGGCGCCTGTGGGAGACTAAGCCTGGCTCCAGGCGGGGCTCCCCGGGAGTGAAGGGAGAAGCCCCGCGTGTGTCACCGTCCAGGAGGTTGACAGGCAGCGCTGCACTGGAGGCGAGGCAGGGCACCCGTGTGGACAGGAGAGCCCCACGTGCAGCCTCAGAGGGGAGAAAAGAGACTCACAGGTCCAAGTTCAAGTCCCGGTCCTAAGAAGGGGGACCAGGCGAAGAGAGCCGACGGAGCCTCCCCAGCGAGGAAGGAAACCCAGACGAGTCCCACAGTCCAGTGAGTGGGGCTTGAGTAGTGAGGCGTGAGGCACAGTGTTGGTGCCTGAGCGGTCCCGCCAACAAGGGGGCATGTCTTGCAGAAAGAGCCCCGGGGGGCTCACACGGACATTGTTGGTTGTTGAGGATGTGTGGGGGCACATTGTCGGTGCCCGCCCTGGTGCCTCTGCCTATGATATTTTTCCAGCTGCCCCACATGATAGCGGGCTGGTGAACGGATTGCGCATTTTTATTATTTCAGAGTCCCAGAGCGGGACTCCCACGATCACTGTTTGGGCCAGTACTTGTCTGCTCAGTTTCCCCGCTGCCCCTGCGAGAGAGCAGGCAGCTACAGCATTGGGCACCATTTCTTTTTTATGATAGAGTCCCTGAGGGGAACAGGAGGGCACAGTGGTGCCCATGCCCACGTTCCTTCCACAGCTGCCCAGTAATTAGTCGGCAGCTGCAACGTTTAGGCCAATGCCTGTGCGCACTTTATGCTGCTGCATTGGCAGCCGGCCCTAACATTGGGACATAGGGCATTCAAGCCCCTTTGAGAAGGCCAGTTGGCCTGGGGGCAGTTTGGTGACATGGGTAGAGCACCAGGCTTGGGCAAGTTGTGTAATGTGTCCATTACTAGGAGTGTTGCCAAAATAGGGATTTAGGCCCCTTGTATCTATGCTAATGTGTTTATGCAGGGGATGCCTAATGTGTACTGTGCTTATGCTAATGAGGTATGGGCCTAATGTGAGATGCCTAATGTCATGTTATGATGTTTTGGGGAGTGCCTATTTGCATACTGTAGTTTATGTTACAGGCTGACGCTGAGTACAGTGGTTACCAGTAGTTACTGGTTGTGTCCTATGTTTATGATAAGTTCTACATTTACTAAGTTCACTTTGTGATGGTACTGACAGTGGTCCAGTTGGCCCTGTCAGGTGTAAATAATCCCTTGTAGATAGGACCCAGTGCCAGTTGGCACAGTGTATATTGTGTGATTACTATTCTAATGTGTTATGAGAATACAAAGGCCATTTTTGATATAACCTTGTGTGGAGTTCCTTTTGTAGTGTGCCTGGGATGTTGCTGCTGTGTGCGTGCGCAAATGCTTTGCACATGGCCACCGGGATAAGCCTGACTGCTCGTGCCAAGCTACCAAGGGGGTGAGCAGGGGTTATCTTTGGCGTGTAACTCCCTTGCCCTGACTAGAGTGGTGGTCTCTGCCTGGCTTTGGCGTAAGCCTTAGCCAACCAGAAATCCCATTTCTAACACTATACAATCTGTTTATTTATCTAGATATATAAATAGGTTGAAGCAGTGCCTAATTTGTACCGGTGTTTGCCATTACTCAGTACTGGCACTTATTTTCAAACACTGGCACTTATTCATTAAAGTACACCACAAAGTGGTGTTGTCTGTCTAGTTTTAAGCAACGTACTAAAGTAGAGTGCTTATCAATTCAAAGTACTAAACAAATATTTACAACTAACACTGCCATGCCTTCCCTAAAGCTTGTGATGGCCAGGAATTGTCCACATTTTCACACTTCTGTTGATTAGTAAGTAATGCTGGCACTGACATTTGACAGTGGTGGAAGGAGCTGTTGGTGATGTCATATGTGGTGGCAGATGTTGGAACGTGACAGTTATATTTTTACAAGTTAAGCACTGGCATGAACTAGACTTAATTGGATGTCAGAGCACCTTGCACAGGTTAATCAACAAATGGTTACAAGTGCAGTGGTCAGGAGGGAGATAATTAGTATAGTGCAATTATGATGGCACAATGGCACTTTTAGCAAAGTTTGTTTTTGTATATGAAGTTAAAACATTAAGATCTTTAACTCTTGTTTGAAGGTTTTAATAGCGGCCAACGATTTCATTGAGGGAAGTAATGAGTTCCAGATGTTATATGCACTAACTAACATGGTCACCCACAGCAGCAAACTGAGTCTGCATAAAAGTTTGAAAAGGATTTGCTGTTTGAAAGTGTGAATTATGTCGATAGAAATGATAGCCAAATGGGCAGGGGATGTATTCTATTTGCACCTAATTCAAGTTCCTGTTTCCCAATACATTCTAGAAGTGCTAACTTGGCTGAGAAAGGTCTCCTCATAAAAAACATACATACGTAGGCGGATTAAATCATTTGAAGAGAGACAGTCCAAAGATGACTGACTAGGGGTTTACCCTAGCCGGCCTATACTTCTACTCTTGCTACACCACTGGTGCTGATATGTAGAATAAATGTATTACAATCAAGATTTATCTAGTAGGAATATCGTTTTTGATAAATGCTGTAACACAGCATTTTTGCACTTGGAAATATTATCCCAATTTTCGATAAAAAAGAAGAATGCTATCATTTGTATGATGTATGATGTTGCATTTTTTAATTGACAAATACATTTTCAGGTAATTTAAATGTCATTGGCAACTCTCTTTGTTTTCATCAGAACATGTTACTATTCCTGGTGATGATAATCATTAGATGTAGAGGGTCACATATTTAGACACAAATATTTAGCGCTGGAAAGGTGACCTTTTCTCAGTGCAAAAAGTGCTTTGCTCTGCTTTGTACGAAGGGGACTTTATGTGGAATAAGCGCAAATAGCCAAAGGGCTTGTCAAAAACCCGATCTACTAAGATAGCCAGACAGGGATTTGCATGAAAAGATACAATTTAACAAGGGGAAATATGTTCATTTCTCAAAAATAAAAACAACACATATTGCATGTGTGCAGAAGAGCACAGGACACACCCAATGTGTAGATCCTTTTGAGTTTATCGTGGAATACAACTATGCATAAAAAATGCTAATAGTTCTGTACTAATTTCCCCCTTGCACAATGCAGGACAGCATTTCTGGCTGCTGCAATGTGTTCTTTAAAAAATAGTAATTCTTGCCCATGGTGTCCACAGAGAAGGTGTCGTAATAAAGCTTTTGAAAACAGACACTGAATGCTAACCTAATGTTTTGAAATAGAAAATTGCTTCTAATGTGTGTGTTCCTTCTTATTTTTCAGAAATCTCTCTGGTAACTGGCTGACTACTTTGTCTTGGCAACTATTTCAAAACCTGAAACTTGAAGAACTGTAAGTACAGACAAGTCTTGGTAACACATGGATTTAAATTAAAAAGGGGTTGTGTCCTCATTATGAACATTCTCAAAGTCTGTACTATGTATGCCAAAGAAACATAAATCAGAAGCACTACCTAAACATAAACCACAACACCTGCTCACAGATTCTTCCTCTAGCATCAACCAGTTGAAAACAATGTACAATCAACACTTTCCAGAAAAGGCACTAGGCATAGCAAAAAAAAGTATGGTGTCTATAAAAGGATTGTCCCAAACTACACTCCCACCAGATGCCACTGTTCAATTAACTACTTACTGTACTTCCACAATAAATTCAGGTGAATTACAAACTGAGATTATCTTTGCAATGAACAGAACTCCAACCTTAAAAAATACACATCCTGGTTCACAGAATAAGAATAAGTGTGATATTAATACAATTGGTGAAATTTGTGTTGTGAGAAATGCTGGTTCTCACAATTTTTGTTGTGAGAACTAGCATTTTCTTCTGTCATAAATCTAGAATTAGAAATGAGAACATGTGTTATCCCAGTAGTGGAGCTGGCAGCTGAATAGGTCATTAACGCTCACAAAAGTGTAGATTTGTAGGCATTCACTATAATTTGTAGTGACGTTGTCCACCACATTTTTACATTTAATTCTACTCACACAAAGGTTAACATATGTGTTTAAACGGTGCAGTAAACTTCACAAACCATTCCTCATTCTTGAACAAGATTTAGAGAAAGTAGGGGCATATTCACAACAGAATGGCAGAGAACGGTGTTACGCCACAATTGGTATCACCACGCTCCCACATTCTGAAGATGCATGGATGCACCGTATTTACAATAATATGGCACACCCCGGCATTTCCCCTAGCACTGCCACTAAAGTTAGCTGCCTAGCGCCAACACCAAAGAAGGCACCCTAGCACAATAGTTTAAGACCAGGTTTTCCCTGGTCTTATTTTTGGCACTGCCTCATATTTGCACCAGCCTTGTAAATAGGGGGCAGCGTAAAAAAGCAATGGGTGTTGCGGCGGAACCCCCACTTCAACACCCATTTCCCACCCCTTTCAGGCTAAGTGCTGCATGAATAGGGGTGTTATTTACAAGGCGGTGTTAGTCCCCGTTAAGTGGCTTAACGCCGCATTGTAAACAGGGCAAAGGGGTTATCTCCACCAGAACGTTAAAAAAAGTCACGTTCTGGTACCAGTAACCCCTTGTGAATATGGCCTGGCGGTTCTCCAAAGGAAAAAAAAACCTTTAGAGAAAAAAGAGTTTTGAATAAATGCACATTACTTTCACACAAACAGGAACACTTTCAACATACTGGGAAGTAGGCGCTCTCGTGAATATAATATCTACGACTGCTGTAGATTGCCTGGGCCAGTCAAAGGATGTATGTAAGCCCCTGTTGGAAACGGCCCTTTTTGCAGGGTTATCCCCAAACTTTTTGCTTCTTCCTCCTTTATTTTTTCTGACCTGTGGTTGTTGGCAATAGGACTCTGAGCACTTTACCACTGCTGATCAGTGCTAAAGTGCATATGCTCTCTGTATAAATTGTTATATTGATTGGTTATCCATGATTGGTATATTTGTTTCACCTGTTAGCCCCTAGTAAAGTGCACTGCGTGTGCCAGGGCTGGTGATTCAAATGCTACTAGTGGGCTGCAGCACTGATTGTGCCACCCACAGGAGTAGCGCTAAATTGATGTCTTAGGCCTGCTTGCAGTGCCTATGTGCAGTCCAGGACTGCCATGTCGACCTGGCCAGTGCACCCAGGCAGACTGTCACGAGACACATGAGTCATGTGTCACCCTCGGGGAGATACTGTGTGAGTCCCCAGAAGTCCTGGCATGCCAGGCAGGTGTGCAACCGGAGGGTTTAGACCCTAGGTTGGGAGACCAGTTGCTGGAGAGAGGTCCTGAACTGGAGGGAGGGACATCTGTAAGCAGTGTCTCTACCAGTTTGTCTTGGAGGTGTACCACTCCGAGTAGGAGGGTGCAGAATTCTGGAAGGGGGTGCAGAGGGAGGGAGTCCTCGCCTCTGACCCCGGTTCACCTGGAGGGTGTAGACCCTAGGTTGGAGGGCCAGGTCCGGGTGTCCCCCCTGACCTGGGATCCCAGTTGCAGGATAGAACCCCTGAACTGGTGGGTGAATGGTGCAGGACACCTGCCGCAGGTGCCCTGACTATTCTAGAAGGGGGTACCGCTCCAGGTGGGGGGGTACAGAGCCCCAAGGAAGAGGAGGACTGGGTATGGAAAAGCCTACCCCAGCCTCCTGTCCAGCCACCGGATACAGGCCCGGGGCTGGTCGGTCAGTGCCAGGTTGTCAGACCCAACCTGACAGGAAAGGAAGTGGACAAAGGGTGCCCAGCACCTGGGGCTACTGCCCCCCACCTTCTGATGCCACAGGGGTTTGAGGGCCCTGAGAGGCATAAGGCCTGGGTCTCATCCCTGACCAGTGTCACTGGTCACTGCGGCTTGCTGTCTGTCTGTTGGGACACACCTGTGGGCAAGTTAAGGCTAGGTGCTGCACAGGTGGTGTCCACAGGTGAAGAGAAGGGTTCCACATGGGTTGGCTTGGTGGACCCTGAGAGTATGGATGGAGAGATCCAACCGGGTTCAGGAAGGCGTAGAACAGGAATAGTACCCTGCTGTTTGGGCCAGTTTCCGTGTTCTATCGCCCTAAGCAGGAAATCCCATCGAGGTATCGCTTGGTCTACCCTGGCTTTAGGCTGGAAGGGGGTTGTGTTGGAAACGGCCCATTTTGCAGGGTTATCCCCAAATTTTTTGCTTCTTCCTCCTTTATTTTTTCTGACCTGTGGTTGTTGGCAATAGGACTCTGAGCACTTTACCACTGCTGATCAGTGCTAAAGTGCATATGCTCTCTGTATAAATTGTTATATTGATTGGTTATCCATGATTGGTATATTTGTTTCACCTGTTAGCCCCTAGTAAAGTGCACTGCGTGTGCCAGGGCTGGTGATTCAAATGCTACTAGTGGGCTGCAGCACTGATTGTGCCACCCACAGGAGTAGCGCTAAATTGATGTCTTAGGCCTGCTTGCAGTGCCTATGTGCAGTCCAGGACTGCCATGTCGACCTGGCCAGTGCACCCACTGACCAGGCCTTATCCTTCCCTTTCTGTACATGTAAGGCATCCCTATGGTGGCCCTAGGTACCCCCCTGGGCTGGGTGCAGTATATCTGAAAGGTAGGGCATGTACTGAGGTGTGTAACATGCCCTGGTAGTGAATTACAGTCATTTTCGTTTTTCACTGCTGAGAGGCTATCTTGCCCATAGGATAGAATGGGGAAGGCTGTTTACATGCCTATCTTCCCATAAGGGCAAGATAGAAAATCCAAGTTTGGTATCTCTGTGTTCAGAATTTAATTATACATCTTTTTAGCAAGATGGTTTTTAAATTCACTGTGTGAGAATAGCACTTTTTAGAAAGTAGCTATTCTCCTGTTTAACCTTCCTGTGTGCCTGTGTGCTGGTTGGCTGAAGGGTGTCATGTGATGGGCCAGGTGGCTCCAGGAGCCTGGATGAGTCAGCAGCAGGGTGAATAGGGAGATCTGCTTTAGATGGGTGGGAGGAGTAGTCCCTGGGTTTGAATAGGGCTGTCCCTGCCAAACACAAAGCTGGCTCCACCCCCTGCTGGCCAGGCTGAGGACTCTGCCTCTGCTGGCACAAAGAAGGCTCCACCTCCTGCTGAGCATCTAACGACCCTGCCCCTCACTCTGAAAGGAACCAGGTGCTCCAGAGCAGAGCACACCCAGGAACCGGTTTGAGCAGGGGAATCCCCCCACTGGAACAAAGAGAGACAAAGGCTTGGAGGGGTTAAGAAGAGGACCCCAGACACCTAAAACTTTAGATCACTTTGGAACTAAGAAGGAACCTCTGCCAAGGAGAAAGCTGAAAGGACTGAAGAGGAGAAGACTGCCTGCTTGCTGTTTTGCTTTGCTGCCAAGGAGAGGGGAAGGACTTTGCTGTGTCCCCTTCTTTTGATTCTGATCTCCAAGGGCCTGAGAAGAGCTGGCTCCCTGTTAAGAAGTCCCAGGAACAAAAGGACTTCACCACCAGCTCCCCTGGAACTCTGCTGAGAGAGTTCTGACCTGCCTTGGAGTGCTTGCCCAGTCTTGGGGCCTCAGGAGGTCGTTGTGCTGAGTTTGGGAGCTGGGAAGCAGAAGCGTGAACAAGAGTGACTGGTACCCAACGCATCATCCGATTGCGTGTCGCAAAACGAGAGTGCGTGGAAAATTTCATCGCGGCACCATCGCAACACGCAGGGTCTCCGCATCGCCGAGTGCGTCGAGCATCGTCCCGAAGCGTGAAGCTTCCTGCCATTGCGAGGGTTGTCGCAGAACCAGTTTGCGGGCCGCACCACTGCCGGTGCGTGAAAAGTCTCCAATCGCTGCGTGCGTCGACGCAGAGTCCCATTCCATGGCGCATCGAGAGTTGCGGCGCCGGAAGGCAACGCTGCGCCACGCATCGCACCACATCGAAGAGTGTCGCATCGAACCTGTGCGTGAAGCTTCCCCCCAAGAAACCTACGCAACGAAAGCCAAAGGTATCGCATCCTCCCCCTACAGATCGGAGCCGGCGCATCCACCTCTGCTGCGTGAAGCAGGGCTGCTGCAAAGCCTCCCCAGGATCTCAGGAGCATCGCATCGCCTTTGCCATCTTCCTTGTTATAGCTTTTGGGAACCTTATCGCAACTACAGGTACTGTTGGGCACGAAAGTGTCGCATTTTGTGCATTGAGAGTCGCATTGTGCAGGACACTGACTTTTACATCCTGGAGTACTTTCTGCAAACTCTTGAACTATCTTTAAAGTAACCTTTTGAATTATATGTTGGTTTGTCTGTAGTATTTGGTCTTGTGAAGTATTTAGTAAAGATACATTATTTTTCTAAACTGGTGTGGAGTAAATCTGTGGTGTTTTCACTGTGTTACTGTGAGTGTTGGTACAAATACTTTACACATTGCCTTTGATAGCCTAGACTGCTCAGGCCAAGCTACCTTGAGGGTGAGCAGGGGTTATCTTAACAGTGTATCCCCCTTTCCCTGACTAGAAGCAAGGGTCCCTACTTGGACAGTGGAACCTACCCTGCCAACTAGAGACCCCCAGATCTAACAGCCCCCAATAATTCCGAACTCTACACCAAATGAAAAAATACATGTGCAGGATTCGCTGTACAGAATTTTGCAAATGTTTGCCCCAGATGATTTACTCTCATGCGAGTAGAAGATGCTCTTTCGGCAAGCCTGAAAAATCTAACTAGCCACAGTGGAATGTTCATGTCAGACAAAACGAGGTTGACCAGTTCACTTCGTGAACAGTAGCCACTTCGAAATCTATTCTATTCCCATTTCTTCTAGGCACATTTTAATGGGTAGGAAAGAAAAACAAATATTCTTCTACAGACTAAAAAGCAAGAAAGACAGCGAGGGCTTGCTATATTCCAAATATGCTTATTACAATGCTGTTTACTATCCACTGTTAACAGATTTGCTGAAGCCACAACTCCGAAAGACCAGTCACTTTGATAAAAAATTTGAATTTATAAATAAACCATTTTCTTGACTTCTGTCTGATGTCAAGTTCAGCTTTCAGTGAGAGATACTGTCAGAATAATGCCCGTTCAACAATTCCCTATCAATCCTATGTGCGCATTTTGGAGCAATGGTAGCATCACCGTCAGGCATAGGTAGGCACAAACAATAGTCTGCTGAATTGTTAATAAGGTGTGGAATCCTCACCTCGAAGAATAATTGGACGGTAAATCAATGCGGCTTTGCAATGCTGACCTGCTGGGGAGACTTACAAGCGCTCCTTTCAGGAAAAGAAAGACTCATTCCGTGCTCCACTTACTGGAGAATACGATGGATAAAGCTACAGGTTTACAACCCCAAAGAGAGAGTAATGTTTACCTATTTAATATAAAAGAATTCCTATCTATGACCAGATCCATGTAAAACTTTCAACAAATGTTGCTGGCTGTATCTGCATTTAACTTAAACATTTCAGACTGTTCTATTGATCGACTTATCATTTGTTGCAATGTTCATTCAGCTTCTGGAATTTAAAAGTGAAATTTAGAATTTTAAATGCAGAAATGAGACACATCATGTGGCGCTCTGGCAGAGTCCAAACTATATCAGGCCCGATAACTTGTGTTCCCCCCGTGCACTGCTTAGGACCTCACCCCGCATATACAGCAAAGAGTTCTGGAAAGTATGTGTTGGTTGGTAGCATGGAAATAGTGTAATCCACAGAGAAAATTGCAATTGTGCATTTTAACCCCTTCGATGCTCATGACGGAACGGTTCCGTCATGAGCATCGGTTGAGCTGTGCTCATGACGGAACCGTTCCGTCATGGCCCCGCCCGCGCTAGAACCCTTCAGCACCGCGGGGGAATCCGCGCAGCGCTGAAGGGGTTAAAATGTGTATGCTCATTTTCTTCAGGCTGCTCTTCAGGTAAGGTTTCAATTCAACAGTTCCTGTTCCATCAAAATGGCATTCAGGAGTGACTCCCTTTTGTCTTGAATAGAAAATGTTAGTGTTTTTGTTATTCATTAGAACTCTGTGGTGAGGCTGCTGTTGAGTACTAGGGAGTACTGACAGACTGCTGCTCGCATTGAAAGCACACATTTGACTCTGGATGTCAGAATGTTTTACTAACCATAATGAGGAAGATATTTGTGAAATCTGAAATTTTCACTTTTGAGCTTTCTAGACCACTAACCATAATTGTTATTGCAACAATAAAACCCTGCTTTTTTTTCATTTCCTGCCGTATCATCTATAGAAAATGTCTTCAGTATTAAAACCTTTTGGTCTGCCACACTTTTGTCATAAATACAGAATGTAGGCACTCTTGTTGCTCGTTAGAACTTTTCTAGTAACGCTGCAGTTGATCACTAGAGAGTTAACTGACAGGCTGCTGCTGGTGTTCAAAGTACAAGTTTCAGTCTGCATGTCACAATGGTTTACTGACATAGATGAAAATGATATTTTAGAACTCATAGAAAATGTGTCCTCATGTTAGTTTGCTAGAGTACTAACCAATAATTTCTAGGATAAAACGAAGTCCCTAATTTTGTTCATTTTTTAAAGGGAACGCTTTATGTTTTACAGCCTTGAGTCCCTCATAATGGCTTCAGGCGTTTTGACATGATTACAGAATGTTATCGCTCTAGTGTTTGTTTGTTAGAACACTGTGGGAAACTACAATAGAACACTGGGGAATCAACAAACTAAGGGGCGTATCATCAAGCGGCAGCGATAATTATCGCTAGCCGCCTTTAACGTGCACATTCCTAACGCTGTCTATCGCTGGATTCTATCGCCCAGTTAGCGCACTATTACCAACGTGCATAGCCGAGGTGATAGAAATCCCAGCAATAGCGGCAGAAAGCGGCAATATCGCAGGAATTCCAGCTATAAAAAAACGCGTTAGGGGAAACATTGTAGATATGGAGATGTGGACTTAGTTTAACAATCCACCTCCCATGATATATATGCCTAAGTAGGAAAAATGGCAGGCGTAAGAAACCGGCGATATACCCGGTTAGTGCTACTTTTTATGTCGCTAGACGGCTTAGCGATTTCATTGTTAATAGCCGTGTTAGCGATTATTTTCCTGGATTCCAGATGGGAACGCCTACCTCGCATCTCATTAGCGATGCGAGGCAAGGCGCAAAGGATATGGGCATTAAGGCATGGATTCACGCGTTAGCGTGTCCATGCTGATAGGGCGTTAAAATTATCGCCGCTTTTCGCCCGAAAATAGACGCTAAAGCGGCGATAATTTTAACGCCGGGGCTTGTTGATATGCCCCTAACTGCTGTTGTTGGAAGTATATGCTGCTGTTGGAAGTTTTGTTTTACTCAGAATATCAGACTTTATTCTCACATGGCTGAGGAAGATAGTGTGAACCTATAAAAAATGTGCTCATTCTAGCCTCTGGAGCATCTTCCATAACCTGTATGAGAACATCTTGATATAAAACAGTATTCTTTCAAACATGGTTCTTCAAATTGCAGCAGAGGGTCATCATTTATCACAGGATAAAAATTACCTTAGAACACACCACAATTCATAAAATTAGTACGGTACACCAAACCGACCATCATTTATATATTGTGAATGAAATCTGTTACTGCCCTCCAAAAGTACTTTTTTTGTGACCCTCAAAACCTGAAATCCACTAAACTGCATTTTAATTGGGACAATATCCCTGAGCATGTTGTCCATGCTGTGGCAAGCCAATCAAAGGTGCCAGGGGTGTCACTGCTCATCTTTGTCCCCTTATATTTTCTAAATTCATTTTCATGAATCAGGGACCATATCCCTGAGTACTATAATGGCTGCCACAACATATTGTCTGGTTTGGAACGTACCAATCAGAATTGACCAGCCTCCTTTATAGTGGCCAGTCATAGCATATCTGAACACCCCTTAATGACCACACCAGCACCACTTTACACATTAATTTCTTGAAAATAACTAAACGGCTTTTCATCATGTAACAGAAGGCAACCTTTCTGAGTAAAGTTCTAACTACTTGCCAAATGTGTTGTAATTCACTCCGAATGGTTTTTCTACATCGTATTCCAAAATTTGGCAGGGCAATTAATATTGGAAATCAACGTTTTGGGACTCGCTGCCTTATTCTTGGAGCACTGCTTGTTGGCTCAGCCTGAAATTTTCCAGGAAGCAGCTGAGTAAATGAACATTTTTGGGGAAAATTTCATGAAGATTCATCAACTAGCACCAACGTTATTAGTGTATCAAAAAATTGTCTTCTGATGGAAACTCTGATCTAACTAAAATGACAATTGGCTACTGCTATATTTATTTCCATTGACCGCATTAATGATTATTATTTTATAGTTCAAATATGTGTTGTAAGAATTTGAATAGATGGATGAATGGAATGTGAGCCCTGGTCATGCAGCAACCACACTGCTTGTAGGAGTGAGGCACATGCCAACCCTAAATTAACCTGGGCTAAATCTTCTGATAGCTTGGCACAGAGCAGACAGGCTTAACTCAGAGGCAATGCATAAAGTATTTGTTCATCACTTCAAACAGTAATAAAGTGAAAACACCACACAAAAAGGATCCCAAAGAAAGTTAGAAAAATGAAACTATCATTAATAAATAAAACAAGACCAAAATGACAAACATCCAATCAGTAAAACTGGAGATATGCAATTTTATAGAATTTAGGGAAAATAGTGTCAAAAAGCACAAAATACCAACTGTGGGTATCTGGTCGCACCTAACCAGGACAAAGTCACAAGTTCAGGCCAACAGTAATTGGAGCACGGACTGGCCTACAGAGACCCAGTTAGGCCTGCTAAACAGAGTATGTAAAATACTGGTTTGCAGAGCATTGCAAGTATGCACCTCAAAAATGGGTTGTGCCACCCAAGCGATGCATTGGCTCCGAGATGCAGTGAGGCTGCAATGCAGGAACCTGTATCGTCATGAAGGATCCTATCGACAGGGCTTGTGATGCAAAGCCCGGCATTGAGAATGTGGTCTGCAGTCGGGTGATGTGTCAGTTCTGAAGAGCTTCGAGGCTGTGATGTGAAGTCTGTCTTCGTCATCAAGGCTGCCATTGATGAGGGATGAGAGGACCTGCACAGAGGATGCGCCATTCAGTGGCAGTTCTGATGTGTTGCAACGCGGGTCTTTGCAACAGATCAAATCCACACAGCAGAAGTGATGAGTCTGTTCTACCCAGATTTGCAGCACACAGCGGAGGAGATGCTTTAGTTCCACTGGATCAACAGGGGCTGGTGGAGCACCTTAAGCCCACTTAAAATTGTCCAGGACTGGGATGGCACTACTTGGCAGGGTACACTCACAGATGACAACGTCTAGGTGCAGGCACAAGGTTGTTGGAAGCCTGCTGTGTCCCTGAGGCTTCAGATCAGGAGGCCAGCCAACTAGCCCTTGGAGTCACTCTAATTTCCGGGTTCAAGAGATGCAGATTCAGTCGCTCTCACCCAGGGAGAAGGGCAGCAGGTAAGAGGTCAGCTCAGCAGTGCAGCAGTTCCTTCAGAGCAACAGCCCAGCAGTGCAGCAGTTCTTTCAGCAGAACAACAGTCCTCCTTCCTGGTAGAGTATCCACAGGTCCAGAAGAGTACTAAAGAGTTGGTATCTGAGGACAAGTATTTATACTATGTTGTGCCTTTGAAGTGGGGGGAAGCTTCTAGAGGCATGCCTTTGAAGTGCACAGGTGCCCTGCATTCCTGGCCCTCGCTCCAAACTAACTACAAGGGGTTATGCAGCCCATAATATGAAGACAGGACACAGCCTATTCAAGTGTAAGTGGGGCTGGGTCCAGCTTCTCCTTCCCATCCTGCCAGTGATAGCCCATCCAGTCAAACCTAAGCTCCCCATTGTGTGTGGCTGTCTATGAGGAAAACAAAACTCCCAACTGTCAACTACACCCAGGCGTGTGACCTAGAGAAAGACTGCAGGCACCAAATAGCTAGGGCAAGAAAATGCCAACTGTCTAAAAATATATATTTGCAATTACCCATGCTGTAATTATTCAATTCACACTTTTTTTCATGGTCAAGTAATTGAACTAACATGGCCCATATTTTATTTTCAATAACCTTTTAGATTATTTTGTGACTATTTCATGTGCACTTTAACATATCTTTCAGACGACATTCAAATATTAGGCACAATATTTCAGCCTTGTCTGAAAAAATCAAATTAACAAATATTCTCATACAAATAAAAAAATGTCAACAACTCAGCTCAACATTTACATTAGACATGCAGTGCATGACACAAAAGTATTCTCACTTAAAACCAGTCCTTTGATTAACATCACAATGAGGTTTCAATTATTAGTGTTGTTTTGGAAATGAACCTCCTATTCATATTGTCCCTTGTGGGTTATACAACACACTGTTTAGGTAGGCCTCCAAAGTCCTTTGTACAATTGCCGCCAATAGAATTTTGTTTCAACTACAAACATCCACAAGTATAGTCTTCAATGCATTTCAAACCTCTCATTACTTTTTGGTTCTCCTCAGGACCCTGACTGGTTGGTTCTTTTTAGCAATGAATAAAAATACATTTCGTGGTCGATTTTCGTATTTTTCATTTTAGCATTTTTCTTTATAGGCTTCAAATCTCAATTTACTTCTTATGTGCACTTTTTACCTCAGACTCTCTGTAGTTTGACTTGATTTGCATGTATGATACAACTTCTGTCGCTTGTAGCTGATTTCTTCTGCCTTTGAGGTGATTTTCTTAACCAAATTAATGTTTACGCTATTATTCTGCAAGACAAAATAGTGAGAGCTAATCATGTATGTATTAGATTAGTGAAGCTCACACTCTTTTGTCTATCATATTATTGTCTCAAAGGTTGGGGCTTGTTATTGTTTATTTTTTGCCAGCAAAAAAACTCATTTGTCCACTGGTGTACCTTTATCTTCTAGAATGGATTAAAGGATCTACCGTTGATCTGCAAATCTGCAGTGGATGAGCAAATTAACAGTTAAAATAGCTCTAAAATTTAACCCATCAAAGCTCCAGAAAGTTTTATGATTGTGTAAAAATATTGTGGGTATGTAGGCTTCATATATGACATATGGGCATGTGAATGACCATATCTGAACAACAGATATCCCCACTCATATCTAATTCCCCCTCTCGGCCACTGTCATGGCTCCCGGTGCTTTATTCCAAGAGTAATCATGATCCTTCAAAATTTTCGATTAGTATATCTAAACCCTGCCCGTTGTAACAGTGCTAATATGGGTGCTTATGTATGCATGCTGTACGTGCTGCAGGAGTGTATGCTTGTGGAAATGATGAAACACAACATCCGAAATTCCAAACGTAGCATTAGTTGGAAAACTGAGTTCAACTTTCTACTGTATCTCTCAAGGAGCTCCTTGATGCGCCTTCTTCCTGCCACTCTGAATTATGCTACCTACCACCCTATTCCTTCAAAAAGATATTGTTTGGTTCAGAGTTTCCTGACCTTGGGTAAATCACATGGATTTGTTGGAGGAGAATGGTAGCACAGGAATTATTAAGGTTGCTGTTGAAGCTTTCTTATGGAGGTTGGTCCTGATATGCTTCCGTACAAAGCTGTGGGGCTACAGGACTTTATGAAATGTTCTAAATTACTGGAATACATTGCTGCTTATTCTATGTCAGCAATTGATGTTTATCAACCTGAGCCATTGAAGAGTTTTACAAGTATCTCTGAGTTGCAGTGGGAATTGTAATCTTTTGCTGCTAATGTGCTTTTTGGATTGCTGGCCAATAGAGTCATCTAAAAATGCCATTCTGCTATTCTAGACTGCATGGACTTTTGCACCTTGTGTGATAAAACAAATCTTCGGTGCACCAGTGGATAACAATTTAAATTATAATGAGGGTCTTTTGAAATAGTGATTTTGTAGTACTGCTCCACATGTTATATTCACCAATTTGAAAGCTTAACGTTGCAAGCAACTGTGTCTTTATTACCGACCAAGTTCAATACGTAACAGAGTATTTTCAACTAAAATAAACTCATCAAATATCTGAGTTTAACTCTTTTTCACTGACAACACAGGTCAGAACTTGAACTATGTTAATGTTTGATTCAAGAAGAAAACAATTTAAGAAAATATCTGGTGGTAGTGCATAGAAAACCAATAACTATAATTGTGCCTATAGCAGCTGTTCAAATTCTCCAAGACAATGGTGGATCATTCTGACTTTTTTTGTCTTCGCAATGTGCATGACTTACAAACATATGTGTCGACTTTCAGGTTAAACATGCTATGCAGCCTATGCACCCTAAACACACACCCTCATCACAATCAAACTAGACTACGGGAACACCCTCTATGCCATTATCAACAAAAAACTCACAAGAAGGCTGCAGACCATTCAGAACTTGCCGGCCAGAATCCCTATCAAGCACACCACACGCACATCACACCACACTTGAAGGAGCTTCACTGGTTCCCCATACATTAACAAGACAGCACAATTCAAACTCCTCCCCCACAGTTTGAAGGCACTACGTAACACTGGCCCAGCATATCTCATCAATCGCGTCTGTTTTCACAAACCTTCCAGACACTTCCACTCGTCAGGACTCCTACTTGCACACATCCTATGTATATTGAAAACCTAATTCAGGGATTGAGGCTTCTCCTACATCAGCTTAAAGTGTGGAATGACCTGCCACTATAGATAAGAGCCCCCTTCTAACTTTTTGAATTCTGCAAAAATCTGAAGATCTGGCTTTTCGAGTGTTCCAACTTGGCCCCAGATTTGGCTAGACTCACACCTGCTTAGCCCAATGATACTTTCCCGGGTGCTATTGCACACTGCAAATCCGCATAACGTAACATAAAAACATGTTGCCCCTATAAAAAACCTTTCATAACTTTCATAACTAGAAAACTTGTGACTTAAATGAGGTGGTCAATTAATGTCCTCGTCATGAGAAAGCTCTCATGGCAATGAGTACATAAACACGTTGAGTCTATTATTTCTTAAGATGGATAGTATTCAGCTACACAGAGGCCTTTATTTCGGGTGCATCATGAAACTCGTGCAAACCAGTGTTAAATACGCAGTGGCGGCTCCTCCACTAAGGCGGAGGAGAGTCAACCCACCACTCATACAGCAGTGAAAAGGGGAAAAATAAAACGATAATAACAGTGTTATTATTGTTTTATTTTTGGTTGCTGCAGGCTGGGTTAAGGTGGGGTTGGAGTTCAGGGTGGGAGGAGGAGATGACTGTTTACACTAAGTGCTCATGACTGCTTGGCTGGCCATTTTCGGCAGGCCAAGCAGTCATGAGCACTTTACATATTCCACTCAAGGCTGTAATCAACAGCCTGGTGGGGTATGTGTACAGGCTCCTTGTTGTGATCTGAGATTCATGGCACTCAGACGAATGACAACGCTGCGTTGCAGCATTGTGATTGTCTCAGGGGAGCCTGTGTGCTGGGCACTTACTGCAGCTTCTGCTGGAGCAGAGGAGCAGAGGGGAGACGCGGCCTTCTGAAAAAGTAAGTGTTGTTTTGTTTATATATTCACGCCAGCCCGTCCACCCCATTCCCTACCAGCCGCCACTGTAAATAGGTGTAAGTCTGTTGTGACAATCTGATTGATTGTTTATCAGATACATTTCTGCAGGTCCAACCTGATGAAAAACGACCAGTAAATACAGGGAAACATGGATTTTGTTGGTGCAGTATCTACTAAAAACTGCATTTTATTCCTCAAATCCTGACAAACTCACGTTTTTAGCATACGTAATGATCCCCAATATGCCATTTTTTTCGAGTGTGATAAATAACGAAGCAATTGCGCCTGACTCCCAAACGTGACAAAAGCAGCTAAATTGAATCCCGAAAACATTCTATATATTTCTTCAGCAAAGCAGCATAAAATACATTATAGAAATGTGCAAATCAACACATTAAAACATAAATATTGATAAGATATTTCCTGGCAAACTAAATGAAGTGAGTTTTAATATTTAGGGCCATATGTAGGTAGCATACAATTTACCACTTCTTAAATACCGAACTTTACCGATTCGGTATTTAAGAAGTGGTAACTAGTATGTAGGTAATCATTCGGTAAATATTACCGAATCAGAGAAATTCGGTAATTACCGAATCGGTATTTACCGATTCGGTAATGAGGCATACCTTCCCATTGATTCCTATGGGCCTGGAGGCCCATAGGAATCAATGGGAAGGTATGCCTCATTACCGAATCGGTAAATACCGATTCGGTAATGGGGGGGAGCAGATTCAAGGGTGGCAGGGTGTCACATTGACACCCTGTTGCACCCCTGATTCCTGCAAGTGTGCAATTGTGGCGGACATACATGCCCTAAGGGCATGTATGTCTGCCACATGGCACTCTTTTTTCAGCAAAATATTGCTTTTTGCAATGTATTCGGTATTTAACACCAACCTATATTTGGTGTTAAATACCAAATTTCAATTCCCTCACAACACTCATTAGAGTGTTACCTACATCTCCTTTCAGGATTCGGTATTTACCGAATCGGTAAAATTACCGATTCGGTAATTTTACCGATTCGGTAAATTACCGAATCCTGAAACTTGTCCCCTACATAGCACATGCCAAAATACCGGTCGGTCACGGGATAATTACCGAAAATCGGTCGTTACCGACCGGTATTTGGCTTCCTACATATGGCCCTTAGTTAGGTAGCATACACGCATCACTTTATTTTTGGGAAATGCATGCAACTAGAAAACTGCCAGAGATTAATTCTTGACGAGTAGATACTTTGCTACTTAGAGGGACAGGAAAACATTCACAGTAAAAAAATATCTGAGGTCGGTGAAAAAATGTATTTTCTGAGCTGGTGCCTGGGGTATGCCTGGGCTCATGCCAGAAGATCGGAAAGGCGCCATTGTGTTCCCACTCTTTGAAGGGGTTCCAAGATCAGCCAGTCAAACATCAGTGTTAGGCACTTGATACAATATGTTTGAAAGATCTGTCAGAGCTCACAGCTGGTTAAAACAGCTGTCTAAAACCAAAGATACTATCAAGCAAAGAGCATGGTTTCTTACACGTGTCTTCATGACAAACCTACCTCATCATGTGCGACAGGCGGAAGATCTCAGTAAAGAGAACACGCTGCGCCTCCGTGCACATGTTCATTGCAGATTGGATAGCGGGTGTGCATGTTCTAATCATCAAAAGATAAACCGCATGGACACATGCATTGGGACTGCACAGCGCTCAATAGCTGTAAGTGAAAGCTTGTGCACTTAAACTGCATGCTGCGCCTCAAAGATACTCTGACAATACCCGAGATACGATTGAGCACAATAAACACATCGACAAAATAGTTCAAATAAAATACCAGTTTAAATATTGTATTTAGTATAGGACGCTAAAATCTAGATTATATGTGTGTGTATATATGCATGTATATATATTTATATGCATATATTTTATATACATATATACACACACACATATATATATATGTATATATACATTTCTAAAAGTATAGTTGCGATCAGAAGAGCTCATACCCCTTGTGGGAGGCGCATGTGTCCTTCATTTGACCTCGTTTTAGGGCGTGAGCCTTTTTCTAAGGATGCACTCTGGTGAAAACTCAGTTTTCTCTTTAACTTTGCCTTGTAATGAGGAAACTTGCACATTAGTCCCTATAATTCGTGATGTTATGTATGTTGTTAATATTCATGCCATGTAGCATTCAATTACCTCTTTGCTACAGTGCATTCTGCATCATCAGTATAAATGTGGAGAGATGTGTATCCCGAGGGAGCAGCCACTGCAACCCCAAGTACAATGGGAATTGCTTGTTGTCTCATGGAATGGAAGAGCTGCACAGCGTGCGTGACCTTGTTTACCCTCAAAGTCTGAAAGGGTATGGGTGTAGGATACTGAAAACACCTGAATTAATGAATCATTGGGAATTCTGTGTTCCTTGTAGTCGGAGAAAATGTGATAGAGACAGCGAGAGAGCGAATGGAAGGCGCTTTCTTATAGCTAGAGTACATCGTCTATGTGGATTTTTAAAAATGTAGAGCAGAATCCGTATGATTTATACTGCTCTTACAACCCCAAATACAGAATTTCAGAATTCAGCTGCAAGCCATTGGCATCTCATATTTGCATGTATATCGCAATGGCTATATTAATTAAATACCTGCAATGTCCATGGTAGTACTTCATTCCCTCTCCCATATCTGATGCTGCTTTCCTACATGCATGTTTCAATAGCTAGTATTTGCACCTACAATCCACTATTTTGTTAGCCTTGAAATATAAGTCTAGCCCTGACCTGTTTTTGTACGGACTGCTCTGTTCCAAGATTCCTGATGCACATACATCGTGGGAAAGTGAAGTATAAATTGGGTTGGATGGTAGACCATAACAAGTAATAAAATAACTAACTTGTTAAGTCCAGCCAAAGGTTTCAGTAGTTTAAACCTGAGCTCAATCCCTGGTAGCAGTGGCAGAGAGATATGATTTTTTAAAGATTTTATTGGTAAATGGAGCCAAGAAACGCAAAGTGCCAATGGCAGTAAATGATCACAAAAGACCTGCACTTAGGAGGGATTTGAGGCTGGCCGGGATGGAGCACAGGTGAGATGCATGAAGTAGATTGGAAGTACGGAGGCATAAAAACATATCCAAGTCAGAATCTGAAAAGGGACTGTGTATTTACTGAAAAAACCTCTTTTCCATGCAGCACACCTGAAAATCAACCCAGTGCCTTGGAAAGGCCAGTTGGATACTTGTGACGATCAGTCCCCATGAAGCTCTGGAGCAAAAGTTTTGAAAAAGATCCCAAGCTTCTTTTGGGACCCAAACAACCATATGAGTACTCATGAAGGCCCCGAGGAACTCTGGGAGTTGGGGAAAGGGCAAGTAGAGACTCTCAAGATGTCAGACAGAGGGTAACAGTAAAGTCCAGGTCCAGTTGCCCCTGTTCAGCTGGGATTTTTAACAGGAATGTCCTCTTCAGCTTTCATTTGTTCCTGAAGCCACCCAAGAGATCAGCCTTATGATTTCAAGAGGAAAGTGGCCCAAAAGGGCTGTCCAATCTCCTCAGGTCATTCTCACTGGTTGCATATGCTAAATGCAGCAGGTTTGGTCCACCTAGAATGTTTTCTCAACAGTGAGGAAAGCTGGTTGAGGGTCTAGCTTTGTAGGGTTCATCAGTCTGGGGTACGTAACACCCACAGATGCTCCTTGAACCTATCTGAATGATTACATAATTGTTGCCAGGCCCTAGCATACATACATTTTCAGTAGTTCCTGTTTGTTTTACTGCACCTAAACCCAACATGCTATGTGCCAGGGAAAATCCAAGATGGCTAATGTCTTTGGCCACAATAAACTTAGTCTCAGAGGGCCCTGGGGGGAAGCGAAGTAGACAATGATAATAGCCAGTGTCTACTAACACCAAAATCCAGTTTAAGGCACATACTTTGCCCACACCAAACCCAAAGACAGAAGTCAGGCAGGACAAAAGCAGGGGTCATCAGCAACAGAACGGGGATACACAAGAATTGAACTGGCATTCTGTTTGCTCCCTTTCAAGTGTGCATAACGGTTACATGTGACTTAACATACCTGTCAGATAGATTCCAGAGCCCCCACCCTGCATATTTTATTGAGGGTAGAGGAGTCATCTCTGCCCATTCAGGTTAGCCTATTGTGTGCTCCTGGTAGGAATTTTGTACCTCTTCCTGAGCTAACCTCAAACTGCTAGTTGGCAAAGGCCAATTCTCTTTAGCCTTCTGACAGTTTAGGCACATGAAGGGTAACTTTCTAAAAGTTACTTTTGCTTAACATTTATAAAGATCTAACTTTAACATTGAATTATTTTTAATAACCAGTAAAAATAGTTGATTAATTATTTCTGTAGCTGGTCCAAACCTAAGATAAACTATTAGTATTTTAATATATACTCTGATTTTCTACATAAGGCACCTAGGACTGCGACAGTTAAATAACTTTCAAGGCCTTGTTACTGTAGAAACATAGTAACAGTCATTTTCTACATGTTTCACTGTTTTTTTTAAATACCATTCACCCTACCTCGTAGGCTACAAGGCTTACAGAGGGGTGGCCTGCTAATATTTAAAAGGGAAGTTTAACAGGTTGCACTGCAGGTTTAAACTGCACCAGTAAGATGCAATGGTAGAACTGAAGTACTGTTTTCCATGTCAAGCTAGTGGATTAAACAATACATGCTGCAGTTCACAGGTGAGGTGTAACTTTCCTTGCCATAGGAGACATGTCTACACAATATACTATGGTGTTTTAGGAGAGTTAGACATGAACACCAGAGATACTCCAATTCTTACATGTTTTAGGGGTCAGAGCACACACACTAGGCACTAGACAGCACTGCTCCAATGTACAGAGTCTAAAAACAAGCACTACAAAATGAGAGTGACCACGCAGAAATGGGCATTTTCTCAGATGTAAATGTATCACAAACATAAGGATAGTTAAACACACAGCAGTACGGTCATTGTTTACACTCATTATAGAAAAAACAAACCAGGTAGTGCCTCATATTGGACTCACAAGCTGGATTTCTCTAGTATGCCAAGATTCCCTGCAATTCCCCATTCAGGATTATAAGATACCCCTCTGCAGCTCCACAATATTTCCTGAAGTGCCAGTTTTGAGACAGAGAGTTGCCCATTTCTATTAAACCAGTGGTACAGTGACCCCTAATCTTTAGCACTAAGCAAATGTCCTTCCGAAAGCACCAGATGGTTAGCCTGTAAATTTTTAATATTGGTTGTCTATTAACACCCTTCTGCCGATCAGTCAATCCTTAATGACTCCATAGAGCGCATCATGCAGAGACTCAAAGATCACTACAAGAACACCCACACTGTTCTCTACAGCAGCCCCAGCTGAGAGTATGAGATCACAGTCCATTGGGTATTTGCACTCCTAGTAGAATCCATTGATGAGGATTTCAAATTCCACAGAAAGCACTCCCATACTACCTCTTGAGGCAACTCATCCAGAGACTGTCACTAACTCATGAGCAGAAATTCTGCCACATGCCATGCAGCATATCTTGTTGCAGGTGTCAGCTCCCTCTTCCAGCACCCATACAATATTTGCAGCCATCCCACCTGCTTAAACTGTCTGTGTCCCAGCTGCTTTGGGAGGGAGATGGGGCATGCCAGTAGCAGACAGGTCAAGAGATGCCCTTTCCTATTTCCTTTTAGCACTCTCCACCTTCAAGGGGGCATGCCTTATTTTCTTCCTGTGTCAGTGAACCAAGGAAGAGTGGGACCATTGTTTCTGTCCACAGGTTCTGTACCAGAACATTTGCTTCATCACTCACACAACAACACACTATTGGTTAGGAGCTCATTATTATCAGGCATGGACTTGCTCTAATGAATGTCCATGACCTTTTAAAGGCAGAAAAAGACAGAAACAATCTGACTAAAATTAACCAAGGGCAATACAAGACTCCGATTCCATCCCTTCTTAACCTTGCGTTAGGAAGACACACAATCACATAACTTCTAGTGCTTCCATAAGATGTTACCCTACCTCCCCCCAGAGGTCAAACTGTTTACTTTCAAAATTAATATTGTAACCCTGTACAAATGTATCAATTCAGTCACCAATACAAGAACTCTTGATGCAAAATGAGAAGACAGAATATGCCACTTACATTGGAGAGGTTTTTAGGTGTTGTACAAAAAGACTCTGGCTTGAATATAAGATGGACATTCATCCCGAAGTCATAAAATGTTCTCATGATATTAAAGTGTTCAGAATGAAAAACGTTTTTTTTTCAGGCTGATCCGTAACTATGACATCTTGTTATTATATGACACCCATCTGTTCCCCAAAGCCAGCACCCCACGTGAACTCATCAGTTGTTCATGGGCATAATTACTGAGCCATTTATATTAGGTACATTCAATCTTGTGAATTTGTCGCAACCAGGAAATCCTGCTGATAAAATCATTTCACCACAGACTCCCTTTGTACTGTTTTTGTCATATTAAACTTTGGCGAGGCTGTCACTGCCACACACTTGCATGCATCACTCCTCTTCTGTTAGCAGCACTTTCTGCATAATCACAATTTCCCACAATGTAATTATGTGTTGTGGTTAGGCTCAGACACCCGTTATCCGTCTCCACATGCATTGCTTCCTCTAGTTCCTTTCGGTGGCATGACTGCCAAGGGCCCCCATGCCATGTAAGACATGTTCTCATAATGGAGAAAATAAACTACAAGTTACAGAATTTGTGGTGGAGTGGGGATAATGAGACGGACTGCCTGGAGGGATTGTGTATGGTGATGTATCCCTTGGCAGTATTTAAAGTAGCTGTGAAATTTTACTTACATGCACCTAGACATAGTAGAATATTTACAGCTTCAGTTAGACATCTCTTTTCACATTATGTCCATATGGTTTATGTGGCTTGTGCTGCATTTATTCAATGTCTCAATGTTTCATTTAAAGAGGCTGTATGTAACGTTACACAACCCCACAGCTATGATTATTTACAAAGGTTTCAATTGTCCTGTGTGTTTCTTACCAGTTATTCCCTAAATGTTTCAACTCTCCTACTAAATTAGCTGACCAGGTTCTCGAACAATGCATGGTGTCATTTCTGCATCATGATCTCGAAGTTTTGCTAATTCTCCACATTTCCTCCTGAGAAACGATGTATGTACAATGCAACATACTCAATTGTCATAGATGTGCCTGTTTATATAATTTACAGACTATGACATATAACAGCTGTGAATTCAGAGATACAAGTAGAGGTCTACAACTCATAATATAAAGCAGACGTACAGTTAAAATTATGCTGCTATTGAAACAGTGAGTGGACGACATATGATGTACAAAAGATGAGGCGAACCCCCTAATCACAGAATGGTAAAAACTATTGATGCTCTCAACCATAACCCGGCCCCAGCCGACTCTGTAAAATCGCTGGGAATCACTGTGGACCCCAAGTTAGACATGAGCAAACACATCAAGAACACTGCAAAGAGCGCCTTCCTCAACCTTAAACTGCTCAACAAAATAAAACCCTTCATCCCTCCCAATGACCTCAAACAAGCCACTCAATCCCTGGTGCTGTCAAGACTGGACTATGGGAGTGCAACCCTCACAGGATCAGCAACATCTCACATAGCTCCCCTCAGATCAACTCTGAACGCAGCAGCTAGAATGGTCACTGGAGTCAAGAAATATGAACACATGTAGCCTGCACTCAGAGAGCTAAAATGGCTCCCAATCGAAATGCGTGCCAATTTCAAAACTGCCTGCCTCACACACAAAGTGCTGCACACAGGGAATCCCACCTACCTGGCCTCAAAACTCCAGAAGGCCGGTCAGACAAGAAGCCTAAGGAGTACCAACACCCTATTTCTTATCCCTGCGAAAACTCGCAAACAAAAAACCACATCTCGCTCCTTCGCAGGAAATGCGCCCAAAATCTGGAACTCCATACCAATCCATATCAGGACCTATCCCTCCTACCTAATTTTCAAAAGGCAGCTCAAAGACCTCCTCCTTAATCGATTCCTCACGAATGGATAGCTAAAGCCTAACCAACGAAGCCGGCCTATCGCAGGACACAGACACTTTGACATTAAGACCTGCCTCATTAATCTCGCCATGAGTCACGGTTGCTTCTACGACGTCATTTCTGTGAAGCGCCATCGAGTCACCATACACCCTACTATGTTAACATATCTTATGAGGGACAATGTGCTCTTTTATGAAGATAGTCTGCGATGCGTCCTGACTCAATGTACATATTACTGTGTAAATGTATCTTACGTGTGATAATGCTGTAAAGCGCTCTGATACCCTCGGTATATAAAACTCTTAAATAAATAAATGAGTGGAGGCCCCATCTCCACAGATAACCTGATTTTGATTCATCTATGAGCTGCAGACCCCACTGCAGACTGATGCCAGGTACAAACAGCTAGTCTACATAGGAGACACAATCTTGGAAGGGGCAGAACCACTAGCAGAGGCTACAGCTATGCAGGGAGGTGCCATATTGATGTTAGGCCAAATGTAAGGGGTTCCTCTACAATTGTAAACAGACCTCAAAAGATATTTCCCCATCCCACCTCTCAAACTCTAGAGAGAAGGCGCAAGAACATCTTGGCATGCCTTTGGGCCCAATGAGCTGCAAGGGTCTCCAGTCTAACCTTCACCAGTGGGTCTGACTCTGTCTTTCCTACCTTAGGACCTGCTACTCTGGTTTGCGGGTTCAGAAAGTGTTGGGAATAAGGTGCAATGGGGTTCTAAATTTATGTCTGGCACAAGCAAGTGGGTAAGGGTGACTCCTAGACCCTCCCTAACCAATTAGGTAAAAGTCCACAGGGGTTACCCTACCCATTTTTTCAGTAGTTTTTCTTTGTCCTACTGTAAACAATCCCAGAGTGCCCCTCACACTAAGAACTGAATATCAGGAAATCCTTCTCCTGTTGTTCAAAGCCTGTGTCGTACTCAGAAATGTGGCCAGGGTAATGAGCAGTCTCCTCTTCTGTAGTCACTTCAAACAAGTTCTGGGAGCATCTTGCCCACTAGTTGTGGTGCCTGCGTAACTGCAGCCACATAATCTGGGGTCTTTCCGGGTGTCAACTAACATCTGCTGTCATTTGAAGTGAATGAAGTTCCAGTGTACACTCCAACTGGTCTCCCTGTCAGGGAAACAGAAATCACCTTCCCACACCCAAGCCATGGTCTGGGAATAGGTTTTCTCACCTCATCAGAGCTAATCAGCCCCCAGGACACTGCTGGAGAAAATAATGCAATTTAAAATCTAGGAGACTCAGGCAGGAAAAAGGTAACTGTCTAAAAGTTAATTTTCCTTAATATTTATTACAGATACGACTTACATTAAGTTGAGTTTTTAATACATATTGAAGAAGTGGCTCAATCATAATTCTAGCTGGTCCCAATCCAGAGATTTCAGAAATGATATTTATTCCTCCCCTTCCCTTATTTCCTGTGAGTCAGTCAGATACTCCTTATACTGAAAATAGCCTTTGGGTGCTAGTCACTGTAAGGACTTGTTAATTTTACAATTCTACATGTCATACTTTTCTATACTATGCATCCTGTCTTGTGGGCTGCAAGGCTGACAGGGTGTGATATTTTAATGTGTTCAAGAAAGGTTTTTTCTGTCAAAGAGGGTTATTTTACACTGCAGTTGTGAGGCCTGAAGTTATGGTTCCCCTGACACTTTAGTAGATGTCACAATAGGTGCTGCACTACCCAAGTGGCATTTAACTTCCAGGCCCTGGTTGAACTTTCTGAAGCATAAACCAGGGATATAGAGACAAGTTAAATGAGCCAATTAGGAATAAGCTAATTCAACCATATTTAAAGGGAATCTATAGTTACTTTACAGCTGGTTAAGAGTGCCCAGAGTGCTAAATCCAGAAGAAATAGGCTCCAGCAAAATGTGAAAAATATGAAGTGACTCAGAAGAAAAGTGGGATTTCCTAAAGGAAATTAGGGTGGAAGGATGGCATTTCGAAATAAGGAATTCAGGTGATTTGTAAGAATGGCAAGGAACAAGCAGAGGAGGATTGAACAGGGTCCTTTCTGTAAAACACATTTTAAAATATAATTTAAGCAATCCTAAAGACAGTACCAGATGCCACAACAAAGCATGTTGTTAGAATATTATACAATACAATGCACAATGTCTGAGTGCGTTATAAGGTACTCACCAATAAAGTCACCTATAGGCTTATATACACCTCTCTAAATCACTACAATGGGATACTATTCACAAAAGATTAAACTTGCTCTCATTACAGAAATGCTTTTACATAAGAGCATATGGTCCCACATGTGCACTCATATGTATCCTTGTGAGAGGTCTGCGGCCTACATAGTCACATCTAAGACTGCATAAGGGGACCAGGATTAGCTTGTGGAGAACTTTTCAGGTTCATGCACTTTTGCAGGCTGTATTTGTGGCTTACTAGATGGACCAGTGTCTGTATATGATGGAATCGGAACTGAGGAGGCGCAGTCATACCATACCATTAGACAGCTCATTAAGAAAAGAAAGTTTGCATCGTAAGTGTAGCTGTCTACAATAAGTGTGTTATGATTTATTTGCAGGCATGGCTGGCACAGGTAAGAAGGGTGGCGTGGGGCGGGGGCGGAGAAAAGTCGATAGAGAACAGAATAGGTAAAATTAAATTAAAAAAATTTAAAAAACACTTACCTTGCGCTTGCCGCATCACCAAGTCGGCGATGTGGTGAGCACAAGGTAACTGCTTTTTTAAAATGTCATTTTACCTATCCCGTCATCTGTCGACTCCCACGGCCCAGCCCACCTTCTTACCTGTGCAGGCCGCACCTGTTTCACTGGTAAGCGGGTGGTCAGTGCACGGTTTGAAATATGAAGAGAATTTTTGGAGGTCAGTCGACTTAAAATTCGAAGCAAGACTGTGGCGATCTGCGAGCTCGAGTTTAAGCTCTCTGAGGCCAAACTGTATAAACAATAACGTTTCATCTCCTCAGCGCAGCATTAGAACACTGCTTCACTATTAAACACCTATTTTTATTTCCAAAATGGTTTCTGTGTTCATCACAAAGAAAGGAAGATTTTTTTCAAACACGACAGAAAACAGCTTTTCTTAATTTTGACCATGGAAAATCCACTTTAGGCTTTACTTGCCTGAGAATATGTTACTGAAATCTTCTAAGTAAACTTTCTAAAACAAATAAAAGTCTACTACGGTCCTGCTTAATAACATCACCTCAGGCAGTTTCGTCACTTTAAAAAAATATCCTGAGGGTTCTGTGTCTTAAAAGCAAAAGGTCAATGACTCAATGGATTTTGATATCCTTGCTAAGTATATTTGCTGCTGTCGTCATCTAATTCTATAAAATGCGTACAACGTGCCGTGCGTCCTTTCGTATTTTAGATGCTGTGCTCTCGTCGCCTTCCTTTCCCGCATGTGATCCTAGCGGTTTAAGCATCTCCAGCTGTGTCCGGCGCTGCGCGGAGGGGATGAAGCATGTTATTATTTATACAGCAAGGGCTCAGAGAGCATAAACTTGTACAGCCTGGCTCCAGGTGAAGGGGATTTGTAGATTTCTGAAGTGAGGAGCTCGCATGTGTTCAGGGAAGCATTAGACACATCCAACAGCTCATAAAACCCGGACTTTCAGATCTCATTAGGAGCAAGTCCACATTCACTTCATGTTTCAGCTCCTCGGGGAGGCTCCGTTTGACTTCGGCACTTGGATTAGTGAACTCTTTCAGATATCTGCTCTTTAAATGGCGACAGTTCAGCAGCAAATGACTCCTGGCATTATGAACTGACTTTATCGTACATTTTGCATGGATTACATCTTAAGAGTCGCCGTTCCAGAGTGCATGCAAGGCAGCAGTCCCTTAATAAACCATCATGTGTGGAATAAAAGCCCTGCCGTGTATGAGTCGAGTGCAGCGTACACTTGGACACAAACTGCTCCAAGGCGCCCATTGCCGATGACGTACAGCAGCGTAAAACGCTCATGAATATTAACCAGACGGACTACTCAGCCAATGAATGCCGCCTTAGAGCGGTGGCAACATCGATGGCATTAGAAAAACGCCCTCCAACATATTTTATGCAAATGTACCACCATAAACCCCACAAAGTTCAGCAAATAATAAACACATTCGCATCTTTGGATAAACATAACAGCAGAATAACATCACAAGCTAAAAAAATATGGTCTTTAGCAAATTAGATTTCCAAAACAACCTATCAGGTGTGCAAAGTAAGGGACTTTTATTTGACAAACAATATCCGACAGAAACCGATTTTCTCATCCTATAAAGATGGAGCAAATGCTGAGGGTAACGTTCTTATAATACTGGCCAGGAGATGCTTCAGATCTGTCTAGTCCAGTCTTCTATACCAGGCTATGAATTGAGATGGGGATCCAGATTCTCACTGACAGTCTCTGCCAAGAGGTAGAGATGGGCGAGCAGACAAATTAACAGGGAGAGCCAAGCCACGGATCAGCACTGGCTCTAAGAGTCCATGCACGACCCAAGACCCTGAGAATATTTGCAACAAACATGTTAGAACATGATAACGTGTCTTAAAAATTCAAAACAGTGAACTCATTTAACAAGGCGAATCGTTTCACCTTCGTAAATCAGATTAGTTTTCCCATGGAGAGGTATTTATTAAAAGTACGTTTTAAACATGAACTGAGAAACAGGCCTACCCTGCCCTGAAGACAATGCTGTTAGTGAATTAGGAGGCAAGTTAGTTATAATGAATGTGCACTCTGTAGGTGCCCTAGAAACCTATTATGGATGGAGGAACATTATGGGCAATTAAATCACACACAAGGGGTTTTTGTAAAACACATATCCAGAACTCAGGTATGTATTTTAATGTGCTTTCATATGTAAAAATAAACAAAAAGAAGCCTTGGTGAAATAAAGTATTTGCCTCTTGTGAAAAAATGGTCCATTTGCGGGGGCACCTCCATGTTTTCAGAATTTTAATGGTGGTTTTTAGACTGCACACTGGGGCACAGCTGCCCCGTGTATGTGGTTTTAAACCTAAACATGTAGAAATTGGCTAATCCCTGATTGGTTTATTTAGCTTTCTTATAAGGTCTTAATATATGGTGCAGAAAAAACACCTATGGCATACAAATGTAAGATGGACTGTGGCACTTAATATGTAATGTGCTAATGTGAAACAGAAAACTATTGCTTGAGGCCTACCATTGAATCCTGACTGTTACAGTGTGTAAACTTTAGTATAGCCGTTTTACCAGGTAAAACTTATTTTTCAAATACTAGTAAGACCCCCTTTTTGTAAACCTTGCAGCCCACAAGGTAGGGTGCATGGTTTTTAAAAGTGAGACCTGTAGATAATTAATGTAATCTTTCTCTATGGTGACAAGGTCCTTAAAGCTTATTTTGCTGTGGCCTATGTAGAAAATCAGAGTACTGATTTAAATTAAACTACTCTATCTTGGGAATGAGACCAGCTAAAAATAATAAACCACTGTTTTCTATAGATATTAAGCATCAATTTAAATGTTTGAGTCCACTTTTTATTAAATATTAAGGACCAGTAACTTTTAGAAAGTTACCCTTTACCTGCATGAACTGTCTGAATGCAATTAGCATTAGCCTCTGCCATCTCCAAGTCGATTCTTAGCATGAGAAAATGTGTGAAATTGTTCTCTACAGGTTGGCCTGAATGGGTAGATACAACTTTTCTGTGCTTAATAGAATGTGCAGGGTGGGGCATGTGTCCCTCCAGTTCCCATCACATTTCAAATCATGCATGGCAGGTTTATCCGGAGCACAAGTAAACGTTGTGTGCACTTCAAAGGCAGCCATAACAATTCTTGTGTATCCTCTGTCTGGCTGCTGAAAGTCCATGCTGTAGTACAGCCAGACATGTTTGTTGTAGGTGTAGTGCCTGCTTCAAACTGGCTTTTACTGTTAGATGTGACCACAGTACATTCCACACTCACATCTTCAGCCTCAGAGCCCAGGCTGCTGACCTTCGCCATATTGGATTTGCATTTTGTGCCTGTTTACAGTAAAGCAAACAGGAACTATTACATAAGCAGGTAGGCCAAGGCCTGGGAACCCTTACTTCACTTGTGAGAGAGAAACTCGGTGTCTATTAAGGTGCTTTCTGCTCAGAGGCTTTTGAACGCTACAAAGCTGGACTTTCACACAGCCGCCCTTAGAACTCTGCTGGACTTGCGAAAGAATACAGATAGGCCTGACCTTGCTGCACTTGGCATCTGTGTTCTGTCAGAAGGACGATAGGACGTTGGACCCTCTTTCACTTTGATTCCAAGGACTGGATTCTTTTTGTCATTTTTCTTTTTAGATTTTTCTCTCTTTTTATAAATTATATTGGGATTTGTATTGTGTTTGACTTTTAACTGCTTTGGTGCTTCTATTTATTTCATATATGTTTTTCTGTATACTTTTTATATTTTCTCAAAGTTGAGCCTCCTCTGTGCAGCAACCACCAGAGGTTGAGCATGAGTTTAACATTTTTTACTGGACCTAACAAGATAGTGACTTTATTACTTGTAGTGGACACCCAGCCACTCCAGCTAATAATCCACATTCTCACACCAAGGAATACACATTTTGGTAAATCAGGGAAGCTGGAATTCAACAGACGCAGATTATGATACACTTTTTTCTTTTTTGCACAAGAAGATTTACTAGGATTCAAAGGATACTGAGCCAAGGCCAGGATTGGAACCTGGTTTCCCATCTTGCACAGACAGCAAGTGTGGCCACTATGCTAAATCACCTTTTGTGAAGGCTAGGCTAGTTTTGGGCTGAAGGTTACAAGAGGACCTCAAGGTGAGCCAATGCCAGGCATTTACCTTGAACCAGGCCAAAGCTTTTAATGGCTAACCTACCTGTACCACACGGCTAGCGACTTCAGAAAACATTGGTATTTTACACCATCCAAAAAAAAGGTAGGCTGAATGTTGTTCTTTTGTGGCCTGTGAATGTAACAAACAAAAAACAAGCATTTGCAATGCAATAGGTCTCGCATTTATACGAGTTTGAGCTATTGGCATTGTAAATGACAATGCTTTTTCTTTGTTTGGATTTTTAAAAACATAAATAAAAGGCACTGTCATTTACAATGCTAATAGCTCAAACTCTCGCAAATGCGAGACCTATTGAATTGCAAATGGTTGTTAAAAATCATTGCCAATCCTCCACCTTTCTGCCTTTCCCTGTCAATTCTAAGCAGGTTATATCCTACAGGGACAGCTTCCAAGGTATCGGGCCAGAAGTGCCGGCTTCAGTCCGTCCGCCAGCGCCTCACACACACTGCACGCACATGCACACTTCCCGCCCTCCTCATTAGTGCTTTATCACACTCACTGCCCACAATCAGCAGAGCTTCATGAGTGACATGTTGATGTGCCCTCAGATCAATGCCTATTGTGCCAGCTGATCACATAATGTGACCCTTTCACGCTGCCATCATTACCAGCTTTTCACAGCGCCAGTTTCTCACACTCTCACCAGTGACAGCTCTTAAAAGGTCCCCATGTGCACGCTTTTCACAAGACTCACTAGTGATGGTGCAAGCTTTTCACAACACTCACTAGTGATTGTTCCTCTGAAATGAGCGCTTTATAACAAGTGTGGCTCACCTGTCACCTCTTCAGGCCGCCGTCTCTTTTCCTGTGTCTCCGTGGGCTCTTGTGAGGCGCGAGCAGGAGTCTCCCGGTTTTAAAGGCACTGGTGTTTTTCACGACTTAGTTTCCCTGTTGTCCCTTAAAGCAGCAGGGGGTATTTCCAAGCTCCCCCTGAAAAGGGGGTTTTCGACGTGCAGCCCGCGGCCCCTCTACAATGACAAGGCATTAAGTTACAAAGGGGCAGATGTGCGAAAGCATTTGTACGAGTACACTTTCGGAGGGCTTGGAAAAGATACTGTGTGGTTGAAGTCTTGAACCCCCTCCTATGCACCCTGTAGCTGTCATACTCGGAAACCGAAAGTGAATCTTCTGTTCGGACCTGGGAAACTGTAAGTGAAACAGCACCGGTTCCTCCCGAGTAGGAGAAATAATGATACGCAATCAGGGGCGTGGCTACCATTGGTGCAGCAGCCGGTGCAGTGGCACCGGTGCCTGTTGAAACCGCAAAATTAATGTCTTTTACTATCCCCACAGCAGTGAACGGGGCAGTTTCCTTCCGTGCAACAGGTCCCATCCTGCAAGTCGCAAGTAGTTCAAAGACCAAAGGTTAAATAAATGAAAATTATATACTTACACCTGGCGGTCTATCAGGGTGGGGGTCTGTTTCACAGCTGGTGGGGGCCGTTTTTGTCCGTGGGGGTAGGCTGGCAGCAGGGCTTCGGTGCTGTAACGGCCGCGCGGCCGTGAAAATGAAAGCAATAGCGATCGCGATCAAAGCGAAAGTGATCGCGATCGCTTGGATGGGAGCGCTGCGTGTGGCAACTGCAAGCACGTGAGTGGTGCGCGCGCAGCAGTGATTGGCTGCTGCGCGCGTGCACGCTCACGTGCACTCAAGCTTTAGGCCACAGGCAGCACTCTAAAAATCCCAACTATAAAATGTCTCTCCGAGCCAGCGCAAGCGCTGGGGCTCAGCGAGACCTAACAAATAGGGCATCAGCCCAATCAATACACAAAAATAGTACTGTTTATTCTAGACGACTTAAACTCAGAACTGAGTTTGTTCTAACAGTGAACATAGATTTGGAGCTTTCTAGGTGACAAGCACACTTGAAACACAGAAGGAAGGCAAACCAAGATTTGGCTATCACACTTAAAAGCCCACTACCAATATCCAGGTTTTGCTGTTCCATTCAGCTGGAAGCTGCATTGAAACGCATAAACTCGGAGGTCTTCCTGGCTCCATGATAAAAGTGAAAAACTGGTCTTATTGACCAAAGAATCAAAAAGATAAACTTTCACTTCACAAATGATGCAGAGAATATATTCAAGGTAATCAAGTAGTTTAATATAATAGATGAAATGATTTAATGTTCATAAGAGGATCTCGTTCACTGACATAGTTTCATGACATCAAATGATTTTCTATATATTGTCAAAAAACAGAAGGCAAGACAATAAATCACATTTCCTAAAAGTAGTCTTGTAACCCAGCTTAGTAATATGTGGACTGCTACATATAGGTTAGTGGCCACTTAGCAAAGCTTATACAACAAAAGCCAAAGTGCTTTCCTGATAATTTGACACATCTGTAGAATATAGGTGTTCACTTTACATAAAGATATTGATTTATAGAATATGACATGTCTGGTCATTGGTTGTAAACCTAAAATAAATCCATCATTGTGCTAGACTTGTCAGCCTTATGGTGGTATTCCCCCCAAAACACTTTTCCTTCACCCCCACTATTTTTGCTGGTTTCTTTTTGCTGGTCGTAGGATTCTTGACACTCCGCCACTGTTAACCATTGCTGATTACATGTGCTCACTCCTTAAAACATGGTAACATCGGCTTGTACCCAATTGAAATATTTAATTTGCTTGTAAGTCCCTGGTAAAAAGGCACTACCTGTGCCCAGGGCATGTAAATTAAATGCTACTAGTGGGCCATCAGCACTCATTGTGCCACTCACTTAAGCAGCCCTCTGAACAAGTCTCAGGCCTGCTATTGCAGCCTGTGTGTGCAATTTTAAATGACCATTTCAACTATGAAAAATAACTCTTTTTGTCAGGCCTAAATCTTCCTTTTTCATACATGCAAGTCACTCCTAGGGTATGCCCTGGACAGCCATGAGTGCAGGGTGCAATATCATTAAAAGTAGGACATTTATTTTTAAATTGTACAAGTTTTGGTAGCAAAAAACTCTTTCACTACTGTAAGGCCTACCTCTCCAACAGGATAACATTTGAGTTATCCTATTGCATTCAATAAGCTGTAATGTACAAATGGGAATAGGTAACCAGTTCAGTTTTGGAGTCTTTGGAATTGTGATGAAAAATCCTTACTTATACTAAAGTCAGATTTTAAAATACAATTTAGAAAATGTCACTTTTAGAAACTTGGCATTGTCCTGCCTTAGCCATTTAGTGCCTGCAACCAGTCTCTGTGTCAAATGACTGAGTGTGGGTGCCAGTTGTGCTTTGTATATTCCTCCTATACAGCCACACACAATAGAGGGCTTCGGTGTGCCTGGATGGGCATCACTGGCAGGATGGGAGGCAGGAGCTGGGCAGAGCCCTGCTTACACTTGAATAGCCGGTGTCCGGCCTCCACACAAAGGGCTGAATACCCTCTGTAGTTAGTCTGGAGCCAGGGCTGGGAAGAGAGGATACCTGGGGACTTCAAATGGAAATCTCTAGAAGCTTCCCGTCCACTTCTAAGTCACACCTGGGTATAAATACTGGCCATCAGACACCAACTCTTCAGTACACTTCAGATCCGTGGACTTTCTGGCAGGAAGAAGGACTGCTGTGCTATTACAAGGACTATCACTCTGCTGGACTACAGTCCTGAAGGAACTTTTGCCCTGCTGTGCTAACATGCTGCCTGATGCACATTTTCCTGTGTGGGACGGAACCCTTTTGAATCCAGAACCCACAGTGACTCTAAGGGCTAGTTACCTGACCTCCTGATCTGAATCCTCAGGGACACACAGGATTCCAACAACCTTGAACCTGCACCTGGACTCTGCGAGTCTATCCTGCCAAGTGGTGCCACCTAGTCCTGGATCCTTAGAAGTGGAAGTAAGCTGCTTGCCAGCATCTGTGGATTCAGCTGAAGCAATGCAACCCTGAGCAGAAAAGTTGCATCGCCACTGCTGCGTGGATCAGATCGTTCACAAAGACCCACATAGCAGCCCATCATCCATGGGAACCGCCACTAACTGATGCATAAAAAGTGCAAAACCTTGTATATCTCATTGACGGTGGCTTTGTCAATGATGCCGGACTCTACATTACAGCCTGTGCTCCTTGGAACCGATGTATCTCCCTGACTGCGTGATGCATCCTCAACTCCGGATTTCGCATCGCAAGTCCTCATTGACTGGATCTTCGATGACACTGTAGGACCTTGCACCGCAGTCTCGCCACATCTTGGAGCAGACACATTGTTAAGCTGGTGACGCATGTTCGATGTGAATCCTCACAACGCTTCAAAAACCAGGTCTTAAGATATCGTGTTCAGCGAGCCTAACTGGGTTCCTGCAGCTGGTCAGCCCCAACTTGTGACTTTTTCCCGGTCCAGCTCAACAAGATATTCACAGTAAGCAATTTCAGATGTTTGGTGTTATTTTTACTAAAATCATTAAAATTGAAGATCTCTGGTTCTACTGATTGGATTTTTGTTGTTTTAATCTGTTTTATTGTTTTGTTTTATTTATAAAAAATTACTATGTTTTTCTATACTGGTGTGGGATCATTTAGTGGTATGTTTTCACTGTTTTACTGTTTGAAGTGTTTCATAAAAAAATACTTTTCGCATTGCCACTAAGTTAAGCCTGACTGCTCTGTGCCAAGCCACCAGGGGGTTGAGCACAGGTGAATCTGGGGTTTGCTTCTGCCTTACCCTGACAAGTAATGCAGTTGCTGCTAGCCCTGGGCTCACACCCTGGGCAACAAACAACCCCATTTCTTATGCATTCCATACAATATTATGTCCTTTCAGAACCTTAAAAAAGAAGGGTATTAGTATTGACCTAGTGAGCAAATTTGTGTTATCAAACTTATTGGTGAATGCATGCCATAAATGTGTTTCAAGAAGATACATTGTGGCTAATGTCAACACATTTTATGGTTTGTTTTCTCGTCCCTTTGCCAGACTGTGCAGATAATCACCCACCAACATTTATTTTTATGTTTGAATTCACAATTCTACATTAACCTTATTTCTCTTACTTCATCTAGGAGTGGACACACTTTAAGTTGGGCACCCAGTAAATTTGGCTCACAAATTGTAATACAGAGCATTAAAAATAAAAATAAATAATGGCCACAACGCACAGGAAGGTTTCACCCTGCGCTTGTTGGTCATTGGCTCAAGACTGCAATGCCTGGCATGGCAGGTCTGAGAAGATAAAATAACTGTCATCCTGTCTTAAATAGGGCGTGGTGGCCATCACTGCGACTTGATGGCCCTGTGGTGAGCAGGCGGTCACAGTGGATGCTCTGGCATCTGAAAATCAGCACATTCCCCAAGTCTAGGCAGAGTGGGCAAACCAAGGCTTTGCCAGGAGAGGAGCAATGCTAATCTAAATCAGTGCCTTCACTGCACCAAATTCTGAATAAGCTACTTTCCATTGATTCACAACTTCCCCTATTTCTGTGGGGATAGCATTAAACACATTTTCCCAATGATTTGCTATATAATTTGTGCCCCCTACGTCCAATTGTCTTCATTGTATGATGTTTTCCTCTTGCATTCTTTTATTTGTTACTGATTTCATGTGGGCCTCATACGTTTTTCATTAAAAACTATATGCTTTTTCTGTGGCCTTGCTGAATGCGCTAATTGACCAAAAAAGCAATGTATTTCTCAAAGAAACCTTTTTATTTTTTGGGTCAAATAGATATTTTGGACTTTCTAGAAACACATAGCCTGATTACGATGATGGTGGTCCCACTGCCATTGGAATGATAATTACCGCCCGCCACATTAGGATGGCGGGTGAATGGGTGGTGGTCGAAGTGACTGACTGCCATGGATCTGACGGACTCAAGGAGCCCATCGGACCATCGAAGGGACCTTGAATCCTTACAATGGTGGCGGTGCCTGCCTGCCACCGCCATAGAGATTATGGTGTCATTCCCCCCCAGCTGTTTCATGGCGGTTTACCTGCCATAAAAAGACTGTCAGAAAGGGACATTGGGGGCCCGTAGCGGGCCCTCTTCCCCCTGGTCCTTTGTTAAGGGTTTTGGGGGGCCCCTAGGTGCCCCCCTACATGTCCCTGCACCATGTGGTAGGCACCACATGGTGCCTGCCACATAATGCAGGGACATGTAAAGGGTGGAATTTTTGTACTGCAGCGTGTGCAGCAGCCCACAGCACCCCCCAAACAAAAAAGAATACACGGTGTGTCGCATCGTAATCCCAGTGGGGGGACCGTCGATGGCTAGTCAGTCGGTCCCATTCCTGAAGGGATGGCAATCGGATGGAAGTCCGACCGCCATCCTAATCAGGCCCACAGTCACAGCTCACTTTACGACTGTGGCCTCCCTTTCCTCCATATCTTCAAATTCTTATTCAATCAAAGTTTCCAAACAAATATACATCATTTATGACGATTGTTAGAAATGGGATTTCTGGCTGGCTAAGGCTTGCGCCAAAGTCAGGCAGAAACCACCACTCTAGTCAGGGCAAGGAAGTTACACGCCAAAGATAACCCCTGCTCACCCCCTTGGTAGCTTGGCACGAGCAGACAGGCTTATCCCTGAGGCGATGTGTAAAGCGTTTGCGCGCGCACCCAGCAACAACACCCAAGGCCCACCACAAAGGAAACTCCACACAAGGTATTATATAAAAATAACCTTTGTATTATACACAACACATTAGATAAAAACACACACTTTACAATGTGCCAACAGGCACGGGCAGAATTTACAAGGGATTATATATACAGGGGACAGGGCCACATGGACCACTGTCAGGAATTAGCACATTGTAGGAATAGCACTTAGAACGTGGGAATAATATTTTAGAACATAGCACATACAATCACTGTAGCACTAAAAATAGAACATGTAGCACACAACCAGTAACTTCTGGTATCAGAACGTACCACCTACGCAACCCTAACCACCTTTAGGAATACCACGCAGGGAACTAGGACCTCACTAGTACCACCTGTACTAAGGAGAAAACAACCACCTAAGTATCACTCTACCTGTAGGGGTCTAAGCACATAAACACATGATGCATAACATTCAGAGGTGTAAAGCAAAGCACATGACGCATAAACACATTCAGAGGTGCAGGAAAGGAACAATAACGCCGAACTCACATTTAGCCACCACTGTGGCAGTCCCTAGGCCAACTGGCCGTGAAGGGGCAAGGACGCCCTGTGTCTAAATGTTAGGGCAAGGCTGCGCAAGCTGCGCCAGCCAAACTGTATCGGGGCACAACCTAAACGTGGCAGCTGCCCACTAAGTGCTGGGCAGCTGTATGGACTGAGGCCTGGGCACCTCTGGGCCCTTAGAACAGTATGGCCCCCTGAGCCTCGCAGGCTCTAAAACAAGCAATGCCCCTGAGCCTCGCAGGCTCTAAACAAATATGGTTGGCCCCGTTCGTTGGAGCGCACGAGCACTCTACAACAACGATGGAGTCCCGCTTGGGGGACTCGTGAGCCTCGCAGGCTCTGACAAGCAATGTGCCCCCGTGTTGGAGCTACACGGAGCTCTTTGACCAACAATGTGCCCCCGTGTTGGAGTGCTACTCGCACTCGAGAACATCCATGCCCAAGTTGGAGCGCCTCGCGCTCTAAACATTCATGCCCCCACGTTGGAGCGTACTCGCGCTCTGGAACCAGTAATGTCCTTTCGTTGGGGCCGCAGGGCGCTCTGAACAAAGTGCCCCGTTACACGTTGGAGTCCCGCTCGGGGGACTCAGGCAGATCTCAGGCGCTGGCGTGGGAGCGACCCCCGTCCCCCCCCTTACTCACCGGGGCTCGGCAGGACTCCTCTCCTCGCTGCCTCTCCCAACCGGACCGGCGGCGCGGGGCTTCCCTAGCAGATGGGAGCCTCGCGCTGCTCCTATATCACACCCGGGCCCCCTCCTCACTCACCAGGACTCTTCAAGATCCAGCGCGGGGTGGGCTCCCGCCTGGAGGGGACACGGCGCTTCTCCTCTAGAGTGCCCCGGGGTGCAGGGTAGGCTCCTGCCTGCTCCGGGGCTCGGAATTAGCCGCGAGTCGTCGGAGGGAGGCGGGGTAGGCTCCCGCCCTCCTGTTTCCTGTTCCGGTTGTCCCGGAGGCCCGCCTGACTTCCTGGCTGTCCCGGCCCGGGCTGCAGCGGTGATTTTTGACGATAAGAGGGCAATGTACGGCGGGGTGGGCACCCGCCGTAGGAATAAGTCAATAAGCGGGGTAGGCACCCGCCAACGAACGCCACAACAATGTCCCTGGCAGGGTGGGCACCTGCCAGGGGACTTCAGGATCGTCAAAGAATGGGGCAAATGCCGGGTGGGCACCGGCTTGCAGAATTAAAGCGCTCCTAGCGCTAAGGATAAAAAGTGAAAGCGCTCTCAGCGCTAAAGGACAATAAAAAGCTCCCAGACGCTTAAGGAAACCAAATAAAGCGCTCCCAGCGCTTAGGGGAGAATAAGCATAAAGTCCAGCAAAGTTTTCCCCTGCATGCAGCAGGGCAGGGGTGGGGGGCAAGGTTGGACCCAGAGCCAGCTCACTGGGCCTCCAGGCAGGGAGGTAGTCCAAGTGGCGGTCCTCTGGTCCAGCAGCAGCAGCCCCCTCAGGTAAGATCCTGGCAGAGAACAGTTTCTGTGGGGACACAGCCCCATTTTTATACAGGCAAACCCTTTGTTCTGGGTTCAGGGTGAGGGGGAAAACCAGTCGCAGCTGGTTGGGGAGCACCCTTGATGTGCTCAGCCCCTCACTCTATTCACTGGAAGGGCTAGGGTCGTCAGTCGCACCACAGGGGGCGGGGCCAGCATTGTGTTTGGAAAACCCTGTCCTATTCAGGACCCAGGTGGACTCCTCCCACCCATCTAGCTGCTGATCTCCCCATTCACCACTGGGTGACTCATCCTGACACTGGGGAATCCCTAGCCCGTCACATGACATGACCAGCCAATCACGCGACAGACACACTGCACACAGAAGTGCCCACTTCTAGAAGTGGCACTTCCACACTAGGTACATACACGCCGCACACATCATCGCGCAGCATTCACTCCCACGAGTCCGCACATACCAAACTCGGGCCTGCACACCCCACGCATCAGGAACTACTAGGGACACATACATTCCCCATGCATTCCTATGGGAGGGCAGGCCTATCTCACCACATGCACTCAGAGCACGCACGCACTTTACCCTGGGACACAGGGAAAGTGCGCAGAAACCAAACAATCACCACACCAAGTCACCAGTAAAAATCAAAAAAGTTCAGGGGTGAACCTGCCAGAAGGGCCAAGTCCAACAACGATAGAATATGGCACGAGTATTGACAGATTAGGAAAATTCCTTAATTGTAGTGCGATTCTTTTCTATTTTCATTTAATAAAAAAGAAAAGACAATTGGGGTAGAGTTAGGGAGTCTAGACGAATGCACTCACTGAATGATAAGTGCTGTTCATAACAAATGAGTCTGCCCAACGCTGTGCAGAGATTCCCAAATTTACTGAGAAAATGATCCATTGGAAATGAAAATATAACCTCCTCATATATTAATTTTCACACTACGTGTACCATAAACTTTAGTATTATAAAAGCAATTAGGTTTATTCAATACAAGAGGCCCTAGAACTGGCAAATGCAAAATTTACTTTTGCATCAATTGGCTGGGTTCAGGTTTGCGGTATATACTGTTGTGGAGCTGCTGCTGGCGCATCTCTCCGACAGGGATTCCCCTCTCTCAGGAAGTCCATTGAGGCCCTTGCACCTGGATTGCCACGTGACTGTGTCAGCTGTGCTGGCCTCTCACAGGCTGTGCTGAGGGGTTGCTGCGGAACTCCCAACAGGGCAAGAGCCAAGCCTTGTGTAACCCCAAGGGTGGATAGTCTAATGGTCAGGTATGCTCTTCTTCGGCAGGCTTCACGTTTACGGGGCACACAGAAGGTTCCTGGGTGGCTAGCCTCTCATAGCGCCAGGAGTGCCTCATTGAACTCTGGATGTCTTGAGCGTTTGGATCCACCCTGGTGGTGTGATGCTCCTTAGATGTTCTTTGTGGCAATGATGCACCTGTATGATGAACACGATAATTTTCTTTCAGTTGGGCAACAGGCGGTGATCTCTTGCTTTAGATGACCTCCTGGAGTGATGAGGACTGGAGGGACTTCATGACTACTTACTGTTGTCTTCTGGCAGGTGCACTTGCTAGATGTGGTACCATCGATGCCAAGCAGCCGGTGACAGGTGAGTGGATGGTCGCACTGTGCAACATGGGGCCTGGACGCAGATCACGCTTGCTGGTGGCTTACGGTTGGTCCTCCTATGAAGCTCTATCCAGTGACGTCTCTGCACCCTAGTAGCTTTCTTGTGCTGATGAACACCTTCTCCAGTGCTGGCATGAGTCCTCCATCCTGTCGCTCTTCTCCTTTTCCCTCTTCTGCGCCTGTGGTGGTTGTTTGCCCTGTGGCATCGTGCCACTCTCCTCTCCTCCTTCGTGGAGTGGTGTCCTGCCACGCTCTACCCCTTCACTATGTGGCGTCCAGCCATGCTCTTCTCCTCCTTCCGACCAGAATCCTCACTCAGATGTTGCGTCCTGCCGTGTCTCATGTTTGTGCCACATGGACATCTCGCTGGTGGTGTCCAGTTCTTAGGACTGTCTTTACTTGCTGTTGACCTGTGGCAGGTCTGTCCTGTCGGTAGAACTTGCTTCTTCTCCTTGAGGACCTCTCATGGGCCTCATCCCCTCCTCAGGGATTTTCACAGTGCTCCTCTGACAGGGTAGCAGGTTACCTCTTCTCTCGAGGGCGTTGTGCTTGCGCCTCGAGCCTGCACCAATCCTGGCGCATGCTCCTGCCTCTGTTCAGGCATGCTTGGCAGGGTCAGTCACTTCGTGTGACGTGCTCTTTGCACGCTGTGCCAATGTGGCGTCTGGCCATGTGTCACCTATTGTCAGAGCACACGTTGCGGTATCCGTTTGCAACGTGGACTGTGTAACTCTGCTCTTGCCTGTCTGGGGCCACTGGCATCTCTGTCTTGAGGCAGTGTGAGGGATGACACTTGGCTGTCTTTGGCCTACGGCGGGGCTTCGCTTGGTGTGCTGGAGATGTAGAGGCTCTTCCTGCTGTCTCCGGTATTGCTTCTTCTCTGTGGAGATGTCTTCCTCTCCTGGGCCCCTGCCCATGCCATTAGGTTAGCTGATATGGCCCTCTGTGCACCTCTGACTTCGTGTTGTCGGTTCTCCTCTATAGGCGGCCTCTGCTGGCACTGTCTGTGCCCTTTCTCCTGGCTTGTGGTGGTTTCCGTTTACCATTTTGGTGGGTGGCACAGTTTCCATGGCTGCATGATGCGGTAAGTACTTAAATACAATTGGCCTCTTGGCAGCTTTCTTGGCTGAGGCAGCTTTGGGCTTCCTATGGGGTTTAACAGTCAACAGTCTCTCGCCCTCCGATGTGACAGGCAGCCCCTGTGGGGGCGTGTGGCACCATTTTGAGGAATCTCTGTTACAACGTGGGAGATGGGGGTAAGCCCATGTCTTTCAGGGGGAAATGTGGGTGCAAACAAGTTCATTTCTCAGCACTAGACCTTTTGTCCTTTTAGTCTTTTGGCTCTTTGCTTGCTGCCTGGGGCTGTACCACTGCTAGGGGCACTGTTGCTACTTTTTATGAGGCGGCAGCTTTGCTGGAGCTGAGAGCTACACTGGGGTGTAGATGCAGGTGAAAGGCAGTTTGCGGTGCTAGCACAGGCTTCACTTGCTGCTATTTCTGGTCAAGGTTGCCTCCCATGATTTTCCCCTTTAAGTGGTGCCACTGGGTAACATTAAAAATCATGGTAGTGTGGTAAATAATTTAATTACCGGGACTTAATTTGATACGGAAACATAATAAAAATAGCTCAGTAAATAAGAGGCAGGATCCGTGGTATTAGAGGTTCGGAATGGGCTTTATTCCAATACTGATTCGAATCAGGGATTTCAGGTTCCATCACCACGAAGGTTCAGGAAGTGAAGGCAATACATTATTGACAGGTAACAATATATATATGAAAAGTATTTACATTAAGACAGATGCAGGAGACGTAACAGCTGATAATACAGATAAGAATACACATACGTAATGAAAAGAGGCGTAATAGGGCGTAACAGAGAAACGTCATTGGTTGTGATGTCACAAATGGGTGGATCTATGAGATAATTTCGCAGTATCAGCAGAAATACTTGGCAGAGATGCGCGCGCAGCAGTATGACGTGTGATTGACGTGCAACTAGGGGGTGAAGGGGACTTGATATTTAGCTCTACATGTGGCGACAGAAGTCTGGAGGGTCAAGTCAACCTAATCCCAAATCATATCTAACATCCTATGTTTAAAGAACTATGTTATCCAAAAGAGAGGTCTCTTAGAGTAGAATCTTATTCTATACTGACTATACTGACGGTTAGTGCGTGTACAAGCGTCTAAGTGTCTACACCAGATGCGAGGGCGGAATCTTCCATAGTAACAGGGCTATGAATTACTTGTATGAAGACAGAGAAGTCGGGCCTTTGCTTGGTAGCTGGAAGAATGTTTACTTAAGCTACTAGACAGGAATGCATTGGGCAGGGAGCGGAGCAGATAATTTTCGAAGGTGAAATACAGTTCTTGGCAGGCAGCAAGCTGATGTCAGGCTTCGTGAGCCGCGCAGAGAATGAGACAAAGTTCATGGTCACAGATGCAGGCTCGGACTGGAGCTTCAGAGACAGAAAGCAAGAGAAGCTTGATGACAGAATCAGGGCCTACTTGCCTGGACTGTAAAATGGCATAAGTGAACCATATAAAGGCGGTGGCCTTTCGTACTTAGGAATGGAATATCCGGCCCATTCATGGCGGATCAACAGAGGACATGTTAACGGTGGACGCACATGTATTTGCGTCTTCATAACTGGAACTAGAGGGAACATACATGTACTTGTAACATGCACATAGAACCGTTGGGGTCCAAGATAGGGGACATAACTGACCAGAAAAATCCATATTTCCACATTCCCTCCTTGTCCCCTACTTGCCCGTCAAGAGATATCAATCTTCATTAATCCATTGATCTGTTCATATAGCATCATTTGTTCTTCTTTCTTCTTCCGGGATCTTGAATGAAAATCTTGATGTGGAATGCACGATGTGGCACACAGACCACAAATCGCTGGTCCACATTGCAGGCATAAGCAGCAACTGAATAATATGAGAAGGCCAATACCTAGGAAGGATAGAACTCTCCATGCCCAGGCTGATATCACGCTCCAAAACCAACCGGACCAAGTCCAGGTGCCTGGATTCTGGTGTATCTGGCTTACAATCTTATGAAGGCGGGTTATGGCCTTATATACAGATGGCGAATTTTCTGGTATGAATATGCAACAGCTTGATCCGATGACCCTACAAGCTCCACCCCTATCGGCCAGGATGACGTCAAGGACAAGACGATTTTGAAGCACAACAATCCGCATAGCAGACTGCTCTTCTGTTAAATTGCCTAAGGCGGAAATAGTTTCGTTCACTACTGCTTCAAGGGTTCTAGTCAATCTACGTATCAGTTTACTATTAGTAACGGTACCTATATAGGGAAAGAGACCTTTATTGAAATCGGTGTATTTTTCCCATGCTGTTTCAGTGTAGTCGACTATCGGGAGATCTCTCCTTACTCTATTATATACTAAATTAATATTTCTGTGATAATCAGGAGGAGCTAGGAAAACAGGTGGCAAAAGGAATCCAATGTAGCAGGTACCATCCCAATCTAGAGGCAAACGTACATATGCCGTCTGACCACATATAAAATAGGAATGGCGGGAAGCTCTAAATGTAGACTTGCCTTGATCACTAAATTCTACTACAGTGGTGCATCTACTATGGCCCATAGGTATGGAACCATTCTTTCTTACACATAATTCACCTTTTACTGGAAATATTGACATAGCGGGCAAAATTGGAGTAGCTTCGGATTCGACATTTAGGATCATAAGATTAAGCGTAAAATTACCTAATCCATATACTTCATTTTCTAGATCAGTTCCTGTTCTTTTGGGAAGTCCCTCCTTGTTAGGATAGCAGACCTTAAGTAAAACTAAATTCAAATGTCCCCATACCCAGTTATCTTGATAAACTGCAGAATTCGAATCCAGAGAATTAATTAGGCTAAACCATGCTCCACAGGAGCCGTTGTGTGTGAACGGGTATGGAAAAAGAGGTAGAATTCCTTTATCATTCTGATAGGGAGGGAGTCGGCCACATATCCAACAATTTGTAGCATTGCTAACCTGATGGGAATGAAGTAACATACTAATAAAAGTGTTATTGCGCAGCGCAAATCTGTATGACAATTCAAGCGGAGGTAATTCACTAAAAGAATGTTCAGCAGTAACATTGTAAACATGTCTAGAAATAGGATAATATATGTGCAACAATATACTTGCAGTAATTATTAAAAGACTTGAGAAAAACAAAATTAATAACGTCACTATGCAATGACTACGCAGTAATTTACAGTACGCCTGTCGTTTCAACATTTTTCGGGTGTTTTCTCTATTCAGGTCCAAGGGATACATGTCAGAGACAATTCAACCGCTTCACCTTGGAGAGGACTTAAACAATCAAATTGCTCGACTGATTGGGCCTGAGCTTTAATTTATAAAGTTCGGAGTCACTTTTTTCCACAAAAGGAAGTTTTGAGTCAATGGGTGAAGACACACAAGGTGTGGTATTCACATCTGATTTCAGTCCATGAAATTTCTTGATATGACTTGAATGAATCCATCCTTTTCTGCCTTCGATCTTCACGGCTGTTCTTGTTGTGAGCAACACCAGCTGAGGTGACCTCCACCTAGGTTCCAGCTGCGTCTTTCGATCAAAGTTCCTCACGAGGACTAAGTCTCCCGGAACCACGTCATGGGGTTTCACCTCAGTGTTGTCAGGAAAAGCTGCAGCTACCTGTGAACGACAAGATTGTAGTGCAGACATCAAGGAAGCCAAGTAATCTGTCAGCATGTTACAGTCAATATCAGTTATTTTGCGTGGTATAGGCGTCCCCCACATATTTGGTGGTCTGCCGAAGATCACTTCATACGGGGATAGCCCTGTTCGAGAGTGTGCTACCATTCTTGTGTAAAAGAGTGCAACTGGTAATGCTACTACCCAGTCGACACCTTTTTCTCTGCATATTTTGGATAATCTTATTTTCAGAGTCTGATTATGTCTTTCTACGAGACCCGCTGCTTCGGGGTGTCGGACACAGTGGAATTTCCACTGATAGCCTAACAAAAGTGAAACGTGTTTCATTAATTCGGATGAGAACGGCTGGCCGTTATCTGAGTGAACAACACGTGGTAAACCGTATCGTGGGAAGAATTCTCGAACCAACTGTTTGGCAGTAGTCGGGGCAGTGTAATCTGAAACCGGGTATGCCTCCGTCCAACGGGAAAGAGCACACACAACTACGAGAACATATTTGAATCCTCTGCATCGTTCCATCTGGATATAATCCATCTGGAGGACTTCAAAAGGGTGATCAGGAGGATGAAATCCACCCTGTTCTACGGGAACGCTTTTTCCTGGGTTGAACTGGCAACAGATCAGACAGGTACGAACCTTTTGTTTGGCTGCAGCTCGTAAATGCTTGTTGAACCAAATATGTTGAATGCTGTCTAGCATAGCTTTCTCTCCTAGATGCGCTGGACTATGGATAGTGTTAATAATGACTTGGACCATTGAATCAGGAAGGAACCACACAGACTTTTCCTTCATCAACCATCCTTGATCCGTTTGGATCCCTCCTAATTCCGTCCATTTCTTTATTTCTTCTGGTGTAGCATGTGTCTGTATATCAATTACGTCAAGAGTAGGATCTTTAACCGTCATACAATGTGTTGGCGTCTGGACTATTGTCTTTGTCATCTCGGATGTTTGAGTTTGAGCAGTCTGTTTAGCTGTTCTATCAGCTAGATCATTGCCTTGAGAAATGATATCAGTAACTTTCGTATGTGCTTTGCATTTCATAATCGATATTGCAATGGGTAAATGTATTGCATCTAATAAGGCATGAATGAGGGGTCCGTGCTGAATGTGGGCACCGTGAGAAGTTAAATAACCTCTCTCTCGCCACAGCACGCCGAAGTCATGTACGACTCCGAATGCATAACGTGAATCAGTGTATATGTTGACTTTTTTATTTGTGGCTCGAATACAGGCTTGTGTCAGAGCGACGAGCTCTGCTGCTTGAGCTGACAAGGTATTAATACGATTTGTTTCAACGACTTCAGTGTCTGTTGTGACTGCATACGCGGCCACTAGCTCTCCTGTACTTGTTCTCATACATGAACCATCTACATACAACGTCAGGTCTGGGTCTGACAATGGGACGTCTGTCAAGTCTTGTCTGGGTTTCGTCGTGATTGTAATAACATCAATACAGTCATGGGCTAGTGGGTCTGTTCCATTTACAGGTAAAAGTGTGGCAGGATTCAATGTGTTACAACGTCTGATTTCTATATGTGGCTGAAACAGTGTTAGTTCATACCCTGTAAGTCTTGCTATAGTCAAATGTTGTGTTTGCGTTCGATTCACAAGAACCTCCACTGCATGTGGTACTTGTACTGTCAATGGATGTCCTAACACTATGGCATCGCTTTGTCTGATTGCTAAAGCTGTCGCTGCCACTGATTTTAGGCACGCAGGCAGAGCCTGAGCTACGGGATCTAATGTACTAGAAAAATAAGCACATGGTTTGTGTGCTCCTGCTTGTTCCTGTGTGAGTACTGACAAGGCAGTACCTTCGCGTTCTGTAATAAAGAGTGTAAACTGTTTACTGTAACATGGTGTTGCTAAAACAGGTGCTTGGCATAGAGCTTTCTTTAAGCTTTCAAAAACTTGTGTATGTTCCTGAGTCCAAGGGAGAACAGTCGATGTGGCTGCCTCCTGTGTTGTCAACTGAATGAGTGGTTTTGCTAAAAATGCATACTGAGGGATCCACTGTCTACAATATGAAGTGAGGCCTATGAAAGCCCGCACCTCCTTTTGTGTCTTGGGTATTGGCATGTTAGCTATTAACTGAATGCGGTCTGGTGTAAGCTGCCTTCCCTCCTTGGACAGCGAGTGACCAAGGTAAATAACTCGCTGGACACAGAATTGCAGCTTAGAAGGGGACACCTTGTGCCCCTTTTCGGCTAGAAATTGTAAAACTGTCAGTGATGCTTTTTCACATTCAGGTTCGCTTCGGGCGGTGATCAGCAGATCATCGACATATTGAAGCAAGGCAGTGTTAACTGGCATGTGGATGCTGTCGAGTTCTCGTTTCAGTGCTTGGCTATAGATGCTGGGGCTTTCTGTAAATCCTTGAGGTGCGCGTGAGAATTTGAAGCTACGTCCATTTAAACTAAATCCGAACAAATATTGGCTTTCCGGATCTATTGGGACGCTGAAAAAGGCATTTTTGAGATCAATTACAGTAAAGAATGTTGCTTCGGAATCAATAGCTGTCAGTAATGATGAGATATCGGGGACCACAGGGAATTGCGGCACAATACACTTATTTAATTCGCGCAGATCAACAACCAATCGATATACTGGCGGGGCCTTCGGATCTGTTCGTTTGAGAATCGGAATTATCGGTGAATTACATACATTGGAGTCTGTTTCTACAACCACTCCTTGGGCAATGAGCTCGTCAATGATTTGTAGTAAAGCCACTACAGCATCTGGTGGTAACTTGTATTGTCGCATTCGTGGTAGTACCACTCCTGCCTTTAGTGTGACTCGATATGGTGTAATATTCATGCAACCAACATCAGTAGGGCCTTGTGCCCATAGATGTGTAGGTAAAGTCTGTAATCGGGGATCCATGTCTCTAGACACATAATGACCTTTAAAATCACGTAAAAACAATCTTACTCCTTCCGGAGAACAACATATTATAGCTCCTAGAGCCTTCAGTGTTTTTATTCCTAACAGGTTTTCTGGACATGATTTAGTAAGCAATAAATCTGTAGTTCGGGTCAAAGGTCCTATCGTAAGTGGAAGAGGTTGTGACACTTCATTAACAATAGGTTTTCCTGAAAAACCAAGGGAAATATTCTGTGAGCCTGAGAGGGGTGCCCCTGGAACTTCACTACGTTTTATTGTTGTTCGACTTGCCCCTGTATCGAGTAAACATTTTCTGTCTTGGCCTAATAATTCACTATGTACATAAGGTCCTTCTTGATCTACAGGGATCTCGATAAGGGGTAAGTCAACTTCCCTCTCTAGGCTGGTTCATGCATATCGTTGATAATCAGGATAGTCATATTGTGCGGTCTGGTACAGTTGTCGTGTCGTGGTTTGCGTGGCAGCAACAGGCAGCGCTGGTGCAGCTGGCACAAACTGTATAGTCTGTTGTGGAGCTGGCATGGACTGTGCATGCTGCAAGGCTCCTTGTTCATTCTGATCCTGTCTAAGTGGCCGTGGTCTTTCTTTTGTAATGCCCGTGGCGATATTACGCTTCAGGACTGGACAATCGTGTACATGATGACCTAGTTGTTTACAATAGTTGCATGTCCCTTTTACAGGTCCCGCTAAATCGCCAGAATGTGTCGTACCCTTTTTATGTCCTTCAACTGGAACTGTCTGGGAGACTAGCATTTTCATTTTCGTGTCTTTCATGCGTCTTTGTTCATGATCTTGTTCCTCTCTAATTCTATTGTGATGATACTGTAACATTTGTAACATTTGTGATGGAGTGTTACCTTGCCAGGTACTCTCGAATTTTAATACTCTATTCTTCACTTGGGGCAAGGAATTTTCAACTAATTTTGTCACAAACAGATGTGGGTATGATTCGCTACTCGCTTTTATACCACTATTTATACCAAAACATTTTTCAAATCGTGCATAGAAATCACTAGTGTCTTCATCTTGCTTTTGTTTACAGGCTGAAATTGCACCCCAGTCTTCCTTTTTCGTGGTTAATAAACGTGGCAGTACCTGTACTAGTAGACCTGGTAGTGCTTTAGTTTTGTCCCCAAGCCCCGAACCTGGACCTCGGGCCTTTTCTTCTGCTTCTAATGCTGTCCAATCTATCTTTTGGTCTCCTACCTCCCACTCTTTTTCCTTGAGTTTTTCATAAATGCCAGCAGGCATCAATACCTTTAATATTGTCATAATGTCGGGATAGGTATACTCTCCCATGAGTAACATGTCTTTAATTTCTCGGTGGAAACCCGCTGGGTCTTTGTCATGACTGGGTACCACTTTCTTCATTTCCAACAATTCTATTTTCGATATGGGCGTATACACATATACACGTTTAAACTCATTGTCCTCGCCCTTTATTGGGTGCACTTCTCGTAAGGGATTCTGTCTGTCCATGTAATACATGGTTCTTTCCTTGATGGGCAGTGAGACATGTTCTGGGCATATAAAAAGAATGTACTGCTTTCTTGATTCTAGTATTTCTTTAATTAGCTTAGTACCTGAACCTCTCCATCTATTCGTGAGTAATTCGGTCAATATATCAGGTAAGGGACCAGGATCTGAATGTTGGCTTTTATATAGTATAAGAAGTTGTTGAATCATATAAATCCCAGCTAAACGCTGTTCATCTGGGGTGAGATTCAAAAATGTGTGAGCTACTGTGTCATCACTATACTTCCCGGGACTGTCAACCCAATGGACAGCTGACCTGGCTAATTCTTGTTCATCCATAGAATCGAGAAAATGATAACCCCTTCGTTCTCGGAGTAATTTATCTGCTGCTTGGAATGAATGCTCGTTAGACCTTATATTTATTATTGGTGTTTGAAATTTCCTGTTATTTTCTAGACACATCGGACGTATCGGATCAGTAAGACATCTAGTACTATTACAAGATCTTCTTCTACCTACATAGGCTATAGTTTCTGACTGTCCTGTGGGCAGTCCTGATGCTTCTTCCTCGCTTTGTTCGAACTGGTCTACCGCTAATCTTTCTTCGTGTAGGCGTTCTATTTCTTTACGGATCTTTCGGCACATGGCTATTATACAGTTTTGCTTATCATGTCTCCCTTCTGATATATTCTGGCTCCATCTGGTAAGAATCTGCATTGCTTCCGGGTCTACCCCCGGTCGGTCTTGATTTCTGATCACACAATTTATGAGGAAACGCAACAGTTCCCCCTGTATTTCCACTTTCTGGTATTCCATAGCTCTGTTAATACAGTCAGAATCTCGCCCGGCTTGGACAAAATGATATATATTATCTAGATGTGCAGTCATTCCTGGTAATTTCCCTAAATATACTGCGGCTCGTCTGATACGTAATGATGCTAGGGTCATTTCGTCCTCTTTTCCGGGCACAGGGTCATATCTACAATCTATAAGAAGTTCCTTAAGCGTACGGGCATTTATGAGTTTGGGGGTACGTGAATGTGCTGACTCTTGAAAAGTAAGTTTATTTATTCTAGGTGGCGTAGAAAAGATATTGGTAGCACCTCCGGTAGCCCCATCTGGGGTATCGGGTGTGAAAGGATTCGTTGAACGTGATACAGCAACTATAGGCGTGGATACAGCTATAGAAGTAGCTGTAGGAACAGATGCAGAAACAGATGTGCTTGCCGGAACTTGTGTCAGAACTTGTTGCTGTAACGATACGGGTACTGGATCTTGGCGTTGAACCTCCCTGGCAGGCGGTCTATGTGGGGCGGGATGAGCATACTCGGGAGCTGCGTCATCTAAATATGAGGAAAGAAAAACATCTTCTGCGGTTCTAGGATGCCCCTTAGGATGTACCTTTATTGGAAATAATGGGGTTGGCAAGTCTTTTGGTATCCCTGGAGTAGCCTTAGGTAATCCTTCAGCCAGAAGGGGATACATACCATTCATAAGGGCATTTCTTTGTCTGTCTACTTGTTCTGATTTCACTCGTGCACCTTCTTTAATTAATAGATTTTCTCGGACTTCATTAGAATTCTCTTTACTCTTCTCTTCCTGTCTACGTGCTTTTTCTGTTCGTCTATGTGATTCTTTACGCCATAATTCAATGGCGTCTTTCTGTGATTGTCTAGCTTTCTTTTTCCATAATTCTTCCTCTACTTTCACGATGCACTCTGCATCCCAGGTCCCCGCTGCGGGCCACCTCTGACTTTCTGGTAATTCCTTAGTGTAGTCTACCCATAGATCAAGAAATAATATGGCGTCTAGGCCATGTTTATGATACATGAAGTACCCTGGAGTGTCCCTAGGAGGAATGGGAACAGCTTCTTCGAGTACCCCTTTTCTAGTTGTGATCTGTCTTAGTTTCGAAAAGAGCGGCATATTGAGAACTGATCTGATACTTGATCTTGAACAAACTTAATACAGTAATCACAATAATGAACAGTCATTCATACCACAATATGCAGAACGTACTATAAACATTTAACATTTAACATTTAACTGAGCAACAATGATGATGACGATCTAAGGAAAACTTAATCATTAAACATGATACTCGACTTGAACTGAATTATTCTGAATTTATATACTTGATATACTAGATACACTGCTAAACAGTACAGATACACTGCTGAAACAGTGCAGACCGGATTTGTGTACCCAAACCCGTCTGGACCGGCACAACTTATGTGCACGCCAGAACGCCTCCCCAGTAATGGTACTCACCGGGTAGCTCGGAAACGGAAGGCCTCAGAAACTGGACTGAACTTGAACCGGACTGGACTCGACTCGAACGCTTCGGACACTGGACTCGACTTGGGACTTCGGAAACTGGTGGGCCTCTGTATACCTCGGATCTTGCTCTCTCAGCTAGGCTCTGGTCGGGATACTTCGCACTTCTCACCGCCTCGTCTGGGTGTTGATCGCAGCCTCAGTCGCCCCCGCTTGACCGGAGGGAGACACAGGAAATCCTGCTGGTACGCGTTATTGTCCGTCCAGCTGTGGCAGGAGACCGGGCCTGCAACGCACCGCCGGCGCGTGAGATGAGAAAGTGTCCCTGTTCGGGCGCCATTCATGTGGTAAATAATTTAATTACCGGGACTTAATTTGATACGGAAACATAATAAAAATAGCTCAGTAAATAAGAGGCAGGATCCGTGGTATTAGAGGTTCGGAATGGGCTTTATTCCAATACTGATTCGAATCAGGGATTTCAGGTTCCATCACCACGAAGGTTCAGGAAGTGAAGGCAATACATTATTGACAGGTAACAATATATATATGAAAAGTATTTACATTAAGACAGATGCAGGAGGCGTAACAGCTGATAATACAGATAAGAATACACATACGTAATGAAAAGAGGCGTAATAGGGCGTAACAGAGAAACGTCATTGGTTGTGATGTCACAAATGGGTGGATCTATGAGATAATTTCGCAGTATCAGCAGAAATACTTGGCAGAGATGCGCGCGCAGCAGTATGACGTGTGATTGACGTGCAACTAGGGGGTGAAGGGGACTTGATATTTAGCTCTACATGTGGCGACAGAAGTCTGGAGGGTCAAGTCAACCTAATCCCAAATCATATCTAACATCCTATGTTTAAAGAACTATGTTATCCAAAAGAGAGGTCTCTTAGAGTAGAATCTTATTCTATACTGACTATACTGACGGTTAGTGCGTGTACAAGCGTCTAAGTGTCTACACCAGATGCGAGGGCGGAATCTTCCATAGTAACAGGGCTATGAATTACTTGTATGAAGACAGAGAAGTCGGGCCTTTGCTTGGTAGCTGGAAGAATGTTTACTTAAGCTACTAGACAGGAATGCATTGGGCAGGGAGCGGAGCAGATAATTTTCGAAGGTGAAATACAGTTCTTGGCAGGCAGCAAGCTGATGTCAGGCTTCGTGAGCCGCGCAGAGAATGAGACAAAGTTCATGGTCACAGATGCAGGCTCGGACTGGAGCTTCAGAGACAGAAAGCAAGAGAAGCTTGATGACAGAATCAGGGCCTACTTGCCTGGACTGTAAAATGGCATAAGTGAACCATATAAAGGCGGTGGCCTTTCGTACTTAGGAATGGAATATCCGGCCCATTCATGGCGGATCAACAGAGGACATGTTAACGGTGGACGCACATGTATTTGCGTCTTCATAACTGGAACTAGAGGGAACATACATGTACTTGTAACATGCACATAGAACCGTTGGGGTCCAAGATAGGGGACATAACTGACCAGAAAAATCCATATTTCCACAGTAGTCTGTCTCGCATTGCAGGTCGTTTCTTTGTAGTGTGCTTGGTTGGTTGACCGCAGATGGCCACTAGATGGCCATACATTGCTTCTGTTTGCAGGTCCCGGTAGACTTTCCTGAGCTGTGGGCTGTGCACCTCATACATGCGGAGGGGGGAGCCTACCCCCGCTGCTGCGGGTGTTCTGTGGAGGTAGGTGGGGGCACTGTGAGATATTTCTTGGGCATGCTGGATGGCAGGGTGGCTTGTCTGCCATCTGCTCTTCACCTGGTCGATGCCGCTGGGTGTTGCCGCTTTCAATGTGTACCATGCTAGTCTAGGGGTTACGGCAGCTTGCTGGTGCTGCAGGTGTGGTGCAAGCCATACTCTGTAGATGTGGGGGTCAGGACGGGCAAGTGCAGCCTCCTGACAGGTCGCTGAGATTCCTTTCCAGGTGAGCCTTACTGGGCAGTCTCATGTTTGCCACGTGTTTGCTGGGCACTGGGAGTTTAGCACCCACTTTGCAACCTTTTGTTCTGGCCCCGCACTGGGCTTTGAAGGTGGGTGGTAGTTTTCTCGCCCACACTGGTAATGTATGGCGCTTCCTCTTTAACTACAGGGACCACGGCTACTGCACGTTTAGACCCATCGGGCCCCTTTCACACTCTCTGTGAGACCTCCTCCATGAGAGCCGCATTACTGCCAGTGCGTGTGTATAATGCTTACTGTGTGCATTACATGGCGGTGCAGCAGTATCATGTATCTCTGTTCTCCGAGCTGTGGCGCTATGGTGGGCTCAGGTTCCCTTATTCAAGGGGTGCTGTGCCTTCTTTTCGCCAGGATTCGTAGATTCAGGGCAGACAGTCATGCGTTGGGCCATGGACAGGCAGACGCAGGAGCTGCAATGGCGCGCTTCGAACAATACGGGCACCTTATGTTGGTGGCGGCACTTTACCCCCTTAATCTTGGCATTCACTTCTTTCCGTGCCAGTCTGTGTTTTGGTTCACGGCAGGCAGTTGCTGCGCATGTAGGGCCTTTACTGGTGGACTCCGGTGAACATGCTTGATAGCCTTTACCTCGCCCTGCCTGGCCTTGGTCACTGTTGCGCTGGCAGCAGGTGTAGTTGCTGCCCTAGATATGGGCTGCACTTCCCCTCCTGAATAACAGCAAGTTACCTGCCAGCACACATGTGGGGATCGCCCCACTCATCGCCATTGTAAAGTGCTGAGTGCCAGGTCCACATGCTTAAGAAAAATATTGCACATGGACACCATCATTTAGGTATTGTTAACTGGCCCAGGGCACGTGCGCCCGGCCCATTTTATTAGCACTGGTCACCTGACCGGTGATGCCTGTGATGGGTGGGTGTACAGTGTGGGTTGAAAGACTAGAATGTGTCCAGCAGGACACTACATGATACAAACAAAGTATCAAATCGTATGTTACCAACTCTGCCCAATTTTATAGAGACTAGAATATATGAGCACAAACTGTGAATTTAAGTCATCCAACATAAGAAGGAAAGTCTAGTTTCATAATCTTTCCTTTATGTGGATAGCTAATGACACCCCTCGCGTGCTTGGGATTGGCTATATGGGGGGGAGCTGTAGGAAGGGTGTGAAAGTACTTGTTGAAAACAGATGTAATTACATATTAGCATCATGTCCTTTTGATTCTAAGACAGTGCGGAGCCCGACGTCTTCCAAAGAAGGGATGTGGAATTGTTTAGGTTCCTGCCATTGGCTTCAAAGGCACACAGTCCTATGTCTCTTGATTTCCTGCAGTGAAAGATCTTCCAAGTAATTCGAGCATAAAGTGGACACATCTGTACAGTGTTATATGCTGGTGAGATCGCACGTTTCCTGTGTTCACAGATCTAAAAGCATGTTCTGCACATTGGCAACAGCTTCAGCTGATTGCAAAACCCTTCGAAACCAATCCCACCTAATAAGGTTTCACGATGGCTGTCCTTCAGAATGAGTTCATCCTGTAAGGTTAATTCTGGACCAATGTATCCCTGATCCCATAACTCAGGCAGCTGTGTTTAATGTTGGAAGGAGTCAGGCTTCACATTAGAAAGTTCAGCGAAAGGGTAATCACATCCAGCCCTGCAGGCTTTGCATTGATTTAAAGGGTTAGCGGGTGGAACCACCTCTCAGAAAATGAAGGTTGATTTCACAGGATATACTAGAATGTGGAAAACGGGCTTCCATGTTAAGTGTCAGTTGTGTAGTAGCTACCTTGAATGGTGATAAATTAGATCTTTTTATACGTACTGTGAAAAATTCAAATGAGCGTCAAAAATGGCTTTATCGACATTTTCCTGAGCATAATGTACATATAGGATAGTAAAAAAAGAGTGACAGAAAAAGAGAAAGAAAGTGAAAAAGGACGAACGAAAGGGTAAAATAGCTGGAAAGGGTGACAACATGAACATGGAAAAGAAACGGCTGAACAGCTTAGGAACACTGCTCTGCATCAACGACGTGGTTTGTGTAAACATATCACAGTTGCTAACTGAAAAGTCATTCAAACAAATAACATCAAACAAACCATCTTTGAAAATGACGTTTGCACAGACTTTAGAAATTGAATTTGATTACAGGAAATCAGATGCGACCCTGCATTGCTTCAAACAAATCTCCGCGGTCCTATTTCCAAGAGCAAGTGGCCATAATCAAAATATGTTATTGCCTTTTCATTTAGATTGTCTTTAACAAAGATGGCGCACAGAGTGCATAGTCAACAAGTGTCAGAAAGTGGACCATTAATTCGGATAGTGTCAACCCGTAACATTTTAATAAACTTATTGTGGTGAGGCTAAAACATATTTCTTGGGGAATCTCTGCTAAACACATGTTTGCTGTGACACAAGTAGCAGGCACACCCCCGGAAAATGTGAGTTAAGTTCAAGCAATATCAAAAATCCTAAAAGGCAAGACAACACAATAAACTATCCCAAACAATTCAGAATATTAGAGATGCATTTAATACAGAAAAAGACACAAAAACAATTAAAGTTGGGTAAGGGGAACCAAAGGATATGATTACAAGAAGTAATGCTGTTGTGCAAAGTATCAGTTCACAGCTGTTTGGGTCCTAGGTGTGTCCAACCGCAATGGAGTGAAAGTCAGAAAAGCCCAGCAGGGCACACAGTCTATGTTTTCACCTTCCACCTATTCCATTTTGGAGTTTAAGGTCTTTCAGCAGCAGTGAGGGTGCTCAGAATCGGATATGTCATGGTCAAGCTCCCACTGAAGCCATTGGTTTTGGTGCCCAAAGCTTTGAGTGGGATAAATCTGAAATGTTTTATCTGGCTGGGTCGTGTTTCTGCTAGGATACATTTTGGATCTCAAAATCCACCATTGACTAAATGTTGAATACTGCAGCCCAGCAGGTCTCACCAATACTAGATATTTTTATTATGAGATCCGGCTAAACCCGTTTTCAGCATGGCAAAATGTTTCAAGACAGTCCATTTTGCTTTTACCAACCTTGGGTGTGCCTTCAACGTGGAAGCTTCAGCACTTTGTCATGGACCCCAGAGGTGTAAAAATGACTACATCCTACTTTTCTTCAGCTACTGGGAAAGTTACTCCTAGTCACTTCTGCAGCCCTCACTTCTACAAGGCAGGCTTCTAGGGACCAGGTCTGTCTCCTGCCACAGCAGCTTTCGGATTCAGTCCTCAGTGGTCAGCTGGGCCATTCTGGAGATAGCAGTCAACTGCTCGTTGTGTCCGTGAGCAGGCATACTGAATGTTAACCACTTGACCTTTGGAGAACACTCCAACCCCTGTTTGCCCGTAGGAGTCAGGAGTCCTTGGGTCTTATAGTTCTCAGCAGTCAGACAGAGTTTTCATTCCTTCCAGATGTTTTCCCAGGAGCAGGAGTTTTCTGAGGAGGTAGTAATGTTGTGCAAGTTTCATCCTGTACACTAGCCAGTGTTGGTAACATTCTGTCCACCAGTGCTCCACTTTCCTATGTAACACTTCTACTTTTGGTTTACAGAAGACTTCCTATGAATTCTACAACAAAGTAGCCCCCACTATCATCCACCATGATGAGTGATGCTGCTTACCTTAACTACCCCCAACTCTTTAGAGCAGATGTCATACCCTCTGTCAGTGTTGGACATGTGTATGAATGGCAACAATTCCTGCCAGCCACACTTGTGAGCCCAAGTAAAGAAAAGGTTGGTAGGGTTGTCCTTTTTTCTGCCAATAATTGCTCTCTCCCTTTCAGAGGCTGACCCATTTTTTGTGACCATTTGTCGACAATACCATGCCTTTGTGGGCAAGGAGGCCAAGGTATTGTCTTCAAAGAGCATGGCAATTAACAGTCACCCAGAGATATATTTTGATCCTCTGGATTGGGGCTGAGAGACCAACTGGTTATAAACGAAATGTTTCTCAGGCAGCCCCAAATACAGCTTATTTAAATTACTTTTATTAAAATGTACTATCTCCATTCCATTAGATTTTTTTAACTAAACAAAAAAATCTTTGGAACATGTCAATAGTTCTTTTCTATGTCGAGAATAAAAATAATACAGGGGAAATTCAGCTTTACCAACATGGAAGAAACATCTTTTGGGCAATTGCACACCGTAAAGGCACATTATTCTCAATAGGTAGTAATGTAGTATGCCATATTTTTGTATATTAAGCACCAAGCCCCGTGGGATTACAAGGCATATTTTAGGAATAACATATCTAAAATAATTATTTAATTATTTTTTACATTAATTTCAAAGACTTTTCCTTGCCATATGTCACTGAATTGTATTTAACCTGCAGCTCAGCTTGTGGTAAATGGTGCTTCATGGGGCACCACATTTTTGCCATATGAGGTTAGTGTAAATACATACTGTGTCCCATAAATGACATTTAAATGATAGGCCGCATTAACAATTTCTTCACCAACTTACAGTGGGCTGACTGAAAAACTGAATACACCGGTTGGGTGGCACCAATACAGTGCAGATATAGGGGCAGTGCACACCACTGTGGCACTAAATAGCCATATCAAAGTACACAGAGTCATATAAGAATCCAAATTAGGCTCCATAAAAAGGGTAAAAGATTTGTTATTTTTTTATTTTTTTTAGTGAGCAGAGCATTGAGTACATAATAAACATAAGAATTATACATAAAACCATTAAGCCATTAACTTCTACATTTCATGACAAAAGTTTTTTTGTGTTTTTTTAGAAGAATGTGACTACAGCAGCTAGTAGCATTCCATCAAAATGACAATGTGCTGTGTGTCTCTACCTCATTGTAGTTATGCAGGCAGGGCTGCAGTTACCTACGGATGTGGAGTAAGCTGTGGTGTTATTTTTGGCACATAATAAACACGTTGAAGCAGTAAAAAAAAAAAATAATAAAAAAAAAAAATGACAATGTGCAAAAACCTGCAATAAAGTGTGATTAAAAAAAAGTGCTTATGCATCTAAAGTGCAACAACCAGAGGAAAGTGCTAGTGCTTCTAAAAATAAAACAACAATAAATGCTGGTCTACCTAACCACGATAATCACATAAGTCATATCATACATATCGAGTGTTAATTTCCCTCCTTCAGTTTTTCAAGATTATCAAAAAACTTCCAATTCTTTACAAATTGTTTTATAGCTCCCACCCGTCTGGCATAAGCTTCTTCAAAATTCTGTGCTTTTTTCATTTTACGAAACCATTTTAAATGAGAGGGAACATCACTAGATTTCCAATTCTGCAGAATTAAGGATCGGGCTATAGTACAAGAGATAAATAAGAAAACTTCTTCCGCCTTCATTAACATTGTTCTACCCTTATATAGTCCAAACAAAAGTGCCTCAGCCTCAGGCTGAACTCTCTTCCTTATTGCTAATTCTATGTCGGCAAATATAGCTACCCAGAAGGGCACTAACCGTGGGAAAGAATAGAAAGTGTAGTGCCACCCACCTGCTCCATTGGCCTGATAGCGTAAGCATTTGTTTTCAACTTCCGGATACCTTTTTTGCAAAGCTGCCGGGGTCATATAGGAGAGCCATCGTGATAAAAAGGCCATCCTTTTAAAATTGGCCGCGCGCAAGGATTTGCTTCCTAGATGGGATATAGCTTCCCAATCCTTACAAGAAAAAGTACATTGTGTCTCACGACCTATTTTAGCCAAATGGGCCTCTATCAGAAGTACTTGTCCCTGGCGATGTAACAGTCGGTACCAGTTCCCTACACCTTTTATTTTGGCCCCATAGAGTGCCACCACAAGATCATTGGGCACATCAAAAATGCCATTTATATATTTTTTTTTAAATGAACAATTTGCAAATATTCAAAAAAGACAGGTTTCCTAGGGTTTTCTACCCTTGCCATTACTTCTTCCCAGGTGAACATCCTATTCTGAATGCCGAAATGTCTTAGTTCCTGTAGCCCACAATCTTCACAATTTTTTTGATGACTTTCTCGAAATTGGAGACCAAGACTAGTACATTATCTTAATCTCAAGTATTGCAGACCCGAGGAGCCCGTTTTTAAAAAAAAGGACTGAAGTCTAAAAGAATATTCCTTTAAAGTCTTGTATCTTGTTTTTTTAGAAAGTTTGGAGATTTTTTAAATACACTCGACTCTGAAAATGAATTTCTTGTAACTTTTTGTCCAGAAAAAAGCTATCTCAATTACATTTTGATCCTATCAGGCCTGCCACTATATCCATAAATGCGGCCTCATAATATGTTTTTAAATGGGGAAAAGCTAAACCCCCTTGTATGGTCGGTAATTGCTCTACAGTCAACTTCACCCTAGATATTTTCTTTCCCCAAACAAATTCTCTTATCATTGATTCCATTTCGTTAAAAAAGGACTTATTTACTTTTATAGGGACATTGCTAAAAAGAAATATAAGCAACGGAAGTATAGACATTTTAATTAAAGAAACTCTACCAATTAATGATAAAGGGAGTAAAAGCCATTGATCCAAAAGTTTTTTGATTTTATCTTTCATTCTTATATAATTAAGTTTATATAACTGATGATAATGGATAGAAACATATCCCAAGATATCTAACTGGGTCTTGTTTAATAGCTTGGGCCCTCAAACATTGTGGTAGAAGATTAAGAGCTGCATGAGAAGTGTGGCTCAATGGTTAGAGCGGCAGACCCTGATGCAGAGGTCTGGCCTGGGACCAGGGTTCAATTACCGCCTCGGCGGCTCTTGGACTTAAATTCCCTGGACCTGTTAATTCTCGACTCGGTGCCTATTCTAATCATGGGTCCCACTCTGCAACTCTGGGCAATAGCTTTCTTAATCTCCACAACGGCCCCCACAGCGCAAAGGATGCCTGGCTTTCACCTTGGGGCGCCCAGGAGTGGACATCTCATAGGAAAAACCAGGAAGGGTTCCACAGCGGTATGAGTACAAGCGCCGGGATGCCTCCGGGTAGCTGCGCGCTATACAAATACTTCACATTTACATTGAGGGCTAGGACCTCAGTTTTATTAGAATTTATTTTGTAACCACCAATTAATTCGAAGTCTCTGAATTCCCTCAATACAGTTTCCATGTTATCTTTGTCATGCATCAGGTATAAAATTATGTCGTCCGCGAAGAGTTTCAACTTTGACATACCGGAAATGGGGGGTTGAATAGCAGCATTATTCCTGATTTTGATTGCCAAAGGCTCAATAAAAAAAGTAAAAAGTAATGGTGAAAGTGGGCAGCCCTGTCTTGTCCCCCGGGTTATTTTTATATTTCCTACTCGTTTTGAATTTATAAATATTGCATAACATATTAATAACCTCAGGGGGAAAGCCAAATTGACAGAGGGCAAAAAACAAAGTTCTCCAATTTACTAGGTCAAATGCTTTCTCCGCGTCCACCATTACTATACAAGCCGAAGTAGAATTAGAGTTAAAATAATCCAAAGCATGTATTAAAAACTCAGTATTAGCTGCCATTAATCTACCCGCTATGAAACCGGTTTGGTCATTATGAATAGTTTCTTGGGCGGCAAATAAAAAACGTTTGGCCCATACTTTCATTAAGATCTTATAGTCTGAATTCAAAAGACTAATGGACCTGTAAGAAATAACGTCCGCTGGATTTTTATCTTTTTTCACAAAGGACACTATTATCGCATCTTTAAAAGATGGGGGAACCAAACCTCCATTTTAAATAGAATTGAATAGTTTTTTCAAAGGTGGGATTAACACCTTTGAAAACACTTTATAAAGTTCTATAGGAAAACCATCCTGTCCGCATGCTTTTGATCCAGCTGATGCTGTAATAGATGTCGATATATCAACAGATTCTACATCAGATTTTAATTGACTGATCCGGTTTTCTGAGAGTTTAGGTAAACTCACGTTAGAAAAATAATCCTGGATCAGCTCTTCCCCCGCTGAGTATTCTGTCGAGTAAAGTTGATAAAAATGTTCTAGAAAGATCTTTGGGATCAAATCACTACTAACAACTTCAAGACCGGTCTGGGGGTCGAGCACCTTGGTTATTATAACTGCTTCTTGTTTTTTCCTGGTAAGGTTAGCCAGAAGTTTGCCTACTAACTGGCTATCTTCATAAACTTTTTGTTGATACATTTTAGAGCTGGAAATCTCCTCTAATGTGAAAAAATCCCTCAGAGCTGATCATGTTAGTTCAAGTTGATTGGGGCATTGCTGGAGCTGAAGAGCGTATTCTATTTAGGCTGCAGTTTGCAGCTCAGCTATTTTGAGCTTCCGAGCATTTGATCGAGCAGTCGTGTATGTAATTATTTGCCCACGGGCTGCCGCCTTACACCCTCCCCACGCCGAAAATGGGTCTGCCGTATTTTCATTAATCTCAAAAAATTCAGAGATCCAAGCTTCAAAACTTTTTACCCAATCCTGATCTTAGAGGAGGAGACAAACCAGCTGCCACCTGGGTCATTCCCTGCTCTTCCCTTCAAACCTAAGTTCGAGCCCTATATAAGCATGGTCAGAGAAGGGATTACACCCAATTACTGTATCGACAATCTGTAGGAATCTAGATATACCAAAAAAATCAATTTGAGATGCAGTTCTAAAACTATATGAATAACAGGTAAAAGAGTTTTATCTGGCCTCCATCATTTTTTTTGTATTAGGTTTTAATTGCTTTTTATCTTTATTTGAAGTGTCCTTTGTTAAATTCTGTATATAATTAAAGTCACCTCCTATGATAAACTGTCCGGGGACTCCTCTCATAAACTCATTAATTTTGGCCAGACTGGAGGCATCATCCGAAACTGGATCATAGTAAGATATAAAATTTAAAATCCTTCCGTTTCATTTTGTTGCCAACCATATCCATCTCCCGTATGGGTCCCTATAAACTTGAAAAGGTTCCCATGGCATTTTTCTGGAGAAATAAATGGCAAATCCTTTCTGGGCAAGACCAGCAGATGCAAAAAAAGCATGAAAGAAAATCCTGGGTAAAAATAATTTGGGGAAATTAATTTTCAAATGTGTCTCCTGTATGAACAAAACTTGAGGATCAAGGGATGCCAACCATTTTATGAGAGCACCATACTTTTGCTTATTTAAAATTCCATTGGCATTGACCGATAAGATCTTATATTTATCGATTTCTATGAAGTTTTTCGTAGTAATTTATTATTTGTACCTTTGTTTATACTTTTTGCTCTTGCTCTTTTCTCTGCAATAAACTCCTTCGCCTCCCCCTCTTCCCCCCCAAAAAAGAACCCACCCCTCGAAATGTGGAAAAAAACCCTTTAACCATGTCAACCACATATCACCCCCTTTTCCCGATATTACCTTGAGAAGATCTTCCGCATCCTCTATATTGGTAAAAATATGGAATTTCCCTTTAAGAAGCACACACAGTTTTGACTGCTGGGCAATTGTCACCTGTGCGCCTTGTGCTTTAAACAAAAAAAACAGCTTGACAAACTCCTTGCGTCTCCGGGCCGCAGCTGCTGACATGTCAGGGAAAATTCTACCGTTAGAAGTTTCATTCACAGGGAATTGCCTTTGTTGTATGGCCTTGGCAAGGATCTTCTCTTTTATACGATAATCTGAGAAATTGACTAGGATTGTGCGGGGGCCACTCATGCTTGGCAGAGGATGGAAAGGGACTCTATGGGCCCTGGTAATTGTCAGATCTCCGCTGAACTCAGGAAGGACTTTTTCCGTGATGAAGGACTCCACCCATTGTGGTGTCTGTGCACCCTCCACCCTTTCGGGAACTCCCACTATATGCAAGTTAGAACGGCGTGAGTGGTTTTCCAACTCCTCGAGTTTATTTTCTATCGAATTCCTATCCTTAGTTACTTTGCGTACTTTAGAAATTATTCCAGTCATCTGGTCCTCCAACTGAGAGATCCTGGTCTCGACTTCCTGTATTTTAACTGGAGGGCACGCCACTGCGTCTTCAATTTTTCCTAAACGAGAATGAAGAGCAGCAATTTCATTCTCATGAGACCTCTTCATGTCTCTAATTTCATCGAGGATGAGGTTGAGCAGTGTTTTGATAACCAGCTGTTCGTTAGAAGTAGTAACTGTTGGATTGTCTAATAGAGTTTCTGAGGATTCTGCGACAGGATCTGCTGCTGACAATTGTAAAGTATCAGTGACCTTCTGATCCTGGTTATAAGTCAATTGTAATGTTTTTGAGATCTTTGACTTCTGAGTTGGAACCTTTTGCTGTTTTTACTGTTCCTGAGGCCCTGGAGAAAGTACCGGGTTACTACCACTCGAAGTCTGATTCTGGATAGGCTGGGTAGATGGCTGCAGTACATAATCTGCCGGGGGCGGAAGGACAGAATCCAAAAAGTTGGCGTTCAATTCTTGTGGCAGGAAGGTTGAGGCTAGAGAGTTTTGGGCGACTGGGGGTACCGGAAAAGCAGAGGAAGTGGCAGGTGAGAATGAAGAACTGAGGTCTAATGGAAGCTGGCAGGGGGAGGCAAGATCAACAACGCAATCTGGGATAAGTATGACTGAGGAGGGATAGGCTGTGTTATTGTTTTCACAAAGAGAGGAAACTCCTTTATACTCTTCCCCTCCTCTTTGCTACTTTCAGGTGTTCCTGCCTTATCCACTATTAAGCTGCCAGTCTCACCTGTCTCTCTTATGGGCACTCTGGAGGCGGTTCTACCCCCCTGAAGTGTCCCGGAAGGCTCTGCCACTGACACTGCCGCTGGTTCTTCTTCCCAGCTCTCAAAGCTGGAATTGTGTTCAGGGCGATTTCCAAAATGTCATGCCCTTCCTCCCCCTGCAGATGATACTTTGACCTGCGCCTGAGCCAGGCGCGTCTTCGCCTTTAGGCTAGTTGCTGATTCAACTTTGGAAGTCAATTTATTTTGTTTGTTATGTCTCCCCATGATGACTCTTACAGAGGGATGCCAGCAATCAATGTGTGCAATAAGGCAAAAATCAGGGCTTCTTCCTACCCTAAGACGTACTGTGGCTACTGATCAGTCTCTATATTTATTTCACATAACCACCATCTGGACTCATGGCCTCCCAATTTCCTCGCCACTCCTCACGTATCTCTCCTCTGAATGCCAAGTTGTCCTCTCCAGCCTCTCCAGCTTAGGCGATTCAGCACAAAGCCAAATAATCTCGCGCCTCCTCCTCGCCTCCTCCTCGCAGACCGCCTTCAACCATAAAAGTCCGGATCCAATCCTCAAAGTACAGAAAAGCCACTCCAGCATCCACCGCAATTCTAACCCTGGTGGCGGACTCCTGTATGCAGACATTGAACAACACGCGTCATAGCTGCTCTGGTCCGCCAAACTTTTCCCCCGTCCAGCGCTCAAAATCGGCAAGCCACGATATCAACGAGCGCGGACCTCAAAACACCAGAGCTACCGAGGTGTGCCGCCAAACTTTTCCCCCGTCCGGTGCTCAAAATCGGCAAGCCGCGAAGTCTACGAGCGCGGACATCAAAACGCCAGAGCTGCCGAGGTGTGCCGCCATTATGGCGGGGGGGTCACCTACGGCTACCCGGAGGCGTGGTTCTCCGGCATAGCCTCCGCCCAATGAAAAGGGTAAAAGATTTCAAGTGACAGACCAAAAAGAAGACTTTGCTATAACTAGCATTTGCATTGATGCCAAAGGCTCCATGTCATCAGGAACGCCTTCATCTAGTCCTCTTTTGTTTAGTGAAATACATTCTACTCAATGGGTTATACTCAATGGTAAACGGTTAATGTTTAGAAAACATAAGTATAGAAGTCCTATCATTTGTATGTGTGGAGGCTTTGCAATCGTAAAGATACTACTAGTGAAAGAACTTTGTGAATAGCAAGCAAATGTATAAGTTTACCTTTGTGTACCAGACCCATGATTTCTTGTTATATGTTCAGCATTTATAAGCATGGGTTGTTAGAAAATCCCTCTTTTTGCATTATGACCCCATTATTTTGCCGGTTGGGATTGCTGTTTTTTTATGTCTGCAACCAGAACATGTGTGCTGACCTCTAAAGCATGGTAATATTGGCAAATCACCAGTACGACCATAGTAAGACCATAGTATATGGTGCAGGAAAACACAGCAATGGCATGGAAAATTAAATATTACCTGCGGACTGCAGCACATATTGTGTCATTCACTAGGCTGGTAGGGAAAGACATAATTTTAGGCCTACATGTGTGACCAAACTACTGTAGATTTCAACCCTGCATTTTAACCAATCAAAATAAACTGATCCAAATGAGGGATCCCTATTTTAATATATTAAGTAAATCACCCCTAAGAAGGCTTGGCAGCCAGGGTGTCTAGTAGTTAAATGCAGTACATGCAATAATGTTATGTTGGCATGCTTCTACAGTGACTATCCCCAAACAACTATTTTCACTCCATAGGTTTGTAGCTGATATTTTGAGAATAACTAAAATTAAAATTAAATTTTCATTTTGCTAAATGTGCTTTGAGAAAAACTACAGAAATAATTCAGACACTGTTTTAATATTTATTAAACCCCTTTGTCTGCTCTCCTTTGCTGCTTCTGAGTGTTGCCTAAGATAGTTTCCATGGTTTTGGTTTCTGGCCTACATTGTGGCTGTTTTGTAATTTGATTAGTTTTACTGTCTGGCCCATTGTTTTCTGGTTTACATTGTGTCTGTTTTGTCATTTTGACTTTTTTACTGCCTGATCCCTATGTTTTTTTTCTGCTGTTCTCCCTGCCCAATTGCTGCCTTTTCTCCTCGCTACTGGCCCCACCCACCGACTACCAGCAACTCCTCCACCACTGAGGAACTACTTCATGGAGGTCGCAGCATGACCGCCAGCGGACACGTGCAACGGAAGCACGCAGCAGGTGCGCTACCGGTAAGCCAAAGGCAAGCCCATCTGCGCCATCTGTGCCTGGACCACACCCATTGCCAAGAACTCTGGTTCTTCCACTCCACATAGGTACACCTCCATAGACCTCTGAGCCCTGGATCCTGGGTTCAACAACAACAATTGCTGCCTCGCATCTCCACGTACCACTGGAGGACCATTCTCCTGCTATCACTGCTGCTTCACCAAAACACCAAATCAACCAATAATGCCAGAAACACCACAAACATGACTGTTTCCACAATGCCGACTGAGAACACCACAGCACAATTCCAGTGCATTCTACTCAACACACAATCATTCGAAAAACACGCCACAGAGATCTGGAACACGATCTCTTCCCTCACCCCGGATGTTATTTTCCTTCAAAGAGACCTGGCTGAACTCCACATCTACACCAGACATCGCCATCGCAATTCCCAAAGGCTACAAGATAACACACCAGGACCGAACCAACAAACATGAAGGTGAAATCGCCATCATCTACAAGGACATCATCCACTGTACTATAACCTCAGATGACTCGACCTGGATAAGGGAGCATCTCATCTTCCAACTTTACAGAGACGGAAAAAGCACATTCAGAGATATCCTCACCTACAGACCGCCAGGGCCACATCCCAGATTCTGCAACACCCTGCCTGACCTCATCACCCCGCGCACCATCAGCTATAAGCACTACATCTTCCTAGGGGATCTCAACTTCCACCTCGATGACCTCAGTGACACAAACACAATCAACCTCCTGGAAAGCATGAGCAGCATGGGTCTCAAGCAACTTGTCATCAACCCTACCCACATCGCAGTTCATACGTTTGAGCCCATCTTTATGTCCAGCAACAGAGTCAAGTACAACCATGTCTCATAGCTCACCTGTGTAGGAGAGTAGGATCTGCTTCACATGGGTACCCCCACTTTTTGCTGGTGTTCACTGTTTTTCGACCTTAGTCTGGCTGTGGCCCTGCTAATCAGGACCCCAGCCTAGCTGCTTCCTCTCTAAAATGGTTTCCATGTACATTAGGTACATATCTAATTGGATTCTGGAGTGCCTTATAAGCTCCTAGTATATGGTATACTATGTACCTAGGGCATAGGTACCCAGGGGCTGAAGCATGTATTATGCCACCCCTGGGAAGCACTCCAAAATGGCACCACAGGTCTGCTACTGCAGCCTGGGTAAGGTTGTGCTTGCACCCCTTACAGTGGTATAGGCTACCTATATCACTACCATTGCACACACATATAAAACCTATAAGTCACTACTATGGAAGACCTTAACAATTCTGAAGGCAGAGTGCTTTGTTTTTAAGTAAGAGGGTGCCCCTGCATGAGCAGAGCCCCTCTGCAGCGTTCGGAGTACCTCCTCTGATGCTGTTTGTGGTGCAGCCTGACCATATACTCTTAAGTGCATTTTAACCTCGCGGTAAATGCTAACTTTGGGATGGCTGCACGGAAACATGTTGTGTTTGGTGTCAAACGCTTTGGAATACTACCCCCCGCCAGTTCTGGTGGTGGGGGTAGCATTCCACCCTTCTAGAGGGAGAGACATGTTCACACTGGTCTAACCCGGTATGACTTTCTACAGCCCTGGCATCACAAAATGGATGCCTCTGCCACAGATACGGGTCTGGCCTCCTGCTGCTGACCAAAACTCCGGCAGGGGAGGCCTGGACAATAGGTTTCCTGTCCCAGGGAGGTGTAACCACCTCCCCAGACAGTCAGATGTGTATTGGGGCTGGGCGGGAGCACTCTCTGGTGTTTTGAAGTCCTGCACTGGGGGCACACTTGGTGTCCCTGTGCATAGTCCAGTTCAAACCGGTTGCAGGGGCTACCTGCCCCTGCTCTGGCATGAAACTGGACAAAGGAAATGGGTGTAACCACCCCTCTTTCCAAACCCTCCCATAGGTGGGTCCCTATAGTTTGTCCAACCCCCAAACTTAGTATAAGTATGGGAACCCAGTCCTTGCGACTTTAGATTACCCTGGACGAAACTCTGCATTATATATCCTGGACCTTCGACGTTCTATCCTGACTAGAAGACTGAAGAAATCTCCCTTGGAGTCAAGAAGTGACTTCCCTAGAAAAAGAAGCAACTGTCTGGTCTGCAATTCTGAACCTCCAGTTGGACGCCAAAGTCTCTGCATCACCAGAGGTGGATTTCCTGACTTCCCCGAGGCTACCCTGAGCAAAGCTGAGGCCCGTGGCTATCGTGGGTGACGAGGAACCATGACCCCTGGGCACTGCGTACTATTGCTGGTACATCAACTTCCTGTTTATCCTTGAAGTTTTGCTTTGGGCTGTGAGTAACCCCAGCCTTGAGCACTGACTGCACTGAAGATCTCCGGCCTCCACTCCACGAGTGACCCGTGGGATGGGTTCCAGTGCGACCGCTCGAGGCTCCTTTGCGATCGCCAGCCTGTGGGCTAGTGGGTCCCCACGAAGGCAACTCCTCTTCTGCTTGGGCTTTCCTGGTTGCTCCAGACATGCCCCAAATTAGCCTTGCTGGGTGAGTCCCTCAGACCTTGCTGGTCTGCACCGACGTCCTTCTTCGCTTTCCACAAGACTTGCCGTTGCCAAGACTTGTTGGGTCCATTCTGGTCGTCGACACTGCAGCACTCGACAGACTTCATGGGACAGCTTGAATCCACCTCGTGGACTTCATCGATACCTCCTGGACCTCGTGGCTGAAGAGTCAAGACACCCGTCAACTCACCTGAAGCACCCGACATCTGTGGGCATAGGTCCATCCTGCCCTCGGTCACTGGCAAGTGACCCAGACTTTCTTCCCTCGGCTTTCAGGTTCCCTCCATCCTAGATCCAGGCTTGGATCTCTTTGGACACTTCTCCTCTTCACCGCAGCAGCAGTTCTTCGCCAGCTTCCATTGTAATCGACGACGCAACCCGACACCAAAAGACACCTATGATCCCAGCTACCCTGGGTGAGGTAACACAAGTACTCCGGTGCTCCCGTGGGTGCTAGCACTAGAACTTCTTAAGTCCAAAAGGGTTTGGTCCTGACTCAATTCTAAGTGTCCCTAATCTTTAAATTTCCAACAGCGACATTGCCCATAGAAGCTAACGGGAACCCGCGGTTGTGTTTACACACTGCACACCACAGTCCCCGTGGGTCCCCTGTGTCACTACCTTGGGTGGTTCCTTGGGGTCCCAGTGATTCTACAGGCTCTCGGCCTTGTGTCTAGTTCAGTCATGGTTCTTATACCACTTTATTGGTATATGGTTTGGTACGCCCCTAGGGCCCAAAATTATTTGTGCTATTACTGTTGATTGCTAACTTGTAAATTAAGTACTTCGAACTCTAGCCTCATAAAGGGACTAGAGGGGTGTGTTTTATCTTAAATACATATATTTTAAATATATACCTGGTGTGGTTGTCCTTTCATTTGATCATTCGAGAGATTATAGACTGGTAAACCAAGCTGCTTTACATTCCTTCAAGACTTAGCCTGAAGGCTGCTCTCCATAGTTACCACTAGGACAGCTTTCAATAAAGGTTGTCTTTAACCTATTCACCATAAGGGGTAGTTTGGACTGATACAAGGTGCCCACCAGAACTAGTGGACAGTATATATCAAGCCAATTTCTCACAACCTGGACCACCACTACAACATTCACTTCACCATCTCAGGACCTGCCAACACTGGCACCATGACCCTCAGCAAAAAGCACAGAAACTGTAAAAAGATACCAGAAGTCTAGTGGAACGCTCTCAACTCCCACCTCCCAGACACAAGATCCAAACCAGAACAGGCTACGAAGAACTTCTCCAAGTGGATCACAGAATGCGCCGACACAATAGTCCCTACTAAGCCATCCAAATCCAAAGAACCAGCCAGAAGAGCTAGCTGGTTCACTGCAGAGCTGAAATCTACCAAACGCAAACGCTGACAACTGGAAAGGAAGTGGGGTACCAGCAAAGAGATAGGAGACCATACCACATTCAAGACAGCTCTCAACCAGTACCACCACATCCTGAAAGAAACAAAGAACCCCCTAGCAGACTGTGTAGAGGCCAGCACTAATCGCAGCAAAGAGCTCCTTGCCCTTGTGAAGGAGTTCTTCAATGCCACAGACACCGAGAACAACATCAACCCTTCCCGAGAACTGCAAGACACCCTGGTGGACTTCTTCCATGACAAGAATTCAGTAATCTATGAAAACTTCAAACCCCAACCACCTGCTGCTGACAACATCAGCATGCTCACTCCCATGAACCCAAACCCGAAATCCTGCTCACCCAGTGGGTGGCTCTCACAACTCAAGCCACAATCTCCATCATGAACTCCGTGCACTCGGGCGCACCCACATTATTAACTTCCACAACACTGTACCCACCACATCTTCAACCTCAGGAGCTAGATGATTGGCGATGAGCTCAAGAAAGTCCTGAACACCTCCATCACCTTGGCCTCCATCCCTGAGGACCAGAAACACATTGAAGTTAGGCCCATCCTGAAGAAACCATCCGCCGACTCAGAAGAACCTGAGAACTTCCGGCCCATCTACCTGCTCCTCTTCCTAGGAAAGATTCATGAGAAGGAAATCAACAATCAACTCACCAAACTCTTTGAACACAACAATCTCCTGGACCCCTCTCAATTCAGATTCCGAGCCAACCACAGGACTGAGACAGCCCTAAACGCAGCCACTGACAACATCAGAGCCCTCCTGGATTGTGGCAAAACAGCTGCCCTCATCCTCCTGGACCTGTCAGATACCTTTGACACTGTCTCCCATCACACCTTGATCAACAGACTCCACCACATCAGAATCCAGGGAGATGCCCTTAAGTGGATCAAATCATACCTCCACAGAAGAACCTAGAGTATCAGTCTCCCACTGTTCTTCTTGGAACCCATGAAGATCATCTGCACTATCCCCAACGGATCATCTCCAATCCCCAACCTCTTCAACATGTACATTACCACCATCGGCCAACACCATCAGATCACACAGACTCAACATCATCTCCTATGCCGATGGCACTCAGCTCATCCTCTCTCTCAGAAGAGTCCTCCATCCTACACCATCAGAGCCAACTTACACAAATGTTTAATGAACGTCGCTGACTGCATGTAGCTACACTGGCTCTACATCCAGAAGAGATGATAGTTCAAGATGTTGACCCACACATACAAATCTCACCACAAGGAAGGACCAGCATACATCAACAAACACATGACTGTTCACCAACCAACCAGACACCTACAATCTGCCCCCCTCTTTTTCGCAGACTCCCCTCAGATTTGCCAAAGCAACAGCAGAGGACGCTCCTGTTCACATGTGGTTGCCAAAGCTTTGAACGACCTTCGCCTGCACCTAAGGACCACCCCATTGCACCAGGAATTCAGGAAAGGACTCAAGACCTGACTGTTAAAAAAAAAATCACCATGAGGCAGTTAGTCATTTCAGTGCCTTGAGGCCCTCGAGGGTGATTTGCCATGCTCTATAAATCCCTGATTGATTGAAATCTAATTCTACCTTAAAGTTCGATTTTTGATAAACAAATGCATGTAAAATAACTGTTTAAATTTAGACTTTCACTGCCTCAAGGTACAGGAGGCTATTTAGCATTAACCTACAAACAGCTGCCCCTTATCAGTGCTTTCACCTTCATGAGGTATGAGATCTGCTCCCAGAGCTGAAAAAATGACTTAGGCTCTATGGCAGAAATACCCTAGTGTGAGGTATGTGACTTCTCTGAGCTGAGGAAGGGCAGTTGGGAAAAAATCAGGAAAATAAATTACTTGAAAGGGAGCATGATGATGCCAGCTCATTCATAGTTAGGTGTAAAAGGAGACCAGGGGATGAGAAGCCTTTGTTGCCAACTTTAGCCACCTTGCACCAGCCCATTAGGTCCCAAAAGCAATTTGGTGTGGTTGAGGAGAAGGGGACTCCTCTTTTACCTAGCCACCCCTGTCTGGAACATCAGCTATCTTGAAGGACAGAAGGGTTTTGCTGTGTGGGATTGATCTTTAAATAGTACTGGGAAATCGTCTCCAAAAGAGGGAAGTTTCCCTTGGAAACATTATGCCCAATGGTTAGCTAGGCAGTGCCGAGGAGTCAAACCTACCCACTTTTGCTGGAGATATGTTTAGCTCCTAATTGATTTCCCTGAGCTACTGGGAGCCTTAATGTAGACTAAGACAAACTAGTTCAGAAAGTGAGAATAGCTGGAACAAGGAAAATTTAAGGACTTGCAACACCTCCAGAGCTTCGGCAGGACCTTACGACAAAGCTCTCCAATTTGGAGAGGAGTTCATCAGATTCAGCTAGAGAATTTTGAAATTTTGAAATCTTGACTGCGTGAAAGTGTGAAAAGACAAGAAGACTTAGGAGAGTGCACAAAAAACAGATCTGTGGTTCGTCTTACTGGATTTTATTCATGTTGGAGTCATTTTTCTACTCAAAAATTGTCTCTGTTTTTAGAAATTGGTTGTGAAGTTCTTTCTGTGTTGCTTTGCAACCTTTTATTTTTTGAGAAGCTTTATTAAAGGTTTTGAAATGCAAAAGATATCAGCCAATACATCTAGGCTAAACAAAGTACGAGTTAAAGAGCATTGAACAAGCCAATATCTATAGATAAGAACAAAATCCTATTTGTAGAGATTTTTAAGGGATAGGGAAAAGGGAAAGAAAAGGAAGTGAAAACAAATAAATAAATAAAAAGGGGAGGAAAGATCTAACATTGCAATGAAAGAGTAACATTATGCAATAAAATGGTTGCTGCAAACAAAACGGCAATCAATAGTTTCAATTAAGAAAGAGACATTAATAATAAAGAAATCAGCACTGTAGTATAAGAGAAAAAGGAGTAATCACCTCAAGGCGGCTTAAAATTTTCAGAAGTAGTACGTGACATGTTGTTCTTGGCCACCCGATCTAAATATGAGGTAAGTGGTAACCAGAATAGATCCCTATTATGTGTGGGGTTACAGGAGGAAGCAAAAGCAATGTCTAATCTGTGAAAGTGGCACAGAGAATTCCACCAACAGCGTATGGAAAGCTTCGTAAGGGATTTCCAATTAGAAGTAATATGCTGAAAGGCAAGGGCAAGCATAAGATCAAAGAGACCATGAGAGTGCAAAGGAAGGTCTAAAGAATGAGATAGACTGCCAAGAAAAAGAATAGGTATAGAATGCGAAGAAGAAAGTGCGAAAACAAGAGAGATATCTAACCAGACAGTATTCCAGAATTGAGAGGCAGAAGGGCAAAGAAACAAGAGATGAAGAAGGTCAGCATTCGGCAAAGAACATGTCCAACAATTAGAATCAGAAGAGGAAGAAAAACGGTCTAGAGAAAGCGGAGTAAGATATAGTCGGTGATATAAATAGAATAAAGACTGAGTAAGAGAAGCAGAACGAGAAATTTTCAAAGATCTAGATCAAAGTCTATCCCACTGAGCAACGGACAAACACAACCTAAGTCTGCCTCCCAAGATAATTCCACTTTAGACTTAAGACGCTCTGGATCAGGGGATGAAAAGAATGTATAAATGAGAGAAGCCTTGGGAAGAATAGAAAGGATTTTGAGAAGAGGAGTTTGGGGAACAGAAGAAGAGGGGGAAGAGGGAAGAGAGTAAAAGAGGTCATGAATAACTGTCATCAGAGTGACAAATTTTTGCAAAAAGGAACGAGGACAATGAAAGGAAATCTGAAATTGGGGGAAAGAGCAGGGAGACATTCCATCAAAAAGCTGATTAACCCATATGATGCCCTTGGACCTCCAAGATTTCCAGAAGATGGGTCTATTATTTATAAGTATAAGCGAATTATACCAAATAGTGGAGTTCAAAAAGGATTCACGAGTAATAGGCATAGGATTGAGAAGAGGCCTCAGAAGAGAGGAAGTATATTTAAATAAAGGGAGTGACGTATGAGAAGTCTTAGCAGAAAAACGTGTAATCTCTTCAAGAGAAAAGGGCAACAACAATGCTTGTTCGATATGAAGCCAGAGAGGAGTGAAAGGTGAATTGGCAGACGCAAGCCATCTAGACGCTTGACGGAGAGAAAAAGACTTATGATGAAGATGAAAATCTGGGAAATTGACACCACCATTAGATTTGGACTTACGAAGCATTGCAAAGGAAATTCTAGATTTCTTGTTGTTCCAAAGGAATTTAGATATACAAGAGTCAATTCGCTTAAAGTACATTGCGGGGCTATGAACGGGCAACATGGAGAAGAGGTATAATAAAATTGGCGCTATCATCGTCTTGATTGAGTCCATGCGTCCCCACCAAGAGAGAAACAAGGGGTTCCAAGAAGAGACTAATTTCTCAATTCGAGATAGTACCACAGACATGTTCAGATTAATAGAAGAGGAAATAGAATTGGAAAACCAGACTCCTCAGTATTTAATTTTCGAGCTGTTCCAAGCAAACCCAGTAGAGGAAAAGAAATGGGGGAGGCAAAACTTAGTAAGAGGGAGAATTTCAGTTTTATCTGAGTTAATTTTATATCCTGAAACCTGTGAAAATGAGTCAATTTCAAACAATAAAGAAGGGATAGATGTTTCAGGAGCAGAAATGAATAAGAGAATATCATCCGCATATGCAGAAAGCTTCAATTGACTATCCCCATAAGGAAAACCCAAAATGGAATCATTGTTGCGGATAGAAGACTAAAAGGGTTCAAGAGCTAGAACAAAAAGAAGTGGAGATAAAGGACAGCCTTGACGAACACCCCGTTGAAGAGGAAAATACGAGGAAACCCGACCATTAACCAGAACCGAAGCTCTAGGAGCAGAATACAGCAAAGAAATAAGAGAAATGAAATGGGGGCCAAAACCATGCCAACGCAGTGAAGCGAATAAGAAAGACCAATCAACTCTATCAAAGGCTTTCTCTGCGTCAACAGAGATAGCAGCTAAAGGTACAGTAAGAGAAGGAACCTTATTCAAAACATTAAGGAAGAGGCGAGAATTATCAGAGGTGAGTCGCCCCTTAACAAATCCACACTGCTCTTTACCAATAAGATGGGGCATAAGGGGATCTAAACGCAAAGCAAGCACTTTAGCAAATAACTTATAATCTACATTGATTAAAGAGATCGGGCGATAATTTTTACAGAATTTGGGGTCATGACCATCCTTAGGAATAAGACAAATAGTGGCCTCTTGAAACGTACCCTCCGCCTTACCCGATAAATAAAACGATTGAAAGAGAGTCAGAAGTCTGGGAAGTAGAAGGTCAGAAAAATGTAAGTAAAATTCGACTGAAAAACCATCGGGGCCCGGTGTCTTGCCTTTAGTGAGATTGGTCAGAGCAGTAGAAAGTTCATGCAAAGAAAGGTCAGTTTCAAGATCCGAAAAATTAAGATGAGGAGTCAGGGGCTTAGGAATTTTGTCAAAATAGGCTTGAATAAGAGGAGGAGTGGGAGGATTCTCAGGTGTATAAAGAGCGCGATAAAATAACTGGAATTGGTCAATAATGTCCTGATGTTTATGTAATAAAACATTGTCGACAGAATAGATAGATTCAATGAGGGAGCGTTCTTTGCGTGACTTAAGATAATTAGCTAAGAGCTTCCCTGATTTATTGCGTCCGCCATAATAACGAGCACTACTGCGAAGAAGTATCGAGGAAGCATTATCAGTCATGATTTTATTGAATTCTAATTTGGTACGAATAAGTTCCGGAGAAACCTTATTATTAGGGGAAATATAGAACTCATGCTCCAAAGATTTAATACGAGCTAGTATATCTTTCTGCTTCTGAAGAAACCGCTTTTTCTTTTTGGAAACAAAGTCAATAATAAATCCGCGCGCAGTGGCTTTACAAGAGTCCCAGAGAAGGTGGGGAGAGATGCCAGGATCATCATTAAGCGAAAAGAAGTTGGTAGCAAAAGAACGAAAAGAAGAGGAGAAAGAAGGATCGGTAAGAAGAGAATTATTAAAGCGCCAACGAGAAGGCTTGGGACGCAGAGGAAGCAAGTCAAGGTCGTCACAATGGGGGCATGATCTGAAATGACCATGGGTTCAATAGAGGAAGATCATAGTTTTTGAGATAAAGAGGGAGAAAGAAAAATGTAGTCAAGGCGAGAAAAAGATGCATGAGGAGGAGAAAAGAAGGAATAGTCAAGGGTGTCAGGATGAGAAAGTCTCCAAGAGTCAGTGAGGTGAATTTGAGAAATAGCGTCAAGAAATTGTTTGTGAGGCTTGTGAGGTATAAACCGGACAGTTGACTTACGGTCAAGAAAGGGATCTACAATCTGGTTACAATCACCACCAAGGATGAAAGAATCATCTCTATGTTGAATACATTTGCTCGTAATTGAGGGCCAAAAAAGTAAATCGGGTTGAGTGGGACCATAAACATTAAACACAGTAAGGGGGAAAGAATTAATTAGCAACTTAACTAGTACCCATCTACCATCAGCATCTGATTCTTGTAACAAAACTTTACACTTTAAACGCTTGTGACACAAAATAGCAACACCATTCTTCTTATTGGTAGAGGGAGAGAATAAGACTATACCTACCCATCCTCGTTTCAGTTTAAGGGACTCAGCTTCGGTGAGATGAGTCTCTTGCAAAAGAACTATGTCCGGGGAGTATGAAGCTAAGTGGGAGAGAACTCTCTGACGCTTAATGGGATTAATAAAACCTTTTACATTCCAGGAAATTACTCTGAATTTAAAAATTGGAGAACATTAATAGAAACAGAGATTACAGAAACATATGAAGAGCAAAAAATGCCAAAAAGTGAAAGAAGAAAAAAGCAAGAAAAAAGGAAGGTTCCAAAATGAAAGGAAAGGAAAATAAAAAATAATAAAAAGTAGACTGTTAAAAGAAGACAGAGGAGAGAATAGGATACTAGTACAAACAGAGGGGAGACAAGAATAGATAACAAATGAGACAAAAGGAAAGGGAGGAGAAGGGGAGGATGAGGAGAAAAAAGAACAAGAAGAGACAGTACATATCCAAAAAGGATGACTGAGAACAACATACCTGAAGGGGACACAAAAAGGAGAACGGGGTTGTGGGAGGATTCGACAAGAGTGACCTCCCGGCAACAGGAGCTCAAGCCGCACCAAAACGGAAGATGATGAAGACGAACCATATGGGATGAAGGGGAGCACACCAGACGGTCTAAATGAATTAGATAGATAATAGAGACAATTATAATTGTCAGGCAGGGCCAGAAAACTTATTACAAAGCTATCGCCTCAGCTAAAAGGGTGTTCTTTGCTACTCGGATTGACCAGGCCCAGAATAACTCTAAGGAGATTTTCTCCATTGTCCAGAGTTTTATGTCCCCTCCAGCGCAGAGTAGCATTCTACCGGCGACAGTAGATTGGTGTGAGACGGTATCCACATTTTTTCTGGACAAGATTTTTAAGATACAAGGCAGCTTCGCATGCCCGGTTGTCTCCGATGGGTCCACCGCTTTACTGGACTCTTCGGCCTCCGCTCCTGTGGCTTTGTCCTCCACTTTCTCCTTGTCCAATTTTGCCCCGGCGGATTTGTCCTGCACACTGAGAATCTTGCAAGGGCTGAAGTACGGTTCTCCGGATGATCCGTGCTCGGCAAGACTCTTGGCCTCTGTGCCAGAGTCGGTGAATGTGGAAGTCAACCACATCATTAACTTGTCTTTGCGGGAAGCCAGGGTTCCTAGTGGTTGGAAGCAGGCCAAAATCCTCCCTCTCCTGAAGAAACCCACTCTCGATCCCTCGACTCCGGGGAATTATAGGCCAATCTCTCTCCTCCCTAGCCTCTTTAAGGTTTGTGAGAAGATTGTGAATAGACAGTTGTCGGAGTTTGTCGAGAGTGCAGGACTTCTTCACCCTGCCCAATCGGGCTTCCGCCCCTCCTTTAGCACGGAAGGTGCTCTCTTCGAAGTGTCAGAAGCAATCCGGGAGTGTCTCGGCGCCAGCGGGAAGGCAGCCCTTGTGCTGCTCGACCTGTCGGCCGCCTTTGACACGGTCCCTCACTCACTGCTGTTAGATAGACTGAAGGAGATTGGGGTGTCGGGCTCGGTCTGGGGTTGGATTAAGTCTTTTTTGGAGGGCCGGCTCCAACAAGTTTGGATACCCCCGGTGGCCTCGTCACCGCGACGAGTGGGCACGGGGGTTCCTCAGGGTTCCTCCCTTAGCCCCCTCCTTTTCAATATCTATCTTACCCCTCTGGTCTTTTTGGCGGAAGGTCTGGGGGCCAAGGTGATTGCCTATGCCGACGACACACAACTACTGTTCACTTGGGACCGTTGCCCACTCACTAGAACAGAATGCAAAACTCCCATAAGAATCATGGGTAAGCGTAGCCCCATAAATCAGCTATTTACTGGTAGACATCTCCCGGGACACATTAGTCCATTATAGATAACTTCAGCATATGTACAATACTGGGAAGGTGCTGACATGTTATGGAAGCTAAGAGAGAAAGCAATTACGAATGTACACTCGAATGCCTAAATTGTCTCTGTCTACCTACGCATGTAACTTGAGATTGGAACGATCTTCTACGGTTCATTGTATCTAAAGTGTTAAAATTAAATAAAAAAATGTAAACAAAAAAAATCAAGGAGCACTTCAGCTCCTGGGTGACAGTTGGAAACTCATACAAATGGGATTCCAGAGGTTTTAGATAGGTAAAGATGAGTTTTTAAATGAACCTTCTGAAAAATATTGAGAACAAATCAGACTTTACCAATCAATTGAATTTGTAATAAATATTTGAAAAAGCCCAGGAATTAACATTTTATCTGGTTCATAGACAGAGATAACATTATTTACTATTAATAATGTAACCCAAGGCTTTACTATGGAACTCCTAAGCCAGCTACAAGAAAAATAGCATTTAGGGCATTGTCTCTATAAGGACATGTTTAACATTACTCTTTTACATGTCCTTATTTAAAATATCATACAGCCTGCTTCAAGGGTATCTAGGGCCTACTTTGGAGTGACATTAATAATTTAAAGGATGGTTAAGCTTGTAAAAAAGGGGTTATTTTGACAGGTCAAATTTGCAGTTTAAATATACACAACCACGTAACTGTTAGTAAGATTGCAGTCATGTTATGAATAGTCAGTTTAGAGGCAGCACAGTAGGTGCTCCATTCCACTAGTGACATTTAAGTCAAATGCCCTGGGCACAATTTGTACCATATACTAGGGACCTATAGTTAAGTTAAATATAATCATATCAGAGCACATGCCCAGGGGCCTGTTTGGCATAGCTGCAATATACAGAGTCAACTAAACCAGCAGCATCAGTCTAAGAAAATTTGGAGGCTCATGCAAAAAGAGGCATTTCCCTACAGGGGGAAATACATGGATCTTCTTTAACAAAAATGACTGTATAACTGCAGTAAAAGCATCAATTCAATTTATAATTATTGTGGTTACATTTTGTAAGAACATAAGAGAGTTCAAAATATGCACTAAAAAGTGGATCACTGAATAGTAGTCTTGTACAATATGTCCAACATGTAACTATACAACCCTTCAAGAATCTAAATGCAAAATTAAAAGGTACCGGTTCAAATGCTAGGGGAATTGAAATATGAATCAACAGCAGACTGCAGGCAGAAAAACAACAGCTTGGGCACTCATAGGACGTTACATTTAATTACATTGTTGCCACTTTAATTAAGCCTGGGAAATCATTTAAGACTACTAGATCCCTCATTTATCCCCGCCATGCACTTGAGTTGTGTGTGCGGGAGCTGAGCCTGGTCCCTTCTATGGTATTTGACGGAGCGTACAAGACTGAAATATTGTTATCAGCTATTACTATAATATGAAAATATATTATAAAATATCTTAGCAAATTTGGCTGAGATGCTAATACTTCTCTCTTAAACATTTAATTTGATGGTGACAGACCAACCTTGCTGATAAACAAGATTAAAATATTATGATACATGCAGGGCATCCTTTTTTACTGTCCAAGGTTCAAATTGATAAAAACAAAAATTGTTCTGGTGTGTAGGAGTTAAATCTGTTAATGCCCTAGACTCTTGGCATTTTATATGGCTCCATTCTGCCCTTGCCAAGGATCCTGGCTCAAGTGTAATGCAGTTAGAATCCATTGTAACAGACAATGTCTGACTCTTTCCATCCTGTAACTGAAATGAAACAATAAGTAATTATAAGTGTAGCCCATGATACAAGAGAGAATATAGCAACATTTATACAAAAAACCTCAGTATGCTGTTTTACAGTATCACATAATATTACATTGTTGCATAAAGGGGAGGGGGACGTTAAACCTCCACTAATAATCACAATGTATTTTAATATGATAAGGTGACATTAATGTCACTGTGCTAAAGCAATAGTGGTATAGCAGAACCCAATTCCAAGGGGGATGTTTCAACATTATGCAATCAAATAACTTTTTTTATTTTTCAACCTATTTCTACCTTCAATAAATCATTTTTGTGTTAAGGTAAAATGATTGTGAAAGTTGCCTCACCCTGCATTATACAAAGATACAAACAATAAATATGTTCTAAGCAGAGTGTTCCCATGTCAGTCCCGACTGTAGAACAAAATAGGCCTACCCCCATCACGACAATATCTTTGTAGATATCTCCCAGATACTGCTAATTAAAATCTCATTTAAATAAAAAAATATCTACACATACATTTAGGGATTTGGATTAGCCCTCGTCATCCATTGGTTTGCTTAACTGTAATTCACATTTTGCTTTTGCTCACCACGGCATACAGCATCAGGTAAGAGCCAGCCCACTCCAGCCATTGGCTTTCTAAGATGAGGGTAACAACATTTTTCCTGTTCATGTGCGCTCATCCACCTACAAAGAAGTGCATTTCAGTTCCAGGGCTGGCGGACCCTTAGTTTACTCAGCCAATGTTTCTTTTAATTTCCAATCTTCATTCTTTTTTTTCAACTTTTTAAATCATACTTTTTTGGCTTCAGTTTACATTATTTCAAGGCAAGGGCACCCTTTCTATTTTTTTGCAACATTTATTTTAGGACAATTAAACAACACAGTTAAAATGAGAGAGTCAGATAGGCATCGAGGGGAATATTATGGGAGAAACACAAGATGGTAAAAAAGCATCAATAAAGTGCAGCACTAGAGCTCACCATAGAAAACTCAAATAGTGTGTGAAAACTGCACAAGATACCAGACACCAAACTTCGGTGGGTAGATGAAGACCAAGCCCACAGTGTGAGGGACTCCTCTCTGACAGTTACACCCTCCCTGAAAACTAAAAAAGCACGGCAGGGGGTAAGGGAGTAGAAAGAGAGAGGGAATAAGAAGGGGGGGCAAAGCAGATGTTGACGGTGTGCAGTGGTGCACACACCTCCAAGGAGCCGCCCAGTCTCCTCCTGGTCCAAGTGACCTCGCACCCCATTCCCCAGCATGGTACATTTGACCTACCACGGGGCAGGGGTTAAGACAAGCAATGAAGCAACACCCGCCATTAAAGGGCCCCATACGGCTTCCAAAATGTGACTGATCATTCAGCTTGCAAGTGACTTTCTCATGGCCTGCTCGACGATTCCATTCAAGTAGCCATTCAGTAAGTGATGGCAGGGTGGGCTGCAGCCAATGGCAAAAGTAATCATAATTCGGATGTGGCAAATGAAGTGGCAAGTCATCTGCAATCATGGAACGTCAGACTGGGCAGGTCAGAGAAGTCGTGAAGGAGGACAAGGTGGGGTGAGAGAGCACCATCATGAGCAAGGAGAAGTGATGCCCAGTCTTCCAGGAAATAACTCTTCCGCAGGAGAGGCAGTAATCGAAGTCTGGTGACTGAGAGGGGTGACATGGAGTGCTGTACTTTGATAAGGACTACATAAAGGTCAGACATCAACCCCTATATTGACCATAGGCCCGCAGGTGCTAGAGTAGGGGGGACAAGTGCAGTTTCGCTGGCTGTGACCCGCTGGCCATATGAAGGCAGCGGGACAGTCCATGGTAACACTAAGAGATTGTGGGCTGTTTCCTGTCTGTGGGAGATCAAAGGATTTGAGGCTACATCATCTAGGATTTAGGTGAGACACTGTATCATTCCAGGCCTCCCATGAAAAGTTTGTCCGCCTATATGGAGAGCACAATTATGCCACAAAGGGGCCTTTTGGTGCAAAGAGTAGCCCACTCCCAGGAGGTGGTGTGCCTCCTGCCAGGCCCAGGCCGTTGTTAAATGATCGTGATCGAGGGTACTCTTGGGTCCTTGACTGAGATATATTGGGGCACTATCATGGTCACAGGTGAAAGGAAGTGGTATTCCAGACATGCCCAAAACAGGGTTTACCGTGTAGAGTGTAATTCAGCCATAACCTGGGAGAGATGGGAGGTGAGGTGGGGAGCCTGAGGCATTGTGTCATCATGTCAGCCCAGAGTTTTGAAGCTCAGATACGCAGTTTAGGCCCACAGAGTATCCTTTCTTTGCAGAGATAAAAATCACATTTTCCTGGGATGTGCATTAACCCCTTCCCCACTCATGACGGAACCGCTCCGTCATGAGCCACGGTCGCCGTGTGCTCATGACGGAGTGGTTCCGTCATGCTGTGGCCGTTGGTGGCCGCGCCGCCCACGCGGTGCTAATTCCCCGCCTGTGCGGGCGATTAGCGCAGTGGGCGGAGTCATGACGGAACCACTCCGTCATGAGCACAGCTCAACCGCGGCTCATGACGGAGCGGTTCCGTCATGAGCACCGCGCCACCGCGCTGCCCCCCCGCACTCCCCAGCGCTGCGGCGGAATTCCCGCCGCAGCGAAAGGGTTAAAACAAAGAAACAAAGGCATTAGTCCACTGAGCCACCAGACCTGGCTCCAAATGAAAAAATTATCAAATGCAAGCAAGCCCTTTTGTCAATCAAAGGGGTCGGATAATTGGTTCCTTAGTGTATGTGTATGACATTTCGATGTGGGGTCTCATCAGGACCAAAGGATATTGAGGACACTTTTTAGTTAAAAAATATGGAGTAACTACTTAGTATCGGGAGCATCAAGATCATGAAGCCATAATGGTTGCTGGATATTATCATAACTGATGGAGTCATAGAACAAACACAGATAGTGCACACCACCAAAGTGTATATTAAAGGGAAAGGGTACTCATATGAGGAACCCTGGGAGAGAACTGAGTACAAAATAAAAATAAAATAAAAATATACAGTAAGAATTGGTGAAAGAAATTGAAGAAATGGAAGGTAAAAAAATACACAACAATGCGATATGAGGCCACACAAGATAAGGCAGTGGAGGAGTTGCCAAAAGGATATCTTACCCAGGGCACAAGTCCTAAAAAAAGAAGTGGTGCGCCTAACAAGGTTAGGCAGAATGCAAGTGAAATCATGACACGTGCCATCACAGCGCATGATGTCAAAACGCATGACATTCCACGTGACATCACAGGAAGGGACCTCATTGGAATTGACATCACAAGAAGTGACATCAGATATTAAAACCTCACACATGTTTATCAGGTATATAATGAGTACATTTAAGTGCATTATGAGATTTAACAAATGAGATTTAGCGTTGAGGTTATGCCAAATAAGTGGCGCAATCCCAATGCAAAATCTGGGCATCAACTAATACATTTTTTTTTTAACTCTGCCACAAATAAATTGGCAACAAGGAGAAGCATGGCAATAGATATGTTATGCTTAATTGGTTGCAAAGTCTACATTTTAAAATATTTGATTGGGTTAAGGCAACTTCTTGAAAGGTAAATCTCAGTAAATAGTAATAACGGTTAGATAACTCTGGAGTTTAATGCATTAGTTGGAGAGATCTGTGTTTTGTGAAGTCCTAGATTTGAATCAAAGTAGTGTAAGGTTAATGTGCCTCCTGCAAAGCACATCATGTAACATGCAGATGCCATTTTTAGGTCTAGCCTAGCATTGCAGCGCATGCGCTGTTCGCTTTGCGAGGCATGCAATATTCAGTATGGCGTGGAAGCTCTGTGGAAGTTCCGCCCACTCTCCGCCCCTTTTTGTCATTGGCTTTTGTCTTAAATGCTGCCTTCGGATTGGTTTGAGGCTTGTTAGTCCCTCCTCATGACGGCCTTGTCGTCATTTGTATCCTTCCATGGCTACTGACCTCTTTACTTCCAACACTATTTTGCTCCCCTGCCTTCCCCCCCGCAGACTGTGATTTCTCAGGCCCACCCGCCACCCCTGCACTCCTGTTCATGCCTTCTTTCCCATCCGCACTTCTGTTTCCAATGCAATAGGTCTCGCGTAAATGCGAGTCCTATTGCATTGCCAATGCTTGTTATACAATAGCAGGCCTATCTGGAGTATGTATTAAAATCAGTGGAGTCTTAAATACTTAGTTCTCCAAGAGGAATAAGGACTCATCATTGTGTAATATAATCAATAGGTTTTATGAGTTGCTTAGCTCATTATGGAAAACTTGTATGGTCAGGTAAAATGTGGTCTTGCATTTCTTTTAACGCTCAGGCACCTTGACAAATATGGCCTTCTAGTTCACATCTTGCGGACCGTTCTTGTCCTTCTAATGGCTCATGCTGCTGCTGCACGACGTTAACATAGAAAACAGACACGAAAATGTGTGTTTTCAGCAAAGCCCTGCCTTCAGTCCTAAGTCTCTTTCAAGTGATCCCAGGCATCCGCACCACCCGCCCGCTGTAGCCTTTCACTCCTGCTAGGGTGCTCGTGCCGGTGCTGCTATGAGGCTGTAATCCTGGTGCTGAGGAGGAACGCACAGAGACGGCGAGTGGCGTGGGGGCATCACTATGCCGGCCATGAGGGAAGCCTGAGCATTTCTCCCTCCCCAGCATCATGGTGAATACAGTGACCTGCTGCGTTTCCCCAGATGGAAGTCCCCGACTGAGCTGGGGGGCTGGGGGAGCAGATGAACGACAGGGAGAGGCCTACCGGGAGCAGGAAGAGGGGATAGAAGAGGCAGACCCAGGGCCACACCTACAGCACATCGGCGACCGCGAGTTCCGCGAAGGTGAGTTGTGTGTGTGACTTCCAGAAGCTCACCTTCCTAAACTCATCCCCTTGAATACTAACTAAGCCAATAACAATCACTCAAAACTGCCCAGTTTATAGGGCAATCTATGTTTACCCTGTGCTCCCGCCCTCCCCTAAATCAGTTGAAGGGTCTGATCCTGTTCGCTACTTTCACTAAATCTTCTGCAGAGGTGTGTATGTGCTGCTTTCGTAGGTATGTCCCTTAGTTGTAGTTACATTGGCAAATCCAGTAGGGCAGGCTTTAATGTGATAAACAGCATTTGTGCATTTACACAGCTTTTGTGGATAGTGTACCTCAGTTTGCATGTGTTGGCACATTAAAGCCAGATGTATTTGCTTTTGTTGATACTTGCCTTTTTTCCAATGGATTTTGTATGTGTATATTTATTTTCTTAAAGCCATGTACACATCTTTCAGACAGTCATATTTAGTTTTTTATTATTTAATACTTTTAAACGTTACCTTATTGTATAATATATACTTTAAAACTAAGAGTTGATATTCAAATCATATATAGCACCAATATATTTTTTTATTATTGTAAAGAAGTTGGGCCTGCCAAGCACATCGGAGAGCCTCTGGTTTCTGGTTGAACCTATTAGGAGAAAGTCTGTCTTGGCGCAATTGACGCAGGCCACTGCTTTCACCCAGGATTCAGTTTATTTTTATTTTCCCCCTTTCTTTTAAATATCTCAGAAAGTCCTCTCCAGGCCCTTTTTTTCTCTGATAGATCTGTGTCATTTGCATATGTCTAAGGCTGCAGACCCTGGCTATTATGAATGAGAAGAGCAGCTTAATAAATACATCAAAAATAAGCGATGATACTCTTGATGTGTAGTACCTCTTCATGAAAGATTACCTTTTTTTTAAATCTCAACTGAGTTATCATTCTTAAAGTGACATATCTGTGGCAACGCTACAGCTCTTCACACAGCTACTATGAGAGACTCTACAATGCACCAGGCAAGGAAAGGAGCAAATTTGTTAAAGGTGTAGATTCGTACAGTATTTAAGAAAGTCCTCTAAATTTGAACCCTCATCTTAAACCGTTATGTTAGTTAGGATTTTATTTAGATTATATATGCAGTCAGGATGTGACTTTTCACACTACAGTACCTAGGATCTGAAGTAGAGGCTTAAGTTGCCCGTGACCTTTGTCTTCTGTTGCACATTATTTCTTCAGGAAGTTAACCCCCGGAGTATCTATATAGTTATGATGCTATCATGCAAAACCTAGTGTGCAATGCTTACCAGTGATTTGTTACTCTGGTGTCTTGCGCTAAATGCGGTGCCATTTTAATGACTATATAAAACAGCCTCTTTATGCGTTTATAACCTTCTTTCTCTCTTTCTCACACACTGTTACTGCTGCTCTCTCTAGAGTTCATTCACCACTTCATGCACAAACTACCTATCCCTCTCAATCTTCCTTTCTATCTATTCCATACAGCTCTCACTCCTATCTATTCATCATGTCACATAATTCCACTACACAAATACAATACACACCACCCAATTCAGACCCACACAATTTAACACATCCAATTAAAACCACATTATTCCACTACAAACAACATATATCCCCTCAGCTGCAAACAAAAAACATAAGTAATAAACATTGTCATTTAGATTGCCAATAGCTCAACTTTCACAAATGCGACACCGATTGCATTGCAAATTATTGTTATATTATGTAGATAGGTAAGTTGGTTACTGCTTTCAACACAGAGATCCTTTTGTTACCTGCAGTTCATAAATTGTAATCTTTGCTATATAGCATTGTGAGCTATGAATAACATGTGACTCCTACACTTTGTAACCCTGCCTCATGTAACTCATCTTGTACTATGATTTACACATGTACCTGATTTATTGTCAATGTATAATGTGTATGTTACGTAAAGAGCTCTGACACCCTTCATTGCATTGCCTAGGGCTATAAAAGAAAGAAAATAGTGCTATTTAGATTGTTATTTGTGTAAATATTGGGACAGACCAACACACCTGACATTCTTACAGTGCGTGCACTTATATACAGGGACAGAACAAAGTCAAAAGCTGCTTCTCTTAAGTGCCTGTGAAGAGATAACAAGCTGTGTGCCTTTGTTTCCCCTCCATGGCATTTACATTTAAGTGTGAGATTCCAGGCCGTCTCCAGTCAGGATATTCAAACAAAAGGAGCTCTAATGGCCCCTTAACTGCCCAGCTGGAGGTGAAAAAAAGCTCCCTCGCTGCCTGCACGTTGCTGCTGTGAATGGAAAGCAGACAAGGTACAGGCGCTGCTGAACATGTGTCAGTGTCTGAAAATTACACTAAGAAAAGTTTAGCATATTTCTGAGGTGGCCCAACTTCTAGCAAGGGGGACAGTGTCCACCCTGTGTAAATAGTGGGTGAACGCCGTGTACCGGCATGTACCCTCGATTAGTGCCCTGATCTTAACCCCAAGGAGATGGAGACTCATGTGAGACATTTACTGGGGTAATTTGGCCATACACCATGATTAGTGTTCCAAGGTCAGCACCGATGTGCTGCGCGTGTGCCGGGCTGCTTGAAACATTCCGGTTACATGAAGGATGGTGGCTTCAGTGCATGAAGGAAGGTGGCTGCTGTGATCCAGCCACAGTGCAGCAAAGAAGTCAGCTGCTGAACGTGCAGCACAGGGCCGGACTGGGAACCAAAACCGGCCCTGGCAAAGTGCTCGGCCGGCCCCCCGAGGCTTGGGGGTTCCGGCGAGCTCTTTGCCAGGACTGGTTTTCGGCCGATTTTGTTACAGGGCCGCTTTTGCAGCTATGCTGCAAAAAAGGCCCTGTAACAAAAACGGCCCCCAGGGCCCCAAACCGGCCCCCACCCCTGTGGCGCACCGGGGGATTGCCCGGTGCCCGCGACGGCCAGTCCGGGCCTGGTGCAGCATCTTCCCTTTTCAAAGATAGTGACGGGAACGAGGTTTGGAGCGCGAGTGCTCCAAGCCTATGGTGTCAATCCAGAGTCAAAGGGGGCGTAACCATGTGCTTGCCATGGTTATGCAGTGTAATGCTGCTCAAGCGGCTACATGGGGCAGCACACTGTTACTTCAGCTATATGATAACCAAGAGAGTAACGAAGCTCATGCAGATACATTGAGCTTCCACTAAGAGTGTGGTTAATGCCTTACATTACATTTTTTAAAGAACAATTTGCGTTCTCAGATGTGAGCACGGTGTTTTGAGGGGCTGTGCCTTAATAAAGATCTAGCTTTGTTCTAAACCGAGTTTACTTTGAGAAAGACATGTCAGCTGTTTACTCCTGGAAGCCCTGCTCTAAAGTCTCCAGTAGGAGAGGTCGCTCCTAAGCAATGCACGTTGTAAATTGTAATATGCGCATCTGAGGGGTTGTATGTTATGGTGTTTGTTATTCCTGAAAGCTGACACCACTGTGTCTAGTTTTGTTTTAATGCAAGAAGAACGTTAAGCTGTAGTGAGAGAAATAAATATAAACAGTTGAGAGAGTATTATCATTTTGTCATATTAATGTGCTCATTAGGTTGAATCCACGTTTTGATATTTTGATAGATTTGCAGCAATTGGTGAGGATTGGTGCATAAACTACATCAAAAATGCCATCCCACCTTCTGAAATGGTCAGACTCTTAGTGCAGGTACATGTGTGGCCTGAAGCCCACCCATATCCACTTGTTGTGTCTAGTGAAAGGAAGCTGAGAGTTGAGATGTATAAATGACTATATCAGAATGTACACTGATACACACTGCAAAGCCAACTGACACACACTGCAAAGCCACACTGACACACACTGCAAAGCCACACTGACACACACTGCAAAGCCTACATACATCACTGTTGTCATATCATGAGCGAAGGGGGCCATTCCGAGCCCCCATACACAAATAAACCACACCTGCAAGTTTCCCTTTCCCATTCTGTGCTAATAAAAACAACCAACCATAGTATGATCCGGCAACCTCACACCTTATCTCTCATCAGGAATCGGGAAGTCTCTTGCATGAAACCAACCATGTTCACTTAGAAAACTGGCTTAAATTACCAACATTTTAGGGTCCAAAAAATGGACAGTGTAACATCATGTGGATTTGGGCCCCCTGCCGTTGGAAGACAATTGTTCTTTTAAAAAGGAGTCAAGGACACAGGTTACACTGAGAGATGGTCTTGTCCGATCTGATGAGGCTCCCATTACTGGGCCAGACACATGGAACTTCGAGGAAAAGATTTAGGGACCACAAGTAGAGGGTACGAGCTCATCTTCAGCATGTCTCCTCACTTCCACAGTGGACATCAAACACAGGTTAACGAGGCTTCAGTGCTTGCAATCATAGATTACCAAAATCACTTACATTGCTGTTACCTCCACCTGCCTCTTCGAATAACACTCTTTTCTCAGGCCCCTCTCTGCTTAGTAAAATTCAAAAGGTCCTAATCATGAATACGTCACCTTTTTTAATATTGCACATAACAATGTGTGACAATGAGTACTCCAGGTGTCGCCGTATGTTCCTATCTGCTGCACACTCAGGTTACGCGTTAATTTCCAGTCGCCTGCAGCCCCACATAAACCATTCTCATCTATTTCTGTGCATGCTCATCCTCTTTTATTCGAACTTCAATAATGCCGCTGGGAAAATGGATTAGGCGTCAAATGCTGATCAGCTTTCTAAAATACTGTGCATTCCCCCGTTTATTCAAAGCGCTCCACTGCCCTCGGTGAGTTCATAAAACATCCAATAAACTCGATCATCTGTCGTGGAGGAGGGATGCTTTGAATTGCTTCCTGACTCATCATTCCTGATGAATATGTGCCTACTCATAACTTGCCTTAGTGATGCAGACCTGCTTTACAAGTTAAACACGGGGTCTCAGCCTTGCTGGCATTTTACTCCTCTGCCCCGGCTCTCCAGACCACTCATACAGGCTCTCTTTCACCCATTCTTATCCGTTTCTACTTTCTTTTTTTCGTTTCCTTGTTTGGGCATTTTATACACTTTGTGTTATTTAGGTATTAATTGTGTTAGGTGCTTTCTACACCACAGTGTCATCCGCGTTAAATGCCTACCAAAGTATTCAGTGTATAAGAGTTCAGCAGGATGACATGACACCAGTATCCTGCATTCTTCAATCACAATAACTAAGGACAATGGATTAAGGCAAATTAGTTCTTGAAAAGGTTAGTTTTAAGAAGTTCTGAATATGAGGCAGCTCTGATATAGAGGTTGTTTGAAATTATTATCTTGTGTGTGGTATGCACCCAGATTTTGCCTTCTGTTGCTGATCCCACTTTTGTTGGCAAAAGTATTCTGTGTATTTCCATGCTAAACAGTGGTAACATTGTAAGCTTCCTGCCTATAAACAAAAAGCTTCACTGGCAGTGTCCAGCGATCACATGACTCCTGATGGCTCCTCAGTGGAGAGATGTGTATGTCTCCAGTCAATGGACAAAGTGCTCTCGGTTTGAGAAGGGAGGCTCCTCCCTTTAGACATGGCATTGGGGCTGCCCAATGCCTTCCTGAGCTTTGAAGCATGTCTGTCTTGTCACTAACAGATAAAGCTCACGCCTGGGCCTGCCTCTCTTTTATCTCTCTCTAGTCAGGCTGGCAGCAAACCCAGAAGGGGGGAAGAAACTAATAAGAACTGGTTTAGGGTGTGGTCAAAGTTTTGCCCGCTACCCACATGCTGGCATTGGGCACACAAGTGGACCCCACAGACCTCTCCTCAGAATACTCCATGACTTGCAAAGAATCAGAAGAAGGACAGCCCAGCTGTATGAAGAAGCAGAGGTAATATTAGATGTGTTTGCTTTGAACCAAGGGGCCCATAAGTGACTCCAAGGTTATATGATCATAGTAACAAAGCACTCTCGACAATAGTTATAAACAGTAGTTACAAAACTTGAAAATCACGGTAGACTTCAAGAGTTGTAGATTGTAGTGTGTATTAATAGCAAGGACAAACAGCCGACACATGTTTTGCCATACAGTGACTTCTTCAAGGCTGAATTAGCGGTCATGTGGTCATGGGAAGTCGAGTAAAGATGTGCATCTCATGGTTTCATAGGTAATATGAGAAATTGTGGTGGATATATTATTCCACACACTTTCAATGGTCACTAAACCAATCCCAAGTATTCGCCCTCTAGTTCTCGTCAAGTGTCTTCCCGGTCTGTTAGAGGTCACAACAATGTGTCCTGCCAAAGGGTGATACAACTGTCTCACCAATGACCATGTGACATGATCATACAGGCATACACAGAGGTAGTTTTACCAATGTGATTCACGTATCTGTGGTAGTAGGATGCACCCATAACAGTATAGCACCATATAATTACTTTCTAACATCCTCTTACACATTGTTGCACATGACATTAGCGGTGCGGCCGATGAAAACCACTACTACCTATTCTATTTTTATTCCAAAGTTAGTTCTCTGAGCTTCTTTTTCAGCCACAGGAGCACAACGCGTTTCCTAAGGCCTCTCTCCCTTCAAATGCCCAGTTGACTAGTTCCAACTTGACCTGCTCTGGACCCTACTGATGGTCTCTGCTGGAGTGAGTCACAACCCCTAAGTGATGCCCACCCTCCAGGTCTTGGACCATTGGCTGTTGTTAGAGTGTACTCCTCCTGTCTCCAAACTGCAAGAAATTTGCCTATTTTCTTCCTGGAGATGGAGACCAGGACCGCTGTTGAAGCCACAGTCGTTGGATCTCCAGTTGGCCTCACTCTTGCCCTGCTGATGGCAATATGACTTCAAGAAAAATGTTCAGGTTCGAACCTAGAGGGCTTCACCGCAATCAACTCTGAGTAGCATCCAATGGATACTGACTGAACTATGCCTCTTTCGATTACCACACTGGCACCGTACTCATTAGCCACCCACCTTCAAGCCCCGCTTTGTATCCAGCTTGCCAACATTATTGCTTGTTGACAACCACTTTTTCTCTATAAACAGGAAAGTCAGAAGATAAACCTTTCACAGGGATGAACCCTGTCCCTGCATCCGATCCACGCTCAATCGCGATCTGCCTTAACTTTTTATTTTGATCCAATGTATTGCAACAAGATACCTGCATTTCATGCTTTCTGCTTTTTGGCAATATTTTTAATTTAAACTTGAAAAAAATGTATCTCCAGTTCTACTTATTGAATGTTTGTTGTTTTGGTTTCATTATATTTAATAAAATATTCTCTATGTTTCTAAATTGCTTTGGGATTTTTGTTTTGTTGCAAGTGCTGCATACATAATTGTGTCATCTTTGTGCTGAGCCACAAGAGGGTTAAGCATAGATTTATTTATTGACCTTAGTGGTTCACCCCAAATAGGACTGTGATTGTTGTTTGAGGTGGGTTCTCACAGGGGTCTACAGTGTTTCACAGTTTGATCAATGTTATGATTTACACATTTATATGTATCTTTAGTATGTGCCACTATATTAGTTTTTTTCTGTGAGAAAGGGCCTCTTTTTGCATAGTTACTCCCATTTTTTGGGAACTAATGCCACTGTTTTTGAACCCCTGCATACTCGGGTATTGTGGCCCAGTCCCCACTGCATGTGTACTCACCACTAAAACATGGTGAAATAGGCAAATACCCATTTGGCATATTTAACTTTCCTGTAAGGCCATATAGTATGGTTTAATAAAATTCAACAATGGTGTCTCTGGATTCAGTACCTATTGCCAAGCTCACTTGGATGACAAGGAAAACATGGCTTCAGGCCTACAGGTGTAGCCTGACTCCTGCAGGTTTTAAACCTGTAATCAGACCTATCAAAATAATCATTTTGACTGGAGGGAAACCTTACTTTTAAATATTAAGTAAATCACCCATAAATAGCCATTATGTCCCACAAAGTTAAGGTGACTGGTATTTAATAGTGAAACATGTAAGATTGTAATGTTTGTATATTCCTAGAGTGATCAGCCTACAAAAGCTTTTTTTCAAATGTTTGGGATGACGGTGATTCAATGAAGAAAAAGCTACCGTACTAATAATGTGATAATTAGGCCTGGGCAAAAATTTCGTTCCGTTCGCGGAAATTGCGATAATTTGACATTTTTGCGTTCCGCGGAGAGCGCGAAAATGTCAAAAATTCCGGTTTCCGCAGCTTGGCGATAATTTGTTTCTTGCTCGCGCTGTAAAATGATACATTCTCGCGCGCGCGCGATCGCCTTACCTGAATCCCTGCGTTCGCCGACAAGTTTTCTTGATCCGGTCGCGTTCTCCATGAGATGTTGTATTGTTTTTAGCCATTTGCGCTGTCTCGCGACAGTTCGCGCCCGCAGTGACGTCATGCGTCGCGCGATCACGTCTTTCTTCTCGCGATCATGCACCGCGAGAACAACTCAAAACAAGATGGCCGCGCCCGCAAGCAACCACATGGGTAAGTTGGCGACCCGCAACCATGCAGAAAATCTCGCGAACATGCCGGAAAAAAACTTCCGCATCTTTGCGATATTTCTGCTTGTTTGCGATAATTTTAAACATTCTCGCGATAATTTGCGAAGGTTAATTCCGCAAATTCCGCCCACCCCTAGTGATAATCCCATACCTTTTGTTTGGAATAAGCAACAGGAATGGTTCAACCACTGTTAGTAGTATTTAAAATAAATGCAATTTCATGTTGAAATAGGATTTTATAAAATGAATGGGAAAAGCAACCTTAGAAAAGCTAGCCATTCCCTACCGGAAGCCCCTGCATGTTAATTAGCATCTCCCTCCAACAACTGGCGTGTCGGTAATGCTTTGATGAGGTGTGAAATACTGGTCTCAGAGGAGAGACAATGGCTTTGGCCAGGCAGGATGTCATGGCGGACAATTGTGTCCCAGCGTATCCTAAGCAGGGCAACTTAGGAGTGCATAGGAACTTAACTAACTTAAATGGGAAGAAATGGATACCTGTACCATTATATTTTAGCGATAAGGGAAACCCACACTTTAGTCTCAGTGGAGGCCAGAGATTGTCCCAGAGCCAGTTTGGAGGGGTTGAGTGGGAGGGAATTGCTCATTATCTTAAACACACTGCTTGACGCGACACATGCTCCTTCCAAGGGCAGGAATGTTTTGTAATAATGGACTTTACTGAGAATGGTACACTGTGTGATAGCTTGCACAGAGGCAAACAGGATCTGCTGCTGAAGTGGAAAGGTTTGCCATTGGAAAATTTTCATCCAGTGGTCAGGGAGTGTCGACGAGGTGCTTCCACCAACTGGCTAGTAACTTGGACTAAAATAGCACCTCATGCTCAGCTCCTCAGAACACATTCTGAACCTGTAGCAAAACAGAAGAGGACTGGACATATTGTCGTTAAGGTGTGTGGAAACCTGAAGTGCTGGACCTACTCCCACATGTACCCGGGACAAAGAAGTGAACTCCACTGTTTAGTTGGCTGACTTTCCTTGTGATGACACGGCCATCAAAAGCTGCAACAGGTAATTTTCCTGAAGTGGCCAGTGGACCACTTACAACTCAAACCAGACTGAGCGGCCCGGGACTTTGTTGGTGGCCTCTGGTGGAGGGTGCCCTTGCCCCTAGAGTGCTGTCCCTGGGGCCCGGGGAACTTTAGAAGTGGCAAAATGTAACTGTCCCAGAAAGTCTGAAAAGTTGCAACTTATAAATATTTTGGAAGACCTCCGAAGCTTCAGTGGGAGCTCGTGGAAAAATTGTACAATTTCAGAAGGAGTTAGTTGGTACAGCTGTAAGCATGCCCCACTGGAATATTTTGAGTCTGAAGATACAAATGTTGACCAGACGAAGGAGCAAAAGTACTTTTCTGAATAAATTACTTTGGCAGCCGCAAAATTTGTTTCCTTCTGCTTGGAGTGTTTTTCCACAAACTATTGACTTTAGTGGGACCTTGTCCAATGGCTATCTGGAATCCAAAAGACTTTAGGCCAGATGTATCAAGTTTTTTGCCAGTCGCAAATGGGCTAATTCTCAGAATCGGCCTGTCTGCAAACGGTAGAAAGCCTTTTGGGATGTATCATCCCAAAAAGTAATTGCAAAATAGGGAATCACAATTTTTGCGATTCCCTATTTTGCAAATAGATTTAGGGAATTGCAATTTGCGATTCCCTAAATGCAATGCAGGAAGCAGTTAAAAATTGCGACCCTGATTTAAGAAATCACAAATTACCACCGACTTCAAGTTGGTGGTAATTTGCAAATCCTTAGAAAAATGCTAATTTTTGCATTTTTCTAAGTGCCATGTGGCGCACACACATGCCCTTAGGGCATGTATGTGTGTCAAATTTGCACACTTGCCTTTTTTGGGGGTGCAGGAGGGTGGCCTTTTGGCCCCCTATTTCCCTTGAAATTTTATTTGCAATTTGTAATTACCAATTTGGTAATCGGAAAAATTGTGAACATCTTCCCATGCATTCCTATGGACCTCTAGGCCCATAGGAATGAATGGGAAGGGATTTCTTAATAGCGAATTGCAATTTGCGATTCTCTTTTAAGGGATATGTAGGAATCGCAATTTTCTTTTGCGAAACCTACATACATTTCATTTTGCGATTCCATAATAGCGAATCAGTAAAATTCGCTATTATGGAATCACAAAATGCAATGTTGATACATTTTGGCCCTTTGTCAGATTAGCCTCCAACCTTGCGCCACTGGACAATCTTGACTTCCATAAAAAAGCCAGAAGATAAAAAAAATGTGACCAAGACTACCAGCTTGGTGCCTATAGGAAACATAGAAGGGAGATGGAGTATATTGTGAAGCCTACCGCTTGAGCACACGCATTTTTAAAATCCATTCAGCATATGGAGCCCTATCTGGTTATGGTGCATAGTACAAATCATTGCTATCTCATGACCAGATTTAGGCTACGCCTGGTACATTTCCTACTCGTGGTTCGGAGAGGCTGGCACCAGATTATCAGCGTGGCTCCTTGTGGGCCTGATTCTATCCCAACACAGGACACATTGCACTTTATTCTATTCTGTAGGTTTTATGTGAATTTGCAGGTCAAATTCATAGTTCCACTTTTATATGGTTAAAACTTTACTCAAGCTAGACCAGCCTAACTATTTTTACAATTATCTACTGACCACATCTGTTTTCCTATGGCTAGAGTGAAGGCTCCTAAATTCAGGCTATTTATGAACTGCTAATCATTTTAAATGTTGATTGCATGAATTAATTATATACACTTTTAGATTGTTTCATTATTAATTTTTCTTAAATCTTTGTAGACGTATCAGGATTTTTAGATGGTTTTATTGTTGTATTGTGGTGCATTTGTATTGTGCCTGTATGGTTTATTTTCTTATAAACAGAAATAAAAGGATTATGACTGACCGACCAGCATGCTATATCCCCCCTTGACTCCATTCCTGCTGGTCTGAAATTGTGCCTCAGTTCTAGTCAAATAATATTTTATGATTAGCAATTATTCTGGGACTTTTTGCCCAAAAAGTTAAAAAATTCAGATATCCAGCCCCGTGTTAGACCTGGCATCCTTGGCATGGTATCCCCTGACTTTTTGCCTCCTGAACTTCTGTTCTGCCCACTTGATTTTTGCACCCTTTAGGATTCTTAGCACTTTATCACTGCTAACCAGTGCTAAAGTGCATTTGTTCTGTACTCTAAATAGCTGGCACTGGCACCTGCATACCACTGTGCTCCTCCCCACACAAAGAGCTTCATACCCCCTCATGGTGTGTCTGGAGCTGGGCAGGAGGGCTAGGACCTTGTGATCTTCAAAGGCCTCTTTGATGTCTCCCCAACTTTAAAGGCACATTTGGGTATTAGTACTGGAACCCTGACACCACCAAATTAGAACTTTACTGAACCAAGGACATTCTGCCAGGAAGAAGAGCTGCTGTGCTTCAGGAGGGACTGACACTGTGCTACTTGCTCTTCTATGTTGGCCTGCCACCTGATGATTGCTGTGCTACCGGAGGGACTGCCACTTTGCAGCCTGCTCTGCTGTGTTGGCCTGCTGCCTTCTGCTTATGGCCTGGAAGTGAGAAGGATTGGACCTGCTCTCTAAATCCTTGAACCCAAGTTTTTCCAAGGGCTTGCAGGCTTCCCTCCTGTTTTCAGAAGTCTCAGCGACACAAAAGACTTCTTACAACTAAGCAGGTGCTGCTAAACTCTGTGAGTCCTACTCTTGCCTAAGGTACCCCTTCCATTCCTGGGCCTCAGAAGTGGGTTCTGCAACAGTTTTGCTCTAAAACCAGAGAATAGACCTGATTGTGGGGGAAAAACCGACGCATCGCCCTCTGACACTGATGCAGTCCCCATTCGACGTTGACACGGGTCCCGACTGCGAGGTTTGACGATGGCACAGCACTGATCCCTTGACATGGTCTGTGCAGCTTCATGTATGGCTTGACGAAGAAGCATTGCCTGTAACTCAATGAAGTCTGGTGTTGATGCAGTGACCCAACTGCATGGAAAACATCAGCACATCATGTTCTAGACATTGATGCTTTTCTCCATACAAGGTATATTTTCAGCAAGCCCTGCTTGCATACTGTAGCCTGGCTGCCCACCATCGCAGTCGGCCTGAACATTTTACCGGTCCCTCAAATAATCTTTCGACCGCTTGTAACTTCTGAGCACTGTTTTCACATTTATTATTTTTAAATTTATATCTTGAGTTCTACTCATTGGATGTTTATTGTTTTGGTCTTATTTTAATCAGACAAATATTTGCTATTTTTCTAAACTGTGTGGAGTCTTTTTGTGGTGTTTTTATTGAGCTAATGTAATTTAAGTGTTTCACAAATAGTTTACACATTGCCTCTTCTGTTAAGACTGACTGCTCTGTGACCAGCTACCAAATGGTGAGCACAGGTTCATTTAGGGTGTGTATCTGACCCACCCTGACTAGAGTGATGGACTCTACTTAGACAGGGTGCATGACTCTGCCAACTAGAGACCACATTTCTAACACCCACCAAATTGGAATGTATTCTTTTGGTGTCATTTTTCTTGGTAGTGGGATTTTTACTGAATTATATTTAGACTGTTGTAGTATTGCTAAATGCCTTCCTGCTCTGTGCCACAGCTACCGCGGTTGATCCTACATTTAAATAATTTTAACTGTATGGATTTGGGACTTGCAACTCAAGGTGCCTGCCACATGGTGCAGTGATCAACAAGGGGGAACATGGGTACCACCTCAGCCCCTAACCGAAGGCCGCAAGGCGAAGGGGGCCCTGCTAGGGGCCCGAAAAACTCGCTTTCCAACATGCTTTCCATGCCAGAAAGCCCGGCATGGAAAGTCTTTGGGAAACTGAGCATCGTAATCCCAAAGGCAAAATTGCCGTACATTGGGATTACTGGCTGGTCTCCTACTAGCCGACGGGCTCCTTGGGCCAGTCGGAATGCAGCCAGAATGACCAGCCGGTTTCAATTCCGACCACTTAGATTGTACTTGGGCAGTCAGAAATGAAAACGACAATAAGTGTCGGAACACTCATTGTAATTGGCCCCTAAGTGTGACAATCAAACCAGCAGCATTTAAGGTCCTGCAACTGATTCTCATCTCACAATCAAAGCCACACAGAACCAGTACTCCTAGGAAATTCTAAAGAAACATCATAAGAATGTATCCAGTAAGATCTTGATAAATGTGCGTTATTCAGCGAATTTCTTTTCGTACATAAATAATTGAATGGATTACTATCCAACTCAGAGCTACTCTTGTTATCTATCTTGGGGAAATGAAACGTTGCAGCAGCCCTCTTGCAATTTGCACCTATAAACTGCATTAAAGAGACAGCTCTGTAGAATAGTTTCTTAACTCACTGAGCTAGCTAAGCAATAATTTGTCTCATTGAAGACTAGGACATGGTCATCTTTCCACTGCAAAGTGCTGTTAGTAAAATACAGAGATTTAGTGAGGATATATACTCCACGACAATAATGGTGTCCACTCATGAATTTAATTAAACTTACAAACTTACAATTCACAAAGCTGATAGAGATGGAGTCTGCCAGCACAAAGCAAGGGATTCAGCAGCATCAAGATGTGCTGTAGCAGAGACCACATTGGAATGAATGGGTTTGGTGGCAATAATGGATTTGTTATTATAAAATTGTGCATAGGTGGTGGCTTCCCTTCTGTTGCTCCTTTTAATGAACAGTGCCTTATTAGCTTAAGCTGTGGAACACTTTTAGAAAGAAACAGTGTTTATAAAATTATGTTATACCTTATCAAAATGTAGTGTTTGATTAATAAAGAACAAGTCTCAGATCGACAAACAAATTGTATGCTGAGGGGAAGGTCTTAAACAGTAGACACTAAACATTTTCAAGGTTATATGCATGTCTGGTATTGCTATAGTGAAAACTTGCCAACCAGCGGGGGGAGAAGAATAAACTCAACAAGTTATAAGAAAGGAAGCTGGGTGGTGGACGATTAATGCATTCTGATGTAGTGTTCTTTAAAGAGGTGACTATACAACCTTCTCAGAGACTGGAGAAGCTTTGAGTCGGGTCCTGATCAAAACGAATGCCCTAATTTCTGTGGTACTAACGGGGGGAAAACACCACCATGGAACCGATTGGCTAAGTGAGAAATCAGCAATTAGATCCTGCAGCTGTAAACCACCAATGTGTGGCAAAAGTGCATCAATGTCATTTTCTTGTATCACTTGGCATTGGTGTTGGTAAATCAGAGAGGCACCAGAGTACAGTGTGACACACATACCATTATTTATGTGCACTGCCTGTATTTCAGAAATCCAATATTGTCCTTTCTATTTCTTCATGTTTGAAGGCCTCATTGTACTGTAAAGTGGCTGATGAATTACTAAACTCATAGAAGAGGTACTGGGAAAGCCAAAAGATATCTCTACTGCGATACAGAAAATCAGACCTAGTAGCCTTGCCAACTCTTGTTTTAGTGTTGCCATTGTTTCTTGCAAAAACTACTGGAAGATGAGTGGTGATTGGTGGTGCATGTGCATGCAGGAGTATGCATGGATGGTTGTCTGGGAATGGGTTTTATAAGGCACAAAAATAGGTTAGAAAGCCATCGACTCACATGTAGGAACTAAGACAGAAAAAAAATATCAATGAGAAAAGAAGACACAAAGCAAACACTTGGGCCTTGATTAATAGCGCCACAAGTATCAGATGAGATAATTTCGCCAACAAAACTGTCGAGTGGTTTGTTTATTGCGTGAGTCAATTTTAGCCTCTGCTGGAAAAATGGGACATCCTACAAAATCTGCATGTCCCAGTATTAGCCATAGGTTTGACCTGCCAAATTGCACCTGGGGAAAACTACAGGGATGCAATGTTTTCTCTGGAGTTACTTCACATATAGGTATAAATGGCACACTTGTTACCGAAGTACGTTGAATACTATGGAGCACATTTATAATGGACTTGCGCCACTTTTACGCCGCCGTTGCGTCACTTTTGTGACGCAGCGGCGGCGTAAACCCTGCGCCATGTTGCGCCCCATTTACAACGTGACGCATCTAGGGAGATGTGTCACGTTGTAAAGCTTGCGCCACATGTGGGCGTACCTGCACAGGGGGGGGCGGGGCGTTCCGGCACAGGAACGCCTCCGAAAAGTGGCTGAGTGAAATCTCCAAGATTTCACTCAGTCACTTTTCCGGCCATGCTGCGTCAAAACCCTGCGCCTGCTTGAAGCAGGCGTAAGGATTGACGCAGCATTGTAATGATAGGGCACCCCTGAGCCTTGCTGGAGCTGCGTCGCGCTTGCAACGCAACTCCAGCAATACGCCAACCTTCCGCCATCAGATGCGTCACGCATCTGTTTATCCTTGTGGCGCAAGGGTAAACTTTCGTGACGCATCTTCCCTGGCGCATCCATGCTGATTTGCAGGGATGCGCCAGGGAACATAAATCTGCCCCTATATGTCTGCTGCCAAGGGACAGCTAAAGCAGTCTATAGAGCAAAACACATAATATCTGTTATCAAACCTCTAACCCGTTCGCCGTAGTCTCACACATTCCTTTGAACACCTTTTGAATACCATTTCTTGTTCCTCATTATAAGTTCCTTCATTTCTGGAAACCTTTTCATCCTCCATCTGTTCTCCACTTCCTTAACACCTTGTACTAATCTTTTTAACGATAATCATACCATGCACCTTTTTATTTGTCTTTATTGTACAACTTCCTTTACTTTTATTATTGTTTTTTTTTTATTTCCCTTGTCAATTCACCAGATCTGAGCCAAAAACAAGCTTGCAAAAGCAACACTATAATTAAATAATGGCAGGATGAACTCATAGCCGGCCGATTTTTCATAAATCGCCTAAATTATGTATTATGCTCTGTTATGCTAATAAGTTTATAAAGCGCGTGAAAACCAAAAATGGCGTCTTGGTGCTATATGACTAGATACAAAGGTATGCGAAGGTACATTGTTAATGAAAGAACATTATTTTAAGCTTATGTCGTAGAAAAACATTTAATTTGCCCAATAATATATTTTATCAATCAGCGAAGTGAGATTTAAATTAAGGCAATGGGATGGCGAGTGAAAAACCAAGCAGAATCCCCCGTGGAGGCCCTTGTTATAGGACCTTCTCATTTCGAGTTTCAGAAATAGAAACACCAGCAGCATTGCAGTTTTGCATGGGAAAAATGACTCTAAGCACCGGGTCGGTATCACAAGGCTGTCAGCCATATGACCAGCTTCCGCCACGGTATAAGCAAAGTGTGTCACACAAACTATTTTTATAGATCCGTTCATGAATATTCACGCGTCTTAGACGTACATTAAAATGCGATTCGGATCTCACACCTTAAGTGTTACCAGTTCTCTCTGGTCTGCTAGAAAATCTATTTTTTATCTCGCTGTTCCCCTCGCTGCAGATAGTCTGCGTATCTCGCATTTTGTCACCGAGCTTTCACCCTTATTAGCATGTTTTGGCGGCGCCTGATAAGCTCCATTTGTCTCCACGAAGTGCTTCGGAGATGTTACATATATCGGGCCCACATAGGTGTACGGAGAATGACAAACAGACATGGCCCCTGCATCCCATGTACCGGGGTGACAGACTGAAGTCCGTACGCAAATGTAGGCGACAAACAGAAAACAGATTTCACAGAAAGAAAAACCTGCGAATATTTCCATAGCCCTATCGAACAGCACCTTATAATGTCTTAAACACAGCATATGTCTGAGGCCAAAACTAGAACGGAGACAATTTGTGATTGTTGTACGCATTGTTTTGTCTCCCTTGCTTCTGTGGGCCTGGGAGCATTGGAAATGCCCTTAATTTAATTCCATTTTAATTAAGTAGTTTTGTTTACTCAGCGCCACTGGCACATACCTGCTTGAGAGCGGGGCACATCACCTGATAACGTGTGCCTCATTTTGTGGCGCATGGAAACGTTTCTTCACTGTTCACATGAACATCAGCGTAACCATACTTTGGAAGATCGTAGTAATCTAAACACTATTCGCTAATGGTGGGCTGAATGCTCACTCACTTCTCGCAGTTTAGGGTGGCACAAGACAATGTAACCTAAGGTATTCATGGAGCCACCCAGTATCTCTGAGAACCTAGGTGCATCTAATGCTTTAATAACAATGGTTCTCTGAGGAGAAGTTGTTCATGCTTCAACTTCTATAGCAGGAATATATGATACACTACACTTCTTTCTGACAATTTCACAGAGTTTTTAATTGTGTCAATAGTCGACATTTTGACAAGTTAAATGATTTGTAGTTGGGGCTTCCTTAGTTCATAGATAGAGGAAGCATCCTCCCAAATAAAGTAAAAGCACGCAGGAAGGACTTCAAGCCCTTGAAAATGTGGATAAATCACGCCCCCAGATATGTAAACCAATTCCTAGACCATGAATGATCCATGACTTTCCGTACTCAAGCGGCCGCTGAAGCAAACTGCAGATGCTGAGAAAGAAGCGGAGAGAAGAGGGTGCCGTAATACATCGAGGTGCAAGCGGTGGGTCGTTAGCTCTGATCTGCAATTTGCACATGTTTTATATTTTCATTCGAACATGGCTTTTTTAGTTTAAGAACTAGGGGCCTCATGTGCCCCTTGCAATGACAAACCCTGCGTTTTACAAAATAACAGGATTTGCAAAAGAGATTTTCTTTACATATGTACAAAAGCCCTTTTATGAATTGGAAAATTCTTTCTGAGCCTTGAAAAGGCTTTTGTGACCCTGTTCATATTGCTCACTAGTGGGTAGTAGGAGGGAAGTGTGAAACTGGCTGGAGACGAATGTATCAGTGGTTTGCGACCACAATTGCAGTCCAAACTATTGATCAGATACTGACATCTCAAAGAGGGGAAGGGGTCTCCTTTTGACCCTTTAATTTTTGTGAATAATGAAAATATTTCAGGGAGAGCTGGCAATGGCCCAAATGATAACTGTCAACCCTAACTGAAATATTCAAAACAGAAAACATTTCTTAAAACACAGTCCTGTTTCCTTTAAAGAAAATGGAAAAAAAAAGTTCTATTTTTTCAACACAATCACAGACATGATGATCTGCTGATACTTGTAGGCCAAAAAACAAAGAAGGGAGTGAAGAGGTATAATGAGTCGTGGACTCGGCCTCCTTTACAAGTTATGAAAAAAAAACAAAGGGAGTCCACTCTCAATTCCAAAGAACCGTGCTATCCTTACAAACAGTGACTAAACCCAAGAGAACCATTCGGTTTCTAGCATGGTTTGTGTTTCTGTCTTCAATTCTTGTGCTATGCGGGTGTGAGTTTTTATTATAATATAAGCTAATCCCATGTGCAATGCCAGGATAAAAGGGAACAGTTTTTCTTAAAAACCGTATCATTATGAAAGATAAAAGGTTTGTTTCTCATTATCAGAGCTTGTGGGCAGCTTTGGCCCTTAGATACTCGGTCATTGTTAGACCTGGCACCATTGGTGTGAGTCTCCCTTCCATTTTTTCGCTGTGTCTCCTTTGTGTTTTTGGTGATAGATGCTCTAGGCGCTGCACCACTGCCATCCAGTGCCGCAGCGCGAATGCTCCCTGTGTAAAGATGACATATGAATTGATGCATCCCTGATTGGCTTATTTGGTCTACCTGTTAGTCCCTAGTAATGTCGCCTGTGTGTGCCCAGGGCTGGTAAACCAAATGCTGCTGGTGGGCCTGCAGCGCTGGTTTGCGTCACCCACAGAAGCAGCTTGTAAAATGTGTCTCAGACCTGCCACTGCTGTGTCTGTGTGCAGTCTAGAACTGCCATCTTGGCTGTGAAGTGCACCCACTTCCCAGCCCCTGAACCTTCCCTTGGCATCATGTAAGCCACCCATATGGTAGGGTGCATTGTATGCGTAAGGTAGAACATGCTCTGATGCGTGTAGCATGTCCTGGTAGTAAATTACACCCAATTTCATTTTTCACTACTGTAAGGCTACCTGTTCTCCATAGGCCAGAATGGGAGGTTTGGCTATTACATTCTATAGTCCTAACTGACCCATAGAACATGGTAGAAAAATGAATTCAATATGCCTGAGCTCAGAATATTAAAATACATATTTTAGTGAAGTTTATTTTTATATTCTGTGTTTGAAAATACCACTTTTAGAAAGTAGGTATTTTCTTGCCTAAGCCTTCCAGTGTGCTCTGCTGTTATGTGTATTGGTTGTCTGGTTTTGGAGGGACAGGGCAGGCTGAGTCAGACCTGGGTTGAATAGAGAGATCTGCATTGGAGTGTGGGGAGGGGTAGCTCCTGGACCTGAATAGGGCTGTGCCTGGCAAGGTGAATGCTGGCTCCACCTCCCACTGTGCGTCTGATGGCAGACCCCCTCTTTCTGAAAGGAAGGATGCAGCCTGGTAAACAAAGTGCTCCAGGGCTGGGCAGAACTGGTTCTGGCTGGGTTCAGTGACTTGTAGCTTCTGAGAGCAAAGACTTTTGGGGTATAAATATCTGTGCTGAAATCCCTACATTTTGTATTGCCCCTGGATCTCAAGACCAACCTCTGTCCGTGGAACTGAAGGAAGCTGCAGGAGAGGACTGTCCTTGTGTTGTGTGCTGTTCCCTGGATTGGCCTGCAGTAGTTGTCATTGGACTGGAAATAAGAGGGAAAGGGAGCTGTAAGAGAACTTTTTAATCTTGAACCTGCAATCACCCAAGGACTAGAGAGAGAACTAGCCTCCTGACTGAAGTCTCTGGCCCAGTAGACTTCATTTTGTCGCTAAGGCCTGTTAGCGAGCCGCTGCAGCCGAGGAGCGTCAAGAAATTCATCGCGTTGCTGCCGCTGGCCTGATCATCGCCCCGCACGTTTGTGGGCCCAAAAATTGTCGCTAACACCCGTTAGCGAGCTGCCGCGACCAAGAGCATGAGGAAAAACATCGCTATCCCGCCGTAGCGGCATTTTTGTGGATTATTGACAACAACATCCGGGAATGGTGAGTAAAAGGGTCGCAGAAACCATTGCCCTGAACTGAACTTTGCATTCCCCATTTGAAATATTTTTGCAGCATCCAGAGAGAATTATTTTTGTACAGTATTGTGGCTTTCTCGTTATTTGGTCTTGTGATAAGCCTATATTTAAGACAACTATTTTTGATACCTACCTGTGTTGTGTCCCTTTGTAGTGTTCCTCACTGTATTACTGTGTATGGTCATAGACACTTAACACACTGCTTCTGAGATTGGCCTAACTGCTCGTGCTACGTTACCACAGGGTGGAGCAGGGGTTGTCCAAGGTGTGCAGCCCTTCACTCTGACTTAGGAAGAAGGGTCCCTGCTTGGATAGTGGCCATCCACTGCCAACTAGAGACCCCCATTTCTAACAGTCATCAAGAGACTGTGTAGTGCGGTTTTTATCTGCGTCCGTCTAAGTGTTATTTATTCATTCCAATCATTGTTGACTGGGCTTGGTTCTGAGTTATTAAGTCCCTCATACAGGGTGATGGTGGATAGAATCCTTTCTACCTCCTCCTCAGAGAAAGTAAGGCCCGTGATCTTGGCCATGCTATAGTGTGTGTGTAGACCCCTGGATAGTATTGTCCGGTCTATGAAAGAAGGGAGTAAAGAGGTATAATAAGTCCAATGAGGAAACTGCCCATTATAGCACTTTTTCCTCCTTTTCCCCACTTTTATTAATACCAGCTATAGTGAGAATTAAAGTTTAGTTTTCCACACAGCCAGGTATTTTTTAACTCACTTATCTTCTGACCCTTCCACTCTCACATCAAACACATTATTTCACTTCACTTGAAGATGCTCCCACATATCCGTAAGTCGTAGTACTCCCCGTCCCACAGCGGGGCGGGAAGAATCCGATGATAAAGCATGCCACTAAGGGACCTTTTGGTGGGTGAGCGTTATTTTAGAACACATATCGTTTCTCCCATACTAGAAACAGAATGTTTCTCTTGGGTTTAGTCACTGTTTGTAAGGATGACACGTTTCCTTTGACACTTGTAGGCCACTATCCCTGTGATTGTGGTTAAATGCAGGTAGTTGCAAACTGAAATATGTCAAAAGAATACTAATTTAATTGGTCAGCTTGTTGTGCAAGCTCAAGCAATTCTGTATTTTGTGAATGGACCTATTCCTAGATATCAAATTGCATTCACAAAAAGTTGGTGCGCCATTTGTGGCCAATTTTTGCAAATGTAATCTTTGTACATGAAGCCCAGGTGTATAAGGTGAATAATATAGAGAACTATGCAGAACACATATCCAGAGGCCACTGTTCACCCTATGCCAGGTAAGCCAAATTCATGTAAGAGATTCATGATTTCCATGTAAGCAAATTACTTTCATTGAAACTAAATGCAAGTCTTTTACATGCAGTGGGTATCATGGAAAGCTGGGGCTCAGGGAGACATGTTGAACACTCTTAATCTAAGTGACCTGTTCATCAGTCAGATATGTTAGGAGACATTTTCACAAAAAGACAATGCTGAGCCAATGTGAGATGGAAAAACGTATTAAAAGGCAAAATTAAATGAGTAGGAAATCGAATGGAGACCACATAAAAGGTAACCTCGGCTTGCTCAGTGCTCTCCCCCCCGACATCAGTCGGCTCCTGACCATGGTCGCAGGAGCCACTGATACAATTATGGAAAGGAACATTAAACAAGAATAATGATGGCCGCCTTTTAATGAAAACCTTTGGAGACAACACAGGTAAGAGTAAACAGTTTCCTGGTTTGTCTTTGATGTACTGTACCATGTAAGAGCTGTACAACAAAATCACTTAATAGCAGAAGCTAACACCATTTCAAACTTGTCTTGGTTATCTCAATGTGTATCGGTTACATCACTGCTGCTAATGCAGGTTGTTAGTGAATTTAGCCCCTGAGAGCCCTTCTGTTTTATTATTAATGCAACCCTCATTAATTATCGATGGTTGTGCAACATGTTATTCTATCTGCTTTATTACTCACAGTAGATCAAAGGGAAAATCCAGGTCTGCTTCCCACAAAGGCCTGATCTAATGGTCAATGAATCTCTAAAACTGAGTGACATGGATGAGAAAGCTCCTTGGAGACAAGGCTGGTAAATAACTCAAAGGGAAAACGAGGATATTTTGTGTTTGTCTTCAGTGAGGTGGTGGAGGGAGAAGCTGGTGCCTACCCCCTAAACTAAATTATAAGTCACTAATTATGTTTACTCTGACCTTCGCTTCACTTAACTGCATTTGCTAGGAGATGCCCAAAGCCAGTAAATCTCTCTTATTCAGCACTGAGATTTATTGCTGCAAAAATATTGCAGAACATTTTTAAAAGTTCTTTACATGGAAAATTCAGCATTTGAGATGATGTTTGTTTTAGACAACTTGCGCTTTCATGGCAATGATTGTTGTTTCGAAATAAAATGCAATCCCAAAACAGAAGATGAATTGGTTTAACTCAGAGTGCAAACCAGAAATAAAGTGGCCGGTTTTGTAAAGATGTGTTTAAGATGGAGAGTAACATTATTACACTCACTGGGATTGCCAACGATCAAAAATAACTTTTCTGGCCAGGGAATTCAAGCTCTTGAGTTGCATTCTTAAACCCTAAACCCCATCTCATCTTCTAGCAAGCAACACGTCAACTCTACAACCTCCAGGTACACCCACAAACTTGTGTTGCGGCACATCATGCAAGTAAATATGCAACACCACATAGCACTGCCTTGGGTTAATCCTTAAATGATCTCCACTCAAAATCCGGCACCTCATGCAACGCATACTTAATGAGATCATTTAATGAATCACATTCCTACTCAGATTGCTAAAGAATCACAGCCCAACTTTACTAGACAGAATTTCACTTGTCGTTTGTGGTGAAGATGGGATCTGAGGTCTGTGTCCATCACTTTCCTGAGCTTGAAAGGATGACTACCTTGTTACTGGCAGATGAAGCACACACTTAGGCTTACCTCCCTTTTGTCTTTCTTGTCAGGTTGGCACCACACCCAGTGGGAGAGGACAAACTTGACAGAATCAGTTTAGATGGTGGACAAAGGCTTGACCTCCACTGACCATAAACTTGGACCCCACAGATGGATCTCTCTTCAGAACACTCCTGGACCTGTGAAGAATCAGAAGACGGATGGGGAAGACTGCTTGCCTTGAACCAAGGACCATTGAAGTTACCCCGAGTGTCAGCTGGCTGACCTCCTGCTTTAGCTACAGAGACACAAGAAGCTCCCAGTGACCTGTCTCCCGGCAGCTGACCAGTTCCAATGATATCAGCCCGCTGAACTCTGTTGGAGTGAGTTCTTAGCACCCCCACACCCCCATGTGGTGCCCCCCAGGTTCTGTATTCCTGGCTGGTCTTAGAGTATACTCATTCTGTCCCCAAATGTCTAGAAGTGAAACTTGGAAACTCGCTGGTTTACCCTGCTGAAGGAGATTCAACGTCCACATATGTTTCTAAGTACAAATGTAGAGGGCTTCATCATGATGGATGCTGAGTAGAATCTGTATGACATTGAGGCCTTCCTGCCCACAGACTTCGAAGTTGACCCGATCAGACTTTCCCACCTTCTTCGATGACCGCCCAGGTCCCCATTTCAGATGCAGCATGCAACTTTCCCCCGATGAGTCTTCAGCATCCATTTTTTCTCTACAAATGTTTCCAAGTCAAAATATAAACGTTTCACCGGGATGAACCTGTTTCCTGTATTCCTGTATCTGACCCAAACTCCATCGCAGTCACCCTTAACGTTTGACTTTTACCCGGTCTGACGCAACCAGATAGCCATGGTTGGCACTTTGTGCTTTCTGGCACTATTTTTAATTCAACTTAAAAAATTCATATGTCTGGTTTCACTTTTTGGATTTTTGTCACTTTGGTGTCATTATATTTAATAAATTGTACTTTATTTCTCTAAATTGGGTTGCAAATTGTCTTGTGTTTTGTTTTCACTTTAGCCTGCCTGTTCTGTGCAAGTTACGAGAGGGTAGAGCACAGGCTTATTTAGCAACTCTAGTGGTTTACCCTCACAGGCATTCCAATTATTATTTGAGTTGGGTTCTCATTCCCTCAACTAATGCTCTAATTTCTTACACCTCTCTATACCCAGACCATTGCTTCTTCTCTGGGAGCAGCTTTAACCCCTCATTGAGGTCAAGCACTGGCTGGGCAGCTGCAGTTGAGCTCATGCAAATGAGACTCAAGATGCTTCAAACTCCAACTTCACCATTGACTTAGGCTTTAAAGAAATATTGGACTATTTTTCTAGCTGGTCCCAACATAACAGAGTTAATATTATCATCTGTATACTAGTTTTCCTTATAGGAGCGCCAGAGCCTTTCACAGTGAAAGTAGCATTAGAAGCCATCTCACTGCAGGGACATGGTAACATTACATTTTTATATGACCTGGTTTTAAAACAGACATTGAGATTTATGAGGTTTACATAAGGTTGACGTTTTACTGTTCAAATGAAGGGTTTTTCCTGACAAAAAGGGCTTTTTGGAAACACCGAACTGTAGGTGTAACTGCAGAAGTCAGGCTACACTGGTAGGTCTGAAGCCATGTTTTCTTTGTCAGCCTAATGTATAGCTCCTCATGTACAGTAGCCCATGTTGACATTTAACTTGAATGGTTGATGTAACACACTAAAGGGCCCGGGATATGCCTGGATGTTGATCTCTTGCTGACTGTGCCACTGTACCTGACTGAAAAGGCACAATCAGGCTGAACCTGGTCTTGGTTTGCTTGTGTTCTTGAGTATTTGGCTTTGCAAATCAGACAGGAGTGTTGATATTGGAGCAGGACCAAAACAAATTTGCTCTGGTATAGTGGGCAAAAAAAGAATGGGTTGGAATGCTTCCTGAGCGATTACCTGTGGTTAAACAAATCACATGCATTCCTCTCATTACCTTTTGTCTGTTTGATTTCACTTTCCATGCAATGGGAGTATTTCTTTACCATGTACCATGGCTTTATAGGAAATCTAAGTATGTCAATTAGGAGTTATCTAATTTTAGTACATTTAAGAGATCAGAGAAAAATGAACTGGGGCCTGGTTAGCCGTGTCAAAGTGCACTGAGTAAAATACCAAAAGCATCAGCCCAAATAAATAGAGGGTAATCGTGCTTTTAATTCATCATCTTCCTATTACAGTGGGCTCAATCTACACCACTACCATGGCAATAATGTCCTTCTTTGCCTGCCTCCAAAGAGAGCAGCTGGGTGCCAGTGATTCTGCTGGGTGACTGGAACATGACGATTCATCCTGTCTTGGACCGCTCTTCTGCTCTGAATCCCCGACATAATTGAGATACACGCCTTCTCCTTGATCTTATGTCAGACCATATGTTACTCGATTCCTGGCATCTTCACCGCCCAATGCACAGAGATTATCAGTTTCTATCCTGCCCCATGACTCTGAATCATGTATTGACTACTTCCTAGTAAATGGCTAGCTGTTGTCCCAGATCCTGGACTGCACAATTGGTGATAGAGTGATCTCTGACCATGCTCCAATTTCACAGGCGCTGATTTACAACTACACTCTTCACTTGATCGCTCATGGCAGATGAATACCCAGTACTCTATACAACTGCACAAAACGGAAACTGCAGGCACTCCTTCAGCAGTACACTGCTGTGGACGAACATTTGGTTATCTCCCAACAAACCTTCTGGGCCACAGGCAAAGTTTATATCTGAGTGGTCCTGATGAAGGTGCAGGCGGAGACTTGGAGCAAGACAATGGCAACTGGAAAGGGAGGTTCAGGAGGGGCAAGATTTATATACACAGCTTCCTACTACTACCCATTTGAAGGCACCTACTCGGAAAAGGTACGACCTTATCAGTTATTCGCAAGTAGCGCAAAAGGCACTTAGCCGACTTTGACAACGGCTTTATGAACATGGCAAAAAGGCCAGCTGGCTCGTAGCCTGCAACTTTCACAGCAGCAAACCCAAACTGCTTTACCTGCATTGGAATGGGGCTCAGGCACTTTTCGGATGCATCCCAGAGACATAATTAAAACATTCCATCGGTAGTATGTTAACTTGCATAGCTCGGAGCCCACCCCTACTGCTGAGGTGGAAGATCTGTTCAGAAACCGCCTACCCTTACCGGTGCTCCCAGCAGCCCTTCGTGGGCGACTCAATGGTGCCATTACAAATTGCAGATGGCCTGAGGGGATCACTGACAGAATATCGAGGAGAAAAATATCGAGTTACCACAATATCAAGGTAAAAATATCGAGTGACAGAATATTGACTTCCTATCTATAAACAGGTAAGTACAAAAATAGCAAATCCTAAACATCAATCTTAATAATATAGTTTAATAAAATATCGACTTTTTTAAATGTCTTAAAAGTAATAATTAATAAATGTAATGTAAAAAAAACATGCATTTTTTAAATATATATTAACGTAATAATATTAAAGAATAATCAATATTTTGAATTATAAAATATTAAAAACATAATTTAAAATATAATGAGATATATATATACATAAACCTATAATATAAATATAAAAATATATGATATATTATAAGTTAAAACATTAAAATAAGTATTTTTATAAAAAATAATATTTTACACTACATTAAATATAACAATACTGAAAACGTTGCATAGTGTAAGGGATAAAATTACTATTCCCACTCCAGCGAGGGCAACAGTAGGGAAAATGTTGGATAGCGGGTGGGTAAAAATTACTATTCCCACTCCAGCGAGGGCAACAGTAGGGAAAGTGTTGGATAGCGCTTCCAGTAACGGATCACTATAGCCACTAGGAAGACGGACATGGGCTAATGGGAATTGCGACACATTCCTAAATAGCCATAAATTAACTACCCAGTAAAGTGAATCTTCCATCATTGCATAACTCAGAATGCTGCAGGCAGTCAGGTTGCAATTGCAAAACCGTTACAAAGTTGCGAGTCAGGTCTATGAGCATCCTCCAGCGCACTTGTTGCACCCACTATCTGATATTATAAAAGTTCTCAGATGGCAGCAATGCTCGGTATACCCAGACCTGTGCAAACACATTCTACTCCTCATCCACTGAAACTGCTCCGGGCATAGAGTACGGTCTCTGCCAACATCCACTTCCATGTTAACCTCCTGGCCTTCAGTAAAAAGCCACAATTATACATTGTTTACCTTTTTAACGCCACCTCATTAGCTAGACAACATCAAGATGCAATTCCTTTAATGGGGTTAAACAAAAGGACTGAATTTTCTTTCAGTCCATGAGCATTTAAATAAGTCTTGACATAGCTAACCCTCCTATTTGCAACCACTGTAAAAGTCCTAATTATACATTGAGACCCTGGCAGAAAAAGGAAACTGCAGGCACTCCTCCAGCAGTGCATCTGGAGGAACATTTGTTTTTGTTCCAGGACCATTTATGTTAGTTGTGCAGTGATCACGTGGGAAGGAAAGTAAGAACGAAGGAAAGAATACAAGAAACACATTTGTGAAGCCAAACACAAACTCCTCTACATAAAGAAAATAGCAGCCAGCAACTTCGTGATGGACGACTTGAAATTCTGCGTTGTATAAAGTTGGCCTAAGTTAATTATTTTAAGTGGAATGAACTTCAGCGATCCATGTTCAAAAGTAAAAGCAAGAGATCCACTGTCCTCCATGGAAACAAAAAACGTAAGAGATCAGGGTGTGAAAAAGGATGACGCTCAACACTGCACATCTTCTCAATGTGTGAAGTTTGAACATGAGCAGCAAATATTGCCCTTTTCACATGGTCAGTGACTGGCTACCGCCCTCCCCCTATGTCCACACCACCCCCGGACACAGCACCCTAGACGTGGTATCTTTGGAAGGCGGGAGGTCGAGAGACCCCCCGGCCGTATTTATTAAGTACAAAAACAATAAATTTTAAATTTGCATGATAAACAATTATACAAAAATTCAGCAGGACATTAGATACATTATTGTCAACAGGTGTGAGTGACTATCCTTAACAAAGACTCTAATACAGATTGTTTCCTAACCGAGTCTAACATCCTCCTCTGTATTTTTGTATACTAACATTTCTGGGCCATATGGCAAGGTCGCTAACCGGTGTCAGGTCCTACTAGCTGCGCCTCCCCTACAGGTGTGCGCATGCGCAGCCGGGCCCGGTAATTACCCGGTCCACGCCGTGAACTCCATTTACCCACTGAAGGAGGGCCCTTACTCTGCGCCATCCGGTGACGTCATGAGTATGCGCGCGCGGGGTGGCTACCAGCCTAAGGAAAGCGTGACTCCCCAACCCGCGCCCCTTTTAAGCACCAGTTACCTTGCCCCTGAAGTTCTAGGAGGAGCCAATGGCCCCTCCCCCTGGGCGGGCACCTCCGTAGGATGATGCCCGCCCCCTCAGACCTTCAAATAATTGCTCACCGGTCATGACCTTACCGCATGCCCCCATACCTAATAAATACGACGACCTATGGGAGAAAATTCTAAAGGACAACTACACTGACTAAAATCACACGTCATGTATAACACCATAAAGCTACAAGGGAAAGAAAAGGCCTAAACACGACTGCATCAGTTACACATAATACAGTATCATTCACTACCTTGGGAGAACAAGGCCTACAAGAAAGCATAGTCAAAAACATAACCGCATAATAACATATTGATCACTACAATGGGAGAAAAAGTCCTAAAAGAAAACCTCATCAGAAACTAACATCTCATAACAGTTTCACGCGCCCAATGCCCGCTAGTTGGACTAGTAACGCGTCAACCACGTACTCCAGGGATGGTGGGTGGGGAAAATTTACCGCCCTGCGCGCCAGGGCACGTCTGATCTGGGGGAGCGTCCAGGGAACAAGGGGGTCACCTGGGCGCTCCCCGACGCTTTAACCCCCCAGAGGCCCGCCCCCCCCTCCCCTCTGACCCGGATGTCGATTAACGTCATCCGGGTCACGTAGGCAGCCAATCGGTGGTAGGGCGCGCCCCCAGTGAACACGCCCCACCACCGAGAAGTCCGGGGGAGGTCGCCGCACTGCCATGCAGGCGGAGGGGCCAAGGGCCCCCCCTTTCCACATGGTCAGTGACTGGCTACCGCCCTCCCCCTATGTCCACACCACCCCCGGACACAGCACCCTAGACGTGGTATCTTTGGAAGGCGGGAGGTCGAGAGACCCCCCGGCCGTATTTATTAAGTACAAAAACAATAAATTTTAAATTTGCATGATAAACAATTATACAAAAATTCAGCAGGACATTAGATACATTATTGTCAACAGGTGTGAGTGACTATCCTTAACAAAGACTCTAATACAGATTGTTTCCTAACCGAGTCTAACATCCTCCTCTGTATTTTTGTATACTAACATTTCTGGGCCATATGGCAAGGTCGCTAACCGGTGTCAGGTCCTACTAGCTGCGCCTCCCCTACAGGTGTGCGCATGCGCAGCCGGGCCCGGTAATTACCCGGTCCACGCCGTGAACTCCATTTACCCACTGAAGGAGGGCCCTTACTCTGCGCCATCCGGTGACGTCATGAGTATGCGCGCGCGGGGTGGCTACCAGCCTAAGGAAAGCGTGACTCCCCAACCCGCGCCCCTTTTAAGCACCAGTTACCTTGCCCCTGAAGTTCTAGGAGGAGCCAATGGCCCCTCCCCCTGGGCGGGCACCTCCGTAGGATGATGCCCGCCCCCTCAGACCTTCAAATAGTTGCTCACCGGTCATGACCTTACCGCCACAGGCCAGTATTGTTAACCGACGATCTGGCCTCCCCCCCAATCCTACAACTCAGAAAGGTCATGCCCCTGCCTCAATTCCCTGACCACACCTACGAAGTTTCTCAACACTATGTCATCACCCACCCTAGTCGAGTGAACCACGACTTCTATAAAGCACAATTCGCCCTGACACCCCCTGTGACCAGACTATGCTGCAGCCCTGTTACCCCTGTGCTAACCGGCCTCGAAGATTACCTCCGCCCGCAAGACCCTTCTGCCTAGTGGTAACAAGCCATTCCTCTACTAACTATAGGAACTATTGCGGCGAAGGACTGTATCTCTTCAGAATATCAGTCCTAAAGAAAACCCCGAAACTGACTGAGGCCAAGGACCTATACTTGAAAAACCACCCTGTTCTCAGCTCTGTCTGTCTAGTCTGCAGGTGTAAAAACGCTAGCCAGCCTCCTCCCTACTGGAATCGCTGCACTCCATGCCGAAGTGTACCTTGGCATAGTCATGTCGCATTCCCAATCCCATGCGAAGTATTCCCCCCGTTCTACCCAGTGGGTAGGGTACGCAACCCCCCACCCAGTGTAAGGCAACCCAAAAAATCCCAGCGCTGACTGAATCTGACAAAATCGACATACCGTCAAGGAGCCACAAAATGGTCTTGATTGACGCATCGTGATGTACCACGTTGCAACCCAAACCCCTAGTATTATTAGCACCCTGCTCTAAACCTACACAGGTGACCAGCCACTCACATAACCCGGTACTCATTCCCAATGCAATTGTACAATTTGTGATACAACCCAGAATAGTGCCCCCAGGGTCCCAGATAATTCCCATGAGCATCCCCCAGGGCCCCATGTACTGCTGAAACCGAACCAATATGCTCTAAGCTAGGTTCTGTGTTGGCTGCTGCCCCTACTCCGGAGCCTCCCAACCGACCCAGTGACTAATGTAATTACAAGGTGCGTTGAGGAAAAATTCCACACCCGGGCACTCCCATTAGCAGGACAATAATGCTACGGTGCTGGATTCATCATAGGGAGTGAACCTACCATTTAGGACCCCTAAACCGTGAACTATCTGCATCCAAGCCCAATGTTCTGGGATAGGCCCCGTGCCTGCCTATCCCCCTACACGGAGCATCCAAACTCTACTCCATGTCCGCATCGATAGGCGCCTGCGTGCATGCGCCGTAATGGCAGTTAACCGTTCCATGACACAGGAGTTGTGTCACCTCTGCCCCTGATACTTGTGTTTTTACCATTGGTAAAGGTATATACTTACAAAGCGGCGCCCTGCCGTCAGAACTCGTGTGGCAAAATTAAATGGCGACAACCATACCCTCTCACTAGAGAGTATCAGCAGATCTGCAGGTATATACCTGGCAGGCAGACGTACTGCCGACTTACCACTAATGGTAACCACAAACGCATGACAGCTATACAGTCCGTTATGAAGCACCATCCAGGCTGGCACCACTTGTCCACTGGGTTGATCACCCATCCGACTTGACGGTGCCGCTTGACCCCTCACATTCCGGATCCACCGGTCCCCTTGATTGTCCACTTCTGCGGCCATAGCGGCACGTAGCGCTTCCAGGCACCAGGCGTTGATCCAGGTAAACAAACGGAAATCAAAGACAAATGATTAGTGCCTTACACCGAGAGGTGCCCAACAACGATGTTTGACTGCCTTGCTATTCCGCGAGACTGTACTCTCCCCCTTTTTCCCCTACTCCCCACAGGCTTTAAACGTGCCAAAAATACGTGACCCACACTTACATTACACTGTGTGAGTGGCTGGGCAATGGTGCATAAATACAACATGACACACCCCAGGCATATAATGACGCCGTGTAACGTACTGGGGGGGCGACGGTATCCTGTGCTGCCATACGACGTACAATAAGAAGTACACCAGCCCCATAAATGCAGAGATCCCGTGTGATACCATACATCATTGTGCACAAAATGTGCTCCCTGGATACTAGTGTACAGACCCTGAGCAGACATCGGACCCCAGTCCCTACATGTATAATTGGACCGGCGCAAAGGCGCCGTGTGACTGAACGCCCTCCTGCAGCTACTTCCCCTGCACATAGCGCCTAGGGCTTCCTTACCCCACCTTCCTACGCACCCCCCCACTGCACATATGGATACCCTTGCCGATTTGACGACAAGGCCTATACCTGTTCAAGTTCACCTAAATGACCCTGACCCCCAGCCAGTGCCTAATGGGCCCCACCCCATAATCATTTTAAAGACAAGACATTAGGTAACACGCTGAGCCTCGCTTGCCAACTAAAAAATTATAACACACTGTGCAACCCCGTGACCTACCATAAAGGTACTTCATATGTAACGGAGCGAAGGCTTGCTCCAACCTGGCAAATTACCAACTGTTTTGAGCAGATCCTACAATGATATGTCTGACACACCGTGTTAACAAAAAAGGTGGGCCACCCCGGCGGGTGGCAATGCTGGTGGTACGGGCCCATCATGTGTACTTGGCTTACATGCCATGGCCCCCACCTCTTGTATTCTTAACAATATTCCTCAATAGACCTGGTACCTCCCCCCTAGGACGCCGTCCTAGGCAATATTGACCCGCTTTGCAGGAACAAAACACCGACTCCTATTCTACGTTTCCTATTCCTGCCCACTTTATTTCCCTTATCTATAGCTAATCCCCTTAACGCTGCTTATTACAATGTTACCTAATGGACTTGACCTGCAGGCCAAGGCATTGGCTCCCGTCATCTAAAGAATCTCCAAATTGCCTGGATTAGCCCCCAAAAGCAAATGCTGACTGATTACTGACTAGCATATATCACCCATATGTGATCCCTAGTGACCCGAAGCCTGGTGATGTTGTAAACCAACAAACGGCGGTCAACAGCAGCCGCCCTCCTCAACTGTGCTCACCTGTAGGTGAGACCTACACACTCCAGGAACCTTCGCCACGGGCAGCGCCCGCAATTGTTAGTCGGACTCAGAAAACGTCCCCTATAGAAATCGGACATCAAATGTAAAGGCCCTTAGCCGCACAACACCTGCCCTACCACAGGGACTACACCTGGGAGTGCCCTGTATAGCACTGGCCGCATCCCTTGTGTTAACATCGGACTCACCCAAAGGAGAGTGCCAGCATGAGCAATATTCGAGGAGCATCGCCCACGCTTTAAATGAAGACCGCCTATGCTAGCGCCTGTTGCCTAACATAGCACAACATGGTACACTCTGCAACAGTTGATGTACAAAAGGCGGGTTGTTAGCACGACAGCACTTCAACATCCGACTAACAGAATTGTGCTCCGCAAGGAACATAACCCCTGACCGTTTCTCCAGCCTATGCGAACTTGTGTAAGGCATGGAAGGATAGGATTCAAGTTCAAAATGTGTTAAAGCGCACAATTGCCACGCAGGTATTGGGAAGCTTTACCTGAGCACCCGTTACATTACACAAGGACTCATTCACGAACCCTCGTAATGCAAGAGCCCCCGTTACGCGTGGGGAGATTTGTCCATACGCACAAGTTATGTACGCGACCCCGAGGCGCGATCCCTGATTTGAAAACCCCCAAACTCGGCAACTCTAGCCCTCACACCACCTCCTCTTCCCTTTCCGGGCGCAATTCATATATACGGGGCTTTTGTCGCCTAGTGCATGCTCTGTTGCCATTGCAGGGCATAGCCTATTATTGTTGCCACCTTGCCATGCAGTTTAAATGGTGGCCCACACACGGCGAGCTGCGCTACGCCAAGGTGAAGTTCGAAAAACCCTCGGCACATTTTCTGTATGTGATATTGTCCCCATGACCCACTTATGCCTCGTAACCCCGACACCAACACGGATGGCAAACATGAAGTACCAAATTTACCATCAGGAAATTAAATACCAGCCTTACATTGCTGCTCCAGGACATGCGAAGAGAACTACCTGAACCAGAATCAATGGGACAGTGACTTTACCACTGAACAACCCACGCTCCAGCTGCCTACCGCGTTGGCCTCAAAATTCTCTCTAATACACTAGCGCGCACCGTTAAATCACTGTGTTCTAACCCTTTCTAGGAGTCCCTGAAATGCAAGGACTATAGGAATGTCAAATGTATTGCTCCAGTCCAGTATATGCACAAAATAAATACCAAGCGTGAACATCTTGCGCACTAGAAAGCTGACTTCACAATAAAATCAAAATGCTTAACACTGTAAAATGTCGTCATAGAATGGATGCGCAGCGCCTCTTAATCTGTTGTCTCCACACGTTACATGCATTCAGCGCATAAGGATCTGTGAACCTTTTGACACTTCCACGGTTGCAAAAGTGAAGATGGAGCCACTAGTGGCTCATGCCATGACTCTGCTGCAAGGCATCCCACAGCAGCTCCCTGTGACCCATGGAAACAAACACCTGAAAGGAAAGTCTCAGCGCGTCACAAAGACGACAGTGTGTATGCGTGCGAAACACCCGGCGCACATGTCTGTTTTCAAATCACAGTAGGAATAGTTTAACCGACAACGTTGCTAGATGGCCAAAGCCACAGAACAACCATAAACTAAAATGCCTAATCTCTCTACTCGGGCAACTCACCAAACATGGCCAAAACACACGATTGGACAAGACGTGGCAAGCCAACGTTGAAACGATTAATTAATACCGAAAACACCGTAATCCCTCCATGTAGGCCAACAAAACGATGAGCCAAGTCCCAATACCCAATATAAATTAGGGAAAAAACTATTCTATTCAGCCTTGCGCAGCCAAGTCAAATGAGCAAACTGCTCTGTCTGCTTCACCTACGAAAACCTCTCCACTGCGCCGTCAAACAAACCCCCTCTGCTTAGCTTCCAAAACGCAGGTCAAAGTTTTGCCAACTTATGACACTCTGACTCTGCGCGACCCAAGCATAGGGTCAAATCAAACACCAAGCGAAATAACAGGGTCCCTCCTCAAGGTGAGAGAAGTGCAGGGCATACAAACTCACCCTTAAGCCTGTACAATTGCCCAAACTATTTATAAAATGTTGCATATTTATATAGCGCAAACTCGCCCCGAGGTATTGGAGCACAGGATTTACAATACACATTCAGGCACGGGTGGTGCAGTGATTTGCTCGAAAAATTACAGGACGTGGGACGCCTGCCGCTCGTTAATATCGAAAGGGCGAGGGCAAGCCTCGCTTCGCTGGTTCCCCTTTGCACCCTAACTACACAGGCTCGGTGAGAAGAGGGGGGGGGGGCGGGAAAATATTGCCCTTTTCATATTGAGAGTTAAAAAGAAGAGCATCGGGCCTCATAAAAGCTTCTTTGTGAAAATAGTAAAGGAGCGTTATAAAGACCGAGAAACATTTCAGAAGAGAATAAATAATTGCTTAATTTTGAAATTCTCCTCTTTTATAGGTCAGGAAACAAATGCAAGAGTCTAAAAGGTGATGGTGGAGAGTCCTAGTCGTGCTCCCTGCTCTGACTGGCTGCGGCAGAAGAAGGCCTCGTAGTATCGATGTCATTCAATATCAAGAACCACACGATGGTCTCTTCAAAACTCTTCTGCATACAATGGGCATACTGCGAAAAGTACGCGAGCAAATATACTGAGAATGAGGTGGTGCAGAAATAGATATATCATAGACAAAACAATCTGATTTCAAAAGAGAAAGAGGACATCAATAGCGCATTAAAAACAAAAAGACTGAATCGCAGCATATTTTCGATTTAGGTACAGTACAGCGATATAATTGAAACACTGCCACATACATTGATACATTTTGCTCTACCGTAGAGCTCAAGCTCAGCCCTCGCCTGCAACTATTTCCCTGTCAATACTGTGTCCTCTATTTCTCATTTCCATATTATATGATGAAATGCTGAGCAATTTTAGAGACTGCATAAAATAAAGGGGCTGCTATATCATTGTATGAGTCCCTGCATACGTTTATTCAAACAAATTACCTTTCCAACAATATTGCAATCCAATTGAAGAAACAAGGTCAGAAGTCAAAAATACCCCCAAAAAAAACTACCTGGTACAAAGGAACCTCATATTTGACATCGATATCACTGTTCGAGGGTGACAGAGACCCTAGGCGCAATTACAAGCTGACCGGGATGGAGCTCCGCAGGTTTTTCCTGGTCAAAGATTTTCCTCCTGACTTTGTCTCTGAAATGGAAGTCAAAATCCTCCTGCGGGACAAGTATTCTGGCTGTATCCCAGTAGAGTTTCACAAGTCTGCATAGCCATTGGACAATGCACAGCTACACCACCGAAGCAGGTGGTTTGGACGGGAAAAGCTCATAGAAGGAAAGGTCAGATATTGCACCCAAGGAATTCCTCTCACCTTTTGGTGCTGTCGCCTAAGCAAGTTTTCTGCCTTCAGCCGTATTTGGAGCTCGAATTCCACTAGCAAGTCAAGAGAGCTGGCTGTATCTGAGATGGCTGCATTGAAGTCAGTTAGGCTACCGCAAAGGTCTGCTAAAATGAATTTTCAGGCGATAAAATGCTCTCAGCAAAACCAACCTGATTTTCATGCAAGGTTCGTGCCCTGGACAAATTGACTAGGGTGGGAAGTTTGGAACTTCAAATTTTTCTAAGACCTCAGAATAAGTCCTTCTGGACACCACTAATACTATTGGGACTTCAGGGACAACACTTATGGGACAGAACTTACTTCAGCAGGGTGCACTCCTCTTCGTGTTGCAACTGGCCACATCTGGAGAAAAAAAAGCCTTCTTGCAGGTTGCTGGGTTCCTGTGACCTCCTATAATTTTCCTGTTCTTCCTAATCAGAGGTGTAAACATTGAGGACATTGGTGAACTGCAGACTGAAGAGCAGGACATTGATTCAACAGTCCAAACACTAATATCAGCCACAATAACAACACACCCACAGTCACATCAACCATAACAGCATCACCTGCAACCTTACTTAGAGTCCCTCAAGCCACATATCTTCCAGTGATGCTAACCCACCAACAGCAGTTTTCAGCTCAAAGACCCAGAACAACTATCAGGAAACAGGTACTAGTGACTTCAGGTGTACAAGGTGAAATACTGAGTGCCTCACTATTTAGGTTACTCAATGCTAATCGTCCAGCAGAGACACATGAGATTTACTCATATGTAGATTTTATTTGAAAACTCACACAGTCTGTCATCAGAGCCGGACTGGCCATAGGGGGCACTGGGCGTTTCCCCGTTAGGCCGCTAAGGGTGGGGGGTGGTTTCTGTTCCCAGTCCGGCCCTGTCTGTCATTGAAATGAAAAAGACAGTAACATACATCTAGTGAAATGGTTAAGGCTATCACTGCTCCATGAGCAGCTGTATATGAAGAATTTCTAGTGCACAGATTTCAACTAAAAATGTTATCATTACAATATGTGTAGAATAAGATAATGTGTGTCTGGCAATAGCCATGTGGATACTACATATACCATATTCAACAATTTATCAAGGGATACTGTCACAAGAATGATGCCCAATTATGTCACATTTGTTATTGTTCCATCCACAACACACATCTTAAGATTCAGGTTTCCTATTGACTTCATCCCACTTATGGGATGGTGGACTTCGATAAAGTGCCTGCATTCCATATGTCTCTCATTGTTATTCAGGTGTGATTTTCAAGAATGTAATTCGTTTATTTCTCTATAGACTGAAATAACTTGGAATTGTCTGTGCTAAAACTCAAATTCCTGCAAATAAGATTGGAGCATTTTGCAGAGGGCAGCTTAATAATTCTTATATTTAATACATACCTGCCCAAGAAAGTAAGTGGAGAACAGACTTGTCTCCAAGTACTAGGGTACTGGGTTTAGAATGATAAAATGTGTTACACTTGCCACAGTCTTTTCTCTGCCACTCTCAAAGTCAGAGGCATTGAAGCCATTTTTAAGGGTTAAGGGTTAAATTGTCAACTATACATTGAACGAAATGAAGCAGATAGATAAGCTGTAAAACATAAACTATTAAGATATTTAGCAGGGAGGTACGAAGAAAAAGGTTGGCGCAGGTTAACACTATTGAGCACCATTTGATAGTGGTGTACTGATTGTATACTTTGGGCAGGAACATCTCAGATTTGTGCCAGAGACCTATTGGGAGTGTACTGTGGTTCACAAAAGCAAAATAAGTCTAGAACGCAGTCTAGAGAACAGTAATCTTCCATCAATAGAAGCAGGATTGTAAATAATAAATGTAAAAGAACCACCAAGTAACTTTTTGAAAGTTATACTTTTCCTTCTTGAGCCCCAATTAGGATAATTCGCATTAGACTAGGTCAGCTGACCCACCAGTGCCTTCCTAAAAACTAGGATATCTAGTAAAAAATAAGGGGGCCCCAGTATTCTGACCAGGGGTAGTTTATATTATATAATGAACAAGGGTACAGGAGAGGCCAATAAGGTCCTCGGGTAGCCTAGGCTACTATTATTTAACGTGGATTAGTCAGACGAAAAAAACTAGGGCCCAAATTACTTTGTTGGGTGTACTTAAATGCTACCAATACCGTCTTGGTCCTGGAACCGACTGACCTCCAGTCAGTGGTTCCGACCGCCTAATTAAGATGCGACCAAACACTTTTCGGTCACATTCCTACATTCCCCTATGAGAGCATGCATTACAGTTGTAAACCGGCCGTAATACATGCTCCCATAGGGAAATAGGTGGTGCTGTTCATCCATGCACCCTGTGGCAGGCACCTCAAGGGATCAACAGGGGGGCAACATAGGGGCTCGCTCGGCCCCCAACTGTAGGCCACAACACAAGGGGGCCCTGCTGGGGCCCTCAAAACACGCTTTCCAAAATGGTTTCCATGTCAGACAGGCCAGCATGGAAACCATGCCAGAAACTGTGCATCGTAATCCCATTACGATCCGAATCCGACTTACCGATTGGCTCCTTGAGCCTGTCGGAAGCCAGCCGGAAGAACCATCCAGTTTCAACTCTGACCAGCTGATACATAATCAGCCGGTCAGAATTGAAACCGATGAAGGGGGTCAGAAAGACTCCAACCGAAGGTTGGAGGCTTTCCGACCACCATCGTAATTGGCCCCTTAGAGCGAAAACTGCTCATATAGCAGAGACGTTAGTCTGGCTGCGGGGTTGTGGTGTTTTCCCCCTGGAAGGAAGGACAATTGGGATGGGCCCAGGAACTTCAATAACTTGAAGAGGCCAAAGGTGATGCCTATCCTTTTATAGGTACATGTGAAGTGAGACCTATAGTAAGGCAAGCCTTTCTGTATGTGTTGGCAATGGGTAAAACTCCAGGACATTGCAATTATTTAGTGACTTTCTAGTTAACTCCCTTTGATATTAGAAGAAGTAAACAATGATTTAGACAGATTTAATCACTGGCTCAATGAAATCATCAATGAGCTAGCTATTACCTCTGACTATTGTTGCTATTGTTAAGAACTGAGCTTGATCTGCCACTTGGTTTTCTCCCTCACAAGAATTTCTTAGCTGTAGTAAATTAGAGCTTGCCTGGAGAGCCACATACGCTCACGAAGTTAAAGCCCTCTATAAATTAGCCTTAAAAAATACCAGAAAACTAACATAGAAGCACAGAGGCTGTTCTTTGTTGCAAAGATTAATGCGGCAAAGAAGGATTGCTTTGTAATCTTTCAAATCTCAAAAGATTTTCTGCAGCCTACAGGCTGTTCTCCCGATCTTGATTCATCCCAGGAAGTCTGTCATAAACTGGCCAACTTGTTTTAGTATAAGATCACAACTATCTGTTCTGGTTTCACTGCCAGGATTCAATTGAATAGTCCTTTAGGAGCCTCTATCACAGAGTTTTTTCCTATTACTTTGGAGCAGTTTAAACAGACAAATATGCAATGTATATCCCTATCGCCTTTAGACTACCCATGACAGAGGGTTTGTGGGAACTTCATTGGTGACCAGTTGGTAAATGGATTATATTTAAAGTTTTAACTATTGTGTATAGGGCCTATTATGAAACTGGTCCAAAATTCCTCTTTTATCGTTTTGTACCATACTTGCCACCAAGAACGTTAAAATCTTCCTGTAATAATTAGGGGTTGGTGGAACTTGTGGAATTTAACACAGAATATCATAGAGTTACATAAAATCCGAACGAATGGTACAACACAGTGTGCCAGAAGGTGCATCTACTGGAGTTGATTTGGCTGCTGCTTGAGTAGATTTTCTGCTCGAGAGGCAGCCTTCTGACCGCAGATGATCTCCACCACCCTAACCACCCGCAATAGAAAAATCTCGGCTGATGTCCTCCTAGCGACCAAAAATCGCATTAGGAGATGTCGAATCTCGTTTGCGCTCAGCAACCTTCCTTTCTTGAGCCACGCATGAGAAAACATTCCACCACATGTCAATTTGCGAAATTTCGCCAGATCTCTGCTTTACAAAATTAACATGGAGTTGCCAAAATTCTGCCAATTCTGCTGCCGGAATGGAATATTCTGCCCACCCCTAGTAATAATCTTCTTGTTTCCAAACTGGGAGGGGGATCTATATCTGCTCTCGGGGCAAAGGCATGGAACAATTTTTCACTCACTCTAAAGCAAGCTTCCAAACATGCTACTTTCAGAAAGCCTTCGAAAACGTGGCTCTATACTCAATTTTTTGTGTTTATTTTTTGAAGGGACTGGTTTATTTCTTTTGTTTCAGTATTGTTAGCACTAAGATGCCTCTTGAAGTGCTTGTTGCACTATACAAATGCCAAGTTAATTCATGCCCCTGGTCCACACTAGCCAGGTTGACTCCAAACCAAGTGGGAGGGAGGCTGCCCACAAACCTAGTTTGCACAGGACACAACGGAAATAACTGCTCATTACCTTGGCCTTACCTTGGACACACCTCTGGATAGACACAAATTCTCTGCAAAAGGGAAAAAGGATTCCCCAATCTTGGATTTTAAGGGTGGGGCACAATGAGGGATTTTTTGCAGAAGGGAAAACAGGAACTTCTGAAAAGTGGGTAGGGTTACCCCATGGAACATTTAACTTGTAGGTTGGGGAGGGAACAGGAGTGACACCCACCCACTAGATAGTGCATCCCATGTATGAGGTACCTCAAAGAACCTTCCTCAAAATACTTTCTGGACCCGTGAAAGCTTGGAAGAGGACTGGACCCGGTATGCTGTAATCCGAGGGGATCCCTGAAGGACTAGGTCGGCTCCTTCTTCTGCCTAGGACAAAAAAGGGGACTCTAATGGTCAGTGGGCTGCCCTCCTGTGTGGCTCCAAGGACACCAAAATCTAAAAAAGCACATTTCCTGTATTCTCATTTACAACTGGATCTGCAATAGAGCCTACAAAAGGCCTTTGCTGGATCGAGTCCAAAGTCCTAAGAATTTGTCCTGAAGTCTGGGAGCCTCCAGTGAAGAGCAGAGGGTGGAATTCAGTTTTTTAGTTTTTAAAACATTAGTTTTAAAACTAGCTGTACTTCAACACTTAATCATAAAGTCACTTTAACCTTTTTTTTCTGTGAATGTCGAGGGTTTTGGCTTTTTTTTAACACTAGAAAAGATCCTGTTACCAAACCTATAAATAATGTCACTTGAACCTCTTTTTCAGTGAATGCCTCAGCCTTTTTGATTACATTCAGCCAAATCAACCCAAAAGCCATGCATAGCAGGGTTTGGGCAATCAAACTCCACCTCAGCACACGGCCATGGGCAATGCACCGGTTAGGCTTGACTGCAGGCCTCCAGCCAGGCCCTGTTCTCAAATCCCAGCAGCGCATGGCCTTTGGCTGTGCACAGCATGGGGTGTGCCTCTGGGCAGGCCCTGCATTCAACTTCCGGCAAGTGGTCAACAGCCAATAGGCAGCCAACTCCCAATGTACACCTCCCTTTCCGAGTATTTACACACACATTTGTATTCTCATTCAAAAGCTAATTACATGGATTATGTATGTTCTGTTAATGTCCCAGGAGCACTGGTGTTTTAATGGCATGCCATTAATATGGAAATGTTTAACACCATCTTGTTGATAAACGGCAATTGGCAATGATAATTATTTATAACCTATTCATTTTTACAAAGCCATCATGCTTCATTTGTTTATGTCTACCTCTTTATACAGGGTAATAGAAAAGAACTACTTTAACTGCAGTTGTGATATTCGTTGGATACAGATTGGACAGGAAAAGGGTGAAGCTCATTTGGACAACCAAGATCTTACATGCATGACCCTAGAAGGTCATACCATTCCATTGCAGGAGATGGACATTGTGCACTGCGGTAAGCAAATTCTGATTGCGTTTGTGTCATTTCCCAATCAAAGAAATTAAAATAGAATTAGTGTCTTAATTTGATTAAACATCTTTTTTATCTTCTGGCTTCCTTTTCTGTTCAGTTCTTCTGTGGTGAAACCAATGAGCTCTCTCTTGCATATTCTTTTAAAAGTGCTGCACCATAAGTAGTCATGTGCAAGATTATACAGTGGCATATGTTGAACTAGATACATTTCTATTTTGCTTTAATCTTAATCTAAATGTATCCTGTTAAATATAATTATATTATAGAACAAGTAAGTGAATGGGTGCATACACCTATGTATGTCTATGAAAGAAAGAGCCAATGTTTTCATATCTATAGCCCATATTGCCTAACATACGTAATGGGAATATGCTGCTTTGCTGATCAACCAGATGTGCTTTGTTCAATACTGATATCCGGCCCAATTCAATGGCTAATATGCCAAAAACAGCAAGTTTAACATAATTTCAATTCAGGATACTGGAAAAGCCTTTGAAGGTATGTTGCGGGACAATAACATTTTAGGATATAGAACTGTTCAAAATATGCATAACCAGCAGCTTCAAAAAGGGTATGTATACCCAGAGGAGCAGAGGTTGCCTCTGTAGAAAGTCTCTATGCTATATACTGACAGACTACACAGCCTTGGCCTTGATCCTCCTTAACGTCATTGTGGTGTTTGATATGGTCTCCCACCACACCCTCATTGACAGACTTTGCAGCGTCGACATATAGAACAATGCCCTCAAGTGGATCGCTTCCTTCCTCTCAGAATGAACACAGAGCATCTGACTGTCTCCCTTCAGCTCCGCACCCAGAAACATCCTTTGCCGGGTACCCCAAGATCATTCCTCAGCCCCACTCTGTTCAACATCTCCAGGATCCCTCTCACTGGCATCATCAGATCCCACAGGCTCAACATAATTTCCTACACTGATCACACTCAACTAATCCTCACACTCACCAAGGAGCTCTCCAACACCAAAACCAACTTCTGCAACGCCATGACCAATGTTTCAAAATTGATGAGACATCTGCCTCAAACTCAACTCTGACAAAACAGAGTTCTGATCTTCTGGAATAACACCCCCGTATGGGACCACAGCTGGTGGGTGGCAGAACTCGGACCTACTCCCACACTAAAAGACCATGCGTGCCACCTCGGCATCTTCCTCAACAGCCAACTCACTGTAAAATGGCAAGACAATGAAGTCGCCTCCTCCTGCTTCCACACTCTCCACATGCTCCACAGACTCTTCAAATGGATCCCCATCATTACCAGAAAAACTGCCAACGCACCAGCCACAACTTGATTACAGCAATGCCCTCTACACTGGAGTATCCACCCAGCTCCTCAAAAGACTTCAGACCATACAGAACACCACAGCCAGACTCATATTGGACCTCCCCAAATGGAAATGCATCACCCTTCACCTCAGAAATCTCCACTGGCCTCCCATCCAGAAGAGATGCCAGTTGAAGATCCCCATGGATACCTACAGAGTCCTACATGATGAAACCACCATCATACATTATCCATGGCCTGAATTTCCACCAGCCCTCAAGAAACATGTGCTCTGCATCGCTCACCTGTGTTCACACACCCCGCATCTGTTACAGCCACAGCGGGGGTCGCTCCTTCTATTTCAGGTGCTCCTCCACCTCTAAACAGCCACCTTCCTGGCTGACTTCAGAAAGAAACTCAAGACCTGTCTTTTTCGACTGAGACACAGCATCCTCAGTGTCCAGATACCCTTAGGGGTAATAGTGGTGCGCTGTACCAATATTTATTGATTAACCTTCTTAGGTTTGCAGACACATTCCACAAAATGTAGCAGGAGCTATATCTCATTTTCAATTATGAAATCTCCTTTGTCATTTTGTAACATATGAATGCATTCTCAGGTTTCCTTCTGGTAGACCTGTCAGCCTTCGCGTGGTCTTCCCCGAAAATCGATGCCTTCTCCACTCTTAGTTGTCTGAATACATGTTTTGCTGGTGTTTTTGTGCACTTTGCAGCTGCTAACCAATGCTAAAGTGATTGCGCTCACTCCCTAAATCATTGTAACATTGGCTTACACAGGATTGGAATATTTGATTTACTTATAAGTCCCTAGTAACGTGGTATACCATTTACCCAGGACTGGTAAAGTAAATGCTACTAGTTGGATTTTAGCACTTATTGTACCACCCACTTAAGTAGCCCCTTAAAGCACGCCCCATATCATGGTTGGTCTCAAAAGAATTGTAATTGTGAATCTTCTTTGGAGATAACATCAGATTTTAAATCACAAATTATGAAAAAAAAATATTTTGGAAAGCTGACATTTTCTTGTCCTAACCATCTGTTGCCTTGAGCTTGTGTCCTACTGGTCACATGATTATATATAGCTGCAGGTTTGCATTTATGTATTCCTCCCAGACAGTTAGACAAAGGGGGACTTGTTGTTGGTAGAAATAGCAATTCTGCCAGCATGGTTGGGGTAGAGCTGCCTGCTCCACTTTCATTTCAAAGGGCTGCTTCCAGCACACTCACAAAGGAACAAGGCACAAGCCGTTTGTCACCCTAAACCAACCAGAGCATGGGCAGAGGATAGAAAGACATTTCCAGAATCAGATATGGGGAAATCCTAGAAGTTTCTCCCATGTCAAAGGATGGCACCAGGTATAAATATTGGACCCTTAGAACATCTCTTTGTTACACTCCTGGAATGGCGGACTGCCTTGTATTTTAGAGGACTGCCCTGCTGCTTGAGGCTTGCTTTGTACCTCAGAGGAATGCCACGCTGCTACCAGAGTACTGCCTTGTACCCTCAGTGGATTACCCTGCTACTTGAGGCCCGCCTTGTTGCTTGATCCCAGGACTACCAGAGTGACTCCAAGGACTAGCTGACTCGCCTCCATTTATGAGATACAGGGCCAAACAAATGCCAACAAACTTGTACCATGCACCTGGACCCGACTTGATGTGAGTCGTGCCCTCCAAGTGGTGACCAACCAGTCCTGGACCCTTAAAAGTGCTGCTAAAGCAGCCCAAACAGCAAAAACCTTAAGCTTAGGACTTAGCCTGACTTTGAGGTAGGTAGCTCCAGCTCATTTTTCTTCACAGCAGAAAATCCTGTTCAGCGGGACCTCTCAGGAAGTGTATCTTGACTCATGAAGCTCTGTCTGCAGCAGTCTGCAGCTTCGTTCCTCTGGGGACAAAAAGGTGACAAAAGTCTGAATGTAGAAATTTTCACTACAACTCCATCCAGTGGCTCTCCAACATTGCCGCCTCCTCTTCATACACCACTGGTTGCCTTACCCCACTGACCTTTAACTTCTCAGGAACTTTTCTTCAAAGCTTCTTCAAAGTCAGAAGGTAAGCCGAGACTGGGTCCAATCCACTTTTTGTAGCCGGACTGGGTTTCATCACAGTCAGCTTTATCTTTTGACTTTGCCCCAGTCTTGCATGACCAAATATCCACAGATGACGCTTTGATCTTTTAGGAGCTATTTTGCACTTAAAAATGTGCACACTCATGACTTCTATTACACAATTGGATTGAATTAATTTTGGTGGCAATTAATTAATTACATTGGTTTGGGATTTCTCTTCTGTTGTTTTCACTTTATTGTTGTTTCTGTGATGCATAAATACGTAACACAGTGGCTCTAAGTTAAGCCTGACTTATTTTGTGCCAAGCTACTAGAGGATTAAGTGCAGGCTAATGTGGTGACATTTGTGGTTCACCCTTACAGGGATTGTGGTTGTTGTATGAGAAGGGTCTTCACCGCCGCCTCAATCAAAACTCAAATTTCATATAATCACAGTGATGCCAGCCACATCATATTGCAAACAAACTGCCATGCTTGTTGCCACCACAAGCGTGTTTTTATTGCGGAAATGAATATTTCAAAAAGAGGAAAGACACGTTAGAAGTTGAAAAAGGTGACGTGGCACCTAAACACTAAAACATCACATTTTTATCTGTGCGAAAGATGTAAGATTATCAGAAGGGACCAGTCTGGATTGTCCTTGAAAAACAATGGAGTCTAAGTTTAGTCATTATAAAAGATTCTTAAAGAAGGTGAATGGCTTCTCAAAGTTTATTTGATTGGTAGTGAACCAGCACGAAAAGCTCGATGTATGAAAACAGCTAATCAGGAAAGTCACGTTGTTTAAGAACATGGAAATAAACATATTATTTTATATATATAAAATGATATATTATTCAGGCAAATGCAATCGATTTTATATATCAAGAATGCATGAAATGTGTACGAATTATTAACAAAAGTTACATTTATAACTGAACTTGTTACTATTCCCAGTGCTAAGCTTCTGTACACCACTTATGCTCACACAACGCAAAACTAATATGAAGAACGAAGATCCCAAGAAAAAATGCACATGAAAACCATACCCCAGTGCCCATGAATCATATACAATATACATGAGTAAAAATGAAATGTTCATGAATTAGCAAAAAAAATTAATTCATGCAAAAGTTGAAACATGCATTAGGAATTTATTCATTCATAAATGATTCCTTAGATCTTTTAATTTGGGTCATGCATGTTTTGACTATAGGTAAATAACTATATACTATTTTAACTATCCTCTGAAATTTTTAAAAGAGAACAATCATATCCGTATGAGAATAGTCTGCTCATAATTTGAGCTGAAATCCTGTATGTATGTCTTGGGGAGCTGGTAAAAACAAGTCATAAAAAAAGTTGAGAGAGTAATGTATTGATAATAATTCTAGATAGTAATGGGCTGTTTGCAATCCAGACACGTATTGCTATAAATCAACCAGTAATACATGCTAAGGGAACATAGGACATCCCATTTCTTGACATTATAGTTAGAGAAATGTTTATTGTTATGTTTAAAACCATTTACGTGCAAACTGCTGCCAGCCTCCGAGCCTAACACATTAGACATTAGCATAGTTCATTTAAGCCTGTACCCAAAGCCTCTGTTGAAAAACAGAGTGTGTTAAATCATTACTTAAATTATTAGTTGTCTTGTTCTGATACCAAATGTTGTAGATTCTCTCTTAAGAGTGTTGCAATGGAATCCTGAGGCAGAATCCCTAATCACCCGGGGCCGAGGCAGGTTTGATTACTTCCGCCTAGGGCAGGAGCAGAATGACCCCTCCACCCTCCCCCACACCTCCCCCCCCCGATCCGGAGCAGTAATCTATGTCTACAAGAGCACGGGCAGGAACAGTGAATGTGCTCACGCTGCAGGAGTATAAATGAAGGCTGCTCCCATGACAGGAGCATATTTAATGTTGATGGCTCCCGCCAGAACCCATGATGGATGTTAGATGTTGGGCCTTGGGGTTTCCCCCACATCCCCCGAAGCAATTGAAGTTTTGCCTGCCCCGGGTGGGACCAGGGGACACACCAATAAAAAAGAAATGCCCAGCACCGCACCCACAAAGGGTGCTGGTTGGGCAGCCGGGTGGGGCTGTTTACCGCCTCTTTCAGACCAGTGTTACATATATTTATTATGGTGCCCTGAGATGGACCGGAGCACCTGCAAAAAAATATTTTAAAAATAAAATACAAGGGCAGAAATATGAAGTGCGGAATAGCTGCTCATTTCATATTCATTGCTTCTGCCAGGGAGCCCCCCTATAACGTCATGCAAGGGCTTTTTATATTTATTTTTTGTTGATTGTGGTGCCCCGACGGAGTTGACAGGGGCATAACCAACCACTTTTTTCAAATATCCAATGGTTGTAGGAGGCTGCAGGGAGCAGAGCAGCCCCCATGAAACAAAAAACTATGATCTTTCTGGGTCATCCCAGGAGAGATTTTCATCATTGTTAAAGCACTTCGAGTTTGAGCTGTAGGCTCTTCCGCTGGAGTGTAAGGACACTTATGGTTGGTCCCATAGCTGGATTTTGTGCCTTCTATAAGTGTCAAATAAAAGATCAAAAAGACGTTTTTTATTAATAAAAAATACTTTATTTTAGATGTTTTGGTGACTGATAGTAAGCATTGCAAAGCATTTTTAATAACGAATGCACTGATTTATAGTTTTTGATTAATTATTGTGGTGACTATTTGACAAAGCGTGAATAGGTTTGCTTTACATATGTTGATGTATTCACCGCCTGATAAACCAATCGACCTGCTTTTATATTTTGGTGTCTGTCCTTTTGACAAAGCTAGAGTTTCTGCCTTACTTAAAATGACACACTTTTACATCGTTAATGTTGGAAAATGGCCCTCTCTGAACATTTTGCCTCCCTCGTCCTCTTTTTCTGACCTTTTTGTTGGCTTTAGGACTGTGCACTTTACCACTGCTAACCAGTGCTAAAGTGCATGTGCTCTCTCCTCTCAACATGGTATAATTGGCTTACACCTGTTTGGCATATTCAATTTACTTGAATATGCCAAACAGGTGTAAGGCCTGGAAATTCAATGCTAGTAGTAGTCCTGCAGCACTGATTGTGCCACCCATAGACTTAGCCTTTCAAACCTGTCTCAAGCCTGCCACTGCAGGGCCTGTATGTGCAGTTTACTGCCATTCATTTTGACTTGGCATTTAAAACTCCTTGCCAAGCTTGCGACTACCCTGTTATTACACATACGCATCTTCTAAGGTAGGCCCTAGTTAGCTCTAAGGGCAGGGTGCTGTGTAAATGAAAGGTAGGATATGTACTGGTATGTTTTGCATGTCCTGATAGTGACACACAGCCTAATTCATATTTCACTACTGTGAGGCCTACTCCTCTCATTGGCTAGCATTGGGAATTCCTTAATACACTTTTAAGCTGTAATTCCTGATCAGAGAGGAGTCATTTTTTGATGTTTCATATTAAAGTGGACATTTTTCTGTGCTTATAACTGTGCTTTGCAGCCTGTCTCCAATACAGGTGATGGCTGGGTGCATTCCCTCTACAGAGCCACAAAACAGGAAGGATAGATGTGTCTGAGTGACCATCTACATACATCTGCATTTTGATGGCCTTGCCTGGGCAGGATTGAATGGAGGGGCTAATCCTTCACTTGAATAGGCTGTGTCATGTCCCCACACAAAGGACTGATTACCCCCCACAGCTCTGCCAGAAGAACTGCTGTGATGCTTAAATGTCTCAATTGAACTGCTGGTCTTTGAAAATACATATCTACGGTTTTGCGGAATGAATTTTTGTCGTTTTGGTCACATTTTATTTATTATATTTGACACTACTTTTTAAAATTGATGTGGGGTTTTTCTTTTGTTGTGTTTTTACTTTATTACGGTTTTTGTACTGCAGAAATACTTTATAGATTGCCTCTAAGTTTAGCATAACAGGTTTTGTGCCAGTCTACAAGGGTGTTAAGCACAGGAAAATGTTTGACTTTTGTGGTTCCACTCCCCTGAACCAATAACCCAATTTGTCACAAATACACAAACCCCAATAGCAGACCCATTCACAGTCATGTGACCCAGGACAGCAGGGGCACAGAAATGTTTCTACGTTTTAAGTAACTTTCCTATGAGCCTTTAGCGGAGACATATGTACTACAAAAGAAGGTTTACGCCTGGCAACAAGTTTCTTTTGGCAGGTAAAAAATACAGTTTAAAACTGCACTACAGCCTGCAGTGGCAGACCTGAGACTAGTCTGAAAGTGTCATTTTAATGAGTGCTGTAGCCTCACTAGTAGCATTCAATTTGCAGGCCCTAGGTACATATAGTACCATATACTAAGGATTTGCAATTCAATTACATTTGTCAATCAGGTGTATGCCAATTTTAGAATGTTCTAGGGAGAGCACAAGCATGTTTGCACTGGTTAGCAGTGGTAATGTGCACAGAGACCTAAAAGTCAACACGAATGGGTTCAGAAAACAGGAGGGGTAAAGGCAGACGATTTGGTGGCGTCGCTGCACAGACAGGCAATTCATCAGTATTCATGCCAGACAGTAAGACAAATTAGACTTGGTGTAGGCAGGATGAGCCACCCTGCCTGGTTGGCTGGTGGCAGAGCTGTTCTCTGCCCAACTTACATGTCAAAGGACATGCCTCCAGCACACACAAAGAAACCTGACACTAGTTTTTTGTCATCCCAGACTTCTTGGAGCCTTTGAAAGTAAGAGAAGAACATTCCAGAACCAGATGTGTCCTGAGTCTTAAACCCAATAAAAACAAATTCAGCAAAACTGGAATGTTTGAGGGTTACTCTGCATAGAGGAACAGGCCCGACATTTAGTATAGGCTTGTCTGAAATATTGTTAAGGGTTTTAAAGTGCCTAGCTGGTTCAAAGCAGAGATAGAGATATAGGAGCAAGTCTCCTCTGCTCGATATCCAGTGCATCAAACATTCCCAGAAACTCCTCCTGGATGTCAAGCACCATCCTAAAGCTCAACATCAGCAAAACAGAATTCCTGCCATTTTTCAAGAACAAGCAACAAGTAGCTGAAAGCTTGTACAGCTGGAAATATAATAACTAAAACCTTCACTCAATGCCAAGTTGCTTCAATTAACCCTGGACACAAGCCTCACCTTCAAGAAATTAATTGCCATAACAAGCAAGTCAGTGTTGTCCAAGTTTTCTCTATTAAAAAAGGTGAATCTGATCCTCATATAAAGAGAGTACTGAACTCTTGTTCAAGCTTTCATACCTTTGCATCTGGATGGTGGCAATACCTTGTTCCGTGGCCTCACCAGTTCTTCACTATCCCCTTTAAATGCATCATACATCATGAGTCTGTAGAAATATCACCACATCACCTCAACCAAGATGAAATTGCACTGGCTCCCATTGCCAGCCCACACCATCTTCAAAACCAGCTGTATCATCTACACATTCAATGTGACAGGCACCTACCTATGCCTCCTTTTACTGACAATCTCACCACCTTTAGTGACTCTCTGTCCCCCCATAACTAGACAACCAATAAGTTAGATATATGAAAGTGCAACAAAACGGTGTCAGGAATGGGGTTATTAATCTGTGAGGGGTAACTGTAATAAAACTAGGCTGGTTAGGACAAAACACAAATCTGAGAGAATGTCTTTGAACAACCTCTCCACCGCCCAGGCATGGCACAAGTAGCAGGTCATCTCCAGAGAAGAGCCCATTAAATTAAAATTCAAGCTGTACCAGAAATGTCGCTGTACCAAAAAACACAAAAAGTCCCAAATTAGTATATAAACAGAGAGAACAGTTCAATAAGCAAAACTACACCAAGGTCATTAAAATAGGCTAGGGGAGCTGGAGATATCAATGTTTAAAGGCAAAAATAATCAAGAATAACTAAAGGGGCAATTGAAAGTCTATACTCGTGATTGATGGGGTCCTTGGCAAGGTTTTAGGGCATCTGTGATGAGAAGAGGTTAGATACACCAGGCACGTTGCCTCCGTAAACATTTTACATTTGGGAGTCAAGCTGCCATTAAAGCTGTTGGTTTTAACACAAACTCAGAGCAGGATAAACATGGATTTTAAAGCCACTGAGGTCACTTTGCTGGTTTTATGCATTTGCTGCCTAGCCTGGTTTAAGGTTTAACTGCGGACGTAGTCACTTTTGGGGAAATAAAATCTGCCATTGGGGCTATGCTGAATGTCATGGCTAGGCAGGGCTCCACAAGGCTGGATACATTCTCTGTGAGGTCCTACTGAACCAGCATGTATTTCAACAAAATGCTTAGAATCGGTTAAGACTGGCTTTCTTGCCTGCTAAGGAGTCAACCCCTTGGGAAACACACCAGCTGAGCAAGGCTGGAAGTCATAGATGGGCAGGGTTCCAAAAGGCTAGATATATTCTCTATATGGTCCCACTAAACCAGCTTTCAGTGCAGCAAAAAGCTGTGAATGGGTTGAGAATATCTTTCTTGACTGCTTTGGAGACTACATCCTTGGTCAGTCCTCAGCACCTTGTCCCAGTGTTCCAGCAATGGAGAAAAATGACTAAGTGACCGTGTTTTGAAAACATTCTTCCTAGTCTGTCCTGCAGACCATGGGTCTATAAGTCAGACTTCTGAATACCAGGTATTTCTCCAGCTGGATCTCTTGCAGTGTCCAGACTTCTTGGGTCACCAAGGCCCTTTTGAGATTCAGGAGTTCTTCCGCTTTTTGTGTCCCTTTGAAAGGCTTTCTGAAACTTTTTCAAAGTATTGCCCAAGCTCTGGGATCTCTAGACCTTCTGGAAGTCCAGACATAGTCAAATTACCAACTAGAGCCCTAGAAAAGCCAGAGAACTGTAACCCACAAATCACCTAAGTATAACATGAGTATGATACTTTCTGGGAAGTAATCAGAACTGTGAGACTCAAAATAGTACTTGTTTTTAGTAGGTTCCAAACCTTCTTTCACAAGACAAGTCACACTGAAGAATCCACACCGAGATCATACTTTTATGACTTTTATTAAAATCAAAATCCAATTATAGTGCATACAATGGGTATAGTTGGGACTATTAAAATACTCTGAATGAGACAAAAATAGCAGCTACTAAACAGAAAGCTAGGAAAACCTGCAACGTTGTAACTGTATTTTAGAGTTTTAAAGCATTTGTTCTACAATGCCTCCTCCAGGCCTCTAACTAAACTGCTCTATGTCCCCCCAAAAAGCCTGTGTGAGTTTCTTAGGTGGTCTTTCCTTTCACTCCCACACCATAGTGGACCTACCAAGTTATTGCTCCGTATGAAGACAGTTTTTCTCTTAGCATTCAACAGCTGTGATATTACCAGAGGTTTGTCTGGCAGCTTGATTTACCTGCCTTTGGCTTTTGAAAGGGAAACTGTGTTGACAGCTTTCGTCTGCATGGCCTCTTTGTTCTCTGCTCTCTGCTCCCCGGAAGCAAAGATCCTCTCCTCTAACCCTCGTCTATATGCAGCTGTTAGAAATGGGGGTCTCTATTTCGCAGAGATAGGTACCATTGTCCTTATAGGGACCCTTGCTTCCAGTCAGGGTAAGGTGGATGCACACATTAGATAACCCCTGCGCACCCCCCTGGGTAGATTGGCACAAGCAGGCAGGTCTATTCCAAAGGCAATGTGTAAGGTATTTGTACTCAAAACACCAAAAATACAGTGATAACACCACAAATGGACACCACACCAGTTTAGAAAAAGTGTATCTTAATCTACACCCCACAAGCCCAAAACAACAAAAATCCAACATACAAGTATTACTAAAATGACTTTTAAAAGGTTTTAAGCAACTAGGACTATAGAAAACTATGGATTCATGATTTCTCTCAAAGTACCTGTTGTAGTGACAAAATTCACAAGGCCAAACAGCGGCAGCAATGGGAGGCATCGAAAAACAAATAGTGCATTGTTTCCTGAGACCTTGAGGATGTCATGCGACAGTTCTGCTGCATTCTGGAGAGCGGTGCTTCCAATCTGGTCTGTAGGGTAAAGCAATGTGTCAATTCTGAGGCGACTCAGATCCATTCCACAGGTGATGTGTCGGGAAAACTTGCTGCACAGGTATGGTGCATGGAAATCCGGGGTGAGTCGGTGATCAATGGTGCGGTGTTGAGCGGCACTGCATTGGTTTCTTCAGCCATTACCGCCCGATGCATCAGTTCTTGCAGCGGCGACAGGCAGTGAATCGATTCCAGCTGTGGCGTGGCGATGCGTGGAGATTCTTTTTGCACCGTTGTGTTGAAAAAATTGCTGCAATAAGAGCAATGCATTGATTTTCTTGTATTTGGGTTGCTTTGCCAGCTCCCAACAGTATGAACAACCTCCAGAGGCCCCACACAGTCACAGGTACTTCTTGGCAGGTCAGAATTCCCAGCAAGAGGTTCAGGAGAGCTGGGGGTGAAGTCTTAGTGTCCATGATACTTCAAAACCGGAGGCAAGCTCCACTCAAGCCCTGTGGAACTTATTCAAGCAGGGGATATAGCACACAAAAAAGTCCTTCTCCTTTCCTTGGCAGAAACAGCTGCTGCAGGCCAACCCCAGACACCCAGCAGAGGGGCAGTACTTCTCCTCAGTTTCTCCAGTTCTTCTCCTTGGCAGAAGTTTCTCTCAATTTCAGAAGTAGCCTAAAGTTCAAGGGTTTTAGGTCTAATACGTAAACCCCAAAATGACTTTGTTCTCTTTGTCCAAGAGTCTCTGAGCCCAGTCCAAACCAGTTCTGTCCTTACTGGTGAAGTATGACTACAGGGGGTGGAGACAGCATTGTGCAAGGGAGATAGGCCTTATTCAGGCGCAAGGAAATCTCTTCCCACTACTCTAAATGCAGCCCAGGTCTATTCAGCCCAGCCCTGACTCATTCAGGAAAGGCAGGACACACATCAACACCCCCCGGCGGCTGTCTGAGAGAATGCACCTCTCCAGCCCGTCACTCTAAAACCAGACAGTCAATACACAAACAGGCAGAGGCACACAGAATGGTAAAACAAGAAAATGCCTATTTTTTAAAAGTGGCCTTTTTAAACACACAATTTAAAAAACATCTTTACTAAAAGAGGAGTTATTAAATTCTGAGTTCAGAGAGCCTAAACTTTATTTCTCTATTGTGTCCCAATGGGAAGTTATATTTATAAGATGTTATAAATAAACTCCCATTCTATCCTGCAGGGCAAGATAACCTTTCAATGGTGAAAAACTAAACTGGCAGTATTTCACTATCAGGACATGTCACACATACCTGTACATGTCCTTTCACATACACTGCACCCTGCACAGGGAGGGTACCTTGGGCCTACCATAGGGGTGCCTTACATGTCAGAAAAGGGAAGGTTAGGGCCTGGTAAGTGGGTGCACTTGCCAAGTTGACATGGCAGCTAGCAACTGCGCACAGACCCTGCGGTGGCAGGTCTGAGTTACATTTTCAGAGCTACTCATGTGGGTGACACAATCAGTTCTGCTTGCCCACTAGCAGCATTTGGTTTACAGGCACTGGCACACTTCATTGCACTGTACTGGGGACTTACCAGTAAATCAAATATGCCAATCAGGGAGAACCAATTGTAACAACAATTTAAACAGAGAGCATATGCACTTTAGTACTGATTAGCAGTGGTAGAGTGCCCTGAGTCCTATAGCCAACAACCACAGGTCAGGAAAAAATAGGAGGAAGAAGCAAAACATTTGGGGATAACCCTGCAAAAAAGAGTCAAGTCCAACAGCAGCTGAAATACTCCTTTCCATTTGTTTAGTGTTATGAAAATCAACAATCAATCTATTAGCCTTAATTCACTCTTTCCTACTTATGAAAGATAGCAGACTATTTGCCGTACATGTATCAATGTAACTAAAGCACTTGAAACAAATATTAAACAATGTGAACATTGTGGAATATTAGGAAAAACAATTTTCAAACTGTTAAAACATTAAACAATTCATGACTGCAAACCAAGCCATCAGATCATTCTGAAATATTATTCAGCAATATATTCATGCCGTGAAAATGGGGTTGTTAGTTGACTGGAGTGTGAGCCATGGTCAAGCAGCAAGCACAAGCCTTGTCAGGGTACGGCACAAACCAACCCAAAATTAACCTGTGCTTAACCCTCTGGTAGCTTTGCACAGGGCAGTCAGGCTTAACTAAGAGGCAATGTGCAAAGTGTTTTTTGCAAAACTTCAAACAGTAATCAAGTGAAAAACATCACACACAAAGGATCACATACAAGTTAAAAATAGAGTAAAATAAAATAAATAAAACTGGACCAAAACAACAAAAATCAAATCGGTTGAATTTTAAAAGTTTTTAGGTTAAAATAGCTTAAAAAAAAAAAACGCAGTCTGGCCTTGCTTGACCGGGTAAAAGTAATTCTTTCAGGCAGACCGCAATGGAACGCGGGTCAGCTACAGTTGCCAGGTTAGTCCCACTCAACTTTATCTTCTCAAAGTCCCTGTCAAGTGTCCTATTCTCATTGGAAGGGGCTGTGAAGAGCAGGCAGAGTGTCACAGGAGGCTACCAGTGCAGTGTGAAGAGCAGGCCTGGCGTCACGGGCGGGCATTGCTGGAGCTACACGTTGGTGCTCAATGCTGTAGTGCAAAAAGTTGTACTGATGGTGCATTATGCTGAATCGTGGTGCAAGCAGTGACATCTCAGTGTTAATGGGCCCGTACGTGGTCACAAAGAGCCCAAAAGCTTGATTTCAGCTCACCAAGCCAAAACAAGCATAAAGGGCCTGAGGGGCATCACTTGGGGGTTATTAAATCCCTATAGCATGGATATTAGAGAGCATTTTATGTCCACAAGGCTTAGATCAGTATCAATCAATCGATCAGGGAATTGTAAGCACGCTACTCACCCGTGAAAGTCTGAAGGCGCTGGGGGGGGGGGGGCTAGGGGGGTCAGCAGTACTGTTTAACCGAAGAGCCAGGTTTTGAGTGATTTCTTGAAGGTGTTCAGGAAGGGGGCCCATCACCTATTGATCAGTAACTCGTTCAAGGTCTTGGCCGTGATGTGGGATAAGGCTGTTCCTCCTATTGACTCTGTGGATGCGTGGGGTTTCAGTGAGGGGGAGGTTGGCGGATCGGAGATTCCTTTTGGGTACGTGGAAGGTAATTCTGTCATTTAGGTATTGGGGTCCGGTGTTGTGTAGGCTTTTGTAGGCGTGGGTGAGTATCTTGAAAGTGATTCTCTTCTCAACGGGTAGCCAGTGGAGATTCCGTAGGTGGTAGCTGATGTGCTCGTGTTGAGGGATCCCAAGGATGAGTCTGGCATCAGCGCCTGGAGCTTGTGGAGTAGAGACTTGTTTATGCCGGCGTAGAGGGCGTTTCTGAAGTCTAGTCTGCTGGTGATGAGTGCGTGGGTGACTGTCTTCCTTGAGTCGGGGGGATTCATGTGAAAGTCTTACAGAGGATGCGGAGTGTGTTGAAACAGCTGGAGGTGACGGCGTTGACCTGTTGGTTCATGGAGAGGGAGGAGTCGAGTATTATGCAGATATTTCTGGTGTGGTCCGTGGAGGCGGGGGGACTGCCGAGGGCGGTGAGCCGGTGAGAAATGATCCAGTTGAGGGCTGTTCCTTGTATGCCTGCGCCATGTAATCTTGCGGCGAGTGTGTGGTGGGAGATGGTGTTGAAAGCTGGTGATAGGTTGAGAAGGATCAGGGCTGTGGGGTGTCCTTGGTCAAGGAGGGTGCGGATGTCGTTTCTGGTGGCAAGTAGGGCAGTCTCAGTGCTGTGGTTGCTGCTGAACCCGGATTGAGAAGGGTCGAGGATGGCGTTGTCCTCGATGAACCATGTCAGTTATGCATTGACGGTCTACTCTGCGACTTTCACTGCGAAGGGGGGGAGCGAGACGGGGCGGTAGTTCTTGAGGTCCGTCGGATCCGCTGAGGGCTTCTTGAGCAGGGCTCTGACTTCCTCACATTTCCAGTCATCGGGGAAGGTGCCGGTCTCGAAGGTGGAGTTGGCGGTGTGTCGTAATTCAGGTGCCATGGTGTTGGTGGCTCTGTGGTAGATGTGAGGTGAGCAGAGATCTGTGGGACCCAAAGGTGGATGCCTCTCATGGTCGAGCTGGTGTCTTCGGTAGTGATCGGTGCCCAGGAGAACATGATGGGTGGGGTATCATTGCTGGCTGGCAGCATGGTTGTTGGGTCCAGTGTATGGTCAATGAAGTTGTCATAGAGGTTTTTGATCTTCAGGTGGAAGTAGAATCCGAGCTTGTCGCAGAGGACCTGGGTGGGGGTGATGTCCGTGGCTTCATTGGGGGATTTGGTGAATTCTTAGATGACGCTGAAGAGTTCCTTGGTGTTGCTGGAGTTGGCGAGGATTTTGTTGTGGATAAACTACCTTTTGGCGGTTCTGATGAGTTGGTGGTATTTCGTCATGGCATTCTTGTAGGTGGTGTAGTTGTCAGGTGTTTTGTTGTTTCTCCAGTTCTTCCTGAGGTTCTGCCTGTGTGCCTGGCTTCTTGGAGGTTGGTGGTGTGTGCGTGGCATCTTGGAGGTTGGTGGTGGACCAGGCGGCTTTCCTAGGGCGTTGTTTGTTGGAGTTGTGTAGCTGGGCGAGTTCATCTGTTCCTTGGCTGCGAGGTTGGCATTGGTTGCAGTGGTGGGGGTGTTGCAGTTGAGGATGGAGTTGAGCTGCTGGGCTGCTCTTCATTGACTCTGCTCCAGTTCCTTCACGGGGTTGCGGAGTAGGTTTGGGTGACTTGGGTTTGTCGACCAGGAAGTGTACGCAGTGGTGGTCGGTCCACGGGGCTGCGTGGTGTGACTTAAATGGATGCTGTTTCCTCCTGCAAAGATAGGGTCAAGGGTGTGCCGGGGGGACTGTAGGCGAGGGTGCCCCGGAGTGTGGAGTTTGGGCTTGTCTGGACCTGAAGGTGCAGGTGTTCGGTGGCAGGGAAGATGTCTCTGGAGGTGGAGAAGCGTAGGGAGTCTTTGTGCGTCATAGCGAGACTTCCTCCCGGGTCAGTATGCCAGCAGACTAGCTCCTGATGAGTCACTCTGGATTTTTGGGTTCAAGATTAGGTTACAGGCCTAGTTCTGCCTCCCCAGGCAAGAAGGCAGAGGGTCAGCACAGGAGGCAGTAGTTCCTTCAGAGTAGAAGGACAACCAAGTGTCAGTCCTTTCAGCAGCACAGCTGCCCTTCTTCATGACATAGTATCCACAGGTCCAGTGGTGTAGTGAAGAGTTTGTGTCTGAGGTCCATTATTAAAACACAGCTGTGCCTTTGAAGTGATGAGAAGCTTATAGAAGCATTTCTTCATAGTGCACAGATGCCCTACCGTCCTGGTCCTGGCTCCTGACTACCTACAGGGGGTATTCAGCCCTTTGTGTGGAGACAGGACACAGCTTATTCAAGTGAAAGTGGGGTTAGGCCCAGCTCCTCTCTCTCATCCTTCCAGTGATGGCCCATCCAGTCACACCTAAGCTCTTCATTGTGTGCGGCTGTCTAAGAGAAATACACAAAGTCCAATTGTCACCCATACTCTGTCATGTGACCCAGAGATGGGGTGCAGCCACCAAATGGCTCATGTAAGAAAATGCTATCTTTCTAAAAGTGCCATTTTCAAAACTGTATGTTAAAATCTGACTTCACCATAAATTAGGATTTTAAATTCCAATTGCAGAGACACCAAACATGAAATAATGACCTGGTCATATTTGGAAATTGTACTTATAAAATGTAATACGTTAACTCCGATGTTATCCTATGGGAGAGGTAGGCCTTGGAGTAGTGAAAAATGAATTTTAAAGTTTTTCAGTTCCGGAACATGTAAAACTTAAAAATACATGATCATCCTTTTTTTTACATTTTCAACCTGCCCTCTTGTTGTACAGGGCCTACACTAAAGGTGCCTTATATGCATTAAAAAGGAAGGCATGGGCCTGACAAATTGCCAGATCAATATGAGCTCGCATAGTTACCAAAAAACCCCGCTGAGTTCCTCGAGGGGGCAGTGTTTTTTTTTTATCTACCGCATTGATAAGTTCTGCCAGTGAGAAGGGCGAGGGATATTTTTTGGGATGCTTATTTTGACACTTTGTTATGTATATGTGTTGCATTTTATACTTAATTGCAGTTTATTTTTAAAGACATTCTTATATTTTATGTCACTTTATTTTGATGAGTTATGCAGATTTATCCATGCTTTTCATTCAAAAGAATTTTGCGTTTCATATTTCATATTCGAGGCGTAAGGAGAGATCATGCCACTAGATGACTCTGTTCCATCATTAATGCTGGCTGGTCATTGTGAATAATATAAATGTTTAGGTTCAATGGCACTGGGTGTCTGTAATACTGCTTTCACAATTAATTTGAATGGTAGTGTCTGCCATGGCGGTCAAAAAAAGAGCATGTATTTGTTGGAATGGAAAGCTGTAACCTTGCATACTTTGATGATGCAACATGGTCCAGATCGCCAAAGTCATGCACGAAAACCTGTCTCACTCTCGATGTGGGGATTTGGTTGTAAGTAATCCAATGATAATGCTATTGCACATCGCAAATGCCTACTTTGATATTATTGATGCACAGATATTTGTCCACCCTCACAGTACCTCACAACGGCACCCTGCTTCAGAGATCCAGTCTGCCAGGCTGCCTCCTTAAACTGCACAGCTTTTGCTTCCGACTCAGGGGTACCTGCCCCTCGCTGCATCCTGTTAAGTTAAGGACTGACTATTACTGAATGATGTAACTATGCACCTCGTGCTGCCCGTCCTGCGAATCTCAAGCTCTCCAGTGTTCATTATTTGCTTTAAAAAAAAAACTATATATATATATATATTAGCATTCAAAATGAAGCGCCTCTGCCCAAATGTAGTTTGGCCTGAAAACTCACTTTGAAGTTTAGGGGACCTGACTGAGCTGAGGCTTCCAACTTTGTGGCTGCTCCAGCTGCTGGACTCTGACTCACTGGTAGTATCAAACTGACTTCTGCTGTTTTGTCTTCGCTTTGTTCCACATCCTTCTGCATGGGCAGCTGACCCTTCTGGTGGTCTTTGTTAAGGTGTGCATCTTTGCCCTTCCAGAGAGGAGCTTTACTTCTCATGTGGAAAACATGTTATTTTTTCAGCAGCGTTACCTATTGCAAGCGGGGTCACCAAAAAGTGATCTTTTGCCATCAACTTTTCTAAGTTTTCTTGCTCTGCCTGAGTTGTGGTCACCGTATCGCCAATGTGAACCCAGAGTTTGTTGAATCATTTTTTCTATGGATCGCAGGATAGCTTGTTCCTCCTGCTGTTTTCGGCTTGGAAAATTAAAGTAGCACTTAATATTATGCTCAAATTGTATCTGCTGCGCAGTGGATGCAAATTTTTCTGAGCAAGTGGAATGAGTTTGGCTTCCTCAGCATTTACTTGAAACAAACATGATTTCTAAGTATTATGCACATTTAACAGTGCCGACAAAACAATGATTCAGCACTCCAATAAGTATGAGTTAATATTTTCCACTGATATGGACAGAGTGAAGAGAAACACATCAAACCATCAATTTCTTTTTTTCTCTTTGTTTCTTTATTGTGAAAATGTCTTCTTTAAAATGACCGTGGCCAATGCGTTTCAACCCGAAAGGGTCTTCTTCAGGGCAGTAGTAGCAATGTTCTCATAACAAATCGTTAAGATCCTTCACCGAAATCTAATGTGGCCCCTCACTCTATCTAGGAGTACCAGTCGGACTTCTTGTTTTGGTAAACACCAGCACAGTAAAATGTTTCCTGTTTTCGTTACTTCTTTTTATAAAGCTATTTCTAGTTGGTCATGTCGCTGTGGACACGGGCTTCTTAGCCCCAGCGCATTTTTGTTCAATATAAGAACCGCTCCCGCCACGTAGCTGCGATCGTCACAGTGCCAAGTGTTTCTTAAACATTTGCACTGCCATATGTATTCAGTATTCAGTAGACGTGTGCAATTAGGGAGTGAGCACCGGTGGGTAAACTCCGCTATGAGGTGTAGGTGGAGATTTTGCCAAACTCCATGCTCCAAGTGGAGTGCGGGATACCAAAACTCTGTGAACTCCGCCTGCATAGCAGAGTTTACCACACAGGCCTATTTAAAACTGCACTGACAGGCTCTGCAATGGCAGCCCTTGTTTAAAATGCTATTTCTGTGGGTGGCACAATCAGTGCTGCAGGTCTACAATCAGCATTTAATTTACAGGCCCTGGGCACATGTGGGCCGCTTTACTAGAGACTTACAAGTAAATTAAATATGCCAATTGAGTATAAGTCAATGTTGCCATGTTTTAGTGAAAGAGCACAAGCACTTTAGCACTGGTTAGCAGTTTTAAAGTGTGCAGAGTCCTAAGGTCAGCAAAAACAAAGTCAGCAAAAACAGGAGGTCTGAAGGCAATAAGGTAGGGGGAAACCATGCCAAGGATGCTAGGTCTAACACACGCAGACTGGATTATCAACCTGTATTTAAAAAAATATTTTAAAACATGTTATTACTAGACCTGGGCTTTTTTCAGGGTTATCCCCAATCCTTTTGCTTTCCTCCCCCTGTTTTTCTAGCCCTCTTTATGTTGGCTGTAGGACTATGGGCACTATACCACTGCTCATCAGTACAAAAGTGATGTACTCTATACTTTAAACATGGTATGATTGGCTGACACCTGTTTGGCGTATTTAATTTACCTGTAAATCCCTTGTATGATGGCATCCCATATATCCAGGGTCTGTATATTAAATTCTACAGGTGGAGCTGCAGCACTGCTTGCGCCACCCACAGAAGTAGCCTTTCAAACCTGTCACAGGCCTGCCCCAGCAGGGCCTGAGTGCTCAGTTTACTGCCACATTGACTTGGCATTTAAACATAATTGCCAAGACTTATACTCCCCTTTTACTACATGTAGGTCACCCCAAGGTAGGCCCTAGGTAGTCCTATGAGCAGGGTGCTGTATAGGTAAAAGGTGAGAGATTGGACTCTATTGTGTGGCTTGCCCTATGTTTACAGGGTCTTTGAAACAGGGACCTCTCTTAAATGTCTCTGTTTCCAAAGCACTCCTAAGGCTGAAGCTTTTTATCTCTACAGTTGGGAGTACTTGGCCCTCTGGGGCTGATTTTATGGTTGCATTTATCATGGCCGAAAGTTCCTGTAAGAAAGGATGTGTGTACAAGCACTCTCAAGGGGGCAAGTGTATGGTTGCAGTGCTATGTAATAAAATGTGATGCCCTCTAGCGGCTGTTTATATGATTGCATGGTCATGGTTTAAAGGTCCACAAAAAGTACACAGCCACATGTTTTGCTCATTTAACTGCTTCATTGAGATAATAATGTTGTCAATAAATATTGATCACATTGTATATGTTTTATTAAGAGTAATTAGTACATTTACACATGTTTAATAATATTGATGATTGCATTTATATACAAAATTATGTCTTTAATGTGGTTTGTTTATCTTGAGCCTTTGACCAAGCTCGTAGTCTCATCTTACCCTGTTTGTGTGACCCTTTAGGGAGTCAAAGGTGATTATGTGATATGATGTGATCTGTGTTAGTTTCCTTCTGCCAATGTACATATGTGTAAATTACTGCATAGTATTTAGTTGTGTGTGTGTGTAATAAATTTACTTCTCTCTTTTCGAAAGAAATAGTACTGACTGGACAATCATTTATTGAGTGCTATTACTATGTGCCAGTGAAAGGTGATTACTAACCCACACCAACTCCCCTGAGTAGGCTTTGGACTTCTCTGGGTCACTACCCTGAAAGGGTCAAGCGCTACAATGGGGTGCTTAGATCCCAGTAAGGGAAATTGTAGACCTATTACTTGTGCAAGCCACACAACTAATAACCCAATTTACTACAGAAGCCAAAAATTACTTTCCCAAAAGGATTCCTCCCCCTACATAATGTGTTTCTTTTGTACTTTGGTTTGTGCAAGTGTGTTTGAGAGTTGAAATGCTGTCCTTGTGCATTCTTCCTCCTAACTAACAAGTGCTTAAGTGCTGGGGACCGGTACTTATTTTTCCTCATCTGATATTTTGCGATGGCAAGAGAGAGTAAAAAACACAGAAAAGGGAAAGAAGGACAAAGAGAAAGACAGAAAGAGCCCTATCGAAAAGCATAACTCCAAAACATGTTCTAAATAATTATAGCCTTTATGTCAGGTGAAAGGCAAACTTAAAGGGGATGTATAACTGATAATTTTGAGTTTTGGAAATAAAAGGCAAAAGACTGCCTTGAAGAGATTAATTTTTGTTAATCTTTCAAATAAGGATGTTACACATGATCCCCACAAACCAAATCAAAATGAACCTTAACTTTAAAACTATTTTCAGTCCATTCCTTATGAATTTATGCAAAACAATCTAATAATTTCCAAACAGCATAGTATATTTCATTAAGTCTACTGTCCACTAAACCTCAAAGTTAAAAAAGCTATAGTTAAAAACAAATCCCTGGCTAACGTGGGATGAAAAATTCAAACATCGTGCATAGAATGCCTAGCAAAACAATTCAAAGGGCAGATTAGACAGTGGCGTAGCTAGGCAGAGGGGGCAGTCTGCCCCAGGTGGCACCTTTTAGGGGCGGCGGTAAGTTTTCTCTTCCCTGTCGTTGTCTGTCTTTCGCCTTCCCCGCTCGTTGTCATCTATCGCTACCCTCACCGCTCGTCATCGTCTGTCACTGCCGCTCTTACCTCCACCGGCCGTCCCTGGGCAGCAAACTCTGGGACCCACCCTGGCGATAAAATCACTAGCTGCACCAATAATATTAGACCAGCCGCGGTCCGTTTTGTGATGCAGCACGCGCTACGAAGTTCGTTTTATTTATTTAATTGTTTAATTACCTCAAATTATCCATATTCCGGTGTTTAGTATCCCCCACCCTGCCCCTCCCCCGCCCCGCCTTTCTGCCCCACGGAACTCCCTCCACGGACCACGGCAGTATTAGACAACGTATTTTCGGGTGCATGCTATGGTAAATAAAGCCGTCTGACCGAGTTACAATTTTAACAATTCCAACACTTGGAAATCCATCAGTCCAAATCATCAGCCTACCCATTACGTCCCCATTTGAACGTCATCAGGGCTCAAATTTCATTTATATATGTTTCCCTTTTGAGTCCATCACAACGGGATTTATCGGGCCAGGCCGTGGCTTGGAAGCGGGAGAATAAGACGCTCCGGCATATAGAATAAGAATTTCCACATTAATGGGCTGATGATACGAAGCACTGATGGACTCAAAAGGGAAATATATATGAATGAAATTTGAGCCCTGATGACGTCTAAGTGGGGACGAAATGCGCAGGCTGATGATTTGACACTGTTTGAGTTCTTCGATAGATGGTTTTTGAAAAATATGTAATTGTGAAAAAATAAATGGAACATTTCTACAAAGTAAGCTTCCCTATAGATCTGCTTCTTAATTAATACAATAATTGATTGATTACCACAGTAAGCACATTGACGCTCCTTTCCAAGTGTTATAATTGTTTTGAGGACTTGGCCCTAGGGGCGGTGAGACCTAGGAGAGTGAAGCATCACAGATATAGGACTTTGGGGTTTCGAAAATAACAATCTGAAGTATTCACCAGTGCGCTTGGTTGTTGTGCCCTCATCGCCTACAGCAAGGAAATGTTACAATTTTACCAATATTTATACATCAGTCCAGAGGGATATTCTCCTTGACTACAACCAAATTGTTCACTAGATAAAACGAACAGTTATTTTATTCTCGAGATCATTAAAGTTTCCTTCAACATATTGGATTATAATCTTGTTTTTAGAAAGCGTCCTCCAGTGTTTCTTTGAAATAGCAGTCCTGGTAAAGGATTTGTCTGAACACAATGTGAAAACCATAACCCAATTTGGCATTTTAATATCCGACACTATAGACAATACTATTTGTAATCACTTCTATAAATGCAGCGGGGTCCATAACTAGAAATATATACCATAGGAGCATAATGAGCGCATCAATTGATTTTAAAGAAAGCAGCAACGCCCCTAAATCCCAACTGAAGGACAGGCGGAGGAATCAGCTCTAACTTACTCAAGACCCCCCTCACACCCCCACAGCAATCTCAGGTTATGAGCACACACTTCCGTCCCACGTGACAGCACCAGGAGAACTCTTGCTGTGACAGCAGCCAACCATAAGGCCAAATTACAGTCTCCCAAAGAGAAGCTAAAATCCTGAGTGTTAATTACGTTTATAGTTCTAAGGAAAACAGAATCAATTCATTAACTCCCGAAGAGTTTCGATTCAGAACGCACTCGACGTCCAAAAGCAATTAACCTTTCAAACATACCTTTCTTTACAGACCCCAAATTCATTTTTTTCGTCATTATTTAGTCTTGTCGTATGGGTCTTTGTGAAGACTGCGGGTGCATTTGTCTCACGCTGCAAACCTTTTGAAGTTTTCTTGCTTCATCAAACACACTTGTTACTGATCCATTTGCTTCGAGAATCATGACTTCCACAGCAGAAAACAGACGCCGACAAAACCCTGAGAAGGGATATTAGTGAAAGAGATTTTTTAATAATGACCATTGCAGAGAATGAAATATGTACTTGCTTTCTGCCAAAAAAACACACTCTTTCTCTCTCATTCCACTAAGGCGTCTATCTGGGCATCAATGCGCTCTACAATTTGGAAATTAAATTAATTCAAAACAAAGCTCGCCCATACCTGAATCTAAAGCATAATGGGCAATGATCAAAGCATTCAAAATTAGTAGTCCTCCATCAAGGTAGTAATTCTTTCTGACACATGACAACTAATTTAACTACATGCATCCAGATTTAACCTAATTGTTTGATGTAATTAATGAAATAAGTTGTATTTAAAAATACTGTTCTTAGGAAATCTCTATAAGTGATATTTCGCTTGAGCGCACCACATACGATATGACTTTTGTGAAAATATATGCAAACTTGTGCAGTGAAGATGGGATGCTCTCTGTTTTCAGACTTGCCGGAGATCAGTGTGCACCACAGTAACTTGTCCGTGCGGGAAGGGCAGAACGCCGTGCTCACCTGCAACGGGTCTGGCTCCCCCCTGCCAGACGTCGACTGGATTGTAACAAATCTACATTCAATCAATACTCATCAGGTACAATTCTCGGGACGCTGTATATTTTTGATACATAAGTTCAACTGTTTTTATTGGCTAGATAATATTTTGATTTATGATGTGATGGTTTGCAATTAGATTGTGTTGACAGGTTTCACGATAGTTTAGGTTTATTGCACCCAACAGGCCGAACAGTAACTTGCTATTCTTGCTGTGTCAAACTGTCAATGGAAATCTAGGGCTGACCTCAGATCCCAATTGCGCAACCATAAATAAAGTGTATAATTCCCCTTTAATGTGGGCAACATGCTTAACATAATGCTAACACTCCTGCAGTTGTGACTGCTGCTCATGTCACTACTACTAACACTTCTAATAACTGTAATAATGTGCTTTTATGCAGCACTTCACATTAGACTTACTAATTCTAAGTGCTATAATTAAAAGGTTTTCTTTTTACTACCCAAATTAGATATGCATAATTTGCTGATTTTGGAAAAATGAAAGTATAAAATAGTCTTGCTAGGATGCCCAAATTCATGACCTGCCGATCACCTCATGCTTATGCAAAGAGTGTTCAACGTATTGAGCCGTCCTGCCGACATTAAAGGCAATGAGACTGAAAAACAAGCTGCTTTGTAACCATCGTCTCTTGATCAGAAACTGACAAGTCATGGTGGTTATAAGGATCATGACAGTTTTCATCAATATCCCCATCAGCCTCAATATTGGTTTCTTAAACCCATGTAAAACAGGTAGGAATATGGGAGAGTCTAGGGGTTTTACCATAAACATATATAGAACACTGGGGGACAGATTTACTAAGGTTCTCATGCAGCGCAGTCCAGCAGCCATAAATGCTGCGCAGCGGGAGGAGAGAGCGCCAAATTTATTGAAATATGGCACTCTCCTCCGATCTTCCTAGCACCGGCGCTGAAATCAGCTGCCATGTACCATGGAGACACAATTGCGCCATGGTGCAAGTGTGTCTCCATGAGTCTAGCATAGGTTTTGTACTGGACGGTTACCCTTTCAGTTCAAAATACCATGCATAGACTGACTTCTACCCTTTTCCAAGTTTGGGTCCGATTCCAATGTCGGACGGACCTGAGACCGACTGACATCGGTCAGGAACTGGAACTGAATGGCCTCCTGTCGTCGGGTACAGCCCTGGAAGTAGGATGCGACCAAACCCTGTTCGGTCACATGCCTATTCTTTTTAATGGGAGCATGCATTCGGAACAGAATGCATGCTCTCATTGAAAAGAGCAGAGGTGCAGTTCATCCCTCAAGGTGCCTGCTACCAGGTGCAAAGATCAACAGGGGGGCACCCAGGCCGCCATTTGGCGGCCTTGTACCCATGGGGCCCTGTTGGGTGCCCCCAAAGCTGTTTCCAAATGCTTTTCTGTACCGGAAATGCCGACATAAAAAGGCAGTGGGAAACTGCCATCGTAATCCCTTGGCTGGAAAGAGCTGGCTTGGGGATTACAGCAGGGTTTCCAGATGGCAGACGAGAGCCCGTTGGAAGTCATTCAGTAAACCGAATCAGATTACCTACCGACCGAGCCCATTGGAATGGCTCGGTCAGAAGGGAATCCAGACAGCAGAGTACGATAGAGGCAGAAGGGCTCCAATTGACCATCAGAGCCCTTCCTGCCCGCATCGGAATCAGGCCCTTTGTATGTGTGCTGTACAGTGGAGCACATGTACAATATGGAAAAGGAAGGAGAAATGTAAGCATTTATCATTCCTTGTGCCTACTTTAAAAGTGCACAGTTTCCTGATGCTAAATCCTGTCTGTCCTACTTTGTTTAGTAAATTGGGTTTAGCATCAGAAACCTTAGGTGGTTGCCTGGGAACTCCCAGGCACCACCCAAGCTATGCACCTTGGTGCTAAGTAATGCAATGCAGTGCTATGCGCTGCTTCGCGTTACTTTCTCGTTATTTCAATTTCAAAGTAAATTGTAAAAAAAATGTTGGACTGATTTGCATCACTTTTGTGACACAAACGCAGTTTAAAACCTTAGTAAATCTTTTCCTTGGACTCTACTCAATGGTTTCAGTGTGGCCAACTGGTGTTTTTTCGTGCATCGACTTTTTGTATTAAGAAAGAGTGCGCCAAAAACAGTTGTAGCGCCTTCCTACTGCTCAGCAATAAGGAACCTTATTCTGATCAACAAGATCTGTGAGAATGATAGAGCAGGGCCGCGGCACTTGAATCCTTTCATCTGGATTTGACGACTAACAATGCGCTATGGACACTTTAATGTGGGGAAGCCTTCTTCTGACTGCTACCGAAATCAATTTTATGCCAGACCACAAAACATGTGGACTTCTTTTGAGAACCCTTTTCGATAATCCTTGCGTGCATTGAATCCCAACGAGAACTTCAGTACAGAATGTAAGGAAACAATACAGAGAGTACAACCATGAATGCACACCCATGAAGGTTATCTAATTCTGAGCAACTGCTTGCATACTATAACCTATACCTCAGCAGAAGGGCACAGGTGGGGCTTCCACTCCACCAAACCCCTCAGCTTCCCGCGCCCCCACCCCACCCCTCACCGGGGCCTCCTTTGTTAAAATAGACTGAAGATGAAACCTTAGCTGCATAAAGGATAATGGTGCATAGCGTATTTCACGCACTCCCGCACTCCTGATATCATGGTCAATGACGTGTGCCAGTAGGTTCTCTTACCACATTTATCTGTGTATATTCGCCTAAACTGTCTACGTCAACATGTCAGGGCCTTCATCATCTTCCTGGGTTCCTATCTAGTCGTCAGTATCCGACAAGATAACGCGATGCGTGCTGTCCACTCTGTTCTCCTAAACTGGGATTTTATCAGATCCCTTCTCATCTAGACAAGCCTTATTATGCTGCTAAAAGTCAGAAACGGCTTTGGCAAATTGCTAAGTTTGAAGCCATTATTTTTCTAACAATGAAACTAATTATGTGATTTTTTTCATTCATTGTTCTGATAATAAATTTATGTGCATTGAGCCGAGGCATGAGTACTGTTGAAACAAAGGCACACTGTTATTGCAGAGAAGCAAGCAGTGAACCTATCACACTCTTTGAAGCCGGTGAAACAGGTTAATTATTTAACGTGTGCATGCAAGGCTCTTTTGAAAGTATAAAGGTTTTTGTTCTTTTGCTCTAATATCAGGTAAGACAGCTTCATTCACCATCCATTTTTTATAGTCTTCCATATTTTTCTATGCTCTTGTTTTCCAACACATTTTCTATCGTATTTGATTCTTGCAGACAAATTTAAACTGGACCAACGTCCACTCGATCAACTTAACCCTGGTGAATGTGTCGGGCGAGGATAATGGTTTCCCGCTGACGTGTATTGCAGAAAATGTGGTTGGAATGACAAACGCAACCGTGCATCTCACAGTGTACTGTAAGTACCAGAGAGTGAACACCACATGTTTTATGAGGAATGAATTTAAACATGAACTTCAGAATTATATTGTATACACACACAAAATACTTCATGGTTTATTACCAAGGCGCTATAGAATGTAAAGGTAATGCAAAGCTCAGCACATGGTGCGTCTTGTACTTTGTGCATGAGCCATTCTAATTTCTATAGTGCACATCTGGTAATCACTTGGCCTCGAAGCACTTTGTTGTAGAATATGCCTGTGTTTAGGGTTCTTATGGAGAAGGTACATCTATGGACGCCCACTTTTCACTGTAAGCACTTTGTTGTAGAAAAGGCCTGTGTTTAGGGTTCTTATGGAGAAGGTGCGTCTATGGATGCCCACTTTTCAATGTAAGCACTTTGTTGTAGAATATGCCTGTGTTTAGGGTTCTTATGGAGAAGGTGCATCTATGGACGCCCACTTTTCAATGTAAGCACTTTGTTGTAGAATATGCCTGTGTTTAGGGTTCTTATGGAGAAGGTACATCTATGGACGCCCACTTTTCACTGTAAGCACTTTGTTGTAGAATATGCCTGTGTTTAGGGTTCTTATGGAGAAGGTGCATGTATGGACGCCCTCATTTCAATGTAAGCACTTTGTTGTAGAATATGCCTGTGTTTAGGGTTCTTATGGAGAAGGTACATCTATGGACGCCCATTTTTCATTGTAAGCACTTTGTTGTAGAATATGCCTGTGTTTAGGGTTCTTATGGAGAAGGTGCATCTATGGACGCCCACTTTTCAATGTAAGCACTTTGTTGTAGAATATGCCTTTGTTTAGGGTTCTTATGGAGAAGGTACATCTATGGACGCCCACTTTTCACTGTAAGCACTTTGTTGTAGAATATGCCTGTGTTTAGGGTTCTTATGGAGAAGGTGCATCTATGGACGCCCACTTTTCACTGTAAGCACTTTGTTGTAGAATATGCCTGTGTTTAGGGTTCTTATGGAGAAGGTAAATCTATGGATGCCCACTTTTCAATGTAAGTACTTTGTTGTAGAATATGCCTGTGTTTAGGGTTCTTATGGAGAAGGTACATCTATGGACGCCCACTTTTCAATGTAAGCACTTTGTTGTAGAATATGCCTGTGTTTAGGGTTCTTATAGAGAAGGTGCATCTATGGACGCCCACTTTCCACTGTAAGCATGATGCTGAATGGGTCAAGGTATTTCCTTTGGCATGAATTCCATGATCTGAGGATGATTCCAGATACCTGCAGTCAGCCTCGTCTTGGGATGGTGTGTGCTTAGGTTGTCTCTGGTGTGCATCACTGGGGTGCTGCCTGCCCAACGTGTGGCTGTACTGTAGAGGTGTTGGTTAGTCTTGAATCTTTAGGCAGATTCTTTCAGATTTTCGAGCCTGTCATTTTTAATAATCTGCCTCCATATTTGGCTGTGAGCCATTTTAGGATGATCAGTTCTCAGTCACTGCACAGGTGTGACCGGTTGTTGGAAATAGAACAGATCTGACAGGTAATGTGTATCTTTCCTTATCTTCAGGTTTGAATCCAACATTGAGCTATATTTTGAATCTGGTGATCGCGATGCAGCCAAGTCAGTTGAGATCTCATAGCCCATATATGGTCCAATTTTCTGAGACCATGATGCAGGTGTTTCTCTTTTGTAACAGCTGTAGCTCCAGTGTAGTTTTTTTAGGCAATATGTAACGTGATCGTATTTGCTTCATATGTACTCTGTAGATGGTATAGTAATTCTGAGGCATTATCTACCTCGCATCGGACCCGAGGTTCTGTTTTACTAACCCTGTTTCTTTCGAGTTTTTAATATGGCCACACTCTGGTCTAAGGGTCCCTAATGAAGTGGGACTGAACTAATGTAAGTTAGCTTTTAAAAGTTTTTCTCTCTTTTCTCCTGTTACCGTCCTCTGCAAAGACCTCCTCCCCATGTATAATTGTCTTGTTTATGGTGCTCCCACTGGCTGTTTGTCATGAACATTCTTTTAGGATTGTTGTGAGAGGAGAGAGACAGTTGAGTAGCATGGTGGGTTGCTCAGAAGTCCCAGGGATCTGTAACGTGAATCAAGGGGTGCTCTTCGTGCATAGCTTCATATGGCATGCTGTGGCGTTAGTGCTCAGTGATGAAGCGGTTGGGTTCACTTTTTTGGAGACACAGTTGTAGTACACCACCTTCTCTTGCTGTGTTTGGGCGGTGAACACTGATGTGAAGTCAGGGTAAGGTGTGGTGTGGAGGTTTTTGAGTGATGATGGGTGCTGCGTCATGCTCAGGTATTGCGGAGGCTACTGATTGTGGGTCAGCACTACATGGTCTAAGGGGTGTGTGGAGAGAAATCTAACGCGTGGGGGTAATTGTCCTTCCCTAGACTGTTAGTGTTGGTGGTGCATATTTTGTTATGGTTTGAGGAAGTGGTGGATCTGAAAATGGTGGTTGTGGTTTGTGATTTTGTCTGGAAAGGTGCTTAGTAATGACGATGTTGTATTCATGTTGCATCATGTTATCGTGGCATTCTTAGATACACAGTGCCTTTAACTGCACACCATTCTCTAATCCAGAGTGGATATGAATGATAGTTAAAGGAGAGAAAATACAAACATTCACTTCTTTCTTTTACCTTATAATTGCCCACTTGGGTTAAATCACAGCAATGGTAAGATTAAATCAATGGCAGCTACTATCGGGAGCACGGTTTTCAATTACTACATGCATGAACTAATGAAAAACATTTCTTCAATGTACAGAAAATATGAAGGATGTGGAAAGTGAATTTAACAAAATGTGATTTATTTTTAAGGCGATTCAGCAAATAACCTAAAAATTTAGCGATATAAGATTCCATCCACAGACTACGTATTAAAAATGCATTTCTATTTAAGTTGAACGAATTATGGAGCTAAACAAATCAATGGCACGCCAAGATAAAAAAAAAGAGTTTCCATATTTCATTTGTTTTTATTTGGTAGATCCACCAAGAGTATCAATATTGAAGGAGCCAGAGATGCGACATGAACATTGCATTGAATTTGAGGTGCGTGGGAACCCTCCGCCAGTATTGAACTGGCTTCACAATGGTCAGGCGCTGCGTGAAGTGGACTTCATCCGAACTGAATTCTATCAGCAAGGCGACGTTTCGGATGGATGTTTGCTATTCAACAAGCCGACTCACTACTACAACGGCAATTACACTCTCATTGCCACAAATGAATTTGGAGTTGCTAAAGAAACAGTGCGGGCCCACTTTCTTGAGCAGCCCTTCCCAGGTAAGTTAATATTATAGAGCATTTAGGCTTAACTTAGATGCAAAATGTAAAATATTTGTGTAACATTTCAAACAGTAAAACAGTGAAAACACCACACAAAAAAGATCCTACATCAGTTTAGGATAATAGACCTTCATTAAATAAATAAAAAGAGACCAAAATGACAAACTTCCAATTAGTAGAACTGAAGACATACATTTTTTCAATTGTAGGTGAAAATAGTGCCAAAATGCACAAAGCGCTAACTGTGGATATCTGATTGCAACTGACCAGAACAAAGTCACAAGTTGAGGACAGCCACAATGTAGCGTAAGCCACCTACAGGGATACAGTTAGACCTGCTGAACAAAGTACCATAAATTCTGGTAGCAGAGCATTGCATGGATCTGTATCGAAGATGTGCCGTGCAGTAGAATAAAAATGCGTTGGTTCAGAGTTGCAGCGAGGCTGTGTTGCGAGGTCCTGGTGCAACATCATTGAGGATCCAGTTGATGGGGCTTGCGATGCGAGGTCCAGAATCCTGGATGTGGCACACCGCTGGAGATGTGTCGGTTCCGAGGCTGCAGTGCAGGGTCTGTCGTCGTCAAGAGGTGCGAGGACTTTGACTATGAATGTGCCACGTCGTCGGGCGATGCATCAGTTCTAATGACTGCGGGGGCAACTCAGGTCTTACAACAGGATCAGGTGCGGCCGGCACAGGTAACAGCGGTGGGCTGGGTTGGGGGCAAAGTGGATAGATGACAGGATAGGGAAAGTAAAATAAAACACAAATAAAGCCACATACCTCGCACTTGTCACATCATCGACTCGGGAATGTGGCAAGCACAAGGTAAGTGGTTTTATATATTTTACAATTTTACTTACCTTGCACTCGCCGCATCACCGACTCGGAGATGCAGCGTATGCAAGGTAAGTGATTTTATTTATTTTCTTGTTTTACTTTCCCTATCCAGTCATCTGTCCACTGACCCCCACCCGCCGCTGACTGTCCCACCGTCTCACCACTGCTGCCTGTGCCAGCCATGCCTAAACAGGATCCAATCCATGCAGCAGAGTTGATGGGCAAATTCTGCTTGTGGATGTGCCGCTCAGCCAAGGAGATGCATTGGTTGTGCTGCTCAGCATAGAAGATGAATCAGTGCTGCTGTCAATCACCTACGGCACACTTCCAATGGTCTAGGACTGGGGTAGAATCCATTTGGCAGGGTAGACTCACAGATGACAGAGTCCAGGTGCAGGTGAAGGTTGTTGGAAGCCTATTAAGTCCTGAGGCTTCAGATCAGGATGCCAGCCAACTACACTTTGGAATCACTCTGGGTTCAAGAGATGTAGGTCCCATCCTTCTCACCCAAGCAAGAGGGCAGCAGAGCAACACAGCAAAGAAGGAGTAGAGCAGAGTGCAGTACAGCAGAGTTGTGGTCATTCAGCAGCACAGCAGACCTTAATTTTCACAGAATATCCACTGGTCCAGAAATTTACTGAAGTGCTGGTTTCTGGGGTCTTCTTTTATACACAATTGTGCCTTTTAAGTAGGAAGAAGCTTCTAGGGACATGCTTTGGAAGTGTACAGATACCTGACATCACTGCCTGGCTCTATACTAACTGTAGTAGGGTATGCAGCCCTATGTGTGAAGGCAGGGCACAGTCTTTTCTGGTGTAGGTGAGGCTGGGCCTAGAACCCCCCTCCAGTTCTTCCAGTGGTTTCCCACTCAGTTGCATCTAAGCTCCTATTGTGGGTGGCTGTCTAGGAGGAATACACAAAGTCTGAAGGCACCAAATGGCTGAGGGATGAACATATCAACTTTCTAAAAGTGACATTTTCAGAACTGCAATTTAAAATCAGACTTCACAATTGGAAATTTCACTTACAAAATGTAATAATTTACCCGATGGGGGAGATATTCTTTGCAGTAGTGAACAATTAATTTAAGCGTGTTTCACTAACAGAAATGTACATGTCCAACCTTTTACGTACACTGCACCCTGCTCATGGGGCTCTCCAGGGCCTACCTTAGGGGTAATGTATGCTTTACTAGGGACTTATAAGCAAATTAAACATGGCAATTTGGTATGAACCAATGTTACCATATTCAGGGATAGAGCACAGGCACTTTAGCACTGGTTAGCAGTGGTAAAGTGCGTAGTGTCCTAGGGCAAAAACAAAGTCAGCAAAAAGAGGAGGCCTACGGCAAAAAGGTTAAGGAGAAACCATGCCAAGGATGCCAAAATATTATTCCTTTGTACAAGGCAGGAACTTAAAATATAATCTTTCTTTCTTTCTTTCAAATCTTTATTTTGATTAATTCCAACCATAAAAGATACAAATAAAATTAACAGTAAAATACATTCTTAATATACAATAGTTTCAGAACAACGTAGTGGGGCAAATTGATCCGTGGTAATTACATGATCCCATTCAAGTTCGCCAATAAAACCTATCTACATCAATAAATATTTTTTAAAAATACATGTAAAAAGCCAGGCATTTTTTTTTCCTTTGGCAAAGAAAAGGAAATGAAAATGAAACCAAACATTTAAAATCATGACTTATTCCAACATACAGTTATTATACTGTGTATTTGATAGTTTTAATTTTACAACTAAATAACAAAACAGAACAGTATTATTGACAGCAGAGGGAAACACAATTTATCACTAAGGCAACCATTTTTCTAAGGTGCAAGTGCAAAATGTTTCGCAGTTTAAGGTCATTAGTCCCCTAGTGGCTAAAATTTTAGTCCCAATTTATTCCTTATAAGATAAACATTGAATAGGAATCTGCTTACACTGAAGACGACTGTTTGTGACGTGTCTGTCTTCAATATACGTGCTGCCTCTTTGCAATGCCTAATGTTCAGGTTTTTACAGAGTGGTCTTATCCATTTTTTCCTAGCCGCATCATATGCAGAACAGAAGAACAATATATGTGGGTCATTTTCTACTGCCATTTTTGCACATAAAGTGCACTGATCACCACTGTTATCATCATGGCTTTTGCCCCATCTTGATTTATTAATATTTAGCTGCAAAACCCATACCTAAATTTCAAAAACAGGGATTTTGCTAGCTGGGGGAGCACCTCGTCTAAAAACGGTTCAAACTGCGCAGCATTTTTAAAAGCTAAGAATCTTAATGTGAGAGACCCCACGCAGAAACCATGTAGCACCCTGTCATTAATGTGTGCCCAAAATAATAGTTGTAGTTGTTTCTTGCAGGCTGAAGTTAATTGGAGGGGATACTCCCAATAATGGGAAACACCCAACATAGTCATCCATATTGCGATATGTTTGAACCAGGGACTCTCCTTACACTGATCAAAATCCATGATCTCTTCTAGACCTTCTCTATAATGAAGGAGCTCTGGTGTTGACCACATTTTCACCCAAAATAAGAGGGGTCTTAGCAATGCATGATGGTCAGTCCATTTAAGAGTAAGGTCCATGACCACTGGGATTAAAGTTGTTCTAGTAGGGATACTTAATAATTTCCAAATGAAATTATTTTCTCCCTTTTTAAAGGTATTTTTACAATAAGGCCCCCATATTTCCGCTACATATAGGGAGGCTGATTGAGCTTTATATTTAAAAACCTCCAGTGCGGGGGAAGCAGCTTTTGATGTACTAGCCCAATGTTTTTTTTAAAATTGGCGATGAGTTTTGGAGCAAGATTATTTTATTCTTTTCCCTTTGTGGCTTCCAAGATAGTTTGGTATCCAATGTTATCCCTAGATAGTTAAAACTTTGCACGTATTCTAGTTTTTTATCTTTTAATACTAAATTCTTTTAAAAAGATTTATGAGGATATATAGACATGTATTTTGTTTTACTGGAATGGATTTCAAGGCCTTTCATAGTACAGTATACCTAAAAAGAATCCACAAGACATTGCAGTCCCTTTGGGGTTTGCGAGATTAAGATGGCATCATCGGCAAACAATAATGCTGGTATTACTTCCCCCCCCAACTTGGGAGTGTCGTTTTGACAAGATCCCAGATATTTTGGGATATCGTTTACGTAGAGTGAATAAAGCGTGGGTGCCAATACGCATCCCTGGCGTACTCTATTAACTGGTATTGCCTTAGTTAGTTCTCCCCTTGGTCCCCATCTTACTTTGGTAAAATTCCCTTCATAGAGCCTAATTAACTGTACAAGTAGTTCAGCCAGCACCCCTAAGCATTTTAACGTATTCCACAATAAGTGCCTGGGTACCAGATCGAAAGCTGCCGTTAAATCTACGAAGGCAATATATAAACTGCCTTTCTTTACATTAATATATTTCCAGCATATACATGTAAATCTGAAAACTTGATCGACCGTGCTGGTTTTAATTCTGAACCCTGCCTGATATTTTGACATAACTTTAGTCTCCTCTATCCACTCAGTTAATCTATTTAAAATATGCCTGGCAAAAACTTTCTGTAAAATGTTGATTAAACTAATAGGGCGATAATTTGCAGGATCATACCGGTTACCCTTTTTAAAGATTGTTACAATCTCTGCCCCTTTCCACGATTCGGGTATTGGTGTGCCTGTAACTATTGAATTACATAGAAAATGTATGTATGGTTCCCATACCTCAGAGTCGTGTTTCAATAAATCTCCTGGTACTTTATCAGGTCCCCGGGCTTTCCCTCGTTTGATGGCCTCAATTGCCTTATTTGTTTCATCCAGGCTAAACTGCATATTGGCAGCCTTTGCGGCTAGCTCTAAGTCTTTAGTTAAGACAAATTGGTCCCAGTTTATATCTGAGTACAGCCTAGAAAAATGTTCAACCCATGTTTTCTCATCTAGGAACAGGTCTTTATTAGACCTACCCATTTTATTCCCTTTCGCTATTATTCTCCAAAAGCCGGCTTGATCTTTGGACTTGGCTGCATTTATTACATCTGTCCAATTATCTTCATCCCATTCTTTTTCCGGTTTTGCGAGTGATCTTTTATAATTATATCTCTTATTCCTTACTGTTAATATGTTGTTGCTTTTAATTGCTTGGATTAATTGTCTTAGCTACCAAATAGTCTTTGTTATACCAAGGAATACCCATCTTGTTGTGCCCATTACCATACTCCATCCTGAGTATCCATGCAAGTAAGGCCGTCAGTCAACCTCGAGTGCCCTAATATAGTATTCAGTTGCTCCATTAAATTCTCTAACAGGCTTAAATTCACACTCATATGCTCCTCCAACTGACTTAGCCTTGCCTTAAACTCAGATTCTAGGGACATTTTTATTGTGTGCTCTAACCTTCCCCCTATTTCCTCTGTCTGTATGGTATATGGAGCATAATCTAATTCTGTCTGTGTGCTAACAGAATTCTTAGATAACATTCGTGCTTCCACATAACAATCTAGTTTTGTCACTTTGGTTGGCCCCCCACCTTTCTTACCCTTAGGATTCCTCACAACAGGTTTATCTTTCTTCTGCACCCGCTGTTCTTGCCCCTCTTTCCCCACAATCAGACTTTGCTTCCGTAGCCTCGATGTTATACCAGGACTAGATGAGCTACTCTCTGCCTCTAACGATAATTGTGCGGAAATTATAGGAGTATTTGACAGCCGTGAGTCATTATGGACCGTTATCACAGGGCTCAGCTGGATTATTTGCGTATTGTCTGTAGGTTTAGGCGAAAGCAGTAACCTATTTACAGAGGGATTTGTAGGGTCAAGAGATAAGCGCCTTTCTACTAGTTGAATTTCGTGGTTCAATAGTGATTCTGCTCTCATGATAAAGGCGTCTAATGTGGCAGCAGGGCCCTTGCGGTTACTCATAATTTTAACTGTGGAGAAGTGTGGCTCAATGATTAGAGCGGCAGACCCTGATGCAGAGGTCTAGCCCGGGACCAGGGTTCAATTCTCCGCCTCGGCGGGTCTTGGGCTCAAAAATTCCACGGACCTGATAATTCTCGCCTCGGTGCCTATTCCAATCATGGAGTCCCACTCGGCAACTCTGGGCAATAGCTTGCTTAATCTCCACAACGGCCCCCACAACGCTAAGGATGCCTGGCCTCCACCTTGGGGGTACCCAGGAGTGGACGCCTCACAGGGAAAGCCAGGATGGGTTCCACAGCGGTATTTGTACAAGTGCCTTGAGACCCTTGCGGGTGAGTAGTGCGCTATACAAGTATCAAATTTACATTTACATTTATCTGTAGCTCTCAACTTACAATAATTAAGGCCAGGAAGAAGTATATACCAGAGAACAGTCTATTTAACAGCTACTAAAGTCCACACTCTCTAAATTGGGTTTAACTCAACTAATTGGGCTTACCCCACAGATGTCGATGTTCAAACGTTAGGGGGGTAGCCCAGTCCAGTCTCAGATGGGCCCGGACACGCTGCGGGAGCCCTGCTTTGTTTGTAGGCGCCTCCAGGTGCTTTGCTGGAGCAAGCGTGGCGTGGGCGGCATTTCCTGTGGCTAAGGGTGCTGGGATATGTGGTCCCGGCTGGCGATCTCCACTCCCAGCCGAAACCGGGGCTACAGGGCTGCCCAGCTGACTCTACTGGCGGTGGACGGCAAAAGAGCAGCGTTTTCCCCAGGTGAGTTGCTCTGTGAAAGGGACTCCCCCAGCCACAATCACCTGGTTCTGATTGTGAACTCTCACCTGGCTTCTTCTCCACTTTCTGTCACCCCGGTCAAGCCTGGTTGCAAGTAGCAGGTAACCCGCGGGTAACAAGCGGGAAGCAAGCGAGTGGCGGATAGCAGAAGGCAGGCTGTGGGAGAAAGGAGGAGGCAGCGGGTGGCAGTCAGTAGGTCTCCAGCAAAACCAGACCAGACCAAATTCGCCTCTTCAAGGAATTGTTGATTTGTTGATGGTTTGGCAGATTAATGGCCGATTAGATGTCCAAGCGGGAGACCAAGCGGGCCTTGCGCCTGTGTCTCTGTGGCGGGAAGTCAGGCGGGGCACCCGCAGCCCTTGCGGCACTAGCGGCACCCACGAATTCACGGCATCACGGCACCTGCAAATTCGCGGCACCCGCGGATTCGCGACACCCGCGGCACCCGCAGTAACCGCAGCTCTGTGGCTCCATGGTCTCTGTAGCTTCTGTAAACCCGCGGCTCAAGCTCACAGGCTCACAAGCTCACAGTGCACACGGTACCTGCAGTGCTCAGTCGTGTTACCGGAGCCGCTGGAGTCACCGCTTCTCTCCTCTCCTTCTCGTGGCTCACTGTTCCCTGTTAGCTGCACTGTGTAGGTGAGGCTGGGCCTAGAACCCCCCTCCAGTTCTTCCAGTGGTGGCCCACACAGTTGCATCTAAGCTCCTATTGTGGGTGGCTGTCTAGGAGGAATACACAAAGTCTGAAGGCACCAAATGGCTGAGGGATGAACATATCAACTTTCTAAAAGTGACATTTTCAGAACTGCAATTTAAAATCAGACTTCACAATTGGAAATTTCTCTTACAAAATGTAATAATTTACCCTATGGGGGAGATATTCCTTGCAGTAGTGAACAATTAATTTAAGCGTGTTTCACTAACAGAAATGTACATGTCCAACCTTTTACGTACACTGCACCCTGCTCATGGGGCTCTCCAGGGCCTACCTTAGGGGTAATATATGCTTTACTAGGGACTTATACGCAAATTAAATATGGCAATTTGGTATGAACCAATGTTACCATATTTAGGGATAGAGCACAGGCACTTTAGCACTGGTTAGCAGTGGTAAAGTGCGTAGTGTCCTAGGGCAAAAACAAAGTCAGCAAAAAGAGGAGGCCTACGGCAAAAAGTTAAGGAGAAACCATGCCAAGGATGCCAAAATATTATTCCTTTGTACAAGGCAGGACCTTATAATATACTCTCTTTTTTGCATCCTCTCCCATCAGCCATTCTAATACCATGCAGCAACCAGCTGAGCTTTCCAATATAGTTTGAAATAGCCGCAGGGTTAAACCTGCTCATTTTGTTTGAGAATTGCAAATTTTAGGAATTCACAAACCTTTCCAAAGGTATTTCCTGTGAAATGTTCTGCATGTGCAATGTACTGGCAATATTCCTTTGTATTAGTGCAATTCACTTTTCATTTTCTGTCCATGGCCTCTCAATAGCAAATATGTTTCACCTATGGATAAACTCCTTAATCCTCTGCCAATTCTTTGGGGGGGACAATTCCCTCCCTTGAAGCACTTTTACTCCTACTTTTGACTGAAGTAAGTCTGCAACAGTTTTCATGGTGGGAATGGGAGATGAACATTCCTACCTGCAAACTCATACTTATATTTTTACAGTTGCTACCAAACGTTCTCGGCCACACACCCCAGAAAACAAACATTACCCTCCTGTGTTAAAAGATTAACTAATGTATACATTGACATTATGCTGGGGCATCATTAAGCAAGAATACATTATCTCAGAGGTGAGAACGGACCTTTCATGAACTCAAAAGTGCATGTTCACTCCTAATTGGCTATGTGAGTCAGGACTGCAGTTGTGTGAAGGGCAGTAACAATAAAGTGGCATTGCTTCAAAATATAACTACAGTTGATGTAGTTGGCAAAATCACCTGTCTGCTACTCCAAGTGGCAGAGTGGATTGCACTGTTCCAATACTCACTACCAGAGAAATTACGGTTAAAAATAGCATAGTCTATGACATCAGTAAAGACAACTCAATCCGATTTGAGAAAAAGTGGCACGGGATATCTTTAATTTAAGAAAGGGGTAAGAATACATTTTCCTGTAAACATTAAAACAAAACAATCTTCAAAAAGATCACCTCTTGTAAACTGTAAGGAAGAATTGTCTAGATTATTATGGATTGGATAAATACATTTAAACCTATATATAGTTAATTATAAGGTCGCTGTATTACAAAACAATATGCAGACCTGTTTGGATTTGAGATATGAATGAATAGTGTAGGAAATGTATAAGGCTGTGGTCAATATGGTTTTATTTGAATGTGTTATCCATGAGCAAGGGATGTTTTTACACTTCCAAAGATTTTATGTTATTCTAAATCTCTTAGAATACAGTGTCCCGTTTTCAATACATTGTTCCTATACTTAATTTTGAAGCTCTCAAAGTATCTTGTTGAACAATTTTCACAACGTTTTATAAGCAATGCGCTATATATTTAACAAATCACTCATACAGTCATTTCTGTCAAAGATATCTTCTGACTAATTTGATGTTAGAACACTTTGAAATTTCTTTAGTCCTTGGAAACGTCATTCCAAATCTGTCATTCACTGTAGCTTCACTTGTGCAATCCAAAGAAGTTAACTTCTGTATGAATCAAGTTAATTTAGTTTTTACCCTCGTTTGTCCTGGTGACTGTGTGATCCAGAGTAGCCTGCGAGGAAATCAGTGATAGTGAACCTGTAATTCACTGTAATAATGCATTCGCTACGGGAATAAGTCAAAGATTTGAATCGGAGGTGGCACACTCAGCTTGTAATCCTTTAAAAGGACATTATTGAGTTGGGCAAGAACGGAAATCTGTTACTGTAGTTAAAAAGCCACGTTATCATTATATGTGACCATCAGATTTCACAAAGCCCAGATCCAATTATTCCCATTTGGAGGCTGGTGACAGAATTTTATAAATTGTCAAGTTGCTCCTCTCATGAAGATGGAGGCCGAGTTATACATTAAATCAGAATGACGCCACAAATTTAGGAGAGTTAGTCAAAGATAGGAACAAGAAGTGAGCATACATTATGCATATATTGTGTAAAAACAACCAAAACATCCGTGATGATGATATCTGCACACAGAATACAGCATAAGTTAACAGCTAAAAATTGTTAAAGTACCACAATAAAGGAGTCTTCCAAGCCCAGTTCTTTCATCGAGTACATCTTTTAGCATTACTTTGTTCAGCTAATTAAGTTTTAAATAGGTTTATTCTAAATATTACTGATTCAATTACTATTTTATAAGATGATATCGTGTGATGCCTTTTTATCCGCAGTAAGTAAAATGGTAGCATATATAACATATACTTTTATATTGGAACATACTTAACCATATATGGATAGTCAGGTCACAAATTCAAGAGATATAAAATATTTAGCAATAAAAGGGACTATTCAGTGAGAGAACAACATAGAGGTGCCATTTTTAGCACAAACTATAAGCACCATGCTTCAGAATATTAACGATGGGAGATTTTCGTGTTGTGTGGTCTGGAAGCCAAAAGTTGAAAAATAGCACATTACGAGAGTCCCTGTTTAGTTTAAGATGGTGGAATTGAAAAAAACCCGAATCATTATTCCTAACAAATGGAATGCACATTCCCTGCAATTTTCTAATGATGGTTAAGTTTATCTACTTATACTCAGCCACTGGTCCTTTGGATCTTTTTGTCATTTTTGATTACTACCATTACTACAGGATGGTGTTAGCAGAGGTTACTGTGTCCTTTTGAGAGTGGCTTAAATCATTTTACTACAAACCCACACACATTTTGATTTTTCACAGTAAATCTAGAGTTGTTTGCAAAAAGGCAGAAAGGCCTTATGGTTGTTCAGAACTATATAGGTGATAACCCACTAAAAGTAACAGTGGCATCTGGAATAAGAACAGTAAATGTTTCAATGTTGGATTTGCTTCTATTCCACTTTTGGGCAACAGTGTTACCCTTAAACAGACACTACAGAATAATTAGAGTTTGTGTGCTGAAAATTGAGGCATCGAGTTTCAAAAAAAGGATTTTAAATGTACATTTCTCCCCATCAAAGGTTCTGCAAAATACGCTTTCCTAGACACTTTCATTACAACTGAATTACTATAACTAGTTCTTTACAAAAAATCTGAATAATTACTTAAATCGAGATGTAGAACATATAAACCTTGAATGCCATCAGCAGGGGTCTGTCTTGGAATAATTCAGATATTTGGGATGGCTCAGTGTATCAAAGCATTGTAAGATTCTGTTTTGCAACTTTATGGAGAAGGCAGGCTATTACAAAAGAGCATTCACGTTTATTAATTTGTACATATTGTTAGAAAAGGCAGCTTTTTTTCTCAATAATATTTTAGGCCATTTCAACTTTTTACTAAAACTGGCAATGAATTCTGAAAAATAACTTAAAATACTGGCATATTTATCCCTAAGAAGTATCGATCCTGAAGCATTTCTTGATTTACTAGTCCAAACATTAATATTTTTAAGGAAAATTACAAATAATGTATTTGAACAATGTTACCATCTCAGTCAACTCTTTAAATTGAGTGGATTGCATTGTATTCCGAAGAAGCTTGGCATACCACAAGTTAGGAAGGCAATATCCTGCCACGGATAAATAGGTAACTATGAATCATTCTCGAAAAAAATCCAATACACTGATACAAAGTCAAATTCAGTCTGTGTGTCTGCTGTGACAAGAAACTAGAGTGTGCCTCGGTGTGTTTGCTGTAACAAAAACATAGAGGTGCAGATTTACAAGCCCCTTGCATGACTTTTGCGCCGCTGTTGCGTCACTTTTTTGATGCAACAGCGGCGCAAACAATGCGGCCTATTTACAACGTGACGCATCTAGGGAGATGCGTCACGTTGTAAAGTCCTGCGTCACATTATACCTGCGTCAGGTATAATGTATGCAGAGTGGGCGTTCCCATGCAGGAAGGCCTCGTAAAAGTGACTCAATGAAATCTGCAAGATTTCACTGCGCCACATTTAGGACGCCACTGCATTAAAACCTTACGCCTGCTTTAAGCAGGTGTAAGTAGTGACGTAGTGTAGTGGGAATAGGCCTCAACACGCATTGCTGGAGTTGCGCCGTGCTTGCGACACGACTCCAGCAATGCATGACGTTTCCGCCAACAGATGCATCAGAATTTCTGACGCATCTGTCAATCCTTGCGCCATAGTGCGCCGTATTGTAAATACGGCGCATCTATGGTGGCGCAAAGGTGTCTAAGGGTGGCACTGGGAAAGTGACGCCTCTGTATAGAGGCGTCACTTTCTTGTAAATCTGCCCCAGAGTGTTCCCCGATACACTATTTATTACTGGATTATGATGACCCATTCTCATCTACACATTTTAATCATTTTCTCTCTTTTTCTCTCCCATTGTCCTATTCTATCTTATAGAGAACACAGACTATTTCTTCTCCGGTAAGATCTTACTAACTCTTTTGCTACAATTATTCAAATGTGTCGACCGATTTATAAAATGTAGATATTTTATTGAGTTACTTTCAGTGATTCTCTCCTCACCATTGTCTCAACTAATTTGAATACATAGAAAAGTTCGCACGAAAATAAATATTACAAGTGTATTTAAATTTGAATCAACCTTTACTCCTGATACTTTTGCGAAGACTCTCAGCTGTTGTTTCATCATATAAAAACCATGTTGGTTGATACTAGAATATTTTCCCACTTACCACACATAGGATAGCAGTATTCAGTGGCTGATATGTTATAATGCCTGGCTACACAACCAGTGCTTTATTTGTGAAATAACAAATAGGCACCAAGGCCCTCATCAAGAGGCCACTGACGTTTGCACCACCCATTGCCCCTGCCAGCACTTCCGACAGTACCATCACAAGTGCTAACCACAAAGTGTGATAATTCAGACTATTCCAGGCCATCCAAATATATAAGGTAAGCTTGGACGGTCAGGTATTAGTAATTGCACTGTATGTTGAATTACTAAACAACTGTTGTAGTGCTCATCATAAAATTAGAATAACATCGCCACCGTGTGTCGGGGTGTCATAAGTACTGGTGTTGACAATTAAGTGCTGGTGCAAAGTACCCAGAAACCACAGGCTCAAATTAAGCAGTGCACACAACTGTTTATATAGCATTTGAACAAGAAGGCATCCATCTGAAAACAAGTACACAGTTTATCAATGGCCTTCACGCCTATGCTTCAATAGTCTAGAACATACACATCTTTAGGAAACACTACATCGTGATGCAGTAACACTCCACTTTTGCTCTTAAAAACCAGCTAGCCCTTCTACTCACATATTGTCTGTGCCCTTGTCTTTTACCATGTAAGGCACTCGGTTGCATTTTAGCTAGTTTCACACAATATAAATACCAGACACATACTGCTCAGAGGGTCAGAACTTGAGTTCTTTGAAAGTTTTAAGGAGCAAATGTCAACTGGAGTTAGTCTTAGCCATTTCTGGCATCAAAGGATATCACTGGCTTACTGTGCACCAATAGATGCTAAGTTAAATCATTATAAATAAGTTTAACCCTCAAACCTCAAATGTCTACTTGGTTGTCCCAGCACCCTTGTAAACCTCTTTATTCCAAACATACTACTGTGTTCCATTGCCTTCAGATATATAACAGAAATTGTACATTGAACATTCCTCATGCCCTATACCTATTCTTCGCAGCCATTCAATGTACAGCAGTTGCCTCTACTTGACCGTAACTGTATACACTAGTTAGAAGTTTGACCCCCATATTTTGCAAATATCAGAGGGACCTTGTATGATGACAAATACTACCTTCTATATCTATCTCTTGTACTGTTTCTATTTGTAGTTTCCCTCAAAGGTGACCTCTATCTATATTGGTTAGAAATACGATTTTCCCCTCCCAATCAAAATAAACGTTCATTGTCAGTTATCGTCCTACAGATAATCCCATTGCAATTCAAGATTTGTCCTAATGTTTTTGTTTCTGTGCAAAGCACACTGACACCTCTGGGTATTGGCACTATAGAACATTTTAAAGCAAATAAACTATAAGGAAGATGATATGGAGGGAAATTATAAACTGTAAATTCTGGATATGTGGAACAAATAAGCTTTTTCTAGACTTGTTAGTCAATTCTGAGACATGTCTGCGACCAGAGTGAGTTTTCTTCCTAAATCATGTAAAACGTTCTTGACTTTCCAGTTTTGTATTACCATTATTCATTGCCATTTTCTCCATTTCCTCAATTTTTACACCTGGGCTTCATGGGATATTTCATATTTTATCACATCCACCAGCCACATACCTCATGTGGATGAAAAAATACATTTATTGTTCTTCTGTGTAGCAGTGGTGACTTTTTCTGCTTGGCCACCGACCCTATAGTTGCTAGATTTCGAATTCGTTTTACCACTGATAAATCCCTATAAAATAAGTTCTGCACATTGGAAGTCCCTATTTGGCCTATCTAATGTCACTATATAGCCATTGTAGATAGGGTCTGCACTCCACCAATGGCATGGATGTCATATGTGGGCTGCAGTGTGTATTTACACCACTTATGTATGTGACAAAATGTATGCCTGCCCGGAGATGCAGTGCCATGACACTTGCCAGGTAAAATGCTCTTATTATGTAGGAAAAGCCTTTTGTTATTTTTGATAAGTGACCCCTAAAGTATGCCTTATAAGCTCACCGGCATGGTATAGTATATAAAATAGGGCACAATGCCTATTGTATTTAATTTCTCTTCATAGCAAAAATAAAACACAAAAGCTCTTTCCTTGGACCTTGGTAGACTTTACCTTGAGAATGATTAAGTGGGACTAAAATCTTAATTCTCTTTCTTTGCTTCAGAAAAGGCTACAAAGTACTTAGAAGTTATTGCCTACTTACGTTTTTAGAATCTGACATAATGGTGAAATCAAATTTTTGATACCTCGAGGAGATAATGATTTTTTTTAAATTTACTTTAGTCTGCCTCCTGCTGCTCATTATGTCACCAGAGTCGCAATGCACATCCTTGGCTGGGAGAGTTAATAAGCTGCCACTGAGCCCAGGAAGAGTTAGTGAGTGTTGACTGCTGTGAGAAAGTGACTCTTGTGTGTGGTCACCACCATTTGTGCTGACTGGCATTGCTACTTTTGAACTCTGTACACTAGGGGACTGCTGTCTATGCACCCGTGCATGTGCTTTGACCCCTGCAACATGATACCATTGGCTAATACAAAATGTATATATTTTACTCTACACTATAGCCATAACATATGGAGGAGGAAAGTAGCCAATAGCATAAAACTTTGTTTGATCCCAGATGCTTCTAATATTTTAAGGAGGGCTTCATTAATAGTGTTGATAGCCTCAAAAGTTGCAGAGGAGAATAATTTTAGAGCACGTTGTTGAGGCTGTGAAGGTGAGGCCATACCACTCTGACAGTAAGGTGGGGCAGGGTACAGTTAGGCAGTAAGCCAGCCAGAGTGTGTTTGACTTCCCTTTGGAGAGCAGTAAATTGCAGAGGAGAAGCGTCAGCTTTTAGCATGATTTGCGGTTCAATGTTTGCTTTCAGTTGTTTGATTGGAGAAGTCTCCAGGATCTCTATGGTGGAAATTTTCAAATATTTTGGACATTGTACACTGATTTGTCAGACAAAGTGATTTTGGGTATGTATGTTTTCAGAAGCGTCTGTAGTATGCAAAATTATTGAATATTATGATAGTAGGAATCAGTGGCTAAAGGATGCTGCTTTGAATGATTGTCATGGGGCAAAGAGTATTTAGAACAGGTATCGAACTGGCCGGAGTGTCAGAAATCTTCTTCCTCCAATAAGATATTACAGATAGGGGGTTAAAGCCCCAATAGTCACATCATTTTTTGTTTGTATTGGCATTGTATTACTCCTCTATTTTCAGTTCTGTGTACGTCTTTGTGTCATTTGTATGTACTGATCTTTACTGATACCGCAGGTGTTCAGTGTAGGCTATTAAAAAGTGTTGCACCTAAATATAGTTGAAGCTTCAAACTTTACACACGATGTTGCATGAGGCTGATATTTTGCACCATTTTCTTAGTTTAGACACTTTACCTATATCATCTTGTGAGAGTTTGTTCTCAGGAAAAATTGCACAACAATTTTCTTGTCAAACCCTTTCCCAGACAATTATTTTACTAATAGTGGGTATTTATAGACTTCTTTTTCGAAATCTACTTTTAGAATAAACTTTTCCTCAATGTTTTTTTGCTGGTTACAAATTATGTTTCCAAAGTTGTAAAAAAAATCCTAAAACATTTCTAGAGGAAAAACGTAAGCGGCTTCCCACTCCCCTAGTCATAACCTGTATGTAAATAAGCGACCGTTAAAATGTGTCTAGTGCATATCCCTGCATACAGGCATACTATTTATCATTACTGATCTGATTTTCAGAGCAATTTCTCTAATGTGATAAAGGGTCGATAAGTGTCTTAATTCAAACTTTTTGAAGTTCACTTTCTGATTTGTGTTTTGTAAGGCAAGATGACTGTAAATCCTGTAACAAAAGGCGTACATTTTATATCAACACTAAATATTTGCCTTTACCTTTGTAAGATAACACGGGCTGGCAGCGGTGTAATTATCTAACATGAAAGATGTCAATGTAACCTCAAAACTTCAAGGCAATCTAAATTCTCAGCATTTTTACTGAAATATGTTTTTTTCTTTTGTTTCAGTAGCAGACTTTGGAGGCAGTCCCACCCCTCCAATCAGTGTGACACACAAACCAGAAGAAGACACATTTGGGGTACGTTTTACATTTTTTTAATGAGTTTCCAGACAAATGTGTTTCTCGAAAGAGAATGCAACAGAAAGGTGAAAAGTCGAACATAGCCAATAAGTGAAAAATTCATCTAGAAACGTAAGAATGTGTTGTAGGTTTATATACCCATGCTCCTTGCAGGGAGAATAGCTTTCCGGTTCTTTAATCATCAGTAGAAGCTTCATGTCCCCTTTCCCGACTTGTCTGTACTCTTTCTACTGTTGCTTAGAAGAATAATTTACTAAAAAGCAGTACTATCTAATTTTCGATTCTTGTGGCAAGATATGATGCATTCGAAGAACAGTCAAGCAAAGTACATTTCCAATGCTTAAGTAAATGGGGGGGTCTACTAATATAACACCTACTTACATATCAATAGTTTACCTCAACCCGTGACCAGACTCAGGGCCGGCTTTAGAGCTGGTAGTGCCCGGTGCGACAATGTTTGTTGGTGCCCCCCAAGGACCACCTCCACCATAGATTCCCTCACCACTACCCTTTACCAGTACCTCAGACGCCATAACCACTCTCTATCAGATGCATATATAGCACTCTCTGTCAGATGTTTATGTAGCACCACTCATACCAGTGTAGGTTGTCAGAGCACTTTGCATCACACACACATTACATAGAGACAATCAAGCATACGTGTGTAACTCAGCGTATAGGAAATGTTCCATTGGACAGAGGACTACAAGGTGTAGGAGTCACATGTCATCAATATTGATAGGCAGTATAGTTTAATAGTGCTTGGTCTAGAGAAGCACACTCAGAATTTGAAAAGGAACACAATAGTTGGGTGTTCTCTTTAATAATGAGAATAGATTTCTGCCCAAATTAATCCTTTTTCCAACATTAATCTTTGCTCAAACAGTACTTTGCAGCATGCATGCAGTTCTTTGATAAAAGTTAATAGTTCAGTACAGTAACAAAGTGCATAGAATGTGAATAGGTCAATGGGTTACTGCTGTTAAAAAAAGACATATTTTTTACTTGCCATTTATAAATTAAAATTATAAATTAGGATTTTAACTTATAAATTGCAAGTAACAAAATGATGTCTCTTTTGAAAGCAGTAACCCACTGACCGATTTACATTCAATGCACTTTGTAATCTGCTCGGCATTTGTTTTCTGCAACAGAAGTATTAACCCTCGGCACTACTTTATAGTGAGTCAAAACACCAATTAAGCAAAACTCGGATCTCTCTTCAGGAAAAACATTAATCACATGATTTTTTCCTGATATTTTTTTGTTCCCCATAAATTGCTGGAGGAAACGAATGCGGTAGCAGGTGCATTAAATTAATAATAAACTTGCAAACACAGCGCCCACCAGAAGCCAGCACACGGTGCGGTGGCACCGGTCGCACCGGTCGCACCGGTCGCACCGCCATAATATACCCCCTCTCTTGGTACGCATTTATTCACTTGAACAATGATGATATTTGATAATTTCCCCCTCTCCTTCCTTTAGTACAGCGGTGAATCCTGTTTGTTCTGTATTAGCTTTGTGCAGTGCTTTTCAATATGCTTGTCAATTCATATTTCAATGCTTTAACTAAATTGCCCAACTGCTGAGTGCCTCTCATTAAGCCAAGAGCTCCTCCAGTGAAGTTGTCATATCCCCATCTTCGTCCTTTAGTAAAATGGAAATGCCTGTTCATTATCCTACATTACCTTCGTGCAATACTTTTCAGACTTCTTGTCAATTCATATCTCAATGCTTCAGCTACATTGCCCCACTCCCAGTCAGTCTCTCTTGTTGCCAATGGCTTCCCCAATGCTACCAAAAAAAGCACTGCGTGCCCAATGAAATCCACGATGTTTGTGGTCATTTCGCTCTAATTGATCACCCACCTACTAGCAGAGCTACCTTTAGTCACCATTATGTCTATTGTTCCGTCACTCGCTCCAAACGTTATGGCTTGTTGACCCACTAAGTACTAAAATAGCGTGTAGTGTTCAGTATATCCACATAACTATGCACGAAAATATTTAGCATATTATTAAATTTCGATAGAACTTTTTTCACTAATCTTTGGTCATTCTGAAAACCTGCCCGGAATTTCTCAATCTTATGAGTCAATTGGTCGGCTCTAAATAACGCGATGACGGTATCACCTATGCCATATTCATACCTGGAAAATGCATAAGGCGATCAGTGAGTTTTCCAGATGGTGCTGGGAAGTACTGCAGCTCACGAGTCTTTAATGACATTCATCACATACTTGTGTATATTATATAACATTTTAATTGTGTGCTATAATGCAAAGTTCTGTTGAATTTAAATATTAAACAATACATTTCATACAGACACAATTTAGAATCTGCAGAACTGGTTATTGTGCCAGACATCCGACCATGTTATTATCATGCAGATTAGTCGAGTCATTAGCAGTAAGAAAGTAGACATCAAGTAGAGTTCTCAATTAATGCATTTTCGTACATGAGCCCTAAATAAAGTTACTCCCATCGACAACCGGAAAGAAGATTAAGAGCATTACCAATGGTGTTGTTTTAGAAATGTGAAAGGTGCAGAGGTTAATTGTGAAAAAAATCATTTTAGGGTGCAACCAACTAGTACATCAGTTGCATGGACCAATGAAGCCCAAGTTCCAATCAAGTCTGTGTGGAAAACATGCAAACGTGTTTGCGACCAGGGCTAAGCACTGTTCTTTACCTGACATCCCAAAAGGCAAGCTCGGTTCAACAGCTCCTTCTAAAAATATATGATAAGCGTTTCAAATTTAGTAGTTTAGCAAAAAGAAAACAATACAAAGCATAGAATAACACTTCTTTGAGAGGCAAAAGATTTATAGACACTTTAGGTATGTAGAAAGCCTACCTTTGGAAATTGAAAAGGTATTATGTTAAAAGATAACATCACACTTGCAACATGAAGTACAATTAAGAAAATACACACGAGGTAATGGGGTGAATGTAGCGTTGACATTTTTAAGAAAAGGCTATGGTTTAAAAAAAGATTGTGTCAGTATTGTGTATCTAATGCTGTCCCTAAAATGTGCGTCTCCAATTGGTAGAGTTGCTATAAACTCTAGTTCAGTATCAAAAGTAGGATTGTTAATATTTTCTTGCAAACTCTCAACCCCCAAACTTGCAGGAAGGCAACGTGGTGAGTTTTAGAATCAATGTGATGATATTTTGTTATCATACATCTTACAGTAAGTGGATATAAACAAGTGTAGCATAAAAGTAAACACAAGGTAAAAATCTAATTCTGTGCTAGAATATATCACCGAAAAAAAAAAGGGATCCTGAAGTCAAATAATCTTGTGAAAGAACAACGGATTTCACGAATCCATAAACTGTGATTCACCTTCACAGGGAAGCTCTGCTAGATAAAGATGGCTCGTGCTTCCCCATAGAGAAACAGGCACAAATAAATACCACTGCAAGATATAACAGTATGAAATAACTTACATGATTATTTAGGGTGACTTTAAGCCAACATTTCAAAACATGTGCTTTAGCTAACTAAATACATTTCTAGAATTGAAGAACACGTAATTAATGAGAGTCTGACATAAGGTACCACTAGCACGGTGCCCTAGAATGCTGATTGGAAGAGAAAATCCTCTACATCCATCCATATTTGCTAGAACACCTATTTCAAGGTTATTTATGAAGTTGCTGGACAATAATATTGGGACTATCTAACTTATGCTTAGCAGACTCGAGCATAAGCATTTACCCACACATAGATAAGCTTTGAGGAAGAGGGCCCTTTGAAATCAGCAAATTTATATCACCAGTGTATAAACTCTCAATATTATGTCATCAAACTACCAGGCAAGAATCTTACCTTGGTGAAGGAAAAGCACACCCTACGGCCATTAGAAAAGAAAAGATAAGCTGTGTCATGCAACGGAGTCACATGGGTCCCCATCTTAGCTTTCTAAATCCCTGCACTAAACCCACAAGCACCACATTTAGCAATTGATTCAGTCAACAACGAGTTAAAATATATCATGGGCTTCTTTTTAAGTATTAATTATTCCTTCATGTGCACATTTTACTAGTAATGAGTGAGGCCTAACCTAGTCAGGACTACTGTTGTGACAAACAGACTTCATTTTAATTAAATGCCAAATAATACCCTCACATGACAACTGCATGAGTTGTAAGCTCCATTAAAAATAATAAAGCCAGATTTTAAAGGAGGATGGAGAAATATTAATCTCCCTGCAGCTTTCATATTTTCACTCATTGAGTTGTGTCTTCTTACCCCAAAGCGCCTATATAAAATGACAGTTTGTTGCAATAATGTATACATTACTATCTGCCATGCCAGGATATGACTTAGTTTTTCTGTCATGATTGATTTGAGGGATTTCTATGTTGATTAGTCTCTTTTTGTATTTTTGGAAGGCATGCCACTTTCACACATTTGACCCAGCACTTCACTCTGTCAGACAGAGGGGGAATCATGTTTTCAGTGACAGCAGGCTGATCCTGGTAACTTCATGCACAGCCAGAGGGGACATCCATGTTCTGCCTTACTACATCATAGCTCTTTCAAGTAAAGAGAATGTGAAAAAAGAGCCAGAGGGTCATTGTTGTTAAACCAAACCATCTCCCACACAGGAGTGATAGGAATGATATGCTAGACAAAAGCAACTTGAAAACAACTATCAAAGTATTTCTGCTGTGTCAAATTGTTGTATAATTGGTGTTTGCAGTGTATCTTCTTTGCTCACCATAGCTAATAACACCAGCTTCAGGGGCACTTGGAAATTGGGAGGCCGCTAATATGATTCAGCTTAAACTTTGTAAACCTAATGGCTGTTTTCCTCGCTTGGAGACAGTGGAACCCAAAGGATGAAGATTATTTTGTGTTTCTTTTCCTTGGAAACTTCACCAATAATTTCAGGTTGTGTGTTGCACAAGTAGGGATACTTAGGCAAGGCATATACACCGTGACCCAAATAGTAATCAAATCCTGTGAATATTGCAAAATCAGTTTCTCATACAGGTTTGGAAAACCTGCAGTAACTTTTATAGGGACAGCTCCAAGAAAATTCTTTGCCCAGTTTGTCACAGTTGGTAGGCTCCCTTCTAGCTTCATCCAAAGCAACACCTATCAGAGCCCACATTAGAGCACTTCCATGATGGTCTAAAAGTGTTGTGGATGGTGCATTTATTGCAGTTTTATATACTGGATTTTTAATTTTCTCAATGCCACCGAGCCATTTCTTATTGTGGTCTCCGGTGGAGGTCCACTGATTGGTGAATAGTGAAAAACAGGTGATCAGTATGCAGTGTTTGTCCAGGTGATAAGCAAATATTTAACCTATATTTGATCTATTTAAGTAGTGTTTAATGCAGTGAGGAAGACTAATAGCAACAACACTCCTTTTTGGTCTTTGTAAATGGTAGTGAGCAGGGCTGGCATTAGGGCGGTGCGATCGGTGCCATCGCACTGGGCGCTGACTTGGGGTGAGGGCGCCATGTTTATTGTTTTAGAAGCAGCTCGTTCCTTGTTCCTTGTTACAGCAATAAAAATGTCAAGCTAACGCATCTGATTAACGTTCTTCCTGGAGAGAGACCGGAGCTTTGTCTAAGAAAAGTTGACCCGTAGTGCGGAGGGTTAATATGTCTGCTGCAAATAACGTGTCCCATTCATATAACAAAGTGCATAAAATATAAATTGGTCAATGGGTTTCCGTTTTTGTTGTTACTTGTAAAAGTTAAAATCCTAATATGTTAACTGTCATCAAAGAGCTGCATGCAAACTGCAAGGAATGTGTTAGAAGTATGTGTGTTTTTGCCACTCTTTTGTTATTCTTATAGTGCAAAAAGGGTTCATTTATGTATAAGTCAATTCTTAGTATTAAAGAAAACCCCTAACATTGGCATAACATTTAAAATTCTGAATTTGTGTTTTTCCAGACTAAGGACTCAGAAACTATACTGCCTACCAGAATGGATGACATGTTACTCCTACACCTTGTAGGCCTTTGTCATATGTAACATTTCCTATACACTCATTTACACATGTATGATTTTCTGTGCAATGTGTGTGTGATGTAAAGTGTTCTGACACCTTAAACTGGAGTGGCACAGTAAAAACTAAATTAATCTATGAGACCATGGTTATTGAGACTTGATGAGCACTGTCAAATGGTGGTAGTGTGGGAATCTGTGGCTGAGGTGGTCTTTGGGGGGACACCAATAAACATTGTTGCACAGGGCGCCACCAGTGCTAAAGACGGCCCTGGTAGTGAGACTCTCCTGTTTGATATTGAAAGATGGTGGATTATCATGAATCACTGCTCTATAAGTTACAGAGAAAAAACATCCAATGATTTTATATAAAACATGCACTATTAAAAACTTGACATCAAGAATGTAACAGATACCCAACAATTGTAACTTGAGTTTATGCTCCCTTGAGAAGAAGCAATGTTGTGTTTTTGGCCCTACCCTAGACTCAGTCACTGCATGGATAAAGGGAAGCAATTTGAGTCAGTGGATAGGCTATGGGGGTGGGAGGGTGCATAACGATATTAAACATTCACTCTGCCTGAACTCAGTCAAGCAGTGACATGGAATATAGTCAAAAAGGAGGGTGGAAAGCCTGCAAAGACCAGTATCATTAAACGTCCTGTCCCTTCAACATTGATTTCTGTGTTATGAAGAGAAATGTAAATGGAATACATGAAAGAAAGAAAGAATGAGTTGGACACATTATTGGTGATAGGAACTTAGAGAAGCCTACTTAGAACAAGCCAATTACTAAATTAGAGAATTTGCCCCAGATCATTGCACGGGCCTCCACTACAGAGCTGTTGACATAAATAGTCTTTTCTGGACTTTGTTATACAGATGTTAATGACCACTTCGAGTGACTCATTTCAGCCATTATCAAGTTGTACCTGTCGGAGACCTTTAATCTTCTTCATCATGAGTCTATGTTATCATATTTGTAGGAAATGGGAGGCTTTGATGGACTCTCCTGGGAAGGATTAGTACATTTCTGCATAGCAGGGTCTAGCATGTTGCCATGAGACACCTTTATCTGCCTTTGACCCTAGCCTTATTTGTGATCCATTAGGGTCCATATTTTTGCTTCTTCTCTTGAATATGTTAAGCCATTAGATGATGTGCTATGCGGAGGTGCTAAATTCATTGATATGGTGTTCTATATCTCATTCCTAACAGTTCCTGGCTACACTATAATTAACTACAACTTTGGTAAATGAGGCCACTGTAATAGAGATACATTAGTTAAGATTAGACTGCTGTTTGAAAAATGTTGTGGTCTCATATTTTATAGCCTGTTCTGGGGTTGAACAGGTCACACAAAGGCAGCACCCTTGATAATTAAAAGACTTACTTCTAGATTTATCTTTGTTTAAAATAACGTAATCATTTGATTTCATTTGGAGTGCAGGTTGTCAATCCCCTCATTCTAGTCTGTTTTTTCCAATAGCCATTTGATATTAAACAAGACACAGTGCAACTTTGTAATAATAATGGCATGCAGCTACTCCCTGTTCCCCACGTGCAAAGTTGGGTTGTTCATTCCGCTTATAGTTTTACATGCTGAATAGCTAATTAGGTATGAGGTACTCAAGGGTTTTACCGTACTGTCTCGAAACCCAGAATCTGCTGATCCCAGGTGTATGAATTAGACTCAATCAGATTATTGAATGCCATATATACAACAGTGAGTGTGTGCTTTCCAGTATGTATATTGTGGTGTTGGTCAATTGCTGAGATAAGCCTCTCAGTTTTAACATTTAAAGTCTAGTTTCTGTGATGTTCAAAGTTTGCCTGATGCCAGTTATGGAAAATTCTATCTGTGGTATGTGGGCTAGGGAGCCAGTGACTATAGATCTTAAGATGGTGTTCAAGTCCTCTAAGCATGGAAACTTTTCCCGGGCATAATTCTCTTCACCATTGAATCAATTTTCTACTATTTCTAAATGTTGTGAACCCCCTTTGTGCTGAAAAATGCTTTATATGAAGATTACAGGTGATGATATACATATGGGATGCCAAATGCAGCAAACAGCTTTCATCTAACTAGCTCCCTAGGCAACTTAATTGTGATAAGCTTTATTTGAGTAAATTGCGCAGGATCATTTCTCTTTGGGTATCCCTTTCTTACCCAGAGTTAATATATTGTTTTATCCTATATCTGCCTAGCCACAAATCTTCCATTTGCCTTGTCCTCAGTTAAAGCAAACATAAAATCTTAAAAAGATGATTGACTAGAAAAAGCATGAGTTGTAATTAACTCACTACTGGGTCACCACTAGTTATTTATGTAGAGTTGAATAAGCAACCACATCTTCTAATAATCCTTGAGTTAAGTCTTTCAAGAAATAAGGAATGTAAAGCTCAATTGTCAAGAAGCTGTATATATTTTCATAATGCTGTTGATACACTAGCACTTGACTCCAAAGAATACCAGGTGTGATCAGTTCCCTACATCAATTGTTATGTTTCTGTAGGTGCCAAATGTCTGAAAAGACAATTCAAATGTTTGGTAGTGATCTGCATTTGAGCCATGGAACAGATGCTCACATTTCCCATTCCCTCAATCATATTCCAATCACTTGGTGGAACTGTGGAAGACATGGGGTTGAAAGTTGATTTTCAATACCATGTTGGCTGGTATATTTAAGAAGTAGCCTATTTTGGGAATAATAACCAACATGTTTTGGACTGATACTGCTGCTTGCTTTTGCTCTGTACAATGGGACACTGCTAACCAGGCCCCACTGCATGTGCTCTCAACCTTAAACATTTCAAAATTGGCATATTTTATGCACCAATTAGTTTCTCACATATGATACAAAGTATACACAATGCCTGTGGGATAAATGTCACTAGTAAGCTGCAGCAAATATTATGCCACCACTAAAGTGAGAATGCAAAGCCGGACTTTAGTCCTTCCCCTGCAGCCTGGGTGTACAGTTTTAGAACTGCCAATTCAAGTGAGCCAAATCAAAAACTTTTGCCAGGGATAACCCTTCCATTTTAATGCTTAAAAGTCACTGCTAAGCAGGCTGTAAATGCCCATAGAGCAGAGTGCATGGTGCGTAAAAAGGACATGTATATTTTATGGAACATGTTCCGTCTAGGAAAAATGCTCAAAGTCCTTTTTCACTGCGGCAAGACTGGCTTTCCCATAGGAAAGTAATAGGTTAAATTATAACAACTTATAAAGCTTGAAAAATATTCCATGGACTTAATGGTCAAGTCATAGTTTATAGTACTATTGTGAAATGGCAGTGTTAAAAAGTTGTCATTTTTCTGCCTAATACAAATGTGCCTTTCTGCTAGGTTTCAAAGCCATCTGACTGTTGATGGCTCCCCTGTGGTAATATGCGTATTGCTCCAAAACTTTGGACAAAGAGCTTGGGTGAAGGGAGATGTTTTTCCTGCCTTAGCAGGATTGCCTGAGGGCTGTACCCAGTCCCGTCCTGAGGTTCATGGGATGCCTAACCTGTTACTGGCAGATGTAGCTCACAACTAGGCCTGCCTTCCTAGTCAGTTATTCTCCAAACCCAGAGGGAGACTAGGCTACCCCAGAATTGCTTTGTAGTGACCACAAGGGGGGGTTTGCCCATTATCATATGCACAACTCTTGGTGGGTTCACTGCACAGAGGAAGAAACACACAGGAAGAGGTGTAAATGTGAGTAGGGTCATCCTAGGAAATTTGACCCCATTAGTTTGGGAATGACCAGGAGTTTCCCACACCCACAGGCTCACACATGGCATAAATGTGGCACCCCCAGGACTTATCTCAGAACACCTCTGTAACTGTGTAATACACCTGCTGTTGTGTCCTGTGAGGAGAGTCCTAAGGACTGGACCTGCTACCACTTGTAATTAGTGCTGTGAAGTGAAATCCAAGGTTCAGTTGGATGGCCTCTTGTTAAACTTCGGAAACCCAAAGGCTTTGAGGAGCCCACTTCCTGAAGGGCCCAGCTAACCAGTTCCAAAGGGACCTGCCACGGACCCTGTTAGTGGCTGCAATGGAGTGAGTCCTGACCCCTAAGCCGTCTCCCTAAGGACCTGTGACTCTCAGATAAGTGTCAGACTGTAGTCCTGCCTGATCCAAAAAGCTGGTACTTTTTCATGGATTTTTGCCGGGAGCAATGACGGAAGACTGAGATTAACCTGCCAAGCCCATTCATTAAAGGTGTACTGACTTTGCCATAGCTCCCACTATATTCTTCCACACTTTCCATTATAAACCAATGGGGTACCCCAAACGGCCATAGGACCTGGGCATAATCCAATACAAAAAAAAATTGTTCCTAATGGCTATAATAAAAAAATATTTAATATTGTAATAGCATTAAACATAATCCATATGTAAGAGAGGGAGAGAAGAAAACACAATGGAACACGTTTTTATGAAAGTCAATTCAGTTCTTTACATTTATATATTATTCTCAAAAAGTTAATTAGTATACAATCAATGCTAAAAGGTTGCTCAGATGGGTGAATATAAAAGTGCTTGTAGAAGTGCTCAAGTGATGTGAAGTGGTAGAAAGGAAAAATCAAATGATTATAACAATATAACGGAACCGTGTTACTACGGTAAACTTTTGAAATGCCTGTCTAGAGAATAGTCTCACATGTTGTACTTGCACATTTCACACTGTGCCACTGAATCCAAGCTATACCTCTCTGGTGAGCCATAACTAGTGTGAAACCAGTCTTGGTTTTCTTATATTACGATTCAGGGAGAACCTGGCCTGGCTGTTCGGGCCGCACTCTTCCCATCCAAGCAGGGTCAAGACTGATTTGCAGGGTCAAACTGAGGTGGCATGGTTTGCAAAATAATGATGTAGTGGAATTCAGCCCCCAGTCACCCAGTAATTACTAGTGGTTAATTCAATCATTCTTTCCATCACTTTTTGTATACTATAGTGTGTCACCCTAAGAGGGACTGATATGCCAGGACACGGGTCTTGTACACACTCTCTCATTGGAACCAACCTATACTTGGCTGATTATCCCTAACTAGGGCAAAACCAGTCTTGGGTAGCATGTGTTCCGGTTCAGGGAGGAGCTGGACTGTTCCCCTTGAAGCAGGGTCTAGGGTTATTTGCATATTCATTGTGTGCAAAATAACCATGGACTGTGATGAGGACCTGTGTAATTACCTGTGGCTGAGATTTATTTCAAGAATTCCATCCATCACTTTTTTTTGCTTATTATGAGAGCCATAAAATGCAAAAGGACTCATGGTTCAGAGACGTCGCAGCTGTCTAAAGAGGACTAGACCCTGCAGGACACCATGCTGGATAATGACCTGGTTTCCACAAGTCTGCCCCGAGGAGTTAGGGACTGTAGGGCTAATCATATGAGCCTTGCTTAGTAGTGGGAAACTAAGACTGAAGGTAGAGCCCTTGACTGAGACAACTGAATTGGTGAATCCACCCTCAAAATCATTACAATCAGTTCAAAGTTACACCTAGATCCCAACACACTACAAATATTTGCTTTTCCATAGTCTGCCTTTTACCATACAACTTTAAATATCATGTCTCTGGCTCCTCTTAACCTATTGTAATAAGCTTGTTTTCTAAATTGATTTGCTAATTTTGTTATGTTGTATTCCTTTCTTTAAAATATTTGGTATTTCTTCAACTTAGTAAGCACTTCCCTAGGTATTGCCTGCTGCTGGTGCTATAGTTACCATGGGTTCGGCAGAGATTATCTCATAACCGTCTTTTTACCTAACCAGAACAGGTTTATTGAATTGGTAGGTGTTAGAAATTGGATTTCTGGTTGGCTGAGGTATGCACCCAGGCTAGGCAGGAACCACCATTCTAGTCAGGGTAAGCTAGATAGACAGACTTCAGACTTATCTGAAGTGGCAATGTGTAAAGTATTTGTACACACACAAACACACACACTCTAACACAATGAATACACCAAAAAAGACTCCACACATGTATAGAACAATAGAGAATATTTATCTGAGCAAACTGAGACCAAAATGAGTAGTAGTCGAGCTATGAATTTTTAAAGATTAAATGCAAAAGTAGTGCTTAGAAGACACTTGTGGAGAAAAGGTTACTTGAAGGCATGAGGGACCGGTGAAATTCTAAAGTTCAGGCTGACCCCAATTGTCAGCAGGCAGGCTATAGGAACCAGACCTGTCCCGCTGATTAAATACCCTGAATGGAGCTTTTGTCAACGTCAAAAATCTACTGTGTGGTTGTCGAGCCGCACAAAGTGGGTCCCGAGTCGTTGTCAATCTCAGTTAAAGTGAATACAATGTGTCCTCGTTGAGCCACACAGAGCGTTGTCCTAGAGCCACCCAGACTGTGGAACAGATGTCATTGGGCAGCCTTTTCGTCGAAGGGCTATACAGCTGAATTTCTCAGTTGATGTAATGCATCAGTGTTTGATGAAAAAAGATGCAGAACTGACTTCTGAGGCCCAGGGCTTGGCGGGTACACCTAAGGAAAGCAGTCCTTCCAGAAAAACAGTCCAGTTGAGTCCCTTACGCAGCACAGCAGTCCTTCTGAAAGAGGTTCATTTCAAGATTGGGAAGTAGCTGATTAGAGTGTCAGCGACCCAGTAATCATACCCCATAATGCCTTGGATGTAGGGGGTGACTTAAAAGGATCTCTCTGAGGTGTGCAAGGATCCCTTTTAACCCGGTCCTATCTACCAGGCTAACCCTGGGAGGTCAATCAGTGCTTTGTGTGTGGACAGGACACTACCTATTGCAGTCTCAGCACCTCCCATTCCTCCAGACTCAGGAAGATCCATCAGAATACAGATGAATGCAGATGAGTGCTCAGATTGCAGGTGAGCCTCACCTTGCTGTGTTTGTGGCTGTCTAGAGAGAATGCACAAAGTGTAGCTGTCACCCAGCCCAGATCTATATTGGAGACAGGCTGTCCGGCAGAAGGAATAGTAAGTGCAGAGAAATGTCCACTTTCTAAAAGTGGCATTTCTAAAATAGTAATGGTACATCCAACTCTCCCAGTAAGGAGGATTTATTATTACCAATCCAAACATATCAAACATAAAAAAGCTACTCCACTCTATCAGCAATTACAGCTTAAATGTTTATTAAGCAATGCCCAATGCTGGCCTATGAGAGGGGTAGGCCTCACAGTAGTGATAAATGATATAGGCTGTTTGTTACTACCAGGACTGGCTAAACATAAAGGTGCATGACTTGGTAAGTAGTTGTAAATTCCAAGTCAAAGTGGCAGTAAACTGCACACATAGGCACTGCGGTGGCAGGTCTGAGACAGTTTTGAAAGGCTGCTTCTGTGGGTGACACAATCACTGCTGCAGCCGACTAGTAGCATTTGAAGTACAGGCCCTGGTTTTATGGTATACCACTAAACAAGCGACTTACCAGGGCAACAAGTATGCAAATCAGGTATGGTAAGAGTAAGACCTCCAACCCTCGGTCTAGGTCCACTCTCTTCCCGCAACTCCGCTGTGCCGTCTCTTGCCTCCTTGGGAGGTTCGAGGCTGCTGCCCGCTCCTACGCCTGCTGCCCACTCCAACTGGGACCAGACTGCCTCCAACCACCGTAACCTTTCTTACCTGTTTTTTTTTCTTAATTTTTCCCTGTTGTGCCACTGTTATTGTGCCTATCTGTGTCTTGCTCTAATTCCACCACTGTTTTTATTTTCTTGTGCCTGCCTGTTCCTTTTGCCTTTCACCACTGCTGCCCTTGCGGCCCCTCCCCCCCTTAATTCCCCCCAGAATTCCCCCGCTCCCGCCTCCCAGCTTCTCCCACCTCCCCTACTTAATGGCGGCCGCTGCGCAGTCGCGCGCAGTGGTCGTGCCAAAATACGCACCAAAGGCAAGCCTGTCTGTGTCCATCCGTGACCTGATCGCGGCCAGTGCCAGGAACCCTTGACCTCCCTCTACCCATAGCTACAACACCACCACCCTCTTCGCACTCAACCCTAGAAGACTTAGAGAATGCCAACAGGCCACGCTGAACAGGACCCACGGGCAGTTCTCCTGCCTCCACTGCGGCCAAACCCTTACCGCCAACCCAGCCTCCAACACTGCCAACGCCAGCATTGGCGACACCCTAAAATGCATTCTCCTCAATGCACGCTCCGTACACAAACATGCCACGGAAATCTGCACCCGAAATCACCTTCTTCACAGAGACCTAGACCAACGCATCCTCCGCCCCCGACATCAGCACCGCCATCCCAGATGGATACAAGATCCAGAGGAAAGACCGACCCAACCACCCAGGAGGGGGCCTCGCCATCCCCCACAAGAGCTCCCTCCGCCTCACCACCTACAGTGAAACCTTCCCCTCTGCCGAACACCTGCACTTCCAAATCCAGACTACCCCCAAAGCCACACTCTGAGGAACCTCGTCTACAGACCTCCCAGCCCCCGAACATCCTTCGCCACCACCATCACTGACTTTATTGCACCCCACGCCTTTGCCTCAACAAAGTACATACTCATTGCAGACCTGAACTTCCACCTCAACAACTCATCAACACACTGACCCACAGAGCAGGGCACACCCATGACCCCATCTTCGTGGCAGGAAACAGCATCCAATTCAGCCACACAACGCAGCGGCCATGGACCGACCACCTCTGCGTTCACTTCGCCATCAACAAACCCAAGGCACCCAAAGCAGCCTCACGCCTACCACAAAGCAACTGGAGCAAGGTTACCAACTAGCAAGTTAACTCCACCCTCACCCGAGACAACCACACCTGGGCACCCGATGCAAACGAAGCAGCCAGAGAACTCCACTCCTGGATCTCCAACTGTGCAGACGAGCTCGCCCCGCCACGCAACCCAGACAGTCAATGCCCCAGGAAAGCCGCCTGGTTCACCACTGCTCTCCAAGAAGCCAGAAGCACCTGCAGACACCTGGAGAAGAACTGGAGAAACACCAAGACAACCAAAAACCACACCATCCACAAGGACGTCATGACGGACTACCACAACCAGATCAGGGCCACCAAGAGGAACTTCATCCACAACAAAACCCTGGCCAACTCCACCAACTCCAAGGAACTTTTCAGTGTCTTTCAAAATTTCACCAACCCAGGCAGCAAAGCCACAGACATCACCCCATCCCAAGACCTCCGCGATAAGCTTGGAACCTACTTCCACCTCAAGATGAAAATCCTCTATGACAACTTCATCAACCATCCACCAGGAGCCACAGACGGCCCCGCCCTCAGAAACACCAGCCAGCCCATCATCTCCCACTGGATACTGATCATGGTCGAAGACACCGCCTCAACCATGAAAAGCATCCACTCGGGGGCCCCCACGACCCCTTCCCTCCTCACATCTACTACAGAGCTGTGCCCACCATTGCACCAGAACTACAATGCACCATTAACACCACCTTCAAAACAGGTACCTTCCCAGATGACTGGAAGCGCGCAGAAGTCAGACCCCAGCTCAAGAAGCCCACAGCTGACCCCACCGACCTCAAGAACTATCGGCCCATCTTGCTCCTCCCCTTCACAGCCAAAGTTGCAGAGAAAACAGTCAACAGGAAATTGACACGATTCATTGAAGAAAATGCTGCCTCGACCCATCCCAATCGGATTCCAAAGCAACCACAGCACAGAGACTGCCCTACTCGCCACCACAGTCGACATCCGCACCCTCCTGGACGAAGGCTACTCCACAGCCCTCATCCTACTCGACCTATCAGTTGCCTTCGACACCATCTACCACCGCACACTAGTCGTCAGACTACACGAGGCAGGAGTACAAGGAACAGCCCAGGACTGGATCTGATCCTTCCTCACCGGAAGAAGCCAAAGGATCACACTCCCACCCTTCCTCTCTGACCCCACGAAAATCACCTGCGGAATCCCACAGGGTTTATCATTGAGTGCCACTCTCTTTAACATCTACATGGCCCCCTCGCAGCCATCGTCCGATTACACAGCCTCAATATCGTATCCTATGCCGAAGACACCCAGCTCATCCTCTCCCTCACCAAAGACCCCACCACTGCCAAACTCTACTTCCAGAAAGGAATGCAAGACGTCGCTGTCTGGATGACCAACAGCTGCCTGAAGCTCAATGACAAGAAGACAGAAGTCCTCGTCTTCTGTACCACCCCTTCTGCATGGGACAGCACCTGGTGGCCGACCGCCCTCAGACCACGCCAAGAACCTCGGCATAGTACTCGACTCATCACTCACCATGAACCGACAGGTCAACGCCGTCACCTCCAGCTGCTTCAACACCCTCCCCATTGTCCGCAAGATCTTCAAGTGGATCTCCCCTGAGTGAATACAGTCTCCCACGCACTCATCACCAGCAGACTGGACTATGGAAATGCACTCTACGCCGGCATCAACAAGTCCCTACTCCGCAAACTCCAGACAATACAGAACACCATCGCAAGACTCGTCTTCGGCATCCCCCAACATGAAAACATCAGCCAACACCTACAAAGTCTTCACTGGCTCCCGTGGAGAAAAGAGTAATGTTCAAAATCCTCACTCATGCCTACAAATGCCTACACAACAACAGACCCAAATACCTTAACGACAGAAGCAACTTCCATGTACCCAAAAGAAAACTCCAATCTTCCAACCTCGCACTGACCGAAACCCCGCGCATCCACAGAGCCAGAGCAGGCATAAGATCGTCCATTCACATTGCAGCCAAGACCTGGAATGAGCTACCGGCAGACATCTGACGGGCCCCCCTCCCTGAACACCATCAGAAAGACCCTCAAGAAAGGCTCTTCGGCTAAACAGATCTGCAGACCCCCTCCCTCAGCGCCTTGAGACCCTAACGGGTGAGTAGCACGTTTACAATTTCCTGATTGATTGGCTTACACCAATGTCATCATGTTTAGGGGAAAAGTACATGCACTTTAGTTCTGGTTAGCAGTGGTAGATTGCTTAGAGTCCTATGGACAACAAAAAGAATCAGCAAAAATGGGAGGCAAAAGGCAAAATGTTGGTGTAAAGACCACCCTAAGAATGACAGGTCTAACAGTAGGGGTACCATTTCCCAAAAATATGAATCCCATTTCTTTTGTCCATGCTATTTACATCAGAATATAGGAACAAATACATATTTCTGGATAATGTAATGATGGTCATAAGAATAGTGGCTTCTTCACTGTGTCTCATTTGTTTGGTGCTCACACATTACTTTATATTGTGTAGGACTGTATATATGTTTTCACATCTTGGCATTTAAAGAGTGAAACCTAATGAGAAAGAACTGAGGGCTGTACCCAGCAGAGGTGATGGAAAAATATATAATTTCTTGCAAATAGGCGGAATTAATACATTTTCAATTATATAGTGACATGACACTTCACACACACATATTCACATTCCACATATTTACAATATTATACACAGAGAGCTAGTGATTTGCCCACAATTGTGTTAGCCACTTGATCATATCCAATCTATGTAATTGCAAAGTTGAAGAGTAGGCAGCAGATTTGTACAGTTGAACAAGCCATCACTTGTAGAGGATTGGGAAATTGAATTTTTAATTGCATCTAAAATATCTTCTATATTTGCTAAACAGATGGATTCTAAGACGTTAGCCATCTTTATTATGGCCAATTGTTAACTTAAATGAATACAAACACATACAAATTCAAGGCGAATTCATCAATTATGGTTTGCTATGCACTCCTTCCATTCACACGATGTACAGCTGAGGTTTAAATAGATTAAACCAGATAAACCATCAAGAATTAGCTAGCCAATATGTGAAGTCAAAGTCTAGATACAACAGGAGTAGTTCAAAGTAGAATGCTTATTGAAGTAACAGGAACAGAAGTAATCTGCTTCAAAAGGCCCAGGAGAAAATCCATAAATGACAATAATTTCAAGCACAAACAGTATACATTCCATTTGAGAATATTAAATGAACCAATAAGACAAGATCTAAACATTGCATCATAACTCTTATAAACACACATATACAGTAAGAGGCAGGCTGTAAAGGATGCTACACAATATCATCATTTGGAGCTCATTTTATGCTTGCTATTTTTAATAACAATGTTAGTGAGCAGTGTGTGAATGTGCATTCCAAAACTACAAATGTGTTTACTTTAACAACTACATTATTCAAACCATATCATTACTCAGAGTAGTCATAAAATTGGAAAACTATGATTTTAAATAAAGCAGTGCAGTAGAAATGTTGGTACACTTAGGGGCCTTTATTTTGGCATTACCATGGCAGTGCCTCTAAAAATAGGCACGGTAATGGGAATGCCAAAAAGTTTTCCTGCACGGCATGGACTTTTTAGTCCATGCCGTGCAGGAAAACTGGTCTGCATGGACACAGGGTGGCACATGTCCTGCCCCACTGTATGCATCCACAGGGTGCAGAGGCACCAGAGATCCCTGAAGTGTACCATTTGTTTCCTCTTCACCAGGTTTGACATGGAGGAGGAACTGCCATTTAAGTCCGGCGGAGAGGAAACTCCTAATATGGATGCGTCTCCACCGCCACAACACAGCCAGGGACTGGCGGTTCCCTGGCCGCTGCTGCAGAGCTGTGGTGGTCACACTGTTCAACTCATAATAGTGCAGTGGGGAGGCCACCACCATTGCACCCCTGTGTGTCTAGCAGTTTGTGAACTGCCAGACTCGTAGTCAGCCCCTTAATGTCCTGGAGTAGCACAAGTAGCTACTTGTATTCCTGCACAATCGACTGGAGTTTTCTGAATTGAAGGGTCTATTAACTAGTGGTGTGAATATTTTGTGACTTCCAAATATATTAATATGCAGATTTTTGTCTTAGGATTGATTTGCATATGTATTCATATTGTAGTAAAATGAAATGTTGCCTCATTTCTCACATTCTTAAATGGAATGACTTCACATGAGAAAAGGAGACTTAAAAATGTACAATCAGAATCGAATGTCATCACTGTCTTATTTTTATGTAGATAGAGATTAATATGAACTTTGCTACCATTTTACGTGCTGCAATTGAACATTCTTTTTACCTAATTTAATGGTACTTGTTTTATCAATATTGTAAGAAAGGACGGAATTGGATTACCGGTATTTAAACTATTGATGTTCAAGCCACACAGAAGTATCAGCAGTGACTACTTACCTGTAAGGGCTAGATACATTGTGATCTTTATTTGCATTCCAAAGACAAAATTGAGTTCTGTCAATACTATGGAGTTAGATAATTATATAATGTTGCAAGAATTGTATATGGTGTGTACATATATATAATGCCAAAGTAATTTTGTATACAGTAACATTCATTGCATTCTTTATTTCTCATTCTCCTATTTTGCTACTGCTGAGTAGACTTTGGTAGTATGAAATTATTTGCAAGAGACACATACTCCACTAATTTGAAGAAATAAATCTAAAGATGATGAGTCTGCTAATGAAAGCAATGAAAATTTACTATGCAGTGGATGAGTGAGATTTCAGATTCACAAGAGGCTCAGTTTTCCTTTTCATGCTGGCTTTAAAAAGATTTTGTCCGGGTGTCCTCCTGTGAACAAGCATTGATTATAAATCTATTAGCAGTCCTTTAAAGAACAATATTTGCATGCCATTCTTTTATCTTTTCCGAAATGTTCTCATTCAAAAGATTTAAACTCCAGTAAGATTTTTCTTTTGAATTTCCTTTCATTTTTCATCAGAAAGATGGCATTGAATAACACTTCGCAGTTTCTTCTTTTGAGTACAGAATGTTGGTGTGTGTGTGTGTGGGGGGGGGAGGGTGACGTATTATTTTTGCACCTGTGAATACATTATATTTCCCAGAGAACAATAAGTTGAGTTATTTTAAAGCGTTTCATTTATTTTGATCACAATTATTCCTACTGAACCGTTGTATTCTTTCCAGCCACCAAGACACTTATCAAGGATTGTAATTTAAGTGTGCATAATATTAATTTAGGGCACACATGTGTTTCTTTTTTTTAACATAATTAGCAATATTAATAAAGCACAATGTTTAGTCAAAAACAATGCAAGAGATTTGAAACAGTTCTGCATCAGGACCACTGAAAGATTGGTGAGCAAATTAATTAAGATCTGCTACAATTCACGGAGAAACAAGAAATCCACACAACCCAAGGCACTGAGGAAATGCACATGTGTCACATGTGGAAAGAATGGAAATATCGTCCAAAACCAGTTTTGAAATCCGATCTCCAGCAAAAGAAAAAACTGGGTGCCCTCCAACAAGTGCAAAAAGCACTTCAAAATACATACAATGTAGCATTGGGGAACAGAGACTTCATAGTCAACCTTTCGGACTTTGAGCCAAATGTACAAAGATTAGGGAGTGCAGTTCCTAATTGCAAATCTGTAAGAATTGCAAATAGGAAATTGAAATTCCTAATGTACAAAAACATAAAAGATTACAATAGCGATTCCTAGAGTGTCGCAAATAGACCTATCTCAAGAATATTAATGAGGTAGGTCGCAGTTTGCGACCCATTAGGAATAGCAGCCATCACAGGAATGGGTGTTGCTGGGGACAGCAGACCACAATGTCTATGACTGCTTTTAAATAAATTAATATCCTTTCTTTTAATGCAGCCCATTTTCCTTCAAGGAAAACGGAATTCGTTACAAAAAAAGAAAATTAAATTGCTCAGTTTCATTTTCTAACGGCAGGCAGTGGTCTGTGCCACCATTGCCTGCTCTCAATAAATATTCTCATATTAGAATGCTTACTACCTCCTTTGAAGTATCTGTAAAAAATAAATGTTTTGCGACTGTAATTCAGATGCAAAACATTCCTCGATACCACTGCAATTCGGCATTAAGAGAGGGATGCCCTAACATGCCATTTCCAAATACCAATTGACTAAACCAAATTGTGATTCATTAAAATGTATATGTACATTAGAAATTGATTTTTTGTGGTCACAAACAGGCCGATTCTATGAACCAGTCCGTTTCTGGCCGCAAAAATGTTTTGTACATATGCCCCCAAATCACAGAACAGACAGAAGTAATAGAAGTCGAACAAAGCATCAATGGAACTTTGTGTGTTTGAGAGTAAACATTAATTAATTTCCAACTAGACCAAAGAAAGAAGGCGCTGCTTGAAATTTGATCAATAAATCAAAAACTTCAGATACAGGGTCACATTCATTTACACTCATTAAGATGTTTGCGTATTACTGTTTTTAAAATTTTTGATTATTACAACCATAGCAAAATATAACTGCAGATTTTGCAGTATTCAATACAGCCATCAAGTTCAACACTCTGAAACACAAGCAACATATTATTTTGAATTACATTTATGTTAAATATTACAAAAAGTGGGCTTGGTTTGTCAAAGTAGAGAGACCAACTGAATGTCTCTTCAGTCTTAGGCCACAGAGGAGCTCCAGAGGAGAATTACATGGCAGTGACCTGTGGAACTAAAAACTCCATAAACCAGGAAACATCCTTAACAAAGCAGGCTCAACCATGCATGCCATTTTCCCACAAGTCAAGCCACTCTTGCCTTTACCCCGCATAAGCATTAACAATGCATGTGTGGTTAAGGCAATGTGAGGTCTAGGTGCAGAGCGGATGGGTGGACACAGGAAGACAGGAAGAGGAAGGATTGGGAGAGGACGCAATAAGTTAAGTGGGGCTGGGGTCAGGTCTTAGAGAGGTGGGGTGTCGGTTTTAGGGCTGTGAGCAGTTTTAGGGCACTGGGCGGGGGGACTGAATCAGGGTACTTTATGGGTGTAGAAGACAGTTTTTTAGGGCTCAGGGTGGGGTGGCTGGTGTCAGGGTCGTTTTTAGGGTGTGGGGTCAGTTTGTAGGGCTCAGGGCCAGGTTGGGGAATAGGGACAGTATTAAGGGCTGGGGCACTTTTAGGCCTCAGAGTGGGGGCTGGGGGCTGGGTTGGGGTACTTTACAGATTTAGGGGAAAATTTATAGGGCTCAGGCTGGGGGTACTGGTGTTGAGGTAGTTTTTTAGGTGTGGGGTTAATTTTTAGGGCTCAGGGTGGGGATGGGGATGGGGGCAGATTTAGGCCTCAGGTCGGGGGGCTGGGTGAGGGTAGTTTACTGATATAGGGACCAGTTTTTAGGAATCAGGGAGGGAGGGCTGGTGTCAGGGTAGTTTTAGGGTGTGGATCAGTTTGTAGGGCTCATGGTGGGGCCAGTGAAGCGACAGTTTTCAGGGCTGGGGTCAGTTTTAGGCCTCAGGATGGGAGGGCTGGATCAGGGTAACTTACAAGGCTAGGGGTCAGGTTTTAGCGCTCAGGGTAGGGGGACTGGGGTTGGGGTAGCTTTTAGACCATGGTGACAGTTTTTAGGGCTAAGGCCGGGGGGGAGGGAATGGGACAGTTTTAAGGGCCAGGGCAGTTTTAGGCCTTAGGGCGGAGGTGCTGGGCTGGGGTACATTACAGGTGTAAGGGACAGTTTTTACGGCTCTGGGTGGGGACTGGGTTTGGGTTAGTCTTTAGAGTGTGGGGTTAGTTTTTAGGACTCAGGGCATGACGGTGGGAAAGGAACAGTTTTCAGGGGTAGGGGTATGATCTTAAGCCACATTTCTCTTTACCAATCATGTCTTTAGAACAAATTTGCAATGTAAAGGCATGCAAGGTAAAGGCATGTGTGGTAAAGATCATGTGGTTCAGGCAAGTGTTGTTCAGGCATGCGTTATTCCATCATACAACCCCATAAACCAGGCTAATGTGCAAACTAATGCCCAGGGACCTTTCAGGACAAAGAAAAAATATCAAGAACTGACCAACCTCACACTCGGTTTCGATATATGAAAGCTTGTGGACGTTTTCTTATGAACTTGAAATCGAGAGGGTCAATTTCAGGAGCATAAGAATAATTTTAGACACAAGTTAGGTTATAAGACCCAATTACTAATTATTCAACATTATCCAATGTATCATGCAACTCATCCCCATGACTAATTTAGATCGGACCTACTGCAAGTTCACTCCACATATTGCTGTTGTACACCACCAATGTTGTGCAATCCTATATCTGTACAACTCGTGTTGTGGCTCACAGAAATACTTTCATAATTAAACACTTCATGGTATGACATTCAATACTTTCTATTTCTGGATTGAAGGATGGGTATAATTACTTTCAAGTACCTTAGGTCTCAATTACTATACATAGTCTTTGGGTAAAATTTCAGTCCTTGATTTATATTTTAGTGAAAACATCCGAACTTTATTTCATGCAAGGATCGCTTGTACCTCATTTTTGTTTTTCTCAAACATAAGTACATGAACGGCGTCTTTGAATCTATGTCATGCTAAGTACAGTTATTACTAAAAATAATATTCTTCCACAAATGTACGTGTTTTAATTAATAATTAATGTAAGTAAAAACTAAATTAGTATCAATGACAAATTTATAAATTAATTATGACTGCAAAAACTTAACACTGTGATAATTATAAAATCTTTCAATTTTATGTTCTTTAATAGGTATCCATAGCTGTTGGACTTGCAGCTTTTGCTTGTGTCCTGTTGGTGGTGCTCTTCATAGTGATTAATAAATATGGTAGACGGTCGAAATTTGGAATGAAAGGTAGGCAAAACGTGTATTTACCTTAACAGGCAATTGACAGGATTGTTTCAAGTACTAAGAAGAGTTAACATTAGCTCTTTGGATCTAGCAAGACATAAAGAAAAGTAAATAAAATGACGTCTATGGAGATGGGAGGGTATAAGGACATTACAAGAAGCATGAGTAAAACAAAAGGGAAACCAAGAACACAAATACATGTAAACTGAGGATCAGGGTAACAATTTGAGTAACATATTGTTCAATTGTATTCTAGGGTGAACTTTTTCATTCGTGTTCTTTGCAATTTTTATGAAGTTCAATTTGACTGGCTAAAATGTTTCAGGACTGCAGTCCCTGTTTTATAACCTAATTTGCCTGTAAGTGAAGGCTGGTGCCATGCATTTCCTTGTGGTGTGTCAAGGTTTTTCCTAGTATTTTGAGACTAGCCTTTCTTTGAACATTTGAGAACATTACACATGACATGCAAGTGGCTTCATTGTGATGAGTCATGTCCTTAAAGTAAGTAACAGGTTGTGAAATCTTTGTAGATCTTTAGGCAATGCTTTTAATTCAGGATGCCCATTGTTGACATTGATTGACTTAAGACAGCTTATGGAACATAACAAGTATACTTATAAAAAAACATGTCAGCTAAAATTAGAACAATATAGTTTGTCCTAGCCTGGTTACTAAACCGTTTCTTACACCTTGTCTTGGGGACATATGCAAATGAAGCTGTGATTGAATGGTGCTGCAATATTCAGGATCTCAAGGGAAAAGCCCAGGAAAATGGCCTTTAAGTGTATCCTCGATGCTGAAACTTGCTTTGAGAGAAAACATGTCCTAAGTGAGGCACTAACTTCTGCATACAACATATTGAAAGGGAGTGGAAATATCTGTTTGAACAGCTTCCCTGAAACATGTCTAGCGGAGTAAAAATAAGTCTCAACAAGTTTTAAGATGGACATATCTCACATGCCTCTTGGTGGGATTATATCCTATGATAAAAACTTTTATTACCTTTCTGACACAAACCAGTCCACCAGCATGCTTTCTGTCTGTCCGACAAACTACTGTGTGACATGTCCTCACATAGGGTATGTTCTTCGTTGGTGTAAGAGCATGAGAACCAGATGATATAGGCAGGGCTCTTTCTTCCAAGTAAATTTGCTACTAAAGTTGACAATGTGTCCTATATTTTCAAAATGAATTATGAAACTAATAGCGGATTTTGAGTAAAGCCTTAAAAGGCACTATACAAAATTTGGTAGAAAAGCAGTCTAATTGTGAAACACTATCCTTCAGTTAGTGAGATACATCAAGGAGAAATCCTCAAGGCAAGTTTCTTATTTCCCTGGGTGCACTGGGGCAAACCTATCGTGGTCGAAAGAGCTACATTGTGTTTAAAGGCTGTAACGTCCTCATGGGGGGGGAGCGTTTACATATAAAGATTTTCTGTAGAGGAAGTACTTCTACATCATGTAAATGTATGAATCAGCCACACGATGGGTGGCATACGAGATTACTTACATAGAAATCTCAGTGAAATAGACAATACCTTTTTAAAGCATCACCAAAGTATGCTTCAATAAAAACCTTCTGCTAAATTGTACATCTATGATGCTTTTGTTTTTTTTAGTTCATGGAAATGGTAGCAGCAAATGCGAACCTGTCTTGAGAGCTGAGACATTATGCCATGTTTTAGAAGTAAATTTGGTTTAAGAAGAAAACATTATCATTGTTATCAGGGATGCACTCAGTCTCAAAGTGATGGCAGCATTCCAAAAATGAATATATGGAATTTCAACACGGAACCATTGCACAGATTGAACTCTATGTAACGAATCACATAGAAAGAGTCATTTGCAAAAGGCTTAAAAAGTAGCATTTTTGCTAACATTCCATGTTTTCCATTTGGAAAAACTATTAAAACGCTATGCTCATGCAAATCAAGTTTGGGTTTGTTGGAAATGCAATTATTAATATTACATAGTCTATTCTTAATCATTATTCATTAACTCAATATATTGATCCATGTCACAGAGAGACTCAGTATTCACATTGTTAATACTATGTGTGGGAGTTTGAAAACCTTAGGATCCTCTTTGTGATCCCATAGTCACATTACAGTTACAGTACTATAGTTCTCAAAAACCTCAATGTCTCACTTTTGGGTCCTGGATAGTTTCACATGGATTTTACTAAGTTCCCCCCTCTCCCTTCTGGTTCTTTCAGCTATACACACAATTATATTTTGTAGCGAGCATGAAAGGTTTAGCTGTGTAGAACTAAGAAGACTAAAACTGCTATAATTTTGTTGAGTGACTCATGTTTTCTTGCACAAGTCCCATAAAACAAAGGAGTGAAAAGGGAGCTCTGGTAGAACACAAGAAATGAAAGGGATAAGGGAGTTGTACTTAAGGTTATAAACGTAAGATTTATGAAGAGAAATAGAATTATTGTGGTGCATGTTCAACATTTAGGAGCTTGTAATGTCTTTTCAAAGGATGTTCTATGTATAAACTTCAGTTGCACATTTCATATGCATCAAGCAGTTTCATTACAGTTGACTCTGAAGGCAGACTCCTATTTGAAACTAGTTTGTTAGGAGATATTTATTGACCATTATTATGTTTTTTTAACTGAACAATGGTCAAGATAGAGAAAGCTGCTAAGTTATGTATCTTTGTAAAAAAAAATATATAATGTATTTTTTTTAGTTTACGGAGTTTTATATAGCACGAACCTTGATCTGAAGTTATCGGGTATCAGAGCGCTTTACATAGCACCAGTTGTGTTACATGAGGACACATTCATTTTTGTTAGGCACAGGTAGATTAAGTGATTTGCCCAGAATCACAGGATTTTCAGCGTCATTGTCGAGACTCAAAGCCAGTTCCCCAGATTCAAGGTCGACGACCAACTCCTCAAAATTCTCAAGTTTGGCACAAATATGAAATTTGGCAAAAGGTTAGGATGGGCAAAGATAAAGGCCCAATTATATTTTTTGTCACACTTTTATGATCAGTGATCTGTAAAAATGTGAGAGCATGGCTTCCTGAGAGCAGTTTTTCATGGCCCATTATTACTAACTGAACATATATGTGAGTATATATATGTGTGTATTATATATATGTGAGTATCAAAGATACAATCCTGCTTCAACTAAGAAGGCACGCACTTGAGGCTGTAGTAATATGGCCTTTTTATTTTCTTGGGTCTGCCACGACCCCGCGACAGGAGAGACGCGTTTCGGCTTCACAGATATGTGAGTATATACGTGCGTGTGGGTGTATATATATATATTCAGTGAAAAAACCATAGGTTTCACACACGTTATAGTTAGGAATTAGCATTTAAAAAACCTTAGAAATTCAGTGAAAAAACCATAGGTTTCACACACGTTATAGTTAGGAATTAGCATTTAAAAAACCTTAGAAATTCAGTGAAAAAACCATAGGTTTCACACATGTTATAGTTAGCTGGACATTTTACTCGTAAAAAACCAATGAAATTGCCCCGTTATAGTTAGTTCAGCTAACTATAACTCGCGCGCCCGCAATGCACTGCTGATGACGTCACATATTACATCACTCATGACATGGTCAGTGACATCACTCATGACATCACTGATGACATCTCAAATGACATCACTGATGACATCACTGATGACATCATCCAGTGAATGTGTGTTATTCTGAAAATTACATATGTTTTATATATGTATATCTCAAGGTCGATGGAAGAATAAATGGGTATATAAGTGTCTAAATGGATGATTTGTTTTTGAAAAATTGATTGTGTAACTGACTGATTAAGTGTATCTCTCACTTTGTGTATATGTGACTGCATGGGTTGGTGAGTAGCTACATGGGTGTCTATATAGGTTATTAGTTGTTTTTTTGAGTATCAGTCTGAGTGTCTGTATGGTACGGTGGGGGGTATTACGTAGTGCATAGATGCATGAATGAGTGACTCACTGTTTGTATGTGTTGAAGACAGCATGTGTGCAGGACTGTATGGGTGGATGAGTGTGTGTATGGGTGTGTTAGTGAGTGAATGACTGTCTCAATAGTGTCTTCAGGAGTAACTACATATGTTTTAAACTAGTATATGTGAGTATTGGTGTATATATGTGAGTATATATGAGAGGGAGAGATTGAAAGAGTTCCTGTATGAATAAGTATGTGTATCTATAAGTGATTGTTTAAAAGACTAACTATGTGTTAGTTTCCGTAGAAGTAAGTATGGTGGTGTGTGTATTACTGTATATGCAAGTAAATGTATGTTTTATTCTTTATTAGCATGAGTGACTATGTGTGTGAGTAACTCTATGGATGAGTGGCATTGTGTAACAGGATGTATAGATGTATGAGTACATATGATGAGTGAGTACATGTATGAGTGTCTGTATAGGACTGTTGGTGAATGAGTGGATGAGTATGTGGATCTTAGAATTACTGAAGAGGTTGTTGTAACTGGTATTGGTATGTCCATTGTTTTGAAATTTTTAGTCTCTATTTTTGAATGTGTGTATCAAAGCTTATATTAAGGTGAGAGGAGGTCTGCCACTCTATCACAAGGATGATGTCATCAGTGATGTCATCAGTGATGTCATTTGAGATGTCATCAGTGATGTCATGAGTGATGTCACTGACCATGTCATGAGTGATGTAATATGTGACGTCATCAGCAGTGCATTGCGGGCGCGCGAGTTATAGTTAGCTGAACTAACTATAACGGGGCAATTTCATTGGTTTTTTACGAGTAAAATGTCCAGCTAACTATAACATGTGTGAAACCTATGGTTTTTTCACTGAATTTCTAAGGTTTTTTAAATGCTAATTCCTAACTATAACGTGTGTGAAACCTATGGTTTTTTCACTGAATTTCTAAGGTTTTTTAAATGCTAATTCCTAACTATAACGTGTGTGAAACCTATGGTTTTTTCACTGAATTTCTAAGGTTTTTTAAATGCTAATTCCTAACTATAACGTGTGTGAAACCTATGGTTTTTTCAGTGAATTTCTAAGGTTTTTTAAATGCTAATTCCTAACTATAACGTGTGTGAAACCCATGTTTTTTTCAGTGAATTTGCAAGGTTTTTTAAATGCTATTTTTTGTTTTTTTCTTCATTTTTTTCAAACATATTTTTAATTTAATTTTTTACCTTTTATAAAGACTATGCTTACATTTTTAAAATCCTTAAATATTTATTTTATATATATTTTTTAAAATAAACATGTAAAATTTATTTCCAGATTTTTTTTTTTTTTTTTTTTTGATTTTTTTTTATAGTACGCGTACCGTAAGCTCACGGTAAGCGTACGGTTTACGCAACGTCCGTAATCTATCTACGCTGATTGCGTATAGTTACGTACTTTGCGTAGCCGCGCGTACTGCGCGTGGGAGGCGTGCGCGCTTACGCAACACGCGCACGTTACGCGGAAGTGCCGGGAAATGACTGTTATGCGCATGCGCGCAAGCGCGTGTCTTTTTTACGCGCACGCGTACTTTTTGCCGTAAGCGCTCCGTAAGCGTACCGTAAGCGTACGGTAGGTCATGTGATCATGAAACACAACTTTTGATTGGTGGAAACTACTTTCAGTTCTAGAACTCTCCTACACCACACCCATTCCCCTCATTTCTGCTTGTGATCCCTTGGAAGAAGGAGCTGGTTTGTCTTTGGGATACGATGGCAGAACAGCAGAGCCCTTCTGAGAGTGAGGCTAGCACCAGCAGCACTGTCTTGAGGCAGAGAGCGAGGAAAGTAAAGCCTTCTTATGTTTGGGATTATTTTACTTTTCCAGAAGGCCAGCAAAAGGTGAATGCACCCTTAGTTACTTGCAGGCTGTGTCAGCGTGTACTTTCTAGAGGTAATCCTGACAGGAAGTATTCCTTTGGGAATCATACCATGATCAGACACCTCAAGGATGTACACAAAAGGACACATGGTCATCTTTTTGGAGGTAACTCTTCAGAAAGACGAGCCAGTACATCCACAGCAGCTCAGCCTGGACCATCATCTGCAGGGCAGACTCCTTCTTCTGCAGGTCAGGTGAGCCCTTCATCTGTGGGGGGAGAATCTCCTTTTGCTGGCCCTCTGGAAATTAACCCTCGGTTTGCGAGGGTTGAAGTACGGTGCGCCACTTGTCACGATCTAATTACTTATAGGGAGACCAGTATTTCCCTAGTGAACAATAAAATAGATCAGCACACTTGTCGTACCGTCTAATATTCCCAATCTTTCTTTCCTCTGTCCCTGCATGAACACAACGGCTCTTTTAAGAGCCAACCTTATCTTTCATCTTTTTTTTACATATGTTTTTAAAAACTTTTTTTTATTTTTTTTTTACCGTACGCGTACGGTAAGCGTACCTTTTTTATTTTTTTTTAAAAAAACACTAAAAATCATTTATCACATTACATTGACTTACCATACTCACTCAAAAAAATATTTATTCATTTGTTTTTTTTAAAAATAGTTTTTAAAATGGTTGTAGTTTTCGAAAATTTTCTATATCGATCTGAAAAAAAAGAAAAAAGTATTAATATTTTTATAACAATTTATAATACAGTACACATATTTACATTTTTTTCCCAAAAATATTTTTGCCTCTTTTAACAATTGGAAATCACTTTTACAGACTGACACATTATGAAACCACTATTTTTGATTTATTTAATTGCACGTGTCCAAGCTGTTTTTTTTTCAGACCACCACCATGTGCATTCTCTGTGACTGCCTACACTCCAGCAGGGGCAACCAGCCTTAGTGATGCTGAATGTATTTGCATTACAGACTTAAACCTGAAAACCCCACTCGCTTCTAATTACTGTGCATGACTATACATGGCAAGCACATGGGTGTGTGCTAAGCCTCTGCTTCTTCCCCCAAAAATTCGCTCCTCTTTTCCATCTAATGCAACTGTGAAATCACCAGAGCAAGACGCAATACATTTCTGCCTATAATTCTTCTATGCACACAGAGTCATGTTTTCACATAAGTGCCAAAACGAAATTTCTTTGCCAATTTGAAAGCACACTTACTGCTCTTTTTTTTTCGGGCCAAGTGAAAATCTCTTTTACAGACTGACACATTATGAATCCACCATGTGTAACTACAACAAAAACAATTCCCATTTCTATTATTCATTTCTTAAGTTACCACATACATCCCCTCTCAAACTGTAAACTCACCTTTAAATTTAGTTAGTTGTGAAAGAAATGTGTCACTCAAACAGCAGATTATCAGAGCCAGGATCTCTGTTCTGTACACCTCTCTCCTCTCAGCAGAACCAGATAATGGCAAACTTTCCCTCTATTTTTCCACACATATACATGTAAGTTTCAAATCTCAGTGCTTCCCCCTTTTTTTCAAATGTAATGACACATTTCTATTGGTTGAAAACCAACCCTTTTCCAAAAGTACCCTGCCCCCAACTTGACTTCTGCCTAGTACCCTTCCCCCAACTTGACTTCTGCCTGCTACCATAGCAACAGCTCATGGAACACTGCTGTGTGCAGTTAGGTCAGAAGTTCGACACACAATGTTTCAATTCCACAGAGCAAGAGTGCTTGACTTTTCAATCCTAACTGCAAATCCATAGTACTGTTCTTTGGTTACACATTTTTTTGTACCAATACAAAACATGCTTCTATTAATTTTCACATACAGCCTAGTTTTTATTCTAGAATGGTATGAAACAGCCAATCAGTTCTTTTTGTTTTGTAAAAAATATGTATGCCTCCATTTCCAAACTGTCTTTATTTTCATATTGCCATTCTACTGAAAGACACCTCCTGAGTGCATCCAGTTCTCCTTTGAAGATGTTCACAGTGTGGATTGTAGGGCACAGCTATGTCTTCTGGAGTGAAAAGTTTGCAGAGAAAACAGATATGGTGAGAGACCTTGCTTTGCCAAATGTAGACATTAAATGGATTGGTCAGAGAGGGTTAAAGTGGCACCAATTGATGCCATTGGTGAAATCCTTCATGCAAATCCAACACCCTGACCTCATAATAGTGCACTGTGGTGGCAATGACCTAGGCACTTTGACTGGGGTAGGTCTGGAAATGCTTATGAAGGACACCTTTGCACAACTGTTTACACTTTTCCCTAAAACTGCCTTTGTGTTTTCCAACATATGCCAAAGGCAAAAATGGAACTGGTCCAATCATTTCTGTCCACAGATTGACAAAGCAAGAAAGCACGTCAACAAATCTGTTTCTGCTTTCCTCCGTGACTATGGTATGGGTGCCATTTACCACAACAACTTGCGTTACGACATGCAAGACATTTATAGAGGAGATGGTGTGCACTTCAATGATGAAGGGAACAGAGTCTTCCTCTTGAACCTTAGACTCTGCATCGGTACTTACTTGTAAGTACCACTAAAAAAATGACTCCATAAACACAACAGCTCTTTTTAGAGCTCCCTAATTTCTAAACTCTTAAATCTGATTTTCATTTATTTATTTTTATTTTTTTTACCGTACGCTTACCGTGAGCTTACCGTACGCGTACCCCGTGATTTTTTTTAAAATCAATAAATGTTTTTTTTGTACTTTTCTGTCCTTCTTTGACCCCCTTACAATTGTTAGGGGGTCTGTAACTCTCCTCATTGCCCCCTTTCTTTGTTTTCACTCTTTTTTTTCAGAGTGAAATACACAAAATGGCGGCCGCCGCTTCCTGGTTTCGGCCGATTCGAATGTTTACTAAGATCTAAGAGCCAATCAGAATCGCGCTCGCGCACGCCACCGTACGCTTACCGTAAGCGTACGGTAAGCGTACCGTAAGCTGGCTCAGATATATATATTGATTTAAAGGCTATTTTCTCAGAATCTACTGAACATATTTACACCAAACCTACAAAAGGCACTTCCTTGACCTAGGGACTACCTCTCTGCCAAATTTCTAGTAATTCTGTTCAGCCGTTCGGGCTGTAGGTCGTTCTAAAGGTCCTATGGAAAAATGCATGGGAAAAACGCGTTTTGGGACCCCCCTTTTATCTCAGCCCCCGCTTGACGGATCCCCCCGAGACTTTCAGGGTAGGAGCGGAGCGTAGCGCCCCACCTATTTTGAGAAATTCGCGAGGATTCGTCGACCGGCGCCAAAGTTATTCAAAATAGAATGTTGAGGTTTTCCTATGGAAACGTGGTCCTAACTATAACTACCTACTGGCGACCGCCAGTAGGTAATATATATATATATATATATATATATATATATTATCTACTGGCGGTCGCCAGTAGATAGTTATAGTTAGGACCGTGTTTCCATAGGAAATCTGAAAATTCTATTTAGAATAACTTTGGCGCCGGTTGACGGATCCTCGCGAAATTTTTAAAACTAATGGGGCGCTCCGCTCAGCTCCTACACAGGAAGTCACGGGGTGATTCGTCAAGCGGGGGCTGAGAAAAAAGGGGGGTCCCAAAACGTGTTTTCCCCATGCATTTTCCCATAGGACCTTTAGTCGAAGGTACAGCCCGAATGGCTGAACAGAATTACTTGAAATTTGGCAAAGAGGTAGTCCTCAGGTCAGAGATGTGCCTTTTGCATATATGGTGTCAATCTGTTCAGTAGTTCCTGAGAAAATTGCAGTTAAAAGTACATAAATATCTATATGCGCGCACCGTGCGCACACGGTGCCGTGCGTGAGCGTAATTCTGATTGGTGGTGAAATGTCAGTCAACATTTCGAATCGGTCGAAATCAGGAAGTGTTGTCCGCCATTTTGTGTGTGACAGTGAAAAAGAAAGGTGGAGAACGTGAAAAGGGGGCAGGGTACAGAGTTCCTGACCCCCTAGATTTTGTCAGGGGGTCCCTGAAGGACCATGAAGGGTGAAAAAAACATTAAATGTTTTTTTAAAAATCGCGGGGTGCGCGCACCATCGCGAGTTGCGCGTTCGGTGCGCGCACGGCGGAAAAAAATTCATTAAAAAAATAGAATTAAAAATCAAATTTAAGTGTTTGGATGTTAGGTGGCTCTAAAAAGAGCCGTTGTGTTAATTGAGGACCAGTGGAACAAAAAAATGACAAAAATTATAGGGTGCCGCATGTGTGCTGCTGTATCTTGCTCTCTATTAGGGGAATGCTGGTGTCCCCATAAGAGAGAAGAGCACTGCACGCATTGCACCGTATATGCACCCTCTTAAACAGAGGGTGTATATCCAGAGGAACAGAAGCTGGTGAAGCTGCCGCCGCAGATGAAGTGCTCGGCTGAGCTGCCGATGATGGGCTCGGCTGAGCTGCTGCGGATGTGCTCGGCTGAGCTGCTGCTCGAGCATAAGCCACAGGATGTACATCTCTAACGTGCCTGATCATAGTGAAGATACTAAAAGAGTATTTCTTTTTAGGATCTCCTCTTGATAAGACATTCACCTTCTTCCGCCCCTCTGGAAAAGTGAAAAATTGCCATAAAACAGAGTTTTTCTGTTTCCTCTGTCTCTGTGGCACAAGGGTCTCCTGCTCACTCCCAGAAGATGACTGCTGCTCTGCCATTCTCAAGTACTGGAGTACTGGAAAAGCTGCTCAGCTCCTTCTCCCAGGGAATCAGAAATAATAATGAGGGGAGTGGGTGTGGTGTTGGAAGTTTCTGGAACTGAAACTACTATAAACCAATGAAAAGTGTTGTTTCTTAATCACATGACCTGAAACTACTATAAACCAATGAAAAGTGTTGTTTCTAAATCACATGACTTGCCGTGCGCGTACCGCGCGCGCACGCATGCGCACGGAGCACGCATGCATGCGCGTATGGAGCACGCGCGCATACGCGTACGGAGTTGCACGACGTACACATGCGCACGTGGAGCACGTACGCATGCGCACACGGAGCACATACGCATGCGTGCACCGTGTGCACAACATGTGCGCACCGTGCGCGCACGGTCAAAAACACTTTAAAAAAATAAAAAAAAAAAAATAAAAGTGTTTAGAAGTTTATAGAAGATATTAACTATGCTGTTCAACTCTATCCAAATTAAAAAAAAAAACTGAGCCATTCCATATTACAGGATAAAGTTAATCTATAACTATATATATAGGTAGTTTATTGTAAAATAAATATTTAAAAAATATAATAATACATTCATAAATTAGCATTTAAAAAACCTTGCAAATTCACTTAAAAACCATAGGTTTCACACATGTTATAGTTAGGAATTAGCATTTAAAAAACCTTGCAAATTCACTTAAAAACCATAGGTTTCACACACGTTATAGTTAGGAATTAGCATTTAAAAAACCTTACAAATTCACTGAAAAAAACCATAGGTTTCACACATGTTATAGTTAGGAATTAGCATTTAAAAAACCTTGCAAATTCACTGAAAAAACCATAGGTTTCACACATGTTATAGTTAGCTGGACATTTCACTCGTAAAAAACCAATGAAATTTCCCCGTTATAGTTAGTTCAGCTAACTATAACTCGCGCGCCCGCAATCCACTGCTGATGACGTCACATATTACATCACTCATGACATGGTCAGTGACATCACTCATGACATCACTGATGACATCTCAAATGACATCACTGATGACATCACTGATGACGTCATCCATGTGATAAATTACCACATCTTCTCACACCTTAATATAACATTTGATACACCGACTCAAAATTTAAGAGTTCCATTCTCACAACCATACATACTGCAATACCAATAACTACATACCCACTTATTAACTCTTAGGTCTACATACACCTCCACTCATTCATCTGTACAGTCACTCATACTTACAGTCACTCCATACAAAACTATCATATGCATTTATACACCTATATAGACACTCACACACTACCAATCATCCATAGAGGTACTCCCACACCTACTCAGTCATGCAAATAATCACACTCCCATTTACTCACCTATGCGGTTATACACACTCAAGTTCACTTACTCATAAAAATAGTATCACATTCTTACGCTCTTATAGAATCATTGATAAAAGCACACACTAATCCATACAGTCACTCTCACAATCACACACTCACATCTACCCACTTATATACTCTAACACGCATATATACTGCCTTTCACATATGTAGTTAGTCACAAATGTACCACTGAGATATACATTCAATCACTAACACACCCATACATACACTAACTCAACCGTACAGTCCATCACAGATGCACTCTTAAAACCATGCACCCATAGAATCACCCACTCACACATCTATGCATAGAGTCACACACACCCTACCCACACAAACGCTCAGGAACCCATACAGATACTGAGACAAGCAATCAATAACTCATATAGACACTCATATAGATATTCACAAAACCATGCAGTCACGTATACACCAACATACAGACACATACAAACATTTACACAGTTTAGTCACTAGTCTGCAGTAAGATACTTTTAATGACTCACTTATAGAGTCAGTTACGCACCACAGAAAATCATCCATTTACACACTTGTACACCCACTCATTCTTCAACAGGACTTTCCCTATATATATTAAACATATTAAAATTTTTCAGAAACACATACTCAATGGATGATGTAATCAGTGATGTCATCAGTGATGTCATTTGAGATGTCATCAGTGATGTCATGAGTGATGTCACTGACCATGTCATGAGTGATGTAATATGTGACGTCATCAGCAGTGGATTGCGGGCGCGCGAGTTATAGTTAGCTGAGCTAACTATAACGGGGGAGAAGTCTTGATGATTATATAAATACGGCGGCTGCCGCCGCAGCAGGCACCAACACCATTGGATGGTGAACTGCATTAGCAGCAACTAAAGCGGTTGATATATATATATATATATATATATATATATATACATATATACATATATGTATATATATATATATATAAAATCATATATATATAACATCAGATTCATATAATTAAATGACAGTGGGTGGTGCAGAGGAGTGACCATATCTCTTCTCATATCCAAACTGTGGAGGCACAGCAAAATCATAACCTGGATAATGATCCGTGTGAGCCAGAAAGCACGTGTTTTATCAATTAAACAGAGTGACATCCAGAGGTAAAAACTCTTTGAGGAACTTGTTATAGTGTCTTGTTCTTCAGTGTTCTGATGGCTATTATCATTGGCAGAATGCCACTTTCCATTGATGTTTTCCCCACTGCTCTGAAACTGTCATTAATATTACATCAGGAATGTTGTGTCTACTCCGAGGCTCAGTGTAAATCACCGTCAGTACAACCAGCAAAGAAACCTACATCCTGACAGGCTTTAGTATATTATTGCCAGCTGCCGAAACGCAGTAATGCTTACATCTCTATACAGTGAGATAGTGAGTACTCACTTATTAGAGAAGGAGACCAACATTAATCATTAACTACCTAACACTTAAGCAAGCTTATCATGCTAAGTATTTGCGTTGACAGGCTAGAAAGGTAATTATTTTTTGGGGAACATTTTGTTTTATTTGCATATATCAAATTAACTATTTTTGCAAAAACCATTAATTTTTTTAAGTGTCTTATGCCAAGCAACAATTATAATAAATTTCTTGAGTGAAAACATTTTGCGAAACTTTCATTGAGTCACTGATCAGTTGGACAAAAACTGCACCCAATATTTGGTGCAGATCATTCTAGCGGCCTTAATGAAGCATTGCTGGTGAGGCCCTGACATTTCATTTTAAATATGCAATTGTTCAGTTATGAGAATAGGGTTCAGTTGCTTTTTGTAAAACAGGTTCCCCATTCTCAAGGCCTTTTTTATGAAGGCCTGTGTCACTTTTGCACCGCCGTTATGTAACTTTTAGTTCATTAGGTATAATGTATGCAGGGTGGGTGTTTCCCCGCAAGAAACGGTTGTAGGATTGAAGCAGTGAAATTTATGAGATTTTGCTGGGCCACTTCTAGGACGCCAATGCGTTAAAACCATACGCCTGCCTCATGGCAGGCGTAAGGGTGACGCAGGGAAGGAACATTTCTGGAGTAGCATCCCACTTACGACACAACTCCAGCAATGCGCCACTTTTGCGCCGACAGATACATCAGTAATACTGACGTAGCTATCATTCCTTGCGACATGATCTGTCATATAGTATATTTGAAGGATCATTCGTGTCGCTAGGAGGGTGCGCTGAGAAGTGTTGCATCGCTGTTTTCACACAACAATGCAACACTTCTCATAAATGAGGCCCTCAATTTCTACGGTATCCTAATGATCGCCTCTCTGAATACAGCAGTATTCCTGCATCCCAGAATTGTGGATACATTGTGTTGCAGAAGTACTGCAACTGTTCTTCCTGGCCTAGACAGAACGAGAGTCGTTGTAACTAAATGTTTAAAAATATTGAACAGGGCTACAGAAACAAACCTAATGTACTGTGGTGCTTATTCACACGCCCATTGCTCCACCCATACGTCACTTATCCCATGATAAAATGACGCAAAATTGGTGCGAGGGGCTTGTAATTTAGCCCCTGTATATTTATCCTATTGATTTAAACCAAACATGGTACTGCCTTTACTAGTGTGTGAGTCAACTTGTGCAGGGAAGAAATCCATTAATCATGTAGTGAGAGAAAAAAAGATTTCCTCTCCCCAGTATTTCAAGGGATAGCTGCATTAGTGGACCTTATTTATTTTCGTCATAAAATGCAGCAGCAGTGGAAAAATAAATTCAGCACACACATATTTGGAGGAAGCCTATTTAAGCGGCCATCACTATCAATTCATTTGGCATTCATTATAATACTCCTGATCAAAGCCCATTCATTTGATATTCATGTGGATGTCAAATGCACTTCCAAAGCTGTTCCATTATAATTTTACATTAGTTAATAGGTACTTAAAATAAAGTGGCTGCCTATTTGATTATGACTGGAAGATATTAACATTTTTTCCAATAAACAGATGGTATCTGTCCTCTGAGTGCATGTCAGAACAATGTGGATATTTTGATTTTGTAAAGGTATTTAGTGGGTCAACTTAGGTTGTTTCATTTTGTGCAGCCCACACAAATATGTTCTCGCAGTCTGGTTGAAAGACTAGACAGTTTTCGGTTCACATAAACAATTATATTTTTCCGAAAAGTATAGTGATGCCACTCTGAGTATAGATTATCCAGTGTTTTATCTTTAGTTCAGCATTGATTATGTTTTTCTTAAGAGCAGTAATTTTACATTCAAATTAAACAAATAATCAATTAATTATAGAGCCAGTGGCTGTTGGCCAAGACAGTGTATGTTTGATCACAAAAAATTATCCTATTTATTAGAACATTCATTTTACTGCCATACTGTTGCTATGCGACAAGGTGAATGGTGGAGGGTCAGGCTGACCTCAGACATCCAATCAGATAGACATGGTGTCTGTTGTGTGAGGGTAATCTTCAGGTGGACACAAGAGAGAGCACCTCCCAAACCAGGTTTTGAATCGGTCACTTAAACAACCACTGAATTTTGATTGCTGCAATATTAAATGTTAAGTTGGTGGGTGTTATACATAACATGTTTAGATTATGTTCCCAGACGTGGGACCCGTGCTCACTACGCCACTGGAGTCAAGCTATCCTGGCTGATGACGGCTGATAGCCAGAAACCGGTCCTAGGATGCTTGATTCCGGTCCAAGGAAGACATGGCTTGGCAGTTCGGGCTGGACTGTTCCCATGAGGCACAGGGTCAAGACTGATTTGCATATGGCCATGTCTAAACTGGTGTGGCGTAGTGGGCAAAAGAACGATGGATTTAACCCAGATCTCTTGACTGGGGGAGAATGTCTGCATTGTCAGCATTCCGTCCATCATTTGTTTGTTGTAACGCTTTTCGCCCTAAGTGGGATGGGTATTCCCAGACGTGGGACCCGTGCTCACTACGCCACTGGAGTCAAGCTATCCTGGCTGATGACGGCTGATAGCCAGAAACCGGTCCTAGGATGCTTGATTCCGGTCCAAGGAAGACATGGCTTGGCAGTTCGGGCTGGACTGTTCCCATGAGGCACAGGGTTAAGACTGATTTGCATATGGCCATGTCTAAACTGGGGTGGCGTAGTGGGCAAAAGAACGATGGATTTAACCCAGATCTCTTGACTGGGGGAGAATGTCTGCATTGTCAGCATTCCGTCCATCATTTGTTTGTTGTAACGCTTTTCGCCCTAAGTGGGATGGGTATTCCCAGACGTGGGACCCGTGCTCACTACGCCACTGGAGTCAAGCTATCCTGGCTGATGATGGCTGATAGCCAGAAACCGGTCCTAGGATGCTTGATTCCGGTCCAAGGAAGACATGGCTTGGCAGTTCGGGCTGGACTGTTCCCATTAGGCACAGGGTCAAGACTGATTTGCATATGGCCATGTCTAAACTGGGGTGGCGTAGTGGGCAAAAGAACGATGGATTTAACCCAGATCTCTTGACTGGGGGAGAATGTCTGCATTGTCAGCATTCCGTCCATCATTTGTTTGTTGTAACGCTTTTCGCCCTAAGTGGGATGGGTATTCCCAGACGTGGGACCCGTGCTCACTACGCCACTGGAGTCAAGCTATCCTGGCTGATGACGGCTGATAGCCAGAAACCGGTCCTAGGATGCTTGATTCCGGTCCAAGGAAGACATGGCTTGGCAGTTCGGGCTGGACTGTTCCCATTAGGCACAGGGTCAAGACTGATTTGCATATGGCCATGTCTAAACTGGGGTGGCGTAGTGGGCAAAAGAACGATGGATTTAACCCAGATCTCTTGACTGGGGGAGAATGTCTGCATTGTCAGCATTCCGTCCATCATTTGTTTGTTGTAACGCTTTTCGCCCTAAGTGGGATGGGTATTCCCAGACGTGGGACCCGTGCTCACTACGCCACTGGAGTCAAGCTATCCTGGCTGATGACGGCTGATAGCCAGAAACCGGTCCTAGGATGCTTGATTCCGGTCCAAGGAAGACATGGCTTGGCAGTTCGGGCTGGACTGTTCCCATGAGGCACAGGGTCAAGACTGATTTGCATATGGCCATGTCTAAACTGGGGTGGCGTAGTGGGCAAAAGAACGATGGATTTAACCCAGATCTCTTGACTGGGGGAGAATGTCTGCATTGTCAGCATTCCGTCCATCATTTGTTTGTTGTAACGCTTTTCGCCCTAAGTGGGATGGGTATTCCCAGACGTGGGACCCGTGCTCACTACGCCACTGGAGTCAAGCTATCCTGGCTGATGACGGCTGATAGCCAGAAACCGGTCCTAGGATGCTTGATTCCGGTCCAAGGAAGACATGGCTTGGCAGTTCGGGCTGGACTGTTCCCATGAGGCACAGGGTCAAGACTGATTTGCATATGGCCATGTCTAAACTGGGGTGGCGTAGTGGGCAAAAGAACGATGGATTTAACCCAGATCTCTTGACTGGGGGAGAATGTCTGCATTGTCAGCATTCCGTCCATCATTTGTTTGTTGTAACGCTTTTCGCCCTAAGTGGGATGGGTATTCCCAGACGTGGGACCCGTGCTCACTACGCCACTGGAGTCAAGCTATCCTGGCTGATGACGGCTGATAGCCAGAAACCGGTCCTAGGATGCTTGATTCCGGTCCAAGGAAGACATGGCTTGGCAGTTCGGGCTGGACTGTTCCCATGAGGCACAGGGTCAAGACTGATTTGCATATGGCCATGTCTAAACTGGGGTGGCGTAGTGGGCAAAAGAACGATGGATTTAACCCAGATCTCTTGACTGGGGGAGAATGTCTGCATTGTCAGCATTCCGTCCATCATTTGTTTGTTGTAACGCGTAGTTTATGTATGACATAAAATTATTTGAATGAGCTAAAACAATACTTTATGGCATTAAATGCACTGCTGAACTAAATACACATATGGGCCATTCCAGTTATTATTGCTTGCATTAGGTGTTGGTGTTGCCAAATTTTAATTATCGGTTTGGGCAGTCGCAGCTTCTCCCACAAAGCAGTAGTGGAGCGGAAAGTGGGGAAGGGGGGGAAGGGGAGAGAAAAAATGAATACAAATAGATCACTTAACAGCCGACTGTCCAGCCACTGCCTCTTTTTCTTCCTCTCCGTCCTCTTCCTGGCTTCTGTTCAAACAGGAAGCAGGATAGGCTCCCCTAAACCAATCACAATGCTGCAATGCAGCATTGTAATTGGTCTGAGCGCCGTGGTTTGGTGCTCATATGGGGAATGGGAGCTGGGCATGTTCTCCACCCAGGCTGGAATGCAGCCTGGGTGGAGAATATGCAAAGGGCGCATGAATGTTTGGCCGGCGCCAGAGGGCTCGACAAACATTCATGTGCACTAAAGATAGTGCCACCACTCCTCCCCCCGCACAGACTAGCCCTGCCCCACAATACCGCCCCAGCACAGAAAAAAAATGTATAATAACATTAAGTTATTATTATTTTATTTTTCCTTTTTTGCCGTGCTGAAAGGCAGTGGACCAACGCTCGCCCGCCTTAGCGGAGGAGCCGCCCGTGGTACTAGGATGTGTTTCAATGTCACACTTTTTCACAGTCACTACTAAAGGGGTCCCAGCAGCATTGGGCTTACTTAGGTGAGTATCTGCCACAACTTAAAAAAACATTTTCCATTAGAGCAGGATTTAAAACAGTATCTCTTCACAGGTTTACATCTAGGGATTGCATGCTGTTAATTGGTGCGAAAAACCTACATACTATTTAGCTTGAAATCTTGCATGAACTTGAATTACTATTTCCCACTTTTGTTTTGAAAGTGCCTCTGCTTACCTTAGAGGAAATCATCTATATATAAGCTACTCTTAAATCTCAAGCCTGCCATCAAGCTTGTAAAACAAAATCATTTGTTTCCCACAAACCACCTTTAAAGATCACATCTAAGTCTCTACTGTACTATACACACACTATTGCATAGAATGGTTTCCAGTTAGCATGCAAGACTAACTCCAATAACCAATGGAGTAACTACTAACTTTGGGCCCCTGAATAGCGTGCTACTTTCCGTAATTCACTTTAATGTCACTTCAGGGGTAGTAAGCACTATAAAAATGCAATGTCACTTCAATTCACTTCAATATAATAAATAGTTCCATGCCATGTATCCCCTACATTGCTTATGTATTCCTATTGTGAGTACTACAATTAAGTACACATAGCCCACTTCCAAATTAACATCTTCACCAAGCAGACATTTTGTGACATTCCAGAATCCCATACAGAGACCTTTCAATTTGGATCACAAACACAGGACCTTTTTCACATAGACTTTTATATCTAATGTAGATGACCCTAAATCTTTCTAGATGTGCTTTTACTCTTGCACCTCTGTTGTCCTGGGAATTATCTGTTTTAGTTACTCATACTATTTGTGCCTTCAGCATTTGGATTAAAAACAATTCAATCCTATACAAGTGACGTAGTGCACATGCTCACACAAAAGTAAACTATTATTTAATTCTGTTCCAGCATATCAGTGCAATGATGTCTGAGCTATTTATTTAGGAGATAGCTCTTAGGTTGACATTATCTCCTGCATTTAGACCTGCTTGTGGAAATAGTTGCTCAGTCTACTTCTGAAATTAGCCAGCTGTTACGTTTGTATCAGGATCTATGTAGAGGGCAGTATCAAAAACTTACCAGAGATGGCTTAAATTCCGAAAAGTAAAAGCAATCCATGTGCTCTCTATCAGGGTGTTGTCAAACACCACACTCATACAGCTGCTGAACTTTCTTGCAGCCTGGGTGGTTTCAGTGATTCTGTGCTAACAGTGACCAGCAGGGGTGTCACCTAGTTGGGTATAACATGAAGGGCAGCCACAAGAGTTCAGAACTCTCTGCGCAAAAGCATAATGCCAAATGTAGGCTTATTCACACCATGAGCTACTAGAAAGTGGAGGAAACATACTGTAGATATAGCCCTTTCCAAGATGGGGGATGTTCAAGATTCCCCATCCAAAATGTTAAAGAGTCTTTTCCTTTGATAGTACTTCCTATTAAAGGGTTTAGATAGACAGGCTTTATTAGCAGAAGGTCTGTTGCAATGCATTTTGTTAATTCCGTCAAGAGTTTCAAAATGACCAAAACTGGTTTTTTCCTTCCTTGTGTGTTTTTCCTCTAACATAGACTTTAGTCACTTTCTCATTTAGATTATTCTGTTCAGGGCATCACTATGACCATGTGGAGGAGTTGACCTTTCCTTGGTCATCCTAGAAGGGTATTAAAGAGATCTTCTCAGCACCCAGTTCTTGACATCATCTGGTACTAATTAATTAGTCATATATCAACTGATGCACTTGTATTTAAATGGGTTTTGGGGGGCGTGATGTGTGTGTGTGAGTGTGCATGAGAGTCTGTGTCTGTTTCTGTCAATGTGGTATGCGCAGTTGAAATCTTAGCATCCACTTCATATACCTTGTTCTTGGAAAGAGATCTGTGAAAACAAATTGAATGTTTCCACTTTGAAGGACTGACATGAAGGCTAACAACAGATAAAAACAAGATTGGAAAAACCCTAAAGGGATATACAGAAAATGTAGAAGGCCTTATCATTTTATTTGAATTATTTACTACCGATGAAGATAAATCTTCCGCAGGAGTCTAAAAATGCAAGGAAGTGGCACCTCTAGACACTCTGCGAAACCATCTTAGTGTTTCTTTGCTGCTGTTGACCAATTGGCTCTTCTGATCATATAAAATCTTTTTGTTCCCCCGTAGATGGTCTTCACAGAGGACTATGTCAGACCAAGCTCCAGTTGCATTGCAAATAGGATCTTCTTTGGTCAGTAGGCAAACTAATGAGACAATAGTTAGGTAAAACAGCATTTTGATCAGTGTCAGAAACGCTTTAATAGCCCACTTACTCTTATGTGGCTATCAATTGGTGAGACTGTGGACACAAACACCAATATTCCTCGAACACAGACACTATAAAATTAGATGCAGCCTTAGAATCCCAGCACCCATCTTGTGGAGTATGCAAATACAATTTATAACATTTTTGCCTGCTTCTTCAATTTGCAGAATAGAGGTCTACCTGTACCTTACAGATTTAGAGCTGTGTTTTTTTGTCCACACACCAGAGGAATTGAATCACTTCTGCTGGTGTGCAGGTGTAAGCAGGCTAGAATTTTAGCAAAGAGAATTGATCTCTCCACGAGAGTGATTGAAGTACTCCAGACGTAAGGTGGAGACAGTTGAGGGCTTATCATACCTATGAGCAAGCCCTTCACTTCTACTTGTATAGCTTTTTGGGTTGTGAGACCACACGAGACTTGTTTTCGTGGGGTTCCGGTGGGACTCAAATAAATGGAAATCCAACCCACAATCTGGGAGATTGGAGCATCCTGCTTTTTGGTTTGTGGGAGATATCAGTTTGTCCTGAAGTAAGGGGTTTAATTGTTTGGTACCCACCAAAATGCAACAACATACAAGCAGAACTAAATCTGATGGATACAGTAGATGATGGTTACTTTGTGTTAGGAATGGAGATCTCTAGTTTGCAGTGGGATGCACCCTGTCCAAGTAGGGACCCTTCTTTCTAGTCAGGGTACCCCTGATCACCCCCATGGTAGCTTGGCACAAGCAGTCAGGCCTATCTCAGAACACACACAGAAACACAGTGAAAACACTACAAATGGACACCACACCAGATCAGAAACATAACAAATCTTTATTTAAACCAAACAATATCAAAAGGACAAACATCCAACTTACATAACTCAAAATATCACTTTTAAAACGTTTATGCAATTCTGTCCATAAAACTCTATGGATGCAGTGAATTTAGCACAAAGTACCTATTATGCGTCAAAATCCATGACGAAAAACAGCTGCAAGGGAAGAAAGCATCAGAGAAAACAGCGACACATCAGTTCTTGAGTCCTTGGGGAGTGGATGCATCAGTTCTGATGCATGCAGGAGAAGTGTTCCGTTGATTCCGGACTGTGAGGAGAAGCGATGGGTCAATTTCCAGAGGCGACTCCTTTCAGCGGGGCGATGCTTTGGAAACTTGCCGCATATGTGCGATGCATGAGACAATCCATCACCCAGCAAAGGGGCAGTACTTCTCCTGACATCTCTTCAGCTCTTCTTCTTCAGTCTAGAAGTGTTATACAAGTCTGGGGTTATAGGTCCAATACTTATACCCCTTTTGGCCTTTCAAATAGGCATTCTTCAAAGAAAAGTCTTTGTTGCCCACAAGATTCTGCTTTGCCCTGTCTTGGCTCCAGACATACTACATGGTGCGGAGACAGCATTGTGAGAGTCCCGGCACAGCACTATTCAGGTTTCCGTGACAACTCAAGTCAAGCTCAGGAAGGCCAATCAGCCTGGTGATGGGTAATCAGGATATGCAGGGCACACCTCAGCTCCCTTTGTGTTACTGTGTAGAGTGAATGTGCAAACAGCCCAGCTGTCAGTCTAAACCAGACGTAGATTCCACAGACAGGCAAAGGCACAGGATGGAAAAGCAAGAAAATGCCCACTTTCTAACAGTAGCATTTTCAGACACACAATTTAAAAACCAACTCTAGAAGATGTATTTTTAAATGCTGAGTTCAGTGAACCCAAACTCCAAATCTCCATCTCCTACAAATTGAAATTTACACTTGTAAGATGTTACAAGGCAGCTTCAATGATAACCTATGGGAGAGATTGTCCTGGTAATAGTGAAAAACGAAATTGGCAGTATTTCACTATCAGGACATGTAAAACACACTAGTACATGTCCTACCTTTCACATACACTGCACCCTGCCCGTAGGGATATCTTGTGTGTGCCTTAGGGGTGCCTTACATATTAAAAAGGGATGGTTTGGGCCTGGCAATTGGATGCACTGGTCAGGTAGGCATGGCAGTTTAAAACTGAAGTCACAGAGACTGCAATGGCAAGTCAGAGACAAGTTTACAGGGCTACTCGTGTGAGTGGCACAACCAGTGCTCCAAGCCCACTAGTAGTATTTGATTTACAGGCCCTGGGCACACACAGTTCCCTTTACTAGGGACTTACAGGTAAATCAAATATGCCAATCATGAATAACCAATCATATTCACAATTTACACAGGGAGCACATGCACTTTAGCATTGATCAGCAGTGCTAAAGTGCACAGAGTTCATAAAACAGCAAAAACAGAGTCCAGCACACAGTCAAAAATACAGGAGGAAGTGGCAAAAAGACAGGGGAAACCACACTAAAGGTGCCAGGTCTAACACTTGGGAAAATGATGTGTCCCGTATATTGATCAAAACAGATTAGCCATTGTTAGACCTGCCTTTTCCAGCGGATTTATCCCCAGACTTTTTTGCTTTATGGCCTCCTGGGCACTTTACCACTGCTGATCAGTGCTAAAGTTCATATACTCTCCCTGTAAATTGTGTTTATGGATTGGTGATTTCATGATTGGCAAACTTGATTTACTTGTAAGTCCCTAGTACCGTGCACTGTGTGTGCCTAGGTCCTGTAAATCAAATGCTGCTAGTGGGCCAGCAGCACTTATTGTGCCACCCACACAAGCAGCCTTTCAAAGGTAACTCAGACCGGCCACTGCAGTGCCTGTGCACAGTTTGGTACTGCCATGTCACCTGGCAAGTGTACCCACTTGCCAGGCCCTAACCTTCCTTTTTCTTACATGTGAATCACCCCTAATATAGGCCCAAGGTACCCCTGTTGGCAGGGTGCAGTGTATGGGAAAGGTAGGAAATGCCCTGATGTGTGTGACATGTCCTGATAGTGAAATACTGCCAATTTCGTTCTCACTATGAAAGGCTATCTGTCCCATAGGATAGAATGGGAGTTTATTTATAACATCTTATAAATATAACTTCCCATTGGGACAAGATAGGAAGGTAAAGTTTAGTAGGCCTGAACTCACAATATAAAGATCCATCTATTAGTAAGGATGATTTTTACTTTCCGTGTTTGAAAATACCACTTTTATAAAGTAGGTATTTCTTGCTTAGCCATCCTGTGTGGCTCTGCTGGTTTGTGTATTGACTGTCTGGCTTTGGAGTGACAGGGGTTGAGGATGTGCATTCTCTCAGACAGCCACCGGGGGGTTGATGTGTGGCCTGAATTTCCTGAATGAGTCAGGGCTGTGCTGAATAGACCGGAGCTGCATTTTGAGTAGGAGGAGATTTCTTTCATACCTGAATGGGCCTAATCTGCTTGGGACAATGCTGTCTCCACCTATTGCAAGGAAGCTGCACCAGAGAGGACAGATCTGGTTTTGGCTAGGCAAAGTGCTTCTCTGCCACAAGAGAACAAAGGAATTTGTGCTATAAAAAGTGGGGCCCAGCCATCTGAACTTTAGATCACTTTTGGACTTTAAGAGGAACCTCTGTCAAGGAGAAGAACCGGAAGAAACTGAAGGAGGAGTACTGCCCCTTTGCTGTGTGCTGTCTTGGGTTGACCTGCAGTAGCTGTTTCTGCCAAGGAGAGGAACTATGTGTGCATCCTGCTTGAGAAAGTATCTCCAAGGGCTAGGCAGTGGAGTGCCCCCTGTTCAAGTGGTCTCAGGAACAGTAAAGACCTCACCATCCTTCTGGGCACCGTCTCTGGAACCGCTGGTTTCAGTCACCACAGGAGAAAAGGGCAACTCTGTCACTGAGTCTGGCCCAGGATTCCGTATCCTGAAGGCCCCGCAGAAGGCACCACCGCACTTCACACTGCATCCTTGGTCTCACAAACGCCGTCTGGACAATCGTCACTGAGCCGCTGTGTGCACCGCATCCTGTGGGCATGGTACTCCACACTGCCTCGTCTCACTCTGCCTGGACATCACCAATACAGTCGATGCCCGACCCGAACATCGACCGGCTCTGTTGCCTGCACTGCAACCTGCCAGCACCGCATCGAGTACCACCTCACCCTGCACCATACCCTTAGCCTCACCTATGATGTCGGGACAATCGTCACTGAGCCGCTGCCTGAACCGCATTATGAGGGCACCGCACCCTGCACCGCTTCCCTTTTTGTAATGCAAGCATGATGATTGCCCCAACCGACTCGCATCAACGTTGCAGCCGCAACGAGAAAGGTACTGTTTTCGAGCCTCTCGACGTTTTAGCTGACCCGTACCGACACGGTCAACTGCAATTGTTAGACTCTGTCATTTTCTGCATCGCGGTGTCCCCGGACGGGGCTACCAACTCAAAAGAACTGTGTGGCATATCAGCAAGGAACGGCGATGAATAACGCAAAGCGCGCTCAGCGCTTTGTTATTCATGGCTGTCTATCTCTGGAATTTATCGCCCTGGTAGCGTATTATCAACAAAGCGTTGCTCCAGGGCGATCCAGAGATAGCGGGGGAAATCACAGTTTTGCAGGTTTTCCAGCGATGTTCCCTGCAAAAGGGCGATAACCTAGCTGATACAACACTGTGGTCGTAGCAGCATAATTCACCCCCTATGCTAGGGATGGGTAAGTCAAGATTTTAGCAGCCGTTAGTTTTTGGAGAAAACAGCGGTTTTCTCCAAAATCTAACGTCTGCTAAAATGCTGGGGAAGCCTTGTAAATATCGCGATGTGCTCATCAGCGATATTTGCAAGACTGTACCGCCCAGTGACATCCAGATGCAAAGGGAGGGGTCGGGAAAAAGGGTGCTAACATGCGATTATGCATGTTAGCACCCTGTTGTAAATAGGGCGATAGTTTTATCTCCGCTTTTTAATATGCCCCTGTGTTTTTCAGCCATGTCTTCAATTCAAAGGTTATCTTGCAAAGTAATTATTTTTACAGTATTGTATGTTGGATTTTTGTCGTTTTTGGTCTTGTTGATTTAGATAAAGTTTTACTTATTCTTTTAAACTGGTGTGGCATCCATTTGAGATAAGCCTGTCTGCTTGTCCCAAGCTACCAAGGTGGTGAGCAGGGGTTATTTTAGAAGTGTATCCCCCTTACCCTGACTAGGAAGAGAAGGGTCCCTATTTGGACAAAGGTGCAAACCATTGCCAACTAGAGATCCCCATTTCTAACAACAGTCATAAAGACATACGTGGTTGTCCTGTGTATTCTCCCTTTCTGTGATTCACTGTGAGTCATTATTTATTATTGTTTTTAATTGTTAACATATGCTTTATTGTTTTTAAATCACTGCTCAACATATATAAAAAAAAATGTGTTACATCATTGGTGATGCCTGGATGAATTCTGATACAGAAATGTATTTTTATATCCGATGTGATTTAAAAAAAGATATGGCATTACAAATCGTACCCATTTAAGATTGGTATGGTACTCAACTTTGGTTGAACTGGGGGTAAAACTGACTGCTGAAAGGAGTTTATAGATGTAAGAGTCTGAATGAACTGAATTCCAAGGGGAGACTTTTTTGACCTAATAGTCTGACGCCCAGACAAGGCCAGTAGTTGCCTGACATTTGATAAATGCTTCTCTCATGTCATGTTAGGATCAAATGGGAGAATTGCATTTTTAGATTCATGGTTTACTGCTGTGCCTCCAGCATAAGGGGCCCAGGTTACATTGAAGCGATTATCTGGCCAGTGGGCCCTTTCGCTAGTGTGCACCCCCTGTTGCCAGCATAGGGATTTCCACTTGACATTTCTGTATATATTTGTTAATGGTGTGTAGTATTTTCTAGTGTGTGTCATAAAATAATAACATTTAATATAATAAAAAGCACTAGCAGTAAATGTAGTGTTCTTTCTTGTTTTTGCTGAGTATTGAGTCACAAAGAAAAATGCTGGGGCTGCAATTAATTCATGAATTCCTTTCAGTAATATTCATTGTGAGATCCTGAGTGCCACAAGTCTGCCAAAACAAGGGAGCCTTGTGCTCTGGTTCATATAGGATCTAGCTTGGCACTTCGGGCTGAACTGTATCTATTGGAGCAGGAACAAGGCTGATTTGCATATGGTAGGGTCAAATCTGAGGCGGCAGGGTGGGCAATAAAGGATGAACTGGGATAGTTGCCAGTGGTTGAGATTAATTGAAGCATTCTGCCATTTGTTTACTGTTCAGTAAATATAGTTGCTGATTTATCAATCGTGCTTTCATGAGAAATCTTGAAAAACTCTAAATAAAATGAAACCGCATTTGAGATGTTGTCTGAATTGATGCAACTACTGTTCAGTGATGTAAATGTCCGGTATTGGTAAAGCGTGAGCAATCACCCAAAGGTGCTGGGGGCCCTCAGGAAGATTAAGCAAGCTATTGCCCAGAGTCACTTGGTGCTCGGCTGATCTGCCGCCGGCACCGGGGATCAAACCTTGCAACTCCAGGTTTCGGCATCAGTTGCCGTGGCCGCTGCGCCACACCTCTTCCACTAGATAACAAATGGTCCGGACCCCATATTATGCTATGACCTGTAGTAGTTGTAGCCCACTTCAGAGTACCAGATTTACACCATAAGTACTACATGAGTACATCATAGCAAAATCTTTCTGGAGCAAACCCTAGGACCGAAAAGTCATTTGAGTGAACTAGCCAATCCACTACTTTGGTAGTCAGAGCGGGAGCCAGTGTACCAGACCGATTTATTCAGCTCTTTTTTTTTTGTCCATGGCAAACCTGCAGTCATACATGGTCTAGAATTTCATTTCCTTCACACTGCCAGTAGCGGTTCGTGGAGGGAGTTCCGTGGGGCGGTGAGGCGGGGCGGGGGAGGGGCAGGGTGGGGAAATGTAAACACCGGAATATGGATGAACGGAGGTAAGTACACATTTAAATTAATAAAACAAATTCCTTTGCGCACGCTGCATCGCAAAATGTGATGCAGCGCGCGCAATGAAATTCGTTTCCTCTACTGCACACTGCTATTATGGCCATACAGTCTTACTCTTGCCACCGCAGCATAATATGTAAGCCAAGGTCTTAGATCCTTTTTGCAAAATTATTACTATACAGCGCACAGTCTGAAGTTGGAAGGATTCCTTTAAATCCAACCTCATAACGAAAGACAGGAGTATGCTAACATCATGTTTGCATGTCAAATGCGGTTGCAGACAGATGAATAAGCAACAAGGAGAAGGTTTAGAATATTAAGCTTCTGGCACACAGCTCAAGTTACTGGGGCCATCTGTATTTCATCGAGTGTAGATTTAGATGCAGCAAAGGTATGGGTTGTCAGGTCACTGCGGGTGTCGCAGACATTAACTACGTCAGCAGCTAAGACCTTTATGTATTTTCATTACTTCAGCCACACCAAACTCCAACACATCAACATTTCAATCAAAGGTGTTTCTTTTCAGCCAAGTTTAAGGGGGTTTATTTTATAAAATGTTTACCGGGGGCAGATTATAGCCAACCCTTTGATGGTATTTAATACACCAACACATTAGCATATTAAAAATATTTGAAAGTATTCAATAGTAAGAGAAATGCCTTAACTTCCATGGAGGTACAATTAACTACTTACATAGATTATATATAAAAAAGAGATCCGATCAGAAGAGACTTCATTCGAATTTTAGATCATCATAACAGTACATAAAAAAACATACTATTATAAAACATTAAAACGTAATTTAGTATACTTGCAATAACTAATGTAAATACATAACAATATATTTTTTAAAAGATTGAATTACTCAATTAAGTCAGCTAATAATCATCTTAAAATTAAAACATTCAAGTCCTTCAAACACGAATCGCTGATTTTCAAAATGGTTCACTCTAATACACACCACCCGTGAGGAAACCATTTGGAGAACGATCATGGCTGGCTTATATTTTATACCCCCTTTCCCCTCAAATCTGGAATAAATAATTTTTGGGAGAGAGACATAGAATTTACAAAAAAAACGTGAAATTAAGTAAACTCTGCCCTCTAATAGTACCAAGTCTGAACCTGGCGAGAAGAGATCGTTCTCAGTAATTAGTGATGAGTTCTAAATATGGTTGAATACCACGCGTTTGTTTGAATCATTACATAATCCTGATTAGAAGGCTTTGTGAGCTCCTCTCCCTTAATCACACGTCCATAAAGGTCTGTGTGTTGAACCACAGTTTTGTCAAGACTAGTTATATTCTGGGGATTAGTAAACAAAGAAGACCTGCCCAGTCTGACAAGGTCAGATCATATATATATATATATATATTTTATCTTTCTAGGAACCACAAACAGTCCAGGAAGATGTGTGGGACACTGCATTTTACATTTAGCCCACATGTACACAAACCCAGTTCATTTCGTATCACAGTTTTTATTTTCGTATCTACATTACATGTGTTCAAACCAACTCTAAATTTAAATATCGCATTTCTAAGCTTAGGACTTGGCAAGGCCTCAATGTAGGGCAACATATGATCTTTCCCCCTTCCTTTTACAAGGAACTGGGTGGATGTTATGCTCTCCAGGTCAAATAGATCATCTATTTGAGCCTTTTTGGCTATGATGGCCCGTAGCTCCTGTTTGGGGATCTGCTGCCTTAGTTTGCATTGATCTGGTTCTAGTGAGAGTATAGCACACATCTTACCTAGCATATATCAAACTTGGGATGCCCAGTTCAGTTCACTTTTCTCTATTTCTCGTGTACAACTGTGTGATATTTTGGGGGTCCGTTCTCTACTCATTCTCTGCCAGAAATTGACTGTCGCTTGGAATCCCTGATAATTCCAGGTTGTAAATTGAGATTCTACTCTCACAGCCTGGATCATAGTTGATGCCGGAAGAGCGAGGAGCTGCTTCACACATTTACCCTCCTCCAAATTCCAATCCAGTTTACCGCCTAAAGATAGAACCTCCACTCCATTTTGAAATTGTGGACGGACCATTGCATTGAAGGCTGATAAAATTGGTTGCAGGGATGGGACTTCATATTTCTGCTTGAACTGCTTAAGATACTTTAATTGTAATTGAAATTGCATTTATATCGCACGTACTACTCCTGACGAGGCGTTGAAGCGCTATTTTGGCGAGTTGTGCACTACTCCGGAACCCAAAAAGGATTAGTGATGAAATATTATAGTGGAGGGATACAAGAGAGAAGGGTTTGCATTTATAAAGCGCTTGCTACCCCTGATGAGGTGTTGAAACATTTTTTGGTACGCTACTCGGGAACCCAAGCAGGATTAGTGGGGAGTTAGTATATAGGAATATAAAATTAATTTGTGTGGTAGACATGTTAGTCTGTTATTTGGATTGAAAAGGGATAGCGGAGGGATAGAACAGACAGACTTTTGTGAATGATAATTTCTTGAGGATTACTGAATGATAATTGACAAACCATTGATTCTCAAGCGGTGTGCAAGATACTTACAATTATTGTTTGGATTCATGACCTTTGTGTTCGATTGCAGATCAGTTGGCAACAGGGTATCCTCCAATGGCTTACAACCTACAACATTACTCATTCTGTGAAGTTCAATTTGTTTTAATTATGTATCAGACCTGAAGAGAGAACTTTTACTGAACGTGCTCTCGAAAAACTATTGCTCCAATTAAACCACATGAAAAGCCAGTAATGTGCAATGATTTAGCAAAACCTGCCCTTCATATTAGACTTCAAACCACGCTTGTCACAGAATAATCCAAAATGCATCGAACCATTATTGCATTTCAAACCATGCGCTGTAATAAACTGCATAAGAATAGAGCTGCACCTACCGATCAATTCTATAAATATAAACAGCACGTTCAGAAATGACAGCATAACTTGAGGAGCCATCAAAATGTCCTAAACTGATTAACACTAAAACAGCATGAGTGTTTCCTGGGGATTGAGGAGAAGAGCGAGAAACGGTGTCAGGGTACGTGACCTGTTTTCACATTAATTGGGCTGCATGCAGTCCAATATGTACACGGCAGCCTAGAACAGGGATCTTTCTCATGCTGCCAATATTTGCTTTTGTTTTAATATTTAACAAACGTGTTTCTATCTAACCCTCAGGGCCTGACTGGGAATAAAAAGCAGCCCTGACAGTTTTCGCTTCTTCAGGCCAACTCTCATACTGCCTGTAGCGAGCAAGCGTTGCATGTGAGCCTGAGCTCTATACAGGTGATTCGGAGGTGTTCAGCCCAAAAGAAGAATTTGAAAAGAAAATTGTAAATATAGTGCGATTTACTACACACTCTTCATTACAGAAGATGGATGTGATGTGATGGATGGATGGATGTTGTACACATGGCTACGATGCTCAAAGAATGAATGAATGGTTGGATGGGTGAAGATGGGTAGATTAATTATTTCAAGAATGGATAACAAGGAATAATTTGTTTTAGCTATGCGGAACAAATGACCTGATTGTACTAACCAAGAGTGTGTGCTCTGGTTTTTACCAGTCCATGGGCTGGATGAATGTAGCACAATGGGCTGATGTAGAATTCAAGGTAAAGCAGCCAACATATGTCTAAAATGGGAAACAGAAAGAGATAAGCACATGCTAGCCAAATTGCTAAAGTGAAAGCAGGAAAACTTGCATCAAACCCATCTTCTTCTTCAGCTTATTCTGTGACAGTGGGTAATCACTGTTTTCACAGTGCCATCTTTTTCTTGATCATGGCATGAGAGCACATTGATATGCATCGGTTCAGGTTGTGTGCTGCATAAAAAAGACTAGAATGTTACTCAGCCTACGGTAACACCCCAGGCCACCTTTAGGGGAGAAAGAATAACTTTCCTCTTCGTTCACTAATAACATCATTGTCAGGGCAGTGGAGACGGAGGCATGAATTTTTTTTAAGCTCATAAATAGAATCACTTCTAACAATTGTCACTCAATGCAATTGTATAATTTAAGAGAATAAACAGAGATGTGTTGCAGTGGTCACATAACAACGAACCCCACTGTTTTGAATGTTGAAAAGTATCACATGTCCATGGGACTCTTTGAGCCAAGCAACAGCAGAGTCCTAATCCCACCCCTCCTTACTCATGAAGGCCAGTGCTGCTGCTGGCGACCCTGCAGAAGACAGAAACCAATGAACTGGAAGAACAAAGGAGCAGATTTATGAGCCCCTTGCGTCACTTTTGCGTCACTTTTAACATGGGAAAAGTGACGCAAAAGTGGCGCAATGGGCTCATAAATCTGCCCCAAAGAGTTTTGAGGTTAGAACAGTCTGACAACACTTTAAAAACCTTTGTTTTGCATTGTTTGGAAGGCGCCAAAGCTCTACAATAAAAAAACGCAATATGGGCCAGTCTCGGCAGCAAAACCATCCCCCATCCTACCAGCCTACCAGGAACGTGTTATGCTTATTTATGTTATGTTAAAGATATTTCTTGAGTGAAAGACCACTGAAGCTTCTTGGCACTAATGAAGATAACAAAAACATCAGCAAAAAGATTTTAGGAGAGCAGCCTTGAGAAGCCAGTATATGTTTTTTTAACCTAGCCAGAGAAGAGTGGGTGCCCAAATTTAACAATAGCAAATTCCACTCCCTGACTAATAGGTAAACAATCTTATTTCACAAAAGGATGACATGCAAATTTTAGGGACATCTAAAAGGAATTGTTTCCCAATTAAAATCACTTCTGGTCGGTGATTAAAAACTGTATTTATTTGACAGAACAAATGGATCATGACTATAGAGAATCTTGTGTATAATAATCAGGACCAAAATTATTTGGTCTAGTGGAGGCTAATGAAACTAAATAAGAATGAGCGTAATGTTACCGTTACCACTGAATATACTTTTGACAATAATGCAAGAGGTTGCATTTTGATTAAGTTGGTGTTTTTCCTATCAATTTCTTTGGGGAAGCCAAGTAGCAGGTGTTGGCATAAGCCATCAATAAATAGCAGAATCGTCTTAAAGATCTTGGGGTGCCAAAAATGCAAGTAGGTAACTTCATTAGAAGTTGAACTGATAGACTGGTATCAAGAATCACCCCAAGTTGCTTTACAGTATTGCCGGGAATAGGCAGAAGCCCATGAAGTCACGTCTGAGATAGGGATCCCATTTCTCAAAAAATAGCCTGGTAACGAACACTTCTATTTTCTTAAAATCAGTTTAAGATGCCTGTCCATCCAACATGGGTAAAACTGAGGATATCGGAAACATTGGAGAATATGTCTCAGCTGGAAGTACCTCTCTGTTCTCTCTTTCTGCCTCACCATCAATCATGCCTCCCCCTCTGTCTATACCTAACTTCTCTGGTTCCATCTCCCCTTCCTTTAAATATTTATTGTATGATGAATTCAAATAATTACACATACAAATTTACAGTTTAACATTATACACTACAATTCGTTCACAGCCCACTTTTAGTATTAAGTACAATAATCACCTTCATGTGTCTCTATCTTCTTAAAAACAACCCGCAATTTCATATTTTTAGATGTAAAAACTTTGTTCTTAACAGTTGTCTCTCAACCAAATTTACTTCATTGCATGTAGAAAACTAAATGGATTAAGGAATCATTTGCCAGAGTGCCAGGTTCTACTTTTGGGTCTGACTTCACACTTTAGCTATCACCTGACCTTCTGTGATAAAAAAGAGCTTTCAGTGACAAACTGAGAGATAGGCTTAGGCTCCACAACTCAATTCTCCAGGGGACAGGATCTGATTGGTCCAAACATATGTGCTTTTACTAAAAAGTGTACTTGCGTTGCACTATTTGGCTTGTGGCAAATTTTATACATGATACAGCGACTGAATTGTTTTTGGCGGCAAGCCAATTATTATGGTTGATTTGTTTTTATGAAATTGTTAGATCTGGGGGTCTCTAGTTGGCAGAGGTAGGTACCACTGTCCAAATAGGGACCCTTACTTCTAGTCAGGGTAAGGGGGATTCCCTCTTTAGATAACCCCTGCTCACCCCCTTGGTAGCTTGGTACGAGCAGACAGGCTTATCAAAGGCAATGTGTAAAGTATTTGTACCAACACTCACAGTAACACAGTGAAAACACCACAAATGGACTCCACACCAGTGTAGATAAATAAAGTACTTTTATATAAACTACACAAGACCAAAACGACAAAAATCCAACATACACAGTTCAAGAATATGGTTTCAAAAAGAGTTCTTAGCTTAGCGACAAAATCATTCACCTTAGCGTCAATTTTAGCCAACAGTACCTGGTGATGCGATAAAAGTTCTTAGCGGCACTCAGGCATCGAAAAACAAGCAACAGCGTCAGTCCTGAGACCCTGGGGGGCGATGCGACAACCCCGCTGCACGCAGCGGGCGTGGGCGACGAATTCGGTCTGTATGGGGAGTGAGGCGATACTTGTATGTACGAGCGGTGCCATGATCTTGGTTGGGTCTGTGACGATCTCACCCAGCAGCGGCAGGCTCTGCGACGATGTTCGCAGCGATAAAATTCTGCCTGCTAACGAGCGGAGCGGGGATCTGGGCTGGCTCAGCAACGATGTTCGCAGCGACAAAATTCAGCCCGCTAACGAGCGGGGCGATGATTTCACCAGCGATGATCCAGCTCAGCGGCAGCAGGCTATGCGACGAAGTTCGCAGCGATAAAATTCTGCCCGCTAACAAGCGGAGCGACGGAAATTTTCTCGTTAAGCCGGCTGTGCGTGAAAAAGTGTAGATCCTTTGCTTCTTTCTTCTTGGTCAGCTTCCCAACAGCAGGCACAACTTCCAGAGGCCCCACAATTGGATAAAACACTCTAGGAAGGGCAGAACTCACTCAGCAGAGTTCAGGGGGAAGCTGGGGGTGAAGTCCTTTTGTTCCTGGGACTTCTTAACAGGAGGCCAGCTCTTCTCAGGCCCTTGGAGATCTCTTCAAGCAAGGGGACACAGCAACAGCAAAGTCCTTCCCATCTCCTTGGCAGCAAAGCAACTGCAGGTCAGCCCACAAACACACAGCAGGACAGTCCTTCCTCTTTAGTCTTCCAGCTTTCTCCTTGGCATAGGTTCCTTCTTGATTCCAGGATGATCTAATTTTCTGTAGTCTGGGTCCCAATACTTATACCCCAAAATCCTTTGTCCTCTGCAGGCAGAGGGGCCTTGGCCTAGTCAGAATCAGTTCTGGCCAGTCCTGGAGCACTCTGTTTACTTGGTTTCTTCTTTCCTTTGAGAGAGAGGGGCAGGTTCGTCAGCCGCCCAGCAGGGGGTGGAGCCAGCATTGTGGAAGACAGGCACATCCCTATTCAGGCCCAGGTGCTACTCCTCCCACCCATCTACAGGGGAATTCCCTATTCAGCCCTGGACTGACTCATCCAGCCTCTTGGAGCCACCCCTGTCCCTGTCACTCACAAACCAGGCAGTCAATTCACAAACAGGCCAAGGCACACAGAAAGTGCAGAAAAGGAAAACAGCCACCTTCTAAAAGTGCTGTTTTCACACACAGTATTTAAAAAACATCCTTCCTAAAAGATGTGTTATTAAATTCTGAATTCAGGGATACCAGACTTTAGCTTTCTATCTTGCTCCTATGGGAAGATATGGAGGTAAACATTATACTCAGCATCCCCATTATAGCCTATGGGCAAGATAGCCTTTCAATAGTGAAAAACGAAAATGGCTGTAATTTGCTACCAGAGCATGTCACCTACGCCAATACATGCTCTACCTTTCACATACACTGCACCCTACCCAGGGGGGTACCTAGGGCCTTCCATAGGGGTGTCCACTGTGTACAGAAAGGGAAGGGTTAGGCCTGGCCAGTGTGGACACTGGCCAGGTCAGCATGGCAGTTAGCAACTGCACCCAGGCACTGCAGTGGCAGGCCTGTGACACCATTTTAGGGCTACTCCTGTGGGTGGCACAATCAGTGCTGCAGGCCCACTAGTAGCATTTGAATCACCAGCCCTGGCACACTCAGTGCACTTTACTAGGGGCTGACAGGTGAAACAAATATGTCAATCATGGATAACCAATTACAATACCAATTTACCTAGGGAGCACTTGCACTTTGACACTGATCAGCAGTGGCAAAGTGCCCAAAACATCTAAACCAGCAAAAGCGAAATCCAGTACAGCGTCAAAAATACAGGAGGTAGAGGCAAAAAGTCAGGGGAAACCACGCCAAAGATGCCAGGTCTAACAAAAATGTTATGCTGAGTCTGGTGGTTCAGTAGACTAAAGCATCCACTGCAAGGCCCTGTATTTGACCTTGTGGTCACAGGTTCAAATCCCGGCGGCTCCGCTCAGCCTCTTCTCCTTTCTGGGGTCAATAAAATGAGTACCATTCAGTTGAGTAACAATAAACAACTGTTAGTCAGCACCAAGACGCCCCTTTGGAGGTAAATGTGCACTTTACAAATACACGTTATGTTATGATAAAAGCAATAAGCCCGAGGAACACATGAAATAAAATACATAGGCTCTCAATCACGTGTGGATCATAGGACAGGCACTATGAAGTACATGGAAGATTCCTTTCTCTTGAAGAACTTCTCTCACAATTGGATTTGAACATGTTCAGGATATGTGTGGGCACTGCTGATCCATCTATTCCCTGTATTGTTAAACACCTAAGATTACAGTTAATGCAGTAACCCCTAAACCTAAAAAAAAGGGGACATTTTGATTTGTTTTTCGTTTTATACAAGGACAAATATAATAATCAGGTAATTGAATAATGCTTGCTGTGCTTCCCAGATGCTTTTCTGGGATCGAATTTTTGAGTGTATAGGGGGCTTACTGAACGCTTGAATGGAGTTCATTCTCTTTTATGAATCTGAGGATGCTGTAATGTAGGCTTGCTGTGATTTCATACTGGCCCGTGGAAAAGCATGGCTGAGTAATTAGCCTTTCCTGAATGTACTGTGCCTGGGCTCAGAACTGCAGCGCTTGAGAAGGATGCTGCCTGCCAGCTACAAGCATGTAATTAGAATGGAAAGCGCATTGCCATGAATTTGCATTCCTATGGTACCTCATTTGCATTTTCCATGTTTATTCTACCTGGAGGGGTCAGGGAAGAGGTTTAGATGGAGCATCTCTCCCTTGACATATAAAGCCCTGGCGCTGGAAGGCTCAGGCTACATGTAATGAAGTATGCAAAATAGGAATTATCAATGGTGATCACTTAAAGAGCTTCTCGTGTTGTGCTGCAGTAAATGAAGGGCGAAGCTTGGCTTAAGAACTGAAAAATGTGGGTTTCTGAACTGAAACTACAAGCTTCCGTTATGCCCAGATATTATTTATATTCGTAAATAATTTTGTGACATACGCTTCGTGCTATTAAGGCATCTCAGATGCAGGTTTAATAAAATTAATTGAACGGTTTATAGAGCCATGTTAAAGCCTATTTTCTGTATGTTGATTTTTTAATTGTGTAATTTGGGAGGGGCATTATTCCTTCTACTACAGGACAATGCTCCACTCTACACCTGCTGCCATGGCCGATTGGCCTGCTGTCAGGTATAGGGTTCCAGCTCTTACAACTCTGGAACCAAAGCAGCAGTGAGATATGTATTGCCAAGGAGGGAAGCGTCATTCATAAATTATGCAAAGAGCTCCATCTTTTTAGCGGATACAGTGATGGTAATAAGCACTGGTAAAGCCAGCAGGTCTGACTTCAATGTGGGAATCCACATAAACACGAACATTAGTACCTGGTTTCTATGACACCCGACTCCTTTTGTACCACATATGTCTATGCTATAAGTCTGGTGAAACTGCACAAACTTGAGAATCATAAATGCCTAGTTGCAGAGAAAGACACCAATGCCACCTGATCAATTGCTTGTATGGAGACATTAATCAATCAATCAATCAATCAATCAATCAATCAATGACACTTATAAAGCGCGCTACATACCCGTAGGGTCTCAAGGCATTGCTATTACCTATCTGTAGCCTATGGAGATCGACCATCAGTATAAATGAAACACAAACCAGCAGCATTCATTGAGCTCATACAGCTATTTCCTAAAAAACTAGATACTGGGATTAGTGTTATAAAACAGAGGGAGAAAAAGGGGACATTACCAACACTTCCATGCAAGGGTCAACAATTTTTGCATTCTTTGGCATTTGTGAAATTTACTAAGGAGTATTACTAAGTATGGACACCATCAACCCAGAACCTTGGGGGCCAGATTGTGTTCCCCAGATGGGTCTGGATTGATTAATTGGAGGACCTAAGTATGATGTGGACTCTTCTCCATGAATAAATTAGGAGACACCATTGTCATGTATGCTAATTGTAATTTGTATATGTTCAGTGTGTTATACAAATATATATGCATCTAAATGGTATAAATGTGCTGTACAAAATAGGTAAAAACTGGGTCATATGCTACTGGTCAAATAAATGCAGATTGTGTTAAAAAATTATGTTAATCAGAGTAGTGAATACTTTGACTATTGTGGACCCCCAAGAGGGTTGGATGTAGAGGTTTTCTATAGACAAACCTCCTTCGTTGTGCTTGGATTACATTCCCAATGTGAAATTGGGTAAGTCTGGCCTTCTTTTTCTTTTTAGAGTTTTTAGCAAGTTGGAATTCTCCTGCCCAAAATGTTCTCAGGCCTATTAGGAGTTTCATGCTGGCTGAGCTTGTAAATGCCCCCCATTAAGAATGTGTATTAGGCCCATATAGGGAACTATAGGACCTGGATGTAGCTGGGAGAGGGCCATCCTATCAGGCTGTCTGAGGGCAGAGCTGTGACTTGCCCCAATTAAATTTCAACGTGCATGCCTCCATCACACACAAAGGAACCTGACACCAGTCCTTTGTTACACCAGACTACTTGGAGCCTTGGCAGAGGAAGGTGAGAACTTTCTAGAACCAGAGGTGAGGGTAGTCAGGGTGTCACCTCCACTTCCTAGGCTGGCACCAGGTACAACTATTGGACCTCCTGAACCACCTCTTCACTACATTCCTGCCTTGCCCATCAGAAGACTGCCTTGCTGCTACAAGAGGGCTGTCCTACTGCTTTAGGCCTGCCTTCTTCCCCAGAGATCTACCCTGCTGTTTGAGGCTTGTCCTTTTCTCTGAAAAGGAAGATTGGAGTAGCTCCCTTCATCCCAGGCTAACCTGAGTGACTCTAAGGGTCAGTTGGGGGGCCTTCTGTTCTGAGCTACAGGCACACAACAAGCTTCAGTGGCTCCCTGCAGCTTCCCAGTTGATCTGCTGGAAATGGATCTGCTGGCCTCTGCTAGAGTGATTTCCTGGTGCCCGAGATGTGCCTTCCAAGGTGATTGGACCCTTGGCTGGCATCAGTGGAGCTTGTCCAGTAAAGAAAGGAGAAATCCTGAAGTTTTGGACTCTTCACAATCATAAACAGTTCAGTTTGCACCAAGACATGGCTGTACTCAACAACCACTAATGCGAAGCTCTGTTGAACCCAACTCTTCGCCAGCTACAACCTTCAATGTGAGATCTGCACTTCACGCTACAGCAACAACAGCCTGCAGTGACCACCGAGGCAAAGGTCCTGTAATGACAGTCTGCAATACCTGACTAGCTCTTCGCACTACAGTGACGACCATCTGCAACAGCAGGCCTGCTCTTGGTGGTACAGTGACGATCATCTGTTTCTCGCCGCCTCCTTCACATCAAATTGGAACACTTCACGCTGGAATTTGAAAAGGTACATTTTTCAGCAGAACAAGCCTGGTCTCTGTATCAGGCCGACACTCAGTTGCGGTTTGTCTGCTGAAATTGTGACTTCCCTTGGTCCAGCACAACCAGATGACAATGAGTGACTCTTTATGCTTTTTGGCTCTATATTTACGTAGCACTTTAAAGTTGAATAGCTCTAGTTCCACTGATTGGATTTGTGTCCTTCTCTAAACATTTTATTTATTAAAATGTACTGTATTGTTCTAACTTGGTTTGAGATTTTTTGTGTGTTGTTTTTTCACTTTGTTACTGTTTGTGTGTTGCATAACTACTTTATAAATTGCCTCCAAGTTTAGCTTGACTGCTTTTGTGTCAAGCTACCAGTGAGATAAGCATAGTTTAATTTAGGCACTTTGTGGTTTATCCTGAGGAGGATTGTGGTTGTTGCCTGAGTGGGGCTTCCACCCCCTCAAACAATAACCAGATTTCTTACCCCTCTTTGACATACTTAATTTTCCTACAAATCCCTAGTTGATGGTGTAAAAAATGCACCGAGGGTCTGGAGATTAAATGTTTCTTGTACTTCTGCACCTATTAGTCCATCCACAGAGTGGGCCTGGAAAACATAGCTTTGGGCCTACTATGTGTAGCCTGACTGCAGCAGCTCAAAGGCTTGCTTTCAAACCTGTCAAAATAACACTTTCTGACAGGCAGGGAATCTGTAACTTTTTACATTATGCACTTGTCATTCAATGTATACTTGTTATATTTATTAAACATCCAGTTCATTTGTAAAGTTATATCTTTTATGAATATTTAGGAAAAGTAACTTTTAGAAAGTTGCCTTTTCTCTGACTAAAGCTCATGGAGGCTATTTGCACTAGCCTTCCAGCATCTGCCAAGCTGGTCAATATACTTCCATTCATACATAAATAGTAGGTCAAGATGCCTTTACATTTTCATATATCTTTTATTCTTATTTTTCTAAAGTATTATTAAGGTTTACATCCATTTAACCCTTTCATTACCAGCCGTTGCGTTTCATCCCCATTGGGACTTCCTTAAGTCATTGAGGCATAATATCCAGCCGCGGTCGGTAGTAGGAGTACCTGCAGGGCGGTGACGTGGGGAGGGGGAGGGTCAGGGTGGGGGTAGTAAACTGTGGATTATGGAGGTTTACAGGTAAATTAACATATAAATTAATAAAAGGAATTTCGTTGCGTGCACTGCATCGCATTTGGGGATGAAGTGCACGCAACGAAATTCATTTTATTAATTTATATGTTTACTTACCTGTAAACCTCCGTAATCCATAGTTTACTGCCACCCAACCTGCCCCTTCCCCTCCCCACGTCACCGGCCTGCAGGTACTCCTACTACCGACCGCGGCTGATAATATCATATTTAATTCTTCCATAACCATCATGTGACACAAATACAAGTCTTATTTAAATGTGATTGAATAGACTCATGTATAAATTGCTTGTTTCTCCAAAAATGAATATGTGTAGAATCTCACCTCTCTGAAAATCTAGACAATATTAATCTGTATTTACCATAACAGGCCTGCAAAGGGAGCATTTTCTGGCTAGTCAGCACCCATTGTCCATAATATGGGTACTGCAGAGGTATGAGCAGCCTCTAATCTGAATGTTTGGATGATTAAAATGGCTCAACTCTCCCGTGGAATTCCATCTGCCTCTTCAAATCAAAAGTGTACACATAATTTTATCTGTGCTCCTCCCCTTGGTTTTGAAGAAAGATAGCCCAAACAGCAAAAGAAACGTAGAGAAAATAAAACGCACATTTTATTCACTTTTCTTTCTCTAACTGGGCTTTCCTTCACCAAAAGCAAAGTGAGGTCCCTAGACAACCATCTGTGTGCAGGCAGCTTGATTAGACGAGGCAGAGGGAGGGCCACAGGAGGGTCGAGCCTCTTTTTTTATCACCCAAACATTTAGGTTAGAAGCTGCTCTTACTTCCGCATCAGGTAATTGTAATAGACACAGGGGCTGCCGTGGGAAGATGGAGCACATTCAGGTGCAAGGCTGTTGATAGTTCTGCAGTGCCCCATATTTTAGGTGTGTGTGGCTGGGGTGTAATTAGCCCTATTGCCCTTATTCAAGGCAATTAACAGCTGTCATATACCCCCATCATTATGCACCCTCCTGTGTGGCTCGGGCACATAACTTAGGGGAGATGGCAATTAAAAGCCAATATTGCCCTCAGGTACGGGCAATAGTGCTTAATTCCAGTTAACAATTAAATCAGATGATTATTTTGTTTGGCGTTTAGCAGCCGGCAGTGGTCACGCTCTTGCGCTGTCCAGTGTTCTTCTGGGTGCCAGGATCAACAGTGCGCCCTGATAAACCATTGATCTTTTCTACTGATCAGAGATTTGCATTTGCTTGTTTTGCTTTTAAGAATAGGCCTTTGTTTAACAATTTCAGTAGAGTGTATCCAAGCAGTGGTGGTAGAAAGCGAACCGATTGCAAAACATTTCCTTGTAACAGATGTGAGCATAAGGTTCAGGCAGATGTGCCCGTGATCCCCTCTGGGCCATTGGAAAGAGAACAAGCCTTCAGCACGGCACTACACGCCTCGTTACAAAGCAGTTGAGTGCAAGCCTTAGGGCTCGCTTAACTGCACTCCTAGCAAGCTGTGTTTAGGACCATGCACCGCCGCGTTAGAGGGCGACTGGGAGGGATCCCGCGACTTAGGACACATGGACTCCAAGTCTAACACAAGGCGCTCTCTTTAGACAGCGCTGGCCGCGAGCCTGCATACATTCTTCCATATTATTATGATATGGCTTGTCAGCAGTCTGTGAAGCACTGACAATGAAGAGCATACTGTGGTTGCTGCGCTTTCACTGTTGTACTGTGATGTACCTTGCTTCTTCTTTAGTTATTTTACTTTTGTTTTTTCAAGTTTCGTCTTCTATTGTTCCTCAGATTACTTTAGTTGACAACACACACTGCTACATTTCCAGCCAAATGTGGCATATTGCTTTAAAGTTACAGTGACAAACGACCATTCACCCCATTCGAAAGTGGTAAAATACTGGTTCTCTGTTTTCCCAACTATTTAAGAGACCACTCAGTCCAAATCAGTGGCAGGGACGTATGTCGGTCATTACCACTTCCATTTCTAACTTTATGTTACCTGAGCCTGTATGTTGTATTTTTAGGAGAATGCAGCTTGCTTTGCAGGTGAATAGAATTTAAGTTCATTAGAATTATCACTTAGATTCAAAAGAGATAGAGCACTGTGTTACTTTATCTACATTTCTCCTTGTAATTCCATCCCTTTTCTGCCCCTTCACTTACAAAAAAGAAATACAACCAATTTGGAGGGTTTCGTCGAATAACGAAAGAAGGTGGTGTTCCGCCCTTATTTTAAACTATAATTTGTATTTGTTTCTATATTTTACTAAAAATGTCATCTCTAGTTCAAAACATAGCCAAAATCCATTCTCCCAAAAATCCTAAACTATATCCTTCCTCTTTCTTGTCCAGTCTTCCCTCCCCAGATCAAAACAGTTTACTCCAGAATACAAAGCATAACTTGGTTCCTGTGAGCTCAATTAAAAAAACAAAGACAGACATAGATCTCCACACGAGAATGGCTGTATGTCACAATACTGTGTACTGAAATATTATCTCACATAGTGTTTCTTGAATATCATTTACAAAAATATCTTGCACTGTGTTTAGATTTTCTATTATTAAGCTCACTGGGATGGAATTTTTGATATTTAGGAGGCAGTATATATGACAGTAGATTTTATGACCTCGATATTTGTGTATCATAGATTCAAAATTTCGTTTTTTCATACCATATCATAATTAAGTGAGTGCATTTGTCTGAGAGCTAAATGGGTTTGCAGTTGCTTCAAAGAATGAAGGGCCAGTAGGAATTTACAGTGGATGCCAAAAGAAGTTTGTGCTTGAGGTAGGCATTTTATTAATGTTTTCTTTACAGCAACACACCTCCCTTTAGCATTCTGGACCACTAGGCGACAGGGGGTTTCAGACAGATTACATATAATTTGCACATGTGAAGTTCAAATGTACTTCAACTATCTGGTTATGACTAACTGATTTGGGAATAATTTGGGTCTGTGCACCAATCCGTGAGTACAGATGTTTTTCTCTAGTCATTCAGAACAAAGTTGTTCTGCAAAATCAATGTTCAACTTTATGTAATTTGCCACATTCCTGCCTTTGCCAACGTTGTGAATGGATTACAAACAGTAATTTTGAAAACTGCAGTGCAGAAACATTATTTCAGATGCTTTGGAGTCAGAGAACATTATATTTATAACATATTGCCGTTGTCAGAAGCTAGAATGCCCAGTGGGGAACATTCTCCCACCACCACGCAAAATTAGTTTCTAGTCAGGCAAAAGCTATATCTTTAAGACAGCCTCATCTAACCCGTAGTAGCATAGTAACGAGACGAAGGCTACTTCAGAAAATTCATGTTAAGTGTAATAGTACCCAGAGATCACCTGAATCAAGAAACCGCACTGTAAATTAAATATTAAAAACAAAGTAATATATATATATATATATATATATATATATATATATATATATATATATATATATATTACTTTGTTTTTATTAAACTGCTCATCAGAGAAATTTACAGTGCGGTTTCTTGATTCAGGTGATCTCTGGGTACTACCGTTATAGTTAGTTAAGCTAACTATAACTCGCGCGACCGCAATCCACTGCTGATGACGTCACATATTACATCACTGTATTCACTAAGATACTGTTAATAAGTCAGTTATACAATTAATTTTACAAAAAAAAACATCCATTTAGACACTTATTTACCCATTTATTCTTCCATTAACCTTTAGATATACATATATAAAAAATATATATTTTTCAGAAAGACACATACTCAGTGGATGATGTCATCAGTGATGTCATCAGTGATGTCATTTGAGATGTCATCAGTGATGTCATCAGTGATGTCACTGACCATGTCATGAGTGATGTAATATGTGACGTCATCAGCAGTGGATTGCGGTCGCGCGAGTTATAGTTAGCTGAACTAACTATAACGGGGGAATTTCAATGGTTTTTTACGAGTGAAATGTCCAGCTAACTATAACATGTGTGAAACCTATGGTTTTTTCAGTGAATTTGCAAGGTTTTTTAAATGCTAATTCCTAACTATAACATGTGTGAAACCTATGGTTTTTTTTGTGAATTTGTAAGGTTTTTTAAATGCTAATTTATGTATGTATTATTATATTTTTTATATATCTATTTTACAATAAACTACCTATGTATATAGTTATAGATTGACTGTATACTTTAATATGGAATGGCTCAGCTCTTTTATTTTAAATTTGGATAAAGTTGAACAGCATAGTTAATATCTTCTATAAACTTATATAAACTTATAAACAGTTTAAAATGTTTTTTTTTTAAGGGTTTTTCACTGTGCGCGATTTTTTGAAAAAAAATAAAATGTTTTTTTCACCCTTCGGGGTCCTTCAGGGACCCCCTGACAAAGGCTAGGGGGTCAGGAACTCTCTACCCTGCCCCCTTTTCACGTTCTCCACCTTTCTTTTTCACTGTCACACACAAAATGGCCTCCGACACTTCCTGATTTCGACTGATTCGAATGTTGACTGACATCTAGCCACCAATCAGAATTACGCTCGCGGACATTTGGTGCGTGCACCGTGCGTGCACGGTGCACGCATATAGATATTTATGTACTTTTAACTGCAATTTTCTCAGGAACTACTTAACAGATTGACACCATATATGCAAAAGGCACATGCCTGACCTGAGGACTACCTCTTTGCCATTTTTCAAGTAATTCTGTCCAGCCGTTCGGGCTGTACCTTCAACTAAAGTTCCTATGGGAAAATGCATGGGGAAAACGCGTTTTGGGACCCCCCTTTTTTTTCTCAGCCCCTGCTTGACGAATCACCCCGAGACTTTCAGGATAGGAGCTGAGCGGAGCGCCCCATTAGTTTTGAAAATTTTGCGAGGATTCGGCAACCGGCGCCAAAGTTATTCAAAATAGAATTTTCAGATTTCCTATGGGAACTCGGTCCTAACTATAACTATCTACTGGTGACCGCCAGTAGATAATATACATATATATATATATGTATTTTGATAGATAGATAGATAGATAGATAGATAGATAGATAGATAGATAGATAGATAGATAGATAGATAGATAGATAGATAGATAGATAGATAGATAGATAGATAGATAGATAGATAGATAGATAGATAGATAGATAGATAGATAGATAGATAGATAGATAGATAGAGATACAGATAAAGAGAAAGATACAGTTCTTATACGTAACGTATCTTTATTCTGCAGAGCAAGTCAATGGAAGTTCCTCATAGTACTTACAAGTGTTTACTGGATCTCTCGTCCTCCAGGAACACAGCACGACTCCCAACTCCAGCTTGCCTTTTTGTCTTCAGTCAAGCCAGAAGAGGTGGATGAGAGTCAGTCACCTTGTGCAGACAGGCATTCTTAATTGTATTCAAATTTAAAAGAGTTCCAGTGCGGGTATGTTGTTATATGCTGATTTCTACTTGCTGCCACATGAGTTGTCATTTGTTATGCATTCTAGTTCCATTTGGAACCATGGACTAGAATCTGGACTGAGACTGGCCAGTTGTACTGGAGCTGTCTTGGTATCAGTTGTTCCTGTTGCTGTGCTGCTTAATTATACAATAAATCTACTAATTAATTCTGGATTACTGCTTTTCTTCAATGGCGACGAGCGGAGGAACATCCTTCTCAACATAAAGAAGCAGGACAGAAGAAGATTGATGTTCCTGAACCCATTTTAAAGAACTGTATTTATTTAAAAAAGGAATAAACCAAGAAAATATGCTTGGAAACAGTGAAGATACAGCGAGGTAATTTTAGTATATAAAAACGGAACGTGGAAGAATTGAGTATTTCGAAGCCGCTTTCACCTATTTCGAAAGGAGGACGGATTAAAGGAATTACAAGGAAAAGGATTAAACAAAGGGAGAGATCGATAATCAAGGTGTCTGGAGACCATCCTTTAGTGTCTGCTGATCTACGCTAGAAGATCCGATTAACAGCAACAAAAAGGTATTACAACGTTGGCTCAAAATGGACTGTTAAACTTACTAGACACTGTCTGCATATTTTGAAAATCGGTGCATGGTCTTCGCGAGTCTCCCTGGAACGCTGGCACGTCGCGGTTCTGCTTCGAGCCCTGGTGTATCGTCTCTCCTCTGTGTTCTCCGCCATTGCCTCTTCGTCTGGAACTTCGAACTGCAGTCTGGGAACCGGATGGAAGCCTGGAAGTTCTCATTGACGTGAAGAACGCGCTTTGTGTGGCGGCCATTTTGGAACAGGATAAATTATTCAAGAACGCTCTGTGCGTGGCGGCCATTTTGGAACTGGATGAACAGCGTGAGGAACCATAACGTCCGAAAGGGACTGAATTTCATCACCGTTAAAATCTAAAGGTACAGGTCACGCTTCGGAGTAACGGTTTCTGAATTTGGATGTTATTCAGGGCAGAAACAAGGATTAAACTGTTGTAAGTGTTTAAAATTATTTTTTTTTTGTTAAAAAAAAAAAAAGACTTTGTGGCAGAGGAACGTTAACAATTGGTGAAGTTTGTCCATTTAAGAATCGGAAGATTGGGTTGCTTCATCTGTAAGAGTGCAAGAGTTTAAGGAAGAAACTGCATGTAGCTGAACTGGAAGACTCGCTATTGAAGTGACTTTGGACTATTAAAAAAAAAAGGGGCTCAAGGATTTATATATACATATCCTGTTAAGGTGATTCTTGTAGATTACATTTGGATTATTGCACGAATATTACGAAGAAGAAAATGTTTTAAAAATTGTATAAAAATGCGGTTAGTGTAGGTTTTAAAAGGTTAACGTAAGGTGTTACACGCTTAAGGATATTTAAAAAAAAATGCAGTTTGAACCACCAGCAAAATTCCTACAAATGAAAGGTGATCCACCACTTCCATGGGCCAGGTGGAAGGAAGAGTTTATAAATTACATGAAGGCCATAGATGGGGAGAGGATGGGAGCTGAACGGAAGAAAAGTATTCTGTTACACTGTTTAGGCTCTGAGGGACAGATGGTTTTTAGAGCTTTACCACAAATTTCAGTTGCGGAAAATGCTGAAGCAACTAATGTGTACAATGAAGCATTGATTAGAATAGAAAAAAGATTTAAACCCAGAAGCAATATAGCACTAAACAGATTTAAGTTTTATACGAGGGTACAGGAAGAAAGTGAGTCATTTGATGATTTTTTAACAGCGTTGCGCAATTTAAGTTTACATTGCAGTTTTGGTAACATTACAGATGAAATGATAAGAGATCAAATCATTGTACATGTAAGATGTAAAGAAACACAAAAACAGTTGTGGGTGATGGGGGATCCCAAATTATCAGAAGCGATTTCGACAGCAAAAGCTTTTGAACAAACTGAGAAGTGGATGCATGTGGTTAAGAATAATAGCAAGGTAGATAAAGCGGAAGAGATTGCGTCTGTGAAACGCCAGGATGAGGTTAAAAATGAGGTACATAATCCACTGTCAGGGAGTAATTCTAACTTCAAAAGGTGGGGAAAGAGTGTAGCCTGTTACAGATGTGGGAACAGGAACCACATGGCATAATTTCCTGGATGTCCAGCCTTAAAGAGAGAGTGTAAGAATTGTGGTAGGGTTGGTTATTTTGTTAACATGTGCAGGGAACAAAGGAAATTTGCAGGTCAATTTCGCCCCAGAATTTCATGTACGTTACAATGATAAAGCCTCAGATTCGGTAATGCCAGACCACCCCTATCCCTGGGGAGAGATAATAAATTAGTAGAACGCCTGACCCGCCCATATTGCCAAACAAATTTTATGAAAATTGATTCCAGACCTTTAATTACTGTTTCATCTATAAGGAGGGGTATGGCACGGAATAAATAAAGAATTTTGGGGAACATAGTCATTTTTAGTACGTTGACTCTTCCAATCAGTGAAAGGTGTAGAACATCAATTCTTTTTAGCTCTGTTTCTATAGATTTGCTCAATGATCCAAAATTCTCAGCGACAGTTTTCACTGTTGCCGCATTAATTCTGACCCCCAAGTATGTTGCCGAGTCAACAAATCTTTCATCAATTTTGCTGATATTTCCAGTACAAATAATTTGTGTTTTGGATTCATTCAGTAAGTATCCTGAATCTACACCGAAGTCCTTTGCCATTTGTACCAGCTCAGGGAGTGCCTGATGCGGGTCCACTGTGGTCACCGCCAGGTCATCCGCATATGCCATAACCTTAGGCTTTATCATTGGTCATGTTTGCTGGTACATATGTCTATCCTCTTTCAGACTGAGGCTAAACCTGCCCAGGGGAATCTTGGTACTCAGATGCCCCCCTCAATATTTGAATTATTAATTGGCCGTAAAGCGGTAGGTTTACTTATGCGGGAAGTAGATCGAAGGTATTACAGAAAGGCCCGCTTCAAGGTATTGGAAGGGGCTTGGGGGGTCTGGAGGGCAGTGTCAAAGTTTTTTGGTATCCCTAAAGTAAATCGATACCTTCACCTCTATAATTCTAGGGTATTCCCTCAGATGGCAGAAGATAGAAATCTGCAGGCATGGGGGAATTTGGGAATTAGGACAGTTAGGGATTTAATGAGCGGGGAGGAGATTCTGGATTTTGAGTCACTACAACACAGTGTTGGCATTTCTAGCAAATACTGGCTGTTGTATTTAAGATTAACAAGCTGGATGAAGGCTGTAAGACCTAGGACTCTACTGGTAGATGAATTTCCCATTATGGACCAGCTAGTCAAGGGGTGTCAGAAGATTAAGGTTTTCTATACTTTATTTATTGGCTCAATACAAGATGATTTGGAAAAAATAGAATCCTCTTTGGCTATGAAATTGGGGAATCCTGACGTAGATTTAGACTATGCCCTTCTCTTACAAAAGAAAATATTCCGCTCCTCTAACTTGAAGGCGCAACACTATAAAACCTTGTTCAATTTATACCATACGCCTGCGAAACTATATTCTTGGGGGATAAGGGAAGATGATCGTTGTCCCAGATGCAAGACAGGCCAGGCTGATTTGCTTCATATGTTTAATGATTGTAAGGCCTTGGAGGGAATACAGAGGGAAATAGAAAAATTTTGGGAGGGGCTGTTAGGCCAAAAAATCTTATTGTCAACCACCCTTATGATACTAGGTACCGATAATAGGCTAAATCTGGGGGAAACGGAGGAGGCCTTGGTGTTTATCTCCGTTGCAGTACTTAGGTTATTAATTTCTGCAGGCTGGAAAGATATTGTTGCTCCTTCTTTTCAAATGTGGCTTACTAGACTACTTGGCTTACATAATATAGAGATCATGCTGTACGCCCAGAAGGGGAAAAAAATAGGTGATTTCGGGAAAGGTATTTGGGCTCCCATTACAAGCTGGAGGAAGGCAAGATCAAGAGAATGAGTGAGGAGGAGAGCAGGTCATAGTGAATAGAAAGAAGGAATTTAATTTGTTATCTGTTGTTCTGAGGTCGCAAAAGGCTTTTGAAGAAGATGCTTCAACTGTAAGTTTAAAATTTATGTACTGGTTTTTTTTTTTTTTTTTTTGATGTATTATGATGTCATTATGTACCTACTGCAAACAAAATAAAAAAAAAAAAAAAAAAAGAATTTCATGTACGTTACAAGGCCCTGTACAAGATTTGGTTGAGGGAGATAATCTAGACAGGCCACAGAATACAGGGTTTGTGGTGTCGGTGTTGGGTGGCATGGTTGACTTGGAAGAAAATGAGAACATTCCGGCCAAGAATCCTCCCATGTGTGTGGTTCGCGTTTCAGTGGTAGATTTAGATCTTATGGCTGATTCAGGATCACCATGGACCATTATTGGTAAACAGTATTTTGAAGAGAAGCTTGCAAGGGTTTTCGATGTTAATGAGATGTTGCCACCAGACATAAACCCGCTGAGTTTTGATGGTTCACGCATAGACATGGTGGGGTATTTCAAAACATCAGTGACCTTTAAAAACAGGTCAGCAAATATTAAGTTATACATTGCAATCAAGGGTATAAATGTATTGGGCTGGAAGGATCAATGGAAACTTGGAATAATGTTGAATCCAAGACTTAAGGATCCGGTGGTGTTGGATGAGTCTGTTAATGATAGTTACATCTCCTTTACAGGATGTGACAGTATGGAGAACTTCATAAAAGACTCGTACAAAGAAGTTTTTTCAGAATCGTTGGGAAAACTTAAGGATTATTCCCACCAGATTAAATTTAAGAATAATGCCACACCAGTTAGACAAAGGATTAGACCAGTATCCATAAATGTTAGGGATGAGTTGAAAACTATGTTAAAAGATTTGGTATCAGAAGGCATCATAGAGCCCATTAATTCTTCTGAGTGGGTTTCGCCCATTGTTTTAGTCCGGAAACCCGATAAATCTCTGAGGTTGTGTGTAGATTTGAGAGCTTTGAATTCAGAAATAATTGTTGATTGTCACCCATTACCCAATATAAATGAAGTGGTGTCATTGTTGGAAGGGGCAAAAGTATTTTCGACCTTTGACTTAAGGTCAGCATATCACCAAGTCGCGCTAACTGAGGAATCGAAAATGCTAACAGCGTTTATAAATCCACAAGGGTTATTTCAGTATAACAGAATGCCGTTTGGTTTGGCCTCAGCGGCATCGGTGTTCCAAAGAATAATGTTTAACATCTTCAAGGACATTGATAACTTCGTGAAGTGCTTTCAGGATGATATATTAATATTTTCACACAATAATGAAGAGCACTTAAAACACTTGGAGGAGGTTTGTCTTAGACTAAAAAAAATGGTTTAACCCTTAAATCTCATAAGTGTAAAATGTTTAAAGAAAGTGTGGAGTATTTGGGGCATACACTAACGGGTGATGGCGTGATTCCAAAAAAATCCAACGTAGATGGAATTTTAAATGCTCCCTCGCCCAAGACTAAGGAACAATTATTGTCTTTCGCAGGAATGTGTGAGTATTATTCGAAATTTGTGTCAAATTTTGCGAATAAAATGGAGCCTTTGAGGAAGTTATTGCGCCAAAAGGCAAGTTTTGAATGGTCAGATGAACAACAACAAGCCTTTATGGTGATCAAGAAAGATATTGTCAATGCTCCCATTTTAAGAACTTTTTGTATTAACAAACATTGTGTAATTACAGTAGATGCCAGCTTATATGGTGTAGGTGGTGTTTCATCACAGAAATCAGGCAATGAAGAATGGAATGTGTGTTTTGCGTCTAGAACATTAAATGAAACTGAAAGACGTTATGCTGTCATAGAAAAGGAGTTGTTGGCATGTGCCTGGGCGATTGAACATTATAGGAACTACATTTGAGGTGGAAGGTTCACATTGAGGACAGATCATAAACCATTGGTTAACATACTTTCTCCAGGAGGAGGTTGGAATTCCACTGCCAGGATTGCGAGGCTAACTTCGAGATTGCAAGAGTATTGTTTCAAAACGGAATTTGTACCAGGGAAGAAAAATGTAACTGCTGATATTCTGTCACGTCATCCCTGTGTTTCTTTTCCTAGTAAAAAAGATGATGATGCAGATATTGTCACAACCATTCAGGATGTGGTTGTTGGTGCGTTTGCGGACATATCAGAGGTATCATGGAAATCTAGTGAGGAGAATGATTATCTATGGGAGTCAGTGAAGACATTTATTGTGGAAGGATGGCCAAACAGGAAAGATGTGTCAGAAGAGCTTATGCCTTTGTATAATGTGGCGGATGATTTGGAGTTAGAAGGGGATTTTGTGTATAAAGCTGGTAAATGTGTACCACCTTTTGGAGTCCGAGGTATGATTCTCAATTTGGCTCACAAATCACATCCAGGAATGTCTGCCATGAAGAGGTTAATGAGAACTTATTTTTGGTGGCCAGGGATGAATCGCATGGCTGATAGGGTAGTTAGAGAGTGTGATGTTTGCATATCTAATGATAAAATGCTTAGGGTCAATGTCCCTCCTCTTAGTCCCACAATTTGGCCAGAGGAACCATGGAAGAAACTGGCTTTTGATATTTCTGGCCCCTTTTTGAATTTGCCGTTGGATTCACGGTATGCTCTTGTGTTGGTAGATTATCATTCTAAATGGCCAGAAGTAAAGTTTGTTTCAATGGCCACCACTTCTAGAGTTTGGGATTTCTTTAAAGAAATTTTTGCAAGGGAAGGTTGTCCTTCGGTCATTGTGACTGATAATGGGGTGCAGTTGATTTCGAAAGATATGGAGGAATATCTTAAGTGTCACCAGATCAAATATGTTACCACGGCGTTGTATGCGCCACATGAAAATGGACAGGTTGAGCGTTTCAATCGTGTGTTAAAGGGTTATGTCTCGGAGGTTCTTAAGTATTCTCAGGATTGGAAAGGAGAATTAAGGGAAAGGTTGTGGACGTATAGAATTACGCCACATTCAATTACGGAGGTCAGTCCCTTTTATTTGTTAAGGGGCAGGAATCCTGCTTCTTATATTTGTCCATGGTGGCTTAACCCCTTCAGTGCCCATGACGAGCTGGACTCGTCATGGGCTGCGGTGGCGCTGTGCCCATGACGAGTCCAGCTCGTCATGAACTCCGCCCGCTAATGTTAAGCGCGGCACTGGGCGGGGAAAGGGGCGGGCATGCAAGGGGTTAAAGAGAAGTGTGACAGTAAAATAAGGAATGTCCAGGATATAAATGATACCAGCATTAGAGTTAAGGAAAAACAAATTAAGAACAAGGAGTGGTATGACCGTAAGTGGAATGTTAAGGAACACAATTTTAAAGTAGGAGAATGGGTGAGAGTAAAAAAAACGGGTTTCTTAGGGAAATGCATGAGTAAGTTCTATAAACCCATTAAGATTACCAAAGTCTTTAAGAATTCTCTTATAACCCAGGATGGTAGGCTTTGGAATGTCAGGCGGGTTTCTAGATGTCCAACGAATTTTAGATCTCGGACAGAAGGTGATTATAATGATTTACATGCTTCATCTGCAAAATTACGTTTGGATGGTTGCTCCCAACTGGTAACTTCCAATGGTCTGGATACCACTAGATCACGTAGTGATTCAGTTGCTCATAGAGTAAAAGATTCCACTCGTGCAAGATCTTTTCCTGTGAAGTTCTCAGATTTTGTTAGATAGTTCTGTTATATATAATTGCAGTATATTCATATCTTGTTTTCTTTGTTTTTGTATAGAAGGGGGATATGTTATATGCCGATTTCTACTTGCTGCCACATGAGTTGTCATTTGTTATGCATTCTAGTTCCATTTGGAACCATGGACTAGAATCTGGACTGAGACTGGCCAGTTGTACTGGAGCTGTCTTGGTATCAGTTGTTCCTGTTGCTGTGCTGCTTAATTATACAATAAATCTACTAATTAATTCTGGATTACTGCTTTTCTTCATATGTAAGGCTAGCATTTCATGGCAGACAGAGTCATTTCTGGTCGTTTCAAGAAATGCTCATTCCAGATAGCAGGTCACAAGGAGTGCAAGTTGACCCTTCCACCCACTTACCAGTTTCGACAAAGAATCTCCAGCAAGTCCAGAACCAGACCAATTATGACTGGTCTGCCACAGAAGAGAAGACGTCTGGGTGTCCTTTTGGGCCCCGTTGGGTCACCAGAAATCAGCTGCAAACAGTGATCCTTCCATATACCAAAACTGAGCTTGGTTAGGGCAGTATTATCACCATCCACATTTCAGCAGCCTCTTTTCCACTTTTAAGTCCTCCTCAATGTACATTTATGGGTATTTCTGCTCTTCCTTTGGTATTTAGACATCCAGTAAAATACCAGCCTCACATGGCTGGGTTAAGTGGCGAACAAGCCAGAAATAAACCACCCCACTACTTTCTTCTGAGCAGAGAATCTGTGCACTAGTCTTTCAAACAACACACAGCTAAAGTAAGCCAATGTAAAATCTAACACTTCATTTTCAAACACCATCAGACATGGGCAGGAACATACCTACTCAGATTCGCCACCTCCTAATTAGATACAGTCTCTAACTAAGGGTGAAACCTACAGATGAGTTTACTTTAAGTGAAATGTAATGACTTACAGTTTGAAGATGTCAATATAATGCTCTAATAATGTCTAAAACTGAGCTGTCATTGAGTAGCCCATATATTAGGTTGATCCTGAGACAGCGCATTAACTCCTAAATGCCTTCTGTGACTACCGAAAGCCTTAAAATTTGGATTTTTCTCAGTTTAGGAGTCCTAAAGTTAGGACTCCTAACTTTAAAACTCCTAATTTTAAGGCTTTCGGTAGTCACAGACGGCCTTTAGGAGTCCTAAAGTTGGGAGTTCTAACTTTACTCCTACTAAATTGAGAAAAATCCTAATTTTAAGACTTTCGGTATTCACAGAAGGCATTTCGGAGTCCTAAAGTTAGGAGTCCTAACTTTACTACTACTAAATTGAGAACAATCCTAATTTTAAGACTTTCGGTATTCACAGAAGGCATTTAGGAGTCCTAAAGTTAGGAGTCCTAACTATACTACTACTAAACTGAGACAAATCCTAATTTTAAGACTTTTGGTATTCACAGAAGGCATTTAGGAGTCCTAAAGTTAGGACTCCTAACTTCTGTGAATACCGAAATGAGTAAGTGCCTTCTGTGAATACCAAAATGAGTAAGTGCCTTCTGTGAATGCCAAAATGGTAGTAAGTTTAGGATTTTGTCTTAAGTTAGTTCTGATTCCTAAATAGGCTTGTTAGTCCCTCCTTAGTACAGCCATGTCGTCATTTGTATCCTCCCATGGCTACTTGCCCCTTTACTTGGTTACTATACGGTCCGTGTACTTTTTCTTAATTGGCAATGACGGCGTGTGTTTGCAATGCCGTAGATCTCGTATTCAAATGCGAGACCTATGGCATTGCAAATATTTTTTCTTTATTTTTCAGTTTTGCTGTACAAAGTGGATCCAAGCCACGGAAAGTATTCGGCATCCTCTTTAGTGAGGTCCCCAACCTCCCCATTGGGAACAAGGGGAGCAGAGACACAGCGCCGCCCCCAGCCCAGGTTGCGGCCAGACTGGGCACTGCAGGAGCAACAACCAAAACAAAAGTTTGGGTTGGAAGTATTTATAGCAGATCAGTGGAGAAAAAGTGTGTGAATATTGGCGGGGAGAATAGGAGGCTGAGCCCAGGGATGCAGATACCTGAGCCAGTGCTCCTCCGTGCAGAGATTTAGTGCTTGTGAGCCTGAGGCACCTGAGCACATGGCAGTGCCCAACTTGGCCCGCCATGGACCCCATCCAGCAGCCGAGCTCCATGTCTCCCGCATCAAAGCTGCCAGTGGGACACCAGATTGTGCACGGCCAGGCCAGGGATGCAGCGCAACCCGAGCCACAGCCCCGCTGCCTGAGCAAGCGCTCCTCCGTGCAGAGATTTTGTGCTTGTGAGCCTGAGGCCCGAGCGAAAAGGTAGCGCCCTGAACTCGGCCCGCTATGGACCCCATCCAGCAGCTGAGCTCCACGGCCCCCCCGATGCAGACGCCAGTGGGACACCAGATTGTGCACGTCCAGCCCAGGGATGCTGCCTGAGCAAATGCTCTTCCGTGCAGAGATTTGGTGCTTGTGAGCCTGAGGCCCCCAAGCGAAAAGGCAGCGCCCCGAGCTCGGCCCACCATGGACCCCATACAGCTGCCGAGCTCCACGGCCCATGCGTCACAGCCGCCAGTGGAACACCAGATTGTGCACATCCGTGGGGACTCAGGGACGGATCTGGAGGCGCATTTCAATGTCGTCATGAGCCCCAAAAGCACAAGGGGGTTGCCGCAAATAATGCCCATGTGCCTGAGGAAGCTGCTTGACTCTTTCTTCAAGCCGCCGTAACCCAAGCCCCACTCCACACAGGTGAGCCAGTGGCTGAGCTCCCAGAACATCCACTCAACTCCCTTTCCACAGAGGTTGGGGCCCTTCCAGCACTCCCCCAGGCTGCCCACCCTAGTGGGTGGGGAGCGCTCCTCAGCAATTGTTAGGAGAGCCCTCCCTCTCCCCCCAAAAACAATGCATGGCTGTTGTTTCATAAAAGCAAGCCTAAAAGATGTGCTTTAGTTAAGGAACTAATGGGTTACATTGCACTGTATTCATTTAAAGTATTGCAAGTCTTTTGTTTTAACTATGCTTGTCTGAGTGGTAGCAGCAAAACCGATATTGTAGGTACTCTGCCTCCGTAATATAGATAATAGTGGCTGAGGTTGTATCAGAAAGAGTGCACTCCCACCCTTGAGGTGCCAGGAAAAGTGCATCGCATCAGTGTGCCAGGAGCAGAGCCACCATGCAGCGCTGCTTGGAGATGCACCAACACCAATGCGCAGTACTTCCGCTGTGGCACTGTGCCAGATGCAGTGCTCACACAGCAAGCAGTGTTTTAGGTGTATGCCATTGATAAGATGCCAAAAGCCAAGTTCAACCTTATCTGCAGACATGGGCACCCCTCTCACCAGGTGCACCTGGGGCACCCCACCCCAAGAGTACCCCCTTATAAAAATGTGTAGTATTCTTGCATTATGATTCATGCCCTGTTACCTTGTCCTAGCTGCTCAGCCTGTGTGTGTGTGCTCTGCATGGAATGTTGGTGAATGGGCCATGAGTGGAATGTTCGGGTGACTGGATGAATGATGACAGTTGGTGAATGGGGCTCACCAGCTAGCAGGCTGCTCCTGGTGGGGCTACCCTATGGCATTTATACTCCTGCTAATTGAAGATGTATGCTACCTGTTTACTTACCTGAATAAACCTATTTGGATTACATCATACCAACGTGGACTAAGTTACTACAAAATGTATCTGAAGATAGCGTACTAGGAGCACCCTCCCCTAAAAATGTGCAGTGAGCACTGACTAACTCATGGCCTAGGTGCAGCTTCCCTACATAGGACATCTCCAGTGACGAGAAGCTTGGCATATCAACACACAGCTCCGCCTGGAACAGCCAGATTCACCACAATACCCGTCAGTGTCTGGATGGAAGATGTCTTTCTGCACCACCTGTGTGGCAGGAGTGCCTGCAGCAGTATGCCGGGGGCACCACACTAATCCCCCTTCCATTTCTTGCCACCACACTGTCCCAAAAAAAAGGTCTTGCTACTTTCTGTTCATGGCTCACTGGCTCTCCACAGAGCATTCCCACCATGTACATATCGCAGAAAACTCTTTGCTAATGTGTATTAAAAAATAAAATACATTTTATAAGCTATGTGAGCTTTTTAGTGGGTTCTCAATCAATTGTCCCTAGCGTTAGATTTTTAGGGGCTGCAGCTCTATAGTTCTTTGCAAATTGATAATAGAACAGGGTTCCCAGTGACCTCTGTATGCTGCAGCCGAGACCATCCCTCCCTACCTCCATGCCTGCTATAAAGCAGGTGAAGCCAGGGCCCTACTACAGCTGGAGTGTTTTGTATTAGGCCAAACATAGCAATGACATTACGCAATGCCACACTGCACACCCAAATCATGGATAGGGTGGCAGGAAATAGCCCCCCCTCTTCCTCCCCCCGGCAGTGTAATCACAGAGCAAAAGGTGTTGGAGCACTTTGTTAGTGTTTATAGCTTGGATCATATGTAACTCTCACTTCACACTTTGTGTCTGTGTAATTTACAACATTTAAACATCTTCTTCACTGCACTATACTTTGAAGACATCACAGGTTGGTCTCTTCCTCTGATATTTACAATCGAACAAGCGGTCGAGAATGCCCTTTATTGCAATGCAAAAGGTCTCGAATTTGCAAGAGTTTAAGCTATTAGTATTGTAAATGACAACGCCTTTTATTTTTGTTTTAAAACCCAAAACATAAACAAAAGGCATTGTCATTTACAATACCAATAGCTCAAACTCGTGTGAATGCGAGACCTATTGCATTGTAAATGCTTATATTGATTCCTTCCCCATATCAAGTTTGGTCTCACCCAAAACTCGATTGGTGACCTTTGATCTTAGTCTTCCATCAAGAAACAGGCGTATTATATATCTCTGTCTTTCTTGTCCTCCCAATTCCCGGTGTCCTTAGAACCTGTCCAATATCATTGGGCTACAGGTTCCTCCTTTATTTTCTGTGTGTGTGTTTATGGTTACTCCCTTGAGGATCCATGAAAAGGGAAACAGGTGCAGGGCTTTCAGGAGATTTCTCGTGCAAAGAGCACCCAGGCTGCATACCTTTGTCGGATAAACTAAATATAGCACAGTGTCATGCATTTGTAAGTACCAATAAAGCAAGTCTTACAATTAATCCTCATTTATTGAAGGAAGCACATGCACTAAGAAACCAGTTAGTGTTTTCTAAATGCACAGAGTCAAACTAACAGATGTATTTAACAGAGAAAAAGGATGGGAACCATGTACATTTCCCCAGGCATACAAAACAATGTTCATTTTTTGGAAACAAACGTCTAAGTAAACTGTTGACACTAGACAGGCCAAGAAGTTAAAATAACAATGAATTAAAACCTCAAGGGCATTAGCAAGCATAGCTTGTTGACCCTAAGGCCTTCAGTCATATCTGGCGCACAGACACCTCCAGGGCTTCTTCATCATCCATTACCAGAAAGCTCTGGACTCAGAAAATCTCCAAGCTTAATTAATCCACAGACTACTCCTTTCAGAAGCCTACATTTTAGGTCATGCCTTACGTTCAGTACTGCTACCCTCAACATAGTACATGACTTTGCACCTTGCAAAGTAGTGTCTAAGTACAGGTTGTGGCCTCTGGTTATGCCTCTTACCTCCTCCCTCACGTTGTATGCTTAACATAGTTTTTAGGCATTGTTTCTATTCACGTGCAGCTCACAGTGGCTCTATTGCCATTACTCACACAGTACATGGAAGATGGCGATATCCTGGGAGCTGTCAGCACTAGGTAATACTTTCTGCCAGGTTTTCTCCTGAGGACATTTGAACTTGACATGCATGTCCTTGAGATTGGGCAAGACCCATATAGGCACCATGATCATCTGCCAATGGTGACCACTACACCAAGTGCCAGTCTTCCTGCTTCAGAACCCAATAGGCATGGCCTTTAGCAAGTCAACACATGTTTTACTATAGGTACTGTGCCTCAAAATACAGCTGGTGAATAGTAAAGTAAAATGCTTTTCTGAAACATATTTTAATGGCAAAATACGGTACTGAATTTTTTAACATAGTAATGCGTCTAGAATAAAACATGTATTGTGAAAAAAAAGGTTTCACCTGATCTTTAGAATTGCACTTGTTGATGCCTTTGTTAATTTGCAGAACTTTTGCATTCAAAAAGAAGTATTATCAATAAGTTAAGGGGTATAGTCTTAACACCTATTGTGCTAGATTTGTGTATGGAAAATAAAAAATAGATAAGAAGTGAATGGACCTTTTGAAGCATTGGTCTTCTTCCATTTCCTTTGCCCAGTCTGACTGGTGCTACATAAGTGCATAGCAGAATGGTGCACCCAGAGGTCATATTGTGTGCTCTTCAGCCAAGCACTGCCTCCAGTCTCCTCGGTAACGCAGTCATCTAAAACAGAATTCAGTGATGTCCAGCAGGCTGTGTGTGCATGGCCTGACCTTTACCTATACCCTGTTATGACTCGTGCTGTCCCCCAGAGCATGCCATACATGGTGTTTAGCTATTCTCAGAAGGCTGTCGGTGCACAATGCTTATTGTGACCTGCTGAAATCCATTTTGCTCAGTTCCTCTTGCACCTAGAGATTACACATACAGTCAAATGCAATACCCAAAGCCACTTGGAAATGTACAGACCTTTGGCATATACGGCACTAAAGCCAGCTATACAAAAAGTAGTAATTGTGATTGCCAAATTGTGATTGTGAGAAATTACGTTACTGGTTGACTGGGGTGTGAGCACTGGTCAAACAGCAACCAGAGTCCTTGTCAGGGTGAGGCACATGCCAGCCCCAAATAAACCTGTCCGCAACCCTCTGGTAGTTTGACATAGAGCAGTCAGGCTTAACGTAGAGGCAATGTATAAAGTATTTGTGCAAAACTTCAAACAGTAACAGTAAGAACCCCACACAAAAAGTATCCCACACCAGGTTAGCAAAATAGAGGTGAATTTCATGAATAAAATAAGACTAAAATTACTAAATTCCTATCAGTAGACCTGGAACTATGAATATTTTAAGAATAAAGTGCAAAATAGTGCTGAAAAGCACATATCATGAATTGCGACTACCTTGTCACGCTGGACTGGGTCAAAGCCAAACGTTTAGGCTTATCACAATGGAACACAGGTCAGATACAGTCCCAGATTAGTCCAGCTCAAGTTTTACCTTCTCAAGTTTTGTACCAAGTGTGCCGTTTGTATTGGAGAAGCCTGCGAGGAGCAAAGTGGGTGTCCCTGGAAGCTGTCAGCGTGGCATGAAGAGCAGGCTAGACGTTGCGGATGGCGGGTTGGAGCTTTGCATTGGCAGTCCCCCATGAGCAGCCAATGCTGCAGCAGAAGAGATTGGTTGTCAGCACGCTGCACTGATTTTCAGTGCGAGAAGGGTGGGTTTGGTGAAAACGGACCTAATGGAAGTCGTGAAGTGCGCAGAAGCTTGATTTAAGCTCGCTGAGCCACACCATCCAGATTCAGAACCGGAGAAGTACCACTTGAGAGGTCAGGGCAGTATTCACTTGTCTACAGGAGCTGGGTGGGGAGGCTTTTCTGTCCCTTATGCTCAAATCAGGAGGCAAGCAGACTAGCCCGTGGAGTTGACTCTGGAGTCCAGGATTAAAAGATTAGGTTGCAGGTCCAGGTCTTCCTCCCAGGAAAGGGGTCAGCAGGTCAGCACAGCAGAGCAGTAGCTACTTCAGAGTAGCAGTCGAGCAGAGTGGCAATCCTTTCCACAGCACAGCAGTCCTCCTTCCTGGCAGAGTATCCACAGGTCCAGAAGTGTACCGAAGAGTTAGTGTCTAAGGTCCAGTATTTATACCCAATTGTGCTTTTGAAGTGGGGAGACGTATCTAGAGGCATGCCTTTGAAGTGCACAGATGCCCTACCTTCCTGGCCCTGGCTCCAGACTAATTATTTGCAAAATGCAACCCTCTTGTGGAATCTTCAAGTGTAAGTGGGGCTGACCCAGCTCCTCACTCCCATCCTGCCAATGATTGCCCATCCAGTCACACCTAAACTCACCATTGTGTGAGGCTGTCTTGGGAAATACACAAAGCCGAACTGTCACCCACACCCAGTCATGTGACACAGAGATAGGCTGCAGGCATATTATAGCTAAGGCAAGAAAATGCCAGCTTTCTAAAAGTGGCATTTTTAGAATTGCAATTTAAAATCCAACTTCACCATAAATTAAGATTTTAAATTATGATTCCAGGGAGATCACATATGGTTACCTCTTCCCATTTAGCAATTATATGTATAAAATGTAATATGGTAACTTCAATGTTATACTATGCGAGGGGTAGGTCCTGCATTAGTGTAAAACAAATTTAAGAGTTTTCCACTACCCTGACGTGCAAAACCTAAAGTTGCATGTACTACCTTTTAAATACAGTGCACCCTGACCTCTGGGCTGTCCAAGCCCTAACCTAGTGGTGACCTTTGTATAAAAAGGAAATCTTTGGGCCTGGCAAAAGGTTTATTTTGCCAGGTCGACATAATTGTTCAACCTGCACTCACAGGCTGTAATGACAGGCCTGAGATATGTTTAGAGGGCCATGTAAGTGGATAGCACAATCAGTGCTGCATGCCCACTAGCAGCATTTAATTTACAAGCCCTTTGTACATGTAGTACCCCTCTCCTAGTGACTTCGAAGTAAATTAAATATGCAAATTGGGCATAAGCTTATTTCTGCCATGATTTAAGGATAGAGAACAAGCACTTTAGTACTTGTTAGCTGTGGTAAAGTGCACAGAGTGCTAAGGCCAGCAAAAAACAAATTCATTAAAAATGGAAGAGGTAGGTAAAAAGTTATGGGTGACTCTGCAGGGATGGCAACTGCAATGCTTACTGAATCGCAATTAGGAAATCACAATTCCAAATGTAGGAAAACTTACAACTAGTAATTAGCAATTCCTACTGTGCCTCAAATTGACCTAACTCATGAATATTAATGAGGTAGGTTGCAGTTTGCGACCTATTAGGAATTATAACCATCACAGGGATGGTGGTCTGCTGGGCTCAGCAGGCTACCATGTCTGTGATTGCTTTTCAAAAAAGTAATCTTTTTTTTATATGCAGCCCATTTTCATTCAAGAAAAATTGAAGTATTTGAAAAATACAAAAAATGTAATTTATTAAGTTTCATTTTTTGTGAGTAGGCAGTGGTCCGTAAAACCACAGATTTCTCTTAAAAATATTTTTGTTTACATTCTCAAAGGGGAAGGGGTCCCTTGGCACCCTTTCCCAATTGCAAATGGGTTACCACCTCCTTTAAGGCATCAGTAAAATATTGTTTGTGACTGGAGTTCTGTTACAAACCATTAATACATAGCACTGCATATCAGTATTTGGAAAGGACACCCTAAACATGCCACTTCCAGATACCGATTTGCAAAGGAAAATTGCGATTCTGTAGTAAGTCTCTCAATCACATTTTGCTTTTGGACGTTAGAAAATGCTTTTTTGCAGTTGCAAATGGCCAGGTTATGCAATTCTGCATATGTACAGTTCCCCTACCCAAAGAGCCTGCTGGGAAAAAGATACAGAGCATAGGTCTCTGGACAAGTCCAACAGGCTCCGGATGAAGAATATAATTTTCACAGAATGAGTACATACAGGGGACCATTAGTTAAACGTAGGTATACAAAAAAGGATGATAACTTCCCATTCTCGATTTGGGAATAGACTTACTTTTGAACATGGGATTTGCTCAAAGGGAAATTGCAGCAGTTTGGTGGAATTTTAGCATTTGCATGTGGTTTGTATGTTTTTATTCATTCCTCTGTGGATCAACCTGCAAACATTGCTGAAATCCACAAACTCATAAGTTTGCTGACATTCACCAACAATTTGCAGGCGGTTCACCATTGTGCAAAGCATAGAAATCTATTCATGTCAACGGCAGAATTAAGTCTGTTTCAAAGGTGAGAATGGGAAGGGATATTTTCATATTATATGAGGTGCTGCGAGAGGGGTTTCTGCACTAGAAAGATATTTTCCATATGGATAAAGAAATAAAGTTAATCGCGCTAATGCACATTTATACACCTATGATATAATTCCACATGTGAAAATATTTACACAACTGGCAACTCCAGGAAAAATCCAACTGTCATTGCTTTCCACGAGCGTTCTTCAAACTCTTCAAAAATTCAAAAAATATCAAGCCAGAAATAAATGGCAGACATTGGATTAAATCTATAAGTGTTATGAATTGGGGCAAGAGTTTTTTAATTCTATAGATTACAGTATACCCTTATTCCATAGAACTGCTGACCACTAGTGAGCTAACCAAAAGTAGAATAGTTAGATATATAAATTGGAGAGGCGTGACTTTGCTATTGTCTTAATTACATCTAGACAAGAATGAGAACTAGATCGGTTTAAACTAGAGTCAAAAAACAGTGTGCAAGAGTCTGTAATTCAAGTTTACATTTGAGACATTAGCTCAGTACTTCTTGTTGTCTGTTTAAAAACTGTCTTCTGTCTGTACCTGTCTCTAAGGTATACAGTTATACAGTGCTCATTCTAGTTGTGTCCTTAGACTTGTTCCGAGCTTTGACCTTGCTTGGGAGATGTTTCACTCTGCGAGAAGCCTATTAGTTTGGGACAGCGAGTACCAGCTAGATTGGTTTCTGCCTTCCTAAAATTGCCTTTGCCTTCCTGCCAAAACTGATATCACCTCAGCACAACCTGGCTGGCGAGCTTTTGAAAATAACTTGATACAAATATAAATCTTTTTCTATGCTATCAGCTGCGTTGAAAGATTTATGACCAGCAAGCAAATATGTTTTCATGAATAGAGAAGGATGATCAAACAGATTATTAAATACAGGATACATTTCAGCAAGTGCTACACTATCAAATGGTAAGAGGGTATAGAAATATATGAACCACTCCTGAGAACATTCTTGATATCCCATGTTGGGGAAGTAAAGTATGACACGATTAGCAGTATTACTGGTACCTAGCACTGCCCTATCCATCGGTGCACTTTAAGTAGAATATTTCAGATGCATAAAACCTCCAACATTAAGATATACCAAAACAATTAGTGCAGGTAAAGAAAGAACTATACTAACAGAGGGAAAAAATAAATGGTAGGTGGAACTTGCAAAGGTGCATTATTAGGACTTTGTGGAAGTTAAGTAGGTTAGGGGTGGTTCATATCTATCTCTCTGTAGATATATATGTATATATACCCCAGGGCCCTTGGACTGATTCAGGCTCCAGGGCCCTATCTCCCGGATTCCAGCTACATTTTTGACCTGCCTCCATGGGCTGATTTCTGCACCGGGGACCAAATTCCCTGTGGCCCAGGACAATTTAGACAGGGGAAGGGAGCACGCAACCCTCCTCCCCAGGCAAATTTTGGCCCAAGGGAAGTCTATACCATTTTAAAGGGGCCACAATGCCCTCCCGAGGCCGATTTCAGCCTGAGTTATTTACTTCCAATTTAAAGGCAGAGGGGCATGTGTCCCCCCTCCCCAGGCAGATTTCGGCCCTGGGATGCACATCTCCATAATCCCAGCACCACTTTAAAGGGCAGAGGGAGTGATCTGTCCCCTTTTCCAGACAAATTCTGCCACAGGGACCTCTTCTCCCAGGGCCTGGCAGAATTTTGAAGGGAAGGGGGGCACACGCCCTCCTTCTCTGGGCTGCTTTTGGCCCAGGGACCCCCTCCCACAGGGCCCTGCATCTGAAAGGTAGGTGACCAGATGCCCAACAAGGGTACCCCCCTCACTAGCAGGGGCCATGGGTGAGCCCCAAGGCCCCTGTGGCCCCAGCCAGCTCCCTGCAGCCCTCTGGGCAGGAGCAATATTTAGATCTGTTTCACTGCCCACATGACTGAGGGCAGGAAAATAGATCTAAAGTCTGCTCTCAGTGGCCGGAAGCATTTTTAAATTTCCTTTCAGCTGGGGGGCTGACTTGATCTTTTCTCCAGCTTTGCTAGGGATTTAAAAATGCTCCCGCCAAGCATGCTCTTGCCATAAAAATGCTCCTGATGTGCTGGCGCAGGTGGGGAAACCACTGTGTCCCAGGGTTGGTTACCCCGGGATGAAGCCAGTGAGCCAGCCCTGAGTGATGGGGTAGCCAGGGCTGTTAATAGCTCAAGAAAGGGAGCCACGGGCCCCCCTCCTCTAAAGGAATCAGCACCAGGGGTGGACTCCTGGTCCCTTTAGAGGCCTGGGTGGGGGTTCACACGGCCCCTCCCATACAAATCAACATCAGTACCGGGGTTTGGCTCCCTGGTGCCTCTCGAGGCTCTAAGAGTGGCCATGCATCCCCCTCCCCATAAAAATGAAGAGAGGCCCTGGGGAGCTCATCCCACAGGGCCCTGCACCTTTTAGGTGGATGCCCTGGTGCCCATCCAGGAGTCCCTGGGGCCTCTAGAGGCCCCATTACACATTTCTGTCGTGAGGCTGGGCTCCCTGGGGCTATTGGAGTCTCAGAGAGGGGGTTTGCACTGCCCCACTTCCCATAGAAATCAATGTTGGCCCAAGGGAATTGGCTCTGCGGGCCTCTCAAGACTCTGGGAGGGGAGCATGCAACCCCCTCCACATAAAAATTAATGTTGGCCCTGGGGTGGGGTCCAGAGGGACTCTAGAAGCTCTAGAGGCTTGGGAGGGGAGCATGCATGCCAATACATTTCTTTTTTGGCCCTGGGGTCTTCCTTTTGGGTCCCACCAATGGGGCCTATGGGTCAGGGTTTCACTACCCATGTATCTTTTTTATTTTACACTTCTGGACAGAGTACTAAGTCCCCGAGTCCTGTAATTGCTACCAGCAACCCTTTTCTCATGTCTCAACAGCCAATCAGAGCGTTAGCTCTTGTAAGTGATTGACAGCCACAGAAGCAAGATGGTCGAAGAGAAATAAAGCTCCTTGGGCCAATTAGAATGCTCCACTTTTAAATTGGCACTGCAAGAGTCTCATGGACTCTCACAATCCTAACTGCCAAAATATACAATTATTTGTGATCCTTAATTTCGTGAAAACTACTAAACAGAATTATGCCAAATCACAAAAAGCACAATCTTTGGACAAGATCTAGTTTCCTGATGAATTTGATGTAATTCTCTTCAGCAGTTTTTGCTATGACTGGTCTTAAAAAAGTTCTATGGAAAATGCATATGGATTTTGCGTTTTGGGACCCTCCCTTTTTTCTTGGCCCCACTTGACAGATCACCCTGAAACTTTTCAGGCAGGAGGTGAGTTGCATGAACATTGTCTTTGGAAAGTTTCTTGGAGATTCATCAAAAGATTGAAAAGTTATTATCAAACCAAAAAACGATCTGTTGATGGAAAAGCAGACAACAATATATATATATATATATATACACACACACACACACACACATAATTGTATCCAAAAAAGCTCAGAACAAGAAGTCCCTGCCCACATGGGAGGTATAACGGAACCTGGGGTAGGAACGCTCAGTTTTAATATACTAGTTGTCCAAAGCAAAAAAGAATGCTGCGGTTTTCACAAAGCAGAGGTAAAGTGCACCAACGTTTATTGCTGTACAACCAACACCCATGACGCGTTTTAGCCTAATGACCTGTGATCCCATTCCGGGGATGTGGGACTGGAGTCAGCAGCAGAGGGAGCCGTCATACCAATGATCCAATGATGGTGGAGAGTCTCTGATTTCATGAAATCACCTGCAGTGTCCTGCTCCATACAGATCCCACAGACCACAGTGCATTTGGTGACCCTCCTGCATACAAAATTCACTTATTTTACGATGGCCAGGTACAGCAGAACAAGCAGAAAAACACAGACATACCTCCTGCTTTATTTTTGGACCAGCAGCTATGATATAACACACTTGAAGTTAAGTTCCAGTCTATAACACCAGAACATTGACTAGTGCAACGAAAAAAATAGGATGTATGATAGTACATCGCAAACCATTACAACGCGTGCGTGTAGCACGCAGTTTCCACATCGCAAAGACTTTTACTTCGCACGATTTTCCACCGCATGGCGTTTCAACGCCAATGTTGTTGACACTATAGCATAATCCATTACGACGCATACAGAAGTATCGCACGCCATTACAACGCGCAATGTTTTATCTTTTTGGCTTGTAAACTCCCTGGAATTAGGCTGCAGCGAAACCCGGAGTCGTTGTAATGGGTGTTTCCCGGAGGAACAGACGGGGCTCGGCACAAGCAACTGAACAATTAGAGGCAGATGTGGATGGCCTTCGACAAGCGTGTGAGGCATCTGTGGCATAAAGTGCAGGAGGTATTTTGATAAAAGTATTTAGATACCTGGGAACAGGTCAGACCGCTAACGTTTGGCTGTGGGAGTCTGACAGATGTCGTCCGAGTCTAGGCTTGGGCTCAAGGTAAGCAGTTCATGCCTGGTAAGGCGGAGAGTGTAATACTTGATGGATTACTATAGCGGGAATATAATTTTATGAGGCCAGGAACCTGGGAAATAAATATGAGGAATTATGCAGCTTGGAGTCAAGGAACACCACTAGCGAGCTCCCAGTGAAGAAAAGGACTTGTACTTTTTTGTAAGGAAACAAGCTCGTAAACAACTGCCTTTAAGACAAAGCAGCAAAAACCTGGAGCATTTTTAAATGACTCCCACTTTGGCTGCCTGCCCCTCAGTTGACATTGTGAGGTGTGGGTGCACTTGTCAATTATGGTGTATTTCTCCCGCTCCCAGCAAGTGCCTCCTTTTTGGAGCTGCCGCCGTGCGGCACAGAAGGGGTTAATCACAGAAGGGGTTAAGCGCCAGCTGTGATACAGAGGCCCCCTTCTCAGGCTCCCACACAACACCTTCACTCCTGCTTCATATCAGTCAATGTGGCCGCCCCTGAAAACTGTTGGAGCCCCTTGCACGATTGTACAGACTAACCAATACTTGCACTGAAGTATGCATTGCTTACTGTCCGCTCCTCGTTGTGCGAGCACGGGCTGGCAAAGTGAGCAGACGCTTTTCCGGTGCCTCATCTCTAATCTCCACTGTATATTTACAACAAGCCTGTTCTTTTCGATCTTCGGACTGAACTCTAATACACAAATGAACGGATAGTCCTCCGACCAATTCCTGGGTGAGCAGAGTTACCAAAGCCAATCGTTGTCAAGAACACTGTGAATCCGTTTCCACCTCTGATTGGCTGTGAGCTCAAACTTGATCACTGCTGCAGCTAGGATTAGCTTCATTACCACAATGGCTTTGTGAAAAAATGCATATAAAAAATATGTGTCACGAAAAGCAAATTACAGCCCTTTAAAGAAGTTTTTTTTTTATAATACAAAGGACTTCCCAAAACAGCGCAAGCGAAACCTCAAACGTACATTGCACCGAGACACCTATTGTGTTAGTTTCTACAGGGGGAAAACAAGGCGTGTTAATAAAAGAATGTGGGAACCTCAGAATATTTTGTGGCTTGTGCCAAGCAAAGTTATATTGTGAGCATCGGTTAAATAAAGTTAGTTCAAGACCGGGCTTGCGTAGAACTGCATGCTTGTTTATTTCACGTTCCCAGTGCAGCAGTATGGTCTGATTCATAATAGTTTACTCTTTCACGTAAATTACCTTAGCATTCTGTCAGGATGCAGGTATGATGTAACACACACAGCAGTATGTGCTGTAGTGACTACCTTCACTTTTGCACCCTGCGGTCTTAAGCCTCCCGCGATGTTAAACCCGCGTTGCAAACGTCACCGAAGTAAATGTGTCCGCTATGTAAAACCCAGCGATGTTAAGCCTCCCGCGATGTTAAACCCGCGTTGCGATGGCAGCGCGTGAATACGGAGTCGTTGTAATGGGTGTTTCCCAAAAAAATACCACTACAAGAACAATAAACAAAGAGGACTCCTTTAACCCCCTAACAGTACTGAATTGTGTGAACTAAGAAGTAACCGGGGAAGAAAAGCAAATGCCAAAAAACAGAGCCATGGATTTCTAAGCAGATTGGAAGGGATGCTGCCAGTGGTCAGTGCAGATGATTGCAATTGCAATCGACAAAAATAAGGTCAGGCTGTTTCTATCCCGTTCCACTTGGCAGGTTTGGTCAGGCAAACGCACTGCAATTGTTTTTGTCCTTTAGGCTGATACCCACTGTTCGGAGATGATTGTTTTCAGTTTTTCTTCCAGTCGATACACAGAGAAGCATCCTAGCATCAGATTATGGAAGCGCTTTCTACCTCTGCTTCGAACAGTTCACTCAAAAGAAATGAACGCCACTTCCCGCGCCGAAGGGGACATGTCTGAGCTTGCAGAGAAATCAGTTTTCCTTTGATGAAACTGACAACAAAAATGTCCTAAACGAATTACTCAACAATATCATAACAGAGTGAACTAAACGTGTGTAATATTCTACCCGTCATGACAACTCATATCTACTTTGTATTTAATGACATGATGAAATGTTTAGTGTTGTTAGAACAGCTACCATGTTGGAAAATCGGGCAAATTGGAATTAATAATAAAAAAAAAAAATCAATAGTGAACCAAATCTGTGTCAGCCGGTATAAGACTTTAGAGAGTAAAGATAAAAGTGCTGTAACAAACGTGGGGGCATATTATCAAGACAGAAGATAAAATTATCGCCTCTAAAACGGCGATAATGGGCTTGATAATATGCTCTATGGAATTCCAATTGAAGCCCATGTTAGATGTTAAGGACATCTAACCTGAGCTTCAATTGGAATTCCATAGAGCATATTATCAAGCTCATTATCGCCGTTTTAGCGGCAGTTTTCTGCCGCTAAAGCGGCGATACTTTTATCTCCTGTCTTGATAATATGCCCCCAAGATCTCTGCGTCGTTATGCCTGCCCCATGTAGAAGTCTGCTTTTGAAAGGAGTTTCCCATTTTCTCAGCAAAATGGAGTTAGTTTCTTCGGCAGTTAGCACATTGATCGTATCCAATGTCAAGACTTAATTTAGCTTCTAAAGTGAAGATCGTGCAGATAATGTAAAGCAATGACAATCAATCAAAGCATAATGCTTACCAATATTTATCCTGAAATGATCAATACCAATATATATTCTTTAGAAACCGGATATGACTTCACCTCCACGTCTCTGTGTCCCCTTTGTAGTAAATACTACATCGCCAGCTCAAACTACATTTCTGAAATTGCAATTATTACTTTTGTTTAGTTTTCCATTTTAGTAGATGGCTTAAAGATTGGACATCACCCACCCAAGCTCCACACATAAAATCATGGGAGTTCTGTTGCCCTGATTAGGTACTTCCTAATTGCGGGCTCAAAGTATTTTTGAAAGTACAGAAGTTACTTCATATTGTATTCAGTGAGTGAACCTGAGTGTGAGTAATCACATTAAAGAGATGGTGAAAAACTGCACATTTCATATTTGTATTTTTTGTAACTAAACATACGTAGTGTCAAATTAGCGAGCTACTAAAACTAATAAAAACATTGGTCCGGTGCCTGGCACATGGTAGGTTAATAAATGTTCTCCAGTGTATGCAAATGGCTTTAGAATGAACATTCTTTCACACCATTACATCTAAAATGTCCTGTTTGGCAATACAAATGATAAACCCGAGTAGGAGTAGGAGATCAAAATACCACATACATTTGAGTCACTGAAGGAATAGGGCCAAGACGTGAAAGGGGACCTAGGAGAGGAGAGATTGGAAAACTAAAGGACTTTCTCACAAACCCTTGCCTTCAAACTGACTAATTTTTAGATGCCTGTGCACTGGTGAACAGTCAAAATGCCTTCACTCACAGGGAGAAAGAGCCAACGACTGCAGTGGGCTGACTCTTGGCAACATGGTGTTTGCTGTTATAGGCAGAAGCAGAATGTGAGTGATCCTCAAAAAACACTTGTAGCAGAATAGGGCTGATCTCAAGGCCCACTTGTATGAATAAAGTCTGTATGTATTTTTAAGTAATGTATTTGTTTTTAAGAGCCTTACAAACACATACATCTGTTAGTCCCTTCTAACAGGGTCTGGCAAAGACTATCACACTTCAAAACTTCTATGCCCCCTTTTTTTAAGGGGGGGGTAAACAAAACCAAAATCCTTCGATAATAAGATAATCTGTGAGGTTTCATGTGACAAAAAACTACTCTGCAGGTTTTAACAAAGCGCTATAATATGTTATCATTAAAGAGAGGTCTGAACCTCATGGTTAAAGCTTAGACACAATCTTTCTAATGCAAAAATGGGTGTTCACACATCCTTCACAGATTGGTTGGTATCATAGAACAACCGAAACGTACTCCTGCCAAAAGCAGGAATACATGTATTTTGAAGGTGGTATGTGTTGGGATCACTCTCTTAATGTCTACTGTTCCACCAGCAGAGAATCAAATTTGAATGAGACACACAGCAAAGTGTCTCTTAGGAGGCTATGCAAGCATTACCCAGTGTACTAGAATGGATGTAACCGCCATTTAAGTTGTAGACTTCAGGTTCACCAAGCAGTGCCAATTGTAAGACCAGAGAAACGTGGAATCCTACTTTCATCATGGGAAGCCATAGTGAAATGAAACATAACAAAAAAACAACGAAAAGAAGACCATGAAAGGCAAACCAACTGTATGGTGATTGATCCAACAGCCCAAAGCCTCTCTGCCCAGGTTAATCATGTGACTACACTAATCATTTGCTGTTATAGGACTCCCTAATTAGGCATCAGAAAGAAAGTCCTACGACAACTAGGTTGGAACCTTTTTAGTTAGTTACACATAAGGTAGGAAATCCCAACCCAGAATCAACAAAAATGTTAAGTATGTAATTTATGCTATGATGCAGAACTGACTTGTATAAAGAACTGCAATACCCTATGAAAGTTGGAAATTTATATTGCCAGCATATACAAACAATGTAAAATATCCCCTTATTAAAACATGGTCAATACATACATACTCTCATTAGAGAATGCAACAGATTCCTCAACATAAGAATCATACTAGTCCAGCCTATAAATAATGGATTTCTTCACCACCCTTGTGGCAGACAAGTACCCTGAGGACAGCAACATCGAACTGTAGAGGACTTCAATTTCTGGCTTGAGGATAACACCGCATCAAAAGAGCTCATGGACAACTGTGAGCACCTACATCTTGAGGTACTCTACATACTGTTACATAGTAAGGAACATTGTGTGGACACACTACTTTTAGATGATTTGCAAATACCAATTAGTGTACATCCAGAACCTTTGTAGGACCGTTCCATCTTCCTACTTTCCATCGCCACCCTTATTGCTAAATCAACTTGATCTTTTCACACTCCAACAAAAAAAACAATTAAACTCCTGCAAGACCACACTGGAGAAAAACATACAACACATCCCTCCACCTAACCAGATTAAATACTCATTGAGAGAATCATGCATTGTGTAGAGACAGGAGACCCTTTAAAATAAAGTATAAAACACTTGCACACTGATGGATGGTTTAAAATGGTTGTAGTCCAGAATATTGAGGGGTAATATCCAAATATTATAACATTAAAGCCAAAATATTGAGGAGGTATAAATAAGTGTAGATGTACTATTTAACTCTGCATCAAAGTACCGTAAACATATATATATGTATCATTCAGGCCTTTATGTTCGAACAGTACCAACAAATTTAGTTTCATGCCAATTACCCAGGACTCCCCTTCTTCAGAATAATGGAAAGACGACAGGAATTCTAACTCTGATTGTATCATGGCGGCATGATGAGGACTCATTTACCCAACTGCATTACTGCTGATATGTCCCCCTGCTCCACACTGTCGGAACAGATAACATGGCATCAGGGTGCACAGAGGGCCGAAGGGGGCCATTGATATGGGGGGCTTGAATATCCACACAAAAAGACAGTCACATAGGGGATATAGGAGATTCCCACATCACATATCACAAAAAACATGATGGAGGTAACATAAACAAAATGCAGCTTTACGTCCGGCACACAGCCTGCCCCACTTGCCATCTCCCTATCATCAAGTTTTAAGGAAGGGTGGCACACAAAAAACATGTGTGTGGAATGAGGAGAAGTTAACAACAAGCTGTCAGTGGCATAATACATGTGTTTTACAGAAGGCAAGATCCCTAGAAACTCTAATCATTGATTCATACCCTTAACCAAACACCAACTCTCAAACCAACAGGTCTGAAAAACAAAGAAGTTAAAATACTTTGAAATAGTTACCACACAATTCCAAGAACACATTTAGTTACAATGCCTAATCAAGAAATGCAAATCCAGGTTGAACCATAAACAGCACAGACGTTACACAGATAACCTTGTGGGGTAATATAATTAGACTTGTGAATGGGAAGTGAGGGATATTACTAGATGTCCAAGTTACTTTCAAAATGGCAGCTCACCATCCATTTTCCCAATACTAATCCACATACTTCTGTTGTCAACATCTCAATCTAGGCCATCAGTTGGTTCAAATATATCCTTTCAAAGTATGAATGGAATGCTTCCTATATCCCAGCTACAACTTCACATGTAGAATCTTAGAAGTATCCCTTTTATCCGCTCTCCTAACATCATCATTAAAACTATCATGAACCTATTCTCCTCCCATCACCTTAGTTTGCGTTGCTGATGACACAGTGCTATACCTTCGAGTCACAGAGCTTCCCAAACAGTTTGAACCTTAGAGCAAGTGCCTCAAAAAAGGGAGGTATCGATGAGGATGATCATGTTAGATGTTCATCCTTAGGGTGGTTTTCCCTCAAACGCTTTGCCTCCTCATTTTGCTGAATCTTTTTGTTGGGCATAGGACTATGACCATGTCACCAGTGCTAATGTGCATGTGCTTCTTCCCTAAACATGTGTGTAAGTGGTGTATACATGATTGGCATATTTAGTTGCCTGTAAATTCCTTGTAAAGTGGTATACATTATACCCAGGACCTGTAAGTTAAATGCGAGTAGTGGACTTGCAGCACTGATTGTGTCACCCACAGAAGTAGCCTTTCAAACATGTCTCAGGCCTGTTTGTGCAGTTTACTGCCACTTCTACTTGGCATTTATAACTATTTGCCAAGCCTTAAACTCCACTTTTCTTACACATAAGCCACCCATAAGGTAGGCCTTAGGTACCTCTAAGGGCAGGGTGCAGTGTAAGTAAAAATTAGGACATGTACTTTTATGTTTTGCATTTACTGGTAGTGTCAAACTGCTAAATTTGTATTTGAGTACTGTGAGGTCTACTCCTCTCATAAGTTAACATTGGGAAATCCTTAATACACTATTAATTGGCAATTCCTGATTAGAGAAGAGTTTATGTTTTATATCTTTTGGAAGGGTAATTATACATCCTCCTTGCTGGTGAAGTTGGATTTAACATAACTGTTTTAGAAATGCCACTTTTTGAAAGTAGAAATTTCTCTCCACATACTGCTCTGTGTGCCTTGCATCCTATCTCCAATTCACGTCTAGGGTGAGTAACAACTACACTTTGTGCATTCCCTCTCAACAGCCACAAACACTGGAAGGCTAGATGTGTCTGAGTACCCATCTACATTCATCTGCATTCTGATGGCCTTGACTGGGCAAGATGTAATAGAGGGGTTGGCACGTCACTGAATAGGTAGTGTCCTGTCCCCACACCAAGGGCTGATATACCCACCATAGATAGCCTGGTAGACAGGTTTGGATTGAAAGGATATGTGTGCACTTCAAAGATCACTTTTTGAAGTCGTTCCCCACTTCATAGGCACTTTTGTCTACAAGTACTGGGTTTCTCACCCCCTAAAATCAGACACTACTGAACTTGTAACAGAAGCTCTGCCAGAAGAACTACTGTGAAGCTTAAAGGACTCAACTGGACTGCTGATCTGGAAGGCCTGTTTTTTGTTTGTTGACCTGCTGCTCTCTCCTCTCTGACTTTGCTGAAGGAGAGCTGGACTCTGCCTTTTCTTAATGTGTGCTCCAAGAGCTTGTTGTCTTGCCTCTTGTTGCTTAAGACTCAGTAATATAAAAGTCTCTACCCCTTCTTATGTGCCTGCTTCACTGGAAGTGGACCACGATACTTGCAACATGGGCATTAACACATCTCCTCTCTGTGTGTAGTAGAATCGGTGCATTGACTCAGTTGTGGGAGTAAAATCAACGCTTTGCTCCTGGAACCATGTCGTCGTAGCAGCTCAGAGAGATTGACGCATCCCACCAGTTTGTGGAGAAACCAGGTGCATTACTTTAAGGAACCAACTCATATCGGCCCAGGGTTCAGCCTTCGGAACTGATGCATCGCCATCACTGTGTGAAGAATAAAAGCATCATCGACATGCAGGATCAACATCGACGCATCTCCAGACACATCTCACAGTTGAGACTAGGAAATTTACTTTGTTTACCAGGGCCTGCTTGTGTCCTGTAGCCAGCAGGTGCTCCATCACAGTTGGCCCAAGCTTTGACTTTGCCCTGGTCTAGTGCAACCTGAAGTAACCTCTAAAGAGCTATTTGTTTCTGAATTATATTTTTCATTTATTCTTTAACAATTCATATCTCAACTTCTACTCATTGGATTTTTGTTATTTTGGTCTTGTTTTGTTCAGAATATAATCTATGTCTAGAGTCTTTTTGTGGTGTATTTATTTTGTTACTGTGTGTGTGTGTGTGTGTGTGTTGCACACATACTTTACACATTGGCTCTTTATATATGCCTAACTGCTCTGTGCCAAGCAACACACGAGGAGCACAGGCTATCTTGTATTGTGTACTTAGGGTACCCTGACTGGAGCGGTGGTTCCTGCCTGGCCTGCAAGCAAACTTCAGCCAAACAGTAATCCCAGTTCTAACACACAGCCTCAAAGGAAATGACTCAAATTCAAAATCCTGGTTCTTGGCCTAGCATACATCCTCAAATCTATTGATACACTGATATTGCACCCCCGCATGCTTTATAGAGTGTGTAGGCATCAAAAAGATAGTACAGGCCTGGTTGTGCCAAGGGAATTTAACCTGTTTCTGCTAAGGGAGTTTAAACTTAACCTAAATTCAGAAGTCAGCAAAGTAGTAAATAAATCCTGCCATTCATCTCTGTGCTCAGGACAAGTAAATAGTGATGAGTGGAGTGCTTGAAATAATCTCAACCATTCTTAACTGCTTGGAGGGTTATCTAGTTCATAATTTTTATTCCCACCATGCAACCTCAGACCAGCCATATTGAAAATAGCATTGGTCCTGCTCCTGTACAACCAGTCTAGCCCCAATTGCCAGGCCAAGTTCCATCTGTATGGGAACACAAGTAACCTCAAACCAGATTTGCCCAATTTGGGCCTTTCAGTAGCGTATAGTTTGAGTTTTATAGCACAATGAGCACACGTTACGTAACAATAACCGATGGTAGTGGCGGCCCTTGATCAACTGAAGGCTAGATTATAGAAGCATTCTTTATATGAAGCTCACAACCTACCAATTCAAAAATCTGTAGAAAGTACAAAGAAATACAGGAAGAATGATATTTGGGCTTATGAAAATGACCCTGTAGCAGTATATCCCCAAAGCCTACAATGGCTTTCTAAATATGAAGGAAATGCATTTAAGATTCCCTGACCCACATAGATTTGGTAGTCAGAGTGAAGGGATGGATCGATCGAAATGGGGATGCACAAGGGATTCCGAGATGGGAGCAAATGTTTGACTTTTTTTTCCTACCAGGCCTTTCTGAATCGGCACATTTGTAAAACAATATACAGGATGACGCATGCACTGAGGAAGTTGTTGGATCTGCTTTCACATATTTGTAAATCTATGGATTAACAGGAAAATTGCACAGTGAGGGACAGAGAGGGATGACATATATGAGGCAGACATTTGGACACACCAGGGACATTCATTTTGCTGGGATGACAAAACTTGGCATATTTTTTTTGTGGAGAAGAAAGATACTGGTCATATTTTCTATTTTGAATTGCATTTCATAAATCCAATTTCCTATGAGATATGTGGTTTACTCCCTTTAATCATTACATTTCGTCTTCACTTGAGGTTTTAAATGCACAGGTCCTACCTCGACTGTAGCAATACTTACAAAGATAAATAAACATGTTTGTCTGAATGAGTCACTGTGTTTTGTATTTCAACAAAAGAAATAACATATGATTCTTGAGAAAATATTGTTTGAAACATCTTCAAGTGATTTTCACGAACAGTCTTTTTTTCTCTGTCTAGTCTTCCTGTGAAAAAAGACACGAACAATACCTCCCCGAGAAGACATATTGAAAGAAAAGAAAGATTAAAACAATATTGTTTTTCGTACCCGTGCTTTTCCTAGACAAGATATATAGCAGCTATTTCTGGAGATTGTTGCAGAATTTATTTAAGCCCAAGGCAACATCACTGTCCTCTCAAGCGAATTTGTTCAGCACTTTTATAAGAAAAATGCTGCACGCTTACAAATGGAACATGTGCCCAGTTCTCTGAACAAATTGGTGCAAGTTCATTTTTGGACCCTGTTACATGGGTATTGCTACAACTCCTGCGGGAGGTGCCAGTCAATTCCACGAGCTACAAGTTATAGTATTATAGACCACTGAGACTCATAGAGAAATACATAAATCACCCCACACCCTAATAACCATAACCATAAAAAGTGCTGGCACCCAAGTAGAAAAACAAATACAAATGATAATAATTCAACTGGTAAGCAGATACCTATGACGTTTTGTCTATTTCACGGTGTGCTTTGCCTCTTGTAATGGATGAATCGCCTACTTCTGGTTTGCAAATGTACAGTACATGCTAATAACCTGAGTAAGAATACGGATGTTGTGACATCTGCAGTTCTTACCGGCCAGGTCTGCCTGTCTCGCTTTGGCAGTCCCTTGTCAGCAGTTTAGCATCTGTCCAGTCTCGTGGTGTACAGTTGCTTTTTAACTGCGAGACAGTGGTCTGTATTATGGGCCACAGTAATTCCATTGAAGACCATGTTGGCATCTACAAACTAGATCAATTTTCTTCTTAATCACCTATCTTTTAATTAAACACCATTTTAATGTTTGCAACAACTTTGTAGTAATAGAAGGTTTCTTACCCATTATGAAGACGCATGAAAAACACTAGGAGCAACTGGACACCCACCAAGGATACATTTTATTTTACTTTTTAGCTCTTTCAGGGAATAACAGAAGTTTACATGATTAAGACTCACCATCTGTGTTTTATTGCCCAGGTGTTCCATCGAACAGTAGCAACACACTTCTCGCTGTAGCTTTTTATACTTTTTTTTTAATAAAGTCATTTTTTAAAGTTTTGAATGCTTTATTACAATGAAATAAGTACAGCAATTAGACAAAATATACAAGCACTTCAGTTCAAGCAGAATTAATGTACAAATGAAAACAGAACAATCAATGGCTCTATTAACCAAGAGTGAGCCAAAGAAAAATCTGAATATAAAGCCAGCAAAAGTTAACCATACATAAAATGATGGATTAAAAGTATATTAGCCTGAAATGAAAAAAATAAAATTTTTACCAAAGCACACACAGTTTGGGTTTTATAAGAAGACAAAGAGAGAAAGAGGGAGAAAAGGAACCGGGTGGAGGCAGGGAAGGAGAGAGAAAAAATGTATTAAGCAACAGCAACATATCCTAAAAAGAGAGAAAAACAAAATCAATATTACTCTGCTAAACTTTATATAATTTATGGTGGTTCATAACTGGTAACAATGGATATGGGATGAGCAGATTGCCTGGATAGGAAAGACGTAAGTGGTAGCCATAGTAGATCCTTCTTAATTAATAAAGGTATAGAGCTAGCATATGCACAATCCAGTCTATGATGATGGCATAATACATTTCTCCAACCAGAAAAAGAGATTTTATTGGAATCTTTCAAATTCATGGTGATAATCTGTAGGGCTAACGCTATGAATAAGTCTATTAGCTTTCCCACCAAACGCTGGATTGCCATATGGAAGAGGAGCCTTCTAAGAAAATGTGTAAAATGTCATAAGGAAAGGTCGTAGACAAAATGTCATTCAGCTTCTTCCATATGAGCATCCAAAGCTTCTTAACAGGAGGGCAAAGGGAAAACATATGTAAGAGATCACTCTTGAAATGTAAACAAGACCAGAATTTTGCATTTTCAGTCAACTTAAATCCGTGAAGACCTTCAGGGGTGAGGAATAGCCTATTGTAAAAGTAGTATACTTTATGTTTTGTGCTTGCTGAGCGTGATGATGTATGAATTTTAGCCCAAATGGATTCCCATGTCTAAAGAGAGAGCTCCCTTTTAAGATCCTCTTACCATGCGAGCTCTGCCTTGGTTTTAGTTCTCAAGTCAGAGAGGCGAGACAAAATCCTGTAAACACCAGAAGCTTTCATGTGAAAGGAAACATCTAGACTAAGGGGTGGGGGTAGGCCTACTGGTGCAGGGAGAAAAGCCTTAGTGAGGAGAGGAAAAAGGAGAGTTCTAAGATGATGGGAATGTGTAGCATGGAACGAAGATATGTCATACTTTTCCTGAATCTCAGTAAAATCCATAAGAGAGCCTTCGTTGAGTATATGGCCAATGGTAATAATACCTCTATTAATCCACTCTTTCTAAGAGAGAACTCTGTTATTTAATTTCAGGTGTTTGGTGCACCAAATGGGAGTTTGCAAAAAAATATTCATGCAGGAGTTAGAACAGACAATTAGAGGTTTAACAACAGCTATGGATTGAGTATGTATTGTAGAGAAAAAGGCCTTAGGGGGTTGAGAGAGAAGAACTGCCTTATTCAGTGAAAATGGTGTACATTGAGTCTGTTCCAGTTGACCCCAAGTAGTCAGTTCTTCTTGAGGGGTTAGCGCAAGGGAGATCCAAATTTGTTTCAACATAAAGGCAGAAAAAATAAGTCATTTTTAATATCACATTTTTACAACTATGATAAAACCGAAGTCACGGACACTTTAAGACTGATTTTGTCTGTTGTGACCTTATAATAGTCCTGCAATACTACTGGCCCTAGGCCAGCCTTGGAAAATAATTGATTCCTGTTCTAAATCTTCATACGCAGCATGCCTTCCTGCTTTTTTCTTAACAGATATAGGTCATCAAACACACATGCACAACTGGCATCGTGTGGCACATTTGTTATTATGTTATGTTCTGCTATGTTAAAGGATTTATAAAGTGCTTGGTTACTCCAAGGAGTGTCTCCGTCCCAGAGAAGTAGCACCAAGTCAGTTGTCAGGTAAGGTCAGGTTAATCTGAGGGGCCAGACAGTTCTACTTACTGTGCCTAAATAGCCAGGTCTTGAGATATTTGCAGAAACTCTCTTCTGATGGTTCGAGTCTAAGGTCCAATGGCATTGAATTCCTGAGCTGCCAAAAGTCCAAAAGAGCTGCCCCCAATCACATTCTGTGTAGGGATCACATTATAGTCACATCAAACACATTCACCCTCTTGCAGATAGATACAAATATATAATATAAAAATGTTGTTGCGTGTGTTACTATAGTTTCAAACAGATCATACATAAAATCATTTCACCTGCATCTTAACTCCCTTCTGTAAGCTATCCGCTTTCTCCAACCTCCCATGAAACATACGTGCATCCTGACATGTAATGTTTGCCCTGAAACTCAACCTTACCAGTCTATTTTCTTGTGTAAAAACATTTTGCAGCAAAGTCAAACAAGTGTAATCTATCTCACATGCTACTGCTGAGATAATTCTTGGGCATGCTTTTGATTAAATCCTGCTTCTTTGGACTGAACTTGATAGCTATTTGAAGGACAAGATACTTTCCCTCGTCGCTTCCAGATTCTAACTTTAAAGTGCTAAACATGAACGGTAAAGCATCAAGTCTTAATGTGTGCAGTCCATGTTTCAGCACATAAGCATATATATATTTTAAGTACAATCTCAACTCCTAGTTTCTCATCATTTTTAGAATTTTTAAGGACATATAATAAAATGTTTCTCTTAGGATTTAGAATATGAATGGTTTCAACGAAACTCACGGTGAGTCAATGAATGGTGTTCAGGACGGACTTGCATGAGTCCACATCCTTGGTTCCACTAAGAAGTGACCTCTCGCGTTCTGTATTATTTGTCCTGCAGGTTCATATTGATGTATCTATCTTCAAGACCATTTATTATTAAATTATTCTTCAATACACTTGAGAGCAAACTCACTAACAAAAATAATTTTACCTTAGGTGCAGTTTGGTATCAGAGGTACTAAACATAGAAATCAGCTAAGGTTGGCACATAACATCATTCACTATCAAAGCCAAATACTTCACTAAGGGCCTTGGGTGACCATAGGTAGGCGACTCAAACTACATCTACCTGTGACTGCAACAATAACTGCTGAAAGTGAGTCAGTACCTCAAAAAATCAAATGGCTTGACTGAGGATCACTAATCTCTTTGAAGAGCTGTACCACCTCCTTGTGCCAAGTGTTTGAAGTTAGATATTGCTTAAAACAAAAGTAGTCCAGGAATCAATGTCACACTCTGGAATGGCTATTTTACTCTGGTGAGAAACACTTGCATTAGGTATCTCACACGGTCTTCTAGATACTGAGACATGGCAGCAGATTCTTGTATCACCACACACACAGGCAGGAGCAATCACATACAAACACAACCTGACTGCTCTCTGTTGTCTTAAGCTTTGAAAAACTTGAGTTTCAACCTCGAAGTAGATAGTGGTTTGGCTTCTAATTCTGCCTTCCAATATGTTCTAATAAAACATACACTTTTCAGTTACATCGACAATTTGGGAAGGCAGAGTTAGAGGTCTCACAACCAGTAATCACCTGTGATATAATTATCTATGATATAACATCATATATGAGTATATTAAAGGGGGTTTGCCCTGTGTGAAGGTGAGCCACCAAATAACTGAAATCTCCCTACTCCCCTGGACATTTAAGAGTCACACACACACACACACACACGTGTACTCACACACACACATGTACCCATATAAATAAAAAAAATAATGACGATTCAGCCATAGACCAGCTTTGCACCTTAACTGAAGATCTTCTCCACCCCCCCCCATTCACATCTACATAACAGGATGGTGCCTGTGATGGAGTTTTTGCTAATGGCTCCACACCTCATCGTGTAGGTAGTCTAACTTTCAACATTGTGACAGGAGTAATTTGTCCAAACAGTCTAAATAGTATAGTTCATCCTGATCGGGGACTAGGAGATGATCAAATATATGCCACAGGAATTACATCTGGTAAGTGATGGGATACATTGTGGAAGGATGTCTTGCAGTTCTCTAGTCAAGAATATATGAGTGCACTATTGCCTTAAAAAATCGGTATTATATCATGCAATAAATTTCTGAAATAAATACATGTGTTATACTTGAAAAAGGGCGAACAAAATGGAATTGGAGTGCAGCTGCCAGACTTTCAACCACAGAATGTGCATATTAGCATCAGCATTGATATTTGATGGCTAAAGTACATTGGAACAACACATTTGGTGTTTCTGATCCAACATAATTTTTAAACCAAGTCAGGGTGAGTTATTCCTTTAAAACAATGTGTCCCTATCAGTTAGAAATGGGGGTCTCTAGTTGGCAGAGGTTGGTACCTTTGTCCAAATAGGGAAACTTGCTTCTATTCAGGGTAAGGGGAATACATTTCCAACACTGCTAGTTTGCATGCAGCTCTCTGATGGCAGTTAATAGCTCTCTGCTTTATATTGGGATTTTAACTTATAAACGGCAAGTAACGAAAGCATCTCTGACAAAAGTGGAAACCATTGACCAGTTTATATGATATGCCGTTTTTGATGTGCATGGGACACGTTCTTTGCAGCAGGCATATTAACCCTCTGCACTATGATGAGTCAAATCTTTCACTAGACAAAGCTCTGGTCTCTTTCCAAGAAGAACATTAATCACCGGAGTTGTCCATATCATTGATGCCTGAAATGTATGCTGCATCAGGTGCTTTAAAAATGACGAACATGGCGCCCCCAACACAAGTCAGTGCCAGGTGCGGTGGCACCTATCGCACTGCACTAGAGCTAGCCCTGACTTAAGTTGGCCTTTTTTGGCACTTTTGGTGCAAAATAGCACCATGGACATACCAAAGAAGCTCCATTCGCTTTCTTTTACTATTCCTACCTCAAATCTTCGTTTTATTAAAAAGAAATGTATTCTCTGTTTTGTAGTAACGGTCCCACTTGATTTGTGTATCTTGCTTTGGTGCTGTGCATCAAATGCCCTTTCTTTGACTTGCAGCTGAAGTTTTAGAATATATTGGGTAGCTCTAGGGCCTTTCCTTTGTTATCTAGACATCTGTGATTGCTCTGGTGAGGGGACTGGCGGATCACTGGAAAGCCCGACTTGCATTGCCTGGAGCTATTAGAAAATAAAATACACACGGAGAGCCCCTTTTAAAGACGAGATAAAGAATAGGAAAAAAAGAAAAATAGGCCTCTTACTTTAGCTTATGCAGTCAGTCAGGCTTCCCACTTAACGGCCTTGTCACATATCCCAGCAATCAGCGAATGTTCTCCAGAAGAATGTTAATGCATCTTGGCTGACGCTGTTTAATTTTGCATATATGCTCTTGCGGAGCTCTGTTTGAGAGCCATGCAGAACGATGCTCAGTTTGCTGCACGATAGGCATGTTCCGATTTTTACAGATGTGCTGTTGCTAGGTCTGACTCCGATCATTGCCTCATGTGTGCACTTTAAAGGACACGAGACATAGGGAATAATCCAGTCATATAACGTTTAACTGTTGCATGAATGCAGGCAAGCTTCTCGACCATAGAACATCAATAACTGGAAGGAGAAGCAATTGTTTCCAGAAGCAAAGCCTTAAAGTGCACTGAGATGCGGTTGTCATCAACAGTTTCCAACTGACCCTAAGTTATCAGGGTCACTGTCAACTAGTCCTAGCCAAGAGCACTCAGGATTCTAGGACTTTCACTTTTCCTTTTTCATTATTTATAAGGAAGAGCCTGCAGGTCCCAGGCAGGATGCAGAGGTGCCTTTGGTCTAAAAACAGAGCTGGTTAAAGGCGACACTGATTAGATGGGAACAGTTGGCGACTCCGTGCCAAACCGTTCATTTTATAGTGTCGAAAATGAATGCACTTATACACTTCATTCAACAATACATTTCAAAGCGTTTACAAAGACTTTTGCAAATTTGAATACAATTTAAGTACATATTTATCATAGTAAATTGTTCTGAACTCAAACATCCCAAACTGCAATTCAGTGCCAAAGTAGGTGTGTGCTCTGGCTTTTTAAATGGTATTGGGAAAATAGTTCCATTTAGCTTTCTGTAGGGCCATTGTAGTTTGTGCATAAATTCTACCACTGGAATGGTCATTTAATGGCATATCTGTTCTGTAGTGCATATTTGCATTTCTCACATACATTACAAAAATCTATTGCTGTCTGCAGGACCACTGCGCTCTGGCTAAACTGCAGGTTAAAGGCATTGCTGTAACATATGGCAAAAAACGGTGCCTTTGCAATGTAGGAAAACCATTTTTTATATTAATGTCACCGCTAAAGTGTGCCCTGTAAGACCACAAGTCAATGTGATACTTTTTGAAACAAAGTGGTGCTATAGTTTTGAAAAGTGTGCCCTTAAAATGACTTAAGGCTTAAACGCTATATCCACTCTGTAGGTTCAGATACACTTTCCACGAGACAAGTAAGGTGTAATTAAAATAGTTATTGTCCATCTTTGCCTGTGAAAATGATAGAAAAGTAATTCAAAGTTTTTTATTTATTTTTATTTTCCACTTAATTATACAAATCTGATTTAAAAGTGGACTGGAGCTGCTGATAATTTTAGTAGAAACATATTTTTATAAAATGGACCTTAGACTGCATGAGACAGAAGTGGCTTAAAGCAACCCTCCCTCAAATCACTCCTTGCGTGTTTGATGCTGCTCTGTTTCTGTTTCACAGGATCTAAACTATACCTCAGTGGCATGTCCTAATAAGGCTGAAATCAGTCTGGTGTTGCTTCTGTTTCCTTCAGGGTGGGACCTGGCTGGTAGTTGGGGCTGGATTACTCACATGAGGAGCAGGGTTTGCACTGATTTGGATAAGGCAAGTCTCTGTCGGGAGTGGGATAGTGGGTAAAAACTATGGATCGGCATGTTAGCCAAATCAATTGTCAGTGGTCTAAACTATTTGCAATTATTCCTCTCATCACCTATTTTCTGTTTAAATCCAGCTATGCAGCTTATCACACCTCCAGAGATGGAATACACATTCAAAGTGGGAAGACTTATACAACATGGGCCAAAAGATAATAGCCAGTGGGAAGAGTTATAAATTGTGGGCCAGAAGATAATAGCCTGCCTTTGAGCTCAGGAAGACCAGGATGGTGTCAACTATGGGACACTTAGCAGGCGTTAGAGATCTTAGGGGGGTGCAGGAAAACAGTCAGCAAAAAGTCAACCTTAACACTTCTTCATTTGGTTTGCTAATTGCAAATGGAGATGAAAGGTTCTGCTTCAATTCAATTCCAAGACCCTTCTAGACTCATTTACTCCAACCCCAGCAGAAATGGGAACCAGTTTGCCCTCTGTCAGGTGGGAAGAGGGCTCATCTGATTAGGGAAATGAGTAAGAAGTTGAAGCGAGACCAGCTTGGTAGCAGATTAGTACTTCTGTTTGAAAAAAGGTCACTTGGGTAATCTTATATAATTGCACAGAGGAAGTATTGGATATGGTTGTGGTCAAGGGAGAGAAAGTAGACAGGATTGGGTAGGGACACACTCCAATCACTGGCTAACGCACAGGATTAGGCACAAAACCACCACCGCCTCCTCTAGATATATTTCTGGGACTGACAGAACCACACTGCATATTAAAGCCCTACGGGAAGAAAGAAGACTCCTGAATTCTGGTGGATGAAGAGGACTCCTTACTATTGCTGGTAACAAAAGACTGGAACTGCTCCCCAAATTGAAGTGGTTGGCCTCCTATTTGCCTTCTTCAGGGCCTCAAAATGCAGAAAAACTCCTGACAACAAGAGGGCCCAGCTGAGCCCAAAAGAGTGGACCCTGTAGAGACTCTGGTTTGACAGAAATCTAGAGCCTAGCAGTCTACCCGGAAGCTGTAGAACGGACTTGTAGGAACTTCCCAAGCAGGTATAGAAATGTGGGACTAATTCATTATTTTTTTACCTCTGAAGTACCAGTTCAAAGTGCTGAGGCTTGCCAAGGGATGTCAAACCAGCGACGGGTAAGAAAGCCAGGTTTGTCATGCTTGGATATTTTTGCTACAGTGAAGAGTAGTTCAGTTTGACCTTGTGAGGAATGTAAATGGTCTTATGAGTAATGTTCGGCCACAGTTTCCAACCTTGTCACAAATGAAGCAAACTTGCCAGCTGAAAAAATCCATCCTTTTCTCTCTTGGAGCTTTTGGCGCCAAAACCAACAGCTTTAGTGGGAGTACAGCAATGACGTTTTTGACTTCAAGTTACCTTTACTAGCCTTGTCTCACTGAAGGAATTTTACAATAATTGTAGAGACTATCTCACAAGCTAAAAACACGGATGATCCGTTTGGTGTATCCATCCTCTGCTACTGTGCAATGAGCCTAAAATTACAACATAGTCTAAATCAATCTCAGATGTTTATATAACTGCTTCCCCCTATTCAACTTAAATGATTTTGGCATCTTTTTGCGCATTGATTCTTTCCTGCTTTTCAAAATTGGTTTGAGAACGTCACTGTATTGTGTTCTTTACTTTGAAGTTGCTGCTACTTCTTAAAGTTAACGTGCATTTTTCTGGGTATTCAGCTGTTTGTGCCACAGCTACCACCAGGGATTGAGCAGATATTCTCTAATAATTTTGTTTACACCCAACAAGATTGTTGTCACCTTCTCCCAAATTAATAACCACATTTCTGACACAAGCTTATATTAATCACTCTTACTATAATTTCAAAGTGTTAGTCTATCTTAACCCAGTTGTCCACATCCTGCCTGGTGACTGCATGAGTAGTTGGAACAATATAATTTCTAGTGGCCGCTCTTGTAAATTACAGTCAAACTAATTGGAGAGCCAAGGAGGAAAGAGTGGTCATCTTTCGTTTGCAGACTCAGTATCTAGTGTAATGTTAAGTGGGAAAAACAATGCAAGATAATATTTCCTATTACTAGGTTGCCTCAATGATTCAAGGGCAGCAAAAATCCTGACAGCATGTTAAAGCTCTACTCACATTGCAAATGTTGTACTATTATATTTATTCTGTAGAATACCTTTGTGAAAAATACTGAAAATACCAGGGCATATTTGAAAACTGAACCCCAGATACCACACTTAGTTTTAAAAAACATTTTTAACACCCGTTTTTGGTTCCTTACAACTCTACATGTGCTGTAGTAGAGGAAAGGCTAAGAACGCGTTCTAGTACAGGCGGTGCTTATGGCAGCACAAACCTGCTGTCAACATCGTTTAACCACTCACTGTAGACATGGGTGCTGTCTGAGGAAATTAGAAGAGTAGTAGCAACCTGAATTCCCAAATTTGAAAGCGTTTACACGATTTGGTGAGCATAATTAACATATTATATGAATTGTATATTTCATAAAATTCATTGAATTCTAGCACTCTGTGATCTAGACTTTGATTAAAGAACTAGTGATTATTATAGTCTATTGATTTAAAAAAAAAAAAACACACACAATAGCATGGTTTAATGCAGAGGAGGCAAAAACAACTTGACCTGGGTATCAAGGTGAAATGGACCAGGAACTGACTATTGATATTCAAAAATGTGTGCTGGAGTCCAACTTGGGAACAAGTGATTGCCCACTGGAGTCTCAGAATAATCAGTAGCCAAGTCCTTTAAAGCAGATTGTCATAAACAGAAGTTGAGCCTTTTGAAGTTCACAGTAAAGTGTGCAAAAAGCCAGTATCTGAGAAGGAGTAAATATACGCTTTTTGGATCAATCCAAAAAATCTATTTGCAAGATCAGTGGTATTAAGTTCACTTATTGTCAGCTAAGTGGATAGTCAATTATTGATGGTGGGCATGGGAAAAAGTCAATTGTGGACAAGACGGCACTTGCCACAGGAGCGAGTTTCAGGTTATCCTGTGCAATGACATCACAATTGAGAATTTGTTCTAGGAAACCAATCAAAAATTGATCCAGGAACAAACCCCTCTTCCAGGAAAGCACACATCTCTTCCCTTTGCCAGTACAATTCCAATCAGTGTGCCGGTAATCATTACACGGAAATGATCAGTGGAGATTCAAAGGCATTTGGCTCATGTTTGACCAATCAAAAAATACTAGGAAGATCTGATGGGGTCGATGGAGAGAGATTAATTTCCATTTTCAGTCAGCCTTGACTTCTCTACAGGTAACAAAATAATCTGCTCAGGCAAGCAGTTATGATGTGTAATGATGACTTTACATTACTATGTTCTGCGACAGAGGAGTGATAGGGGAATTATGATACAGAGTGATTTAAGTACTTTGAAAATATAAACACAATAGAATGAATCAGTTTATTCCACAGTAGTGAAACTCTATACCAGAGAGTCATGTCTGGGACATCCCCCATGAATGCTGGACCTCAGCACTAAAGAACAATAATTTAGCTTCTTTCCAAATATGTAAATTAACCACATTAAAGAGTGGTGCACAGATCATTGTCCAGGCCTATGCTTCAAGTAGAGGTGCCACAGGATGGGTTATCAACTAATAAGTATTCTAATTAATATCTATGTATATGTTGTTTACATTTGGTTAGGATAGTGGTAAGAATTGACTGGCAATGTCTGAATCCATTAAAATAGTCTCAGTTATTATAGAACCGAAGTAGAGCTATTATCAATCCTCCTTTCTTTGCTGGGGAACAGGTGTGAGAAATTAGGTTGTTGGTTGAGTGGAGTGTTACTCAAACAACAGCCACAATCCTTGTCGGGGAGAACCACAAAAGTCACCAAATTAACCTGTGGATACCTCTCTTGTAGTTTGGCATAAAGCAGTCAGGCTTTACTTACAGGTAATGTATAAAGTATTTATGAAGCACACAAAAAGTGATAAAAAGAAAACACAAGAGAGATCCTAGACCAATTTAGAAAAATTCATTTAGTTCTGACATAAAAACGACAAAGATCCAATCCGTGGAAATGTAGTTTAAGGTGTAAATTAGCACCTAAAAGATCAAAACACCAACAGCAGCCATCTAGTCATACAAGAATGGGTCAAAGTTGAAAAATATGGTCAAGCGCGATGGAGCGCGCGCCGCATACAAAAAGTGGATCAGGCCCGGTTGGCACTTACTTCGGAACTGAGAAGAAACTTGAAGCAAATGTCTCTGAGAATGTAGAACCTCTGCAGAGCAAGGCTGCAGTTGGTGTCCGGGAGTAGGCATCATTGTTTGGGAGCAGCTAGACAAAGCAGCGGTGAAGATTTTTATGATCGCCTTAGTTTCTTTATTTGGCAGTTGAAAGCCTTCAATGGGATGAAGCTGGAGGCTGTAGCTGATACGAGATCAGCGAGACCGAATACCTCTTTGAAGAAGGACCTCTGAACACTATTTGCTCAGTTCTCATAGCAGTTTTTTGCCAAGCATCTGGGCACCTTCAACATCACCACCAAGGGTCCAGGACTGGAGGGGCACCACTTGGGGGTTTAGGACTCACTCAGGCTGGGTTCAGGTGTGGGTAAAAAATGGTTGGAGCCTTTCTGTCACTGAGCCACTGATCAGGAGGCAAACTAGCCCTTAAAGTCACTCTCGTAGTCCTGGGTTCAAGAAGTGGAACAGGGCTAAAGCAGTAGGGTTCAAAGCAAGTTTCAGGCAGCAAATCAGTCATTCCAAGTATGGCAAAGCAGTCCTTTGTCGAAGTTAGGGCACATTCTATTCAGGTGTAAGTTGTGCTGTGCACAGCTCCTCTCCCCCATCCTGCCCATGATGGCCCGTCCATGTACACCTAATCCCTCCATAGTATGGCTGTCTGCGAGGAATAAAAAAAGTCCAATCGCAGACAACACCCATTCACGTGACCCAGAAGCAGGTTTCAGGAACCAAATAGCTAGGGAAAGAAAATGCCAACTTTAAAAAATGGCATTTTAACATTTTAATAGAAAATCCAACTTTATCATTAAAGAGGTTTTTTAATTACAATTTCTCAGACGCAATCATTAAATCATTACCTGTTCCCAATGAAAAGTTAAAACGTATTAAAGGAGATAAAGCAACCCAATGTTCTCCAATGGAAGAGGAGGGCCTCGGAGTAGAAAAAAGAAAATGTGGAGTTTTTCACTACCGTGAAATGTAAAACTTAACAGGACATATCCAGCTTTTAAATTACAAAGCACCCTGCCCTATGGGCTACCTAGTGCCTAATTTAAGGCTGACTTATATGCAATAAAAGGGGAGTTAAAGGTCTGGCAAAGGGGCTATATTTGTAAGTCGAATTGGCAGTTTAAACCTGTATACAGGCTGCAAACTCAGGCCTGGGGCATGGTCTAAGGGGCTACTTAAGTGGGTGGCACAATAAGTGCTACATGCCCTCCAGTAGCATTTAATTTATAGGCCCTGGCTCTATGGTATACCACTTTACTATAGATATATAAGTACATTAAATATGCCAATCGGATGCAGGACAATTTTAGTATGTTTTAGGGAATGAGTACAAACATTTTGCGCACTTTAGCACTACCAACTAGTGTGAGAGTCCTAAAGCCAACAAAAAAGAATTCAGCAAAATAGGAGGTGAAGGCAAAAGCTGTGGGGCTGACAGGTCTAACAACAGGAATATATGTTATTGGTTTTTTTTCAAACATGTTCTTTTGGCATAGTACATAAACAGTCTAAGTAAAATAGACATTCAAGAGGGCATGTGATAATTACACAATGATGCAACAACATTATCAATTCTGCATATCATTTGCATGTGTTTTGTTTCAGCCAAAGCTCAATGTATTCATCTCATACATTAGTGTTGACTGTGTCCCAGGTCTGTGTCTGGGTCACTCCGGGTCCTGGGTACTCCCTGGTGGAGGTGTGACCAGTTAGGGAGTTCTGTAGAGTGTAGGAAGGATTTGTTTTCTATTATTATGTCAGGTTTTGTGCCAATCAATAAAGGGGGAGTAGTTAAAGGGAGGGATTCAATAATATTTTTGTTTGCTTAGAGCTAAGGCACTGTTTGATAAATCTGTGTCAAGTGTGGCGAGTAATAAGCAAATGACACCCAGTATAGGTATAGTACGGTTTGTGAAAATTCAAAGTGGGTGGCAACATTAGTGGGGTATTGGCAAAAATATATTTGATTTACTAATAACTTTGTTTGGTTTGATGGATCAGTACAGAATGTGACTAGGACTTACCACAGTTAACCTTCTCTTAGTATTTTTAAGTCCAGTTCAGATCCACTGGGAGGGGGATTAAGAAAGAGCCCCTTTACTAATAACATTGGTGATTTATGATGACTGGGCACAAAATTTGTTAGAAACTTGGAAGGTTTGGTTTTTGAATGATATGCCAAGTTTTGTGTCAATCTTTTATGTGGGGGGCAAAGGTAATGTTAGCTCTATTTGATGATTCTGCATTAAATGTGGCCTGACAGCAAGTTATAAGCAGTTCGGGTATTTCAGTGTTTGTACAGATCCAGTGGGGGGAGGTGTTATAAGGGTCCAAAAGGGCTGCTGGAATGCAAAGGGGGCCAGGGGTACCGGATGGTGGACACATCCTGCAGAGTACCTCTCTCCTGGGAACAAAAGGGTGGCCCAGTCCCTTGTAACCTTCAATACTATGGACAGGACGACAGTGCTTGTTGGCCTGGTCATGTAGTGACGGAGCCCTGGATGCCGCCACAACCTAGTGAGGGCATGGCCCACCTTGGGGAAGAAAAGGAGATTTCAGAGGACATCAGAGTGTATCAGTAGGGGTCCCGAGCCCTGTACCGGAGCCCAGAAGGTGTATCAACCCGTAACAGGCACAGAGGCCGCCCCGGAGATATGCGCAGCACCTGACTCACCCGCTGAAGTGCGCGCTGCTAGGGCTGGAGAGTTGAGGGTCCCCCACTATCGCCCGAGTGTTGTGAGACGAGCCTGGCTTCTACGGGGAGAGAGCGGTGGAGTGCTGCGGCCTGGCTGGGCGTGTCCCCAGGGGGCGAGTGGTTCTGATCGTGTGAGCTGCAGCGGGAATGAGCTACGAGTGGTCCGGAGCTGGCATGGAGGCGTCAGCAGTACTGCACTATTCCGAGAGACCTGAGGCTGCGGTGAGCATTGTGTGAGCTCACCGATCTCCCCACACCCCACCGAGCAGAGCCGGTTACTGTGCTGCACCCACTGGCATTCTCACGCAACTCTCTCAGATAGTGCAAATACTGGACGCAAGCGCTTTGGAGGTGAGCAGACAGCAATTAAGAGGGCTTGGGAGTGGAACACCATTTCTTCCAAAAGCCTGCGCCGTAGGGCTAACTAGATTTGCCTAACTTTAAGATGGCTGCCAAGATTCACTCCCCTTCCTATCCTTCTACCCTTGCCAGCTCCACCAGCCCGTCTCTGGACACTAGACTTTTGGTCCTTTCCTGATCCTCATTTTTATCCGGTGGAGTCCGAAATGTATGACCGATTCCCGGTGGAGCTGCTCCGACAGCTATAGGGGAGACAGGCTTTGGCTCACCGCTATGGCCGTCACCTACCCAGCTGGACCTCGGACTTATGTCTCATCTCTTTCTCTGCTGCTGACTCCCTCCCTTGGCCTCCCTGCTCTCCCTGGCCTCTTTCTTTTTTCCTGTGGATCTTGTTTTTCATGGTCGCTAATAACTCCTGTTATTGAATTTGTAACCTTTCTGTAATTAATGTGATAATTTTTGTAATCTTGTAACACACTGTTTCCTTATGTAAGGCGCCCTGATACCTCCGGGTCTAGCCAGCGCTATATAAATCTCAATAAATAAAATAAAATTTTTAAATAAATGAAATAAGTGGTGGAGTGTCCACCTGTTAATAAATTTGGCAATGTTTAATGACTCTACACAAAATTGGCAGGCAAGTTTCACTCGCTAATAACTTTGATCCCATTTAATTAAAGGGCATGATATTTTGCAGCTAGCATTTTAAGCATAATGCACAGCGAAGCAGGCCCTGCAACCGTCGCCTGCTGCACACAGCTGGTGGTGGGTCAGTACAGGACCTGACTGAAGGTTGTGCACAGCACAAAATGTGTACACACCAGCCGGTGCGTGGATGGGGAACCTGGTGGATTGGGAGCAGTACCTGATCCCTCAGAAAACTTGGCAGCACACAGCCAAAGGCCGTGATAAGTGTAGGATGGGTGATCATGGTGGATTGGTAGCAGGGTCTGGACACAGGCTGTGCACAGCTTGTGTTAAAAATTAAGTAAATCATTAAAAAACTATTAATGTCACTGGAAAAAACAGAACAGCTAAAGGGGAATCATGAAACTCCTGAAACCACTGAAATTCACCAGTTATGGTCAGCAGCACTTGCACTAGCCACCATGCTCTAAATAGCAATTGACAAAGATACAGAGAGAACAACATGGTGCCACACTGGGTGGCATGACTTATGGCGTGTGTTGTCTGTGTTGCGAACCATAACTGGTGAATTTTAGGGGTATAACGAGTTTGAGAAAGAACCTTAAATCACTTCTAAACACTGTTTTTGTCTGCGAAAATATATGTACACACACATAATATATATATATATGTTGTATAATATACTGTACAGATGCTAATGCCTTAGCGCTTGCACTTACCCTATTTCAAAGTCTATGGAAGGCATGACAGTCATTCAGTGAGAAGCTAGGCAAAGAAATTGATGTCACAGCAAAGTAGAATCACCTCACCTTCTTTCATTAGCTTAATGTTTCAGTGCACAAGAGCCCTCATTTCTGACAGTGCCACTGTGCCAGCTATTGAAAGACAGGAGCCCATAAACCACGTGTTTATATTTTAACTCATTTCCTCCTAAAATGTAAGAGGGTATTATCTTAAAGCAGCCATGCATTTAAGTAAAGGGCACTTACAACGAAGTATAAAAACAGTATGCAAGCATCTGCTTTTGTTGGTGAGTGCATTTTGTCCTAACCCAAAGGCACATTTCGTTTTAGCAGTGATTTCCTGAGGAGCTGAATGCTAAGTAAGCTTTTATGATGCTGATCACACAGTTTAGAAAAAGCTGGCTGCAGTCACTGCACACGTCGGAACATATTATGTATAATTGATATGGGAATTCGATTGACAGCAAAAGTCAAATAAAGTACCTAAGGAACTAGATAAAAACTCATGCATTAACTCTCCACACCAAACAGAGCCGGCGCACGCAATCCATCCACTAATTTGCTCCAGACAGACTTGTAGTAGAAAATAATTAAAGGCTTCAAATATAATTTGGTTGATCTTTAAAGAGGGAAGGGTAGCGGGGGCTTGGTGGGCAATCAATTTGTTTTCCACCTATTTATTCAGCGCTCAACCTCAGATCAAACCCTTTTTTGAGAGAAGCCGCCTACGGCACTTTTGTTTATGCAGCTTTGGCTGGGCAAGAAAAGTATTTAATATATCTGAAAATGTGTGTATTTAATTTTTAAACATTGATTAGCATATCATCAACAACCGGCGATAATTATCGCTAAGCGCACTTAGCGCTAGGATATTTATCGCCGGCTATTGCTTGTTTTTATCGCAGAGATAGAGCGCTATCAGCGACGCTTATCTCCAAAGCGATAAAAATAACCGAGTTAGCTGCCAAATGTGCAATTATCACTGGGATCCCAGCAATAATCGCACAACGTTTGGCGCTACGTTGTTGATAGGGTAGGGCATACTTAACCATGATATCCACCTTCCATTGGATATCATGGCTAAGTCAAACTAAAAGCAGGCGTATGGAAAGTAGCGATAACCGCGGTTAGCGCTACTTTTCTTATCGCTATGCTTGTTAGCGTGCCCATTGATAATTGGAGAAATGTCGGTTAGCGACATTTCTCCAGTTATTTTGAGAAGGAACGCCCACTTTGCATCTCATTAGAGATGCAAAGGAAGGCGTGGGGAAAAAGGGTGCTAACATGCGATTATGCATGTTAGCACCCTCTTGTTAATAGGGTAAAAATATTATTTCCGGTTTTCTGGCTTTCGAAAGCCAAAAAAGCGGAGATAAGGCCCTTGATGATATGCCCCTGAGTAGTTCTGAAAATTCACCCAACAAGTCATCTGAATACTCGAAGAGTAATTAATATTGCTGCTCTGAATTCCCGATGGGTGTTTAGCATTCTCACTCATGGTCAGTTTCTGATCATTATGGCGTGAATGACAGTCTGCCGCAAAACCTTTTGCAAAAAATAAATAAATACATATTCACCAATGTCTCCTTCATATGGCGACCTATCTTGAGGAATCTAATATTTGATATGATAATGACATCTTGCTCCATAAATTCTACACAAAGTGTTTTTGGAAACACTACGAAATTCCATGTAGCTATTTTATTAACATTACTGTGAGAAATTGGAGTATTAGTTGAGGAGTGTAAGGACCTACCTCAAATATTAATCCCTTCCAGTGTCAGAGTGAACCGCAAAAGTCACTACATAAAACTGTGCTTAAACCTCTGGTGGCTTCACGCAAACCAGTCAGACTAAACTTAGAGGCAATGCGTAATGTATTTAGGCAGTGTTTAAACAGTAATAACACAACTCAAGAAAAATTCCAAACCAAATAAAAAAAAAATAGTGAATATTTTAACTACTAAAAATTCACTAAAATTATTAAAATCTAGTAAGTAGAACTGGATATGTGAAATGTTTGAAGTGTGAAATAAAAATAGCTCCAAAATCCACAAAGTGCTGTGTTTACCGGGTCAAAGTCACAAGGTAAGGCAACAGTGATGCAACACTGGTCAGATACAGGCACCAGGTTCATCCCAGTGGAAAGTTTACATTCAGACCTAGAAAATGTTATGGTGAAAACATGATTGTCCACGAGTCATTGGTGGTGTATGCTGCAAACTGAATGCCAAGCTCTGATCGGGTGTAGTCTGTGCCCACATTGGTGAGGTATGCAGCAAGCTGGATGCCAAGCTCTGATCAGGTGTACTCTGTGCCCAGGAAGGCCTTGATGTCAATCGCCTCCTGTTCAATGTCTGTCTGAGTGAAGCCCTTTACATCCAGACTTTGAAAGATTTCTAGAAGTCAGATTACCATAGTCGGGCAAACTAACAAGCTGAGGTCGAATGGCAGTTCAACATTGACAGCTGGGTCTTTAATGGCATCCCAGTCTCTGTCAGTTCCCCATGCAGAAAGTTGGAAAAAGTTTCCAAGTCCCACTTCTTGTAGTTTGCTGACATAAGGATTACACTCTAACATCAGCTGAGGGATCAGGACCTGGAGATTTCCACTTTGAGGGTTATGAATCAAACCAACAGAGGCCAGCAGCAGGGTCCAGGGCAGATCCGGACAGTTTAACTGGGCAGTTCTGCAGTTGCATGGAGAGATGCCCCTGGAAGCTTGTTGTACCCCTGTAGTTCAAACAGGAGACCAGAATTGAAGCTACTTGTGGAGTCCTGGATTTAAGGCAAGCAGGTCTAGTCTTCTTTCAGATTCTTCAGATAGCAGGGCGGTCCTTCTTCTGATTCTTAACAGGTCCAGCAGTGTTCTGGGAAGAGGTATGTAGGGTCTACTTGTGTGCCCAATGCCAGTCTGTGGGTAAAGAACAAGCCTTTGTCCAGCACCCTAAACCAGTTCTGGTGAGTTCCTATTCTCCCACTAGGTTTGGTGCCAGTGTGACTAGAGAGATACAAAGGAGGCACACCTAGGTGTGACCTTCATTTTCCAGTAACAATGTAGGCAATCTTTGAAGCTCTGGAGGGGGCTCGGCACAGCCCCCACTCCATCCTGTCAAAGGAGGAGTCCACCTCCCTACACCCAAAGCCCTTGGACACAGCCTGGGAGGAATGCACATCTCACCACAAGAGAGCCTTCAGGGGTCAGATGACAGCTACACACTGACAGAAAGGCCTTTTGAATTTAGGCAGGAAAATGGCAACTTTCTAAGTGTCATTTCCAAACTAGCAATATTAAATTTGACTTGACCATTAAGTTGGATTTAAATTACTATTTACATGATCCTTGAAATGTTTTTCTAGCTACTCGCAAACTGAATTTAGCATGTATTAAGGGTAATGGTGTAAGGCAGTGTTAACCTTCTGGAATCACCTTTTTTACACTGTACACGGCCTTCAGTTTAAAACAATGCACCCTGCCCTATGAGCCTATTGCTAACCCGTTCGCGCATGCAAAAATGGGTCGTACATCTGGCCCGGAGATGCAGACAAAGTGGTATTTCGGGTGTCAATACTTCCCTGGCAGAATTCATGTGGCCTGCTTTTGCAGCACCTGAAATTACAGGTTACTGGACCTTTGGGCCTGATTTAGCAGCTGACTTTCTATACCAAGTAAAGCCACCTTTAATTCTGGCACAAGGACTGAGGGCACTCAGGACTCTTTCACCAATCATGGGGGCGCATGGTACACTCCCACCAGCACAGGATAACCTGCCATAACACTTCAACCGCTCTCCCGACCACTGCCATGCAAACTGTAATAATCCTCACAACCACTTACCACCTGCTTAGAGCAGGAGATAAATGTGAATGGAAAAGTTCCCTGGAATTTTGTCTAAACATAGGTAACAGCACCCTGTGTACCTGGGTCCACACAACTGTTCCTTTTTTGTTGGCTCAAATTTAAATGGAAACGTAGAAGTTACTAATGGAAGGGTTTTGGTTCATTATAAACAAATTTGGTTCTCTTATAGTGGTGTGGATAGATTGCAAGGCAAAAAAGCATCTTCTTTCATCGGTCCCAATAGGGCAACTACGAGAGCATTAAAAATACGGGGTTGACCTCAGAGGTTCCCAATCTTCTCCCTTCCCCTATCCAGGGCTACTCTGTAACTGTAACCTGCATCTCATGCTAAAATCTTATCAATATTTTGAAGATTCCTAAATAGAAGGGGATTTGACTGATCTTTCCACGAGGTATCATATAATATTCCAGTGCATTTCTGCTTATTCTGTCTGTTTGCATCTTTAAATTTGGTTGTCAGTTTATCAGTAGATTGTTAGATCCTAACTTCCTCTCTGGTGTGTCACAGAGACATAGCTGTTCTTTTCACTTGCACCATAAGGTCTTTTATGTGATTCAAGTGGAGGTAATGAAGGCTATAGTAGGGTGATGTGTTAAGGCACAGTCTGAGTTCTTTGTTTTTCACACTATATTGTCTGACATTAAGATTCTTGGGAGCCTCGCATAGGTTAAATTGAAGTTGTTTACAGGGACGTTGATTAGGGCAGTGGTCATCTCCACATGACTGTTCATCGGAATGGGACAATTGCATCCTATTATCTACTCAGTTTCATTATTTCTGTTTGGAGCTCATCTACATAATGGGCATGTTTGCTCTTTCAATAGTAATTGAGACCCTGATGCATCGGAATACTTGAATGGTTTCGAGTTTCGATTCCTAAGTGGTTGGTGAATCTGTTTTATTGGCTTGTATCTGGAAAATCCCAGAGATAGTTACACTCATGTTCTCCATTGCACATTTATGTGTCGAAAATCAAGTAAAAGTTAAGACACAAAGGCACACCAAAGTAGACATAGTATTCTTTGGGGGGGGGAGGGTGGGGTTGCAGATGCAATTTTGATTGGTGGACTGTGCATTTGGAAGAATAATGTCCTCTTGTGTAGACGGTCTTACTTTTGTTACTTTTGAGTCTCATATTTGATTCCTCTTTAGCCCCACACTCTCTTTAAGCAGTCTATTAATTTAAATTCTAACTAATATGCCCAACATTTTGCCGAGTCACACTTTGGTCTCCATTAATTCATTTAAAGTTATTCTTCTTGAAGACTATGTTCTGCTTTTGCATGGTGGGATGCTGGTCAATAATTGAAAATAAGACTACATCACATACAGATAGACTTACGTCCAGCTCAGTATAATAGTCCACTTCATTTGGTAGCTTTAGTAAACAATGCTTGTCTCTCATTGTGACTTCACTAAAGGCACATAGCCCTTTGCATTGTTGTTGAGCCGTCCTTGTGCCACGCAAGGGGGTGCAAAGGTGACACAACAGCAAAGTCATAGTTATCAAACCACACAAGGTCACCTTGTGTGGCCCTGATTGGTTTGAAAAATCAAGAGTAACCCAAGGTCACCTTGCATGGCCCTGCATGGCTCGATAATGCAATGCAACACAGATCACTGAGCTGCATTACTCTGCCCCAGGGAGGCATTCCCTGGGTGGAGCGTGGGTGTTCCAGCACATCCACCCATGAACGTTTGCACATTACCATATTTACCATTAGAGGTAGACCTGGGAATATATCAAAAAGCTGTATCTCCCTATTGAGGCATAATGAGGAGAAATATCTTTCTTTCTCCTCGATTTTTCCTCTTTCTATGTGGCTGCTGTGATTGATTTATGCAGGAAGGTGTCACTTCCTGCACAAAAACAATCCTGGTTACAATGCAGCCACCCTTGCACCATGGTGCATGGATGCCTGCGTTGGCGCTAGGCAACCAAAATTGCACCAGCACAGGGAAAAAACTGAAAAGCACCGAATGACGTTAAATACAGCGCATGCCTGCTCTTTCCCTTTCACACATGCAGCTCAGCAAGGTGGTATGCTGCATTGTGGTGTGTGAAATATTTATAAATGTGCCCCCATAGTTTGTGGGTCTGCAACTGAAGTTCTCTCTCTAAGCTTACAGATTGTTTCAAGCAAGCACATCAACTGAAAATCCACAAGTTGAAGGTCTATTCTGAGACAGCCAGGCCAGTTGTTATGTTGTTGTGATTATTTATTCTTATTTGCCTTCTAGGTATCTTTATTCACAGAATCATTGGTATACACAGTGGATATAATATTAATATCTCCGCACTCCCCATCCTTCCATTTGACTTCTAAATAAAATTAAGTCTTAAAATGAGTTTGAACATATCTTAGCAAGTGAATTTTGGTTTACAATCAATCATGGGTACAGCTAAACTTATAGAGGGCGGACTGGGAACCCAAAGCAGCGCTGGCAATTTTGTTGGACCAGTCCCCCAGGAGGTGTGGGGATGCAAGTCTGAAGGACTGTTGCTTTTTTTACTGGGGGCAATATTGCAGCACTGCTGCAAAACTGCCCTCCAGTAAAAGAAACACACCCACTGCTGCAAAACCAGCCTGCACCATTCCAGCCTCCCGAGTAAATGCCCGATGCCTGCTACGGCAAGTCCGACCCTGGTGGTTACTGGTCAACAGCCCAAATTTTCTACTTCTGTGCTACATTTTCACCTCCTTTTTGATCATTTCTTTAAAGCTTGCTTTGAAGTTAACCTAACTTGGGGCAAGTTAATGAATGGCAAGTTAATAATTCCTGATTTAGGTCAATCTAAATTAACCTTATGACAATACGTCCACTTTATTATGTGTAAATATCGCCCATATGGCAGTTAAAAACTAAAGAAGCTTGCGAGTGACCTGAAATAAATGCTATTCAAATTCAAGACTACAAGCTACTGCATCCAAATTATGTGTAAGATCAATAACTAGTTAAATACCATACTTACATTGTAATTGTATATTGAGCAAGAGTTAGAGGTTTAAAAGCAGAGCATCACTGGAGCCATTAGTGTACCAATATAATCTAACATGTTTATGAATCAGATTTACAAGAGGGTATCCTCTTGATCTGGAAGACATTTCTGTGTCTATTGCTGTTTGGTAAATTAAACAAGGCAGTTAGCAATATATGTACTAGGCCACCCCACTTAAGTGTTTGAGTAATTTACTCATTTATTTCACATTCACACTCAACTCTAACACATTTATAAGAGCTGTGTAGAGCTTTTGTTATTTGACAATAATGATCGTTTGTTTAAAACAGTCCTTCCTTCTTCAGGAACGCATTTCATTATGTGAGTGATCTTCTAAATGTATTGCACTGCCTAATTTCTTGACCTGAATCATAGGTGCTGGGTCAATTGCCATAATCAGCTGACACATCTTTAGGTCTTACAAGCTTTTTTAAAGGCTGTAGGGTGAGGCAAACTTTGTTACACAATTTACAAAAAAAACATATTTGATGTCACTCACGTCACTTTACTCAATATGCTATTGAAAAATATTCTGAATTAATTGTTGGGGAATGCCCATTACTGCCATGACTTCGTATCCACCCCCAACTTAATGGGGCAACAGTCTTTCTGCCCATCCATGGGACATATGAGACAGAAAGCCCACTAAAAGCCACAGAATACTTTTATTTATTAATTGATGAGGGTGGGGCTGCCCAGCATGGGTATTGACATGCCACTACCTCAAGTAAATGGGGCAGATGGTGGTAATGATAACTGACCCGCCCTCCAAGAGAGACATAATTCCCATTAGACACCAGGGAAAGTTTTTTTTTTTAAATATAGGGGTGGGTACTGCCCACCATGGGCATGACTATGCCCTCACCCCAGTCAAATGGGGGTAACAGGTGTTCTACCCCCCCACCCCTGGAGCCATATCCCTGACACAGTGGGCTCAATAGTGTAATTATGCTCCCCTGGTGACAGATGGGAGGCTTCTCCCAATTGAGGAGGTTGCCTTAAACTTGCTCTGAGGGTAGAAAATCCGACTGACACCAAGGACTTTACACTTGGGGCAAAAGAAAGTGGTGCAGGTGCTGCCCTCTGACATTAGCCAATTCCAATCCCAAAGGAGAGAAAACTGTTTTTCATACCCCACTGGGGCAGACAGGAGGTGTGCACCCAATTTTCCCATGGGGCAGCAGAAAGCCCACTGTAGGACCGTAACTTGTATATTTTTTTAATAATGGTGTGGGTCTTTCCCATCCTAACATCAGTCTCCACCCTCACCCCTAAACCCTCAACAGTCTTTCTGCTAGCCTGCAGACTAAAGGATCCCATCCCAGTGGTAAGTAAGAGGGCATTTGGTTCTTTTGGGTGTTGTTTTTTCATATGGGCCAGAAGAGTGTGGTTAACTCCCAATATTGTCCCACTTGTAATGGTCAATGGCTGCCCTTTTTGGGCATAGGTAGGCTGCCACCTGGAAAAACATACCAGACTCAGACAGTTCTGAAAACTAGACATCCTGGGGAGTCCAGGGTGGTGTGGTTCACATGTATCCCACACCATATTCCTACACACAATGTTCTGCAAACCTCAAACTTTGACAAGAAACACACATTCTCCTCACATTGCTGTGATCTGCGTGGAGTTACACAGTTCCTACCACACAGCATTCCCCCAGTCTTCTGATAAAAACTGGTACCTCACTTGAGTGAGTAGGCCATGAGACCTAGACACAAAAGGCCCAAAAAAGTGCTATGTCAGTAATAGGGCAGCTGCGGGATTTGGAACCATGCTTCGGCTGCCACCCATGTCAACCTACCAACCACAGTCATTTTTAAATATTAGACAGCCGGGGGATTCCAGGTTGGTGGCATGTCTTGCGTGAATCCCATGAGGGTTTCACCCACAATTCCCTGCAAACTACAAACTTTGCCTTAAATCATACATTTTCCTTACATTTCTGTGATGGAAGCTTTTGGAATCCACATGAATCCACAACAATCTTACCTACCAGCGTTGCCCCACTTGTGCCAATAAAAATGTTGTAAAACTTGTGTGGTGAGGCCTAGTGCCCACAGCAAGAACTGATCATACAACAAATAGATTGGGCTTGAAAGTAGGGACGTTTGAAAAAGTTTTTAAGTCTCATCTGAAATGTAACTTTTTGGACTTTACTCTTTACTCAGGGTTATCTCCAAAGTTTTTACCTTCACCCTCCTATAGATTGAACCCATTTTTGTTGGCATTTAGGACTTTGCACACTTTACCACTGCTAACCAGTGCTATAGAGCTTGTGCGCTCTCCTTAAACCATGTTAAATTGGCTATACCGAATGGGCATATTCAGCTTACTTGTAAGTCCCTAGTAAAGTGTCAGTGCTTGTGCCCAGGCCTGTGATAATAAATATTACCATTTGGCCTGCAGCACTGGTTGTGCCACCCACTTAAGGAGCAGGGTGGGGAGAGGAGTTGGCCTAACGGCTAGGGCCGTCAACCTCGAATCTGGGGAACCGGGTTTGAGTCTCAGCAATGACGCTGACCACCCTGTGATTCTGGGCAAATCACTTAATCTCCCTGTGCCTAACAAAAATGAATGTGTGTCCTCATGTAACACAACTGGTGCTTTGTAAAGCGCTCGGATACCGGGTCAAGTTTGCGCTATATAAAACTCCGTAAAAAAAAAAAAAACATGCCTGCGGCCTGCTATTGCATCCTGTGTATGTTTAATGTAAACCTTTTCCAGGACTAAACCTTCCTTTTTAATGCATAGAAGTCACCCCTAGCGTAGTTCCTAGACCACCCAGAGGTCAGGATGCAATGTTTTTAAAAAAAAGGAGAACATGAGGTGCACATTTTTTATGTCCTGATAGAGAAACACTCTCAAATTCGTTTTTCCCTTTCCTATAGAGTAACATTTGAGTTACCTTATTACATTTTAGGAGAGCAATTTCTGAATGGAAACAAGTAATGCCTTCATGTTTGGTGTCTCTAGAATTGTAAGAAAAAATCTGAACATATATTGAAGGTGGATTTTAAATTACAATTTCAAAATGCCACTTATAGAAAGTTATGAAAACATAAAGACAGAGTAAACCCGTTAACCCAGTCGAGAACCGGGAACAGCATGTACACAAAAAACAATGTCTCAAATGGAAATGATTTCACATGGCAAATTCAAAAACAGATTTAATCTTAAGGAAACCCAAAGAAATTTGCGGAGAAACAAAAAGGTTCTTATGTGCAAGTAGTTATAACAGCACTAGAGTACATTGTATGTAATAGTAACCATAAGTGGGTTGTGCACTGAACGTGCTAGTGATAGTGAATGGCGCAGTGACACAAGAGAAAGTGAACAAACAGCGTGAACGGCGCAAACATTTCAACAAAATTGTGGTCATTAAGAAAGAAAGATATATACAACGGAAATTATTTTAGACAAGGCAAGAGAAAAGAGAGAAGTGACATAACGCACAGTGGAGCGTGCCAATTCTAAAGCCGTAGTGCAGCAATCAAAGGCACATCGTAGTCAATTTACAACAGTTGTATGACAGGTTCGATATCACACTGGGAGAAACATGTTATAACCTGTTAAATTTAGAGATGCAAGTCTGTAGTTCCTCAGGGGGACAGGAAAGAGAGGGATGCCGCATTATGAATCTTGTCATTACTGAAAACATAATGCAGCTACTTCGTGATGAACAAGGTATTAAATACAGGGCGCACATTTGACGGTATACAACATAATATAAGGAAAATACATGTATAGAGGATGGATATAATATTATATTAGGAATAACATGTTATAAGAATCTAAATTTGAAACAGGCAATAAACAATAAGACACTTATGGTGGAAAAAGACTCGTACATAGGAATACATATGATACATGCCATATGGAAAATGGCTGTCATGATGACTCTAATTGGAAGGAGCCAGTATAGAAAGGGGGAAAACTGAAGGAGGATTGGAAGACATGGAGGGAGAACAGGAAGTGGTCAGAGTGTGATCATAATGCTTGATGCTTGGGTTAAGGGAAGTGAGCCAAAAAACTCTGGCAGAGTACTCGAAAGGAACAAAATAAAATAATGTGTAATAGTCTCGGGGGAATATCAGTGGGAGGATCAGGATGCCTCAATGGTGGTGTTCCACTCATCAAGTGTGTTTAACCCATTGTTAACAGAGTCACACCTTGTGATCCAGCGGCATTCAAACTTGTTAAGGAGCAGATGTAGGTTGCCTCCACGCATTGGTAATATTGGCTGATCGATGACTTGCCACACCATATCTGTTTCAGAGTGGTTATGGTGTTTGTAATGGGCAACGAGGGGAGCTGACTCCACGTTGCATCTGAATCGGCTTTTGTGCTGTGAGATCCATTGTTTAACCATTTGGGTAGTTTGGAGGAAGTAGACAAGATTGCACGGGCAGTAAATAGAGTAGATCATATTGATAGTACGGCAGTTAGAGAATTGTTTGAGTTGGTAGGAACGGTGTCCGAAGAGGAAAGCGTTTGTGTTAAGTGTAAGTTCTCAGACTGAGCAAGTTTGGCATTTGTAGTGTCCCAATGTTGGTGGTAGGCCCCATAAGGCTGTTATAGTTTGGGGTTGCCTTCTATTGTCTGGCCAGGTGATGGTGTGCACCTGATTTTGTATGACAAAAGTGGTGGTTCTTGAAAAGATGGCTGATTCCGAATTATCTGCCAGTTTCTTTTGATCACCTTACTCACTTTGTTACTAGAGGGACTGTACGTAGAGACAAAGGGGATGCACAAGTTGGTACATTTTGCTGAAGGAGCTAGGGGAACATCCCTGTGGCAATACCACGCCCGTTTACAAACACATGATCTGAGGCATTTGGGGTAGCCGCGATTATGCAATGGAAGAAATCCTTACGCCATTTACAATTTCTACGCATGCGGAGGAACTGTCTGTATGGCAGGCCATCACAAAAGCACAGTGAATATTAGCTAGAGTACAACAGGAGAGTATTCCTTTCTGTCGGTTTGCGGAACAAGGCAGTGCCGATCAATCCATCTTCAGCATGGCGGGTTTGATTGAGGAATGGAAGGTCATTAGATCTAGCCTCTGAGGCGAAGGTAAGGTGAGGTTGGCAGTTGTTGAGCCAAGTGAGAAATTATGACAACTCGTCCTGGCTGCCTTGCCAAAGTAGAAGAATGTCATCTACGTATCTTCGCCAAAGACGTATCTGTTGCAAGTTATAGAAAGTTATAATTTTCTTGTCTTAGCCATTGGGTGCCTGCAGCAAGTCTATGGGTGACATGACTGGGTGTAGTTGACAATTGGTCTCTGTGGATTCCTCCCAGACAGCTACATATAATGGGGAGCTTAGGTGTGACTTGATGGCCATTATTGGCAGGATGGGAGGGAGGGCCAGGGCCTAGCCCCACTTACACTTGAATGGGCTGTCTCCTGTCTCCACACAAATGGCTACATACCCCATGTAGTTAGAATGGAGCTAGGGCCAGGAAGAGGGGGAACCTGTGTACTTCAAAGGCATGCCTCACGAAGCTGCTCCCCACTTCAAAGGCACAATTGGGTATAAATGCTAGACATCAGACACCAACTCGTCAATACAGTTCCGGACCTGTGGATACTCTGCCAGGAAGGAGGACTGTTGTGCTGCTGAAAGAACTGCCCCTCTGCTGCACTGCTGCTCTAAAGGGGCTGCTGCTCTTCTGTGCTGACCTGCTCCATGCTGCCCACTTGCATTTGTGAGGAGGACTGGACCTGCATCTCTTTAAGCCAGAATGACTCCAAGGGCTAGTTGGAAGGCCTCCTGATCTGAAGCCTCATGGAACAGACTTCCAACAACCTTACACATGCACTTGCCATCTGCGAATCTACCCTGCCAAGTGGTGCCACCCCAGTTCTGGACCCTTGGAAGTGGGCTTAAGGTGCTCGGCCAACCTCTGTGGTTTCAGCAGAACTGATGCATCTCCTCTGCTGCATGGCGCAACACCAACAGGACCGATGCATCTCCCCTGCTGCGTGGATTTGACCCACCTCAAAGACCTGTGTTGCCCATCAGAACCACCACTGCGTGACTCATCCCCACCTGAGGCCCTCGCATTCCTCATCGACAGTAGCATAGATGAAGATGCCACACTGCACATCGCAGTTTCAGAGGTCTTCAGAACTGATGCATCATCCTGACTGCGCACTGCATCCTCGATGCCAGACTTCACATCGTAAGTCCCTTAACAAGGGTGCAAGCCCTTGCATCGTAGCCTCACTTCATCTCAGAACTGATGCATAACTTCGACTGCACAACTCATCGTTCACCTATATATTTGCAACACTCTGCACACCAGGATTTAAAGTACTCTGTTCAGTAAGCATAATGGGGTCCCTGTAGCTGGCCCACCCTCCATTAAGGTTGGACTGAACTTGTGATTTTGTCCCAGTCCGGGGTCCCCAGATATCCACAGTTGGCTATTTGTGCTTTTTGGTGCTATTATTTCTAATAGAATATCTCCGGCTCTACTGAATGGATTTTTGCCATTGTAGTCTTGCTTTACTTATTAAAATAAGTTCTATTTTCTAACATGGTGTGGGAACATTTTTGTGTTGTGTTTTACTTTATTACTGTTTAAGATGTTGCACAAATTCTTTACACATTGGCTTTAAGTTAAGCCAGGTTGCTCTGTGCCAAGCTACCAGAGGAATGAGCACAGGTTATTTTAGTGTTAGCTTGCGCCTCACCTTGACAAGGATTGTGGTTGCTGTTTGACCAGGGTTCACACCCCAATCAGCCAGCAACCCAATTTCTCACAAGAACTTTGTTGTTTTTCTGAGAAAAACTCGTCTCCATGCAGGAAAAATCTGAAATTCAATCTGATGCTGTGGAACTTCCTGTTGGATTCTTTTTATGATCGACACCCTTGAAGCCCGAGTCCTTGGGCAAATGATTTGAATAAGTTTACAAATGTCTTTTGAAGTGTCCTGGCACCCTGTTCTCTACCTTTTAAGTGTACTTCGAGCGTTACATGTGGGTCAAGAGATCTGTCAAGTAGAAGTTGCCATCCTGGTGTCACAGGATGCCCATAGTCCCTCTCTAAACTATTTTGTGGAGTTCAGATGAGTCAACTCTGACCATTCAGGTCATCCTTTTGTATAGTCCTGGGAGGAATTTCACACCTTGTTCATACCGCATTCAGGCTAAGTATATGCTGGAAAAAGCTGCAGATCAAATGCAAATTAACCTCTTAAAACTTCTGTGAGGGTAAAAGGAATATTTAACAGTAACGTTTTCTTAGTATTTATTAGAAATCTGACTTCACCATTGAGTTGGATATTTAGTACTTAAAATGGCAGTTTAATTATATTTCTAACTGGACTAATTCCCGAGATAAAGTATTAGTATTTTAATGTGTAGTCTGATTTTCTACATAGGACAACTAGGCCTACCACAGAAATCGCTTTTAGAGCCTCCTCACCATAGGGACATAGTTTACATGTCCCACTTTTAAATATCATGCCCCGTACTTGTGGGCTAAAAGGAATACATTGGGTTTATGTTATAAGATAGTAAAAGGAGGTTTTGAACTTGTCGAAAAGGGTTATTTTAATAGGTCACACTAAAGCTTTGACACTGCAACAGTCAGAGTACAATCAGAGTCCTGAAGTTATGCTTTTCTTTGACATACTAGGCAATGGAACAAGGGGTACTGCAGTTCAAAGGTGACAGTTAACCTTTCATGATTGGGTGTAATTCTACACTTTACCCTATGGCCTTATAGAAAAGTCAAATACACCAGTCAGGAATTAGCTAATTGCTACTTGTTCAAGGCATCAGAGAACATACACTGGCAATGAATAGCAGTGCCCCAGTGTGCAGAGTCCAAAAACCAGCACTACATTTTAGCAACAGAAACGGTGGTTAACACACAATAAATAGGTATTTTCTCACAACATGTATGTAGGGAATTACTTCATTTCTGAATACATTGGATTGTAGATTCTAGTAGGGAGTTTATAACACTGTATAAAAGCTACCAAGTGCCTCCTCAGAGTCACATGCAATTATGAATAATGACCATACTTAATGATCAGTGTACTTGCATAGTTAACGCGTTTCACTGTGAAGAATTACAATGTATTTCTTATTTATATGCATTTAAGTGAGAGGTGAAGTGTAGAAGGTGTTATCAGAAGATTGCCTGTTACTGTACCTTGTTCACCCAAGGACAATCTTATGTTATAGCTGGGGGATGCATATTTCAAATGAATATTACAGGGTGGTCTTCAGAAATAAATAGGGTAACTAGACAATCATACTAATAAAGAGCTAGAGTCACATAATCCCCATTAGATCCCAATAGTTTTAGAGATTCAAAAACTTGCTATATGAATATAGAAGCTCTAACTACTTAATATATGATAATAGACTTGACATAAACCTGAGTGTAGCTGAAATTTAAAATTCTATTTCTTTGTTTTTTTTCTTTATAAAAATTGCACACTGGAATGGTAGATCTATAGCAGAGAAATGTATTGCAGTGCCCTTAATCATTATTGTTCCAAGAGCAAGGCATGCACTGACTGAACATTGATGGCAAGTTAAGATGAGGCACTACTGCAGCCACACGGTTGAAGTCATCAGCCACCCACAACTTACCATGAAAAAAACAACAGTCATGTGAAAGAAACATTCAAACCTCAAACTGCAAATTTAAACCAACCATTGTCTTGGCAGATATAAAAGCCATTTGAAATTGGTTCTCTCAAAATGACACAGGATAACACAATCTTAAGAAATTGAATTATGTGTTGAAGGAGGTGAAAACCCACCTTAAAGAATAATCACAATCCTTGTCAGAGTGAACCACAAAAGTCACTAAACAAACCTGTACTTAACCCTATGGTAACTTGGCACAAAGCAGTAAAACTTAACATATGTGTGAATAGGGAATATTTCAGTAAATAAAAGAACACCAAAATAACAAACATCCAACTGACAGAACTGGAGTTATAAGTTCTTAAAGTTGCAGATAAAAATAAAGCAAAAGGCATACAAAGCCAACTACGGCTAACTGGTTACCATTCCCATACAAAATATCATTGCTGATGTACCCTTAATCAGAGCCAAAAGATTTACTAGTCATTGAGGAAGGAAAGTAAATGAAGACCTTCCATGAAATTATTTCACCTTCACTCGATGTAGTCAATAATTATTCACTAAAAAGATTGACAATCATTGTCCGGATTTTATTTAGTTGAGTCTATTGTGGGAAAACTATTTTTATAGTTGGAGCAACAATTCATTTACATTGTATTTATGAAATGTATCCTTGGGGTGCTCTTTGACAACATGACAATGCAATTTAGAGTCATGATACTAGCAGACATTGAGTCCTAAATTGCTCAAAATACTTTCCTGTTGCCACAGACTTTGGACAACAAGTATATATTATTGATAATGGTTTAAAGATTATAAAAATATTTTGCACCAGAAAGCGTTGCATGGAGATATATTTCAGAGTGTTAGATGTCCATAGGAGACTGGAAAGACTGGTACTGATGTGTCCTAGTGCATTGCTAATGCTGCATCAGCAAAAGCAATTAATGAACAAATTATGACAGACATCACTGGTTAAACTGTGGAACACATGGAATACTGGCAGTGAGGTGTTGATTGTAGTTTGAACTGGACCTCGGTCGGCAGAGACAGAAAGTCATTAGAGTGTAATAGCATCATGACAGTATAGGTAAAACTCGTGGTATTATTGGTCGGGGTCCCAGAGGAGCTGTACATTTATTGGAATTCTTGTTAGCATGCTCAGCAGAGAGGGAAGGAATGTAAGAATTGAGAGTGGTGTCAGGTCGGTCTAGTAGTGCGTTGTACTGTGGCAGGATAAAGCATCTGCTAGTGTGAAACATTTGCTACGTTGGAAATATGCCAGGTCAATGGCCACTGCCCCTTATAGGTGGACACTGTAAATGCCACAATAGCTGACAGTCTTTTATCTTTCTTTGTTAAATACAACCATTGACATGTAAAGCAAAGCCTCTCTGCAAAGTGATTTATTAGATGCATGACCTTTTTCACACCTCGTTTATATACACTATATGTTCATATGCATTTGTTCCAGGGACAAAGAGCAGCTCCCTTTAGGCACAATCACAGGATTAACTGAAATGCATTATGTTAGCATTGTGAAAGGATATTTTATAAAAACTTCACTGACAGCACAATAGTAGGTGGAAATACTTGATAAAGACATTGGCGCAGAATCTCAAAGACTTAATTAAGACTAGATTTCAAAAGAAAGTTTTGGGACACTGAACAGGGTACGAATGTATTTATTTGCGTTTTTTATTAGTGATGCTATCTGTGAAAATGTAAATATCATAAAGTACAAATGAAAATGAATATAAAGTCCAAATTTTCTGGGTCCCTGGTCCTCGGAATGAGAATATTTTTTACAAAAATTTATCAAAGACGACTTAAAAACTATTGCAGACAACAGTGATGTAAAATGCTCCTTTTGCTTATTTATTTATAAATGATTGTATATGCACAAGTGCCACAGACTGTTTTCCGGAGAAGTTTATCCCGTAGCTGTTAAATTATGATCCAGAATCACTTGTTCCACCTCTCGGTTTTCTTCTACCAAATGAAACATGAATGTACATCTCAATCATAGGTAGCTTTTCACCCACATCAGTCCTGACAAATCTTAATTCAACTCAGAAAGGACTTAGTACTATGCCCCAGATTAAATGTGCACCCAAAGCTCCGCTAAGCACAATTCACAACAATCACTTCTGAAATATAGGACTTAGTCATTTTTCCACCAACTTCCAGAGTACAGAATAAGGTGCTGAAACTGCAATAGGGACGGCAAACTAGAGGCAGAGAAGCAAACCAGGTCCATCCTGCCTGGAATCTTTTGCTGCCATGAAATCAGATTCAATTCAATTCAATTACTTTATTTCGGATAAAGCATATCCATAAAAAGAAATCAGGTTCAGCAGAAGCTTGTGGTAAATGCATCCGTTCACTTGGAGTTCTGCCTTGCTGCTACTCCATGCCTACTCAGCTGTTTAATTCTGAGAACCAAAAAAGTCGGAAGGGAGAATCTTGGACCAGTGTCAGGCAGGAAATGTATTCCTATGATACAGCACCTGCTCTGGCTTCAAAATCGAGCTTAATCATTTCATTTCACATTGGTGCTTTAGGTTGTCTAAATCCTTTGTGTCTTAAAACTTTAAAAAAAAAACATATCTCTGTTTTTCCTTTATCTAATTCCAATGGTTTGGTGTCTTTTGTCAAATAACTGTTTCTCTTTTTTTATAAATAAGTGATGAATTAAAATATACTATTTTCCACAACATTGTTGCTACTGCTTAAAGATAACATATTTCTCTAAGGAACTGCCCATGCTGTTCCACTAAGAGCTGTTTTAAGACCTAGCAAGGGTGTGTTTATAAGTTGTTAGATGCACCATTATCCAAATGAATAGACTTTCTGAGAGGTCATTCTTTACTTCTTGGGCGAAGTACTCCTTTTGACCGTAGGATTCCTAGTTCCTCCAGGTTTGACTTTACCATTGTAATGTACTGTATTTATACATTAGTAGAATCACACTAGTGGTGTGCGAAATCCACATGCAATTTCGCAAAATGACAGGAAATTACGTGTAATCACACGAAATCCAAATATGTCATTTCATGCTATGTTTAACATGCAATACATGTACTTCAGTCAAATTTTGACGCAAAGACCACTCCATCATAATATTCCACTTCCACCACCAGGAGATGCTTCAATATTATTGCATTTTTTTTTAGGATCAACATGCTGAAATACTCAATTACATTGTACATATTTCTTGAGCCTTCAATAGTAACTTCTAATGTACGCAGTTGTCAATCACAGTTGCACAGACGTTTTGGTGTTCATATTTAATTTGTGCACAAACATGAGCTTTTTTCCAAATCAGGTTTCTCAATTTTATGGTAATTAATGAACATCAGCAATTTACATTTTGCCAGGAAAAACATGAATGGGAAAAAAATTACTGTCTAAAAGGCGAAACGAGGTAATCAGTCTGCAAAACACCTTTAGGACACACCATCTCTCATTCCATTCGGTGGTGCTCAGACTAGGTGTGTGTTGCCACACCCAGTTTATACCACCGACTATAGAATCAGTATTTATCGGATGCAGTAAATGCCAACCTATATCTGCAGTATTCAGAATCAACACATTATTTGGTTGGGATGCAGTAAAATAATGTGGCCAATTTCTCGAAGCAGATATGCCTGCATAACTGCAGATGTATGCCGTGGAGGCAAGTATCGAGGGTGTTTGTGCTTGGACAGTTCTGAACGCCCTCAACCCCTCCAGATTCTGTTAATATCATAAAAGGCAGACACCCAATTGGATCAAACTTGCTCTTGTATTGGAATTCAAAAATTAATCTTGCAGTACAAAATGCGTCTCTGGGATGGCACGACAATTAAAAGGTTTCCAGAGAGAACTGAAACTTAAAAATAATCATAAGCTGTAATTAGGTTAATGAAACTCCAGGCACTTTACAGTATATTAACTGGAGGAACAGTAGTAGGCCGTACAAACGCTCAAACTAGCTGCAGAAATATCATGCACACTGCTGAAGTTTACGGGCGGAAAAAAGTTTAATGAAATTCTTTTTCAGGATCCTGCCCTAGGTGGTCTATCTCCTATGGGAAATATGCTCCAGTTAAAATCAGAGTTGCAAAATGAATGCAGCATATTAAATATTGTAGCAGAGCGTGCCTACCTTGGAGCTTTACCCAGCACGACTTTTAAAAAACAGAGAGTAAATGCTCACGATGGCAGCTCTCTGAAACAGTTTATGAGTTTAATTTAAGAGAAGTAAGAGGCAGGTCGATATTATTAGTGCCACACTCCTGCCTCGTGATCATTGCCTGGCACCTAGGCAGAGTAGGGGTTCACCGGTCTCCCTGGAAACTGGAAGGATCTCCCGGGAGTCGGGGGGAATGGAGGGTTTTACACACAGAAGCTCTGCTTGTGCCACGTAAGTGCTTTTCTCCTGGGATGTTTGACTGCCAGGCTATGAAAGGCATTGGTTCAGCCTAAATTAGCTTAAGAAAACCAGCTGAAAATTCGAACTCATTTCTGTGTGTTGCAAAGATCCAGCTGTTGTTATTTATGTGCATGCCCTGGTGGGTTGCGTATGTGATCACCTGGAGATCCTCCTTAAGCCCCCACTGGTGCCCTAACAATATAGCACTTGGGTGGTCTTAGTTTGGGTTTCAGTGCATTCAAGCGCTCTCAGGGTGACACACCGAAAACCAATTTGCCATTTAGTTCCTGGCACTTCAATGAGGTTCATGTCCTATATGCGTCAAAATGGTTGTGTAGTATTGTTGGGGGTTATATAAGGGATTTAAACGTGCATACCCCATATTTCTTCATCCTCACGTGGTGCCTTGCCTAGGTTTGGATCCCCAGAGACAGGTGCTTTCTCTCTAAAAAGGTTATGAAATGCAGTATTATATCTAATGTGGACAACAAAACATTCCTTGTCAAAATGATTGTTCATAGAAAGATTAATCCGGGTCTGCCTTTATTTATTTTCCTTCAACTAAATAAAAAGACAATGTTTCAGTTTTTTGTAATTTGCACATAGACCACGTGAAAACAGCTGGCACGAAATTAAAGTGAAAAGGAATATACTCGGGACACCTTCACAACTTCTAATTCCACTTGCATGCCTTCTCCGTTCCCTCCCAGCCTCAAACTAATACTGTGCTTTCATTTGGCGTTCCCTGTGCTCTGCCCACGATTAAGTAAAACGCACCCACAGAGTTGAATGTAAAAATGTTCGCATGTTTTTTTTCTGATTAGATATGTAATCTCTATGACCGCGTACGATTTCGTATCAAAATTGAAGATATCCCCCTCAAGCCCCCCATGATCCAAATATAAATGATCTAAAGTGCACAAACAGAATATGTGAGTGATTTCATTCTGTATATCAAGAAAGCAAATGTCAATTTCCATTGGCAAAACCTCAAACACTCAACTTGGGAACTCTTTAATCTTCATCCAGAAACAAGGAAGTCATAGGTAGTGTGAGTCCGCCACTGGAATTCTATGTTAAATGCTGCATTTTGACAAGTATGGAGTCAAGGGCGGAGACGGTGTCCTTTACCGGAGCAGCGGGGAAGGGGTCCACAGTGGGGAGTTCCCTTAGAGTGAACTCGGATTCACGCGCCACATTGTTTGGATTCGGCCTTGGAAAATCGATTCCTAGGTCATTAAACTTCTACTTGAATATTTTCTTTAAAAGGTTTCCATTAACTGTGGCTGACTTGTCCAAACATATATTGTCATCAATTATGCATTTTCTCTGCATGTATGGCAGTTATTATATCGTCAGCAGGCAAAGTGTCCTGAAATTGTAAAGTTAGAAGGCAGTTTATCAGTATTTGCACAACAGATTCAAAGAGGGCATCTTAATTGCACAGTTAATGCAGGCAAGGGCAGTCATGAAGGTTAAAATGAGTTTTGCCTGTTTGGTATGTTTGAGAGGCTAAAAGGGGCCCTGGCAGGGGCAGTGGAGCTAGCCTGGCTGAAAAACAAATAGGGAACTTTATGCAGTTTGCTGGAATGTTCTCTTCTGAAATATATCATGATTAATTTGAAATAACAATAGAGCAGCGAACATGGCCGTGTGTGCTTTCCGTCATTCAAATGTTTGCACTTTTCACCGTCAGATAAAAAGAACATGTTATTCTAGTTGTGGAATTCACAGCTTCTCCACAGAGGATTACATTTTTTCCAGTGTTTAATCAAAACAATAACCATGACCCCCAACCCCATCAGCAGTCCGTTCTTGTTCTCTACACTGGCAGCACCACACACAGAAATTGCTTCACATTAGCATGTTCCATAAATCAACCACCTACTCGTGTAAAGAAAACACCAATGTCCTCTGCATTCTTTTCAAGGTGAAATAGAAGTGCATGTTTGTTTTTCAGATTTTTTTTTTATTAGAAAGCATCGTTCTGCTCATCTTCCTGCCAATGTTTCCTAAAGCTGCTTTCAAAAATGTATCAGCCAGCAAAGTACAGATAGTCACTATAATGTGTGGAGCTTTGCCTGGTAATTTTATTCGAGTGATCTGCTCTCAAGTCAATATAGATTTTGACAAGGTCAGAATGAGGCAGGATGTAGACCAGGGCCGCAAAACGAAAGTTGTCCCTCATGACCAAATCAGATAGCAAAAAAAGTGGCCCACATTTAGCAAATTGGGCAGTTTTGAACTTGTAAAAACACATTTTTATGGGAGACGTGTGGCGCATCAGTCAGAGCGGCTGACTCAGGAGCACGGGGCTCATGGTTCGATGCCGGCAGCAGCTCAGCATAGCACCCTGTGACTCTGGGCTACAGCTCACTTAGGGCCTCATGTAGGAAGCCAAATACCGGTCGGTAACGGCCGAAATTCGGTAAATATCCCGTTACCGACCGGTATTTAGGCATTTGCGATGTAGGTGGCTGATTTTCTGGATTCGGTATTTACCGAATCGGGATTTAAGAAATCGGTAAAATACCGATTCGGTAAATACCGAATCCAGAAATGCTATGTAGGGGGCACTCAAGTGAGTGCATCATTGGTGTCTGGATTCGTTATTTACCACCAACTACAAGTTGATGGTAAATGACGAATACCTTTCAAAAAGCATTTTTGTGCCATTTGAAATGTGCAATGTGGCAGACATACATGCCCTTAGGGCATGTATGTGCACCACATGTGCACACATGCACGAATCAGGGGTGCAACAGGGTGTCAATGTGACACCCTGCCACCCATGATAATGCCTCCCCTATTACCGATTCGGTATTTACCGAATCGGTAATGGTAACTGGCTTCCCATTCATTCCTATGGGCCTCTAGGCCCATAGGAATGAATGGGAAGGGATGCATTATTACCGATTCGGTAAATACCGATTCTTAAATACCGATATTTACCAAATCGGTAATAATTACCGATTGTTTACCTACATTACATTTACCGATTCATAAATACCGAATCGGTAAAATTCGGTATTTAAGAATCGGTAAATATAATTTACCTACATATGGCCCTTAATCCCTCTGATGGCCCACACTGCCTGAGACCCCTAGGGGTGATTAATTTGCACTTTACAATTACTTTATACATACATGTGTGCTTTGCAAGATTTGGGAGACTACATACATTTGTGCTTTCTGCAGGTGATGTTTGTAGAAATTGTGAAATAAACAGTACAAACCTTCCCACTGGATCACAAAAGAGGCGCACAAAAAAACGAAGAAGCACTGGCAATGCCAATAGGTCTGGCTTTTAAATTAAAGAGTCTCTTCAGTCAGTGATGAGAGTATGTATTCAATAAGTCATACATGCATTCTGCCACTCATTCTAGCATTTGGGCATCCATTTATCCCCCAGGGACTCACTCTTCATTCTTGTATTCGTACACTTACACAACCACAATAAACTCTCGCAAACTCAATATGTGGAAGATAAAAAAGTAAATAATGCACCAGGCACCAATATCAACTGACGATTTGGGAGCATCTACTTTAAAACAAGCCCACCATGAGCAAGATAATAGAGGATAGATACAAATGTGATGTTTTTATATTAGAGGAACAAAGTGGGCAAGGATAAAAAAAGGGAGAGATATTACTGGGAAGGTAAAGCGCAGGTTTGCTGTAGACACAGATAAGGACATGTGCAAGGGGTTAAATCTAATATAGTTGTATGTTGTGAGTGGTTGACTTTGTACTTATGAAATGTGAGATCAGATTGTAGTTCACACCAACTCAGCCTTCTCTGCATTCTGCAGCTGCCAATCTTCCTTGGATGAGAAAGTTCAAGGTAGAAGGGGAGAAGGCATATGTAGTGCTAATCTGTGTTCTGGGACAAATAAAGCAAATAAAGCAAGACTGCACTAGGGTTTTTGGGTGGGACAGCAAGTTCAATGAAACTCTGAGAGGTGGAGGCAGACTTGAATGTAAGTCCTAAAATCTCTTGCCACTAGCACACATGTATTTATGTCATAGAACCAGGCTTAAAAGATTTTCATGTTGTCATTTTGGTCTCCCAGAGTCGCCTCTTTGTGGTGACGTACAATACCATCATGGCCCCTCTGACACTCACATGAGTAGCCCTTTAAATGTGTCTCAGACCTACTTCACCCCAATGGAGGAGGTGAGCCTCGCCGCGGGGGCACGTCACTGCTGCTCCGCACTTGTGGGCAGCTGCAAGTGGGATTTCTACTTACGGGAGACCCAGCGAGATCTCCCTGCCATCAGCGACAGGGCGTGTCTGCCCCTCCTGATCTGACAATACTTCTTCAGGTATTGACTTGGCATTACAAGGGCAAAGCTGGCCCCATTGGCCCAAGCAGAGTAGCCGGCCCCTCCCCATTTTCCTTGGCAGCTGTGCCTGGTGACGTGGGGAAGACCCCGATGGAAGCACCCGCTCTATGGAGCTGGAGTAACGCAACACACAGCATGTAATCAGTGATGAAATTATGGTGATATAAAGAGTCTGGGCCTATTTTTCCCCGCAATGAAATTATGGTGATCTAATATATTTGGACTAGCCTACAACATGATTTTCATGTACATGTGCATAGTTGGCAGCATTTCATGCCCTAAATGTTATGTGCAGGAGGGGCACGATAATTCCCAGTAATGGTTGTTTTTTATGCTGGAATAATCTGTGCACTTTATAAGTGTTTACTCTAATGCACTCCTGGGGTTGTTATGGCAAAGGCCTAATTGGAAAAGTGATTTAGGAGCTATGTTTAGTCATGACCATTGACTAGTGGCAAGGTGAATGTTGGTTAATTTGATTTGTGGTCTAATGTGCTTTACATATGGCAAAAAAGGGAGTTATGAGACATGTGATGTTATAATTATTGCAAAGTGAATCATGTAACTGTGGTCTATGTGTTTTATAATACAAGGGTTATTTTTAAATAACCTTGTGTGGAGTCTCTTTTTGTGGTGTGCCTAGTGTGCCACCCGGTGTGTGTGTGTTGCACAAACGCTTTACACTTTGGCTCTGGGATAAGCCTGACTGCTCAGGGGTTATCTTGGGTGTGTAACTCCCCTACCCTGACTAGAGTGGTGGGTTCTGCCTGGCTTAGGTGCATACCTTAGCCAACCAGAAACCCCATTTCAAACAATCACACTCACATTGAGAGTTGCAGCTCATAACTATCAAGTAAACTACAAAACCTTTAAGCACTGCATCTTAAATGTAGGGCCAAAGTTACCCCACAGGACTGCAACAACCACATTGTCTATCTCACACCCAGAATACATCACAGTCCAGCATCCAGCATTATAAATAATATGCTCATCTATATAGTCAAAAATAGGCCTCCTAGCCCTCAAACCTTCAGAGTCACAGTAGCAGCAGATAAGAGTGACATCTCCTTGCTCACAAGCACACTCTAGATTCCTGGCCATAACTCTACATAAACAAACCATTTGCCCTCAACTTGCAACTGGCAATAGTCATACATTGGACTCAGATGCTGTGTATTTTGGAACTTAGTGTCGCCTACACCCAACCTCCCTCCTAGCTGCCAGGCCAACAAATCCATCATCTCTGCCAGTCAGTGACTCTTCTCCATGTGCATCTGCTCTAATGAATCTTCTTGAGTAATAATCCCAAGAATCGCCAGTAAATGCCCATTGACAGTTTAATTTTGGGACACTAGCTTGGCACCCTTCTTAGGACCCTCACATTACTTCTACTGATGGCACCTATTTGTCTCTCCATTCTGTGGTCCATATTTTTCCACTACAGGACCACATGGTGACATGTCTCTCTCAGGTCTCATCGTTCCTCTCTTTTGACCTTGGAGGTTGTTGGACTTGGCCCTTCTGGCAGGTTCACCCCTGAACTTTTTTTGCTTTTTACTGGTGACTTGGTGTGGTGATTTTTTGGTTTCTGCGCACTTTCCCTGTGTCCCAGGGTAAAGTGCGTGCGTACTCTGAGTGCATGTGGTGAGATAGGCCTGCCCTCTCATAGGAATGCATGGGGAATGTATGTGTCCCTAGTAGTTCCTGATGCGTGGGGTGTGCAGGCCCGAGTTTGGTATGTGCGGACTCGTGGGAGTGAATGCTGTGCGATGATGTGTGCGGCGTGCATGTACCTAGTGTGGAAGTGCCACTTCTAGAAGTGGGCACTTCTGTGTGCAGTGTGTCTGTCGCGTGATTGGCTGGTCATGTCATGTGACGGGCTAGGGATTCCCCCGAGTCAGGATGAGTCACCCAGTGGTGAATGGGGAGATCAGCAGCTAGATGGGTGGGAGGAGTACACCTGGGTCCTGAATAGGGCAGGGATTTCCACACACAATGCTGGCTCCGTCCCCTGCGGTGCGACTGACGACCCTAGCCCTGCCAATGAATAGAGTGAGGGGCTGAGCACATCAAGGGTGCTCCCCAACCAGCTGCGACTGGTTTTCCCCCTCACCCTGAATCAAGAACAAAGGGTTTCAGTGTATAAAAATGGGGCTGTCTCCCCACAGAAACTGTTCTCTGCCAGGATCTTACCTGAGGGGGGCTGCTGCTGCTGCTGGACCAGAGGACCGCCACTTGGATTACCTCCCTGCCTGGAGGCCCAGTGAGCTGGCTCTGGGTCCAGCCTTGCCCCCCTGCCTTTTGAATAACTTTGCTGGACTTTTGTGTTTACTGGCACCCCTAAGCGCCTGGGAGCACTTTTCTCTGCCTTACAGCGCTAGGAGCGCTCTCTCTGTGGCCCCAGCGCTTCTAGAGCGCTCCGTGTCGTGTCTGCAGCGGTGCCGAGCTGCTCCTCCTGGAAGAGGGAATCCCCGGCGTAGGGATTCCCCCTCGGGTTGCCAAGATCGAAGCGGGTGCCCACCCCGCATTGTGGTGGTCGTTGGCGGGTGCCCACCCCGCTTATTTAATTATTTAGTTATCGGGTGCCCACCCCGTTTATTCACCTCAAGTAAGAGGGCGCCTACCCCTCGTTGTCCCCGCTTCACCGCCGCCGGCCCGAGCCACGAACGCGGCGAACCAGGAAGTCAGGCAGCCTCGGAAGGGACAGGGGCGTGGCCTAACACAGGAAGCGGACGGGAGCCTACCCCGTGCTTCCCCGAGAGGAGCGGAACGACGTAGAGATGACCGGGGCTCCCGTGAGCTGAGGGAGCCCCGCGCGGTTGCAGCCAAAGTCCTGAAGTGCCGATGCATCCAGGCGGGAGCCCACCCCGCGCTGGATCCTGACGGGAGGAGTGCGGCCGGAGCGGGAGCGGAGGGGGCGCGAGGCACATTGTCGGTGCCTGCCCCTCCGCGCTACGAAGAGCCTGGAGTCCTCCCTTGGAACCCGGTGAGTGGAGGGGGGCTCTCGTAGTGATACCAGAGCGGCCCCGTAACTGACAGCGGGCCGCTCCAGCATTCGGGGCCAAGATTTGTTAAGGAGCCCACGAGGCTCCCACATTGCTTTGGGGGCATATTTGTTTAGAGTCTAGAGGACTCCAACGACTGGGCATTGTGTGTTCAAGAGTCTAAAAGGCTCCAACGGTTGGGGCATATTTGTTTTCAGAGCCACAGAGGCTCCAACGGGGCACATTTGTTTACAGAGTCACAGAGGCTCTAACGGGGCACATTTGTTTATTGAGCCCACCAGGCTCCAACGTTTGGGGGCATTCTTGTTGGCAGAGCCCAGAGAGGCCCCAAGGTATGCCACATTTGTTGTAAAAGGCACAGTGGTGCCCTCGCTCACTTCTACAGCTGCCCAGCACTTAGTGGGCAGCTGCAACGTTTAGGTTGTACATTGTGCGCCTGGCTTGCGCAGCCTGCGCAGTCACGCCCTGACATTTTTGGCTATTGGTGATTTCTGCACCCCTAAGAGGCCAGTTGGCCTGGGGACAGTTATCTTGTGTTGTGCCCTCCCCTAGGGCGCTTGGCGATTTTCATACATGTACTTTTTGCGCCTGCGCAATGCCTTAATGATATTTTCTTTCCTGAATTGTGTTTACACCTCAATGTATTTTATGCAGCATGTGTTTATGTGCTTAGACCCCTACAGGTAGAGGGATACTTAGGTGGTTGTTTTTCTCCTAGTACAGGTGGTACTGGTGAGGTCCTGATTCCCTGCGCAGTATTTTCCTAAGGTGGTTAGGGTTGCGTAGGTGGTGCTTTCTGGTTATCAGGAGTTACTGATTGTGTGTTATATATGTTATTGTGTGCTATGTTCTAAAATATTATTCCTACGTTCTAAGTGCTATTTCTACAAAGTGCTAATTCCTGACAGTGGTCCATGTGGCCCTGTCTCCTGTATATATAATCCCTTGTAAATTCTGCCCGTGCCTGTTGGCACATTGTAAAGTGTGTGTTTTTATCTAATGTGTTGTGTATAATACAAAGGTTATTTTTATAGAATACCTTGTGTGGAGTTTCCTTTGTGGTGGGCCTTGGGTGTTGTTGCTGGGTGCGCGCGCAAACGCTTTACACATCGCCTCAGAGATAAGCCTGACTGCTCGTGCCAAGCTACCAAGGGGGTGAGCAGGGGTTATCTTTTGCGTGTACCTTCCTTGCCCTGACTAGAGTGGTGGTTTCTGCCTGGCTTTGGCGCAAGCCCTAGCCAACCAGAAATCCCATTTCTAACATTGGTGATCAGCGGTGGGATTTGGACTAGCGTTTGCGCTGTACCGCAGCGGCAACTGGCCGCACTACAAAACTCTGCATTTAGATAAATCACATGGTATAGGGATTATTGTTTTAAAATTGTTTTTAATTGTTATTTCTTTGGAAATGTGTTTTTGTGCACTGTGAGTTAGGTGTCCCTAGCTCGGGAGGGTAGATCATCCCCCTTAGGGCATTGTGTTTTCTGGATTCACCAGAGGGTGGGATCCAGTGGTGGCAGCGTAATAGTGTCCTGTACATTTGTCCCCCGCCCTGCGCCCAGAGTTGGTACCTGTGTCACGTGGTGGTCAGGTTGAGGAATCAGGGGTGGTAGAAACTGCCTTACCAGTCCGAGGGGAGGGTTGTGTGTGGATGAGTGGTGAGTGGCACTAGGCAAGTGAGTGTGAGTTCTCTGGGTTAGAGAGCTTGCTGAATCTTTTTGTGAATTGTGTACTCCTGTTAAACTCAGACCCCTAGGTTCCCTGTGTGATCTTTTCTCTAGAACGTCTGCCAGAATGGAGCCTGCTTTTGATCTCAGTGATCTAGTTTATTACAGTATGCAGGAGTTGGAAAGGTTCTGTAGAGAAAGAAACATAGGGGTGAGAGAGTCAGACACTGTGTACGAATTGAGGAACTACATGATTGGATGGCAAGCAGATGAATGGAAACGTGAGCGCAGTGAGGAAGAAAGGGCCCGGGCCTCACACCTGGAGGGTGGTGGGTCTGTGGGGAGCCCTGAAGACTCAGAAGAAGATGACAGTACCTGGACGCCAGTAGAGAGCGAGGACCCCGTAGGTAGGGAGTCCCTTGCTGGGTCCAGCGTAGAAGATAGCGCCTCATCCCTTTCCCTGTCCCCTGAGCACAGTGGTAGTTTTCTGGATTCCCCAGTGAGGGTGGAGTCCAGTGGTGGCAGCGATATAAAGTGCAGTATAGAGAGTCCCAGTCCCAGTTCCCCGAGTGTGGTACCTTGTTCCCGAGAGGAGGAATGTAGGTTGAAGTTCAGGGGCAGTAAGAAGCTGTCTCACCAGTCTTGGGAGGAGGCTGTGGAGGAATGTCATGATGCCCTGGTGGACTGGTTGGTGTTTAACCCGGAGCAGGATTTGGATGGAGTACTAAATATGATTATCAAAGAGCAGATGCTCAGTAGTTGTTCTCCAGGGTTGCGCCAACACCTGTTGAGGTATAACTCTTTTTGTCCATGGAAACTTGCAGAGGAAGCAGAGCGCTGGGAAAGGGCCAGAGGTTCTCTAGTGTCATTAGTGAGTGATTCCAACAATAGTGGGTCAGAGATCCTCCAGCCCAGCGTGGTGGAGGAGGCTCAGTGTAGCCCAGCTAGGTCCCAGGATAGCGAGGAGGGTGTAGGGGCTCACTGCCTGGCTCAGTGGAGCAGGAGTGAGGGGGTGACCGAGGGTCCCCAGACGCCCGAAACCCTGCCTCAGGACTCAGATGGTTTCATGAGGGAACACCAAGTTGGGGACCTAGGCTGTCCTGTTAGTCCACTTGAGGAAGATCTCTTAGTGAGTGGAGGACCTGGAGCACCTGTAACCAGGGCTCCTGTGGTTCTGGAGTCTGGCGGTACCGCTCCGGTAGGGAGGGTACAGGAGTCCAGCGTGAGTGATTGGGGGATGAGTTCCCCAGTGGAAGAGCCGGTGGGTCAGGGACTTCCCAGTTGGGCTAGGTTCCCGTGTAGTGACCAGGGTGACACCACTTCTGTTCTGGGGGATCTCCGCGCACTGTCAGGTGGACAGGGGACGGGAGATCAGCGCCAGACAGACAGTCGCTCGACATATGTGTCATTTGATAGCCTCAGGGGGATGGAGTGGAGATCCCCAGAAGTCCTGGAGTGCCAGGCAATTATTCCACCAAAGGTTCTAGGCCGGAGGTTGGAAGGCCAGGTTCGGGATCAGCCTGACCTGAAGGGTGGGACGTCTGTAATCAGTGTCCCGACCAGTTCTTCTTCCAGAGGTACCGCCCAAGTTGGTAGGGAGCAGGGTTCTGGAAGGGGGTGCAGAGGGTGGGAGAGCCCACCTCTGCCCCCGGTACAACCTGAGGGGTTAAACCCTGGGTTGGAATGGCGTTCTAGGTGTACCCCTCGCCAGAGGAGGAGGAACCCTAGGAGAAGAGGTAGGGGGAGGAGAGCCTTCCCTGAGACTCCTGGTCCGCCTGAGGGTGTAGACCCTAGGCTGGAGAACCAGTGGCAGTCTAGTCCTGTCTTTCAGAGAGGAAGAGTGGAGAATGGCCGCTATGTGCCAGGGGTTACTACCCCCCACTCTGTGGTTAGGCAAAGACCAGTGGCACCTGGGTGGCCTAGGGCCTGGTCTTGGCCGCGGACAGCTTGGGAGTACCAGTGGGGTAGCCCAGTTGGTCCAGACAGTGGTGTTAGAAAGAATTCCATGGGTTCACCGTGGCGTAGAACCGGAGGGTGTCCCTGCAGTTGCGGGCCCGCGTCCGTGTTCTATCGCCCCAAGCAGGGAAGTCCATCACGGTGGTGATTGGGCTGCCCTGCGTTTTGGCTGGAAGGGGGTTGTGTTGGACTTGGCCCTTCTGGCAGGTTCACCCCTGAACTTTTTTTGCTTTTTACTGGTGACTTGGTGTGGTGATTTTTTGGTTTCTGCGCACTTTCCCTGTGTCCCAGGGTAAAGTGCGTGCGTACTCTGAGTGCATGTGGTGAGATAGGCCTGCCCTCCCATAGGAATGCATGGGGAATGTATGTGTCCCTAGTAGTTCCTGATGCGTGGGGTGTGCAGGCCCAAGTTTGGTATGTGCGGACTCGTGGGAGTGAATGCTGCGCGATGATGTGTGCGGCGTGCATGTACCTAGTGTGGAAGTGCCACTTCTAGAAGTGGGCACTTCTGTGTGCAGTGTGTCTGTCGCGTGATTGGCTGGTCATGTCATGTGACGGGCGAGGGATTCCCCCGAGTCAGGATGAGTCACCCAGTGGTGAATGGGGAGATCAGCAGCTAGATGGGTGGGAGGAGTACACCTGGGTCCTGAATAGGGCAGGGATTTCCACACACAATGCTGGCTCCGCCCCCTGCGGTGCGACTGACAACCCTAGCCCTGCCAATGAATAGAGTGAGGGGCTGAGCACATCAAGGGTGCTCCCCAACCAGCTGCGACTGGTTTTCCCCCTCACCCTGAATCAAGAACAAAGGGTTTCAGTGTATAAAAATGGGGCTGTGTCCCCACAGAAACTGTTCTCTGCCAGGATCTTACCTGAGGGGGGCTGCTGCTGCTGCTGGACCAGAGGACCGCCACTTGGATTACCTCCCTGCCTGGAGGCCCAGTAGGCTGGCTCTGGGTCCAGCCTTGCCCCCCTGCCTTTTGAATAACTTTGCTGGACTTTTGTGTTTACTGGCACCCCTAAGCGCCTGGGAGCACTTTTCTCTGCCTTACAGCGCTAGGAGCGCTCTCTCTGTGGCCCCAGCGCTTCTAGAGCGCTCCGTGTCGTGTCTGCAGCGGTGCCGAGCTGCTCCTCCTGGAAGAGGGAATCCCCGGCGTAGGGATTCCCCCTCGGGTTGCCAAGATCGAAGCGGGTGCCCACCCCGCATTGTGGTGGTCGTTGGCGGGTGCCCACCCCGCTTATTTAATTATTTAGTTATCGGGTGCCCACCCCGTTTATTCACCTCAAGTAAGAGGGCGCCTACCCCTCGTTGTCCCCGCTTCACCGCCGCCGGCCCGAGCCACGAACGCGGCGAACCAGGAAGTCAGGCAGCCTCGGAAGGGACAGGGGCGTGGCCTAACACAGGAAGCGGAGGGGAGCCTACCCCGTGCTTCCCCGAGAGGAGCGGAACGACGTAGAGATGACCGGGGCTCCCGTGAGCTGAGGGAGCCCCGCGCGGTTGCAGCCAAAGTCCTGAAGTGCCGATGCATCCAGGCGGGAGCCCACCCCGCGCTGGATCCTGACGGGAGGAGTGCGGCCGGAGCGGGAGCGGAGGGGGCGCGAGGCACATTGTCGGTGCCTGCCCCTCCGCGCTACGAAGAGCCTGGAGTCCTCCCTTGGAACCCGGTGAGTGGAGGGGGGCTCTCGTAGTGATACCAGAGCGGCCCCGTAACTGACAGCGGGCCGCTCCAGCATTCGGGGCCAAGATTTGTTAAGGAGCCCACGAGGCTCCCACATTGCTTTGGGCGCATATTTGTTTAGAGTCTAGAGGACTCCAACGACTGGGCATTGTGTGTTCAAGAGTCTAAAAGGCTCCAACGGTTGGGGCATATTTGTTTTCAGAGCCACAGAGGCTCCAACGGGGCACATTTGTTTATTGAGCCCACCAGGCTCCAACGTTTGGGGGCATTCTTGTTGGCAGAGCCCAGAGAGGCCCCAAGGTATGCCACATTTGTTGTAAAAGGCACAGTGGTGCCCTCGCTCACTTCTACAGCTGCCCAGCACTTAGTGGGCAGCTGCAACGTTTAGGTTGTACATTGTGCGCCTGGCTTGCGCAGCCTGCGCAGTCACGCCCTGACATTTTTGGCTATTGGTGATTTCTGCACCCCTGAGAGGCCAGTTGGCCTGGGGACAGTTATCTTGTGTTGTGCCCTCCCCTAGGGCGCTTGGCGATTTTCATACATGTACTTTTTGCGCCTGCGCAATGCCTTAATGATATTTTCTTTCCTGAATTGTGTTTACACCTCAATGTATTTTATGCAGCATGTGTTTATGTGCTTAGACCCCTACAGGTAGAGGGATACTTAGGTGGTTGTTTTTCTCCTAGTACAGGTGGTACTGGTGAGGTCCTGATTCCCTGCGCAGTATTTTCCTAAGGTGGTTAGGGTTGCGTAGGTGGTGCTTTCTGGTTATCAGGAGTTACTGATTGTGTGTTATATATGTTATTGTGTGCTATGTTCTAAAATATTATTCCTACGTTCTAAGTGCTATTTCTACAAAGTGCTAATTCCTGACAGTGGTCCATGTGGCCCTGTCTCCTGTATATATAATCCCTTGTAAATTCTGCCCGTGCCTGTTGGCACATTGTAAAGTGTGTGTTTTTATCTAATGTGTTGTGTATAATACAAAGGTTATTTTTATAGAATACCTTGTGTGGAGTTTCCTTTGTGGTGGGCCTTGGGTGTTGTTGCTGGGTGCGCGCGCAAACGCTTTACACATCGCCTCAGAGATAAGCCTGACTGCTCGTGCCAAGCTACCAAGGGGGTGAGCAGGGGTTATCTTTTGCGTGTACCTTCCTTGCCCTGACTAGAGTGGTGGTTTCTGCCTGGCTTTGGCGCAAGCCCTAGCCAACCAGAAATCCCATTTCTAACAGAGGTGTTTATGTTTGGGGCCTTAAAAATCTTTTTCTGCATTGCATCTGACGTGCTTCAGTCTGTGCTTCCTTGTTTTATTGCCTTTGAAGCTACCAGATTGCAGCTGCACAGGGCCTTGTTTCTCTGGATGCAGTGTTGTGCCCTTGTCTGACCTGTGTACTCCTAAGCCCTAGTAAACTCTCTCAATTACCTTTTTCAGTGGTCCTCAATCCCAAGTGACACATAGTTTCCTCACCATCACATTCCCCGGTAAGGCAGCCACCCATACCATGGTCACTTCCTGTTTCCCTCTTGCCTAGAATACCCTAAACATCGCCATATCCGCTATCACTCAGTCCCAAGAGTTCTCAACTTAACCTCACCACATACCGCCTACAGTACACGCCTTCCCTACGAAATGTCACACCTTCAGCTTCTACCTATGTAACGTGCAGAGCATAGGCACTCAACAAATCACTGCCATCCTCAGGCTTCTTGGGATCACCTTTTCCCTGACATCAGACATTCTCATTCAATGAAAGATATCTTGATTGGATACAAATAACGTGAGGCTAAACACGTGATGCACCTAGCTGAAAATCAGAGAATTCGCATTATTTGTGGCTGGCACTGCCGCTATTGGCTTCTGAACCCTTAATAGGAAAACTCACAATATTGCAAAGGGAGGGTCGTGGGTGGTAAGCTATAGTGAAGGTACAAAAAAGCCAGTGGTCAGTTGTCTATCTTTCCTCCACATGGAAAGCACTGTAGAGAGGTACAAAAGTTTTGCCCCAAATTCACTTGTAGTCTTTAAGTTGAGCCAATCACTGGACAAGAAGTGACGTTCCCTTTTGTTTGCACAATGATAGTGGCCATCGAGTCTGGAACTGACTCAAGATCAAGCACTTTTTCAGAGTAGGCACACAACTTCTTCCCAATCAAATCATGTACTCCTGCCTCCAAACATATGGGTGAAGCGAATGCCCCTCTCTTAGTGATTCTCACCTAATTGTCTGGTGACAGCTGTGCTCTTAAACCAAACCATAAAAACGGCCCGCACTGACCTGTCAGACCAGCCCTTCTTGAACTGCCAGATTGCCCTATAGGCCAGTCTGACCCTGGCTATGCAATAGATTTTCACCTGAGAGGTGGCTGTTTCATAGACACAATCTTGATATAATTGTGGAACATGATGTGACCAGATTTGTTATCCCACTTATGTCTGCATTTTTCACACAATGTACTGCACTGTAATTATTTAAATTTTCAGTTATTTAGATTACTCCCATTGCTCAGTGGTTTCCACTCTCCTCTATACCACAAAAGAACAATTACAATTTTCTATTTCATTTCATTTTAAATTCGATGTTATGTGCAAGCCCTTAGAGATATCATTCCACTTATATACAAAAGCAGCACAGTCACAGGATCGGAGGTGCGTTACAAATTAATGAAAACACAATTCTTTTAAAACAGATTACATTTAAAATTATTCGGAAACTGTGAACTTCTTAATTTTAGAATCTCTTTGCCATGTTTCAGGTTTTTCTTTTGTTAAACGTTTAATTGTTGCCTTTTCTATAGTTAGACTTTTCTCATTGATATGCATGTTTAAACAGTTCAAAGAGACAAGAAGTGGTGCAGATTGAATGGAAAAAGAAAATTAAAACAGGAGCCTGTGGTTAATAGAACAAACTGATGTCATCTGAGAACTGTATGGTACAAAGTGACACAGTGCGAAGGTGTCCACATGACCTCTTGCAATAGAATCAGTATGGCATAACTGAAGGACATGCACAAATTCTGGGCACTACCTGTGGCCTGTGCTCATGCCCTTTATCCAGTCCTACCTCCACAGCCTGCAGACATGACCAGATGGTAAGCCCAGCAGGTTGTGGGCAAGGCAAACCTTGTACCACATTCTCCAGGCATTCTTCCTACCCACAGGGCGCACACATTATTTAGCAATGTTCTGCTGGATCTGGACAGAGGGCATCCCCTAGTCCTAGAATCTCTGTGTATGCCATCATAGCCTCTGACCATTGCCAACAGGCTCTGGGTGATTTGTATTCCTTATGGATATCAATAGATTTATTAGTGTTATGCTCTGGTTTTCCCAAAATTACTAAAAGGTTTGCCTTGCATTTATAGTGGAAACCCTAATGAAAGGCAATCAACACTTGTAAATGAGCTTGGGAAATATCTGTTGTTGGAGTTGTCAACTCAGTTACCAACAACTGAAAAATATCCATGTGTTAGAATGTGGATTATTATTTTGGGTGGGCACTTGCCCACCTCAAGAAATAATAGCACTAACTTGTCAGGGTGAACTCTAAAGTCACTAAATAAACCTGAGCTCAACTCCATGGAAGCTAGGGCACAGAGCAGACAGAGGTAAGTTCGGACAACATGTATTCATGCTGTACCAAAACAGTAATAAATACAAAACATCGAACAATAGAAAACCCAGACCAAATTAGAAAAAGATAATAAAATGCAGTAAACAAAAAAGATACCAAAATCACAAAAATCCAATAAATGGAACTGGGGAGGATGAGTTTTTAAGGTTTCCAGTGACAAAAGTGCAAAAAAGTCTTAAGCACCAATGAAAGTCTATGAAAGCAGTAGACCGGGACCTAAGAGCAATTTCAGGCCAACCACAATAGAACAAGGGTTGAATACACAAAGTGGGGTTGTCAAGGTCAAAGATTTTCACCTTTTGATTTTTAAATCCAAACTTGTCAGGGTTTGAGTAGCAACTCTGATGGATCACTTCTAATGTTTCCAGACCCTCTGGGTCAGAACTTAGGGGCCATAACTCTCTACAGCAGAGTCCACCAGCAAGGTCCAGTCAAGTCAATGTCCAATTGCTATTGGTCAGCTGGGCACTCCAGGGGAAAGTCCTCTTCCAGCTTGTTGTGACTGTCAGCCAACTAACTCTTGAAGGGTACAAGAGCGAGCAGGTTCAGTCCATCAGGACTCTTCACAGGTACCAGACATCAGCCTCAGTCCTCTTTGGACCTTCAGCAGGTCCAGAAAGTGTTCTGGAGAGGGTGCATTGGGGTACCCATGTATGACTGACACTAACTAGTAGACATGGGTGACTCCTGGCTCTTCCTTATCCAATGGGATAAAGATTTCCAAGTAGAACCAACCCACTTGTTATACAGGTTCTCTTTGCCTTACTGCAAACAGTGCCAATATGCAATGTGCCAGGGCAATTCCAAGATAATTAAAGTCTTCTGCCATGCTAAACTTGGGCTCTGCTGGTTGGAGCATGTTGAGGAGTTCTAGGACATTTGGTTACTGATTGAGGAGGGTGTGACCCTACTCAAGAGCCACCACATTTGTTATCAGGGTGAAACACAAACAAACCCCAAATTAACCCATGTTCAACCCTTTGGTAGTTTGTAATAATGCAGTTAACTCTTAACTTAGAAGCAATGTGAAAAGTATTTATGCAGCTCACAAACAGGAACAAAGTGAAAACATAGCACATGAAAAATCTCACACCAATTAAATAAAATAGAGCAAAATGTAATAGATTATTTGACCAAATGAAAGAATCCAATCAGCAGAATGAGAGATATGTAATTGTAAAGATTTAAGGCAAGCATAGCAGCTAAAAGCACAAAGTGCCAAAACGTGGTTATCTGGTCATGTGAGACCAGGTGAAAATCAGAAGTTATGGCCAACCACAATGGTGTGTGAGTCGGATATAAGGACCAAGTTTATCCTGCTGAAAAAGATACCTTCTAAAGTCCCATGCGAAGAGTTTCACTCGCATTTGAGGGGGCCATGAGGAGCAGGTAGCATCACGGATAGTCATTGCTGCAGCACAAAGAGAAAGCAAGGCCCTGGGGATGAGCCTCACATACAGTCATTACTGGAGATTCATGTTGGAGGTCACCATGGGTGTCAAAGCTGTAGCACAGAGTGCAGATCTCACGCTGCTGATCATTGCTGGTGGCTGCTGCATCATGAAGAGTTGGGTCCACCACAGCTTCATGTTGGCAGTAAACATAAGCAGTAAAATCTTGGTGTGAAATGGTCTGTTCTAGTCACAAAGAGCCCAAACCTTCAAGATTTCCCCCTTCTTCAGAGGGAGCTCTAATGATGCCACACCAAGGGTCCAGGACCTAAGTGGCACCTCTTGGTTATCAGGAACTCACTTCAGCAGAGACAAGCAGGGCTCAGGCAGTTAAAGTTGCAGGTCCAGGCAGATCCAGGCAGCAGGTCAGTAGGGCAGATGTAGAAAGGCCTCAGAAGCTTGCTATGTACCCTTAGCTCAGAACAGGAGGTCAGTCAGCAGACCATTGGAGCCACTTCAGCCTGGTATGAAGGGTGCAGGTCCATTCTTCCTTCTCAGCATGCAGGGCAGGCCTCAGGCAGCATGGCAGTAGCACATCCTTCTTCTGTAGCATCCACAGGTTCAGGCGTGTACTGAATAGTTGGGTCTGAGAGTCCAATATTTATGCTTGGTGCCAGCCTTAAGTACGAGAAGTTTCTAAAGAGTTCCACCACCTTGGCCCCAGCTTGTCTGGGATCACAAAGACTAGTGTGAAACCCTTTGCGAGTTTACTGTGGCAAAGCATTTATAATGTGTAAGTGTGGTAGGTGACAGCTCCTCCCCACTATCAAATCAGAGCAGGCCCATCCTGCCAAAACCTATCCTCCCTTAGTCGGACTTTCTGGGAGCAATAAGTTAATACCAACTGCCAGTTAATCCTAGGTATGTGACTCAGGATACAGGCTGTGGGCACCATATGGTTGGACAAGAAAATGACAACTTTCTAAATGTGGAATTTTCTGAATTGTGACTTAAAATCCAACTTTAACATTTAAAGAGGGTTTTAAATTACAATTTGTAGAGACCAAGCTTGACATTCCAACCTGCTCCTAATTGAAGATTATCACTTATTAAATGTAATAAGGCAACTCAATGGTATCCTATGGGAGAGGTAGGCATTATAGTAGTGAAAATGAATTTAGCAGTTTTTCACTGTCAAGACATGTAAACGTTAAAAGCAGGGCCGGACTGACTACCGGGCGTTTTGGAATTCTGCCGAGCAGGGGGCTGATTTCACTGCGGTGGGGGCTGATTTCGTTCATGGAGACCTGCGTGTACTTCGAAATAATTAAAGCAAAACGAATTTCGTTCAGTACACGCAGGTCCCCATCAATGAAATCAGCCCCCAGCTCAGCAGCATTCCAAAACGCCCGGTAGTCAGTCCGGCCCTGGTTAAAAGCACATGTCCAACTTTTTAAATACACTGCACCTTGTCCTGTGGCTTGTTTAGTCCTACCCTAGAGCTGACATATGTATTAAAAAGGGAGGTTTGGGCCTGGTAAAAGTTTTATTTTACAAATTCCAAATGGCAGTTTAAATCTGCACACACAGGTTGCAATGGCAGGCCTTTGACCTGTTTCAAGTGCTACTTAGGTGGGTGGCACAGTTAACACTGCAGGTCCACTGATATCATTTAATTTACCTGGTTACATGTAGTACCACTTTACTAGGGACTTACAAGTAAACTAAATGTACCAATTGGGTGTAAGGCAATTTCTCCAAGTTTAAAGGAGAGAGTAAAAGCATTTTAGTACTCTATGGCAGAGTTATAAACCAGGAAACACGAGTTCTGAAAACAGAAGGATGAAGACAAAACATTAGGGGATGACCCTGCAGAAAGGGCAAACTCCAACAGGAGTGTACAATGGAAATTACTGGTGAACTCCCATATATAATACTAAAATCCAGTTTGAAGGCGGGCTTTGACCCACAGCACAAAATGAGACAGAAGTCTTAGCAGCCAGACATGAGTTATTCAAGAATTGGGTTCTAATCATGTTTGATACCTTTCAAGGCGCAAACTTTTTAGATGCGCCTTAGACAAGTCGTTATAGCAGGATTTAGCTCAGCTAATTTAAGGAAAGGGATGGCAGTACCCAATCTGAATGATCAGCTGAGCTCAGATAAGTTATCCCTGCCCCTTCAGATTGACCGGCCAAAGAAAGCGATCTACTGTGTAGCTCCACCAAGGAATTTCACTTCTCATTAAAGGTTTGTAATCTGCTGGCAAGCTGATGCAAATTATCCTCCAGGAGCTTCAAAGAGGCTAAAGATAACTATACAAATTATTAGTGGTTTATTTGTGACTGGGCCACTGAAAGAGTGATCAAAGTTATCAACAAGTAAGTGAAAGGATGGGCACTGCTGGAGATGCCAGGTAGGTACTCATTGAAGCAGGCATATACCAATCAGGTCCTTATAACATTTGTATTTATTTAATAATTCCAAAGAACCACAGAAGGCAACTGTATTTTGGAATGATATTGGCCCTCTCACTTGAAATTATATTGGGCCTTTTAATTTACATTTTCCAAAGCACTTTGGCCACTCATACTCGCTGTTGTCATCTTGAGGAGTGAAATTCCTACATGTAGGTTTATAACAAGTGCACAGGTAAAGGGCCTGCTAGCAGACCAGCTCCCCCTGATTTGTAGAGCAGAGCCAAATGCAATTGACTGGTCCCAAGCCGCCTCCTACTGCTATGACCTCCAAAACAAACAAAAAAAAAATGTCGAAATCATTCCCTCTTCTATCCCTCCACTATCCTTTTCAATCCATATAACAGACTAACATATCCACGACTCAAATTACTTTCATATTTCAATATACTAATTCACCACTAACCCTTTATGGGTTCCAGAGTAGCATGCTACTCACTGAAAAAAACATTTTAACATCCCATCAGGGGTAGCAAGGGCTGTATAAATGCAAACCTTTTTCCCTCTTCTATCCCTCCGCTATTCTTCTCAATCCAAATAACTGAATAATATATCTACCAGTCAAATTACTTTCATATTTTACTATACTAATTCACCACTAATCCTTTATGACTTCTGGAGTAGTGTCTTACTTGCCGAAAAAGTGCTTCAACACCACATCAGGGGTAGCCAGCTTTATATAAATGCAAACCTTTTCCCTCTTCTATCCCTCCACTATCCTTTTCAATCCAAATAACAGACTAACATGTCCACCTCTCAAATTACTTTCATATTTCACTATACTAATTCACCACTAATCCTTTATGGGTTCCAGAGTAGCGTGCTACTCGCCAAAAAAGCACTTTGACGCCTCATATGGGGTAGTACGCGCTATATAAATGCAATTACAATACAATACAATTATTCAGCTGATCTTAAATAAGTGACAGGAAAATTGATATTCAAATCTATATTCTGATTTTGTCTGTAAGACATCCAGGCATGCCACAATGAAAATAGTCTTTGAGGATTTGTCACTGTAGGAATATGGGGATGTTAATTTCCTATGTTATACCATTAAATATCATGCTCCTTACCTTGTTAGCTACAAGGCCTACATAGTGATGACTTATTAATATTTAAAAGGAAAATCTTTGCCTGTCAAAAAGGGGTATTTTGGCAGGTCGCACTCCAGGTTATACAGTGTAGAAGTCAAGATACAATGGTAGCCTGAAGAGATGTTTTGTAGGCGCACTGAGTGTTGGCACAATGGGTGCTGCAGGTCAAAGATGGCATTTCACTTCCAGGCCCTGGGTGCATTTTCAACACCTAGGTTAGCTGGAAAAAATACACTGTGTCCTAAAGCTAGCAAAAATAGGTTCCAGAAAAAAGCTCAAAAAACGTATGGTGTGATCATGCAGAAAAGACAGATTTCCAACAATCTTTAACTGCTACCTGGTTGGTATGGTTATGCACATCTACAACAGTGGTCTTCCATATAATGAGGTGGCACTTAGGCTGAAGCCAATCTTCTCAGGATAAGCACCATCCAGCCCACCAGCTTCTTTCTATATTTTTCTATAATTGCAGGTGTTTGCTCTGTGCATTGCAAATAGGCTATCCCAGGATAAAATATATAAACATATATCATGCCACTGAAATGCTGCATGTCTGACTGTAATTAAAAAACATACAAACAAGTGTCACAGGACAGCTTGGCATAATCAACAATGAAAGTGATTCCCAACAATAGGACTACTGAAAAAATATATTCGCCTAGAAACGGTTTTAAAGGTAAAAAATAAGGAAAATCACTAAAACCAACAGAAATGTGGTGTGCTTGTGTGTGAGAGAAAGTTAACAAAAATTACCTTTTTAGATATATCATTTAACCAAGATCATTAAAAGTTAAGAAATGACAGTAATCTACAAGGGAAAATGAGCTTGCATGTGGGAAAATCTCATGGTGTCTTGGTTTATTATTTGTGGCATGTGTACACGACACCTTTGGGTATTTTGTTACATATGATGAGGATATCTTAGTTTATTTCTGGCATTCCACCAAGGGAGCTTTATTTATTTCTGGCGCACCGCATGACACCTTCGTTTGCTTCCACATAACTCTTTCATCTATTCAGGTTTCTTCATTAAATAGCTTACTTATTGACGCTTGTTTTCTGACAGCACACCCTTCATGGCTTCGTGTTTCATTTCGTCCATACCGTGATGACGTGTTTATTTATGATATTCCTTTCTGCTTTTCTTTTTATCCAGCTTTCATGGCCGTGTGATTTGTCATGCCTCTATGATAAGCTAGTTCATTCGCCACATACCGCTCTCACATCTTCGTTTCTTTATTGATTTCCTTCAGCGCTTGGAAGTAGGGACAGCAGGACACGTAGCGCTCTATAAAACTCACAAAAACCGGTTTTTTTTCTCTTTCTGGTATATCATCAGAACGCCTTCAGTATATTATCTTTTGTGATGCAAAGGTGGTATGTGGCCCCACAAACATACCTTCCTACTAGTGATTGAATGCAACAGATCAATGGACATATCCACCAGTGTACAAGCCACACTCGTCTCTCCTCATCTGTTGATGTGTCACCTCCCCACACCGCAAAAATGTATGCAGCTTATTACCACGATTGGGGAGTACACACAACCACTACATCAAATATATGTACTACATTCAATCGATAGATATGTTCTATTTTGCCGCTTTTAAATCTACAGTAACAGTCACGGGCATTCACAATGACCAGAAATATCTCATCGTGCACGGATATACTGTTACAAATGTAAGAGCTCTATTTTACCCTTGAAGTGCCAGAGTGCTGCTTGCATTTTCCGGTGTTTTTCCAACAGGACCAGGGTACTTCACCATATGGTTGGGCCTTAGGGTTAATATCACATTTCTGTAAAAATATGCCCAAATTCTGGCAGGAAGATAAGGACCTACACGGGCCACAACTGCAATGAACGGAGCAATGTTTTCAGAAATACCTGTGTTGAGTTCTGTGGAGGACCCCATGCTTCTCACTAAAGTCTCAGAACAGCAATTTATGGGGCAGAACTGCAATAATGACGGCAGGCCTCCAAAAATACAGACTCCCAGCACCAAGAGCCCAATGCTGGTGATGGGCAACCAGCACACAACACCAGAAATATAATATGAGCACCGCGTAAAAAGCCTGCTTCGGTTCAAGGCCTTCCACAGACAATCCAACCCCCTTGGTTTATCTCCTGGTCTGTCTGCTGTTCGGTGTTCCTTTCCCTTTATTTATTCTCTACATTTCCATACTCCGTTTTCGACCTCCAGGGGAGGGATTATTTTAGACAAATAAATAAAAAACTCCTGCATCAAAGCAGGTATTAGCACCGTTTTCGACGATATAAGTGATTCTATCATGTTTTAATTGAATAGCAATGACAAGCCCGGTTTATCTTTCTGAAGTTGTAAATACTTTGGGGCAGATTTACAAGCCTTTTGCGCCACTTTTGCGTCACTTTTAACATGGGAAAAGTGACGCAAAAGTGGGGCAAGGGGCTTGTAAATCTGCCCCTTTATTCTGTATGTGTGTTTAACTGTTGCAAGCTGTGCATTCTACCATAGTGCAATGAATTACAAATCCGTTAGCAGCCAAAAACCACTTCCTCCGAGCAGTTCTTATGTACAGGTCAAACACACTTAAGGCCCCACAACAAGTGGGGCACAAATATCCAATGCCTGCACAAAGCCGTTTAAATCTCAGTTTGCACAGAGATCGGAGCTCCGAGTGATTGAAAATGTATCGCATCTCGTTCATCCAGTGCGCAATGAAATGCGAATCCCCGCAATTTTTCCAAGTCAGTTTCATCAGGTCAAAGTGACTAAACTTACTGGGTGGAAAAAGTCTGGAAATTACTGGGCGTGGCAGGTGAAACTCAGGGCGCTAGGCACCGAGCTCCAGGTTATGCCATACCTCTTGGCTAGCCCTCAGAACAGGAGGCATTTATCGACGACACTAAATACCTCGGGCAGATTTACAAGCCCCTTGCTTCATTTTTTCGCTGCCGTTGCCTCACTTTTTGTGATTCCGCGGCTGCGTAAAAATGCAGCCCATTTACAACATGATGCATCTAGGGAGCAGTAGCGGCCCGTGGGGGGAGTGCCGTGGGGCGCTGAGCTGGGGCGGGAGAGGGCCAGGGTGGGGGTTCGTAAACTCCGGCTCACGGCTGACCGGAGTAAAGTAAATAAATAAATAAATAAAATGAATGTCATTGCGCGCACTGAAACACATTTGGCGTTTCAGTGCGCACAATGAAATTTGTTTCATTTATTTATTTCTTTACATTACTCCGTACACTTCCCTCCCCCACACCGCCTCACCGCCCCCCAGCACTCCCTCCGTGGGCCACTACTGCTAGGGAGATACGTCACGTTGTAAAGCCCTGTGTCAAATTATACCTGCCTCAGGTATAAAGTATGCAGGGTGGGCATTCCCACGCAAAAAAGCCTTGTAGAAGTAGATTTCACTGCGCCACATCTAGGACTCCACTGCGTCAAAACCTTACGCCTGCTTGTAGCTGGTGTAAGGAGTGATGCAGTGTAGTGGGAGTAGGCCTCATCATGCGTTGCTGGAGTTGCGTCGTACTTGCAACACAACTGAAGCAATGTGTGACTTTTGCACAAACAGATGTCAATCCATGCGCCATGGTGCACCGTATTGTAAATACGGTGCAACCTTGGTGGTGCAAGGGTTTCTCAGGGTGGCGCAGGGAAAGTTATGCACCTCTGCAGATGCATTATTTCCTTGTAAATCTGCACCCTCATCTCCCAAGCTCTCAGTTTCTATCCCCTCTACCCCTCTTGCACATGGGGCTTACTTTCTATGGCGTTTGCCCCACTAATGCTGCAACCTTGTTTATTAGTGAATAGATCTTCCTAAAGGTCTCTGGCAGCAATAAGTTATGTTTCCACTGGGACAGTCACTTCAAATCCTGCAATCCTGCAAAGGCTTAGCATGCATTTAGATTCTATAAACAAAGGCGTGAAGTACTGAAGAGTGTAAAGGACAAGGCACAATGGCGCCCAGGCTTGGCGATCACACACTCCTTTGTAAGACTTCCACCCGAGCCTGTGGGGCCAGCCTTTTAAACCCCACCTACGGGACAGTGTTCTCAAACGTGCATTTGTATATGTTTTATGTGCCGGGGGCATCCGTGTGTGCTGATGGAGGTTTTCAAGTGGAAACTTTCATTATGTCTCCTCTCTTGACTCGAAGCACAGTCGGATATTGTTGTCTCAGCTGCCAGTGTTATGTCCGTTTTGCATCAACGCGATCTCCGGCTGTGGGTTATTTAGCGTTGCTGTAGATGCTGCAATTACTGCTGGAGCGCCGTTTATCTGTGTTGTAGTTCGATGAAAGGTTCAGATACTACAATGAAAATCATAATATTCCATCCTTTACAGGCAGAAAAAATGGGTGCAGTCATAACTATCCAATAACAATCGAAAAAATGAAAAAGAGACACTACCTGTCATTTGCATAGCAGGTCCTGAACATACCCCACACCCCCCACGTCTGCATGATTACCCCTTATTAAATTCAGAGTTGTAGGATAATTGCAAACGGGACCTTCCTACGATGCTTTGCTCTCACTCTAAAGGTAGCAAATGTAATATATTAATAATAACAGAGATGGTTTAGGATGTCATATTATATAAGAACCAGCGATCTGTGTCTGGCTGCTGCACAACTTGAGCATCCTGTTGAAAAGTATGGCTGCAATCTAGAAAATGGCCACCGGGTGGCATCAGTGTGCATCTGGCTCGTGTGACTGCACCCATTCTCTGCCAGTATTGTGATGGCAGTGAAGAAGAAGAGAAGGTCATCTCAACTGCTTACCTGACTTCAGAGAGACAAGAGCATATCAATGGCATTTCAGATCACACTGGAGTCATTCCAATTATAAAGCACTGCTACAAACACTGCGCCCTTGAAGCGCTGCGTATTGATAAAAAGGCATCTAACCCTACATACCTCTGTTTCACAATCCTGAAATTAGCCGTTCCAGTGACGATTCATATTTAAATGTAAGTCACCCGTCATGTTTAAAACATATTTTATTGTAGGGCTTACTGGCCCCATAGAAGCTGGAAGAACTTTCACAAGTAAGCTTCAGAATTAAAATGCTCGCCTTGAGGCAAACTTCTTTGAGACTTAGTAAAGCACACAACATTTCTAGAGAACAACAGCACACAAAATACTAAACATATGATTGAAACTTGCCGCACATATCGAAACTTTAAAACAGAAGCTATATGTTATCTAGTCTCAATGTTGAATGTTTTAACTATCAATGTGTATTTGTTGGGATTTAATTGTATTGCACGGTGGATGTTAATGGAGTTTAAGAATCTCTTAAATTGTTTCTAAATCAAATTGTTAAGATTTCGAAGAGCCTTCAAACTTTCACTCATCAGAGGTGTGTGACAAAAATGTGATTAATATCATCAAACACTCCCACCACAAAAAAAGTCTAGTGTAATCCTCCTGGCGGTATACCAGCATCAAAAAACAGCAATAAAGAGTTATTTCCCATGAAATGGGGAATAACTGCACAGATCTGAATACACCGGGTCCTTTGCCGTGGTTATTTCCCCGTTCTTTGTCAGGAAACTGCAGACATTTTCTTCCTGCATTGTAAGTGCTGAAAGTGTTGAGGGCGGCTGGTGGGGGCCGAAAGGTGGCGAAGGTTTGCATAGTGTTGGGGTGGGGGGGACATGGGTACAGGTCAGACTCGTGCCTGTCGCGGGGAGTATTACCTGATCCCCCTTGACTGCTGCAGTGATTGTGTGGGAACTGGCCTGCTATGCTGCCCACAGACAGCCCCTGCCGCACTTGAGATTGACCCAGTGTGTCAACACTCAGAACACTCCGGTCCGGAGTTTGTGGCCCGCAGTGACGTGTAGTTCAGGGTTGAGGCGTTTCACCTAGAGTTAACACTCATGGTGATACCACAATTGGTAATCCGGGCCCCTGCATTTCTTTTTTTCCTTTTACGTTTGGGGAAAATAAAGCAGTAATCTGTCATCGCGAATTAAGAGTGCCCTTAATGTGAAACAGGACTACATCCAACTCTTTAAGGAAGCCATAAACTCATGGTTGGAACTGGTGGAGAGAAACTTGGGGGCTCCATTTCCAGCGATGGTCTTTGGCAGGGTTTTAAGTGAGATGGGAAATGTGGGGGGTCTCTTGAAGGGGCGTAGTCTATATAATATAGTGAGTGGCTGAAAAGGGGGAGGTGTGGCGAGGTGGCCAAGGCGGCTGACTCCGGAACCCGGAGGCTCACGGTTCGATCGCCAGTGGCAGATCAGCCCAGCACCATGTGACTCTGGGCAATAGCTCGCTTAATCTTCCTGGCGGCCCTCATTGCCTTGATACCCTCGGGTAATTGTTTGCGCTTTACAAATGCTGGACAAAAACACCTCAGCTAAAAATCTTTGCTGCGCATAGTGTGTCGCCCCACTGGAATTTTGCTGCTTCTATCATTGCATCCGTTCCAGATATATAATACAACTAGTAACATTACACCTACAACAAGCCAGAACTATTGGCTTTGTCAACGGTTATTAGTTGCATAAGATAAACAAGCAACCACTATGGCTTCGTTATTTATAATATTGAAATGGTTCCGTCCTGAAATGATGAGAATGTGAAAGTGGTATAAGGAGTCTCTTTGGAGTTACATCAAAGGCTGTGAAGGGTGGCAGTGCTGCAGAGTTAAGATTTGATTTTCACTCTGATGCTGAAGGCACAAATAGAGAGCCCGATAGAAACCCCTCTGAGCACCTGCTTTTTAGAACTGCCGGTGCAGCTGCCAGTGCGGAGCACCGGCAGGAGCCGGCTCACTTAAAGCTCCGGTCTTTTGTACAGCACACTCCCCACTGTATGTTCAAGGCGAGGTGATGCAGTTTCGAACCTTCTGGTTTAGACAGAGGAGCGTGTGATCTTGTGCTGCGGAGGTATCAGCGCGCCTTAGATACACGTTGTTTGGTTCACTGTGTATACTAGGGTTTCATTGTTGCATATATTGCAGTATATAGCTATTTATTTTTTCACGTTCGAAAATCAGGACAACTGTCTACTCTTTTAATAAGCTGCGCTTTTAGCTATGTCGTTTATAAACATCAGCTGCTACTGAGCGACTCGACCCTCCTCAGCTGGAAGATAAACTTTGACCTACAGCTACAGACAACACACACAGCAGAAACAGCTGCTGTGTAGACGGAGTCCCAGTACAAAAGCCTTAAGGGTCTTTCTAACAGCAAATCCTCCTCTGAGTGAGACATCACGTCATTAGTAAGTTTAATTTATTCATATTCTGCTTTAGGAAAGGATCTGTTTGTCACGATTCCAAACCACATACCCTGTGTTTCCAACCTATGTGTGCTGATTTGTGCCACGCGCACATCTCTCAAATGCCGCATCCGGCAGCTCACTCGCCAGGAGCGGCCCCATTACGTGTGCGCGTGCGCGTGCGCGTGAAGGATTAGGCACGCTCCCTTGTATTCTTCAAGTGCAATCCCTGTCAAGAGCAGTCAGGTAATGGAATGGCCGCGAGGGGGAAACTCAAGCGAAAGATGCTATCGAGCGAGTTTATTCTTTGCTGCCAGGTCAGAGCCGCTCAAACACTGACCGGTGCAGCTGGAAAGGGTGATGAACAGCTGACAGGGCTACGTCGTAATCACTCAAAATAGAACTTCTGCCTTAAGATTGTTGCCACCCAAGTGAAGAATGTTATCTTCCCACGCCATGAAGAGGCCTGGCCGTCATTTCAATTGGCAGGTTTATTTCTCAGGTCATTCTCCGACTTGGTTGAGTGATAGCAGCGTTTTACTGGAATGTTGCGCCTGCTCACTGTGACCACTTACAAGGCATTTAAAACATCTGTATTTGGCCGCCATGTGGCACTGGGATGTCGTAATTAACTTCTTCTCCTAGGTGTCTGCTAACGGTATGTTATTAATCCTGCTATCTAGGCGGATGGAGCTCACCGCTTTCGAGCTCTGAAGGTATTCACTTCGGCATAAGCAAGAAAAAAGTATGCACAGATATACATAATAAACTCTTAGGGCAGGGATCAGTGCAGAGTGCTTGTAAAACCCATGGCTGGCAGCTTTAGAAGTGTGACAGGCTGGCTTCCCTCACAGTAGCGCCATTCTGGAGTGTAGGGAATGTGGTAGAAGGAGCTGGAAAAAGACAATCTTGGCGATGATGGATGGGAGTTCACCTTCATGCTGTCCCTATATGCAGTACCGGAGCGCACGTCGACACGGCAATGTCTGATGAAACCCAGTGAAGAATTGGTGCATGCAACTCCTAATGACGCCCAGTGCCTATGTAACACCAGCTGCACCCAATGAAACTTTCTGTCTCTCTTGTGAGGTGGCATCATTCATGGATGGGGAAAGCTCATCACTACCCCCCCCCCCCCTCCGGCATTGCTGATGCTGTTACACGTGCTCAATCAAAAAGGTACACATTTCCTTGAGATGACAGGAATGCTCTGTCCTAATAACACTCAATACCCTTCATTACGCACCCATCATTGTCAAGATTGTGTTTTTCCTTATACTACTACCATGTTCCCTACATTCTTAAGCACTCCAGAATGGCACTACTTTGAGGGAAGTTAGTATTGTCTCACTTCTAACAATGTCTGCCATGGGTTTTAGAAGAACTGGACTTCCTGTGCACTGCTCCCTGCCATGAGGGTTTAATATGTATATTTGTGCATACTTTTTTCTTGCTTATGCCATATTTGATGTCTTCAGAGCACGAACACAGGGAGCTCTAAGCGTCACCAAGCAGGATTAAAAACATACCTTTCACAGAAACCCAGGAGAAGTTAATTACGACATCCCAATGCCACATTGTGACCCAATGCAGTTGTTTTAAATGCCTTGTTAGTGGTCACAGTGAGATGGCACAACATGCCTGTAAAACGTTGCTATCGCTCAACCAAGTCACAGATGCAATCAGAAAAGACACAGTGGTCGGTCATTTGGAGTTCAGTGCGTTTGACATTGGTCTCTTGCACACTCCATCCTTCAGAACATAGGACATCCACCACATTAATCGAATAAAACCAAAAAGAAATCATTGTCTGAACTGGTGAATCAGTATGCTGTTTAAAGTTAAAGCCTAATTGTTTCCATGCCAGAGAAAAAGTTATTGGAAGAATTTTCAGAGCGGAAGTGCTGCCGTCAATGTAGCAGTGGCCAGTGTAGGTAAGCGTGGTGAGGTGGGGCAGGCCGCTGTGGGGGTTGTTGTGGGATGTCGACAGACGAAAGGATAGGAGTTATTATTTAATTTAATTTGCCCTAGTCGGTTATCTGTCGGCATGCCCCACGCCCCGCCGCACTTAGCTGCACCAGCCGCTGCTGTGTCAGTGTTATATCATTGAAGTCATAGGGACTGTGAAAAACCTGTTTCGTACAAAGAACTTGTGTAGTAAATCAGCCCTGCCAATTCACCAGGACAGTGATAAAGGCATAGCGTTTACCCAGTCATGCATTGTGGAGCACACTGTCACAAATATACTACTAAACCTGAGAGTGATAGAAGTCTACCCTTTACAGAAAGAACATTTTGTTTTGAAATGGCTGCTAAATTAGCACAGATATGCAGATTTACTGATAAAACCACACAGGGCACAAACAACAGATAATGTGTGGGGTTTCAGGAAATAGTTATTATTTGCACAGCTTCCTCCCCTCCTGATGGCCCTGCTTTTCCCAACTGTCTTCAACATACATATTGAAGACAATGGCAATAGCCAGCCAGCAGGAAAACTACCATATAAAAGAGTTCAATCAAAACAGATTTACCGTAAGATTTTGGCCTTTATATATGTGTGCACTGTTTCAACAACAGCAATAGACAGGATGGAGCACCAAAACTTTGGGTTTTATTAGAAAACATTTTAAGAATAGCTCACATGACTGTTAATCTTTTGAAGAGATGTGTCTCTGTGGGATTATCATTACTTTAATTAGTGAGATTTTGTCTCATGTTTCCGAGTGATGGAGCCAGATTCCACGTTCTAGACTTACTCTGCAACCCCTGGCCGATGGGTCTTTGTTGCCTGCTTGTAAGTGTGGAGGGGAGAGAAAATCATTAGCCAATAATACATTACCATTACCCATGACTCTAAAGGAACACAGACTCCTGGTTCAAATTTTAGTATATTTGTTTTAAAGCCAAGAAACATTGGACATACAAACACCTCAAGAAGGGAGTGTAAAGGTACATGGGCCCTATTACAAAACCAAACCTACGAATGAAATTTAGATGGCGCAACATGCACAAAATGACCAATTCAAGAATCAGAACACAATAAATTATAGAGTCTACATCAAGAGCCTTCTTCATTTGCAGGTTTGTAGACAAAAGCATTAGTCTGTCTCTACACTACTGCTAGCGTGACATCCCTACTTAGCATTTTCCAGGCAAGTCCATATAAAGGTGTCAGCACGTGAAGTCTTCCTAAGATGCGCACTCACGTTGAATAGGCCGAGTAGCTTAAAGCTACGAAGCTCGTTCTAAGATGCTCCCTTCTCTCTAGGTAAGGCTCTGTCTGGACTCTGTCACTAACCCCAATACAAAAGTTGAAAATCACCCCCCAAACACATCACAAGTCCGCCTCATCCAGCTAGAACCCTCCTTGTAGGTAACTTTCGATAAAGCAAAGGTGCTCTCCAGGCTCCTGTTCGATGACTTTGGTTCCCAGGCCTTCCAGACGAGGAAGACATCCTCCTACATTATCAGCTCTGGTTGTTCAAAGCATCCTCTCCTCCCTATGTCTATCCAGCTCCTGAAACAAAGACGTTATTCTAAATAATGAGGACACATTCTTGCACCTGCAACAGAAATGTGAAAAGAGGAAAAGTCCACAAGCACATAAATTCTAATTAGCAACCTTAACATGAGAGTGGACAGGTAGTCACAAAAGTTAGGCCTACCAAGTTTGGCTAACATATGAACAGTGCACACATTTAAAATACATGCATATATATGAGCCATTAATATCAGCACATTATATGAACATTAGTATCGAAAATGTACATTAATCATGAATATGCTTTTACACGTTTAAGATTTCATCTAACCACGTACATTTAGTTAATTAATTCTTCAGATCACATGAAGAAAATACCTATTGCTTCACTTACGCGTTATTACAATACACAATCTAATAACCTAATGTTAATAAGACAACAGATTATGTGTGGATGCGGACAAACTGTGATTTTACTGCACCCCGAAGGTTGAAAGAGGAAAATTTTGCTCTATCAAGAGCTAGGATTCTAAAAATGCCCTGCAGGAAGTGGTATCATAACATTCCCCCACCCAAAGGTGATAAAAAGTGCCAATGTGTGATGAAATAAAAAGTCTTTTACTGGCAATGCAGCCTCACACCTTTAACTGGAGACCCATCGCTGTAAGCGAGTTCGAACCCTCGCTCTCACAAATTGACTACTGTATAAAATCCTACTTCTGTTTTTATGGTAGTCCTGACCGTTATGTTTTGCTGCATTTCCCTGTTTGCCCCAATAAATGCAAACTTTTTAAAAAGATCTCTACTGATGGCCAGGTATTGCTGAGGTCACCGTTCAAAGCGCGGAGAATTGTTTTACTGTAGCATTAAATTATGGCTTCTCCTGCAAAAGAGCTGGAGAGAAGCGATGTTCTGGGCTTTGTGCCTACACCGAAAAAATACAACTATGCTTCATAATGGATCTTATTGCAGTACAGAAATGTTTCTCCTGGCTCTTGCCACGAATTCATAAAATATTGTAGATGGATTTTTTTAACAACAGCTATTTTGTTCCTCCCAAATACATTTTTCTATGGGTTGCAGATTTATGTTTAAATTGTGGATCTACGGAATGGAAGAGAACAAAAAAGAAAGGTTTGCGCTGGTAATAGCACGGTTCATACTGCTAAAATACTGTGGGGCAGATTTATGTTCCCTGGTGCATCCCTGCAAATCAGCATGGATGCGCCAGGGAAGATGCGTCACGAAAGTTTACCCTTGCGCCACAATAGATGCGCCGCATTTACAATGCAGCGCATCGTGGCGCAAGGATAAACAGATACGTGACGCATCTGATGGTGGAAGGTTGGCGCATTGCTGGAGTTGCGTCGCAAGCACGACGCAGCTCCAGCAAGGCTCGGGGGTGCCCTATCGTTAAAATGCTGTGTCAATCCTTACGCCTGCTTCAAGCAGGCGCAGGGTTTTGACGCAGCATGGCCGGAAAAGTGACTGAGTGAAATCTTGTAGATTTCACTCAGCCACTTTTCGGAGGCGTTCCTGCGCCGGAACGCCCCCCCCTGAGCAGGTACGCCCACATGTGGCGCAAGCTTTACAACGTGACGCATCTCCCTAGATGCATCATGTTGTAAATGGGGCGCAACATGGCGCAGCGTTTACGCCGCCGCTGCGTCACAAAAGTGATGCAACGGCGGCGTAAAAGTGGCGCAAGTCCATTATAAATCTTCTGCCCCCATGTTTACAAGATGGTTTATAGTGTGCGCCCTTTCAAGCGGGGATTTGTGGGGCATTGGTGGCTAGTTTAACTTTCAGTGTATCGACAGCACAAGCAAAGATTGGTGTTGAAAAAGGTGGGAATGACATAACTATGTAAAGGTACAGAAATTCAAGCATACTCCAGGTAAAACGTACATGCCCTGGCTACTGAATAGATGACTAATGTAGAGGGCAAATCTCAGTCTTCGTTTTATGTTTATTGTAAAAATTCGAGTTTATTATTTATTTTTATTTACGTGGTTTCTATAACCTGAACATGACCCTAAGGCGTTAGAGCACTGGGCAGTGTACGAACATGAGAGAAAATAAGAGAGTCTTGCAATAAAACATACAACCATTTATACTGTGATATGTCGAAGCAATAACAGTTTCTGACAATGTGGAAGAAGACAACAAACTGTAGACTGTGTACATTATTATGAAGCTTTGCTAGAGGGTTAAAAAAAATAAAGTAAAATAAGAGCAGTCGAGCAGGAGTGAGGTGGTCAGATCTCAGCACTGGTGAGGGAAAGGTGAACGAGACCACAGCATGCTAGTGTCTGTGGAACAAAAGGAATTTTAATTCCTTCTTGAATGTAGATAAATAAGAAATACTGCACCCGGCAGAAGGAAGTAAATTCCAAAGTTTTGCTACGCTGTCCTAAAAAGATTGAGACAGCGTCGACCTGATTTGAAAGCAGAGGGTTCAAGCAGCAGTGAATTACAGCTGTGCAAAAGATGGCGACCCTGGATAGTTTCACCATTTCAGCCAGATAGGTAGGGGTCGGTGTGTCTGGGGCATTGGGCAACGCATGCTAATTTCTAGTGTCAACGGGAAGCCATTGGGGCATTAAAAGCATGAGTCGCATAGTCAAACATTTTGCTTCTAGAGACAATCAAGCTGCAACTTTTAGCACTGCTCTAATGGGGCCAATGTGTGCTGTAGGTAAGCCTATGAGGATGGAGTTGAATAAATCAAGTCTGGAAAGTATGACGGCTCAACGAAGGGGCTTCAGATTCTACTGAGGAATAAACTGCATGATACCCCAGAATAGCATGAGATGGAAGCAAGCACTTCTGGCCGGGGCATTGATTTATGACTGGTGCTTAAGTTTGCTGTTGAGGGTGACTCCGAGCAATTTGGCCCTTTCAACTTAAGTTGAGTGGCAGTTGTGAAAGTGGAAAGAGGATTTCCTGGACTACAGCCATAGATTAAGCAAAATTCTCTTTTTTAGGGTTTAATTTTGGGTGGTAGGTGGACATCCATCTTTGAAGAGTCTCCAGTGTTTTAAGAGGAGAATCATTTTACTAGGGAAGTAAACCAATAGGTCCAGCTGAGTGTCATCAACATAGTGGTGAGAGAAAATAGCGGGATTCTTGCAGATGACTCTAAGAGAGTCTATGTAGAAATTGACCACTCTGGGTATAGAGACTTGGGGAACCCCTTGTTGCATCTCAGCCAATTTAGAAAAGACTTCTCTGACGTTAGCTGCTTGGGCCCATTTGAACAGATAGGAAGAAAAACAGTTAAGAACAACTCATTTGATGCCCATTCTCCCTTTGAGGATAATGATCAACAGAGAGCGACTGACTGTGTCAAAGACAGCAGATAGTTTTAGGAGCACTCATATGAATGATTTTTCAGAGCTGAGTTGACACAGAGCACTGTCAACAGCGGTTCCGATGCTAAATTCCTATTGAAAACCAGGTTTACAATGATTTAAGATAGCATTGATCTTGATGTGAACCACGAGTTGTAGAGAGAGACAACTTTCTAGTATCTTTCCCAAAAAGTATGTAGAAGACATGGCATGAAATCTTTGAAAATTGTTAATGTCTGCTTAAGGGTCTTTTAAAACAGGCGAGACCTGGTTGATTTTGAAGCAGTCTGGGAAAAGACCTTGTGAGAGAAAGAGTTAATTAACAAGACACACTAAGATAAGACCTGGCAGGAAAACTCTGCAATTGTTCCAGGCACCACATCAATAAAGTGGTTTGCAGGTTTCACACTGAGCATGGGGTTGCAAAGATCATTCTCGAGACTTCTGTTAAGTTCCCTTTCCTTTGCACAGCAGGGTAGTACTACCTACAGTGTCTGTTATTGGAGAAACATAGCTTTCAATAAACGGTACTTTCTTATAAAAGTTTGAGATCTTCAAAGGCGATGAAGGCATATTGGATAATCTTACAAAATCAAAGAGTGCTTATGAGTAATTGGCAGAGTTCTCTAACAAGGGTTTAAAATAAGCGGATTTCACCAAGAAATAAGTTTCTCGTATTTATTTTTGGATGGCCTATGATGAACCTATCTAGCAACTGCAGAAGATTTTCCCAATTTTTTTCCTAAACTTCTGAGAGATTTTCCTCACTTTACCTCCTTTGTTAAAGTAACAGCAGTCCACACGACACCACAAATCAATTAACAATATCATCATCACTTGCACCGAGTTCAACATGAAATTTCCTCTAATATTGGTTCAGGACTGTCCATGGAGCAGAGAACCACATGAATATCAATTAAGATCAAAGGAGACTCAGTGAGAATCGTGAGAAAGCCTTGATTCTGCACAATACAGCCTGGCTAGTATTTACTTTCAGTTGCCAGAGATCAAAACGTTCAGGGAAAAAAACTGGAAAGCACAAGACCTACCTTCCTTCCACATTATTTTTCATTTATTTTGATGTATAGTGATTACAGCCTACAGTCAAAAGACTAATATGATTTATGTGTCAGTTCTAGGAAAATTCTTCATGATTAAAAGAAATCAGACCTGTTAACACTTATCCCATCTGTTAATTGCTAACATTACATTTTAATAAAAGAAGACTGCAACAGAGGGCTCATGGTTAACACAGGGTTCAGTTAACATATGTGAGAAACCCCTCCAATTAACATTGTTTTCTCCATCAATGTGTGAGTTGCGCATGTTTTTTTCTTTGCATTCTGGGATTTGTAGGAAACAACAGAACTACAAATTCCAAAACCCAAAGAGAAAACCTAGACTGGATGAATGACTGTTAGAAATAGGGGTCAAGAGAGGCAGTGGCTATCAGCCTGTCCAAGTAGGAACCCTTCCTACTAGTCAGGATAAGGTAGTAACACACCTAGACAACCCCTGCTCAACCCCTTGGTAGTTTGGCACAAGCTGACCGGCTTATTTTAGAGGTAATCTGTAAATAATTTGTACATAATACACACAGGAACACAGTGAAAACACTACAAATGGACACCACACAAGTTTAGAAATACCCAGTATCTTTATCTAAACCAAACCATACCAAAACAACAAGACTCCAACCTACACAACTCCAAAAATTACTTTTAAAAGGTTTCAAACAACTCTGTCTATAGAATTCTATGGATTGCATGATTCGTACACAAAGTACCTAAAATGCATCAAAATACACAAGGCAAAATAGCGACAGAGGAGGGAAGCTTTGAAAAACACAGCGATGTGTCAGTTCCTGAGTCCTTGGGGAGGCTATGCAACAGTTCTGCTGTATGCAGGAGAAGTGATGGGTCAACTTCGGACTGTATAGGGAAGTGATGCGTTGATTTACCAGGCAATTCTGGTCTGTGGGTATTGCATTGGAAAAACTTGCAGCACAGGTGCAATGCATGTGAAAATTCAGGTGCTATGGGTGCTGCATGGATTTCCATTGCCGCAGACCAATGATATGTTGTTGGAAAGTGGGTAATTAGTAGTGGTAAATATATATCTACACCAGGCAATAAGGCCACTAACATAGTCTAGGGCTCAGAATAGGTCTCAGAAAATGATTTCAATGCTCAAACCTTGGTAGCATAGCTGTGAGCAGGCAGGCTTAACTTCAGAGACAGGTATTTAAAGCATTTAAAAACACAAATTCAGTAAATAATTAAGACACAACACACAATAAAAATACAACACCAATATATATGAATAGGAAATATTTGTATCTTTAAAATGACACCATAATGAAAAAAATCAAATTTAGGGAACCGGCAATATGAATTTTCAAAGTTTAAGCACTATATAGCACATAGAAACCAATAGCGCCTATTGGGCCATCTTGTCACACTAGACCGGGACAATGTCAATGTTTCAGGCTGACCACGATGGAGTCCTGTGTGGCTACCCCTCGCGGTAGGCCTCGGACATAGTTTTTACATTCTGACTTAGAAACTTTCCTGGAGCTTTTTCTGCCTGGGTCCCTCAAAGCTCGCCCCGAGTCTGGATTTGGTGAGGGTTTGCCAGCTTGGCTTTCGATGGGATCCCGTTCAAACTGTGGAAGTCAGACCTCCGTAGCTTTTCAGCTGGACGAACCTGGGGGGGCAGGCCAGCTCACGGTTAAGGGGCGCCGGCATAGCTTGCCAGGTAGAGTTGGTCAATTTATGGAGATTTTTTTCCAAAGTTGATTAGAACTTCTCCAAACTTCTTCTTGAAGTTTCTTTTTGAGTCCCAAAATGTCTAAAACACAATCTAAGGGTTTGGAATCTCCAAGGTAGTCCTTGAAAGTTTGGGATTTAATTTCCCAAAATCAACTTGGGCAAAACTCTTACAAATCCACTGTACACACTCCAGGCTGGGGATTCTTGGCTTGCTGGTGTTGGTCAAGGTGAGCTCTGTTAACCTCTAGCTTGCAGGGAGTCCACTCTTTATTCCTCTTGATGCAAGTTGGGTCCACAGAGCTGTAGTTCCAGATTGTGCAGCAGGCACAGTCAGTCAGAGTGCAGGGCATGGCTGGTTCAAATCAAACTTCCAGCATGGCCCCTTTTTCTTCTTCTCTTTTTTCAAGCAGAGGATCTGAGAGGCTCTGCCTCTCTCAGATACTTATTCCGTGTTCTCTGGGGTCAATCATGAGGTCACTCTTGTTCAATGACTTGCAAGGTAACACCCCAGAGCATGACCTCTTCCTCCAAACCGGGGCACAACGTTCTCCCAGAAAGCACTATTCTTCCAAAATTCAATGTGGCTGAAATCTCAGCAGAGAAGCAAGAGCTAGCTAAACCACCCTCTAGGATGTCTCAATTCCATAGCTTCCCTTCCTCTAACACCTGCAAATTCCTTCCTTAAGCCTGCCACTTGGCTGGGTTCAGAGTGGAAGGGGGGAATATGGACCAGGCTGTCTCTCTCTGACCCTTTCATCATTTGAAGTTGATGCTTTACGACTCCCCCGCTTTGGCATACCTGTGGAGCAGGATCTTCTTACAAGAAATAGCCTTTCTGCCTGGGTGCCACTAATCACTTCATCAAAGAAGCCTGGCTAATCCACTTAACTCTGACCAATCAGTGCAGACAACTGGGAGGCTGAATTTTTGCTTACACACAGGAAAGTCTTATAACTTATTTTCTGTACATTTTAGGAAAAATAGAACAACAGCATATTGTTGGATTTATCAATACCATTCACCTAAGTCCTTGAATTATATTTTTTGGTTGTCCCTCACGGTAGTTATGAATTTGTAAACTATTGCGACGTTAACCTATGTGGCTGGGGATCTACAATGGGCAAATGAAAAGTGCAATTTCTCCAACACCAGGGCTTATAAATCATAATTTATAAGGACCCTGCTTATAGTTACAGGACCTCCCACCCCTGGGACACCTAAAGGAGACTTTAGTGGACCTGAATATACAAAAATAATGTAGATCCTCACTACACAGTGCTCCTTGGCCAAAAGTCGATTTTGGGAAGCACTTTATTACAATAAGGGTCCTCCTTATAAGTACCTCATCCCCCACCACCTGGACACCTAGGAGAGACCCTGGGGGTTCCTAATATGCCAAAATATGATTGTTTATCAATTTCTTATTGCCCCTAACACCAAAGTCGAGTTTGGCCACAATTGACATTTAAAAGAAGTTCTGCAAAACAGGGCTGCTTTGAAATGACATTAGGCTCGCAACAGTGCACACACACTAGTGCAGAAACGCCTGTTGGCCTCTAAACTGCCATGCCCTATTATATGAAAGGTTACTTGAAGGAAGTTTTAATTCCCCGTGCCCTATTATGTACTAATGACTTATAGGTTAGGTCAAGCCATTGATATTGCTACACTAACCCATAATGTGCCCTAATGTGTGTAGGTGTTTTCAGTCTTCTAAGTGTTTTCAGCATAGCAATGGCCCTGGTTAGGCAGAGCCCAGGGACAGTCAGAGTCAGTTACCACCTGTACCATTCAACAAAACCATGGGGGTGCTCAGGGTACATTCTGACTTTGCAACATGTGTTGATACTTTTAGCTGCAAAGCGGGCCTGCGTTGGAGTCAGTTTGCCGCAGTGTCTCGGGCGGCCTGCAGGCGCTATGTCGATTTCTTCAGCTGTATGGGGCTATGAATTTCTCCTACAATGTGGTGCTGCATTGAAAAATTCAGCTGCAAGAAGAGCGAAGTGTTGATATTGTAGATTTCTTCAGTTGTTCACAGCTTTCTGTAGTAGAAACTATCTCCAGGGGCCCAGAACTGGAGCAGGAACCCCCAAGCAGGTCAGAAGTCCCAGAAGTGGCATTCAAGAAAGCTGTAGATGAAGCCTTTGTGTCTCTGAGACTTCAGGGACAGGAGGCAAGAACACACAAGCCCTTGGTGACTCTTCTCAAGCAGGTTTCACAGCAAAGTCCAGTCTTTTTTCTCTCATTGGCAGAAGCAGCAACTGCAGGCTAACTGAGCAAAGCATCACACAGCAAAGGAACAGTCTCCTCCTCCTCCTCCTAGCTCCTCAGTTCTTCTCCTTGGCAGAGGTTCCTCTTGATTCCAGAAGTAATATCATTTTCTGGGGTTTTAGTTCCAATACTTATATCCCTTTTTCCCTTTGAAGTATGGTTCAAAAAGTGTCTCTTGCTCAGTAAAGCCAGTTCTGCTTCACTACAGGAGGTGGACACAGCATTGTACAGAGCAGCCACAGTCTATTCAGGTGTCAGTGACAAGTCTTTCGACCATTCTGGCCCAGGATGGCCCATCAGTATATGCAGGGCACACCTCAGCTCCCTTTGTGTGAGTATCTGGGTTGAATGCACAAACAGCCTCTGTCAGTCTAAAACCAGATGGCGAATCCTAAAGCAGGCAGAGGCAGACAGGATTGTTAAACAAGAAAATGCACACTTTCTAAAAGAGGCATTTTCAAACACACACATTTAAAAACCACCTTTACTAAAAGGTGTGTTATTAAATTCTGAGTTCAGAGAACCTAAACTCCAAATATCTAGCTGTTCTCAATTGAAAGTTACACTTGTAAATGTTGCAAGGCAGCTCCAATTGTAGCTATGGGAAAGCTAGTCCTTGCAATAGGGAAAAACAGAATACATAGCATTTCATTATCACAACATGTAAAACACACCAGTACCTTTAACATACACTGCACCCTGCCCATGGGGTAAGTTTTGGCCTACCTTAGGGGTAACTTACATGTAAGAAAAGGGAAGGTTAGGGCCTGGCAAGTGAGTGCATTGCCAGGTCGCCATCGCAGTTTAAAAAACCTGCACGTGCAGACACAGCAGTGCCAGGTCTGAGTCACATTTGAAAGGAGACTGGTGTGGGTGGCACAATCAGCGCTGAAGGCCCACTAATAGCATTTGACATCCAGGCGCTGGACGCACACAGTGCACTTTACCAGGGACTTATCAGTAAATCAAATATGCCAATCATGGATAACCAATCATAATCACAACTTACACAAGGAACACGTGCACTTTGTCTATGATCAGCAGTTTCAAAGTGTCTGGAATACCTAAACCAGCAAAAACGAAATCCAGCACACAGTCAACAATTCTATAGGTAGAGGCACTTTTTTGTGCTCTGGAATTTATAGTCATTGATTTTGAATTCAAAAAGCAAAGCTATGGACTAGCTTAACGCTGAACATCAAGAGTTGTGCTAGAAATATATGGAGAACGTTTTTCAAGTCATGCATCTGTGCATAAAGTCCTCCATTTTTGAAACATTAGCTAGATGATTTAAGGATAAAGGCAGGTATAATGCACTAAATTAAACATATTTACTGGAAATATCTGTGAATATTTTCATAATGGGCAATACCTGTGGCTGGTGCCATGAAGGTGCCTGAAATGGCAAACACTTTTATCAATTGAATTGAAGTCGACCTTCTAAAATGTATGCACAGTGCTGAATGTCTGAGTGTTTATGGAAATGGAGCTTAGTAATTAAATTAAGCTTCATATCTCCAAACAGAGGAGTGTTTATTTATGAGGCAGTTCGACCTCTTGTGTATTTTTTATATTTTCCAAGTGCTTGCGGTCAAAGGCATTTATAGTCAAGCAAACCGGTTTTGCTGATTGCGCAGTATACAATACTTTACCATTCTTAATTCTTGTTTTCATTACATTACACACACACACACATATATATATATATATATATATATATATATATATATATTTTTTTTTATAGCCTTGCCACCTCTAGCGTTTACATTTGTGTGAGAAAAACAAGAACTTGAGTTTCAAATCCTTTTCATTTCCTCTTTTAAGATTAATCGTATCGATTGTGGGCTTGATTATTGTCTTCGCTTTTTTTAATCCTTTTTAATTTTAGGAGAGCGCTCATGAGCCCATCCAATGACGATCGTGAATTATTTGTTCATGCTTTTTTTAGTCATACTACAATACATCACTCTGCCTAATCAAATTTTTAGTTTTCATTTATTGCTTGTAAAGCAAAGTAGAGCTACAAGTACTACAGTGCAAAATAATAGGAGCACACCCCCAGCCCCCAAAAAGCAAGCTTCTAAAACCTGAAAAGGGATACCTTTGAATTTATGTCAAGACCTCAGGTAAGGTTGTAGCATCGATCTCTTTGAAAAGAGAAAAATTGTCTGCCAACCAAGGTGGTTGTTTCAATGCGTGGGGACGTAACAGGAAGGGTTCAGAAAAATACAATTATTAGATTGAAAAAACACAAGTTATAGAAATCCCGAGAAATGCAGGCGCGCGGTTAAAACAAAATATGTGCAAGTACTTATTTTATGTAACTTTAATTGAAGAAACCAGAACATCCAAAAAGAAGCAATGTAACAGGCGGATCGTATAAAGGCGGGGTCTCGAGGTGTGTTTGCAACAGGTGAGGGATCACTTAAAAAGTAGTTTTAGTGCAGGGGAGACTCAAGAAAGAACTCAAGAAAGAACTATATTTTGTCTTATGTTTTTTTTTGTTTGTTGTGTCTCCTTTTGGAAAAGATGTCCCAGTTAATGCATGCTTTTATTAATTTTCTACTCTCGTAAATTGCGTGGATGGAACACAGAAAGAAAATATCATAATTGTTACTGACTTTCACACCCCCTCGTTCGCACAAATGGACCTGGCCATGCTAGCAAAGCATAAATGATGGGAAGGGAATCGTTCAGTAAGCTGTACGTTTGTGTCATGAGGGGTCGGAAACCTTGTTAACAAGAATGGAAGGAGTAGGGTTAAAACTCCTTTTTTGATTTAGAAATACATTGGTGGTTTTGAGATGCAGCTTTATGTAATCTGGATGAAATAATACAAAAATCAATAGTCGGACAAATCTGTTTCATGTGTTTTTCACCAAGCTATGTTCACTTAAATTACGCTCCGTTATTACAAAGATATCCAGGTAGGTGTTTGATTGCCAGAGAAGTTTGGTTGTTAGGGCAAAAGTTGAATACATGTTGGAGGTTGTTTTTCACATGTATGTAATGGGACCGAAATAACTATACAACAGCTGAACATATGTGCATTTTCATTATGTTCCATTAGAGTAATGGTACAGAGGCCATTCTGTAATTAATGAACACAATCGACGTTTATCAATGTGTTTATATGAAAGAACTAACGGTCCGTTGCCAGGGATAAAACAAGTATTTACAGGTGGAAACTGATACCATCTTAGGGTTGCAGTAACTTCCATTCCCATTCCAGAATTTTGCTTACTTTTTGTTACTAATATGAAGTTGATTGAACCATTGTGCCATTCCTTATTCTGTTTTACTTCAGCCATTTTACAAATGAACAGATAGTATACTCATATCGTTGTTCAGAAAGTTTGACAAATGGTATAAACAGTGCGCATCCTTTTTAGAGAAATAATGTGTGTCTTGCCCGAATTCCCATATTTATGAATGTTGATATAACCTCCTTAGTCCTATTCATACAAGTCATAGGTGCAGAGCCAGGGAAGTAAAAGTAATGTGAGAGCCAAGACTGAGAAGTAGTTAGTAGACAGCATTATAACAGGCATGGAAATGTACAAACTAGGCTGTTAGTGGCTTTTACCAGCCGTCAACATCTATACATCTGTGTGCATTGCCACAACAAAAGAATACTTCAAATTCACCCCTAACTGATCAGTATTTCCTATGACATGTGTGACAAGGTTCTCCAGCCATGGCTTTTTAACTAACATTAGTTTGGACTGTAGGACTTCTAGTTTCAACTCTCCCGTTAATGTAGTGGCATTAAATACAACACCAGCAAATTACTATGCCTGAAGAGTCAGGGCTACTTGAGACTATCACCTATGATATGGGGCTAATATGCACCTATGTGGGCACTGGTCCCTTGCTCGGTATGGTTTTCTACTGGCAACTCGTTTACGAACTACATTGCCACTATAGACTGTTACTCGAGCATTCGGCTACTGCAGACACGAACAGATGCCAAAAGAAAAGAATTGCTCCCTGTTGGGCTGGTTTGGGCACTTGTGCATGATTCTTCCAGAGGATGGTTTAATGGCTGATTGAGAGGGTTATGGCCGTTGGCAGCAAGCCACCGAGTCGTGTGGATGAAGGTTTGTTGTTAGTCAGCTGACAGCTTTGATTGTCATTATATGCCTGAATGAGTATTGATCATGGAGATGCTGGAAACACTTTGGGACTTTGTTATGGGCAGTGAGATCAAGTATGTCCGCAAACGCATCATAATCCTAGAGTACCCTTGATTTGTTAATGGGCGGATGTACTTCGGAAGGCATGAAGAATCTGATGGTTAGAAGGATGAATAGGGCAGAAAGAGATTTGAATGGGTGAGGTGACATTCTGCTGTAAGCAAAACACAAGAATTTCACCAAGGATGATGTCTTGCATTGAAGATGTCAAGCCACAGAAATCCGCATTTCCATTTTATATGAAACTCCAAATCTTTAATTTAACTATCTCACACTTGATGTATTGTGGGAGAATCTGACTGTCAATTGACCTGCACGGAAGGATTGTGTGTTTTTTTCCGTGTGGCTTTGAAAGCAGCAAGCAGGCCACCTTTAGCGAATTAGTTGTTTATTAGGAACGGTAGTTACAGCACTGAGTGTGAATCTGTGCCTCAATGCTGTTAATTGCCTTAGGGCAGCAGAGAGCGGCAGCAGAGAGCGGCAGCGAAGCAGCAGCAGCAACGGAGCAACTGCGCAGGCCGCAGGAGCCCCTAAACGCGGGTTCTGCCTACCCCAGACACGGTTTCTGCCTACCCCCCACAACCGGGCTACCGGATTGTTCAGATTGCCGGATTGCCGGATTGCCGGACTATCGAAACATCAGCCGTCAGCCTAGGGGAGGCCTAGGGGAGGCTGGCGTGTTCAGTCCGAGGCGGAGAGTTGTCATTAGCCGCGTGCAGCTGAGGGCAGAACGGAGGAGGAGCTGTATGGAGCTGCGCGGAGCCCGGAGCCTCGAGCTTGGAGCCGGAGCCGAGTTGAGCGTGGAGCGAGGAGCAACGAGCAACGAGGCGGTTCCGTGGCAGGACTGCTTGGGGTCAGCTTCAGGTTGGTGGCTACTGTGACCCTGCAAACCCCCCCCCGCACTCCCCACAATCCCGTCAAAAATCAAAGCCGCGGTGGTAGTTATCGACGGCTGCCCATCACGACCACGACTACGACTTCGACTACGATTACAGAGAGGGAGTGAATACCATTGTGGTCGGCCATTGCCGGGGACGCCGGAGGTGTCGGAGGTGCCGGGGTGAAGCCTGACCCGGGGGCTTCGAGCCAGAACTCAAGCTCGAATTTGTGTTGATCAAAACTCCAGTCCCCGAGACTTCTGAGACTTCTGAGACTTCTGAGGTCAGAACTTAAACTTTTTTGAAACCTCTTGAAACTAGTGAACTGCTAGAGCAGGCGCCACTCATCTATTAACCTAACAACTTCACCAAAATTTACCTAACAATTTAATAACTCAGCAATCAATTCACTACTAATTTAAATTAAAGGCGAATTCAAGGTCCCCCTTTAATTAAGTCTGATTACCGTGTCTCTATTGATCTGGTCCTTCACTAAGCCATTCAATCGCAACTTTTTTGGACCACTAGGAAGCTTTCCAGTCATTCAAAATACAAATAAAAAAAAAAAGGGGAAAAGGAAGGGCGCTTGGAATGAGGTCAGGACGAGTAAGGAAAGCCCTGGTAAAACCGCCAAAAAAAGGAGCAAACAACATGGACTTCTGTGAGCTATTGGCAACCTCTCCAAAGATGTCCACACCACCCCATATATTAGCAACCACAAGGATAACCTCAGATCCAGGGCTAGCACATGCCCACCCAACGACTGAGGAACAAACACCTGGCTCTAAAAAACAACCAAAATCAGCAAAAAATAAGGTCTCTTTAAGGGACTATTTCAGGTCCATAGCTCCAGCCACAGCCCGGAAGAGTGCCACAGATACTCAGAATAATCAACAGGTATCCCCTTCTCGGCAGGTACCTGTTCAAGTAGCCCCCGAGCCACGGTCACACCAAATAACGGTTCTCCCATTGATTCATAGGGTCGATGGAGGACCAATGGATTTAAGTCAACAGAGCGCCTTTTCAATAACAGAATCTCCTCGCAAGGATGCCCCCGAAGCCCAGGATTTTATCCAATTACAACAGGCTCATCCTCAACCTCCAGTTCAACAATCAATCTATTCAGATCAAGTTTCATTAAAGGCAACAACCCACAGTAATGCTGACCCTTCAATCACCCAACCAATTTTAAACTCAAGTTTGCTCTCTCCGTCCGTATTTTATTCTTCAGTTAATCTCAACCAGGACAAATCACAAAAGAGTCCAATAGCAGTTCCTTTACAGGCAAGGGCCCTTTCACAAGCGGCCCTTAACAACTTAGTTCAATCCGAATTAGACCTCTGTTTGAATAGAATGAATCAAGGGGTGGCATCTGAGCAAGTCCCTATACTTGAAAACCCAAATACTAATATCATAAACACCTCTTTGGACCTATCCTTTATCAATACTGTGCATAAAGAGCCGGATAGGCAAAAAACACCCTTACCGGCCAATTTCAACAACTTATGGTCCCAACTATTACAAACCTTTCAAACAACGTCAGTTGCTTTAACATACCACTCAGACAAGATGGACATGCAGGTACACTTGTTAAACACGCTTGCAGTGTACACCGCTGGTATCGATCAAAAACTGGAGGCGCTCAACGCTCTTATTAAAAAAGCCCAAGCCCAAACACAGCTGGTGCAATCAGTGTGCTGCTGTTCGCCCATCATAGATTCTCTTTCATCTCTACCACAATTTCTTACAGCCGTTTTAACGGAAATAAAGAAACCCTTGGAGTCCAAGTCGCAAGATCCTTCCAATCAGGCCCTAAGTCAGCCACAGGATTCTCCTTGCCTGAAACTCCACTCCAGTACAAAGTCTCCTAACCCAATCGACACAGCAGCTGCTGAACCATTTTCCATTAAAACATCCAAAAAATCACACTGTCTGTCGAAAAGGGAAAAGAAAAGACAACGAAAAAGCCGTAACAAACTAATAATCGGCCTAACATCTTCAAACACGAGTAACCCCCTCAGGGACGAGGCGGCCCCCTTAGGTAACGCACCATCAACAGCACTAATACCTTCTTCGAAAGGAGAATGGACAAGCCCTCAACCCCCGTTAAATCAGTCCCTAACACAAACAGCCCTCTCAACCCGGATTAAAAGGCAATCAGCGACATCTCAAGCTTTGGAATCTTCTTTTCATTCACCAATTCTAGCAAAATCTGGCTCTACACAACCATCACTTAAGCACCTAGTTTCGGGAGCTGTTCAACAGAGCCTCGCATCATCTCAAATTACTGCTCAAGAATTCAGTTCATTTCAACCCCTCACTGGTGCCAACAAAAATAAACCATGTACACAAAGCATAGCCATAGATTCTGGTTGCAAATGAGACTTACATTTAGCAAACCATTGCAGCTTGGAGCTTATAAAAAAAAGTCATCCCCCACATACTCTAAATATAAACCACATGGAAAAGTTCTCTTCTTCACCCACCACATCCGTATTGTCAAGAAAGCTCTCCCAAACAAACCCCAAGCAAAGACAGCCAGCAACGGCCAACGAGCCTTGTGAGCCCCAAAACAGCACTCAAAACACCAAATTGCTGCTTACTCCAGAATATATCTCAAGGGGCCCGCAGGACATTCTTAACCAAGGAAATATATTAATACTCTTCAAATCATTACCAGATCTAAGTCATCTTCAATCGAGGGATATAATTGCGATAGAATTTATTCCAAGCACTGGATCCAATACGGATGAAGCCACCCAAATAACGTTCTTAACGCACACTATTCGGGATCTAGTGTTGACCAAAATCGACCAGTTCAAACCATGGGGTATTATAACAACAACCTAGAGAGTTCCTTGTTATCCCTCAATATTTGAAACGAATCAGGCATGCATTGTAAGTTCCATCTTAGCCCCCTATTCAGTACTGAGGTCCGCCAGAGGCAGCTCGCCTACAGGCAATCCTGAGCTGGCAAATAACCAGCGAAACAGTGGCATTGCAGACTGGTCATGGTTGCCGGGGGTTCTATCTCGAAATCAGACCGACTGACCCATTATTAAATACAACTTGACAATATGTTCTTGGAATATTAATGGATTCGGCTCGGAAAAACAATCACCAGCTATAATGGACTTTCTAAAAGAATATATATGTTATCCTTTTACAGGAAACTTGGGCAGGAGAAAGTATCCCAATAGTGGGTTTCTTGGAGTTTAGGACACCTGCCTCCAGGCAGTCCAAGTTTGGTCGTCTTAAGGTTGCTCTTTCGATCTACGTATCAACAAAAATATCAACAAGTGTCAAACAGATCGATTTCGCGGAGGAATGGCTCTCTGGAATAACCCTGGGAAGCTCAACTATCGACCATCAGTTGTTAATTCTTATTGTCTATATCCCCCCCGGCACTACTAAGAAAAAATCTAAAATGAACAGTTTGATCAATTCCATCTGCGATCTCATCAGCAAGTATGGAAGCACACCAAGTATCATCTCGGGTGATTTCAACACTAATCTATTTTGCAACCATGTAGACGATACATGCCTGGATCCTCCAAGAACCCCCCCACATTTTTCTACCTCAGGTAATCCCCGTTGGGAACAAATCATCAAAACTGGGGGAATATGTGGGATCACAGTTTAACAACTTGGGATTTACTTTACTGAATGGGCGATTTTCTTTCGATACTCCGCCTGCTTGGACTTGGTCAAATGGCAGTTCCCACTCCTTATTGGACTTTACCTTAGGGAGCAGAGAAATACTGCCTTGGATCAAGAGCTATCAAATTGCCCAACAGGGAGACAGTGACCATCGGGCCCAAATAATAACACTATCTACTGGCGACTCATATCATCAGGAATTGGCTCACACTCATTTAGGCAGCCATTCAGAGGATCTTAAGCGGTTAAAGTGGTCAGATTCTATGGCTCCATCTCTGATGGAAAAAAGTAGAGTTTTGTTACATCAATCTCGAGACTCAAATATCCATGTGGTCAGTGGTTGGGCCTCTCTTATAAATCTTCTTCTCAATGAATTTCCCCTAAGGAGGGGCCCGAGAAACCAAACCTCTCAATTTTTCATCTCAAAAGCCACAAGGAAATTAAGAGCTGAGAGGAATCGAGCACTCCGTCTTTCAAGAAAGTTCCCCAGCAACAAAATCTACTTTAATAATTACAAGCAAGCGCAAGCCTTATTCAGAACAACCATTCAAAAGGAAAAACTAAAGGCCTCGGATCGATTCTGGCTGAAGCTCATTCACGAAAGTAAAAATCCTAATCCGAAGCAATTCTGGTCCTTAGTGAACAGGAGTAATTAAAGTGTAACTGGGCATGGCAGCGCAAACATCAGTGAAGCAGACTGGAGCAAGTTTCTATCTCTCCATTTTGGAGACACACATGACAGCAAAGTTGGCCTCGATTCTGCCAGCCAAGTAAGCTTTGAGTCCCCTTTCTTGAGTCCAGAGACCCAGGGGAGGGCTTGGCCCGAAAACACCCCATCAGAAGACTCGGTAAAAAAAGGCCCTATGGAACGGAATGACATTCAACCAGAGCCTACGGTGTTGCCAGCAGTACTAAAAAATAAGATCTCAAACTACATAAGGAAAGCAAGAGCGGATGGAGCCCCTGGTCCGAACGGCCTCCCCCAAGTAATGTTTAAATCCGACATTAATCTATGGTCAGATTATTTGACCCCGCTGTTCCATTATTGCAGATTAAACAACACGATCCCAGAATCCTGGCGAGGAGCAGTCATTCACCCGATTTATAAAGGTGGAAAGAGAAACGAGCCAAAAAATTATCGAATGATTGCACTTCTTGACGTGGAGTCCAAGTACTTTGCAAACATCTTACTAGAGGAGCTGCAGGCCTGGGCTGAAACAACTGCACGTCTCCCCTTTAATCAGACAGGCTTCATAGCCAAAACCGGGACAATAACCAATCTGCTAACATTAACAGTTTTGATGGATAAAGCAGCATGCCAACACACACAGCTACATTGCTGCTTTGTAGATTTCAAAGCAGCTTTCGACCGCGTACCCAGAAGTCTGTTATGGCAGAAATTAAAATCATGGGGATTACCACAGTCTCTTCTACAGGCAATAATTCAGCTTCATACTGAAACATGGATTAAAATCAAGCTGGGTGAAGGCCGCCATGTTTCTAGATCCAAACTGTAACTGGCGTCAAACAGGGCTGTGTGTTGGCTCCACTCCTGTTTAACCTATTCATATCGGACCTTTCCCCAGCACTTGATAGAGTAAATTGTCATCCCCCTAAACTTGATGGGACCCGCTTTACCAACTTACTTTATGCCGATGACCTGGTGCTATTAAGCCACACAAAAGTGGGTCTACAGAGGTTATTGGACGAATTGTTATCATACTCGACAAAAAACCATCTAGAACTTAACCTGTCAAAAACCAAAACTATCTCCATTGGGAAGCAAAAAAGGACAATAGAAAGGTGGTACTTTAATAAAACAAAGCTGGACTCAACTCCCAGTTATAAATACTTGGGCATCTTCCTGGAGGCAAGTGGCTCCTTTGGCAAGCACAAGGAAGCTTTACAAATAAAAGCACTCTCATTAGAGGTGGCCGCTGCAAAACTGTCAAACCAGCTACTAGGTCCCAGCCTCACACCTATGCTGAAAGTAATGAAAGCCAAAGTAATCAACTCACTGACATATGGTCATGAGATCACCAAGGGCTCAACCAGTAAATTAATAAACAAATTAAATACAAAAATCTTCAAACGGGCATTCCGGCTGCCAAAATCTGCATCGCCAGCCCAGGTGAGACTAGAACTGGGACTCCAAGATCACCTCGGCGTGGAGGCAGGTGCCTTTGTTAAACTGTGCCCTAGACTGCGTCAGGCCCGGGAGGGTTCTTTGGAGGCCCGACTCTGGCAGGAAATACAGAAAAAGCCCACCAGTCAAAAGCACCGACAATTCTTGGATCACAGTTTACAGCTGTTAGGCGTAAAAAAGATCTATGGGACTTAAATCTCTCCCCATCAGTGTTCAAATCTGTCATAAAGAAATCTGTTAGGTTGTGGTCCTTCCATTCAGACAGGGCAACACTATCGAAGAGGGGACATGCCAGGGCGGTAATTGCCAATTACGAAGTGGGTGTCCAGTTGCCCTATCTGTCTAGCACATATGCACTTTATTGGAAATGCAAGTTTTTAGCCTTGAGGATGGGAGAATGGACCTTTTTGAAGAATCTCCCGGCATGGCGCCAGTCGGGCTGTAGCATTGCATGCAGGTTGTGCGGTTATCATACTGAATCAATGGAACATATTGTTTGTGCATGCCCAGTACTACTTCAAGCCAGACGGCAGTTATTGAGAGGCCAATGTATTATATCGGGTGTACGCTCCTGCCGTCAAGCAATATTGGCTGTCCTTAACCCCGTTAACACCAAGTTAAATATTGGGCTTGCTAAATTTGTTCATAAAGCGTCAAGACTTCTTGAAGCCAAACTTCCATTTCAGTTAGAGTTGAGATTCTGAACTAAAAGATGTTTTATCTAAAACTACATGAAATCTAGGGTGACGTACTGCATCAGAATATTACCAGATTTTTACGATCACTGAATTTTATTTAATTGATTAATTGTTTTAAAATTTTTATTATAGTTATACTAGATTATTCAATTTTCAGCATGTTCAGTTGTAAATGTTTTTTAAAATCAAACAATAAAGAGCTATTATTATTATTATGACTGTCAATTGAGGTGTGGGGAGTGGTGGGTAAACCTACAGAATGAGTAAACTTCTAACACATTTTTTTCTTTTGTGGCAATGTAATGGTCCAACAAGACCGTGGTGGCACCGCCGATGATCCTGATCAAAGAAATCATCCAAACATTTTGTGGTTTCATGATATAGCTTATCCCACCTCTTAGGAATGGAAACCTTTTCCCATGTGATGCTAATATGAACGTAGGAGCAAGAATTGTCTGACCATATTACGGGAAGAGGAGTGTCCACTGTCACTCTAACAGAATTGGAAAAAAATAGGGTATAGAGAATTACCCAAGATATGAGTAGCAGCACATACTAATTGGATAAATTGGAGTGTTTCCAGATCCTCAGTGAGAGTAGTGGCCAAACGACATGTCGTCTCCTGAAAATGGAAGTTCAGGTCTCCTAAAACAAGACAATTGGAGTATTGCAGAGAGAAAGAAGGTAAAATATCCACTAATGCACTAATACTTTAGAAGCTGAACCAGGCTTGCGGCAGATTAAAAAACCTGCAAAAGTGAGGTTGCCTGGTAGTGCTAGCATGCATGAAGCTGCTTTGCAACTCACAATATTAATTTCAGATTAGGTGCAAGTTAAAGTCCGTTTAAAAAAGATCACTATTTCACCACCTCTCTGATTCAGTCTATTAAACCTTACCATTTCATAGCTGTCAGGAATCGCATCTAAGAAATCAGGGGCTGACTTCTCATTTAATCACGTCTCTGTTAAAAAGAGTGCATCTGGTTGGTGGCCAGCAAGGAAATCAAAAACCTCGGCTCCATGTTTCACAAGGGAACGGCAGCTCAAAGAGTAACAGGATGCCATGAGGGGAGTGGTTTCCTTTGTACAACCCCCATCCACCATATTTAAGAAAGAGGAAAACAGAAAATCACACTCACGGCCCCCACCATGCACTCAGAGACATCCAAGGAGTATGAGCAGGCTCCAGCAACAGTGAGGGCCATTTGTAGGAGTTCAGAAGCCATATAGCGTATGCAATTAGGTGCCGAACAGGCAGGGGTCCTGACCCCTGGTACCGGCTGTGAGTGAACCTGCACAGATTGGCTTGACTTTGGCATGCCCGCTGCATCGACCTGCAGCTGCCATTCCTAAATAGTCAACCTACAAGAGGGAGTGGCTTGGCAGAGGCATGGCATACCGAGCAACCGGGGAGGTCAAACAAGCACTGAATTGGAGCCTGGCAACTCCGTCTCCTAGTGGCAGGCTTCCATCCCAGAGGAAATACTGGGAAAAAAAAGGTCAATATTTTGATATATTTGCAGAGAGAAATAGGAAAATTAAAAATTCAAGGGCCTAGTACAATACTTCAAGACACTACGACCGGCAAAAGCCAACAGTTAAAGACTCTGCCGAAGAAGAAGTGAGCTCAGCCTCCGTTCATCACTGCCAGGAATAACATTGAATGACATGCTTACGGCAGCAGGCAGATCATTCCTGTTAAGACGCCAAGGGTTTATGAACTTGGTAGCAACTCACCTGTCATGGCCTAGCAGGCTATTCAAAGGTTTGTGGACCACTAAGGCTAAGTGTGGCCTGCTATGAAGTGGTGTTCACATAGGGACTGGTCAAACGGGTCATCGTCAGAACTCTAACTTAGCTGTTTTGCCTTTTGCTTACTATCTTTGCTCTATATATACATTTGAGGGTTAAATAAGCACAACTTTCACATGAATGTATCTTATCTAACACTTGGTAATGAGCAATTATCTCAAACCGCAGTCTCTGCCTGGGTCGTGAATGGCGTGTGGTCCACGCAAACAGGGTCATGCTTCTGAGAGTTCGCCAAGGGACTTTTCCCTCAAACTTCACCACTAATGTGCTGTTTTACAAGACAAAGGAATCCTTATGTGTTTGTAAATTTTGCCTAAGGTGGACTGTTTCTGTTATTCTAATGAACTGTAAAAATACTTCATTATATTCAATGACAAAAAAAAGTGCTATGATATAATTAGTGTTTTATGAAATGTTCTCTTGAATAATTGGCATCACATGTTTTCATGCACTGTATACAAAATCCGTTTAAAACAAATCTATTTTTAGGATACAATTTTCCATATTTTCAGGTCGGGCATAGGCAGCATGCATGCACTGTCTGAAAATCCTGCTGTAAGCATTACATGGACTGTAAGTCCGCCTCCTACTTACCATTGGATCATTTATATGTCACTCTTCTATGCTGCCTCCTAAGTTGTTCAGGCAGCTGATACCTTTCTTCCAGTCAGAGCTAAGGAGCACCGGCCAAGGATGTCTCCTTACACCTACTTTCTTCATCTGTTCTTTTACAGGACTTTTTTAAAGAGGTTACAGCAGTCGCTGCTTCTGCCCTCCCACCACCTTCCGACAATTTATGGTGATTCTTTTATGGCACCTGGTTTCATGGTTTTGTCATTGAAAAGAGTTAAATGTGCCCAGACGCCGTGCTTTGTATTTTAGCACTGCGCCCAAGATCACCATTATTTTTAAATCACTGTGATTGAGTTACCAGAGCAGCACAGACACCCCTCAGGCACATGCTGATATTGATGGTGGAGCTGGGGGCGAAGATGGGGAGGGGTGTTATGAGTGTGCACGTGACACTGATTCATGTAACCCGCAGTTCCGAGATTGCAAGGTGTCAATATACAGCAATAACCCAACCTTGCAGGCAGAAAGTTGGTGGGGGCAGTATCTGTTGCAAATTAACGTTTCTTTGCAGTGTTGGGAATCTGCTCCTTTCTGCGCTACACCAGTTCTCTGAGTGTGAGTGGTGGTTATCTTGACTCTCTAGGTTTATTCCTGTTATACTTACCTTTTGGGCCCATGTTTTGTTGTGCTTGGGAATCTTTCCTTGGTGGTATTCATACAGTTTCTCCTCTTTGTTATGGATGCACACACTGCTGATACTCAATGCACGTTGTCTGTAAAGGTCTCAGATCTGCTTCTTGTGTTGTACTTGTACTCTGCGTGAAGAAGGAAGACAATTCCAGCTGCTGATGGCGATGCACCAGTTCCAGGCATAACTGAAGCAAACTCCACTGCTGCCTGTGCTTTTCCTGTTTACTGGCTCCAAAAAGCTGTACCTGGTGATGGGGAGGATCTAGCAAAGCGTATCTGTAATCACTGGTGGTGTCACGTCATGACCGCCATTACTGTGGATCATAGTTTAACACTGAGATTGGTGAAGGCACAATAGCCGATGTTGTAATCCCAAATAAGACACCATCAAAGTAGTTGAAGTACCAAAGTATATGTACTTTATTACGAGCACAGGAGTAGCGTTGGTGTTCCCAATGCAGCCAGCAAACAACTGCCTGAGAAGGAACACATCTACAATACATACCATGGCAACCTTGGAACATGAAACTAGAATGTGCATTTAAAGCACCATACCCCAGAAAACATTTAAGTAAGAACCAAACATAACATATCCTCTTCCCTTTATCACTTTTCCCAAAAGCTATACAACAAACATCATGTGAGCTACTACATAAAAAACAAAGACACAGGTAGATTGAATACTTATCTATTTCCACATACATAGTCTTGAAGGTACCTCGGTGGGCACCTAGATCTCTGCAACCCCACTCTATTATTGATACCCTCACTCCGATCTTGATTAGTCAGAGAAGATTGATTTTTACACATTTCCTCATCACTAATGAATAAATAAGGATTTAAATCACTATCATTTTCAACTGTCTCATCTTTTCCCTGAATGACATCCTTCTTGTACAGAGCAACTCTTCTCAGGTTCCAATGCAATTCTCTCCATTATACAATGTAACATGCCTACTGTGCACATTTTTAACTTTATATGGACCTCTAAATTTGGCAAGCCCAGCCCCAATCCGTCCAGGCTTAACCTTTACCCAATCATTGGGTCTTATAGAAATATTATGTGGAGATTTTTTTACTCTCCACCTCTTTGTCATAGTCTAGATTAGCTAAACCAATACACTCCTTCATCCATGCTGGAGTTAATTTGGTACTGGCAGGACGCCCTCTCATGACAGCAAACGGAACTTTCCCTGACACCGTATTCACTGTTGTGCGATATGCCCACACCAAATCATTTACCATAGATTTCACATCGACAGGAAGCTTCACGTGTCACCAACATATGAACAAAACGGAGTTGTGCTCTGGCAAGTGTGTACATGTGTACTGGTGGTTGTATGGATGGGTGAGGTAATGCATGCTTTACGTGAGCATCAGATTATGTTACACCAGGCCAGATTCATGTTTTTTGGGACTGTGCCCCAGCACGGATTATGCTGGTATGGTCTAGTGAGGAACTGGTCATAGCTTGGCGCTACAGCCCATATCACGGTCACGGGTGGAGGGGAGAGAGGCACGGACCAACACAAGTCATTACTGGACATGTGCTGCTGGAAGACAGTACTGACCTGCGGCCACTGGAGGCATATCACAGCAGCTGTGGTCATTTCTAGAAACTAATCAGCAGCATGCCATGAACACTGGGGAGCCACTGAGGTGGCACTGAGAGCCCCAATGGCCCAGGGAAGGCACTAAGCAGTACCAGGCACGGAAGTATAGGACATGGGCGCTGCTGAGACACAGCAAAAAAGTCCTTGCGTGCTGCCAAAAAACAAGAATTTGCAATGCAATAGGTATTGCATTAGTTAAAGTTAGAGCTCTTGAAGATGACAATATTTTTTACTTTTACTTTTTTATACTAATGGCAATAGCACTATGCAGATATAATTAGTCCACTGCAAATAAAAAACACAAGTAAAAAACGTTGTCATTTTCAACGCCGACAGCTATAACTTTAACAAATGCTTTACCGATTGCACTGCAAGTGGTTGTTTTATATTAGCTCTAATTTTGAGCCTTAGGGACGATTCCCTAATATAGAAAAAATATTCATTTTGTCTAAAGATCTTCTATGATTCAGGGAATAAACATGCAAACTAACTAATTACACATAAATAAAATCCCTACGATATTTTGACACCATGTAGTGTCAGTCTCAGGACTTCATGAGCCAAGTCCATAGTGATCTGGGCTGCATAAGTACCGGAGGGAACAGTTTTGAGTGGGCACCATAGTAAAGGCCAAAAATTAAAAAGCCCCAAAAGTGAAAGAAAATCTGGAAAACCGTTGGGTAGATGAAACTTCTGACGGCTAATATTCCAACTGGCATTCACTGAACTTAACTGTTCTATCATTTTGTTATTAAGTGATGAGGTTTGCTAATGATGAGCACAGATTTCTATTGGATGTAATTAGGTACACGTTTTTAAAGGAAACTATAATTAACCCAGCCCAAAAATATTTATGCCCATCACCTAAACATAAAATGTACTTTTTGTTTTGGTTATTAACTGATAAAATAAGCTTAAACAATTGTATTTACAGCCTTGGCTATCAGTTGCCACCCTAGTGATACATTTACTACAAAACGATGTCATCGCTAAAAATCTACCACCTGTAACTTTTCACTGAAATAGCAAGTGTGCTTAGCTCTGATTAAGCTCTTTCTTTGAGCCAAGGCTATCTGTAATTGTTGACTGCGCTACTGCAAACGACTTAGATTGGCATTGTTTACTTCAGTAATTGCAATGCCCTTAGGGGTCAGTTGAACTAAATACAATGTTTAAGTATTCCACACTAATAATCATGATTTCCTAATTATTCACTTAATTTACAGTAACTCATCTATTAACAGCAAACAAACACATTAGTGTTTAAACAGAAGGAACATTTGCTACAATTTAAATTTAAAAAAATGGCTTGAATAATACAATCATAATGTGAACAAAATAATATTCTACATTAAGCGCAATCTGACAGCTCTAAAAATGCAATTGCTTTTATTTATACATTCATTTTCATGTAGAAGAGGATGCATGGTCCATTGTTAGAAATTGTGTTTCTTGTTGGCTAGGGTATGCACCCAAGCCAGGCAGAACCCACCACTCTAGTCAGGGTAAGGGAGTTACACACACAAGATGACCCCTGCTCACCCCCATGGTAGCTTGGCAGAGCAGTCAGGCTTATCCCAGAGGCAATGTGTAAAGCGTATGCGCAACACACACAAGGCACAACACAAAAAGAAACTCCACACAAGGTTATTTCAAAAATATCCTTTGTATGATATGTAAAACACCTTATACCCCAATCACATAAATCACTCTGCCACTAGGCACTTGTGATAAAGTCACATAGATCATAGATCACTTGCCCTAAGGCAACAGTCATAAACATAACAGTTACTGTACTGAAGCCATACTTACAAGTTGCACAGGTTATGAATACCATCTGAAAACATTATGCCCAACATCACAAGGAGAGCCACAAAAGCAACTACTCATAGAGTTCACCTGTTATAAAAGAACCATTCAGGAAAACCATAGCACGGTACATAATAGGTAGCTCCTGCCGTAGGAACATGTTTTAAATGGCATCACATTTTGGGCAATAAAGCTGATGTTTACTCCATCTCTATACCATGCAAACATCAAGACTTGAAACCAACATAGAAAAATACTGTAGTTGGGTTCATACACACTACTATCGGCACCTCGTGACCCAGCCACGCCATAGTCATTCAAGGAGCAGCACCTTTGCTCCTACTATCAGAATTAGGGTCATCTGGGCTGCTTCTGCCGGCGTGAAGCGGGGGCCTCTATCGCTGTCCGTGGGTCAGCAGCATGAAGCCCATACAGGCCTCAGTACCCCTACACTCCTCTTACAGGGAGTATTGTACATGCGGCCTTTGTGTAAAGGGAGCAGGGGTCTCTGGTAAGGTTTATCCCATAGTGGAAGAAACCAGTGTACAGCACCCCACCGGCTGGAAGGGAGGCTGTGGTGAGCGGAGCGTGGGCCGGCTCCACTGTGAGCGCTCGGTTTCAGCTCCCAATTCCTTGCTGCAATGGGGCCCACGGTGTGAGTTGTTCCCAACCGTCCAGTTGTCGTTGTCCTCACAAGACCCTCTCCTCGCTGGGCCACCGTCTCTCCGGTCTGGGGCCATCAGGCTATTTTCGACCTGCATCCATGGTAAGCTTTGGCTTCCTGGGCCGAGCTGATGAAGGTTCCCGTGGTGCGACCTCAGGGCTGGAGAAATCTGCTACTGTCCTCCTCTGCCCCCTTCACGTCAGTGTCTCTGACAGAGGTTCACATCGGGCAGCGGCCGTTGACTGACAGGGAGCACTCCTGAGGCCGCTCTTCCCACAGCACCCACCATGCGCTACAAGGGGAATCCCACAGGCAGCATGCAGGGCTTCCTGGGCCTTAATCCGGACACCAAGAAGGTGCTCATGTGTGCTTCCTGTAGACAAAAAGTGCTTCACACACTCCAGGTGAAAGCGCTTTTCATTCACATTAACTTTTCGGCCATAAAAATTACGAGGGAAGCACATGCTTTCTCAAAATAAACAGGGGGAAGAACAATCCAGTCCTTCTCCTGCTTCAGACAGGAGCAGCAAATGCAGTTCATTCCACCCCACAAGCCTCAGGGGCAGCGCTCCTCATGCAGTTCTATAGTTTTCCCACCAGGCAGGTTATTTTTAGACCCAACTAAGGTATTTCATGAAGTCTTTTGTATCCCTGAGACTTTCAGCAGGAGGTCTGCACACACAAGCCTTGAAGGTTCTCCACAAGCAGGATACCCCAACAGGGCAAAAAGAGTGAGTCCTTTTCTTCCACAACAGACAGAAGCAGCAGCTGCAGGACAACTCGCCCTTCACTCAGAATAGGCAGCGCTCCTCACACAGTCCTTCCGCTCTTCTTCTTGGCAGGGTCCTCTTGTTCCTTGAAGGAATCTAAAGTCCTGGGGTTTCAGGTGTAGAACATATACCCCATTTTGTCAGTGTTCTCTTTGTGGCAAAGGTCTCGGAACCCAGTCCAAACAAATCCTGCCCTCCCTGGTGAGCATGACCACAGACAGCATTGTTAAAAAGGAAACACAGCCTATTCAGGTGCAAGCAAAACTCCTCCCGCCACTCTAAATGAAGACAAGGTCTATTCAGCCTTGCGATGAGTCACCCAGGGAAGGCAGGACACAACTCAAATCCCCTATTGACTGTCTAGAGTAAATGCACATCCAAGCTCCTGTTACTCAAACACCAGACGTTGAATACACAAACATCCAGAGGTACACAGAATGGTAAAGTAAGAAAATGCCCCCTTTCTAAAAGTGGTATTTTCAAATACAGAATTTAAAAACCACTTTTACCAAAAGGTTCCTTAATAAATTCTGAGTTCGAAGAGTCTAATCTTAATTTTTCTATCTTGTCCCTATGGAAATCTACAAATAGAAAATGTTACAGCGTAGCCCCTATTATAAGCCTATGGGACAGATAGCCTTTCACTAGTGAAAAACGAAATACACAGTATTTCACTATCAGGACATGTCACACACACCAGTACATGTCCTACCTTTCACATACACTGCACCCTGCCCAAGTAAACCAAATATGCCAATCATAGCTAACCAATTATTGTCACAATTTATACAGTGAGCATATGCACTTTAGCACTGATCAGCAGTGGTATAGTGCCCAGAATCCTATAGCCAACAAAAACAGAGTCAGAAAAATAAGATGCAAAAGGCAAAATGTTTGGGGATAAACCTGTCAAAAGGGCCAGGTCTAACAGTCCTCAATAAAATATTCATGTGTATTCACCTTAAGTGCTTCTGATATAATTCTCTGGGACAGAACAGATGAAGTCTGTATAATGGGTAGCAATTCAAACTTTGCAGGGATTTGAGAGTAACCTGAAAAATCACAGATTCTAAACCACATGAGGCATGAATGCATTCATCCAGCCAAACCATAATAGAATTAGTATTAATGTGCTAAGTAAAAATGACACCCGTAATTGTATTATGGAGGGTGCTGATCTGCACAAAGTTCCTATAGCAGATGGGCATAGTCCTGAATATCCCCAACATCATAGAGGGTGTAGACTGCTTCTCATTGGCTAGATACCGATTTCACCTGGTTAACCACTCTGGCCTGTGTAAGAAACTAGGTCATTAATTAAGGAGGATTCAAGTCCTGCCTCAAGTATCACATCAAAATCTTGTCTGGTCCAACGTGCAAGTTCAATACCTAAACCTGGGCTGATTGCCTGGTACACATGCACAGATAATACAGGCTTAACATAGGTCAAAGTATTTAGCAGAAAACAAACAATTATAACGTCAGAACACAACACAATACAATGTTCTAAATATGCAGAAGAAAAATTACATCAAAATGACTAGAATTCCATAATGGGAGCCAGAGAGCTTAATGTTTAAAGTTTTAGGGCAAAAAGTGCCAAGCGGAAGTTACTGTTAGAAGTTCAGACCTTAATATCGACTTCCAGCCAAAACTGAAATAGCATAGTCTAATACCACAAGTGGGTAATTCCAGGCAACGTTTTTACTGTCTGAGTTAATCTTTTTCTATAGTAGTCAAAATTATCCAGCATGGTAAGATTGCAAACTCTAACATTTTTAGTCACCTCCAAGTCCAATAGTCTTTCAATGAGACACCACTGAAGACACTGGTTTTAGTGGGTAAAGTTCTGAACTGAAAATAAATGCAAACTTAATTTCCTCTCGTCAGACAGATACTTTTTGCGCCTATGCTTGGTTAAAATTGATAGAGTTAGAAACTGGGTTACTGGTTGGCTGGGGTGTGAGCTCCAGTAAAACAGCAACCACAATCCTAGTCAGGGTAAGGCACAAGCAAGCCCCAAATTAACCTGTGCTCAACTCTGGTAGCTTGGCACAGAGCAGCCAGGCTTTTCTTAGAGGCAATGTGTAAAGCCCTTGTCCACCACACATAAACATCCCAACTCAGGTTAGAAAAACAGAGGTTAATTTATAATAAAGCAAGGCCAAAAATGCAAATAAACAACCTGTAGACTGTAGTTATGATTTTTTAAAGAATAAACTGTACAATATGGCCTACAAAAGCATAAAAGAAACAAGTTTGGCTATCTGGTCCTACTGAACCTGGTCAAATTCAAAAGTTCAGGCCAACTGCGATGGAGTGCAGATCAGATGCAGTCCCAGACTAGTACCTCTGAAATGTTATCTTCTCAAGTTTTTGTTCCAAGAGCCCTGTTTGTGTTGGAGAGGGTCGTAGTGAGCAAAGAGAGCATTATGGGTGGTTGTCACTGTGGCAGGAAGAGATGTCCAGGTGTCGTGGAAGGGCAGGCTGGAGCATTGTGTTGGCAATCAATGCTTGCTCTGTGAGCGGCAAGGTTCCGGTGCATTCAGGCCCATTCACAGTCACAAACAGCCCAAAATCTTGTCACAGGACTGAGAGGCACCACTTGGGGGTCTCAACTCACTGCAGCTGGGTCCAGGAACTGGTTTGGGAGTCTTTTATGTCCCAGAGCCTGCGATCAGGAGGCCAGCAGACTAGTTATTTTAGTTACTCTGGGGTCCTGGGTTCAAGATGAAGTTGCAGGTCTAGTTCCCCGAGCAAAGTGGCACCAGGTCGCCACAGCAGGACAGCAGTTCCTTTAGAGCAACAGTCCAGCAGAGTGGCAGTCCTTGTAGCAGAACAGCATTCTTTATTCCTGGCAGAGTACCCAGAGATCCAGAAGGTTACTGAAGAGTTGGTGTCTTAGATCTTTATTTTATACATAGTTGTGCCTTTGTAATGGGGAGAAGCTACTAGAGGCATACAGTTGAAGTGCACAGATGGCCTGCCATCCTGGCCATAGTTCCAGACAAACTACAGCAAGTATGCAGCCCTTTGTGTGGAGACATGACACACCCTATGCAAGTGTAAGTGGACCTGTGCCCAGCTGCTCCTTCCTATCCTGTCAGTGATAGCCCATCCAGCCACACCTAAACACCCATTGTGTGTGTGGCTGTCTAGGAGGAATAAACAACGCCCAATGATCACTTACACCCAGGCATGTGACACAGAGACAGGCTGCAGGCACCAAATAGCTAAGGCAAAAAAATGCCAACATTCTAAAAGTGGCATTTTCAGAATTGCTATTTAAAACCAGACTTAACAATAAATTAGGATTTTAAAGTTTGAGTCCTGAGACTCCTAAAATGAACTGGTTATCTCTTCCATTTGGAAACTGTACTTATAAAATGTATTAAGGTAACTCCAATGTTATCTTATTGAGAGCTAGGCCTTGCAGTAGTGAGAAGCGAATTTGAGAGTATAAAACTTAAAAGTACATGTCCTGATTTTCAAATAACTATATTGCACACTGTCCTCTGAGCTGTCCAGGGTCTACCCTAGGAAAGGAAGGTTTGGACCTGGCAAAAGGTTTATTTTGCCAGGTCGAAATGGCAGTTTACAACTGTACCCACAGGCTCTGCAATGGCAGGTCTGATACATGTTTAAAGTGCTACTTATGTGGGTGGCACAATCAGTGAACACCCACTAGCAGCATTTAATTTGCAGAGCATGGGCTTATGTAGTGCCACTTTACATGGAAATTACAAGTAAATTAAATATGCCAATTGGGTATAAGCCAATTTTATCATGTTTTAAGGGGAGAGCACCAGCACTTTTACACTGGTTAGCAGTGGTAAAATGTGCAGGGTCATAAGTCCAGCAAAATCAAAGTCAGCAACTACAGAGATCTGAAGGCAAAACGTTAGATGATAACCACACCAAGCATGCTAAATCTAAAATATACCTTCTGACTTAGACTCTTTTTTGAAGTCTAAAAAACTCCAATGGGGCAAACTGCAAGCTGTATCTAATGAAGTCTTTTTGATATTGGACTTCTTTACTGTGTAGTCCCATTGACATTCTGGAGGTATTGGAAGTACAAACTTTCCAGACTTTCTGAAGCAGTTCCTCCTGGGCTTTTCCAAGACATCCAGGACCTCATGAATAGCACATAGAGGCCACAATTCACTTAAGCAGGTCTAGACCACGTCCAGCCTGTAACTTCAAGTAAAAGGCTTTTTGCTGCTTGTTGCGCCTCTGTGACCATAGAGCATGTCAGCCAACTAACCCTTCAAATCCACTTGTCAGTGCTGGGTACAAATGTGAACAGGTCTAGCCCTCAATGTCTCCATTCGGGTCACAGACTTAAGGTTTAGTCCTCATCTCTTAAGTTACGAGTCCAGATGTGTTCTTATGTGCCACCTCATTCATCAGCCAGTGGGTAAGGCCAATGAGGAAAAAGCCAGGGCAACACTTCCCACTTTTGCAGCACATTCTGTTTTCCTTACTTCAAACTATACCATAGTCGTCTATTCTGGGATAAATCTAATTGTAGTGGCATGTGTTCCATCCAAGGGTGTTTCAAGGGAAAAGGCAGTCCTTCCCACCTCTCCTCCCTATATCAAACTGATTTTGGGATCATATTCCCTTCTTCCCGGGCTGGTACCACAGTGTGTCTGGCAACAAAGGCTTCTCTTCCCACAGAGTTCCCTTTAGACTTCAATATGACTGGGCAGAGGTCACCCTGGTCCCTTTCAAATTAATGAATTTCCTGAACTCTCTCTAGCTTCCCTCTGTGAGCTGAGAGGCCTTGTATAAATCACACCCATGTCTTGTTGCCAAAAGGCCTAACCATTGTTTCTGCTGTGGGAGCAGTATTCACAACTCATTAAGGGGAAACACTGACAACTGATGGCAGGCTAATGATAATTAGCCTCCTAGAGCATCATCCAGATAATGTCTAACTTTAAAAAAACCTTTTTCTCAAAGATCCAACTTAATCATTGAATTGGATTTGTAAACAATATTTAGAAAAATGGGGAATGAGCTGAATATGTAACTTATTCCTAACCAAAATTTGAGAAATAAGTATTTTATTTGAACATTAGTCTACCTCATTTCATAATTCTTAACCCATAGCCCTTTACACTCAAAATAGATACAGATAAGCGCTGTGAATACGTAGCCACACTAAATTCTTGCATGCACAATTTTAAATACTATGCACCATACCATGTGGGCCTACAAAGCCTAATCAAGGGTAGCATTTAATATTTCAAATGAGAGTTGTCCTCCATCAAAAAGGGTTACTTTGCCAGCTTTGCCTACATGTTTACAAGTTACTCAGGTAGGCCTGATAACATCCACTGACAGAGGTGACAATTAACTTTTAATACCATTGTTCTATTTTCTTGCACCACATACTATGGCCTTTTTGGAAAATCAAATATTCCAGTTGTGGCTAAGCCAATTTTACCACAGGTTCTGAGCACATTCACTAGGGACTTGAAAGTAGTACCACAGTGTGCAGAGTCCAAAACCAGCAATACCATTCGGCAAGAAATGAGGGTGAGCACAACAAAATTCCCTTTTCTCACAATCTAATCTTGGCCCTCGACTGGCCTGTTCTAGTTCGTTAGGTCAATGGACACAGTCTGTGAATCGCTTTCTGTGTGGTCTATTGTCTGCCTCTCATTTGAGAGGTTTAATAGCCTTGCTCATCCGGCACACTGATGAGGATTTCCTGATTTCTAATGTCATCTGGTAATCATCGCATGACCTTCCCAATGTTTGCAACGGCTTATAAAGTGAGAATGCCTTCAATATTGCAGAGAAACTTTGCAACACCTTCTTTAATACCAAAGTGAGAAACATGCACCACAAAACATGATAGTTCCGTGTAATACAGCCCCTTCTTTTTACATGCTCAGAATGCTGCACAATCTGCAGTGTCCGTGTCTACCAAAATCAACACAGTATTTTTAGAGTTGTGTATGCACTGTAGATTCATAGCAGTGACCTGAATCCTATCAATGCTTCCTATAGTTCGTAGCGTGAACAATTTCTTGGGCAATCTTTTCAATTTTCATTATTTCAAATAATTCTATTTCCCCCCAATTTCAATAATGAATTTCTTTTTATTCAGTGCTCATTACTACAGTCTGTCATTTCATAAAATAGGTGTTACTCTTGTCCAATGTAATAGTTCTTCTTGCATTTATCGCAGAAGGAAGGACGCCTAAGTCTTATTTGCCTTATTTTCTTTATTTGATTAACCATAGAAGAAGCAACGTAGAAACTTAAATGTACCACTAATTAGGATGGGACAAAAATCTATAAAAAGAGCTCTAGCACAATTTAAAAAGTAATAAATGCCAATGATAGCAGCAAAACATACATAAGAGGTACTTATTAGACGATCCCTCAAACTCTAGCTCCAATACATTGAATGAATGAAATGGCACTGGTGAGATCCCCCAGGCCCCCTCATCACAGAGCGCATATAGGTTTGACTGAATATAATTTGCTACAGCAGAGAAAGTTAGAACAGTGGGTAGTGTCAGCAAATCAGGTTCGCACTGTCTAAAAAGAGAAGATCTCTGAATAGCTATCAGAAAGCACTTTCTAGAAGACTCACAGTTTTACAAAAAAACCAGAAAATGCCAAGAAGACAGGCTCAGAATATGATAACAAGGGTAAGCAAGGAGCTCCAAAAACGTGTAGCAGAACCTTTGCTGTGAGTTTATGACACAGTCAAAATAAGGTTATATCTCCATTGTCATGATGAGTGCATTCTTTGATTCTATTGCACATGCTAAGGAACAGAGCCGTGACAGTAGGCTTGCAGTACATAGTCATGTCTTCAGGTTTGGAAAGCAATTCCAGCATGCTACAAAGCTACTTCATGTAATCTAACAAGAGAATCTCGGAAGCCTTCTCCAGTTTAAGGCAATCACTTAAGACCAGTTAATTAAAAGTGATTTCCTGCCTAGACCACAGTATAAACCACAACAGTAAGGGACACAGACTAATCTATTCAATAATATAATCAATATCCAACTCGGCATGACACAGATAAGTCAAGGTGCTAGGTAGTACTACAAAAGCCTCCTAAGAAAGTCTAAGTCATCCCTGCTACAATTTACTTCTTTTGCCGGGACGTTGGGAAATATTTTAAGAGAGAATTTAACTCACTGAAATATATAAACAGATAAAATATTTTCTGCAAATATTCTTTTCAAGGATTGTAAGAATGCAAAATAAGCGTACATAATTTTTTCTCTTGACATTATTTCTGACCAAAGACATTTGTATCTGTTATTTCCAAACCCTATCCAAATTTCGAAATTAAAGGCTGTCTAACCAAGTACCTTTATCTGACCAGCAATCGTCCATGGTCGGCATTATTTCATGAATTTCCGATGGTGTAGCACAACCAGTTATCGCAATTCCATCATCGTCTGGAAGGGCGAAGGGGGGATTATTGACCCTAATCACTAACACTGTATCTTTTCAAGTCAGGCAGGTTGGCTCTACAAATTTCCATTTCCAGCTCTTCCAACTTGATAATAGGAAAGAAGAAACCTGGTTAATTATTAACTATTATAATAACGAAAGGGAGAAATATGAAGGCAGTGGCAGATGCCTTAGCATATGAGATAGAGAAATTTACTACAGCCTTAAATAGGTGCCGTGTAAATCTCATATGGGTGGGGGATTTTAACATCTATCTTTGCAAATTTAATGGGACTATGGTGTGCGTAGTGGAAGACCCCCCATGGTAATCCTCTTGAACGCTTCACACATAGTGAGTATGGTGAAACTTTAAATAGATTATTACATGAGTGGGATCTGGGTATAATAAATGAAGTGAAAGAAGGAGAGATAGGGAGTACATTTAGAAGGGGAAACCAAGAGTCCACCATCGACTTTGTTTTAGCATCGGCTTCGCTAAATGGGAAAGTGGTCCATAAGGGCACTCAATTTTCCTGTCACAGTGATCACCCCATCCTATTTATTCATCTATGAATCCTGTCCAAGGCAAAGGATCACCAGCAGGTAATGGATGGTGTGATCCTGACCAGGAAAAATGGCTACCAACTGAAATGGTCACAGGCCCATAAGTTAAATTTTGTCCCCAAAACTTTAGCTCAAGCTAAGAAAGAAATTGTACTATGCCTGGAAGAGAATCCACCGTCCGCATTCTTGGTAACCCTTGTTAATGCCTTAAGAATTCACCCTAGAGATCCCACTAAGATACGAGTACTACGCAATGATTACAAACAAGTGAAGGAAAAGAGAGAAGTACCTCAAGGAGCAGGCTTGGGAAGATCTTGAACAAGCAGCTATCGCAAGCAGCAGTAGGGATTTTTGGAAAATGGTGAATGCCCCTTACTTTAAAGATTCTAATGACCCCTCTCTAGATTCACAAGTAGATGAAGATGCATGGGTGGGATATTTTGACAATATTTTTGGTTCTACGACCTCTTCAATATTCCGGGCAAATCTTCTCTTTATCATAGGTTAGAAAGGGGCCTGACGGTGTCCCAATTGATCTCTTCCAGTAGAATTATGACATGTGGGTCCCTCTACTAACAAATGTTTTTAACACCATTCAGATAGAGGGTCCCCCCATCCTGGAAGCAGAGTGTAATAGTCCCAATAAACAAGAAAGGTGATAGGGGGTCCCCAAAGAATTATCACCCAATTTCCCTTCTCAATACCACTACCAAGCTTATGGGACGGCTCTTACTAGCCAGATTGGAGGACTGGGCCGAAACCCATAGCAGTTTTATGAAGGCCCAATATGGTTTCCGGAGTTCCGGAGGGGTATGGGGATGGTGAATCAATGCCTAAAACTCTCTTTATCCATATGAAAATATACTAAAGCAAAAGGTGGTAAGATCTACATGGCCTTTATGGATTTGACCACAGCCTTTTATTGTCTCCCATCAGAGGCTGTGGTCTATGATGGAGGGGATGGGCATTGACCTGTCGATAATTTGTTTTATCCGTCCGCTGTATGCCAATGCCATTTGCTGACTTCGGTATGGCAGGAATGGGGAGTGCACATGTTCCTTCAAGATCCTTCAAGATCGAAAAGGGAGTGAGGCAGGGGTGCATTCTCGCCACGTTTCTTTTCTCCATCTATATAAACTGGGTATAGAGTCCGCACTCTCTGCTTTACCTCGGGATGTGCCTAAATTCGATCATAACCCCCTTCCGATACTGGCGTACACTGACAATGCAGTATTAATGGCTAGAAGGGGGTAGCCTTTCACTCCCTAATCACAGCATATTCCACATTCATGGCCTCCTTAGACCTAAAAGTAAACAAATCCAAATCCTTTATGATCGTAGCAGGATCAGCTAGAGGAACAAAACACCCCTACTGCCATTTGGCAGCAAAGAAAATCGAGGTGGTAGACTGTTTCTCATACCTAAGAGATCTCTTTGATAAAAATCACTCCTCGTTTAACTTGGTGGCAGCAAGAGTTCAGGGTATGGAAGAGAGCCTCCAAGCTATCAAAGGTTTTGCGAAGACGCTAGGAGCTAGTGCCCTGGACACAGTTAAAAATATTTACTCCGCAAAAACCAAGGCCGCTATAACATGGGGCAGGAGTCTGGGGGATGGCTAATGTCAAACACCTCCAGCAAATGGAAGATAGCTTTTTTTTTAAATTGAGTATCTCTACCACAATCTGCCTCTCATTATATCTTGCATCTAGAATTGGGGCTGCCTTTTCTGAGTCACTGTATAAGATCTGCACCAATCTTTTTGTGGCTCTCAATCTGGCGGAGGTCCACTGTAGATCTGACGCAATGTATCATTAAGGATTGCTGTAAGCTGGATCATTATAAGAGGATTGATTGGCTAAACTATGTAGAGGCATAATTGAATGCACTAGGGCTAGGTGAATTATTTCAGGACCCTGAATCTTGTAGAAGGGTTCCGAAGAAAATGATAACAGAACTATTCATGCAGAGAGCAAACTACGCCTGAAGGGGAAAAAAATAATGTCAAGAATCTTCCATTGCCTATGATCTTGTTTCACCAAGACCAGTGGAAGGCTTTAATTATTTCTCTCATATAATAATGCACAGCATAAATTTATTCTATTGCGTTTTCGAATGAACCTGATTCCACTAATGTTAGGGTACCCTGAAAAGAGATACAAACTCTCAGATTTGCCACCTTGCCCATGTAATAATCACTCCGTTTAGTCAGACCTCCATCTAACATTTTTTGTGAGTACTACACTGATGAAAGAAAAATATTTATTCTTCCAATTTTGAGGTATCATAAATTCAAACCATGCAGGTTGGCTATGTATTTCTTAAAGCCCCTCCTGGATCTGTTTGTATGTTTTTCCCTAGCTTCATTTCTGTGGGCTTGTATTAGAAAGAGGAAAAATGGGGGACCTTGCCTAATTAGTAATAATTTAGATAGAATTGGTCTCATTTTTGTAATATGGGCCTAACCTGTTCTCAAGATATTTATATTATATTTTACTGAATTTTAAATGGATTTTAATGAAAATCAAATATTATAAACATGACAATCCTGATATATTGGTCTTTCTAATTTTTGTATATATGGTTATATAATCTGTTTTGCAATATTTAGAATGAATCTGTGCTTTTATGATCTGTTTTACCAAGATTGGAAAAAGTTGTGTGATGATGATGAAGTTCATTTCTTTAGACACTGTTAGATTTGGGGGTCTCTAGTTGGCAGAGGTAGGTACCTTTGACCAAATAGGGACCCTTGTGTCTAGTCAGGGTAAGGGGGTACACTCCTAAAATAACCCCTGCTCACCCCTTTGGTAGATTGCCACGAGCAGGCAGGCTTATCTCAGAGCCAGTGTGTAAAGCATTTGTGAACACATACAGTAATATAATGACACACTACAGATGGACACCACACAGGTTGTATATAAAAATAAGTATGATTTATATAGACTTATCACAGGACCACAAACGACAAAAAATCCACAATACTGTACTTTAAAATGGTAGAAATAGCTTAGTTCTCTTTAGATGGTAAATGCGACACTTTACGTTCAATGTACCTTTGGATGCATAACGCGATACAAACAAAAGAGTTGCATGGAAGGTGATACGTCGGTTCCTTACACGCAAGAATGGTGATGCGTCGGTTCCTTACTTTGGGGAGGTGATGCGTCGGTTCCCTACTGCTGCGTAGGGGACGGTGATGCGTCGGTTCCTTACCAGAGGGGAGGTGATGCGTTGGTTCTTCTCCGCGTGGGGGGTGATGCATCGGTTTCGTACTACGCTTCTGTGGCGATGCGACCAGCAATGCCGCAATGTGATGATGATCCGGTGCAATGAAACAAAATGGCGTCTTCTTCTTGATGCGACAACGAAGAGGTGATGCGTGCATGCCCGACAGCGACTTGGTGAATCTTCTGAGCCGTGACAGGCCCTGTGACACACTTCTCCGATGATGCGATGGCATCTGCTGCGACGGCGATACTCTTCTTCGGTGATGCGAGGCTCTTTGGTGAGGTGATGCGGCAGCGGCGGCATCCTTTCTCAGTGATGCAACGACAGCGGCTGTGGTGGCGACATGCTTCTTCTTCGTGATCGTGCTTCCAGCTCCCAGCGACACACAGTCTTTCAGAAGGCCCAGCACCGCAGCCGGCACTTCAAATTCCCAGCAAGGGGAATTCAGGGGAGCTGGTTGGTGAAGTCTGTTGTCCCTGCGACTTCAGCAGGAGGCAAGCTCAATCTTCAAACACAAAGTTCCTTTCTCCTTTCTTTGGCAGTAAGGCAACCACTGCAGGCCAATCCCCCAAACAGCACTCAGCTTAGGGATAGTCTCCTCCTTCAGTTACTCTCTGGTTCCTCTCCTCAGCAAAGGTTCTTCTTGTTTACCAAAAGTGATCTAAAGTTCTGGGGTCTGGGTCCCCCTTTTTATACACCAAAATCCTTTGTCTCTGAAGGCAGAGAGTGTCTGTACCTAGTCCAAACTAGTTCTGGTCAGTCTTGGAGCACTTTGTTTACAGGACTCCTTCTTTCCTTTGACAGTGCAGGCCAGGGACATCAGATGCACCACAGGAGGTGGAGTCTGCATTGTGCAGGGAAGGCACAGCCCTCTTCAGACCCAGGTGCAACTCCTCCCACCACTCTCCATGTAGATCTCTCTATTCAGTCTTGTGCTGACTCACCCTGTCTCCTGGAATCCCCCAGCCCCTGTCACTCAAACTCCAGACATGGAATACACAACCTAGCAGAGGCAGGCATTAACAGTTAGGCAAGAAAATACCTACTTTCTAAAAGTGGTATTTTCAAACACAGAATGTTAAAACCAACTTCACTAAAATATGTCTTTTATCATTCTGAGTTCAGGCATTCTAAACTCGAATTTCTACCATGTCCCCTGGGTCAGTTAGGATTATAAGATGTTATAATCAAATTGCCCATTCTGGCCGATGGGGAACAGGTAGCCTTGCAATAGTGAAACACGAAAATGGCTGTAATTCACTATCAGGACATGCCACACACATCAGGGCATGTCGTACCTTATGCTTACAATGCACCCTGTCCTTAGGCCTACCATAGGGGTTTCTGATAGGAAGAAAAGGGAAGGTTTAGGGGCTGGCAAGTGGGTGCACTTGCCAGTCAACATGGCAGTACCAGACTGCACACAGGCTCTGCAGTGGCAGGCCCGAGACAAACTTTACAGGCTGCGTCTGTGGGTGGCACAACCAGTGCTGCAATCCCACCAGCAGCATTTGATTTACAAGCCCTGGGCACACGCAGTGCACTGTACTAGGGTTTGACAAGTAAACCAAACCAGCCAATCATGGAGTCACTAATCCACACATCAATTTACCATAGGGAGCACTTGCACAGTGGCACTGAATAGCAGTGGCACAGTGCCCAAAGCATCTACAACCAGCAAAAACATATGAGGCAACAGCAAAAAATGGAAGGGAGACTCACACCAATGGTGCCAGGTCTAACAGACACCAAACTCAAATTCCTACCTGCTCCTAATTGAAAGTTATCACTTATTAGATGTAATACGTTAACCAATGTTATTCTATGGAAGAGGCAATCCTTGAATTAGCACAAAACTAATTTGGGAGTTTTTCACTACAAGAAGATGTGAAACTTAAAAGTACATGTCCAGCTTTTTAAATACACTGCACCCTGCCCTCTGGGCTGTTCAGAGCCTACCCTTCTGGTGATTTATATATATTAAAAAGGAAGTTTTGGACCTGGCAAAAGGCTTACATTGGCAGTTTAAAATACACAAACAGGCTGCAATGGCAGGACTTAGATATGTTTTCAAGGCTACGTAGGTGGGTAGCAAACTTTGTGCTGCGGCCTACTAGTAGCATTTATTTACAGGCCCAGGATACTCATAGAACCATATTACTCAAAACTAACAATTGCATTTAATGTAACAAATGGGTGTATGCCATTTGTTATGGAATGGTAATATCTAAAGACAGTGTTTCGGCAGAGGCTATATCTCCAAGGTTTATCAAAAATTATTATTTACATCACACAAGTAACTCTGGAGATCAGGATAGCCATTTAAGCTCTGCCAAGTGGATTGTTCTAACTAAAGCAGTCAATGCTTACTGTGGTCGGAGAAAAGTAGCATAATTCATGGAGTTGATGTGTGCTTTATAGGTTGTGGTTCACAAGTTTTCTATTCCTTCTCAGTGTTATTTTCTCAGACTAATTTTTACCATACAGGGCATGCCTGATTTTTAATTGAGAAAGGTCCACTGGTGTGAGCTCTGAAGAGCCATTTCCTAAATATTTATGTACATGTGGAGACTTTTTAACAATTCAGAAAAAGACATTTGATTGGGTGAATATTACATTTCAGGAAGTTTATTCTTGTAGGATAACTAAAGTTCTTTTTTAGGGGCTTTATAGCATGCAGTTGGAATTTTAAATGAACGCTTTGTGTATGTATTCAATACTAAATGTTTTAATTCACATGAAATCATGTTCGATCTGTTTTTTGTTGTTGTTTTTTTAAGAAGTTTTGATTGTAAATCCAGGTAAAAAACAGGATTTTTGCTGCGTGTGGCCCGGAAAGATTTTTATTTAAATATTAGCAGCGTTTTCCTACATGCATGCTAGCTCCAGGTCAGTTTATTTCGCACTATTCTCCTGAATCAAATTTGACAAGAACACACGGAAAATGCTGCAGAAATGTCTGTTTTCAAGGACTAGAATGGTTGGTTTGTCGTTGCCCCTCAGCGATAATTTGCACCATGCCAACGCTAAGCCACCCATGGCTAGGTTATTCCAGTAACGCCTGTGTTTCTAACCTTGAAGATGTCGAAGCAATTCCATATATTTGTGCTGAAATTGTGCTCCTTAAGTTCCATAGCAACAGCTGAAAATGATAATTACTCGTTCATTCCGAGCTGGACTAGCATGTGCTTGCAATTTATGCTCACTGTGGGACAGCTGAGCAGACCTGCCATGGTCAGAAGAGTTTTAATAGGGAGCGCACGATCTGTTCAGAAATGTACTCTCAGAAGTACCATTGTGAAATCGGCATTCATTTGCAGTATTTCATTCCTAAGGTATTTTGAAGGTGGTGGAAGGAGATGGGTACACTTTAGCCATATCAAGGTCCAACATTGTGTCCAGCAAGGATGGAGGAGGGGTTCGATCCTTTTAGGGGGGCCCCTATAGAGCCAAATGCCAGTGAATATCTCCAGTGGCGACTCCTTGAGGGAGTGTTGCGGGGCGGTGGGACGGGGTGGGGGAGGGGTAGGATGGGGGGTAGTAAACTCCGGAATGCGGCCAAACTGAGTTGTGTATATATAAATAAATAAATAAAACAAATTATTGCGCGTTGCCACACCGATTTGATTTGGCGTTGCAGGGCTCGCAATGTAATTTATTTATTGATATGCACAACTCCGTTAGGCCGCATTCCGGTGTTTACTACCCCCCACCCTGTCCCTTCCCCACCCCGCCCACCGCCCTGCAGCACTCCCTCAAGGAGCCGCCACTGAATATCTCTAATAGACAGGTGGTTGGGGGTGGGGGCGGACCCTCATCACATCAGAAGGGGGCCCTCGTCATTTGAGTTACACCAGCAGTTTCCAGCATCAATGAAAAGTTCAGGCACATTTACGCCCATTTACAGGCACATACAATGCTTCTTCAATTAGAAACTTGTCAGTGACTTCTGAAATCTTTGCTCAACATGTTATATACATGCGACTACATTTTGATATAATGTCCAGTGAGTTTTTTTCCCCCTCATAACTTGATACCTCAAAACATAGAGATATTTCCTCCACTTGATGGCTACATTTCTATTACACTTTACGGTGTTGGACAAGCAGCACCACGCTTGGATACAAGTGAGCAGAACACGAGAATAGACAACACGTAAATAAATGGAGTAAAATCATGTTCCTGACACGTTGAAGGCGAATGTGCCTGGCAGATGCCGGCGCACACCCCATCAAAAAGCTGGCAAGCAATCAGAGTCAACATTGATGAATATTTCATTGACCTTATGTGAATATGTTTGTCTCCTCTTTAATTGGAAGATTAAATCCTCCATGGTCCAGCTTCAGGTTCACAATAGTATTCTAATCCTAGATTGCATTAAGGTGATTTAACAGGAGATATCTCTTTGAATGACCGCCTGGATACTACAACTCTAGAGAGGATGAGAGAAAGATTAAGGAAGAGAATGAACTTCCAGGACGTCAATGACTTATCAAGAAGGTATGCTAAGAGCTCTAAAGCAGCGGTGATTGACCGGTTAATGAACATTAGCCATAGTTAATGTATGAATGTTATGCAGAACGTTCATTACATTAATACATAGTCCTTGATCGATCTGAGTACTGGCAGGTTGCTATCCTGGTACTCTACAAGTCATGCATGTAATATAACAACATGCAAAGAAAACCAGGCCATTCAAACAAAGATGGCAAAAACGTATTACGTTAGGGAAGCAACAACAACACCACAGTTTGGACTTTAATAGCAGATGTGGATACAGAGATACTGAGAGAAAAATGGATTGGAAGAACACCAATTACACCATGGTGGGCAGAGACAGGACTTGTGATCATTTAAAAAATGTGCACAATTATTCACTCTCTGTTAATGTGTTGACACATTAAAAAGAGATGGGCTGAATAAAAAAATATTAGCAAAAGTGCATTATTAGCAAGTTGAATATTGGTGAAGATGTAACCTACATTGGAATCAAATCTATGTGATAATGTATAGTGACTCTTGGGTGCAAGGAACTCTCATGGTCTTAATATTTCCCAAATTATTTCTGTCTCCTATAGAGGTGTAGCATATGTGATGAAATGATAGCAATAACCAAACCACAGTGATCTATGGGGTACTGCCAAACATTAACTTAAGAAAACTGGTTTAGTGAAATAATTTTAGTAAATCTGTTTTCTTTTAGAAATTAATGCAATTTTCCATTCTGTGTCGTGTTCCTGAGAAGAAATGCAGTTACTGCAGTCACTATAATTTCATCTCAAGTAACATTTCCAACCAGGACTCCATTCATGACAGTACTGCTCATTTCTGTAGGCTGTTCCAACACCCCTTCAACATATTTAACCTCAGAGTCTTACTGTAGCAATCAAGGTTAAGAATGTCCATAATGGATACTCAAAAGATCCGTTGTCACTGCTGCAACCTATTAGCAGGGTTTAGGCGGACTGTAAAGTGAGAAGTGATACTATCCTCACTTTTCCTTTTACAACCTTGTTCCTTGTTGCAAATGGTTTCTGACAATTTTGCTTTGTAATCACCCAGTTTTGGACATTTTACTGTGGGTGAGTCTCACTGTCTGTGTCCCACCCACAATAATCACATGGTGAATGTTTGACAAAGTGTTAGACCTGGCACCATTGGTGTGGGTCTCCCCTGCATTTTTGCATTTGCCTCCTGTATTTTTTTATGTGTGTTAGACTCCGTTTTGCTGGTCTTGATGCTTTAGGCACTTTGCCACTGCTGTTCAGTGCCAAAGTGCAAGTGCTCCCTTTGTAAATTGTTCTTATGGATTAGTAATTCCACGATTGGCATATTTGATTTACTTGTCAGACCCTAGTATTGTGCACTGTATGTGCCCAGGGCCTGTAAACCAAATGCTGCTAGTGGGCTGCAGCACTGATTGTGCCACCCACAGAATCAGCCTGTAAAATGTAACTCTGGCCTGCAATTGCAGAGCCTGTGTGCAGTTTGGACTGCCATGTCGACTTGGCAAGTGCACACACTTGCCAGTCCCTAATCCTTCCCTTTTCTACAAATTAGTCACTCCTAAGGTAGACCCAATGTACCCCTGTGGGCAGGGTGCATTCTAAGCGAAAAGTAGGACATGCCCTGATGTGTGTGGCATGTCCTGATAGTGAAATACTGCCAATTTCGTTTTTCTCTATTGCAAGGCTACCTGTTCCCATAGGACAGAATGGGGAGTTTGTTTATAACATCTTATAAACAAGGTGGAAAAATAAAGTTTAGTATGCCTGAACTCAGAATGTTAAAGTGCATTTTTTAGTGTGGGTGATTTTTACATTCTGTGTTTGAAAATACCACTTTTAGAAAGTAGATGCTTTCTTGCCTAACGATCCAGTGTGCCTCTGCTGGGTTTGTGTATTGCATGTCTGGCTTCTGGGTGGCAGGGGCTGGAGAAGGGCAGCGGTGCCAGAAGTCTGATGAGTCAGGGCCGGGCTACATAGGCCTGGTCTGCATTTGGAGTGGTGGGAGGAGTAGCACCTGCACCTGAATAGGGCTGTGCCTGCCTTCCACAATGATGGCTCCATCCCCTGTGGGGTGTTTGGAGCCAGGGCTCACACTGACAATGGAGCTTGTTGTGCACTTGCAAAGTGACCCACAGAACCGGTTTTGGCTGGCTACAGACACTCTCTTCCTTCAGAGACGAAAGGATTTTGGGGTATAAAAAGAGAGGCCCAGATCACTTCTGGGAATCAAGAGAAACCTTTGCCAAGAAAAAGAGCCGGAAAAGCTGCGGAGGATTACTGCCCCTGTGCTGTTTGCTGTCTGGGGTTGGCCTGCAGTGGCTACTTGCTGCCAAGGAAAGGAGAAAAGGACTTTGGTGTTTGCTGTGTCCCCTGCTTGAGGAAGATCTCCGAGGGCTAGAAACTTAGCTTGCCTCCTGTTCTGGAGTCTCAGGGACACAGAGACTTCACCACCAGCTCCCCTAAACTTCCTTGCTCGGAGTTCTGACCTGCAAAGATGTGCCTGATGTTGTTTTGGACCTCTAGAGTCTGTTTTCGATGGCAGCTGGAAGAATCCACGCATCGTCCTGCATCGCCGCATCACATCGAGGCACCAATTTTGTCGCATCATTGGGGGCACAGTAAGAAACCGATGCATCACCTCCCCATGCTGTAAGAAACCAACGCATCACCTCCTCTCCAGTAAGGAACTGATGCAACACCTTCCCTGTGCAGCAGTAAGGAACCGACGCATCACCTCCCCCGGAGCAAGGAACCGATGTATCACCTTCCCTGAGTGTAAGGAACCAACGCATCACCTTCCCTGCGGCCTGTTTTATTTGTTTGCGTGACGCATCCCAGGTATTTTGTGTGGAAAGTGTTGCATCTGCAATTTGCTTTGAACTGAACTATCTCTACCATCTGAAAGTCATATTTTTATTACTGTATTGTGGATTTTTGTTGTTTTGGTCTTGTTTTGGTTTAGTTAAAGATTACTTATTTTTCTAAACTGGTGTTGTGTCAATTTGTAGTGTTTTCACTGTATTACTGTATGAGTTCACAAATGCTTTACACACTGCCTTTGAGATAAGCCTGTCTACGCGTGCCAAGTTACCAAGGGGGTGAGCAGGGGTTATTATAGAAGTGTATCCCCCTTACCCTGACTAGAAGCAAGGGTCCCTATTTGGACAATGGTACCTACTTCTGCCAACTAGAGACCCCTATTTCTAACACAAAGCCAGTAGACTTACCTTATGTGTGCTGTGATGACCCTCTGACAAAGCCAATAGGCCTGTTTTCTTTTAAGTGATACCCACCCTATATTGTGACATGCTGTCTGGTATCGGAGTGGAGTAATGTAATTCTGAAAGACACAACCATTTAGTGATCAAATGTAATCGCAGAATGTCATCTATTGTTTTTTCTATCTACCTTGAAATTATACTTGCAAATTAATGTGTACTATTTAGTAGAGTGTGTGTAATAAATGTACTTTTCCTTTTCTGCATAAAAAGTACTGACTGGTCAATCATTTATTAAGTGTTATTGTTGTATGCCAGCGAATGGTGATTGCTAACCCTCACCATCTCCCTTGAGAAGGTCTTGGACTTCTCTTCTTCACTATCCTGAGAGTACAGTGCTACAATGACGTGCTTGGTTCCTAGTAAGGGTAAATTGTGGACCTATCACTTGTACAGGCATCACATTCTGCACAATTAATACCTAAATTCTTGCACACTTCAGTTTTCCTAATGCTCTGCTGGTTTTCAAGTCACTGCTTTCCTACTTTACCTGCGTAATCCTACATTTCTTGGAACCTGCGTCTTCTTTTTTGGGCTTCTTGGTGGTGGTGTGCCTATTGCTTTTGCCATTACTTGCTTCATGTTTCCTCTACTTTGCTGATCTTCAGTTTCACCATCAGTTCACCAGCAGAAAACTAGTCTGTTTGACCTGCTGCTTTGCTATCTGATCTCGGTTATTGACACAGCACAGGTGTCTGTTTTCATCCAGAATAAAGAGTCTGGCTCATGTCACATCACTGTATTTGTCTTTTCTGACATGCTGTCCAATCAAACAAGATGAATGCATTTCATTGTGAAACTTCTTTGATCAAGTTTGTAATTGTGATTGCAGAGACACACTCCCGCTGTTTCATATGTGTACTATTTTTCCCAATACTTGCCCCCATATCTTTCTCCCTCCTCTTCTTTTCACGGTTTTTGTCTTGAATGTCTGATCAGTAAAGCTCCCTCTAAAATCACTGTCCTTCTCAATGTAGCACAGATTTTTCCTGAATGCCAGTTTTGTGCCACACCCTCCTCTTTCTTTGTTTTTACTTTCCCTCTTCAGTCTTCCATTTTTCTCTTCCACACCTCTTACTATTTCTAGCCATGGGAAAGGTATCTTTGTTTTCAAGACTTGTCCTCTAACTTTCCCTCTTCATAGAATACCTACCCAAACCATAGTTTTTTTAACCATGATTCCTTGCATTCAATACTTGGTCCACAATCCTTACTTTCTGGGTGCCAGTCACTTCTGAGTCAATCAAAAATTATTTTAAAATATTTTTGTTCCCATGTTTTCTGAATTTATTAGCATTTAGGTTTAAACTGGGGTCAGGAATTAATGCATTGTTTACACAACTTATCAGGTTGTTAACAAAACAAAATTTCACTATATAATTATTTCTCTAATTTAGAAAAATTGCAGGAAGGGTTAATCAGGCTGATATTTTCCTATTAGGGTTTTCTTCTGAAAGACAGGTATCTGTTCAACACAGAATTAAGTGTGAAAAACAATGATTAGTATAGAATTGAGAAAGGGGATGAAATGGCAGTCCCGTCATGCTTTACTGCTTGAGCTCTGGAATCATTGACATTGGCAGAGGATCATTCTCTTCCCTTCACATCAGTCTTAATACTATTTCTTGTCTTAAACTTGTCAGGAAAAACAAGCGGCCCGGTATCTTGGGGATAACGTGGACATCGGAGTGTCATTATTATCACTCTCTGAACCTCCCCTACTCAGCCGCGGTCGGTAGTAGGAGTAACTACAGGGCGGTGACGTGGGGAGGGGCAGGGTGGGGGGTAGTAAACTATGGATTACGGAGGTTTACAGGTAAGTTAACGTATAAATTATTAAAACGAATTTCGTTGCGTGCACTGCATCGAATTTGGGGATGCAGTGCACGCAACTAAATTCGTTTTATTCATTTATATGTTAATTTACCTGTAAACCTCCGTAATCCATAGTTTACTAATCCCCACCCTGCCCCTCCCCCTCGCCACGTCACCGCCCTGCAGTTACTCCTACTACCGACCGCGGCTGCCCATACTGAGTTGCATATAATGTCCTGGTAATTCTGCATCCTGGTATTATTGAACCTTGCTATGTAATAGCGTGATATATGATCATTCCACTATTACGGTGAAACCTGTTTTGGAAGACATACTTTATTGCAAATGGCTGTCATATTTATCGAAATTATTGAAAAATAATATCTTTAGATTCATTCTATTCATTGTATCTCTCTAGGCTCAGCCTAACTGACTAGTCTCAGCATCGGGGTATAACTATGATTTAACTTTTTAGCTGAAGCACTATTTTGTTTTGCTAAAATATTAGACCGAAGTTTTAGTTTTACAGTGAGTGCTTTACTCTTGAGAAGACCCGCATTCAACGTTTTTTTTCTTCATAACCTGAAGTACTTAGCGATCCACCAAGAACACACGGCCTCTCAGCGCTGTTCATCTCATAATACCAAGAGTCACTATGATGTCTCTTGGTGATAATACCCAGAGTCTTTTAAAGCCCTGGTTCTGATAAAATGAGAATTCATTGACAGACTCATCTTGCAGTTGTGCCCTGCTTCCCTTTGTCAGCAGAGAGAGGCAAGTGCAGCATTTATGAGTTGTGTACTTGTGCAGCGCACTACCAACCATAAGGGTATGCTGACTTTATCCGCGGCCCCTACAGGTAAGAGCGGTAGGGCGGTAGGGCCAGGTGGGGGGTTTTCGACACACGACCTCAAGGGAAAATTAAATAAACAATTCATTTTCCCTCGTGGTCGTCCATTGAAATCCCCCTCACTCTGCTCCACCGCTCTTACCTGCATGGGCCGCGGCTGCCGGGCACGGTGCTATAGTATGGCGTGCCTACTAATGCATCAAGAAGCAGATTAAGCTTGGGCACCATTCTAAAAGCATTTTTCTCCAGTGAATGTTTTCTGGATGTGAAGTCATACAATAACCTTCTGCATACTCTTCTCACTCGTGTGCAGACTAAGGCCTCCTGGCTTTCCAGTTAACTTACACTAGTGGCCATTCCTCTTATTGCCTTGGAGTATAGACCAGCGGTTGAGTTTCTTGAATTATAATAAATCCAAACCACACAAAAAACGCCTATTACCAACACCATTTTAATGTTAATTTAGGAATTTCAACTGGAAAAAGACCCTATTTTGCTTAAAGGTCTTCTACTTTGTACAGTTTGTATTGCTGGTGGTTATCATCAGAGGCAGAAAAATATAGGGGCAGATTTATGTGGGACTTGCGCCCCTTTTACGCCGCCGTTGCGTCACTTTTGTGACGCTGCGGCAGCGTAAACCCTGCGTCACGTTGCGCCCGATTTACATCGTGACGCATCTATGGAGATGCGTCACGGTGTAAAGCCCTGCGCCACGTGAAACCTGCGTCAGGTTTCATGTGGGCTCTGCGACATGGGGGGGGGGCGTTCCGTCGCAGGAACGCCCCTGAAAAGTGACTCACTGAAATCTATAAGATTTCACTGAGTCACTTTCCCAACGCTGATGCGTCAAAACCCTGCGCCTGCTTGTAGCAGGCGTAAGGCTTGACGCACCATGTTAGGGATAGGGTAGGTTGGAACAGTGCTGGAGTTGCGTCGCGCTTGCGACACAACTTCAGCACTGCGTCAACCTTACGCCGGCAGATACGTCACGCATCTGCTTGTCCTTGCGCCACGATGCACCGCATTGTAAATGCGGCACATCTGCGGTGGCGCAAGGGCAAACTTGCGTGATGCATCTTCCCTGGCGCATCCATGCTGATTTGCAGGGATGCGCCAGGGAACATAAATCTGCCCCATAGAATGTTACTAGTAGTGTCGCTGATGGCTAAAGGGGTTTGGTAAATTCAGCCAAATTATTCCTTTTCAATTTAGTTTTCTGTGCCTTGTGCCACTCTCTACCTTTCCCTGTTAAAAGTTTTGCTTCTGTATGCTTCTTTCTATCTTTATTTCTGTTTTTCTATTTCATACACTCTCTTTCATACAACTCTTTCATTCTCTCTAATGACTCATATTATTTCTCTACCACAAATCGATAAACCAAAACCAGTCAAATAGATACTGTTTTTCAAATTCATAAACACGATATTCATGTCAGGTTCCACTACATAAAAACGCGGGGGCAAATTCTAATTTCATATTTTTGAGAAGTAAGCTTAAGAGCACATGTGTTTAACTCACCTGCAGGAAAAGTATAACATTTCACCCATTTTTACTCCAAATATATCTGCCGTTTTTTGCCACTGACTCGAGCCCGTACTCCTACCCACTACTCTTGCAGCAGCAGCGTTAGCCCATGTGTAGCAGCGTCAAAAGACACTCTGGGAGCTGGAAGCTGCGCCAGGGGCATGCAGCCAGAGCATGATTCCCAGTGCCTTCCAATACCGCGCTGCATTCACAGCAATGACACTGACCTTGTCCCAAAACACTCAAGACATTTCAATCTCTCTGTTCACTGAGTCGACACGCTGCGCATTGTGTTTAATGATGCACAGCATTTAATGCACTGGAGGGAAGGCTGCTTGCCGACCGCTTGAGAGCCACCGAGCCCAACAAACTCACTTTGTTTTTTTCAATATTTACATTTCATATCATTTGAAGTGAGTGCTGTGTACAGCTTTATTAAACAAGGTAGGTAAAATAATTGCACATTTTCATAAAAGAGCGATGAGTGAGTCGATAGAAACTTGCCTCCACGCCCCTCGCGTTATGATTTCCTAAAGTGACAGCTGAGACATTAGTCATCTTTCAAATCCTTAAATCTGACAGCGGAGGCACATCTGAGAAGGGGACAGGCTTCTGTCCTGGGCCTTTGATGGCTTCAGATTACTGTTCAGAGGCTCGGAGGATGCTTCATGCTAAGACTCTTATTTCCATAGAGAATGCCACGGTATCAACATTAGGCGATGCTGTTTAAAGATAGGCTTGTCACTTTAATTGATCTTGAGTCACTGCTTCCACTGTCAGAGCTGTCTGTCTACTTACCCATAATCCTCATCACTTTGATTGACTCTATGAATCAGGGGCCTGGCCTGACTTCGCCTTCCCTCAGTCCCGCTGGGAAATTGGATGGGACACATTCAGTGGCGCTAATCTTCATAGGAGATCGAAGCCTCGGGACAAGGGGTTTGGTTTCCTGAGACCTAAACTGTGCAAGTCTACCAGGATGCTGGTTCTGCACCATATGTTCTATAGTGAAGAATATGTTGTGTTGATTTATCCAATTATTCGCCTTTCACCCGACTGTTGGTGTTGCAGATGCCCTCAGACGACTCCAATCTACTGTCTCTGAGCGTTACCTTTTAACCTCTGAGGACGCTTTGGATTAATGGTGCCTTATGCATGTGTTGTTTTACTCTGTCTCCATACACACCCTGTGTGCTTGTACTCTGAGGGGCTCATTTATGAGCCCCTGCGTCACTTTTGCGCCACCGGTGCGTCACTTTTTGTGACGCACCTGTGGCGTAAAACATGCGCCAGGATGCGCCATATTTACAAAGTGACGCATCTACCTAGATGCGTCACTTTGTAAACCCCTGCGCTACATTATACCTGCGTCAGATATAATGTATGCAGGGTGGGCGTTCCCACGTAAGTATGCATCGTAGAAGTGACGCAGTGAAATCTACGAGATTTCACTGCGCCACTTCTAGGGTGCAAGTGCGTCAATATCTTGCGCATGCCTCACAGCAGGCGTAAGACTGACGCAGGCCCTTTCACATGGGGCTTGCCCCATGTGAAAGGACACATTGCTGGAGTTGCGTCACTTTTGTGACACACTCCAGCAATGCGTCACTTTTGCGCCTACAAATACGTCAGAAATGCTGACGTATCTGTGACTCCTTGCGACATGATGCGTCATACTGTAAATATGACGCATCATTGGAGTCGCAGGGAGGGCGCAGTGAAAAGTGACGCATCACTGTTTTCACGCAGTGATGCGTCACTTTTCATAAATGAGGCCCTGAGTATTTGTCATCCAGTTCTCTTCAGTAGCGGTCCGTGGAGGGAGTTCCGTGGGGCGGTGAGGCAGGGCGGGGGAGGGGCAGGGTGGGGAAATGTAAACGCCGGAATATGGATGAACGGAGGTAAGTACACATTTAAATAAATAAAACTAATTTCGTTTTATTTATTTTAATGTGTACTTACCTCCGTTCATCCATATTCCGGTGTTTACATTTCCCCACCCTGCCCCTCCCCCGCCCCGTCTCACTGCCCCACAGAACACCCTCCACGGACCGCTACTTCTCTTTTGATCACAAGCCCCACTTGCGCCTCACTTAAATCACTGCTTGATTTTTTTGTTGCAGTTATATTATGCTTCTGGTAGTCCAGGCTACATTCTAGGTTTTACTTCATTTGTATATACCTCGACGTGCAAAATGCTATCTGCTGTCTTATGTATACTAGTTAAAGCACAACCACTTGATTGTTGTCCATTTGTACTGCCATCCTCTGCAATACCTCGATTACCGCACCCAGCCAACCGCTCACTACTATCCACCCTCTACAAAACTGAACCAAAACGCTATGTGGTCACCAGCAAACGCTGCATTGTTAGAAAGATTTACGTTGTTAAGTCTGCAGTCAACATGGCCGACTTCTGGCTGATGTTTTCACACCCACCTATACACAGTGCTTTGCAACCCTGCTGTGCGAAGTCTGTGCCGTATAAAATACACAAATAAACTGGGAAAAGTCCCTAGTATGAATCTGAAATTGCTGAACAAAGGCACGTTACTGTATATATATTGACAAAGGCTGTTATCATCTTCACTGAGACAAAATGTCTGGCATCTTTCATCCTTCAACTGGCATCGAATTCCTTTGTAGTTCGCTCAGGATGTAGTTCAAACACAGCCATCTCAAAGGACTACAGCCCAGCCAGGACCGCTGCAAGGTCAAGAAAGCAATAACGTGGCAATACGTTCATTTACTGTGACTCCCCACCCCCACCCCCACATTCCTGGAGCAGAGTGCCTAGAGCACTTGAATCTGTGCAAAAAAATACCGCATAGCGTATTAACGCACATTTATATCAATTTAAATGAAAGTATGCTGAATATATGCAAATATTGTATAATTCTATTGAAGGACTAGCCCTGAGTGCATTTTTTTAATAACATGATATTAATTGTAATGTGCCTTATTTTGCGATATATCCAATCTCCTGGCATATTTGAGAATTTGTATGTGGGCTGTTCACTCATGTTATTCAAAATGTATGGAGTAATTAGATTATTTTTGTTCAATTTTTTTGATACTGGTTCCATGTAACAAATTCATGAATAAATGTGGGGTTACGAAACCGTGAGACTGAATGTGGCTGGAAATGTGAGAGTAAAATATTTCTGTCCATAATATAGCCAATGGGACAAACCAATAAACCGCTCGAATAATAAAACGTTTTGACGGATAAGATGTAATGTACAGTGCTAAATGATATGGAAATGTTTGCCCTCGATAAAGCCCGCAGAGCTTTTCCCTAGAAATGTTTGGGGTGGCAGGGGCATCAACAAACATGTTTTGGGGCCAACACGGGGCATGAAGTGGGTAGAAATCACGGTATGGTTTCTGCTTATCTGCGGCTGTAGGCAAAGTGATAAACTGTACAAAATGCGTGCATGTATGAAAACAGGGAGCCATTACATGGGTTCTATATGGATACTTTCTTCTGCAGGTGCTTCGATAAATCTCAGTGCCACTTGGCATGAGCCTCTGAAGCTTTTCTCACTATCAGTGTGGCGGTGAGGGGTACAAGGCATAGGCTATGCCCTTTGTTCAATGTTTGGTGGAATGGAATGCACGATGGGTGCAATAGGCAGAAATAGAAGGCATAGGGCACAGGCGAGGCCATGTATTATGCCAGCATGGTCTGTGGGCAGTGGCTTTTGGCACAAATAAGCTCAGCAGGTGCCCTCCTAGATATAGTTCTATCTAACACAGCTACCACCTACATGCGGAGTGCCTGCACTATTATCGATGCTTACAATGTGATAATTATTCATACTTTCTCAGTCAACAATGCCAGCTTCATGCACTGACACAAAGATAAGGCTGATCTATTGTAACAGCGGCTACACTATGAGAACAAAGGCGCATCATTAGCAGCATCCGGTGCAGGCAAGCGTGGTGGGGTGGGGCAAGGCAGGGCAGGGTGGGGTGGGGCTATCGACAGACTAAAGAATAGGGAAAATTAAATAAATAAATAAATAAATCATATTCCGTCGTCTGTTGACATACCCCCACCCCGCCCCACCACACTTACCTCCCCTGGCCGCTGCTGGCATCATTTAATACAGAGTACATGTGGTTAAATCCTACGGAGTGGCCCCCAGTCTACTGCAGAGGTTTGAATTTGAGAGGTCTAAAGGTCTGAATTTGAGAGGTCTAAAATGAAAAAGGATGGAACACTACGGAAATGGAATTAGCTACAATCGCTTTTAATGTCCATCTCAGATGATGCCTGTGCCTCTTGGCTCTCAACAATACTTTTGTGATTTCTTTCCTTCTTGCACCTTTTTAAGTGTGTTGAAGCCCACCTCACACTTTTCTCAAATCATTTTAACTGTGCCTCAACTCCAGTTAATCGCTCTTTTCAGGAGGCCCTTGTAGTGACTCATAATTTGTCCCACATGCACCTCAAGGTGATGCCCCTATTAACCCAAATGGATGAGTGCATTCCTTATGTAATGAGGCAAAATAAATTGGAGAGGAGAACAATGAACAGGATTTACCCTACAATGAGCTAGAATCCCATTTCAAAATGTGTAGGTTAACTCCTCTCGGCATTACGAGCGGACAGATACATGCAAAAAAAAAATTGTGTTTTGTTCGGCACACATCTCTATTTGGCACAAGTAAGCAATGGGCCGCAAGAGGAAATAAAGTGATGGGTAGTGACAGAGAAGCTGGTTGAGGTGCCTGTTTTTTAGGTCTCGCCTAGCATTGGAGCGCGCATGTGCCTCTCGCCTTGCGAGGCTTCTTGTAATCAAGCCAATTTCAGAAGTGGAGTCTAGGCTACGCCCCTTCTTTCCATTGGCTGGCGTCATCGTCTATTGTAAACGATTGTTTCCTATTGAGAATGAGGCTTGTTAGTCCCTCCTTGTTACCGCCCTGTCTTCTTTTGGGATGGCCTATCAGGACTGAATCTTTTACATGCGGCGTTATCAGTAAGCACTATGTTTTTTGAAGAAGAGAGATAGTCAGTGGGAAGCACTTATAGTACTATATATCTCAAACGGTGGTGAAGCCAAGCACAAGAGGCCTTACAGATGCGCCATATCCGTGTCCTTGGCTCAGGTCATCTCCCCCTCATGCCTTGAGTGGCTCAGAGAAGAGGAAAGGCTCACACTCACTTCCTACCCACTCCAGACAGAGTCTGGGATTGATTGAGTGACCCACAAGGAGACCTAGAATCTGCTACCACCACTCACATTAAGGTGCTTTCATTCTTCGTATTTCAAACTGCCCGGGAGATGCGGTCTCTGACCCCAGTCTGATCGAGGCTCACCTTTGACATATGGTGTGATCCTGAGCACATCTTCCATAGGAGTCACTCGAGCCTTTTGCTATCCACTTCCACCAGAACCATGACATTCATACTCAGCTCTGACCTTCACGTGGGACAGGAGACATCCCTGGGGTCCCAGCTACTTCTTGACGCTCAGTGTGATGTTCAGCAGGTACCTCAAATGAGGCAGTGCAGCCTCTCACCAGCGACTCACTCTGAGGTCATTAAATTAGTTCTCTCTACTCTCACTGCCCAGAGGAGGAGGGGAGGGAAGGGGATGGGAGCACACCCTACTCTAGACATGTGCAGCGAAGGGGAAAATGTGGCAAGAGCCCCGGTGCAAGCAAGGAATGAACTCCCGACTGCTGTCTGGGTACTTAAATGCAGCAGCATAGAGGGGTTCGTGGGACCTGGTGCAGCTGCACCTTTGAAAGCTAGATTCCTGGTAGACTTCCCTACTCTGGATCCCGGGGATTACCGGAAGTCCCCCCTCGACCCCTCACCCACTTGTAAACCTCTGGCTGAGGGTTCCAGCTGGTGTGACCCCCCCCTCGCTCCACCACTACAGCATACAGCGCTCTGTAGCCAATATAGCGCCAAGTAAATCCCATCCACCTTCACTGGGGTGCTCCGTCCCTACCTACACCCCTTTCAAAGGCCCGGGGTGTAAAGTCACTGCAGGGGGTGGGCGGGTTAACCACAGCTCAGGTCTCAGACACCAGGATGAAGGGGGTGGGGAGCAGCAGGAGCCACCCTGAAGGGGGTGGCCCAGCGGAGGAAGAGCTCACGCTCAGCACTCATAATAAGAGATTAAACTGGGGGGTTCCTCATAGAGGCATGGCGACTGTAATTAAGAGCATGGCTTAAAACACAAGCTAAAAATCTGTGCTTAGCATAGTGTGCCGCCCCACTGGTATTTTGCTCCGTCTGTCCATTGATCCAGATATATCACACAAGTAACATCATACCTGCAACAATCCAGGACTATTAGCTTTGTTAATGGTCGTAAGTTGCATAAAATAAATAGGCAGCATCTATTACTTTGCTGTATATAATATTGCAAATGCGACTGGCTCTTGTGGGCGAGGTTGTGGTAAGATTAGAGGAGCCAACCTTCAAGGTGAGAAAACCAGTTCGAGCCTCACGGCTCAACATCCTGTGATTAAAAAATGAATATACCCCGCCTTGTGTAATTTAACTGGTGCTCATGTAAAGCGCTCTAAGCTTGCACTATATAATACTAAAAATGAGTCTCTTTGAAGTTGTTTCAAAGGCAGTGATGGGTTGTATTATTGCAGAGTTGAGGTTTTTTTGTTTTCACCCCGAGTGTAAAAAGCATTTGCAATACAATAGGTCTCGCATTTGCGAAATTTTAAGTTATTGGCATAGTAATTGACAATGTCTTTAATTTATCTGTTTTTAAAACCAACACATGGATAAAAGGTTTGTCATTTACAATGCCAGTAGCTCAAAGTCTCGTAAATGCGAGACCTATTGCACTGCATTGCAAATGCTTGTTTTTAAATGTCATTTGTTTACCACAGTAAGCAGCTCAAAAACAGTTGTACAACCGATTTTACGGTTTAATAATTTGTGATAAACTCTCAAATCTGTTGTATCTTTCAACACAATGTGATGTAAAAAAATCTGACAAATATGATGGTACTGAAGAGGGATTTTTTTTCTAAACTTGACTGTTTAGCTACATAGATCAATTTATATTTGCTAATTGTATTATAATTCATAAAAAACGTGAAATCTTTCAAACAAAATCAGAGAAATTCAGTGTGTATTTATATTTCCCCTCAATCAAGTTTAATGGGTTGCTGTAATACTCAGGTTCTGAAATGAGTCATCAAAGTGATGGAATGTATTACTAAATAAAATCAAACCATATTTTCTTTCTGAAAGAGAAAGTGATGGACAACCACTCTGGTTATTCTTTTTGCTAATTCATTTTTGTCTTAGCAGCATGTCAAGACAGTAGTACCCTTCAGAATTTGTGGAATATGTATATTTCCTACCTAGGTACAGTGCTTAATTTGAGCAGGTGGTTTTCCGGTGTTCGCCACTTAATTGGTTGCCGGTGCTGAGCCCTGGCACTTAATTGTGAACACTGCATTTTGACAGTCTGTCACATGGTGGCGCTGCTCATTTAATTTAGAGATGACCAGAACAACATTGTTTATGAATGAAATATACATTAAAAATGACTAATACATGCCTCCCCAGCCATTAATTTAGCTTTGGGCACCTGGAATAATCTGAACTGTCGCACTTGCAGGCAAGAGAGATGGTTAGTAGTTTTTTTGGCAGGGATGACAGGGGAGATGTGTGGTGCAAGTTGCAGTGATCTCCTGGTCAGTGCCCTGGCACCTATTAGTTTTCAAATTAAGCACTGCCTTGCTGCCCTCATCAGTATTGCCCATTCACACTTCTGCCTCCCACAACTTTGTTCAGTAAGGCTTCTCAGCACACAGTGAACAGGGCGGACCGAGAACTGGCCCCAGCACCAAATGTGTGCTGATACTTTCACAATTTGGATTAGCTATAGAAAATTTACAACTTCCTATGAAAAAAAGAAATGCACATGAGAAAGTGGATTTTAAACGGAGGTAAAATATTTTCCATTTATCTTTTTTCTAAACCTTTCCAGAACAGATAATTGCTTAGTTTGGGCAGTCACCCTTATAGTGTTTTTATGTAAAGGGCTTCTACAATTTATGGGTCCTTTTTCTAGCCATATGCAACGAAATGTCCAGTGACTACAGCCTTTGTAATACTTGACAATGCACTAAACCTAGACCTAAGATGGAATTGCCTATATAGTTTGCATAGCAATTGTCTGGAAAAATAAGCACTTTGTGTGAGAAAGTGGCTCTGTAATACTGTTCCTTAATAGGTACAGGGTGTACAGAGTCCACAGTCCCCCAGGGTTGACTGAGGTTAAAGTTAGATATAACCTTACTCTCTAAAGTGGTAGCTTTGTCGAGCAGTAAGGCAGTATCAGAGGACAGTGTAAAGCATTTGTTGTACACACTCAATCAGCAAATGGTCTCACACACTCAATAACTGAACTCTAGGCCAATGGTTTATATATAAAAAATATATGCTTATTTTATTTTAGAACCAACAATTGGATTTAAAATATACTTTCTCAGAATGAGATGCTTTATATCAATACTTTTGCAATATGCAATTGACTTTTGTAAACAGTTACAAGTGGTTGCAATAGGCAACTCTATTTTAAACACAACAATACATTGAGCTCAATGGAAATTTCAAGTTATTTGCAACAGATTACTTTTAGGATTACTTTTGGAATTCCAGGACTGGATCCTAGATTCAGTCCTGGGTCAGTACTTAGAATCAAGTGATGAAAGTCGACTTAATTACTGTGATGATTTTTAAACAATATTTAGCTATTTTAAAAGTTGACACTTTGAAAATATTTCAAAGAAAACAGTCAATGATACCCTATGGAAGAAAATTCAAGTTGCAGGTACAGTATGTTCTCGTTACTTTTGTAATCCAGTACTGGGTGCCTAGACTCAGTACTGGGACCTTTATCCAAAACAGGTAAGTAATTACGTTTTCAGATATTATACGATTTTTAAAGAATATTTAAAGATTGCAGAAATTGACAGAAGAAATTTCACAGAAAAACAGTCAATGATTTCCTATGGGAGAAAATTGGGTTACTGGTAAGTACAGTTGTATGTATTTTTCAGAGCCGGTGCTGGGCACCAAGATCCAGCACCGGGAGCTCACCTAAGAGCAGGTGAGTATTTTCGTTTTCATTACTCGGCTGATTTTTGGTGAATATTTTAAAAATTGAAAAGTCCACACTTAGAAGAAATTTCAGGAAAAAGCCAGTCAATGTTACCCTATGAAGAAAATAGAGTTATCCGTTTAAAGGTAAGTACTCGACTGGCAGAGTTGAGGTTCTGGGCATAGACTCAGGGGTCCCCCAGGGTCAGGTAGGTATAGTTGGTTCACCCTCAGCGACTCTAGGGCGGCTGGGTGTAGAGAGAGTTAGGCCCAATGTTATCCTATGAGGGATGGGGGGGGGCCTTGGTTGGTGGCTGCTGACTAGCAAGCCACGCGGCTGTGGGAGCTGGGCTCCTGGTCACTTACTCAGGGCAAGTGGGGAAGTAGGTAGGTGTAGAGGTTGCACTGCCAGGGCGGCTGGGTGCAGGGTGCTTTTGAGCCTTCGGGTGTTCAATTAATTTCAATGGGAAATCTCCGGTTTAGAAAAAGACTGCAAGCTCGGGGACGAGGATTCTTCAGGTGCCACCACCACTTCGAGAGGTAAGTTGGGTAGTTGGAGGATAGGTAGGTACCCCGGGATTGGGCACAGGGGGCCGCGGGGCGCCGCGTGCAGGGGTGCCTTTTGGTGTTGGGAAATCTTACCCTCTGTTGATCGCGGTAGGGGGGGCACCTTGTTCTGAGGCTGCAGGCTTCATTCAGGAGTGTCGAGGGAGGTCCTTGGGTACCGGACTCGGGGTCACAGTCGCCGTGGGGTCGTCCTCGTGGTCTTTGTTCACTCTGGCACTGGCCAAGCTTGGCTGGTGCAGAGTGTGCTGGGTTCGCGGTTCCGGGCTGCTGCCAGGGATTAGAGGTAGGTTTTGAGTAGAACCTCTACTTATGGGAGTCCCAGGGGCTTAGAGCCAAAAGGTAGCCAGGTCCCCCGGGGTTTGTGAGGTTGCTGGCCACAAGAGATGCCGGGTTGGAGCAGGAGCAGGTTCGAGGGTCGACAGGCCGGTAGGGCTGGGGCCAAAGCAGTTGGTGTCCTCCTCTTCTTAGCAGCAGCAGGGCAGGTCTTCATTCTTCTTGCTCTTCTTTTGGAATCTGGAATCTGGGGAAGGAAGGTTCAGGGTGCCCCTAAATACTAGATTTAGGGGCGTTACAGGTAGGTGAAGGGCAGGGACCAATGGGTCCCTGTCCTGGGGTGGGTACACCCCCTATCCTGCCTCTCTCCTGTGGGAGGGGGCAGTAGCCTAGTCCTGATAGGGTAGGGCTTCCCATCTTCAAGATGGCGAGAGCCCGGAGATGTGCTTCACCTCGCCTCCCCCACCTGAGGGGTGGGGTTGGTATGCTGGCACATCCCCTGTCTTTATTTGGGGTTTCCGGCCAAGCTTCCCGCCAGAGTGGGGGGTTGCAGTGGCCTAGGGAAGCTCACAGAGGTGGCATGCCTTTGAAGCTTCCCCTTGCCCATCCGGGGGGAGGAGATTTAGCACCTCGCCCAGGATGTGCATTGTTGCAGGCCCAGGAGAGCAGGGGCTCTCCCACCCAGGGGTCCAGCAACATGTCTGCTGTGTGGCAGCCTAGACAGCCTCAGAGCAGACGTGGATTGGAGGTTAGGTTTAAGGGGGCATCTCTAAGATGCCCTCTGGGGTGCTTGGTACATTAAATCCCACACTGGCATCAGTGTGGGTTTAATGTGCTGAGAAGTTTGATACCAAACTTCTCAGTCTTCAGTGTTGCCATTATGGTGCTGTGGAGTTCGTGTTTGACGAGCTCTCAGCACCATGTACTCTTAAATGGCAGCACTGCACTTACAGTGCTCAGGAATGGACCTGGGTACTGTAGGGGCACAGGGCTCCTGCTCCTGTGTATCAAAAAAACAAGGAATCCGTGGATCTAAAGAGACAATGCTAAATGCTAGTACCCGCAAGTCTGAATGCTGTAAGAAAACAAGAGTCCTCATAAAGAGGACGAAGTCCCATCACCCACCGGAGTGGCATGCTTCATCATCTGGGGCCTCCTCTTAACCACACCTGGTGTGGTTAAGGAGCTACAACTCCTGCATGGATGGAAAAGGAGGAGCTCGCGGATGTTTTCTTTGACTTAACACCCTAGATGGACCTATCTGAACAGAGAATGAAGCTGCCTGACGTGTGGTGGAACAGTGTGGAAAGTGCATTGTGAGTGAATAGTGTGTTAAAATTGACTATCTAAAGAAAAATATGTTTATTCAGTATCCTTAGATGTCAAAAAATAAAAAAATGGTCAACATGTTTCAGCCATTAGCGATCATATCCTGTGATCGTGGCTTTCTTCAGGACCAAATGTTACTACTGCAACAAAAATGACAAAAGGATGAGAAAAATCTCAACCTGGACTAAATTGGAACGATACCACCGACAGAAATACCTACTCATCTAGTAGTAAGTGGAACCGCAGGGGTTCTCATGAGTCACCTGTGCAAGACAAAAAAGGAAAAACACAAAGAACACATATCAATACAGCAAGGAGATTGGAGGCATAGCATGTAGTGACTTACACAGTTGATGCCGTCAGGTCTACAACATGCCTGCTTACCCGTAATAAATCGGGGATGGTCGCCTCCACTCCTGGTAACAACTCAGGGCGTGAGGCAGCGCTCTATTAAAACAGACAAAGACAAACTAGTATAGAAAAAAGATCTCATTGATAGTGCTATGATCTTTTAAACAAACAACAAAAACTTGGCTGATTACCATGTGTGTCTACAAATCCTTCAACAATAAAGATAAAACTGGAGTGTGGGAAGTTCACATGCACCACAACAGAACTATTGTACAAGTAGGGGCCAATAAATGAACCAGAGGTGCAACCAGCCCACTGCCTGGCTCGACAATATTAGAACGTTGTAATATGATCCCATCACTCGATTAACAGTGAAGGATCGGATGGTCAAAGCGCTCGGATTCGGGCCGCCACCTCTGGTGGTGTAAACAATCATTACAAAAAGTATATTAGTAGATATTGTCCACACAGTATATACCTGCTCCTGTGCCCACACCATTGGCATAAGGCACCCAGCTAGAGGGGTGGCTGATGTATGCCATGGCAGTGTAGGTTATGGGCATGGCAGGGATGTGTGCCATGTCGACTTTGTTTTGTCTTGCACCCAGACACCCAGCCTGCAAAGGCAGTGTGTGTGTGTAAGGGTACAGGGCCCCTAAGGGTGGCACAATGAGTGCTGCAGCCCTTAGGGGCCTTCCCTGGTCACAAGGCCCTGGGTACCTAGGGTACCATTTACCAGGGGCTGACATCTGGCCAGGGATGGCCAATTTGGGTTTTGTGTGTTTTAGGGAAGGAACATTGGCCCTGGGCACCTGATTGGCAGGAGTCCAGGGCACACTCAGTCAAAGTACATTCAGCAATTCAGCAAAAAGCGGGGGCATACCATGCAAGAAAGATGGCACTTTCGCACACTTAGCATTGCCACTTCTGCTTTATGAAGATGCACAGAAAATCACATCCTTACCCTCTAACTCACACATTCATTGTAAGTAGAGAATCATGGTCCCCTTGCTCTGCCAATATTTTTTAAAAGGGAGGTTGTGAATGGCAAAACTAGAAGAGGAACTTCAGTCCATATCAATCAGCAGCATTCTCCTGTTTTAAAAACAGTTCAATGTGCATTTTAATTTTCTTTTAATGAAGGACCAAATCAAATGTTTTACCAGCATTCCAGTCTTATAGTATCTTGAAAGGTCATGGAAGGTGTTATGCACTGTGAAATGTATCAATCTTATTCCCATAGAGAATCATATAGGCAGTAATAATTTTACTTGCAACTAATGGCCACATGCTAAAATCATGAGAATTACATACTCTCTGCTCTAATGTCTGGGTTTTTGAGTTATGGTCTCCTTCACAACCTCCACCACAGTGAAGTGATGCTCGAGTGTGCTATGATCAAAACCCGGGACAAGACAGTGAATGGAATACAAATGTCCACCATGTGCTAATACAGTGTCCATATGCAGCCATATAAAACAATCTGGGAATCTGCCATACTCCTACTATGCAGTTCTTAAGCTATGGTCTTGGACGTGTGTGCATGTGTTCTGCCAAGAATACCCATACTGGAGGATCCAACCCTGGTTACCTAGAGGGAAAGAATGTAACTCCCAGTCTTGGTCACAAGCTGGGCACCATTGTGGAGACATCACCAAGCTGCTGGACTAACGCTTCAGCTTGTAGAGACCTCACCAATGACAGCAAAGTGCTCCTTTGACTAAACCCGGAAATGCTTGATTTTTTATAATGAAAAGAATCATTGTGAGTCCTGTGCAAGCCAGCATTTTTATGGCTATTGATTGCCGTGACGCACTGTGGATGAAAAATAGAACATTTGCACAATGTGTGTCGAGGCCATGTTTGGCCAAAGCTTCAGCATGTAGAGACCTCACCAGTGACAGCAAAGTGCTCCTCTGACCAAATTCGGACATGATTGATTATTTATAATGAAAAGCATCCTTGCGAGCCCTGTGCAAGTCAGCATTTTTATGGTCTGCAGATAGCCATGTTGACCTGTGGATGAAAAATAGAACAACATTTGTACAATGTGTGTTGAGGTCTTGTATGTTGTATTCAAGGAGCTGTGATAATGTTAAGTGAAGAAGAATCTTCAAGGGAAGCAGTTTCAGAGAAACAAATCCAACATTGTCACACATGCAAATGTGTGTAAGAGGTTATTGTGTGAAAGGGAAGTCAATGAATGAAATGTGTTCACAGTAAAAGATAGCAGCATTTTTACATGGCCCCAACTAAGACTCATCACAAGTTAGGTAGCTGCAAACTAGGAACCCCATTGAATCATTAATCCCTTCACCTGTTGCTGAAGTACATATCACAATTTCATCATTGAAAATCAGCAATGATTGAAGCCCGATATAATTGAAGGAAATTCAGCTGGCCCCAATAAACATATCATAACACTTCATGGATTTTATGGCCCTGCTTGATTAACAACACTGTTCCTTTGGTTGTTTTCCAAGGGTTATTGTCAGGGCATCTTTCCTAATTACTTTAATCGTGAATGCTCTACTCAAATATATTTTTATGTCTTCTGAATATTTCTTTTTTGGCTGTTAACATATAATCCATTTCACAAATATTCCCAAAAACATGAATGCACTGGAAAATGTTGGCATTCCTATGAACCAATCCAGCTATCAGGACTTGTTGTGTGTCTAATGAACTGACCACTTATAAAGGATAACAGTTTTTTCAATGTGTGGATAGTGTAACAGGTAGACTGTAAAATGAGGTAGATACGTATCACAATAAAAAAGGAAAGCAAGCAGAATACAGTAGCTTTTGCCGGCCCACTCCTAAACTGGATCAGGATCTTCTTTTTCAACATTACCTTTGTGCTTTTATAGTCAAGAAAATTCTCCAACATTTTTTAACTCAGCAGTATTTGGAATGCGAAGGCAGCAGATAGTTACATCACACAGAAAACATTTCATTGTGTACTGTACAGGGTTTTGAAAAGTTTGTCTTCAATCAAGTAGTTTATTATGTGAATAGCAATATATATATATATATAACCTACTGGCGGTTGCCAGTAGGTAGTTAAAGTTAGGACCTAGTTACCATAGTAAAAGTGTTTTGTGACTTTGCTATAACTTTGGCGCTGTTTGACCAATTTTCATGAAATCTACCAAAAAAGTGTCAATGTAGGTTCCTTGTATCATAGAAAGTTTGGGGGTGGTCCGTAGAGTAGGGCCTGAGAAATTGGGCCACAAAATAAGGGTGCATTTGTAATGTTAATTCCAATAGGAACCTTCAGCTACACCTACTGCTCGAACCACTGAACGGGTTTACACCAAATTTGGCAGGGAGGTAGAAGTTGGTTCAAGGAAATGCCTTTTGGTTATTTGACAGAAATAGTATTTTTTGTGAAATTAAAGTTGAAAATTATAGTGATATCTCTGGTCACAGATATTTTGCGACGGTTTTCCGATTAATCACAAATGCACGCACCAGCATGAATGCTGTGATTGGTTGGACGTAACCTGAATAGAAAGTTGCTTCTGCCATTTTATTGATCGGAAATGGTTCCCAGGGCTAAACCTTTCTGTGAATGCAAAGATAAAGGGTCAGGGTGGCGGTACTTAGACTTCATGTTTCAGAACTGTAAATGTTAGTGTCACAAGTTATGAGTCCAGAATACAATTTATTTTCATCCCGCACAATATTCGCGCCACGACAGTCAGCGCAGCTCCCCTGTGTACTGTCACGGGGACATCACGAATATTGTGGCGTCCTCATGAATATTGGGGGAATATAAAAAAAAATATAATCATTAATACCAATTTGATTCTATTCAGATTCTGATAAAGGTTCTATAGAGTTATTAGATAGCGATTTAACTAGTTTGATGGTTATAAGTAATTATATAGTTATAATTTTAGCATGTTGTGGTGGCTATTGAATAATTGCTTTTGATTTCCAGTTTCATGAGGTATCCATGAAGATCGCGAGTACCAACATCATCACGATCTCCGGCCTCACAGCGAAAATGGGAAATAGGCTTTAGAGGTGGTTGGTGTAGAAATACCCTAGACAAACATGAGTTTAAAGTGTATAGTAATGAACTCCTAGTGTGTAAAATACTGTAATGTGTGTGCATATAAGTGTTTTTTACATTATGGAAAAGGGACGATCGTCGCGGTTAAAGGTGTTATCCCAACTTCCCGAATAACCATGAAATAGGCCTTAGTGATGGATTTGAAAAAAACTTAGTATAAAAACATGAGTTTAAACATGTTTATAAAGAAGCATGTATATATACTAATATGTGTAGGGCAATGCTTACAATGGATTTTTTTAGTCAATATTTTTTAATGTGCTGGTGGCCATTGAATCTGTTTTTGTTTTGTAAATTCGTGATGCATTGTTGACCATTGCGACGTTGTTGCAAATTATAAAAACTCGAAGAAAAGAAATATGTAACAAGACAATGAGCAACATTTTGGGCTCTTGGGTGGCTCATAGTATTTTATTCAGTATGTGAAATACATTTGATAATCACAGATTCTCCTCAGTAAATATGACAATGTTGTGCTGACTCAAAGTCTTAAAAATAACAGCAGTTATTAATGTACTTTCTGAGAAATACATAGCAAATCAAAAAATAAGTGGTCTATATTTATAAATATGATATACAATATCCAATTATAGAAAGAAAATATGAAAACTTTAGAGGTTCACTTAAAAATATTAGATGTTACAATTGAGAAATAGAATTTAAAAAAAGCGCTTAGAGAATCACTGAAAAAATAAAGGTTACAGAGACATTATAGCTAAGAGTTAGCATTTAAAAAACCTAGAATTTCACTGAAAGAAATCAAAGGTTACAGGCGCATTATAGTTAGGAAATAAAATGTAAAAAAACCCTTAGAAGTTCATTGAAAAAAAGAAAGGTAACAGGGATGTTATAGTTAGGATAATTTCACTTGTACAAAACCAGAGAAATTCAGCAGTTGCTAACTATAACTTGGGCCCCCGCAATACACTGCCTACGACCTCGCATATTACATCACTCATGACATGGTCAGTGACATCACTAATGACATCTCTGATGACTTCATCCACAGAATCTCTGATGCACCCACTCACACCCCAATATAATCTTTCATACACCCATTTCAACTTCCACACTACGATTCTTGAAACCATTGAGACACCTATACCAGTACATACACACCTACTCACTGATTCATAGCTCTACACACACATCCACGCAGTTACCCATACAGCCACTCATACACCAACTCACTCACTAATACAGTCGCTGATATATATCCACTCATACACCCATATAACCACTCACACACTGTCTGTCACCCATAGGGCTAATCATACCCCTGCTCACTCACTCACTCACCCATAGAGTCAATCACACAGCTGCTTACTCACCTATACAGTAATACACACAGCCACTCACTTATTCATACAGATACTAGAATATAACACTGACACAAGCACACACTCACCCATGCAGCCACTCTCACAATCAGTCACTCACACATGGTCACTCATATAGTCCAACACTCACCTATACTGCCTTTCACATATGCAGTTACTCACCCATATACCACTGACACATCCATTCACTCACCAACACAGCCATACACACACTCAGTCACCCTTACAGCCTATCACAGATGCACTCACTAAGGCATACAGCCACTGACTCACCCACTCACTCGTCCATGCAGGGAGTCACACAACCCTTCACCCACCCACACAGACACTCATATAGCCATAGAGGTACTCGGACAACTAATCAGTCATCCACACCGCCACTCATGTGCCACCACTCACACACCCATTCAGCAACTTTCACATCAACTTACACAACAATTTACATACAGATTCAGACATTCACCTACCTATACATTCACTGAGACACCTAATCACTCACTTATGCAATCAGTCATTCACCCACTGGAACATCTAAAAAGGCACTTATACACTCAATGATTCACCAATACACCTTGGTACATATATTTGGCATTCCTAAGCTGTTTTAAAACAGTCAGTCACTGGTTGAGGTCATCAGTGTTGTCATTTGAGATGTCATTAGTGATGTCATCAATGATGCCTCTGACCATGTCATGAGTGATGTAATATGTGAGATCATACAAAGGTCATTGCAGGGTCGTGAGCTAAAGTTGGCTCAGCTAGCTATTACTGCTGAATTTCTCGGGTTTTGTATGAGTGAAATGTCATCCTAACTTGCCCTTGTAACCTTTAGTTTTTTATGTGAACTCCTAATCTTTTTTTAAATGCTAATTCCTAACTATACCATTCTGTTGGAAATGGCCCTTTTTGCAGGGTTATCCCCAAACTATTTGCTTCTTCCTCCTTTATTTTGTCTGACCCGTGGTTGTTGGCAATAGGACTCTGGACACTTTACCACTACTGATCAGTGCTAAAGTGCATATGCTCTCTGTATAAATTGTTATATTGATTGGTTATCCATGATTGGTACATTTGTTTCACCTGTTAGCCCCTAGTAAAGTGCGCTGAGTGTGCCAGGGCCGGTGATTCAAATGCTACTAGTGGGCCTGCAGCACTGATTGTGCCACCCACAGGAGTAGCCCTAAAAGGGTGTCACAGGCCTGCCACCGCCTGGGTGCAGTTGCTAACTGCCATGCTGACCTGACCAGTGTCCACACTGACCAGGCCTAACCCTTCCCTTTCTGTACACATTGGACACCCCTATGGAAGGCCCTAGGTACCCCCCTGGGCAGGGTGCAGTGTATGTGAAAGGTAGAGCAAGTACTGGTGTAGGTGACATGCTCTGGTAGTGAATTACAGCCATTTTCGTTTTTCACTATTGAAAGGCTATCATGCCCATAGGCTATAATGGGGAATGCTGAGTATAATGTTTTACCTGCATATCTTCCCATAGGAGCAAGATGGAAAATTAAAGTTTAGTATGCCTGAACTCAGAATGATAAAATATATTTTTTAGTGAAGTTGGTTTTAACATTCTGTGTTTGAAAATACCACTTTTAGAAAGTAGGTATTTTCTTGTCTAACCATTCAAACCTGCCTCTGCTAGGTTGTGTATTTCTTGTCAGGCGTTTGAGTGACAGGGGCTGGGGAATTCCAGGGGGCTGGGAAATTCCCAGAGACAGGGTGAGTCAGCACAGGGCTGAATAGAGAGATCTCCATGTAGATGGGTGGGAGGAGTTGCACCTGGGACCTGAATAGGACAGTGCCTGCCCCCCACAGTGCTGGCTCCACCCCCTGATGTCTCTGCCCTGCACTGTGAAAGGAGAGAAGGAATCATGTCAACAAAGTGCTCCAGGGATGTGCTTTCCCTCCACAATGCTGGCTCCACCTCCTGTGGGGCGTCTGATGTTTCTGCCCTGCACTGTGAAAGGAAAGAAGAAGTCATGTAAACAGAGTGCTCCAGAACTGGTTTGAACTGGGCAAAGGCCCCTCTGCCCTCAGAGGACAAAGGATTTTGGGGTATAAATATTGGGACCCTGATCCCAAGAAATTAGATCATCCTAGAATCAAGAAGGAACCTCTGCCAAGGAGAAAGCTGGAAGACTGAAGAAGAAGGACTGACCTGCTGTAAGGCTGACCTGCAGTTGCTTGGCTGCCAAGGAGAGGGGAAGGACTGTGCTGTGTGCTGTGTCCCCTTGCTTGAAGGAATCTCCAAGGAGCCTCTGGAAGTTGTGCCTGCTGTTGGGAAGCTGACCAAGAGAAAAGAAGTAAAAGATCTGCAACTTTTTCACACACCGCCGGCTTAGCGAGAAAATTTCCGTCGCCGCAAAGATCGTCACAGCGCCTGTCGCCGCTGCAACGTCATCTTCGGAGCTCATCGCCCCTGGAGCGGGAAGATTCCCGTCACTGCGAGTATCGTCGCAGAGCCTGCCGCCGCTGAGTGAGATCATCGCACGGCTCATTAGCCGGCCGCATTTCGTCGCTGCGAACAAATTCGCAGAGCCATCGAAGATCGTCGCATCATGCCTTTGCGAGTAAATTTCTACCAGAGAAGCTACGCCTTGGAATCCATACAAGTATCGCCTCACTCCCCGTACAAACCGGATTAGTCACACATGCCCGCTGCGTGCAGCAGGGTTGTCGCATCGTCTCCCCAGGGTCTCAGGACTGACGCTGTTGCTTGTTTTTCGACGCCTGAGCGCCGCTTGGAACTTTTATCGCATCACCAGGTACTGTTTGCTAAAATCGACGCTAATGTGGAATATTTTGTCGCTAAGCTAAGAACTCTTTTGAAACCATATTCTTGAACTGTGTATGTTGGATTTTAGTTGTTTTGGTCTTGTGTAGTTTATATAAAAGTACTTTATTTATCTACACTGGTGTGGAGTCCATTTGTGGTGTTTTCACTGTGTTACTGTGAGTGTTGGTACAAATACTTTACACATTGCCTTTGATAAGCCTGTCTGCTCGTGCCAAGCTACCAAGGGGGTGAGCAGGGGTTATCTAAAGAGTGTATCCCCCTTACCCTGACTAGAAGCAAGGGTCCCTATTTGGACAGTGGTACCTACCTCTGCCAACTAGAGACCCCCAGATCTAACACATTCCTATATCTTTGTTTTTTTCAGCTGATATATATATATATATATTCACTGAAAAAACCATAGGTTTCACACATGTTATAGTTAGCGGAAATTTTAGTGATAAAAAACCAATGAAATTCCCCCGTTATAGTTAGTGCAGGCAACTATAACTCACGCGACCGCAATCCTCTGCTGATGCTAATACTGTATTTAGACACTTATTTGCCCATGTCTTCTTCCATACATTTTTAGCTATACATATATTACAAATATTTTTTTTTCATAAAGACACATATGTCATCAGCAGAAGATTGCGGTCGCGTGAGTTATAGTTGCCTGCACTAACTATAACGGGGGAATTTCATTGGTTTTTTATCAGTAAAATTTCCGCTAACTATAACATGTGTGAAACCTATGATTTTTTCAGTGAATTTGCAAGGTTTTTTAAATGCTAATTCCTAACTATAACGTGTGTGAAACCTATGGTTTTTTCAGTGAATTTGTACGGTTTTTTAAATGCTAAGTTACTTTACGCCATTAGTGGCGTGCGCGCCCACTTAACGCAGTTCGTTCCGTGCGCGCACGGTGCGCTTTGCGCACCGTGCGCGCACAGTGAGCACACGGTGCGCTTCGCGCACCGCGCGCCCACTTTACGCAGTTAGTGCCGTGCACGCACGGTGGGCACATGGAGGACATATTATGCGCTTCCTTGTGATAGGTAATCTGTTAAATTTAATTTGTAAGTGATGACAATAATATGCCATGCACAGAGAGTGTTTTTTTTTTTTTATTAAAATTTTTAGCGTAAGTGCACCGTACGCGTACGGTAAGCGTAATCGGCGAAATTTTCAAAAAATAAAAATTTACCGTTTTTGGCCTTGGGGGATCTTTGAGGACTCAACTAACATGGCTATGTGCATGGGCGCTGTCTAAACAGCCCCTTTATATGTTTCTTGCCTTTGTTTACAGCCCCCCCCCTCAGAGTGCGAGAGAGAAAATGGCGGCCGCCGCTTCCTGGTTTCGACCGATTCGAATGTTTACTTAGATGTAACAGCCAATCAGAATCGCGCTCGCGCACGCCACCGTACGCGTACGGTAAGCTTACGGTAAGCGTACCGTAAGCTGGCTCAGATATATATATTGATTTAAAGGCTATTTTCTCAGATTCTACTGAACAGATTTACACCAAACCTACAAAAGGCACTTCCTTGACCTGAGGACTACCTCTCTGCCAAATTTCTAGTAATTCTGTTCAGCCGTTCGGGCTGTAGCCCTGTCTAAAGGTCCTATGGAAAAATGCATGGGAAAAACGCGTTTTGGGACCCCCCTTTTATCTCAGCCCCCGCTTGACGAATCCCCCCGAGACTTTCAGGGTAGGAGCGGAGCGTAGCGCCCCACCTATTTTGAGAAATTCGCGAGGATTCGTCGACCGGCGCCAAAGTTATTCAAAATAGAATGTTGCGGATTTCCTATGGAAACAGGGTCCTAACTTTAACTACCTACTGGCGACCGCCAGTAGGTAATATATATATATATATATATATATATATATATAGATATAAAAAATATATATCTATATATATATTCACTGAAAAAACCATAGGTTTCAGGCACTTTATAGTTAGAAATTAGCATTTAAAAAACCTTAGAAATTCACTGAAAAAACCATAGGTTTCAGGGAAAGTTGTAGTTAGTTGGACATTTCACTCGTACAAAACCAGAGAAATTCCCCCATTATAGTTAGTTCAGCTATCTAGAACTCGCGCCCCCCACAATGCACTACTGATGACGTCACATATTACATCACTCATGACATGGTCAGTGCCATCGCTGATGACATCTCAAATGACATCACTGATGATTTCTCAAATGACATCACTGATGACATCACTGATTACATCATCCAGTGACTGTGTGTTTCTGTTAAGTTTAATATATATAGGGAAAGGCGTATTGAAGATTGAGTGGGTGTATAAGTGTCTGAATGGATGATTTAGTAGGTGCGTGATTGACTCTATAAGTGGGTGATTAAAGGTATCTTACTGAATGCATGGGTTAGTGACTAAACTGTGTGAATTTCTGTATCCGTCTGTCTGTTGGTGTGTAAGCGGCTGCATGAGTTTGCGAATAGGTACATGAGTGTCTATATTGGTTATTGATTGGTTGTCTGAGTATCTGTATGAATGTCTGAGTGTTTGTGTGGGTGGGATGTGTGTGACTCTGTGCATAGATGTGTGAGTGAGTGATTCACTGGGTGCATGGTTTCAAGAGTGCAACTGTGATAGACTGTATGGGTGGGTGAGTGTCTGTATGGGTGTGTTTGTGAGTGAATGTTTATCTCAGTGATACATGTGTGAGTAACTACATATGTAAAAGGCAGTTTATATGTGTGTTGGAGTATATAAATGGCTATAAGTGAGAGTGTGTGTGAGAGTGGCTGTATGGATGAATGTGTGCTTGTATCAGTGATTGTATAAGAGGGTAAGAATGTGCTAGTATTTGTATGAGTAATGGAGCTGGTGTGTGTATAACTGTATAGGTCAGTAAATGGCAGTGTGATTAATTATTTGCATGACTTACTAGGTGTGTGAGTACCTCTATGGATGAGTGGCAGTGTGTGAGTGTCTATATAGGTGTATGAGTGCATATGATAGTCCTGTACTGAGTGACCATAAGTATGAGTGACTGTACGGGTGAGTGAGTGGATGTGTGTGTAAACCTAAGAATCAGTGAGTGGGTATGTAGTTATTGGCATTGGAGTGTCTATGGTTTTGAGAACGGCAGTCTGTAATTTAGAGTGGGTGTATCAAAGGTTATATTAGGGTGTGAGAAGATGCATCAAATTATCACATGGATGATGTCATTTGAGATGTCATCAGTGATGTCATGAGTGATGTAATATGTGACATCATCAGCAGTGCGTTGCAGGGGCGTGAGTTATAGCTAGCTGATCTAACTATAACGGGGGAATTTCTCTGGTTTTGTACGAGTGAAATGTCCAACTAACTAACTTTCGATAAAACCTATGGTTTTTTCAGTGAATTTCTAAGGTTTTTTAAATGCTAATTTCTAACTATAACATGCTTGAAACCTATGGTTTTTTAAGTGAATTTCAAAGGTTTTTTAAATGCTAGTTTCTAACTATGCCTACAGAGGTAGGACATGTGAAGAAAGAAGAAAAAACACACAGAAAGATGCAAAAGAAATGCAGAAAGAAGCAACATAAGTCCACAAAGTCAAAGAACAGTGCAGGAAGAAGCAAGGCATGTACAGAAAGAACCAACAGAGGAGCAGAAAGAGGCACTGTTGCAAAATCATCCTGTGACCACAACTTTTTCAGCTGGGTACTGGTTGTAACTGACTCTGACTAACCAGGCCTAGAGCCAGTGCTATGCTAAAAGACACTTAGAATACAGTGAAAACACCTACATACACTAGGGAACACTATGCGTTGGGGTACCCCTATGATTAGCATGACCTCCTCTGTAAGGCCCTAGTACATAATAGGGCAGGGGGATTAAAACTACCTCTTAAAACACTCAACGGGGCGCATTTGCGCAGTGGTGAAGGGAGGGGGGCCTGAGGTGACATGTGTGCAAACACGCCCTGTGGCCATTTTAAGTTGGGAGATTAAGTCCCCTTGAAGCCTGAGGGTCCCTGGGGTCCAACTAGCCAACCAGGTACCTCCAGTAAGCGCCACAGAGCTGCGTTGCAGAGAGGTGTAAAAATGGGCATGGCCTGGCCCACCTCTCTGCAACGCAGCGCAGCGGCGCTTACTGGAGGTACCTGGTGGGTTTGTTGGCCCCCAGGGACCCTCAGGATTGAAGAGGAATTAATTCCCCAACTTAAAACGCGTCACAGGGCGTGTTTGCACACATGTCACCTCAGGCCCTGCCCCCTCCCTTCACCACGGTGCAAACGCGCCCTGTGGCGCATTTTAAGTTGGGGGATAAAGTCCCCTTCAATCCTGAGGGCCCCTGGGAGCCAACTGGCCTACCAGGTACCTCCAGTAAGCGCCACAGAGCTGCGCTGCAGAGAGGTGTAAAAAGGGGCGTGGCCTTGGCCACCTCTGCAATGCAGCCCTGTGGCGCTTACTGAAGGTGCCTGGTGGGCTAGTTGGCCCCCGGGGAACCCCAGTATTGAAGGGGAATTAAATCCCCAACTTAAAACGCGCCACAGGGCGCGTTTGCAGGGTGTTGCTGGGAGGGGGCGAGCCTCCAGCACGATCATGTCTTTTTTTTTTTTTTATAAGAGGGGGGGCTGGTGGCCCCCCTTCCTTACCTATTTTATGGGCCTTGGGGACCCTATCCCCCAGGGCCTGACACCTATTCTTTTTTTAAATGGAAGTGAGCTGCGTGGCCCCCCACCGGAGACCATATTCGGCCCAGGGACCCCATCTCCCAGGGCATGGCCAGTTTAAAAAAAAAAATTATTTGGATGGGACAGCGTGGCCCCCCTCCTCAGACAATTCATGGCCCCAGGGACCCCATCTCCCACGGCCGGCCTTTGCTTTTAAAAAAATATATATATATATTCTGGGGTAGGGGTGCTGCGTGGCCCCCCTCCCGTGCCACTTCTAGCCCCAGGTACCCCATCCCCCGGGGCCTGGCCACTTCGTTGGGGACCGTGGGGGGGAGCCCCAATGCCCCCACTGTCCCTGCCGGCTCCCCGCCTCCTGTGTGAGCCGGCATTGCTTTTCCACATGGGGAGCTACTAACATGCAACTCCCCATGTGGAAAAGTAATCTGGGTTTGGATTTTGGAAGAGAGAGCAGGTTTCCTGCTCTCTCTTCCAAAATCCAAACCACAGTTTGCTATGGCAGTGCAGGAGCCGCGAGGCTCCTGCTCTGCCATAGCAAACTGCAGTGTCCCAGGGGTGGGCACCCCGGGACACTGCAGGAGCTGGCCCAGGGGGTGCCATCCCCCAGGGCCATGAAGGGCTCCAGGAGGGGGACTGTGCGCCCCCCTCTTGTGGTAAATAATTTAATTACCGGGACTTAATTTGATGCGGAAAAACTATAATAATAGCTCAGTAAAATAAGAGGCAGAATCCGTGGTATTAGAGGTTCGGAACGGGCTTTATTCCAAAATCGATTCGAATCAATGGTCTCCATATTCCATCACCACGAAGGTTCAGGAAGTGAAGGGCGCTACTTTATTGACAGGTAATCATTTTTATACAATAGGCATTACGGTAAAACAAATGCAGGAGGCGTAACAGTTGATAACAAAGATAAGAACATACATGCGTCACTAAAGTAGGTGTAACTGGGCGTAGCTTAAAGAACGTCATTGGGTCTGATGTCATAAATGGGTGGTTCCATGAAAGAATTTCGCAATGTCAGCAGAAATACTTGGTAGAGATGCGCGCGCAGCAGCATGACGTGTGATTGACGTGCAACTAGGGGGTGAAGGGGACTTGACATTTAGCTCTACATTTGGCGACAGAAGTCTGGAGAGTCAAGTCAACCTAATCCCAAATCATATCTAACATCCTATGTTTAGAGAACTATGTTATCCAAAAGAGAGGTCTCTTAGAGTAGAATCTTATTCTATACTGACTATACTGACTGTTAGTGCGTGTACAAGCGTCTAAGTGTCTACACAATATGCGGGGGCAGAAATCTTCCATAGTGACAGGGCTATGAATTACTTGCAAAAAGACAGAGAAGCCGGGCCTTTTGCTCGGTAGCTAGAAGAATGTTTACTTAAACTACTAGACAGGAATGCATTGGATAGGGAGCGGAGCAAAAGCAGATAATCTTGAAGGTGAAATACAGTTTTTGGCAGGCAACAGGCTGATGTCAGACACCGTTAGCTGCGCAGGGAGTAGGACAAAGTTCATGGGTACAGATGCGAGCTCAGACTGGAGCTTTCAGAGGCAGAAGGCAGAAAAAGGCTTGATGGCAGAATCAGGGCCTACTTGCCTGGACTGTAAAATGGCATAAGTGAACCATATAAAGCCGGTGGCCTTTCATACTTAGGAATGGAATATCCGGCCCATTCATGGCGGATCTAAAAGAGGACATGTTGGCGGTGGACGCACATGTGTTTGCGTCTTCATAACTGGAACTGGAGGGAACATACATGTACTTGTGATTTATACATGAAACCGTTGGGGTCCAAGATAGGGGACATAACTGACCAGAAAAATCCATATTTCCACATTCCCTCCTTGTCCCCTACTTGCCCGTCAAGAGATATCAATCTTCATTAATCCATCGATCTGTTCATATAGCATCATTTGTTCTTCTTTCTTCTTCCGTGATGAATGAAATCTTGGTGGTGGAATACACGATGTGGCACACAGACCACAGATCGCTGGTCCACATTGTAGGCATAGACAGCAACTGAATAGTATGAGAAAGCCAATACCTAGGAAGGATAGGACCCTCCATCCAAAGGTAGATAATACACTCCAAAACCAACTGGACCAAGTCCAGGTGCCTGGATTCTGGTGTATCTGGCTTACAATCTTATGAAGGCGAGTTATGGCTTTATATACAGATGGCGGATTTTCTGGTATGAAAATGCAACAGCTTGATCCGATGACCCTACAAGCTCCGCCCCTATCGGCCAGGATGACGTCAAGGACAAGACGATTTTGAAGCACAACAATCCGCATAGCAGACTGCTCTTCTGTTAAATTGCCTAAGGCGGAAATAGTTTCGTTCACTACTGCTTCAAGGGTTCTGGTTAATCTACGTATCAGCTTACTATTGGTAACTGTACCTATATAGGGAAAGAGACCTTTATTGAAATCTGTGTATTTTTCCCATGCTGTCTCAGTGTAATCAACTATTGGGAGATCTCTCCTTTCTCTATTGTGTACTAAATGAGTATTTCTGTGATAATCAGGAGGAGCTAGGAAAACAGGTGGCAAAAGGAATCCAATATAGCAGGTACCATCCCAATCTAGAGGCAAACATATATATGCAGTCTGACCACATACAAAGTAGGAATGGCGAGAAGCTCTAAATGTAGACTTGCCTTGATCACTGAATTCTATTACAGTGGTGCATTTACTGTGGCCCATGTGTATAGAGCCATTCTTTCTTATACATAATTCACCTTTAACTGGAAATACTGACATAGCGGGCAAAATTGAGGCAGCTTCAGATTCAACATTCAGGATCATGAGATTAAGCGTGAAATTACCTAATCCATATACTTCATTTTCTAGATCAGTTCCTGTTCTTTTGGGAAGTCCCTTCTTGTCAGGGTAGCAGACTTTAAGTAAAACTAAGTGCAAGTTTCCCCATACCCAGTTGTCTTGATAAACTGCGGAGTTCGAATCTTGGGAATTAATTAAACTAAACCATGCTCCACAGGAGCCATTGTGTGTGAACGGGTATGGGAAGAGAGGTAGAATTCCTTGATAGTTCTGATAGGGAGGGAGTCGGCCACATATCCAACAATTTGTAGCATTGCTAACCTGATGGGAATGATGTAACATACTAATAAAAGTGTTATTGCGCAGCGCAAATCTATATGACAACTCATGCGGGGGAAATTCACTAAAAGAATGTTCAGCAGTAACATTATAAACATGTTTAGAAATAGGATAATATATGTGCAACAATATACTTGCAGCTATTATTAAAAGACATAAGAAAAACAAAATTAATAACGTCACTGTACAATGACTACGCAGTGATTTACAGTACGCATGTTTTTTCAACTGGGTTTGATTATCTCTTTCTCTATTCCGGTCCAGAGGATACATGTCAGAGACAAATTCAACCGATTCACCTTGGAGAGGACTTAAACAATCAAATTGTCTGACTTGTTGGACCGTAGTTTTAGTCTATATTGTTCTGAGTTATTTTGTTCAACCAAAGGAAGCTTTGAGTCTGTCTTTGAGAAAATACAGTGTTTAGTCTCTATATCGGATGGTAGTCCATGAAATTTCTTGATATGACTTGAATGTATCCAGCCTTTTCGACCTTCGATCTTCACGGCTGTCCTCGTGGTTAACAGTACGATTTGAGGCGACTTCCACCTAGGATCCAGCTGAGACTTCCGATCAAAGTTCCTCACTAGAACTAAATCCCCTGGAATTACGTCATGGGGTTTCACCTCGGTGTTGTCGGGAAAGGCTGCAGCTACCTGTGAACGACAAGATTGTAGTGCAGACATCAAGGAAGCCAAGTAATCTGTCAGCATGTTACAGTCAACATCAGTTATTTTTCGTGGTATAGGCGTCCCCCACATATTTGGTGGTCTACCGAAGATCACTTCATAAGGGGATAGCCCTGTTCGAGAGTGTGCTACCATTCTCATGTAAAAAAGTGCAACGGGTAAGGCTACTACCCAATCGACACCTTTCTCTCTACATATTTTGGACAATCTAATTTTCAGAGTTTGATTATGTCGTTCCACGAGACCTGCTGCCTCGGGGTGTCGGACACAGTGGAATCTCCACTGATAGCCTAACAAAAGTGAAACGTGTTTCATTAGTTCGGAGGAGAACGGCTGGCCGTTATCTGAGTAGACAGCACGTGGTAAACCGTATCGTGGGAAGAATTCTCGAACCAACTGTTTGGCAGTAGTCGGGGCAGTGTAATCTGAAACCGGGTATGCCTCTGTCCAACGGGAAAGAGCACAAACAACTACGAGAACATATTTGAATCCTCGACATCGTTCCATCTGGATATAATCCATCTGGAGGACTTCAAAAGGGTGATCAGGAGGCTGAAATCCACCCTGTTCTACGGGAATGCTTTTACCTGGGTTAAACTGACAACAGATCATACAGGTACGGACTTTTTGTTTAGCTGCTGCTCGTAAATGTTTGTTGAACCAAATGTGTTGAATGCTGTCTAGCATAGCTTTTTCTCCTAGATGTGCTGGACTATGTACAGTGTTAATGATAACTTGGACCATTGAATCAGGAAGGAACCATACAGATTTTTCCTTCGTCATCCATCCTTGATCCGTTTGGATCCCTCCTAATTCAGTCCATTTCTTTATTTCTTCTGGTGTAGCATGTGTCTGTATGTCAATTACGTCAAGAGCGGGATCCTTAACCGTCATGCAATGTGTTGGTGTCGGAACTATTGTCTTTGTCATGTCAGACGTGTGGGTTTGAGCAGTCTGTTTAGCTGTTCTGTCAGCTAAATCATTGCCTTGGGAAATGATATCAGTAACTTTCGTATGAGCTTTACATTTCATAATTGATATTGCAGTAGGTAGGTGTATTGCATCTAGTAAGGCATGAATAAGGGGTCCGTGCTGAATGTGGGCACCGTGAGAAGTTAAATAACCTCTCTCTCGCCACAGCACGCCGAAGTCATGTACAACTCCGAATGCATAACGTGAATCAGTATATATGTTGACTTTCTTATTCGTAGCTTGAATACAAGCTTGTGTCAGAGCGATGAGCTCTGCTGCTTGAGCGGACAAGGTATTAATACGATTTGTTTCAATGACTTCAGTGTCTGTTGTGACTGCATACGCGGCCACTAACTCTCCTGTGCTTGTTCTCATACATGAACCATCTACATACAACGTCAGGTCTGGATCTGACAATGGGACGTCTGTCAAGTCTTGTCTAGGTTTCGTCGTGATAGTGATAACTTCAATACAATCATGTGCAAGTGGGTCTGTTCCGTTTACTGGTACCAGTGTGGCAGGATTCAATGTACTACAACGTCTGATTTCTATATGTGGCTGAAACAATGTTAATTCGTAACCAGTGAGTCGTGCTATAGTCAAGTGTTGTGTCTGTGTGCGGTTCAAGAGAACCTCTACTGCATGTGGTACTTGTACTGTCAATTGGTGTCCTAACACTATGGCATCGCTTTGTCTAATTGCTAAAGCTGTTGCTGCCACTGATTTCAGGCACGCAGGCAGAGCCTGAGCTACGGGATCTAATGTACTAGAAAAATAAGCACACGGTTTGTGTGATCCTGCTTGTTCCTGTGTGAGTACTGACAAAGCAGTACCTTCGCGTTCTGTAACAAAGAGTGTAAAATGTTTATAGTAACATGGTGTTGCTAAAACGGGTGCTTGGCATAAAGCTTTCTTTAGGCTTTCAAAAGCTTGTGTATGTTCCTGTGTCCAAGGGAGGACAGTCGATGTGGCCGCCTCCTGTGTTGTCAACTGAATGAGTGGTTTTGCTAGAAATGCATACTGAGGGATCCACTGCCTACAATATGAAGTGAGACCTATAAAAGCCCGCACCTCCTTTTGTGTCTTGGGTATTGGCATGTTAGCAATTAACTGGATGCGATCTGGTGTAAGCTGCCTTCCCTCCTTGGACAGCGAGTGACCAAGGTAAACAACTCGCTGGACACAGAATTGCAGCTTAGAAGGGGACACCTTGTGCCCCTTTTCGGCCAAAAATTGTAATACCGTCAGTGAGGCTTTCTCACATTCAGGTTCGCTTCTAGCGGTGATCAGCAGATCGTCGACATATTGAAGCAGGGCAGTGTTGACTGGCATGTGTATACTGTCAAGTTCTCGTTTCAGTGCTTGGCTATAGATGCTGGGGCTTTCTGTGAATCCTTGAGGTGCGCGTGTGAATTTAAAGCTTCGTCCATTTAAACTAAATCCGAACAAGTATTGGCTTTCCGGATCTATTGGGACGCTGAAAAAGGCATTCTTGAGATCAATTACAGTAAAGAATGTTGCTTCGGAATCAATAGCTGTCAGTAATGAAGAAATGTCTGGAACTACGGGGTATTGTGGTACAATACATTTATTTAATTCGCGCAGATCAATAACCAATCGATATACTGGCGGAGCCTTTGGATCAGTTCGTTTAAGAATCGGAATTATCGGTGAATTACATACATTGGAGTCGGTCTCCACAACCACTCCTTGGCCAATAAGCTCGTCAATGATTTGCAGTAAAGCCACTACAGCATCTGGTGGTAACTTGTATTGTCGCATTCGTGGTAGTACCACTCCTGCCCTTAGTGTAACTCGATATGGTGTAATGCTCATGCAACCAACATCTGTAGGGCCTTGTGCCCATAAATGTGTGGGTAAAGTCTGCAGTCGGGAATCCATGTCTCGGGACACATAGTGCCCTTTGAAATCACGTAAAAACAATCTTACTCCTTCCGGAGAACAACATATTATAGCTCCTAGAGCTTTCAAAGGTTTTATACCTAACAAGTTTTCTGGGCATGATTTAGTAAGCAATAAATCTGTAGTTCGTGTCAAAGGACCAATCGTAAGGGGAAGAGGCTGTGATACTTCGTTAACGATAGGTTTTCCTGAAAACCCAAGGGAAATATTCTGTGAGCCTGAGAGGGGTGCCCCTGGAACTTCACTACGTTTTATGGTTGTTCGGCTTGCCCCTGTATCAAGTAAAAATTTTCTGTCTTGTCCTAGTAGTTCACTGTGTACATAAGGTCCTTCTTGATCTACAGGGACCTCGATAAGGGGTAAGCCAAGTTCCCTCTCTAGGCTGTTTCATGAGTATCATTGATAATCAGGATAGTCATACTGTGCGGTCTGGTACATCTGTCGTGTCGTTGTTTGTGTGGCAGCAATAGGCTGCTGTGGTGGAGCTGGCATGGACTGTTGCGGAGCTGGCATGGACTGTGCATGCTGCGGAGCTCCTTGTTGATTCTGATCCTGTCTAGGTGGCCGTGGTCTTTCTTTTGTATTACCTATGGCGATATTATGTTTTAAAACTGGACAATCGTGTACATAATGACCTGGCTGTTTACAATAGTTGCACGTCCCTTTTACAGGACCTGTTGAAACACTGGACTGTGTCATACCCTTTTTATGACCGTCAGCTGGAACTGTCTGGGAAACTAGCATTTTCATTTTCGTGTCTTTCATGCGTCTTTGTTCATGTTCTTGTTCCTCTCTAATTCTATTGTGATGGTACTGTAGCATTTGTAACATTTGTGACGGAGTGTTACCTTGCCAGGTACTCTCGAATTTCAATACTCTATTCTTAACTTGGGGCAAAGAATTTTCAACTAACTTTGTCACAAACAGATGTGGATACGATTCGCTACTTGCTTTTATTCCACTATTTATACCAAAACATTTCTCAAATCGGGAATAGAAATCACTAGTGTCTTCATCTGTTTTTTGTTTACAGGCTGAGATTGCACCCCAGTCTTCCTTTTTCGTAGTTAATAAACGTGGCAGTACCTGTACTAGTAAACCTGGTAGTGTTTTGGTCTTCTCCCCAAGCCCTGCACCTGGACCTCGAGCTTTTTCTTCGTTTTCTAATGCTGTCCAATCTATCTTTTGGTCTCCCACCTCCCAATCCTTTTCCTTGAGTTTTTCATAAATGCCCGCAGGCATTAATACCTTCAATATCGTCATAATGTCTGGATAGGTATACTCTCCCATGAGCAACATGTCTTTAATTTCACGGTGGAAACCCGCTGGGTCTTTGTCATGACTGGGTACCACCTTCTTCATTTCCAATAGTTCTATTTTAGATATGGGTGTGTATATAAACACACGTTTAAACTGATTGTCATCACCTTTTATCGGGTGCACTTCGCGTAAGGGATTCTGTCTATCCATATAGTACGTCGTTCTTTCCTTGATGGGCAGTGAAACATGTTCGGGACATACAAAAAGAATGTACTGCTTTCTGGATTCTAGTATTTCTCTAATTAACTCAGTACCTGAACCTCTCCATTTATTCGTGAGTAATTTAGTCAATATATCAGGTAATGGACCAGGATCGGAGTGTTGGCCTTTATATAATATAAGGAGTTGTTGAATCATATAGGTACCAGCTAAACGCTGTTCATCTGGGGCGAGGTTCAAAAACGTGTGTGCTAGTGTATCATCACTATATTTTCCGGGACTGTCAACCCAATGATCGGCTGACCTGGCTAATTCTTGTTCGTCCATAGAATCGAGTATATGATAACCCCTTCGTTCTCGGAGTAGGTTGTCAGCGGCTTGGAACGAATGTTCGGGAGACCTTATATTTATTATAGGAGTTTGGAAATTTCTGCTATTATCTGGACGTACCGGACGTATCGGATCAGTGAAGCATCTAGTATTATTGCAAGATCTTCCTCTACCTACATAGGCCATGGTTTCTAACTGTCCTGTGGGCAGTTCTAATTCCTCCTCCTCCTCGGTTTGTTCAGGTTCGTCTACTGCTAATCTGTCTTCGTGTATTTGTTCTATTTCTTTGCGGATCTTTCGGCACATGGCTACTATACATGATCGTTTATCATGTCTCCCCTCTGATATATTCTGACTCCATGTGGTAAGAATTTGCATTTCTTTCGGATTTACCCCTGGTCGGTCTTGATTTCTGATCACACAATTTATGAGGAAACGTAACAGTTCCCCCTGTATTTCCACTTTTTGGTACTCCATGGCTCTGTTAATACTTTCGGAATCTCGTCCTGACTGGACAAAGTGATATATATTTTCTAAGTGCGTAGTCATTCCTGGTAGCTTCCCTAAATATATAGCAGCTCGTCGGATACGTAATGATGCTAGCATCATTTCGTCCCCTTTTCCGGGCACCGGGTCATATCTACAATCTATTAGAAGTTCCTTGAGCGTGTTGGGAGTTACTAGTTTGGGCGTACGTTGGTGAGCTAATTCTTGAAAGGAGAGTTTATTTACTCTGGGTGGCGTGGAAAAAATGTTTGATGTACCTCCGGTAGCCCCACCTGGGGTGCTGGATGTGAAAGGATTAGTCGAACGTGATATAGCAACTATAGGTGTGGATACAGATGTCGAAGCAGATGTGCTTGCCTGAGCTTGTGTCGGAGTTTGCTGTTGCGGAGGTACAGACGGAAGAGGGTCTTGGCGTTGAACCCCCTCTGCAGGCGGTCTATGTGGCGCAGCATTAGTATACTCGGGAGCTGCGTCGTCTAAATAAGAGGAAAGAAAAACATCTTCTGCGGTTCTGGGATGTCCTTTGGGATGTACCTTTATCGGAAACAATGGGGGTGGCAAGTCTTTTGGTATCTCCGGAGTAGCCTTAGGTAATCCTTCGGCCAGGAGAGGATACATACCATTCATAAGGGTATTTTGTTGTCTGTCTACTTGTTCTGATTTTACTCGAATACCTTCTTCAATTAATATATTTTCTCGAACTTTATTTGAATTCTCCTTACTCTTCTCTTCCTGTCTACGTGCTTTTTCCGTGCGTCTATACGATTCTTTACGCCATAATTCAATGGCGTCTTTCTGTGATTGTCTAGCTTTCTTTTTCCATAATTCTTCCTCTACTTTCACGATGCAATCTGCATCCCAGGTCCCAGCTGCGGGCCACCTCTGACTTTCTGGTAATTCCTTAGTGTAGTCTACCCATAAATCAAGAAATAATATGGCGTCTAGGCCATGTTTATGATACATAAAGTACCCTGGAGTGTCCCTAGGAGGAATGGGAACAGCTTCTTCGAGTAACCCTTTTCTAGTTTTGATCTGTCTTAATTTCGAAAAGAGCGGCATTTTGAGAACTGATCTGATACCTAAATTTTGACCACGTTTAATACAACGAAAACACAATAATGAACAGTCATTCACACCACAATATGCAGAACGTATTTAAAACATTTAACGTTTAATGAACAACAATGATGGCAGTTCAATAAGCATAATACTCGATACTAACTAGATAATTCTGACTTCATATACTAGACATACTGGATATACTGCTAAACAGTACAGATACACTGCTGAAACAGTGCAGACCGGATTTGTGTACCCAAACCCGTCTTGACCGGCACAACCTATGTGCACGTCAGAACGCCTCCCCGATAATGGTACTCACCGGGTAGCTCGGAACGGAAGGCCTCGGAACTGAACTGAACTGGACTCGGACCGGACTGGACTCGACTCGATACTTCGGAACTTCGGAACTTCGGAACTGGTGGGCCTCTGTATACCTCGGATCTTGCTCTCTCAGCTAGGCTCTGGTCGGGATACTTCGCACTTCTCACCGCCTCGTCTGGGTGTTGATCGCAGCCTCAGTTACCCCCGCTCGGCAGGAGGGAGATACAGGAAATCCTGTGGGTACGCGTTGTTGTCCGTCCAGCTGTGACAGGAGACCGGGCCTGCAACGCACCTCCGGCGCGTGAGATGAGAAAGTGTCCCTGTTCGGGCGCCATTTATGTGGTAAATAATTTAATTACCGGGACTTAATTTGATGCGGAAAAACTATAATAATAGCTCAGTAAAATAAGAGGCAGAATCCGTGGTATTAGAGGTTCGGAACGGGCTTTATTCCAAAATCGATTCGAATCAATGGTCTCCATATTCCATCACCACGAAGGTTCAGGAAGTGAAGGGCGCTACTTTATTGACAGGTAATCATTTTTATACAATAGGCATTACGGTAAAACAAATGCAGGAGGCGTAACAGTTGATAACAAAGATAAGAACATACATGCGTCACTAAAGTAGGTGTAACTGGGCGTAGCTTAAAGAACGTCATTGGGTCTGATGTCATAAATGGGTGGTTCCATGAAAGAATTTCGCAATGTCAGCAGAAATACTTGGTAGAGATGCGCGCGCAGCAGCATGACGTGTGATTGACGTGCAACTAGGGGGTGAAGGGGACTTGACATTTAGCTCTACATTTGGCGACAGAAGTCTGGAGAGTCAAGTCAACCTAATCCCAAATCATATCTAACATCCTATGTTTAGAGAACTATGTTATCCAAAAGAGAGGTCTCTTAGAGTAGAATCTTATTCTATACTGACTATACTGACTGTTAGTGCGTGTACAAGCGTCTAAGTGTCTACACAATATGCGGGGGCAGAAATCTTCCATAGTGACAGGGCTATGAATTACTTGCAAAAAGACAGAGAAGCCGGGCCTTTTGCTCGGTAGCTAGAAGAATGTTTACTTAAACTACTAGACAGGAATGCATTGGATAGGGAGCGGAGCAAAAGCAGATAATCTTGAAGGTGAAATACAGTTTTTGGCAGGCAACAGGCTGATGTCAGACACCGTTAGCTGCGCAGGGAGTAGGACAAAGTTCATGGGTACAGATGCGAGCTCAGACTGGAGCTTTCAGAGGCAGAAGGCAGAAAAAGGCTTGATGGCAGAATCAGGGCCTACTTGCCTGGACTGTAAAATGGCATAAGTGAACCATATAAAGCCGGTGGCCTTTCATACTTAGGAATGGAATATCCGGCCCATTCATGGCGGATCTAAAAGAGGACATGTTGGCGGTGGACGCACATGTGTTTGCGTCTTCATAACTGGAACTGGAGGGAACATACATGTACTTGTGATTTATACATGAAACCGTTGGGGTCCAAGATAGGGGACATAACTGACCAGAAAAATCCATATTTCCACACTCTCAACCAATGCACAGCCCTGGGGAGGTGGTGGTCCCCGGGGCTCGGGGGTCCGTAACGGACGCCCATATTTGCATTATAGTGCCCCGAGAAGGTGGCAGTCCCTGGGGCGTGTGGGGGGGCTCTAGACCCCCACACAGGTACATTTTATTTTTAAATAAGAAGCCCCGGGGTGTGGCGGTCCCCGGGGCTATGGGGGGCAGTGTGCGCCCCCTCGCAAATAATGCATGAAAGCCCCAGGGTGGTGGTCCCCGGGGCTTGGGGGGCCTTGGAGTCCCCCTAAACCTATAAAAAACAAGCCCCGGGGGTGGCGGTCCCTGCGGATGCGAGGGGCCATGTGCCGCCCACAAATATTTTATCAAAGTCCCTGGGGCTGCGGGAGTCCCCCTGGGCCCCCGCAGTTTTATGTCTGCATGCCCCCGGAACCTGGCCCACCCAGGGGCTTAATTAAATTAAGCACAGGAGCCCACGCTTCGTTTTTTTAAATTTTCGGCTGGATTTGTGCACCCAGCGCGAATTCGGATGATTTTTTTTTTTTTTTTTTTTTAAGAATGTTTTTTTGGGCCCTGGTGGTCCTTGTGGGACCCCCTGAGCAGGCCTAGGGGGTCATGGTGTTTCTACCCTGCCCCCTTTTGTTATTTTTCACCTTTTGGTTTTCTCTGTTCTTGTGCCTCGGTTACTGAGGCACAAGATGGCTGCCAACACTTCCTGGTTTTGAGTGTTGACAGCCAATTAGAATAAAGCTCGTGATCAGGAGGGTGCGCAGATCCACCGTGCCTCTAAATATCAAAACTTTTATTTTTCGACTTTCTCAGCAACTACTTAACAGATTTACACCATTTAAAAATAAAAGGGTGCTTTCTGAACCAAGCACTACCATTTTTTGCCAAATTTGGTGTAATTCCGTTCAGCAGTTCGGGCTGTAGTCGTGTCTAAAGTTTCCTATGGGAAATAACATAGAGAAAACACATTTTGGGACCCCCCCTTTTTTCTCAGCCCCTCTTGGCGAATCACCCCGAAACTTTCAAGATAGGAGCTGACTGGAGCAGGCCATAAGTTTTGAAACTTTTGCGAAGATTCGTCAACCGGCGCCAAAGTTATTGGGAAAACAAAAAACGAGTTTCCTATGGAAACTAGGTCCTAACTATAACTACCTACTGGCGACTGCCAGCAGGTAATATGTATATATTATATATATATATATATATATATATATATATATATATATATATATATATATATATATATATATTATCTACTGGCGGTCGCCAGTAGATAGTTATAGTTAGGACCCTGTTTCCATAGGAAATCCGCAACATTCTATTTGGAATAACTTTGGCGCCGGTCGATGAATCCTCGCGAAATTTTCAAAATAGGTGGGGCGCTACGCTCCGCTCCTACCCTGAAAGTCTCGGGGGGATTCGTCAAGCGGGGGCTGAGAAAAAAGGGGGGTCCCAAAACGCGTTTTTCCCATGCATTTTTCCATAGGACCTTTAGACACAGCTACAGCCCGAACGGCTGAACAGAGTTACTTGAAATTTGGCAGAGAGGTAGTCCTCAGGTCAAGGAAGTGCCTTTTGTAGGTCTGGTGTAAATCTGTTCAGTAGTTCCTGAGAAAATAGCATTTAAATCAATATATATATGTGGGCGGAGCCTAACCACACATCTCATCCTGAGATCTGATTGGCTGTCAGCACTTCATCCAAGAAGTGTTGGCAGCCATCTTGGGACCAATATACATGATAGCACCTCATTAAAAAGCATTGCAGTTAATAGAAGGTTTTAAGACTTTAGTTACATTATAAATCATTTGTTGATGGTACCATACTCATTTTAGGAATTGTGGTATGTTCTAAGGTGATTTCACCATGTGAAAAAGCCTTCTGCTGGGATATCATGATTGAGAGAAAAATATTTTCTCATGCTTTTACCACAGAGGTTTGGAAGGTGATCTATAAGCTAAACTGAGAGCTTATTTTCTGTAAATTCACATTATCTTTCTCAGTCATGTGAGAATGAAGTCTGACATTCTCAGTAAAACATGTACATCCAACAAGGGCAGAGACTGTCAGTTGATTCCTTTGTGTTCTACTGCAGCTTTCCAGAGTGTTCCAAAGAACTACTAGAGCGCTAACCGTCCTACTTATGATAAATGTATGGCACACCTGAAGCCATCTTGCTTGGATTAAAGTGGTAACTCTTAAAACATTTAATATAAAAAGGAACAAAATGAGGGGGTTCATTTTTCCATAAAAAGTATGATTAGTGCTGCAGAAAGAAAAATTAGGGCACATTTTGAGTGACTTCTCAAATCCTCTTCTATTTCATTAAAAAATTCTGACATGCAGACTGAAACATGCACTTTCAATACCAGCAGCAGTTTTCCCTGGTGAGCAGTAGCTTTACTACAGTGATCTAATGAGCAAAAAGAGTGCTAACATTCTGATTTTATGGCAAATGTGTGACACATTTGAATGCCTTCTTGATGGAATCAAAGTAAAAAACTGAAAGTATTTCCTACTGAGGAGAATGCAGTAAATGAGGAAATTAGGAAACTTCATAACAAATAAGTCTCCCAAGATGGCCACCAGAGACAAAAGAGCCCAAATGTAGCCCAAATATCACCCAGATGTAGCCCAAGTATAGCCCAATGACAGAATGTCCAAGAATGTTCTTAAAAACAACTAGAGCACTTACTGTCTTCATTATGACAAAATTATGGCACACCTGAAACCATCTTGATTGGAATAAACTGGTAACACTTAAAACATTTAATTTAAAAAGGAACACAATGAGGGGGTTCATTTTGCCATAGAAATTATGATTAATGCTGAAGAAAGAAAATGAGGGCACATTTTGAGTGACTTCTCAAATCCTCTTCTATTTCATTAAAAAATTCTGACATGCAGACTGAAACATGCACTTTTAATACCAGGAGCAGACTTCCATGGTGAACAGTAGTTTTACTACAGTGATCTAATGAGCAACTAGAGTGCTAACATTCAGAATTTATGGCAAATGTGTGACATATCTGAATACCTTCATGATGGAATCAAAGTAAAAAACTGAAAGCATTTCCGACTGAGGAGACTGCAGTACATGAGGAAATTAGGAAACTTCATAACAAATAAATCTCCCAAGATGGCCACCGGAGACAAAAGAGCCCAAATGTAGCCCAAAATCACCCAGATATAGCCCAAATATAGCCCAATGACAGAAGTGTGCAAAACACTTATTATTTTGTGTTTTTGCAGTGTTATATAGTGCAGACTTGTCAGGTATTGGAGTGCTTTACATGAGCATTGGTTTCATCACACAAGAACAAATTCATTTTGGTTGTAGACATGGGGAGACTAAGTGATTTGACCAGAATCACAGAATGTCGAGCTGAAGCAGAAACTTCAACCTGGTTCCCCAGTTGCAAAGTCTGCAGTTCTGGAAGTAACACCACATCCTCTCCCCTAAGTGCAACATTTAATCAAGTTGTCAACTAGATAAAAAAACATAACGATAACAAATAATTTAAAAGTGCTTTGTCGCTATTTGAAAACTCAGAAAATATGTCCTTATTTTAGTCTTTTAGAGCACTAACCATAATTTTGATGCCAATAAGACCCTCTCATATATGTAATTTCTAAAGGAATGCTCTAGGTATTACAGTTTTGATTACATCAAGATGATGTCAGGCGTTCCACACTTTTGTAATAAATATAGAATGTTAGCAATCTAGTTGTTCATTAGGATACTGTTGAGAGGCAGAGGCCAGGGGCACGGACTCTGAAAATTGAAGGCAGGTAGGAGGGTGCAAAGGCAACAATTTAACCACACTGAGCAGGCAGGAAGGGCCGTGGAAGCACAACAGACTATGGAGGGCAGTGGAAAGGGGGGCAGGGGCAACAAACCAACAATACAGGACTTGCAAGAGAGGCTGTTGGAGGGAAGATCTATTACGGGTCAAGGAAGCTAGGGGCGGTCCCCAGAGCCCCGGGAGCCACCACAGAACTGAGCAGGAGAGTGAGTCAGGGACAAAAGGGGCACCTTAATTTGAGCCGGGGTGCCTAGGAACGCTTGCTCCAAAAATGAAGAAAACAGACATATGAGACATGGAATTGGAGGCAGAATACAATGGCAGTTTAATGAGAAGATGCAACTTCAAAGAAACCGCAGAATAGAGACATAAAGTACAAAATACAGAATCCAGATAATCATACAGCTGTCATGATATTCTCTGTATCTCAATTAATGGACTGACAGAGAGAGAGAGAGAAAACACATCTATAAATGCATCATGAGAAACAAGTTACACCAAGGAAAATGTTACCTAGGAACACTCACATTTACTCTTAGAGCAAGCATTCCTGCAATTACAATACAACATCTTTTAAATGCAAAAGTAAAGAGAACAATGGTTAAACATAACATGACATTTCATATAGGTAAAATAGAATAAGATACTTCAAGCAAAGCAGAGCAAGACATTTTAAGCAAAGGAAGACAAGAGCTCCCAGTTCTTGGGGAAAACCTGCACAGCCTGTTAACCTACATACAGACGGCGAGGTTGTCCGTTGATATCTGTGGGTGCTCCCTTTTTATATCATTTTGTGGGCTCCTTTGCACGCTACATCTACCTACGTATGCTACCCAAAAGCTTCGTCTGCAGATTTTACCAGACATTTCGTCATTTACCCACTTAATGCTGACAATGGACTGGGTGAAAAGGTCAGTCTCTCAGGCCAATCGCTTATCGTAAGTTCCATAGAGCAAGCAGAAAATAATGGGTATTGTACAGGAATTCAATATATTCATGTATAAAATCTCCTCAGTTCTCCTAACTTGATGCTCTGCGGTTGCCACTTCCTTAAAAGCGGGAAACCTGCCCAGGAAGCAAGTACCAGTCCAGGATGCAGCCTACTGTATGTCGACAGCTTCAGGGGGATGTTGAACTTTGATACCGAGCACGGAGCACTCGGGTAGGGTGGGGGCTACTAGTTTGGAGCAGAAGGCCTCGCAGACCTGCCTTCAGACTGCTATACACTAAAATTGCAGAGCTATGGTCAATTTAACAAAGAGGCCTACATATTGAACAGAAGGGCCTACACAGGGGTTTTATGCTGGCTGAGTGGTAAGGATGTCTCAGGATAATTATATAGCAACACAGGACCCGCTGGTCAATTTAATACGGCCTACAAATGCGGCTGGCAGGGCAAGGACAAGGGTCTCATACTTCAGGTGTGGACAGAACGGGCCAGGGGCCCCCTGTGATACAAAATCTACCCTCCTTCAAGGCTGTGGCAATGTAATAGACCATTGTGGGCAGAAGGAAGAGGCAATGGTAGTACAACCATACATGCCAACAGACCCGATTCAGCCAGGAAACGTCCAATGTTTTTAAGCTCAAATGGGCTTTATTTGATCTGTCTCCTGTCTACAATATCCTCTTTTTCAATGCAACTCAAAGGGGAAAATCAATACCCCAGTTTTTTTTCAAAATCTCCCTCTTACCAAGTTCAAAATGTTCGCAAGTATGGTACATTGGATCATGGAAGGAAATGGGATAGGGACATGGACTTGGATAACAGAGGACAGGAGAGACATGGAGAGGTGCACCAAACTGACCCTGCAGGGCAGGCATCAGGGTTTGCAGCAGCACAATACACCACACAGGGCATGCAGGATGGGAGTGCAGCACAGCAATCCATAGAAAGCAAGAGGGAGGGGACAGGACCATGCACATGGACAACAGAGAACAGAGGGGCAAGAGGCAATGGTAGCTAGCTGACCATAATGGACAGACAGGAGAGAAGGCTGCAGCATAACAGACCATAAAGGGCAGGAGGGACGGATCAGGGGCATTACAATGGAACAGACAAGCCAGGAGGGAGGGAGTAGGGGTCTGCACATGTAAACAGAGGGCTGGGGGCAAGGGGGCAGGGCAGGAGCAGCAAGATAGCCATGGAGGTCAGGCAGGATGGGCACTAGAAGCAAGACACAACATGAAGAGCAACAGTGAGACTGTGATGGCATACACACAGACCATGGAGGGAAGGTGGGAGGGGGTCAGGGGCAGCTAACTGACCACACAGGGAAGGTGGGAGGGGCCATGGCAGTACAGAAGACCATGCATGGCAAGTGGGAGGGTTAGTGGCAGCACAATGGCTATGATGGGCAAGAAGGAGGGTGCAGGGGCATGCACAAAGGACGATGGAGGATAGAAGGGAGGGTTAGGACCTGTGCACAGACAAGAAAGTTCAGGGGAAGGGGCCTCACAACAGACCACACGGGGCAGGCAGGAGGAGCAGTTGCAGCACAACAGACCAGGGAGGGCAGAAGGGTGTGGCAGTACAATGGACCATGTAGGACAGGAGGAAGAGGATAGAGGCATGACATGTGGACAGGCAGGGTGGAGGTGGCAGGGACAGGTTACAGTCATCTGACAATGCTAGGCAGGTGGGAGGGGAGTGGCAGCTCAACAGAACACTCAGAGTAGATAGGAGTGGCAGGTCCATGGGACATGGTGGGCAAAAAGGATGGAGCAGGGGCATGCACAAAGACATCGGAGGGCAGGGGGAAGGAGAATAGGGACAGCAAGCTAAGCACAGAGTTTAAGCAGGAGGTCAATGATGGGGCATAGAATTGGGCAATGGAGGGCAGGAGGAGTGGACTGGTACATCATACTAAATTGAGGGCAGTGGCAGCACATCAGACCATGCATGGCAGGAGGGAGGAGGCTAGTCCATGGATTCACACAACAGAGGATAGGGAGGAGGGGGATGGGGCAGCAAGCTAACTGTTCAGAGAAGGCGGGTATTAGAAACGTTATTGTTTTTAAAACATTTTGTCTGTGGAAAACTACTTAAAATATGAACAAGTATGCAGCATAATCTCACTTTTATTCAGGAAGAAGAAGACGTTAGTGACTGTGACTCCGGGCTCACTTGGCAAAAACACCCCCTGACCCTCCACCCCCTATCGCAAAATGTAATGCCCGTGAAAAGGGTAGGTGAACACAGTGTTATATAGAACATAGTCCTGAGAGCACGATTGAAAATGAAAACTAGATATAGTGTATGGTATAAACTATGCACCAAAAAGTGTGATATAAGATGAACCAGGCGTGAAATATAATATGCAATACATTGTGCGCAATGACAGATTCATTGGAGAGCGCGAGATAGCACAGGCCATAGCGCGTGCTATGCGATATGCGCCTTGGAGTGTAATATGCACAGGGCAGTGTTGTGTAACCTAACTAGTCTCTAAAGTTGTAATATAAAATATGTGCTGGGGAGTGTAACGTTGCACATGCACTGTGACAAAGATATGGATCCCAAATTGTAATATGTATGGCATAGCACTGTGCGTTATAACATAGGCATCGAGGAAGGCACGTTAGATGGGGCAATATAACCCGTGCGAAGACAAGTGTGGCATGACATATTCACGGGGTGGTGTTACAGTGCACATGGGCTAGAGAGTGTCATAGCATATGCACTAGCTAGTGGAATACAACACAGAGGTGTGTGGCACTCGGCAGGCAATGGTGGGTGTAACACAGCATTGGGCTCTGTCAGGAGCGCGCTGTGACTCGCAAGTGATGTTCGTCCCCTTTCCAGAGAGTAAAATAAAAAGTATTACACATCCAGCAGTGGATGTGTGTTTTATTAACCGTGAGGGGGGTTTCTTGCATAGTTTTGGTCGAATTTTTGTCGAATCCCCTTTGAATGGCTTGGTGTGCATGTGTATTAAATGTGCCCGTCAATAGCTACCCATGTTTGTATAAATAAACGACAAGGGTGTCTACCGGGATTAGGCACGGTAGAGCATCAGACATGTCAGAGCTTCACTAGTGGTGTAAATACATTCCACGTGGATTAATTGCATGCATAGTCGCCTTTTAATGAATATCACGCAAATCGTCATGGTGATAGGTATGTACGGTTTGTCCAGCATGTCCTAGGTGTGTCTATTAATATATATTTTTTAAAAATAATAAAAAACAGTGGCCGGCCCTGGGGATTGGGGTCAAAAAAATATAATTAGGAGACAGGCCCTGGGGGATGGGGTCATCAGGGCCAATAAATTAGAATAAGAAGGGGAACCACACAGCTCCCCTTCTTAAAAAAATAAAATAAATAAAAGACTGGCATCGTGCCGGAGGCCATGCCCCCTCCGTGCAGCACTCTGCAAACGCGCCCCCAACAGGCCTCTCCAGTATGCGCCAGGGAGCTGCGCTGCAGACAGGTGTTCTGAGGCCAAGCCCCTTTTTACACCTCTCTGCAACGCAGCTCTGTGGCGCTTACTGTAGGTACCTAGTGGTCTAGTGTGACCCTAGGGACCCTTAGGATTCAAGGGGACTTAATCTCTCAACTTAGAACAGCCACAGGGCGCGTTTACACAGTGGTGAAGGGAGGGGACGGGGCCTGAGGTGACGTGTGCAAACACGCACCATGGCACGTTTTAAATTGGGGATATAATTTCCCTTCAATACTGAGGGCCCCTGGGGGCTAACTAGCCCACCAAGTGCTTCCAGTAAGCGCCACTGAGCTGCATTGCAGAGAGGTGGTCCAGGCCGTGCCACTTTTTACACCTCTCTGCAACGCAGCTCTGTGGCACTTACTGGAGGTACCTAGTGGGCTAGTTGGACCCTAGGGACCCTCAGGATTCAAATGAACTTAATCTCCCAACTAAAAACGGACACAGGGCGTGTTTACACAATGGTGAAAGGAGGGGACGGGGCCTGAGTTAACGTGTGCAAAAACGCCCTGTGGCCTGTTTTAAAAGGTAGTTTTAATCCCCATGCCCTATTATATACTAGGGGCTTATAGAGGAGGTAAGGCTAATCACAGGGGGACCCCAACGCATAATGTTCCCTAGTGTATGTAGGTGTTTACACTGTATTCTAAGTGTCTTTTAACATAGCACTGGCTCTAGGACTGGTTAGTCAGACTCAGTTACCACCAGTATCCGTCTGAAAAAGTTGAGGGTACAGGATGATTTTGCAACAAGGCTTCTTTCTGCTCTTCTTTTTGTTCTTTCTGCACGTTATCCTTCTTCCTGCACTTATCTTCGTATTTGAGGACTTCTGTTGCTTCTTTCTGCACTTCTTTTGTTTCTTTCTGTGCATTTTTTCTTCTTTCTTCACATGTCCTATCTCTGTAGGCATAGTTAGAAATTAGCATTTAAAAAACCTTTGAAATTAACAGAAAAAACCATAGGTTTCAGGCACGTTATAGTTAGGAATTAGCATTTAAAAAACCTCAGAAATTCACTGAAAAAACCATAGGTTTCAGGGGTGTTATAGTTAGCTGGACTTTTCACTTGTACAAAACCATTGAAATTCCCCCGTTATAGTTAGTTCAGCTAACTATAACTCGCGCGCCCGCAATGCACTGCTGATGACGTCACATATTACATCACTCATGACATGGTCAGTGACATCACTCATGACATCACTGATGACATCTCAAATGACATCACTGATGACATCACTGATGACATCATCCTTGTGATAGAGTGGCAGACCTCCTCTCACCCTAATATAACCTTTGATACACACATTCAAAAATAGAGACTAAAATTTTCAAAACAATGGACATACCAATACCAGTTACAACAACCTCTTCAGTAATTCTAAGATCCACATACACATCCACTCATTCACCAACAGTCCAATACAGTCACTCATACATGTACTCACTCATCATATGTACTCATACACCTATACATCCTGTTACACAATGCCACTCATCCATAGAGTTACTCACACACATAGTCACTCATGCTAATAAAGAATCAAACATACATTTACTTGCATATACAGTTATACACACACCACCACACTTACTTCTACGGAAACTTACACATACTTAGTCTTTTAAACAATCACTTATAGAAACACATACTTATTCATACAGGAACTCTTTCAATCTCTCACTCTCACATATACTCACATATATACACCAATAGTCACATATACTAGTTTAAAACATATGTAGTTACTCATAAAGACACTATTGAGACAGTCATTCACTCACTAACACACCCATACACACACTCATCCACCCATACAGTCCTGCACACATACTGTGTTCAACACATACAAACAGTGAGTCACTCATTCATGCACCTATGCACTACGTAATACCCCCCACCGAACCATGCAGACACTCAGACTGATACTCAAAAAACCAACTAATAACCTATATAGACACCCATGTAGCTACTCACCAACCCATGCAGCCACTTATACACAAAGTGAGAGACTGATACAGATATTTACATATTTAAACATTACTCACTAAGCCATGTATTCACTATGATACACTTAATCAGTCAGTTACACAATCAATTTTTCAAAAACAAATCATCCATTTAGACACTTATATACCCATTTATTCTTCCATCGACCTTGAGATATACATATATAAAACATATTTAATTTTCAGAATAACACACATTCACTGGATGATGTCATCAGTGATGTCATCAGTGATGTCATTTGAGATGTCATCAGTGATGTCATGAGTGATGTCACTGACCATGTCATGAGTGATGTAATATGTGACGTCATCAGCAGTGCATTGCGGGCGCGCGAGTTATAGTTAGCTGAACTAACTATAACGGGGGAATTTCAATGGTTTTGTACAAGTGAAAAGTCCAGCTAACTATAACACCCCTGAAACCTATGGTTTTTTCAGTGAATATATATATACATACATATATATATATATATTCACTGAAAAAAACATAGGTTTCAGGGGCGTTCTAGTTAGCTGGACATTTCCCTCATACAAAACCCTAGAAATTCCCCCGTTATAGTTATTTCAGCTAACTATAACTCACGCCCCCGCAATGCACTGCTGATGACGTCACATATTACATCACTCATGACATGGTCAGTGACATCACTGATGACATCACTGATGACATCTCAAATGACATCACTGATGACATCACTGATGATGGCTACATGGTTTTGTGAATAGCTATATGAGTGTCTATATGGGTGATTGATTGGTTGTCTGAGTATCTGTATGGGTGCCTGAGTGTTTGTGTGGGTAGGGTGTGTGTGACTGTGCATAGATGTGTGAGTGGGTGATTCTATGGGTGCATGGTTTTAAGAGTGCAACTGTGATGGACTGTATGGTTGGGTGAGTGTAAGTATGGGTGTGTTAGTGATTGAATGTATATCTCAGTTGTACATGTGTCAGTAACTACATATGTGAAAGGCAGTGTATATGTGTGTAAGAGTATATAACTGGCTATATGTGAGAGTGTGATTGTGAGATTGGCTGTATGGATGACTGTGTGCTTGAATCAGTAATTGTATAAGAGCGTCAGAATGTGGTAGTATTTTTATGAGTAAGTGAACTTGTGTGTGTATAACTGTATAGGTGAGTAAATTGGAGTGTGATTAATTATTTGCATGACTGACTAGGTGTGTGAGTACGTCTATGGATGATTGGCGGTTTCTGAGTGTCTATATAGGTGTATAATTGCATATGATAGTCCTGTACTGAGTGACTGTAATTATGTGTGACTGTACAGGTGAGTGAGTGGAGGTGTGTGTAGACCTAAGAGACAATGAGTGGGTATGTAGTTATTGGTATTGGAGTATCTATGGTTTTGAGAATGACCGTCTGAAATTTTGAGTCGGTGTATCAAAGGTTATATTAGGGTGTGAGAAGATGCACTCATTTATAACATGGATGACGTCATCAGTGATGTCATCAGTGATGTAATTTGAGATGTCATCAGTGTTGTCATCGGTGATGACACTGACCATGTCATGAGTGATGTAATATGTGACGTCATCAGCATTGCGGGGGCGCAAGTTATAGTTAGCTGAACTAACTATAACGGGGGAATTTCTAGGGTTTTGTACAAGGGAAATGTCCAGCTAACTATAACGCCCCTGAAACCTATGGTTTTTTCAGTGAATATATATATATACACACACACACACACACACACACACACACACACACACATATATTGTTTTGCTCTTTTCGCTTCACTGATGTACTGCTCTGAAGTAATCTCTGGGTGTCTGTGCAGTTTGGGACAATAACTACTCCAACCTCTACAGACCCCGAGGTTGCATTATACCAACTGGCCCTGGGAGCAATGGGTGGTGCATTTGTTTTCGATGCCCCGGGACATGATGTTATAGATGGGGCCACAAACAGTTGAAAGGCCACTTTTTTAATATGGATCATGCTGACACTAAATTAGAGATGGCACGGTCTCAAGGGTGTGTTCCCTGTAAGTATATATGTGGTATTTGTATAGCGTGAACCTTGTCAAAAGGCTGCGCTGAGCAGTACTCAAAGGCAAGCATACAGTCAACAAGTGATAAGATGTATACGTAGCTTAAGGGATCAGAAGTGTATTTTCATGGTATTGTGTTGTAGTAGTATTCTTTGAAGAGGTGCGCTGTAAAACCTTGGGTGGTCTTCATGGATGTGGGTTTGGCCCTGTGAAAACGAGCGAAGCCTTTGCACCTGCACCATATTACAGATGCTGAGTAAAAGAGCTGTCAGCAGGCCCACAATCAGTGCATTCTCCCTAGGATGTACCTTGGGAAGGGGGACTAGAAAGTGCCAGGGACCCCACAGGTATCCCCTTGCAGCAGATGCATTCACTTACTCCACCCGGTTAGAGTAGGATTCCTGCCCCCTTTTAATGGTGAGGCTGGGTCACCATCTGCTGTGAAAGGCAGACTGGTAGCCACAAGCAGCCGGTATGTCTTTTGTTAATGTGCTATCAATGGTGTAGGCCCTAGTTTGCATCTGCAAATCTGCAATGTGAGCAGTGCATCTGCTGTGATAGTGTATTCTCCTAGTCTTTGACCGGTGTCCTGGTGCAGAGTGCACCTGTGCGCACTATTAGTAATATGACCACAGGTTGTTCGTTGGAAGGAAGTTTCAAATGTGTTAATCTTATTACTGTAAATCCCTGTTCCTATTTTAATTATATTCTTGTATTTATGTCAAGCAATTTATGTTTTTCTTTCCTGCTTTTCATCCACCTCAAAACACAGCTAAATTATTGTAACAAAAATACTTAATGTTGACATTATTTACTTGCATTTCGTGGTGAAGGGAATGTGTATTAATCTGTTTTTATGTCGAGCATTGAAAAGGAACCTTGAATGGGAAATACCCTGAAAGTGATTTTGTCCTTTATTGAATTTTTGGGACGAGGCAGTCAATTTTGTATAGCTTGTCATTTTTTGAGGGATAATTTAAGATGTACCACATTAAAGAGAACATAAAATCATTGAAAGAGAGTGTTGCTTTTGCATTGAATATTGGGCACTATATTTTCTTGTCATAGTATTTGCTAGTCATGCTGTAGTACCCATACACACACTAGGTGATGCCAACTACATACTCTCACAATTAAGTGAAAGTTTACTAATTGTAAACTTTAATAAACAATTGAATTCAGAACTAAAAAAGTGAATTTGTTTATTTGTAAGCTTGTACCACATTCGTGTATTTATCATGAATTCTCTGAAACTCCTTGTATATACAGCTATTTTGACCATTACTAGATAGTACAGGGAGATGTGGAGAAAACATTCCTTGGATTTTCATTTATAGACAGCAGCATTAAGAAAAACACCAAGGTCATGGGAGCCCTGTATTTATTTACTATCAAGCGATCCACATCTCACAATTGCAGATCAAAGCAGGACATTCTAAACACATTCTCTCCAGGAACATTTTAAAATCCATACTGAGATTTAAGGGGCAATTTCCTTTTACCTATCTGTAGGCTACTCCCCTCCTAGAGCATACCCATCTTACCTGTTGGCCAGGCGCAAATGAGACCCTTCCACCCCCAACGTTTGTCAGACATAAGGCGTGTCTCTCAGGAAAACCAAGGGTCAGCCTGAAATAATCTCTTTATGTTCTGGTCAGTGAGCCATGCACTAAACATGTGCTAAATGTGCAGAACCCTGGTTGCATGAGTTTAACTTTGCTGGGCTGATGACCTCCTACCCTTGAGGGCGTAACCTCCTCAGCCCTGCAATGTGCCTCAAAGTCCTCCGCCACATGATGAGGGGGCACATACCAGATGGTCTCAGACCTGGGAGCTTCCTGTTTAAGTCCTGAAGTTCCTAGGGATGAGTGGTCAATCAGTGACACCAGGTCACAGAGTGGGGTGAGGTTAGCAACTCTCACTGACCACAACCCACTATGTGATAAGTTAGGTCAGCCAATGAGAGGAGGCAGCAGTCCCAACCCTTAAGGAACCTCTGAGGCACACCACGACCAACCAAGATCACTGCCGCAGCATGATTTAAAAAATATATATATTTAGTGAGTGCATAAATGTATGTGCATTAGTGCATGTCTGATTGTGAATGGTGGGTGAATGTGTGCATGTTTGTGAATGTATGGTTGTGAGTGAATGTAGATGGGGGAGTGTGAGGATGTATGTGTCTACGTGTGTGGCCCACCGGCTCAAATTACAGGACGCCACTGCTGTTGACTGTAACTATGGTGAGGTTGTGGAAGATTACAGAAGAGGCAAGTGTGTGGAGCAATTAAATGCAGGCTGTAGCCCCAAGTAGAGGCCAAAATGAATGTGTAATTAAGCAAAAATTCTGGGAAAGAGCCTTAAATGAAAATGATAATGTGTATAGGCGTTTCCCATAAAATTCTATATTTCCAATATAAACACAAATACCAAGTGTATAAGTTACCACAGGGGATTTGGATAAGTCCAGCAAACTACTAACAAATGTAAGAATGAAAAACAAAGCAATGGAATTTCAATGCAATGGTCTAAATGGGGAGGGAGCTCATGGAAGTAAAGGGGGAAAGGAAAGAACAGCATCAACATTCCCCCTTTAAGTCCTTTGCTCTATTTGAGTATAAGCTGCTCAAGTGGTATAACAGGGTTACTAAATCAGTATCGTACCAGTATCTTTGCAGGGACAACAGTAAAGTATCTATCAGTTATATGGAAGTTCTGGATTGTTTTCCACAAATGGAGACCTCATTTGAAGGAATCCTGTTGGAAGTCTCAGGGCTATCAAAGACTTCTTCTGCAGCTCCCCTGAACTCCTCTGCTGTTAGTTCTAACCTGCCAAGTGGTGCCAATTCCAGTTCTGGGCCATTGGAGGTGGTTAAAGAGCTGAAAATTCATGCGTCGTCCTTCAGTGCCATTTACCCCCCTCAAACTTGCTATGCTGTTGAAAAACCAACACATCGCCACAGTGGAGCTGTAAAATTGTGCCTGTTCGCTGTTGGAAGAATTGCCGCAGCCCAAGTCCAGTGTCTTGTGTCGCTAACGTCCGAGACCCCTGCTCTAACTCTGATGGAGGCCGTGCTGTGCAGCTGAAGGAATCCATGTATCACCTGCTCACTGGAGGTGAAAAGGGGTGCCCGGCGCAACCAAGGAAAATGCACTGTATTAAGATAAATGTGCTGCCCCCAGGGCAGCCGCAAACATGCTTTGCCCCTAGGGCAGCGCATTCATGTGAAAAACGAAGCACCTGCTTTGAAGCGCTGCTCTGTGTTTCACAGTGCAGGCGGCTACTGCACTGTTATGGGGGATTAGATATCCCCTTGCAAGGGGGTGCAGTGAGTGACTGCACCCGCCTACAAGGGAATGTCTCAGGGGTCCATGGGTCCCCCATTGCCCCCACCAGAGGTCTGCCAATGGGGGCGGCACTGACAGTGCACTACCTTTTAAGTAACATACTCTCAGTGCACCTCCCAAAAGCTTCTTTGCCTCTGCACTAGCTTGTGTAATACGGCTAGCACAGAGGCAAAGGGATTCCCTTATTTGCACGGGGCCATGCCCCCATGCAAATGAGGGAGCACACTTGGATGATAGCACTGGTGCTTTATGTGTGCCAGCGCTATCGGCTTTAAAGAAGGGGTCGCTCACGCATCTGCATCCCTTGCTGTAATACCAAAGTGCCTCGGGGACGCGCAGAGTGGCCTCATTAGTACATACAGCACTCAGATGCCCAATTTACTACAATCAAGGTGCATTTCTGACTTTAACGTAGAATTTCTGCTGTGCCCGCAGGTCAAAATCTAAGCATCAGTACAGTTTATAAAAGTGGCCCTTACGAATGGCAGAGATTGGATATCTGGAATGGTGTTATTCCTATTGATTTGCTGTTGTGTTGGTACTGAGCGGTGAGGAGCAGACATGCTGAAAATCAATGGGCCGCTGCCTTTCTCCCCACTTCCTCTGCAGTGCGCTCCTTTGAATGAAATGCTTATATCATTTTTATGGCGTGTCTGTGCTCGGGATGAGTGAGCCAAGAGATTAAGCACCGCCGAGCCCTTCTCCCTGCTGCTGCCCGCTGTTGTGTCGTAAAGACGGGCCTCGGGAGTTCAAGGTGCCTCGGGTCACTTGGGAAAGGGATGCAATTACTGCGAGCTGCTGAAGTGACTGGCACCAGGCCGCAGACAAGAGAGTTTAATTAGGTTACACTTAAGAGCCAACGGGAAGCCAAAGCGCTGTCCAGAGCTTCAAAACACTCTTCATGGGAACGCTAAACAGTGGTTCGTGCACAAGCCTTTTTGCAACCCCGTCTAGCGTTGCACACAGCGAAACTATGCGACTGCAGGGGAAAGCGCATGGCCATTGGCAGCTTCCACAACTCCTGTCAGGCTTTAAACGGGGAGCTCCCTGCAGGTGTTCAGGCCCCGAGAAGCAGAATCGTTTTAAGGCATGGGCAAAGTGGGCTCTAGCCCAGGGCCCCATCCTTTGAGGGGGCCCCCCCAATAGAGCCAGCTCAGGTCTACAGAGAGTCTTGCCTTGATGACCTTGAATAAGTCTTAAACTGTATTGTTTTAAATACCATTTTCCTTTAACTTATTTTCAATGTGAGTGGTGTATGAGAGCCTATTACAGACAATTTGCGGAGAAATGTTGTGTTTCATGCAACATCCATAAAAAGTTACTTTTGGATCAAAACAGAACCTCACATATGAGAAATGGGAGGATTTCATAGAGATTATTTTCAGTAATCTTAGTGAGTTGCTACTGTGTTACAATATTGAAAACACAGACCATTAACCCTGAATATTAAATGTAAACACATTTGGTATCTGGACGAGTGTGCCTGTGCACTGTCCGTGACTTGGCCAAAGAGGGCATGAAAGAGCTGAAACTGGACTACAAAGTCAAAACTGCTCCGAACAGGGACCCCCAAAATATGTTTGGCCCAGGGCCCCCAAAATCCTTAAGATGTCCCTGCCGAGAAGTGATTATTATGACAGCAATACTGCGCAGTTAAAACTGACCAAACACCTACAAATGAAGATGATATGTTAGCAGGGCGTCATTGCGCCCTACCACAGAAAGCGTTCTTCAAAAAATGACCTCCAATTCCAAATGGACATGGAAGGGAGATTCAGTATGCGGACGACTCTAGTACCTTCCCTTCAAGGGGGCTGTAAGTGTAAGCAAAGAGGATCTTGTGGGCCTTCTGGGATCCACTAGGGTATATTTATGCACAGCTTCCCTCTAGGGTGGCTGGCCCGTCGCTAAGTCAGGATGTGTGTTTCTTGGATCAGTGACCAACTTTGGGAAAACCTGCTCTCAGCAATCGTTCAAAATAAATGAGAAGCAGATAAAATTCTGCACTTTAAACTGAGCATGTGTAAAAGCTTTACATTATCAGTTTGTATGAGCAACTGTTCCCCAGACCAGTGGGGCTTAGAAACTTTTTTGAACTTTTTTGTCCGTCGGTCTTTCACTTGAAACAATACACTTGGTGCATCCAACTCAGGATTCCGTCACAGTCAAACTGAAATTGCACCTTGGTCCCGGACTACCGCAACCATTGGCGCTTTACTGTTTATTTGTGTTTCTTCCATTTAAGTCTTTAAAAATTCAACTCTCTGGCTCCCCTTGTTGGAATTTTGGTGTAACTCTGCTTGCTAACATTTTCTCTATATTTATAAATTGGAGTAGGATTTTTACTGTGTTATATCTTCCACTAATTAACTTTTTGGGGTAATGCTTAACACATTTTTGTTAAGTTAAGCCTGTTTGCCACAGCTACCAGGAGTTGAGCTCAGATTTAAATTGCTGAAGCCTTTGACTTGACCTAACGAGATGGTGATGTTATTACTTTTGTGGACACCAACCCACCCCAACTAAAAAAAGCACTTTCTCACACCAGTGCAAATAAAATGTTGGAAAGCCCTGAATGTCTGCTTGGGAATATCTGTGGGATGTTCTGAGGAGGACACAGATTCTGCGCAGTGGCCCACTAGCTACAAGGAAGCAAGATTTTCAGCAGAATGAGGATTAATGAGGCAATAGAGCTGGTTTGGAGATGTGGATGTCCTAATTATGCATGATGTCTTAGCACAATACACATCCCACCTGCTAAGAATGCATAATGCTGGTGTGGCAAACAATGTATTTAAACATTCAAGCATAAACAATGAGTAAAGGCACAGAAACTAAGTGCATTTACTGCCACCAATCATAACCAATCACTAACCACTGCCCAACATCAGGTCACCTCATACAAATTCTCATTAAGACATTCCCATACAAAGATGTGATGAAATCACAAGAGGAGAACTGATTTGTGAATATAAGCTTCTCTTGTGAATTTGTAAAAAAACACCAAAATCTCTCTTCATTGGTGAAGGACGTATATGAAACGTGCAAATTGTATTTCTTTTTTCATTAGTTGTTTCAGCATCTGTTGATCTGCTTGTTGCTCTATGCAAGGTTGTTTGTTGATTTATGTTAAGTGTTGAAGCTAGAGCTTCCTGGTCAAAACTGGTCATTCTCTCATCACATTTGCAAGTCTGATATCATGGTAGTGGTGTTGGTGCACCAAGGGTTGAACGGGAACAGAAAGTAGGCCCAGGCGCCAGAACAAAAGTGCACCCATTAGCTCATCAGATAGCCCAAAAAGTGGCCCACCTTTGAAAATCGAGGTCGTTTTTAACTTGTAAAGCGACACAGTAGAGGCGTTTTGCACCTGAGGGACAGCGTGCATTTTTGCTTCGTGCAGGCAGTGTTTGTGGAAATAACAGGGAAATCAACAATAAAAACCGACCCACGAGAACTTTAAACAGTCTCACAAACATCCAAAAGATGTGCCCAATCACTGACCTATTGGCCCTACCTATCTGGCAGGCCAGTCTAGACAAGAGTGCAGGTGAGAAGGATGGGGTTCTGATGAAATCATTTCTTGTGCGAGCATCAAATGCATGATTACAGTGTGTTTCAAAATGTTCAGAAATGTCTCTAATCTGAAACAAATTTCGGTTGTAAGTGTCTGTGACCCTTGCCGTCTTCTGTTTTTTAATGCAAACTGGCAGTAGAGAGAACATGTCCTCCTGCTTCCATCTCTGCCATAAAAGTTCTGTACTGTTAATCCTAAATGAGCTGCACCTGGCACCACGCCCAGCTGCAACAATCAAAATTAAGTAATTGATTTCACTTTGTTTGTCTGAAAGGATACCACTTGGCTCCATTTTACAAGACAGTAAATCTCCTTCGTCTCTAAGCAAGCCATATTTTTAATTTTATATGTTCTACTTTTACTTATTTTTTATGAGCTCGTATTTACCATATTTGTGCCTGTAAATCCCACGTCTGGGTAAGAGTTTCTCGTTGGCTTCTTTCCGTGTCAGACCGAATTGCGTATTCCTTTAGTGGTTTCAATGCAAAGAAATGTACGGTAATTCGTCGCTGCAGTTTACCCCCAGCTAGATTGGGAGATATCTACGGGTGATTTAAACTGGATTTTAGTTCATCCCTGAATAACTTCCAGTTTATGAATTCTGCTCGGGACTAATAAAATGTACTTTATGGCTCTAGCAATCTTGATGACAGTCTGTATCCATTAACTCCAGCAATCAAGAACATGGAGACCGTGTCCTGTTTTGCGCCTTCCATCACAGTGGATTTTGTTCGCAAAAGCTACATTTGAATACACTATAGGTATGTTATTGTACTAAGTTCAGCATCTCTGAGCAGTAAAGCCACGAGTAAGCCTTACTTGGAGTCTTTCAGTGCGCAGTTAAGTGTGGGATTTGACGACGCTGCCCTTTCTACATTTTTTATGCATAACACGCTACCAAGTACATGTCTGTAAGCTCGAAAATAGCACATTTTGTGATATAGGATACATTGCATTCTCATCGTTGAGTGACACTAGTAAAACATTCAGGGGCAGATTTACGAGCCCCTTGCGCCACTTTTGCGTCACTTTTCCCAGGTTAAAAGTGACGCAAGGGGCTTGTAAATCTGCCCCTCACTGTCCATGAAGTGATCTGATAAGATCAGGCAAAACGAGATAGGCATTTAACCACCCAATCACAACACACCAACGCCAGCCCTCCAAATGTGCGAGGAATACCGATGTAGCGTTCACACACATGGAAGTGCACATAGAGGTGACAGTGCACCTTCCAAGGTGCTGGAACACTGTAGCATTAGACGTCGTACCCTACTAGTAGGTGAAATGCCAATGGAACTGGGGTTTCCACACGAGACTCCTGAATTAATTTCTCATTTTCAGCCCGTTTTCCTCCAGAACGTTGCACAATCGTTTTAGCTGTTTAAAGCGTGGGGGAATTTGGTGCAATTTGCGCGTAATTTTTGTAATCCTGATTCAAGAAGAATGTAGCTCTGTTTGATCGTATGACGCGCCAATGCCTGTTGACTAGCATCATGATCTACAAATATTATATTAGTACATACATACATACAAACCCATACCTATACAATGTATACAGGTCTAATTGGTTTGATAGTATGATTATTATTTAAATTATTGTGGACATCTTAAAATACTAGTTGCCCTAAAATATTTTTCTTTTTTCCACAGTCACCATTCTTTAAATGATGCACTATATTTTCTTTATCTCACCCTGCAATTACCACCAATCTCTTTATTGAGATAAGAGAATTGATTGGAACCTTTGACTCCTCTATGACACTGGCTTGACAGCAAGTGACTAAGCTTCGTGTCCATCCATGACACAAAATGAGTGCAAAGGAAGTAATGGATTACTGTCAGCTTTTGCACTAATCTTGCATGCAAAGAGGCACTTTCTCACAGTGGCACTGGTAGAGAACCAGGTGAGCAATGTTTTTTCTCCGTTTCTCACTGTCTCTTCCAGTGACCACTGTGTGAAAATGCCACTTTTTGCATTGTCGCGCCTATTTTTTGTGGACTGATGCTGCTGTTTTATGACTCTGTGCACTGGGTCTCCATGAACCAGGCCGCAATGCATTTGTTCTGACCCCACAGAACTGGGTTGAAGTGACCATGGAAAAGGAAGTGACCATGGAAAATGGCACTGCTCCTTAACCTGGCCACACCGGCTCTGCAGAAGGAGACAAAGGGGTTTCTCTGTTTTGGATTTTGAGATGTGGGATTGAGTGCAATGGAGCAAACAGGAACTGCAGCAAAAGTGGGTGATGCTACTACTGGGAACTTTAGCATCACTACTTAGGGAGGAGCCAGGAGTCAGCCCCACCCACTAACTAGTACCCTCATCAGAACACTCAAATACTGTGGAAGAATAGAAGGACTTCACTTGAACTACAAGGCTCAGTTTGTTGACCTAATGTCTAAGCACCTGGGTGCAGGGCCATAACAAGCTGAAAGAGGCCTTTCAATCAATCAATCAGCATTTGTATAGCGCAGCATTGTCACCTATGGGTATCTGGTGATGTGAATGCTACATCTCTGTCGAAGAGCCAAGTCAGAAACGAGCAGAAAGAGGACAAATAAAGGTCAGAAATGAGCAGAAAAAGGAAAAATGAATGTCGGAAATGAGCAGGAGGAGGAAAATTAACTGGCAGCAATGAGCAGAAACAGGAGAAATAAAGGTCCAAAATGAGCAGAAAGAGGGAAAATAACAGGCATAACCCAGCAGAAAGGCAAAAAAATAAAGGTCAGAAACTAGCAGAAAGAGGCAAAATAAAGGGCAGAAGGTGCAGAGAGACTAAAATAGAGGGCAGAAGTGGGCAGAAAAAAGGCAGAAAAACAAGTAGAAAGTGAGCAGAAAAAGAAGGCAGAAAATGAGCAAAGGAGGCAGAAACCTTAGTCAGCAGAGGGGAGCGGACAGAAGAACTGTCTCAGCAGGAACTCGCACAAGGACCTGCTCAATAGGGTCTCACTCCAACCTCCATTAAGTAGGTCCTGGGGAGAAGGCAGGACGCTAGGTGGCAGGAGGAGTGAAACAGCAGAGGGAGGAAAAATAAAACTCAAAAACAAGCTTAAAGAGGAAAAATGTAGATCAGAAACAACCTGAAAGATCAAAAATAAATACCAGAAACGAGAAGAAAGAGGAAAAGTATTGGACAGAAATGAGAAGAGAGAGGAAAAAATAATGGACAGAAGCGAGCAGAAATATGAAAAATAAAGATAAAAAATTAGCAGAAAGAATAACAATAACAGGCCGAAAAGAGTACGAAGAGGAAAATAAAGGACAGAAACGAGCAGAAGGAGTAAAAAATATTGGGAAAGAAATGAACAGAAAGAGTAAAAATAAAGGTTGGAAATGAGCAGAAAGAGGCATAATAAAGGTCAGAAACAATCAGTGAGGCAAAATAGCAGGCAGAACGAGCACAGAGAGGCAAATAGAGGGCAGAACAATTTGTAGAAAGGAAGCAGAAAGAGAAGGCAAAACATTAGAATGAAAGGAGTTGAGGAGACACAAACCCAAGGCAGCAGAGGGTAGTGGACTGTGGGCAAGCTGGACAGAAGAACTGTCACATGAGGAGCTGGTATGAGGATCACCTTTTCTCTGAAGCGCCCAGCCGGCCAATACCAACAAGACTTCACCTGGACTCTGCTAGTGACATCTGCTGGAGTGAGTCTTGACCACCAAATTCAGTTCCCGGAATCCCTAGAATCTTGGATGTGCCAAACTGAACTTCTATCACCTATCAAAAACTGTGACATAGAAATATTCAGTCCTTTGACACCTCTGGAAGAATGATACAAATCTCTCCAGCCTATCTGCACAAGGTGCTTGGCTAAATAAAGAGTATTTACCTCTCTCTGGCCTCATGAAACTCATTATATACAGCTGCAGCCTTGTCCAGCTGAAGGATTCTGAGCCCAGACAAATGTGCCAAATGTATCTAAGTGGCGAGAAGTCTTCCCTGCATGAGAAATTTGAGTTTCTCCTGCTCTGAGCTTTTCCTGCCAAAACCAACAGCTTCAGCTGTACCTCATCCAATGCCTATCCAATTTTCCTTGGATACATTTTGCTGCTTCGTCCTGCTGAAGGGTTTTGATTTCCAGAAAAACCGGGATAGTGCATCCGACCTGCGCACCACTGCGGTCGGCCTGAAATTGCTTCAAGGTCCTAATCTTATGCAACCATTGGCTACCATTGGTACTTTTTAATTTTTTAGTGCTATTTACCATACTAAATCTTTCAAATTAATAATGCTGGTTCCCCTTATTGGATAGTTGGCTATTTTGTTGCCATTTCTATTATTATAATCTATATTTCTAAATTGGACTGGGATTTTTAATTTGGCTGCGTTTTGCCTTTTTTGCTGTTTTGGTATTTCTAAATGCTTTCTTTATTTTCTCTAACTGAACCCAGTCTGCTCTGTGTCATAGCCAAAAGGGGTTGAGCTTACGTTGAAATTATTGAAACCTTTAACAGGACCTAAGAAAATAGTATTACTACCCCAACCAGTAAACAACTTTCTCGCAACCACATATAATGAGAGCCAATGATGAAAGCAGGGACTGAGATAAGACAGTAAACAGATACAGGAATCCACACTCTTTCATCAATTTCGGGGTCCAGGAAGGCTTCAGGCTTTGGTGGATCTCTACAAAATAAAGAGATACCTTAAATTTCTTGTCAATGAAGCTGTGAACACAATGATACTGGTGAAATGACATACTTTAGTAATATCTCTTTATAAGCTACTAACTATGCTTCAATAGGGTACTGGAAATCTGGATATTGGTTGAGGAGGTGGGAGCCTAAGTCAGGCAATAACCACAACACTTGTCAGTGTGAATGACAACAGTCAATAAATTAACCTGTGCTTACTCCCTGGTAGCTTGGCACAAAGCAGTCAGGCTTCACTTGAAGGTAATGTGCAAAGGATTTATGCAGCACACAACAGTAGTACAGTGAAAACACAACACAAGAAAAATCCTGAAGCAATATAGAAAAACAGAGTATCGCATGGTGGTAAAAGAGTAATGCCAATGAAAACTAAGATTTATGAAGCCACTCTGTGGTTTCATAAATATCAAGTAATGTAATGCAGTGCTGTTAGACTTGGCACCATTGGTGTGAGTCTCCCTTCCACTTTTTGCTGTTGCCTCATCTGGTTTTGTTGGCCTAGATGCTTTGGGCACTTTGTCACTGCTGATCAGTGCCAAGGTGCAAGTGCTCCCTATTGTAAAATGATGTAATGGATTAGTGATTCCATGATTGGTTATTTGATTTACTTGTCAGACCCTAGTACAGTGCACCATGTGTGCCCAGGGCCAATAAATCAAATGCTGCTGGTGGGTTTGCAGCACTGATTGTGCCACCCACAGAAGCAGCTTGTAAAATATGGCTCAGGCCTGCCATTACAGAGCATGTGGGCAGTCTGGGACTGCCATGTCAACTTTTCGAGTGCACCCACTTGCCCAGTCCCTAAATCTTCCCTTTTCTTCATATTAGTCACCCCCAAGGTAGGCCCAAGGGCAGGGTGCATTGTTTGTAAAAGGTAGGACATGCCCTGATGTGTGTGGCATGTCCTGATAGTGAATTACAACCATTTTTGTTTTTCACTTTTGCAAGGCTACGTGTTCCCATAGGCCGGAATGGGCAGTTTGATTATACCATCTTATAATCCTAACTGACCAAGAGAATAAGGTAGAAATTTGAGTTTAGTATGCCTGAACTCAGAATGTTAAAATGCATCTTTTAGTGAGGGTGATTTTCACATTCTTGTTTTGAAAATACCACTTTTAGATAGTAGGTATTTTCTTGCCTAACCATCCAGCATGCCTCCGTTAGGGTTGTGTATTCAATGTCTGGTTTGTGAGTGACAGGAGGTTGGAAAGGGCCTTGACTCCAGCAGTCTGATGGGTCAGGGCTGGGCTGAATAGGACCTGCATTGAATAGACAGTAGGGGCAGAGATTTCCTTTCATTGACCTGAGCCCTCATAGACTAGAGAGTAGGGGGAGGAGATTTCCTTTCAGCTGCCTGGGCCAGGTCTGCTCTTAAACAATGCTGTCTCCACCTCCTGCCAGGAAGCTGCACCGAGGAGGACAGAACTGGTTTTGACTAGGTACAGACACTCTCTGCTTTCAGAGACAAAGGATTTGTGTCTATGAAAAGGGGTACCCAGACCCCAGAACTTTAGATCACTTTTGGGAAATCAAGAGGATCCTTTGCCAAGGAGAAGAAACCAGAGAAGCTGAAGGAGGATTACTGCCCATGTGCTGTTTGCTGTCTGGGGTTGCCGCAGTGGTTACTTGTTGCCAAGGAAATGAGAAAAGGACTATGCTGTTTGCTTTGTCATCTTGAGGAAGATCTCCCAGGGCTTGAACTGAGCATGCCTCCTGTCTGAAGTCTCAGGGACACAAGGACTTCACCACCAGCTCCCCCTGAATTTCCTTGCTGGGAATTCTAACCTACAGAGAGGTGCCTGCAGCTGTTTAGGACCTCTAGAGACTCTTTGTTGCTGGGAGTTGGAAGCGCGACGCAACGAGGAAGAAGTGTGTCTCTGCCACAGCAGTTGCCGTCGCATCACCGAGGAAGCATGTCGCATCACCGGAGAAGCATGCCGCTGCCGCAGAGGTTGCCATCGCATCACCAGAGAAGCGTGTTGCAGGGCCTGTCGCAGCTCCAGAGTCTACGAGTTGCCACACTGCCATCGGGCGTGTACAAATCGCATCCACATTATCGCATCAAAGAAACCATTTTGTCGCATTGCACCAGATTGTCACATCGCATCAAGGTGCCATCTTGTTGCATCGTAACCAGAACGCAGTAAGAAACCGACGCATCACCTCCTCTCCGGTAAGGAACCGACGCATCATCTCCTCTGCCCTGCAGTAAGAAACCGATGCCTCACCTACCCCGAAGCAAGGAACAGACGCATCACCTCCCTTGCGACCCTTTTGTTTGTTTTGCGTGACGCATTCAAGGTACTTTGAGAGTAAAGTGTCGCTTTTACCATCTACATTGAACTAAGCTATGTCTACCATTTTAGAGTCTTATCCCTGACACAATATTGTGGATTTTTGTCATTTGGTCTTGTGTTAAGTCTAGTAAAGATTACCTATTTTTCTAAACTGGTGTGGTGTCCATTTGTGGTGTCTTCACTGTATTACTGTATGTGTTCACAAATGCTTTACACACTGCCTCCGAGATAAGCCTGTCTGATCATGCCAAGCTACCAAGGGGGTGAGCAGGGGTTATTTAGGAGTGTATTCCCCTTTCCCTGACTAGAAACAAGGGTCCCTATTGGATAAAGTTGCAAGTACAAATTGCCGTGTTGCAGTACTCTGCCCCAGTAAGACGTTTCCATGGGTGTTGTGTGAGTGTTGCCATACAACAGCCATGGATTTTGATGCTTTCTCAGACTTACAAGAACTTGTAAACCTAGGAATGTGTAAAAAAGATTCTCCTCCCAAGGATAGGCATAACAAGATGAAATATCTTTATTTATCCTAGTTTTTCCCTCTTTCTATGTGTGCTACATTGGAGTGCAGGAGTAGGTCCCCCACACTGCCCCAACAAAAGGGAGATGGTGGGGTACCTCATGGGACAGAGCAGCCCCACAGTTATACAAAAAAAGCAAAAATAAAAGTTGTTCTCCCAAATGGGGGAGGGGGGACGCCCCTCATAAACTATTCACTGCTTCCACAGAGGGAGTACCTATAAGCCTCAGGAGAGGCATATTTGCATAGTTTTCTGATGCTTGTTGTGACACCAGGATGGCAGGGGCTTCGCCAACATCAGAAAGAGTTTTGGGGCTGCAGAAATGCAGCAGACCACCCCCCCCCCTGTCCCCCCTCAGGACATATTTCAAAGTGAGCCTATGTTTGCAGGGTCAGGGAAATTACTACCCGCCAGGTTTTGCATAATTTTTTAAGCTCTCCTAAAAACTGGAACATTTGCTCTTCAGCTGGGTGTGCCCTGCATTTTATGTGACCTTCTGTATAAAAAAGACAGACATGTTATGTTCATTTTGAATCTTATAATAATCATAATACTGGCAGTGATTTTTTATCAATGTTGTAGGGCTTTATTTACATTAATGACTGCGTTTACACATCAGTATGTATTACAACGAAATGATGGTGGTTACTGGCATTTTTCGAATGTGGTGATTCCTAGACAAAGGCGATAGACTGGCCTTATATTTTGTTGTGAATACTGCCTGAAAAAGCCTGCTTTATTTAAAGTTATATTCCCTTTTATTATGATATTCTATGTGGTCCAGGTGAGGGAAGGTACTATCATTTTGGACATCTTGACCCATTAGGCATCAAATGTGACTATAGAACATGATCAAAGGCATTTTAAATCTCCATTATGCATATATTTGTAAATTAATGCCCAGTATTTGTGTGATCAATTTACTTTTACTTTTCAAAAAGCAAGGCTGATTTTACAATCATTTATTGAGTGTTATTGTATGGCAGTAAATGGTTATTACTAGCCCACTGCACCTTCCCTGAGTAGACCTTGGATTTTCCTCCTTCACTATCCTGAAAGAGTCAAGCGGGTCAATGGGATGCTTGGCTCCCAATAAGGGGAAATTGTGGACCTATTACTTTTGTAGGCCTCCCATCCAGCACAACTAATAAGCCCAGTATTTGCAGGGTCTCTAGTTTGTTTTGTGGTGCTGACCTTAGGAGCTTCTTCACTGCTATAGTACCAAAGATTCAGCAAGATAGTAGGTGCTTATGTATACACTCAGACAGGGTATTGTCCCTATCTAGATTCTACATATCGCTATAATTGCTATTTGTAAATTGGTAAATGTACTGTTCCATAACATGGAGCATGTTGCTGCAAAATAATGGAAAGGTAATGGAAAGGATTTAAAGGACTGGAAAGGTAATAAGCACTGACTGAAAGTACTGTACACCTGAACACTGTTTAGACGGATTTTAAAACTTGCTCTGCAACACTATTTTTTCAGATTGATGTCTACCCCTTTCAGGGGCGTAACACAGGCCCCCGCAGCCCCTGCGTTGCGGGGGGGCCCCTCACTCTCAGCGGCACCAGCAGGCCTAAATGGTGCGCACGCGTCCTTCTCAATAATTAAATAGTATCTTCTTCATTAATTAAGGACCGTCTTTCACCGTGCGGCCGCCGGGCATAATTTATTGTTTTTCCGTGCTGCAAGTAATGGTGAAGTAGCCCTAGGGGCCCTGTGCAAGGGTGCCATAATTTACCGCTGTGAACACCTAACTTCTGCCGAGAGTACTGGCCCGCAAAGGTATTGACTACATGAAGAGCAAGGACTTCGGGGCCTAGCTTATCAGGTATGTGTCTGCGTGTCCAGGCAGCTTTAGGTTGTGTGCTAAAACGAAAGGCCAGTATGCAGCCGAGTCCTGCAGCCTGACAGTGTGAAGGTCAAAGGACGGCCATGCAAGACCTTCCACTTCCCCCGAATGACATATATGTGATCTAACAGTGGATAAGGCCTGGGGAGGGGATGTCTGTGTGCCTACTTGTCATGTGTATTTATTCAGTGAGTAAACTCCATCTCCAAACTCCTGCTCAAGTCCTTTCCTACAGTTGCAGTTCCCAATCTGTCATAGTTGAGATGATGATGACCCTCTGAAAATAAAACGTGTTGTACTTACTTATACAGCAGAAAACTGGTGCTTTTTGAGTAAAATGCGTGCCCGCATACCTCGCTCACGTGACAGCTCCCCGAACTGCAGCACGTTAATGACAACTACCTGGTTTTTGTTTCTTTTATGTAGCCACTTTGGGGTGGTTCAGGTGGGAGCTCCGTACACTCCTATTTTTTATAGATTATATGTTGAGGACGAAATTCTTCTTGAATTACTAAACAGCAGCGAGATAATGAAATATAATACAAAAATTCTCACTTGAGAAATGAACCCTGTGTTTCAGAAGTGGTGGAGGCTTGCCAGATAACCAGGGCCACTGGAGTTATGCAGCAGGGAATGGCCGAACTATCCAGCAGGGTTGAGCTAAATTGTGTGGCAAGTAAAGGCAACTTATGCGGTGTAACGAGGATCATTTTATGATAGTATCACATAATTATTTTGTCATTTCCAAACTTGTTACCCCTGTCCGGGCATTAGTCCACCTCATTCGTTCAAGTTTAACATTCAAATACAGCAATAAGTAACATAAAGGTGACTAATCAAGCTTTACAGAGAGCCTCCCAATCCACAGATGACCATCCAGATGAATGTGCAGAACATCCAAACAAAGGTTTCCTTTAAATATATTTTTAGATGATTGTATCTCACTTGAATTGTCCACAGAACATTTTGGTTAATCTTGGAAGGAATCTATTTCTACAGTTTGAAAGCTCCACATTTGCTGTAGCTCTTATGAATGATACTAACCAGCCCCAGGTCCAGTTTAACACCTTTTGTTGACCGATGTGGTAGTCACTCTTTCCAAATCACAGGAGTTTGGTTTTCTTAGTATTTCTTTTTCTGGAACACTATGATATTAGTTTGGCTATGTTTATTCTTAAATGATTTTCTTTGCAATCAATGGAGAAATAATCCAGTGACCGCTGAAAGGCTATAGGCTTGATATCCAAAATGACTGAGTAATCTGCATAAAATATGCTTTGGATTACAGATGAATCTTATAGAAGAGGCAAATGCTGTGGTCCTTGTAAAGCTTTAGGTGCATCCGAGACCTAATGAGAGAACACAGAGGGGCCAGAACACAGCCTGGTCTAAGACCGTTTGGTCTATCAATCCTCTTAGTTACAGACCCATTTTCACTTTTCTCTGCTCTGGTCGAAGACCCAGTGTGTAATTCAATTGTCAGTTTCAGCAATGCTAAAGGTACCCCACATTCTGACATTTTTCTCAACAACATAGGGGCAAATCAACAAGGGCTTTATCTCTGCTTTTTTGGCTTTAAAAGCCAAAAAAGGAGAGATAAAACTAGCGCCCTATCAACAACAGGGTGCTAACATGCAAATTTGCATGTTAGCACCCTTTTACTCTACGCTTCCCCTTGCATCTCTAATGAGATGCAAAGGGGGCGTTCCAGAGTAAAATAATAGGAGAAATGTCGCTAAGCGACATTTCTCCTATTATCAAGAATGTTATCTAACCCTGTTAGAGACAAAAAAAGCAGCGCTAACCGCGCTTAACGCTGCTTTTTTACGTCTGGTATTTTTCTGACTTAGCCATGATATCCTATGGAAGGAGGATATCATGGCTAAGTTTGCCTGTCCCTATCAACAAGGTAACGTGAGATTATCGCTGGGTTTCCAGCGATAATCTCACGTTAGCCTGTTAGCGTGAGGATTTTTATCGCAATTGAGATAAGCATTGCTAACAGCACGCTATCTCAGCGATAAAAATTCACGCTAGCCGGCGATAATTATCCTAGCGCTAAGTGCGCTTAGAGACAATTATCGCCGGTTGTTGTTGATATGCCCCATAGTGTTCTATATAGTGGGCTGTGCATTCTGGGGCCATGTACTGTATAGATACCATATAGTGAAGAGTACTATCAAGTGCATTGTGCAGATTAATATTGTGTGCTTTGAGTACTGTGTGTTACTTAATACATGATGCTGTCTAGTATTGCATGAACTTGAGTCTGTGGTTCAGCTCTACAAGTTATATTTTCACACCCACAGGTGACAGAAGTGAACCTAGTTCAATGCACCAACGCTTGAATATGAAAGACAGGTTTTAGTAGCCCTGCAGGATCCCACCCAATACATAGTTGCAGGGGTGTAACAAAGGCCCCTGCAGCCCCAGGCTTAACCATACTAGAGAGGGCCCCCTAATCCTCTACAGATGTGAGTGTGAGGGGCCCCTTCAGCACATCTTGCAGGGGGCCCTCTCATGTTTTGTTAGGCCACTGGCAGCACTGGGGCCTGAGTATTTTAAAGTCGTCCTACCACCAGGACTTGACAGCCCACAAGAGGCTTGGTTTAAACATTATCTCTGCACGCCCGCCTCGTCACTTGGATGAGAAATTCAATTACATGGCAGAACATGAACATGGTGCCTCTGATGAGGCAGCTGTGATCAATTAACTGCGTCAGTTTGGTTGGTTTGCATGACTAGCACTTGGGTGTTTTCTACTTTCCCTGCACAAGTGTCAATTTGCTCCAGTGTTTCTTAGTCATTGTAATGTCACCCTCCAAGTAAACTGTTCACCCTCTTTGCAGACGTGACGTGCCCTTTGTTTCGTATGTGCCGAATGTGCAGAGAGTGATAGAGAATGAAAGTGCCAGTCCCAAGAACGATTTCATCTGAGCAGCTATCTGGGCAGCAGCTGTCAAAAAGGTGGCGCGGTCTGAATAAATCCCAGGCTATGAATCCTGTTAGGGGATACTTCCCTTCCAGCAAACCAAGTTGCTCCAAGCCTCGGCTCTGCGTGGAAAGTCAAACCTCCACCAACGATCCAAACCCTTTCTTCCACCTGGCCGAAGAGCGTCTGTGGAGGCATGTGTGCACACATGAGCGCTCGGAGAGATGTGACTGTGAGTGCAGGGTGAGAAGTGTGACTGCTAGTGCAGATTGAGATATGTGGCGCTATGATGTACAGTGAGAGCTGCAGTTGTGATTCCAACGTGAGAGGTTAGTCCGTCCTAGTGGAGGGTGAATGATGTACCTGTACAAGCGCCGAGTGAAGTTTGACTTTGAGCCCATGTGAGTGCAGAGTGACAGCTGAGCCGTGTGAATGCAGTGTGAAAGGGTGGCCTCTGTGAATGCACTTCAGACCTTGTGAATGCAGGGTGTACCTGTTGAGACGTGAGCTGATGTTCTTGCAGGGTGAGTGGTATGCATATGTGAGAGAGGAGTCTGTGTGGATGAAGGGTGAGAGACGTACTTATGTTAGTGCATGGTGAAAGGAGAGTGTGTGGCAGTGCATGGTGAGAGGTGAGACTATGTGAGTGCATTGTGAGATGGGAGCTCTTATAAACGCATGGGCGCCGAGGAGAATGCAAGGGGATATTTGAGCCCTTGTAAATGCTACGATGAGAGATAAACCTTGCTGAATGCACGGGGGAAGATGTGCCCATGTGAGTGCACAAGGAGGGGTGTGCCTATGTGAGTGGGTAGCGGTCTACCCATGTGAGTGCAGGGTGAGAGGGGTGCTTATGTGAGCAGACAGTGAGTGATATCAGTGCGTGTGTGCAGGGTGAGTGGTGTGCCTGTGTGAGTACTGGGAGAGTACTGTGCCCACGTGAGTGCAAAGTGGGAGGCGTGCTTGCTTAAGTAGAGGGTGAGTCACGCGAGTTCAGTGGGAGTGTGTGACTGTGTGAATGCAGGGTGAGATGCACGTCTGTGTGTAACGGAGTAGCCAGAAAATTAGAATATCCTACCACTTCGAACCAAAGCTCTGATGGCACCAAGCAAGTGTAGCCAGTGAGTCCAAAACACCCAAGAAGTGCTCTTCTGTCTCTTCCATCCAAGCATCTATTCATTCATCCTTTCACTCTCCCATCCATCATTTCACCTTTACATTCTGTCATCCATTCTTTATTTCATCCAACTTTCAATTGTTCACCATTCCATCCTTTGGCCATTTTATCCATCCATCCTCTAAGATTTGAATTTACTCTGCCATCCATCCATTCTCTGAAATTTCACTTTACTCTGTCAACCTTTCACCCACCCACGTATCTATCCTCTCACTTACTTATCCTCTCACATAACATATGTATTTGTACAGCACACGTATCTTGGCGTTGAATAATAGATATTTATTGTTACCCAACTCAATGGTATTCATTTTATCGACCTCAGAAGGCTGAAAGGCTGAGTGGACCCACTGGGATTTGTATTTGTGACAATGAGGTCAAACACAAGCCCCTACAGTTGACTCATTAGTCAACTGAGCCACCAGACCCACTCATTCACCTATCCTCTCACTAGTGTCATAACAATAGCCCCCGCACACCCAGCGGTGCGGGGGCCCCAAGCTCCAGAGGGCTCCCTCCAGCTCTGTGCAGGAGTGGCTGGTCCCCACCGTGAGAGCTCCTGAATGGGTCCAGAGCGTGGGGGGCCCCCCCATGTACTTTGCAGGGGGGGCCCTCAAGTTTCGTTACGCCACTGACCCCTTTGCAAATTAGTGACACAAAGTCATCTCAGGACAAATACAATTTTACTTGGAATTGGGGGTGGTTATTGCATTCGTGTTACAGCTGGGGTTACATGAAAGGCACACATAGGCTCTTGGAGGAAATGTACATGCTATCAAACAATGCCAGCTAAAACACTAGTGTGAGCTTCTGCTTTAGTGCACAGGTTTAAATGCCTCTTCTGTGTCACTGCGAGCAAATACTTCTCTGAAACCATAAGGCTTCGAATTTCATTTCTTAGAGACAAAACCCATGTTTTACCTACTGTTACTTTGAGAGATTTACTTTTCAGAAGACCATTGTAGGCGAGAACAAGCGGCTGCATTTCATCAAATAAAGTTGTTCATGGAAGAGTGATCTTCCCCTTTTAGAAGGCAGATCAATTGTAATTTTACCACCTGCCAGTTAATCTTGTTTCTGAGAATAGTTATGAGCTGGTGCTGCTTCTGAGACCCAGCAGAGGATCACAGCAGTGAGAGAGCATGGGCATGTGAATACCTCACAGTACCTGTCTACATGCTAATTCATCATGCATGTGTTTGGGTTTTCCGTGCGTTTGCACTAAGCTGCATCTCTTTCTTTGCATCTAGTTAGCCAAAACGTATATATCTCTTCTGAATCACTCTCCACAACAAAAACCAGAACTATCCGCATGGAGCATCCGTAGTATCTACCAAGCCAATACATATAGATCTCTTCTAAATCACTGTCACCAACTAAAAACTGAGCTATCCAGTCGCAGCATCACATCTCTGATGGCAAGCAAAAACGTGAGCTCACCAAGACCCACTGCTGCTAAAACTGAGCTCTCAGTAATCAAAACATGTCCAGCTCCCCAAAATGTTGTTGCGTGCCACTTCTCTTGAATGAGTATCTCAGCCCTAATGCTATTTCTTTCGTCTTAGATGAGTTCATAAAAATCAGCAAGCCATGGCAGGAGTCTACACAGGCCCTAGTTAACCGGATTGCATGGCCTGCGAATGCCAGGACATAGATAGGGTCGTGTGGGTGCCATCATGGAGTCTCCTTTTCTAGCACTGTTAATAGCCTCCGGTGCTCGTTGACAAAAATGGTTGCGAAGAACTGGTATCTTAACATCATTTTGAAATGAATTGTCCATCTTCCCTCAACAGCCATACCTAGCCAGAAGAATCTTTCAGATGAGAATGAGCATCCCACAAAAGTGACCTACTTTACAGAATGCAATGCCTCATTTGTAAATTAGCATTTCTAATTTGATGGATACTACTTTTCCTAAGTTTATGCAAATGCTGTCTCTGCTTCTGTAGCCTACACATGAGGCATTTGTGCAAATTGCTTAGCTACCACTGTTGACCATTAGCGGCCTATAGCCTGCCACAGTGGTGGGGGGGAGGGGCGGGCTGGACTGGACCAGAGGAGGGAGGCAGGAGGTGGGGAGGAGGTAGGTGGGGAAGGTTTGATCAAAAAAACAAAAAAAACTTAAACGTACCTCAATGCTGCTGCCGCTGTCATCCGCGCATCGACTCATCTTGCTTCTGGCTCTGGGCCACAGGCTCCCAGACTGCCCTGCGGCCAATCCTGAAGCTGCTTTCACAAGACAGCAGCTTTAGGATTGGCCTGAGCATTAGCAACTTGCGCTCCCAGGCAGACTGGGAGTCTGTGCCTGTTCACTCCAGCCCCAGCAACGCAGCTAAGGCTGGAGAGAGCGTCATTGCGCATGTGGGGTTTGGCTGCCTGAGATGGCCACCCAAATGTGAAATTGTGTGCTTTATTTATGAACAACACCTTGTCACACCAATAGCTGTATCAAAAATACAACTGTACAAACGAGGTCACATTGGGTATGATCATGCTGACATACTTCAGATATTTAAAAGGGATTAAACCCCACCTATTCCAATTGGTCTCGAGCTTTGCCATCAACGTGTTGCATCTAAATTAAATTAATTATCCATTAATTGCAATGTTTACAACAGAAGGCAGTAACTTGGCAAATCTGTTTGAGGGTCTTCAGAATGCAGGATTCGATATTAAAAAATGCTGTAATTGGGAGTGTGATGAGCCTCTGACACCCAGAAGCCCCGGTGTCACTGCACCTGCTGCACTATTGATAGCTACGCCCCTGAGGGAAGCTTCACAATTAGTTAAAAGTACAAGCAGCATGGTTACATTGTCAGTTTGCCCACGTTTCCTTTCAGTGCAGTGCTGCTATGGAAGAGAAACTGCAAGGACTGCGATAATTCCTGCGGTTCATTACCTGTAAAAGCCATGTCCCACACTCGCCCTGCCATGGTTTTTATCTCTACAGATCAATATTTTAATGAGTGACAACGTCTCCCTCTGCATTCCTCAAGGGGAAGCAGCAGTCCCTGCATTATGCAGAGCCCTGCTGCTCTGCTCATTGCCTGGTCACCCCATCTAATTGATGGGTTTTCTTCAATGCGATAACTGTAGCATGCAGAGTGCTTTTGTGCAGGAGAAGCTCTGGGATTAGTATGCCTGGGCTGGCGGTGCCAATGCTATTATAGAAGGCTGTCAGGATGGAGAGATACGAATTATAAAGATAGGTGGTAATTTTCCAACAGTAAATTATCATTTCATTACAAGTGTGAGTGCTACAGAAATGAACTCCACAGTAATTCATAACTGTAGGTAGTTAGCCGCACACATCTCCTGTCAGCAGCATGTATATTCTACCTCTGGAACTAATCAGAAGCCCAGGTTTCTTTCACAATATTTCTCCAGAAACCAGATAAAGACTCCCCCGTGCCCTGCAATGAAGAATATTTTCAAAAGAACCACTTAGGAGTGGAATTACATTTGCCTCACAACATAGTACAGGGATGAGATGAGAACGTGTTTCCTTTCTGCCCAGCTATAAATATCCTAATTGATCACAAAGCAAATCCCCTCTTGAAATTGGTGCACCCGAACCAGGGTATTACTATTCATGAACATTGACACAAAGAGACTTATCCAGAAATGACATTAGTGTGGGCAAACTTAGGGGCATATTATCCAAAAATGCCAGAGTGCAGAGATGCACCAAAATCAGCAGCGCCACACTTCGACATTTTGTAAGCACAGGGAGGCACCATATTCACAAGAATACAGCCCACCCCTGTGTTTCCCCTAGTGCAGCCAACGCAGCCAGCGCAGGCACCCTACTGCCATGTTGCAAGGGTGCCTGCACTTTAGGGGCAATTGTTTATGTGCAGGAAGGGACACCTGCAAGCCAACTAGTAGCATTTGATTTACAGCTTTGGCACACTCAGTGCGCTTTACTAGAGACTTAATAGTAAATCAAATATGCCAGTTGTGGATAACCAATCATAATTTACATAGAGAGCATATGCACTTTAGCACTGATTACCAGTGGTAAAGTGTCCAGATTCCTAAAGCCAACAAAAACATGGTCACAAAAAATAAGACAAAGAAGAAATAATAGTTTGGGGATAACCCTGCAAAAAGGGCAATTTCTAATCGGTGGGCTCATCTGGCAGGCATGGAGACGGAGAAGAGAGAAAAATCCTGCATATTTTTGTGGATTCTCTTCTAATGCCCATCTCTATCACTTTGTAATGCTTGGTTTGGTAATGTTTACTTGAAATAGTGGCAAGGACATCTTTTTCGCTCTGACTTGCTCTGTCACACAGTAACTCTTTCCCTCTATCTGTCTCTCTCTTTTCACCTCTCCCTTTCCTGTATGCCTTTATCTCTTCCTCTTGATCTCTTCCACTTCAACAAATTAATTCTGGTCCCAAAAATCGATTTTTACAGTTCATTCAATTACTAAATGCTCAGAGGTTTGAGTAGTCAGGTGAATCTTGTGGGCATATTTACAAAAAAATGCTGGAGCGTGGTGTTACCCCAAATTCGGCAATGCCGTGCTCTGACATTTTTTAAAAGCAGGGATGCACCGTATTTGTAAAAATACGGCGCACCCCTGCATTTCCCCTAGTGCTGGCGCTGAAAACACTGCCTAGCGCCAGTGCAGGCACCCTTTTGCGATGTTGCAAAGGTGCCTGCACTTCAGGGCCAAATGTTTATGTGCAGGAAGGGACACTATTCTGCACATAAACAATCTTGAAAGGCAGTTTGCTCTTTTTATATCTGCTGCAGAATGCAGCACACGTAGAAAGAGCAAAATATGAGGATAAATTAATAAGTTCACCATCCTAAGACCAGGTATTACCTGGCCTTAGATTTTGGTGCTGTCCCAGCCTTGTAAATCTAGGGAACTGTCAAAAAGTAATCGGAGTTACGGTGGAACGCCCAAAGAAACACCCATTGCCCGCTCCTTTGTCGCACGGCGACAAGGGGCACATGCAAGGTGGCATTAAGCCACGTTAAGTTGCTAACCGCCAGGTAAATATGTGAAATGGAGCAACGCCACGGGAGTGCCAGAAAAAGTGACACTGGTGGCATTAGGGGCTTGTAAATATGCCCTTGGTTTATTACACCCAGGTTCTGTTGATAGGCTTCACATTAGATGCTGCATAATATAACATGTCTGGCTCTAATCACCAAGTGGTGCCACTCAGTAATTCAAGATTCCCTGTTTCAGGATAAATAATTAGAAATTGGTACCCATTGTAATTAGCTAGGCACTCTGACCTGACTTCCCTGCTTCTGATATGTCTCACCTGTATATTTTTCAGTAAAGCATTAATAGCCTTACATTTTAAACAATCAAATGATATTCTATAGGATATTCTTTTGAAGATATCCGCTCCTAGATGTTCCTTAAAAGAATCTGTCATTGATTTTTGTCATACATGAAATAGTTCCATTTTAATTATATTATTGTACTGTACCAAAATATCACTTTGTTTATGTTGTGTACATAGCATGTCGCACTCTGCAGACAAATGTTTGGGCTCAGAACACACTTTTCAATATTTGACATGTTAGATTTGGGGGTCTCTAGTTAGCACAGGTATGCACTTGTGACAAATAGGGACCCTTGCCTCTAGTCAGGGTATGGGAGTACACTCCTAAAATAACCTCTGCTCATCCCCTTGGTAACTTGGCACGAGCAGACAGGCTTATCTCAGAGGCAGTGTGTAAAGCATTTGTGACCACATACAGTAATCAAGTGACAACACTACAGATGGACAACACACAGGTTTTATATCAAAAATAAGTATTCTTTATATAGATTTAAGACAAGACCATAAACGACAAAAATCCACAATACGGTTACTTAAAAATGGTAGTTTTAGCTTAGTTCTCTTTAGTTCTTAAATGCAACACTTTTAGTTCAAAGTACCTTTAAATGCGACACGCAGGGCAACGAAAGTGTTGCAACAATGGTGATGCAATGAAAGTTTGGTGCAAAGAAATAAAGACGTGAAGATCTTCCTGATGCGGCACACTTCTCCGAGGTTGCGAGACGACTCGACTCGATGCGTCAGCTGCAGCAGCGACACCATTGTTCCGTGATGCGACGACAGCGGCCTTGGCAGCTACACTCTTCTCCGACATTGCGAGATGCTTCCACTCGATGCGACAACTGCAGCGGCGACACCCTTGTTCCATGATGCGGAGGGAGCAGCTCCGATGGCGGCACACTTCTTCATGGATGCGAGGCGCTTTTCTTGATGTGGTGCATTGCGACAGCTACAGCGGCAACATCCAAGATGCTATGGCAGCGGCTGCGACACACTTCTTCCTCTATGCAAGACACTTCTCTTGATACGGTGCAATGCGACAGCTACAGCAGCTGCAATGGTGACACGCTTCTTCGGTGTTGCGGAACGCTTCTCGTGATGCAGTGCCGTGCGTCAGCTACAGCGTCGTCACCCTTGTTCCGGGATGCGACGGCAGCGGCGGCAACGACGACACGCTACTTCTCCTTGAGTCGAGCTTCCAGCACCTTGCGACGCGCAGTCCCTCAGAAGGCCCAAAACAGCAGCAGGCACTTCCAAAGAACTCTGGGGAGCTGGTGGTTGAAGTCTGTTGTCCCTGAGACTTCAGCAGGAGGCAAGCTCTTTTCCAAGCCCTTGGAGATCCTTGCACAAGTTGATCAAAAGTACACACAAAGTTCTGTTCTCCTCTCTTTGGCAGTCAGGCAACTACTGCAGGCCAATCCCCCCCATTTCAGGGATAGTTTCTCCTCAGCTTATTCTGGCTCCTCTCCTCAGCAGAGGTTTTTTCTTGTTTCCCAAAGTGATCTACAGTTCAGGGGTCTGGGTCACCCTTTTTATACACAGTTTCTCTTTGTTCTCTGAAGGCAGAGAGGCCTTTGCCTAGTCCAAACCAGTTCTGGTCAGTCCTGGAGCACTTTCTTGACATGACTCCTTCTTTCCTTTCACAGTGCAGGGCAGAGACATCAGATGCACCACAGGAGGTGGAGCCAGCATTGTGGAGGGAAAGCACAGCCCTATTCAGGTCCCAGGTGCAACTCCTCCCACCCATCTGCATGGAGATTTCTCTATTCAGCCCTGTGCTGACTCACCCTATCTCCGGGAATTCCCCAAGCCTCTGGAATTCCCCAGCCCCTGTCACTCAAACTCCAGACAAGGAATACACAGCCTAGCAGAGGCAGGTTTGGATGGTTAGACAAGAAAATACCTACTTTTTAAAAGTGGTATTTTCAGCCACAGAATGTTAAAACCAGGTTCACTAAAAGATGTATTTTATCATTCTGAGTTCAGGCATACTAAACTCGAATTTCTACTATGTTCCCTGAGTCAGTTAGGATTATAAGATGTAATAATCAAACTGCCCATTCTGGCCTATGGAGAACAGGTAGCCTTGGAATAGTGAAAAACGAAAATGGCTGTAATTCACTATTATAACATGCCACACACACCAGGGCATGTCCTACCGTATACTTACAATGCACCCTGCCCTTGGGCCTACCATAGGGGTGTCTGATATGAAGAAAAGGTAAGGTTTAGAGACTGGCAAGTGGGTGCACTTGCCCAGTCAGCATGGCAGTCCTAGACTGCACACAGGCTCTGCAATGGCAAGCCTTAGACACACTTTAACAGGCTGCTTCTGTGGGTGGCACAACTACTGCTGCAAGCCCACCAGCAGTATTTGGATTACCAGCCCTGGTGCACTGTACTATTGTCTGACAGGCAAACCAAACCAACCAATCATGGAATCACTAATTCATACATCAATTTATAATAGGGAGCACTTGCCCTGTGGCACTGTGCCCAAGCATCTAACACCAGCAATAACACATGAGGCAACAGCAAAAAATGGAAGGGAGACCCACGCCAAGGTGCCAGGTCTAACAACATGCATGTACCTACAGGTAAATTTTCTTCAGTAGTTGGACATCTTATGGCTATGTGATTGTTTTGTGAGAAATTAGGGAACTCTATCCAGTAGACTTGATTTAATGAGACGAGCAGGAGAGAACAAATGAGGCTTTTACCCCGACGGTGTGAAGAGGAACGGATAAGAAGGAGATGGTAATTGGTATCATCAGAGAAAAGGGAAGGGCAGAAAAGTTTAAGCAAAATCACATAGAGGGCCAGATCAAAGTGAGTGGAAGTGCTGTAGGCAGTGGAAGACGTGGTCACTGAAACAGGGTAAGTCCTGAAGGAAATGCATTTAGAGTGACATCGAAAATGAATGGGCCCTCAGAGTGGCAGCCTTTAGTCTTGAATGGGGAAACTTTGGCCCTTATAACGAGCTAAACGCTGAATTCCGAACCCATTACAAACAAATGTTTAGTAGGGGATAGGAATTGTAAGTTGTGTGATAACTACCACACTCTCACAGATTTTCCCTGATAAATATGGGCAGTTCAAACTTGCTAAAATGTGTCCATGAATAGTCCAGTAAAAACCCAAAAAAATGCTATCCGGTGTGTTAAAAACCGATTCTCCGTGTTATCCCATCTTTCTCCTGTTTAAAACTCACAACAGGAATTGTTTATCACATGTGATAAATACTTCACTTTAAGGAAATGGTATTACCATGCATGGAAAATACCCCAGAATAATCCTACAAACTTGTATTGGTAACGTTCAAAGAGCAAGGAGTTTGGTGAGTGAGAAACAAGGGGTTCAAGGGTCTAATAACAGAAATTATGCACCAGGGACAGGCCACAGAGACAGAGACATAGAGAAGAAATAATTCATACCTATAGAGCTACCTCAGAAATAGCATATCGATAGGTGAATAAGTTTGTACACAGAGGAAACTGGGTGCACAGAAGTGTGAAACAGAATGCTACTGAACACAGGACTGTTTTAACATTTTTCATTTAAAAATAAATAAACGCAAATATAGCTTAAACATAACGTGTTCTGAGAGAGATACAAGTTCATACGTGAAGTCTGATACCATCAAGCTCAGCTCAATCTCTGGTCCGCTCATTTTTATTGCAAAGAATTCATATGGGTAGACTGCGCATGTCACTGTTTCACGCCTTCCTGATCATCTCAACTTCCCATCACCCACGGCACGTTCCACCATTCCGGCTCCCATTGTGCTTCTAGCATATGCATGACCAAAGGGTGTGGTTGGTTGCATAACAATAGCCCCAACATCCCCTGTTGTGAAGGGGCGGGGGTTCCCCGAGCTCAAGGGAGCCACTCTGACACTGTGAACGGGTGGGCCTGAGAACTTCGCACTCAGCATTGGGGGCTCTTTCCATGTGCTTTGCAGAGGGGCCCCCTCAAGTTGTGTTACACCACTGGGTGTGGTCATCCTGATACTGACGAGAAAACCTTTCTACGTTCATCATACGCTTGTATGGTCTGGTGCAGACTGTGCCACAATTGTTAACTTGCTGCACACATATCCAGGGCCGGACTAAATACCGGGCGTTTTGGAATTCTGCCAAGCAGGGGGCTGATTTCACTGAGGTGGGGGCTGATTCTGTTCATGGAGACCTACGTGTACTTCGAAATAATTAAAGCAAAACGAATTTCGTTCAGTACACGCAGGTCCCCATCAACGCAATCAGCCCCCAAGTCAGCAGCATTCCAAAACGCCCGGTAGTCAGTCCGGCCCTGCACATATCCCACGCTGGCCTTCGAGCAGACTCCTTTTCAATGCCATATTATTGGAGCATGCATCAAAATTGTAAATATGAAAAGCAGCTCTCTCATTCAAATCACGCAAGAAAACATCTGTAGGTTGCAGGCATCTATATAGCATCTCTCAGTCACTTTTCAATTAGGCACACAATTAAAAAAAATAGCTTGTGATAAATGGACGCCCAAGAAACCTAGACTATGATAGGGGCTGGTGATATGGTTGTGACTGGAGTAGTCTTACATTGCATTAGCCTTGGTGTGAAGATAAAGCAGGCGATAGGAATGGAAGAAGAGGCTGTTAGCTCTATCTTTCTCTTCAGACATCGTTATGGGATCCGGTTTCTGCTTCAGAGGGTTCACATTACTGATAGCGACTTGCATCCCGAGAGAGAATTCCTTTCCAAATATTCCTAGTCATCCTTTATGATTTCAGACTGCAGGCAGTATGCATTTCGTGAGCTGAATAATTAGAAGGCAAAGTCTGTTTTAATTGTTTCAGTGAAACACAGCCCCAGAATCTTAAAAAAAGAATACAGCTAATCAAAATTTTAACCAACTTAGATATTACTGGCAACTAATTCTAGATTAAAATTCTTTACAAGTCGCTTACCAAGTGGTGGGCGCCTTATATATGTCAATATTAATTCATTGTCTGTTTTAACCTCTTCAATGCCCGTGACGAGCTGGTCTCGTCATGGGCCGCGGTCGCGCTGTGCCCATGACGAGACCAGCTCGTCATAAACCCCGCCCGCTAATACAACGGCCGGCACAGGGCGGGGAAAGGGGCGGGCACTGAAGGGGTTAAAGAAACTCATTTAAAACTTGTTTGATCAATTTATAGATATGGATGTACTTATATTTATGTCTCATTTTTTCAATGTTTCGTCCCATGTTCCATGGTATTGAAAACATTGACACGTATCTATTTTCACACTGCATTTATTAGTGCCTACTCATACATCAGAAGAAAGTCTGTGTATACATAGGAAGCCTCTATTTGTAAACAGAAAGCATACATGCTGTTTGCAAAGAGCTCGTAACCACTTAAGTCCAGGTGGTCATTTTAAATATACGTTGCTGTCCCTAAATAAAGCTCTAGGTTAATAAATGTGAAAGCTGAAGTAACCTATAAAAGTGGAAGCTCCCCCAAACCAGTCACTAAGGGGACATTGATCTTGATTCACTGCGTAAGGGAATATTCTAAAATTTAGGAGGTGAAAAGGTTAGTATTTCTAAAATTAACAGGACCAGGAGTTATCCTCAGATATGTATATAATTTGATGTTATCTACGCATGAATCAGTGCAAACCTGCATGACAGCATGATGGTAAGAAGAGTCCACACTTACATGCTGAAAAGGGAGAACCATTGTGGGGACAAATTTGGTGACCTGCGATCAGTAAGACTGAGCTATGAGCCCGTCTCCATGGCTCACTGGTCTCAGCGAGAAAACACCAACCCACGGTAATGTGTAGTCTAGGTATAATTGACACTTGCGTCCCTATTATGTAGCAGGTGCACTGTCCCTGTTTGTGCCATAAGGCACGTTTGAACAGGTTGGCCGCGCAAATAGGGCCCGCCCTCTATTACAGTCAGCGTGCTGCCCGTAGAACTGCCCCAAACTTTCACCTGCACTGGGGCAGTGCATTGGTGAACAACGGAGAAGCTGCTTGACACCATCCCAGTGAAGTTCACTGTGAGGGCAGCACCTTCCTGAACTCTGAGTGGAGTCCGAGATCCCCTTGCAGGCAGATGCAGTGACTGTTCCCGCCTGCAGGGGGAAGTCTGGGGGGGCGTTGAACCCACTCTCCAGATGGGCATCTCTGCTATTCAAACCCGGGTCTCTTTTGTTTGTTAGTTTTTAAAGTTTGCTAGGACCTCAATGATAATCTTCATTTCAAGAGTTTGGGATTTGTTTCTCTTTAGAGCAGCTAGTTGTGTATTTGTACCCAGGCTGAAAAGCTGGCATACATCAGTGCCCAGAGATGGCTGGACGGGTGCCATTGGCAAGGCTACCCTGCAATAAGCTTCGCAGAGCTAGCAGCACGTGCCAGCTATCCATGGCATGACCACCAGTGCAAGGCAATTGATGTAAATCTAATTACTGCATAAGGGATTAAGCAGAGTGGAAAGGAAAGATTATCTCATCAAAGCTCCCGTGCAATAGCCTTTTTCTAGCAGAAGAGGAATAGAGGATGTTTAGAATTTAGGAGGAATGAAAGCCAAGAATAAGAGAGCGTGTCAGACTAGCCAGCTCCAAGGTTCAGAGGCATGTCCAATATTCCAACGCAAGATGTCCCATTCAGGTAGCAGTTTTACAGCTGGCTGTCTTGCAAGTGAGACTGCCAGGCAGTAAGAGACGAGGTTGCTCACACCACGGTACATTGGTGAAGGTTCATATTAACATCACTGGAACAATGAAACCAGCGCATTCGGCCCCAAAATGCAATTTATGAAGAAGATGAAGCAGGACTTGTATGCAATATGTGAGCTGTGCGGGTAAGGGCGCACTTCTGATCCTAACATTATACATTATTTCTTCACCGGATGCTGTCAGCGTAAGCAGGCTCACGCCGCCCAGCTGTGCTTTTGGTGAAATGTTCACAAAGGCTGAATGAATGTATGCTCAATGCGATGCCAACACGTGCAGCTTGATTTAGAGTTTGGCGGAGGGTTTACTGTCACAAACTTGCCGGATATAACCTTTACCTTACTGCAAGGGCATTCTGCCAGAAAAATCAATTGGTTTTTATCAATCTTATTTTCATCCATTTTCGCCTTTAACATACTTTGATAATTTGTGTTTGTTTAATTACGAATAAAAAGCACTTTCTTTAACATAAAATGCAGTGTAATTGTGAGGACAAATGTTTCAGTACAACTGGTAAAAAAAAACAACAGCTGTTCTTTGCAAAATGAATATTTTAAAATCACTCGCATCTTGATTTCAGGTGATTAAGTTAATATACATGAATACTCTTGATGGGATTCGTAGATCCGTTCAGCCAACCGTGAAGCTAGGGAAGCGGACGCTGTGGGAGTTGCTTGTTTTCTAGCAGTTCCAGAGTTAAGTGACAAGACGTGGACATTGATAGTGGGGCTCTGCGTCTTTTGGTGGTTTGCATTTGGGGCGAATACTAACTGCCTTACCACTATTTCACTAATAACTACTAATTACCCTTCTTACCGACCAGTAGTTGTGACAGGTCACTGGAGGGTGTTAGTTCATCATGGTTTGTGGCTTTGCAATTTAATAATTTCTGATCTGAAAATGCATAAATAAGGGTTGGAGAATGTATTCTGATCGTTACAGGAATTAAAAGCCCTACTGTTACCCTACGTATATATGTAGTGTTGCCAAACAGAATAAGAACAGAGGCGAACACAAGAGAGCACACCATACTGCTAAACACAAACCCTATTAAACTGTCACAAGCTCTTCTTTGGCCTTAAAACGTATGTCTGTCAACATACATGAAACCCAGAATTACAGCCACTTAAATTCAGTGCAAGAGTCCACATGTACCATCCTAGATCACACGTTTTTCATTGCTACTTTGCAGTAATAAGACATTTATTTGTAGAAAGACATTGGACACGAATAAAAGACATCTGTGGAATCACAAATATGTTTGCTGATGGGTTCTAAAAGTGATAAAGATGCGGTAAAACGTAGAGCTCATCCACCGTCCTACTTTATTTTATAATTGTCATGTCAACAATTAATTCCTCTGATGTTTCAGCTTAACAAGACTGTGCTGTAGGGCTTTCCTTTCACCAAGAATAATTGATTCTGTCTTCGGTTCTGATTACTGGGGATTCATGACAACAGAATGCCGTATTCACAAAACATGTTTACATATATAAAATATTCATGCAAACATGTTTTCTCCAAGAGCCATCATTTTTAAAGCTCTCTACTTGAAATCATTTTAGAGTATTAGGAGGTATTGAAGCAGACAAAGAGGGAGTGAATATGCTGTTAAGAACTGGGCCTGATTGAGAATAGATAATAGGTCTTACTATTTTGCAGAAAGTGTCGTTGCAACAAAAAACATGGCTACGATTGTACCACAAATTAAAGAGTTGTGAAACAGAATTAAAGGGGCATTTGTATTTTTTAGAACTATTCAAAATCTATCAATCATGTTGTGTTATTGAAAGTGCATGACGATTTATAGAGACATAACACAAATAAGTTTATCTAAAACAATAACTCTAGATTGCAGCAACTATTTGTCGCCATTTGTGTGTGCAATGTCGGGGAAATAAAAATCTATGAGGCCTATGTGTCCCCATGTGCCCCCCCCAACGCTTATGTGCACATACATGTAACCTATGTATTTCCCCTCCATGGCCTTTCTATCATGATGCTTATGCTATAACGTGGCCTGCCATCATCCAGTCTCCCATGAGAGAAACGACAAATCTGTATTGAGGCCTACACGTTTTTCATCATGTTTTCCTGCATGGAAAAGGTGGAGAGGAGAACACTACGCCCTTCCATAGATCATGCTTTTTCACTTTCTCTTTTTTACTGTTTTCCCGTCCATCTTGGCACTTGCCGCTATCTCTGGTGTTTATATACATATGAAGTCCAATAGTATCTGCAACCTAGCTCTCTCCTTGATTTTGTAATGGGATATCTGAAGAGAATTCTCTGATATTTGTGAGAGAAAAGGTTCATTGCTTGAGTGAAGCTCTTTCAATATGCTGTTTAGTGGTGTCTAGCATCCTTTTAATCTCTTTTTCATTTAAATCTGCCTGGCTGAATGAAAACATTTAATCACCATTGTTATACAGGAATTTGTCAGCCTTCCATTGTCATAGTAATGTTCTTCTGATAAGCTGTGAATACAGGTAATGCAAATGCATACTGGACTGTTTATCAAGTCATGCACCTCTGATATATTGCCCCTTTTGAAGTGCTTCCCTGGAATAGACAGTATACCTTCTCTTCGAGACCTAGCAGAATAAATCTTATGACGAGCAAAATAAGTAGGGGTGAATTTTATCTTACTTTCTTACTGGTCAAGAAAATATCATGGTTATCTGCAAAATGTTTGAAGGTGTTCACGACCAAAATGTAGAAAATGTTTCTGACAAATGTATACTGAGGAACCATTGTAGACCAATTTTTCTTTTAGAAGGGTTTTCACCAGGTTGACAAAACCAGCATAGTGAAAGTCTTTCATGAAGAAACCTTTGTTTCTTAATGCTAGATTTTCGTTTTATGGTTCTAAAAGGAGGATGGGGGATCCTCCTTTACCTACTCTGCATCTTCCCCTCGCACTTTCCTTCAGTTTTTTTAAACTCCTTATTGTCTCCTGTTTTTTTTACAAGCATGTTACTCCACCTCCCAAAATATTCCCTTTGCACACTGTTGTTCTCTTCCTGCTTTACTCTATTTTTTACAAATCCCTTGTTCCCCCCTTCCCGCGTTAATTTCTTTTCTTACACACCATTTACTCCCAATCTCGCTTTACTCCCTTTAATCAAACATGTTACTTGTCCTCCTGCTTTATTTAATTTTTTTGCAAATCTCTTACTTCCACTCCTGTTTAGCTCCTTTTTCTCAACCCCCTTACTGCCCCTCTAGCCTTACTTCAGTTTTTACAAACCCCTTACTCCCACTCAAGTTTTACAGTCCTCTTACTATCTTCTCCCTTACCCCCATTGTTTTATTAAAACCCCTCACTCACTTTTTTGTTCAAACCGCTTATTCACTCCCCTTCTTTACTTCTCTTTTTACCAAACACCTTACTCCTTTTCCTGCTTGTTAGACCTGGCATCCTAAGTGTGGTTTGCCCCTAACTTTTTACATTCAACCCTCCTGTTTGCTGAATTATTTTTTGCTTTCTTTAGGACTCTTCACAAGTTCCTACTGTTAACCAGTGCAAAAGTGTGTGTGTTTTCCATTTTCAAAAAACATGGTAGAGGAGTAAGGGGTTTGGTAAAAAGAGAAGTTTCACCCACTTGGAATATTTCATTTACCTTTAAACCCCTAGTAAAGTGGCACTACCTATGCCTAGGGCCTGTAAGTTAAATGCTAGCAGTGGGCCTGCAGTACTGATTGTGCCACCCACTTAAGTAGCACTTTAAACATGTCTTAGACCCGCCATTGCAACCTGTGTGCAGTTTTAAATTGCCATTTCGACTTGTCAAAATAAGCCTTTTGCCAGGCCCAGACTTTCCTTTTTAATACATCCAAGGCCTGGACAGCACAGAGGGACGGGTGCAATGTATTTAAAAAGTAGGAAAAGGCACTTTTTAAGTTTTACATGTTCTGGTAGTGAAAAACCCTTAAATTTGTTTTTCACTACTGCAAGAAATACCTCTCCCATAGAATAACATTGGAGTTACCTTATTACACTTAATAAGCTATAATTTCCAATTGGGAACAAGTACCCAGTTCATGTTTGGTGTCACTAGAATTGTAATGCAATGTCTTAGCATGGTGAAGTCGAATTGTAAATAACAATTTTGAAAATGCCACTTTTAGGAAGTTGGTATTTTCCTGCCTTAGGCATTTGGTGCCTGTAGCCTGTCTCTGGATCATATGAGGGGATTTAGTTGACAATTGGGCTATGTGTATTCCTCCAAGATAGCCACACACAATAGAGAGCTTAGGTGTGCCTGGAATGGCCATAACTGGCAGGATAGGCAGTAGGAGCTGGACATAGCTCCACTTACATTTGAATAGGCTCTGTCCTGCCTCCACACAAAGGGCTGCACACCCCCCTGTAGTTAGTTTGGAGCCAGGGCCAGGAAGACAGGGCACCTGTGCACTTTAAAGGCCTGCCTCTAGAAGCCTCTTTCACTTCAAAGGCACAACTGAGTATACATACTGGACCTAAGACACCAACTCATCAGTACACCTCTGGACATGTGGATACTCTGCCAGGGAGAAGGACTGTGGTGCTGCTAATCATACTGCAAATCTGCTAGACTGCTGACCTGCTATGCTGACCTGGTTGCTTCCCTCTTGTCTGGGTGAGAAGGACTGGGTTTGCATCTCTTGAACCCAGAACCCCAGAGTACATCCAAGGGCTAGTTGGCTGGCCTCCTGACTTGAGCCTCAGGGACAGAAGGCTCCAATACCATACCCCTAGCAGCTGAACTATGCTATCTGTGAGTCTACTCTGCCAACTGGTGCCACTCCAGTCCTGGACCCTTGGAATTGGGCTTCAGGTGCTCTGCCAGCCTCTAGATCCAGCAGAATTAACGGATCTCCTCTGTTGTGTGGTGCAACCCAGACCAGAACTTCTGCATTGCCTCTGCTGCACGGATTAGGCAAATTGCAAAGACTTGAATCACCTCATCTTCTTAGGAACCACAGCAGTGTGACACATCCTCGACGCAGGCCCCTTCATTCCTCTGCATTGCAGCCTCAACGATGAGGCATACTCTACACAATAATCTTTCAAATTGCATATCTCTAGTTATACTGATTGAAATTTTGTTGTTTTGGTCTTGTTTTATTTGATAAAGTAATTACAATTTTACTAACTTTGTGTGGGATCTATTTTGTGCTGTGTTTTTTCCACTTTATCACTATTTGACAAGCCTGACTGCTCTGTGTCGAGCTACCAGAGGGTCTTAGCACAACTTAATTTACGGTTGGCTTGTGCCTCACCATTACAAGGAATATGGTTGCTGCTTGACCAGGGCAAACACCTCAGTCAATCAACAACCCAATTTCTTACATTGCTTTATTCCCTTTTTAAATGCCTGTTACTGTCCCTCCAGCATTACTCCCTTTTATTTTAAAGCCACTTACTCCCCCTCCCCATTACTCCTACTTTTTAGAAACCCCTTACTCCTCCTCCAGACTTTCTCTCTCTTATATTTTTTGATTTACTCTCTTTGATGTTTTATTAGCCCCATACTCTTGAAAAAAAAATGAACGCCCCTCCTGCTTTACTCTCCTTTATTTTTATAATCTTCTTACTCCTACACCTGCTTTTATTTATTTATTTTTTAAACCATTACTTTTCCTGTATACTACCCCGTTCTGTATACACCCCCTTTCCCCCTTTTTACCTTCTGCAGTCTGTCTTCTTTGTCTATTACATTACATTTTTGTGGCAATGGCAATTCTTCATTTTAAGTTTCCTCTAAAATTAACGTTCGTCAGCTTTTTTCCGTTAGACTACCATTCTTCCTTTTAGTAATTTGTGAAAATGATTATTATCTTACCACCCACCACGCTTTCTAGAGTTTGTATCCTCAAGTACATGCAGTTGCGGCAGCTGTGTTGTGCCCCATTTAAAGTTAATCAGTGTAATGTTGCTGGCATGCTTCTAATGCTGTGAAGCTGCAGTCGGGGTCTATACATACCCAAAATAACATATTGCGCCTTTTGCATTGATATTCAATTCTTGCACATCATGAAGCAGTGGTGTGCAATCCACATCTGGCACGCATAGCCCTGGATATTTTGTCTCATAATCAGTAACCGCCCCACATCGCTGACTCTGGGACATGTGGAAACTCAATGGCCTCTGAGTATTCCTTAGGGTCCCCTATAGTGTTTAAAAATTAACATCAAGTCCATTAGGACTGCTAAGCACTGATTATAAGCCATCTGTTTATACCGATTCAAATGCCAACTCATTAAGGGCAGAAGAAAAAAAATGAGGAAAATAGAAGCTGAGACAGTTTAGACAGACATGTATCGACTGGCTTTGCTGTGAAATAAGCTGCATGGAATCGAGCAGCGAGCCACCTCTAATCCTTGCCAGTAATGTGTGTGGACCTCTGGGACATGGTCTCAGGCCTGTCCCAGTGAAGTGAGTAATGCAGCCTCAGCAGTGCCTCAGCAGTGCACAGGGGAGGAAGTCAGCTCCACATCTGAAGACAGCCTATGACTGTTGGCTCCTCGTGTTTGTGAAGGGTGCCGGATATCCAGGCCATGGAGACTGTTCGAAAGCACAGGTGGTGCTTGTGTGATGGAAGTTGCGTTTAATGGTCTAGCGCGTTGAAACACAAATTAACAAAAATAATGATGTTTATGATTTTATTGGCACTTGTACAATAATATCAGTAATGGCATACGGACAAAACATTACAGGGTAACGTACAGAATTATAAAGACTTTTGAGACCCCCGACCCTATCCCAAAGACTCATTCCCCTTTCCTAGGGTATTATAAAACCTCATACAATGCATCGTGTACAGTTCTATGGGCAGATTAAAGATGCATTCTACATAACATCTATAAATTTGCTGCTTATCAATGATGGTGCTCCCCTACCCGATATCACAATCTGGCTCAGGGGGGTAGTGCATGTGGGGGGGTCTAACAGTTCAGAGAGCATTGCCGCAGGTCATCGACAAGTTGGTTGTCCCTACGTGTTTTACACATGTAACATTCGCCCATTCAGCCATGTCTCTCAGCCATTCCTCAGTTGTGTGAGCTTCTGGAGACAGCCACCTAATGGCAATTCTGGGACAGATTTACAATACCTGGTTCATCCCTGCATATTAGCAGGGATGCACCAGTTATTGTGCGTGACGGAAAAATAGCCTTGCGCCACCATGGGTGCGCCACATTGTAAATACGGCGCACCGTGGTGCAAGGATAGAGAGATGTGTGACACATCTGTCGGCGTAAAGGTGACGCAGTGCTGGAGTCATGTTGCAAGTGCGACGCAACTCCAGCACTGTTCAAGCAGGCATTAGGTTTTGATGCAGCAGGGTCGTAAAAGTGACTCCGTGAAATCTTGTAGATTTCACTGAGTCACTTTTACGAGGCTTCCTTGCGACGGACCTCCCACCCTGGTGGAGCGTAGGGCTTTACAACTTGACGCATCTTCCTAGATGCGTCACTTTGTAAATATGTTGCATAGTGGTGCATTGCTTACGCCGCTGCTGCATCACACAAGTGGCGCAACTGTGTGGTAAAGATGTTGCAAGGGGCTTGTAAATCTGCCCCTCTGTGTTTAGCCAGTATGTGGCCCAGAATACGGTGACTGAGATTAATTTAAACAATTCTTCCCACCACTTTTTCGCTTTCCTGAAAACACATGGCCTTCCAGCCGATGTCCTCTCTCTAACCTCCCTTTCTTCTGACTCCAGGCCATACCAACCTGCTTAATTCATATATGTGAGCCGTGAGTGGAAATCCGAGTGAAGTCACTCAAGGTTGCCAACTCTTGCATTTCAGCTCCTAAATATTTTCCAGTGCTTCTAAACCTTACCCAAATCTATTTACAATTACTACAAATTATACATATATTGTATAGTGTAATGTAAGCAATGGAAAAATCGCCCATCCTTAATGCCTGCAGTCCTAAACATTATTAGGAATGGAAAAGGTCAGCAACTGTCTGTTAGTATGTCTCAACTATATGTTGACCTAATAAAAAAAAAAACCTGGCGCGATTCCTGTGAAACCTGATTTGAAAACCAAGAGTTCTGAGATAAGATACTGCAGGCTCGATTCGCCTGTGCTGCTAACATGAGATTATTAGAAGTTGTCTCTTTTGTCTCCATTTGTAACCAGGGACGGCCAGGGATTGCAAACCAGCCCCAGAAATTACGTCCCACTGGCCAGGCGAGGTGGGGGTGGGGGGGCGGGTGCTGGCAGGAAGACTGCTGCGGCGCGGTTACAATAGACCGACTTTGCAGCACTGCTGCAACACTAGCCCCCAGTTAAAAAACGGCCCCCACTCGTCTAAACCGGCCCCAACCCTTCCGGCCCACCGCGTAAACGCCTGTTGCCCGCTACGGCCAGTCTGGCCCTGTTTGTAACCATTTATGTTCCGTGCATCTTTCTGGATACAGTGAGTCAAGCACTAATACATGTCAAACAGAAGTTCCTTTTAATTTCTAAACACATACTGAAAATGGAATGTGCATGTTAAATGGCTTTCAACAGATTTTGGGAATGAGGTCCGTTTTGGTGATACATGTGTTGCTCTGTTTTAGAATATCAAGTATTTTCACAGATTAATTGCATTAAATATCTCTATTTATACTACTTCTGGAAAATTGATATTTCTGTAGCATCAACCATGTTCCGCACTATATTTCATACTTAATAAATAAATAATGTTGGTGCACATTTCAGAAATGCACATATCAGATTATCAAATCATACACATAAAAGTATACACTCTGAACGCAGTTTTAGTACTTTTACAATTGCAGAATGCTATCACTAATCAATATATGGCCAATGAAGGTAAAATGTGAAGCAAAATACGCACCCATGCTATATATTTATTGAAGTGGTTGGCTTGCTTAATTTTCCTCCTTAGGTTGAAGGGGGTTTATCGTGCTTCTTATTTGTAGAATGGACGTTCGCATTTAATTGTTTCATTGCAGAGATGTCGAGGTATGGCTGTGAACATATCTCTTATTTCTTTGAGTGAGGCTGAAGGATTGAGTCATTCAGCACACAGGCAGTGTCCTCCTGTCACTCTTCAGAAGTCAATCGCGCCTTTGTTAAATTGATTCATGGACACATTACATTTAATGCGGCTTTAGTCATGTGCGTTCTAGTCGCGTTCTTTTTTTCTAGCAACTCAACAATGCTTACCTTTTCTACTACTGTTTCCTTGATGGGTGGATATTTTTAATCGCAGAGTATTCTACGAGCTCTAAAACACACTCCCGGTAACTGCAGCTTTTAAATCCATGCCTGCTAATTTTGAAACTTGAATCAATAAAGACATGTTGTTTTCTATTTTCATTCCTTTACCAAACTTTTCACCTCCGATGATTTCGCTAAAATATTGACTGGACTCCATAACAATTATAAAGAGTGATTTATTAATTATTTCATCTATAGTGATACATTATTTTACCTATTGTACGAAGAGGCACCGGATTGAGTATTGAAAGACTGAATTGCAAGCTCAAAGAAAGGAGCAGAAACATTCTATGTTGTGCCCAGTTTGCTGTGCGTTTACAAATATTCTTCCATTGGTAATCTGAAATCAATACATGTTATGTGCTTTGCCTTCGAGACTGTTTGTCAATCATGTAGATGAAAAAACATAAAAGTGAATTGAAGGGCAAATATCAGATTTAAAGGGTTGCGTTGATTGGAGTCAGACTAGAAATGTCAATGTACACTTTTGAAATGAGTACCTTCTTCCCGAATTCAGAACACTGGCTCCTCGTATGGGATATTTGTTATTTTGTTGTCAATTTTTCCTTATTTTATTTTACTCAATTTTTCTAAATTAGAGTAGGATTTTAATGTTGTTGTGTTTTCCACATTTTAACTGTTTTCTTATACCTAAATATTTCACACATTTTTATTAGTTAAGCTTGTCTTCTCTGTACCATAGTTCAAATGAACCATTTCACTGGACCTAACAGGTTGGCGACTTTATTGCTTGTGATGGACTACCAGCCACACCCATTATTAATTCACTTTCTTATAGGGACCATACAGAGAGAGGCCACCCAGGGGAGTCTAGTAAAGGGGAATAAGGCGTTTATCACCACCAAAAAGGATTGTACCCATGGGCATTATCTTTAATAATTTATTGAATTGTGTGATACTTAGTGCTACTCTGTGAGTGACTAAATGCAGTTTGTTTCACTGAAAAGATAAGCACTGGGTTGGACATTGAAGCTATTGTGTCTGTTGTTTAATTGTTGCATGGTCAGCTCAAGCGTCCCACATGACTCTCTGAGAAGCCTGTGAATGCTTCGCCCTAACCTGAAAGTCAAGTGCAGGAAGAGTTGCTCTCGGCCCAGTTTACAGAGCCATAGCAGGATGGTCTACCGTGGCTGGGGCCCAGCAGATCCTTTCTGTTCCTTGGTTCCCCAAATGACGTCTTTCATGTACATAATCATGGCATAGTTATTCACCTATCTACATCTTAGAATCCCGTTTGCATGTATCCCTGAAAAAAAACATCTGTGATGTTAGTCATGTGCCTTTTATGAAGTATGGCATTTTGTTTTCTATAACACTATGAGACAATTTTTTAAGCATGGCATCAGAATGTTTCTCAGATATACATAAGTGTATGTCCGGTTCTAAGAATCCAAGAAGTGAAGCCGATGAGTATCCTCACACTCCCACCCCCAATACGGTACAAAGGAAGGAGGCTTAACTTGTAACAGAAGAAGCAACTTGGGAAAACTGGGGTTAAGGAAGAAAAAGAGTGAAACATTACTCTTTGATAGTTTGCATCATGCTATGATTGCAGTGTTTCCTGTCTTTCCATTAGCTTGTGATTCACCTTGAAAAATGTCATCAATTTAAGCTAATTGGGGCAGGTGTTACACCATTGCGCTTACATGTCAATTAGGAGGACAACGTCACTTTGCAAGACTTTTTAGGTTCTAACGTCTAAATGATCACATGGGTCAATTCTGGTCAATCGGTTCAACAGCCTGTTCAGATTTGGGAAGAAATTCAGGAGTGGGCAAGTGGAAGGTGAATGGGGTGTTGATACTGGGTCCAAGTGGATGGTGGGAGGCTGCTCCATCCCCAGCTCATCTAAAATTCAGAACGAAATTAGCCAATAGATGTACCCTTATTCTTGATTCTGCACTCCGGTGATGTGAGTCAGGAGGTAACAAGTCAGGCCAGACAAGCTGGCCAACACACAAGAGCTTTTCTGCAAGTGTTTGGGGATCAGGCATTTTACCAGTTGCATCCAATATAAAACTATATACACAACTCTGTCCCACCTTCCGAATACCTTGAGGCAACCTTTCAGCAAATCATTGTGACTCACAAAACACGTAATTCGCTGATTCTGAGGTTTGCCTGTAGACAATAAATTGTACTAAATATGCTGCAGGAATTCCATGTGAAACAACTGGTTCTAAATAATGAATGTTCAAGTTTGTTTTTTCTAGCTTTTAAAACTGGATATGTTAGCTGCTTTTAATAGTTCTGCATCTACTCTAAGGATGTCTATTTCATTATTAAAAATTCAAAACAATAGTTGACCAACATACATTTTTATCTAAAATAATACTATTTACCAAGCATTAATAAGGTATATTAGCAATTGCTTGTAAGGTAGATCAATGGGCACATGCATCCATTTAGTGATCTGTGTGGAACCTGAAGACCCAGGTTCAAATTCCATCATGTCGACTTAGCCTTTCATCCTTCTGAGGATGATTTAAAGAAAAGAGTACCAGTAAGTTGGGTAATAGTTAACACATATTACCATTACCTAGAGATCAGGCAAATAGTTTGAAATGTTCTTATTTATGTGTTCCAGTTATTGTGATTAATTTTCATTACTGGAAAAGCCGCCAGACATCGAGATTTGTTAACCAAGACACAATTAAAAAAACATAATAAATCTGCACTCCTAAAAGAATTCTTACAAATGGGGGTATATTAACTACTTATCAAAATTCACAAACATGTCCAATAGTATGCCTGGAAAGCTGTGTCTGGTGCAGGATTATTAGCATACTACTAGGAAAGTGATTTTATATATTAACTCGGGCGTCCAATTCCGCAATGAATAATTATGGATAGCATAGACTTAACCACCAGGGAAATGTTGGCTGGTGGGCAAACGCAGATTTGTGTTCTTTTTTCCCACAAGAAAACCTTTTTTGCTACCAAGAAACGCCTTTTTCTACATCTCAATGTTTGGATGTGATCTTTTGCTGGGGTAAATCTCCTGTCATTTTTAGAGTTAGAAAGGTTTGGATTGTGCCCACTTACTACTTTGTGCCACGAGAATGACTGCTCATAGTTCCACTTTGGTGGCAGAGATATGCACAGGAGTAAACTAATTTACGAATGCTAGGATTCCCTTAGTTTATTCATAAGTGGATGCATTTTCATTTTTGAATTGTCATTGCATATTTACATCCGCATGTTCCACTGTGACTTGCCCCCACACCGTGCAAGCTTGAACAAAATATCACGAAGTGAAATTCACCCCCATTCGGTGCCACCGAATAGTTCCACATTATCAGTTGAATTAAATAGAGGCGTCTTCCATAGCACCCGGTTCAGTGTGTGTATGAGGGTTGGGGGCTGGCTCTATTATTTCCTTATTCTTTAAGTTTGCCTGTCTAACATCAGCCAAAAAATAAAAGAGATCCAAGAGGAGGCTCAGTTGAAATTATTGTGCTCCGCTGAGTGGATCCTGCCACTCTGGAGCACTGCAGTAAATGTTCCTGTGAGATGTGCTTTCTGCGGCTATGTCAACCGTCGAGGCAATGCCAGGCAACTGGGCCCTGGAGTGTTAAAAATCTTCTTCAGTTGCATCACGTTCAGTGCACTTCTATGCAAACAAGATACAGGTTGTAAAAGTTTCAACGTGCCCAGATAAAATGATCTCCCGAGAGAGCCATAAACACAGAGCATGGTGCACTGCAGATGGATTTGCAGTCGCTAAAAAGAAAACATGCTGAAGAACTATCACCAAAGGGGTCCTATTTCCAAATGATTTGCCCCGCATTCACAGGAGTGGAGAACTGTGTCATTGTCTTTGTGGAACAGAGTGCCCTGGTAAATGGCCTATACAAAGTGACCTTTCCACTGCTCGTTTCCTTCGAGTGTTTAGCTGATTTGGTTTGTAACAAGGTAATCCGATAAAAAACGAAAGAAAGAATGCTATTTTGACTACTATAATTAAACCGAAGGCTAACTGAAGAAATCGTTGAAATATCATTAAAAAACTAATGAACTGGCATATCTCATGGTTTGGCACCAGTGGTCCAAAATAGGAAAACGTTTTGGTAAATATGTCGTCTTCAAAATGTTTAGGAATGGAAAGCATTAAAGAAATAATGGGAAATAGAGAGGTGAGGGAAGGTTTCTGTGTTTACAGTGAACGCTTACGAAAGAAGATCCTGGGAGGAGCTACATGAAAGAGAAGAAGGAACACCATGCAGACAAACAGGGAAGAAGGACACATTTTGGATGGTATTCGTCTACAAAGAAGGACAGAGCCACACAAACAACCTAAAAAACATTCTATTTTTGGTGACTGTAGAACTCTTCACTTTATTCCTGCTACCCAGGAGAAAAGTGCCTGTGCTTACACTTTACATATGTAGAATATTGGCCCAACCCGGATTGGTGCAATTAAGTGTCTTATAAGACTACAGTATGTAGTACAGAAATACACCCCTGCAGTACTTAATTTGTGCCGGTGCTTTCCGGTACTAAGCACCAGAACTTATCTGACAGGACCGGGGCTACCGATTTTCTCCCCTGTGAGATGGGCCCAGTTATTATTGAAAATAAATGTATTAATGTAATTACCTGTCCTGAACTCCTTCCGTCCCTAACTTCTGATGCATGTCTGCCTGGCATGTCGAGAGGATCACCTACCCAGGGCCAGGCATGATGAGTGCATCACGTTAGTGATGTCAGTAGTGCACGCCTGCATTTCAAGGAGCATGTAGCTCCCTTTAGTAAATTATGGTTGAGGACGGGGTGGGCTAATGGGTGGCACGTGTGAGCTGGGTTTAGGCAGTCTGGGTCCTGACAATTCAGGTCGATCTCAGACTGTATTGTTTGTGTCAAGTCATGCGCAGTGTAAACTGCAGGTGCGTCATGAGGTAGAAATATAGAGGAGCCAATTTGACAGCACCAGCAGTCTGCTCCTGCCAATACCACCGCAGCTGCAGGTCAAAGGTGAGACGACGAGTATTACTGTCATGGTGCTGTAGGGTGCCACTATGTAAAAGTGTGTTTTAAGTGTTGTTGTGTGAGTGTTTCTGTACGTCAGAAACACTGGAATCAAAGCACTACATGTGCCTCGAGGAGCTGCCTGGCACCCACAGTGACAGTGTACCCATTGTTCCTCAAATACCAGCATCAAAGCACTATGTGCTCCGCGAGGCTTTATTTATGAAGTGACACCCATTGTACCTCGCACAGGTGGACCTATAGAAGACAGTGTAGCGCAGGTATAGCGCCAGGGAGAGGGTTGTTGTAACAGGTAGTCAATCAGCATGCTGGAACTTAAGTGCTCTCACAGATCCACCCAAACTGCGCACTTTCCCGCCACAGGGCCGCCAGAAAGGTAAAGGCTGAGGGAGCTCATTTAAAGAAGGCGCACGAGTGGGTAAAAGGCAGAACATGCCAGAGAGGCATAAAATATAAGGGAAGGGGGGAAGCCAGGAGATGAAGAGGGAAGACTATGGTGGGTGCAGTGCTGGGGCGGGCGATGAAGGGAAGGGCTCTCTCTCTCTCTATGTTAGGGGCTCCTGAATCCCGACAGACTCCTTGAGTCTCGCTTCTTTCCAATCGGTTGAGGAGCCCAAAAAAGATGACCTGACCTCAGGAAGAGGTTTGAAGGAAGGTGGCGTGTCTTGTGGAAAAAGGCCTGTGTGGGTAAAAAAAAACCTTTGTAGTAAAAGTACGGCCTCTGTGAGAGGAGAAGCCTGTACGTGAATAGCACAATGATCTGAAAGTCTTGTGTGGGTGGAAAAAAATCAGTCTGTTGAAAATCCCGCATGGTTGAGGACAGTGTGGTTAATGTTCTTCTGGTAAAAGTTCTCCTGTATTAAAAGTAAGGCATGTATGGTGTAAGGTGGCAATCATCAGTATGCTAAACTGTACCATAGCAGCCAAGTTATCAGATTGCAATGTGTGACATTCCAATGGTGGTTTCAATGTACTTATGAGTGACATTAAACTGGCAAATGTGGCACTGAGAGTCACACTTTCTTGCGAATAAAATCAAGCAATGAAGAAAATGAATAATGTTAAATATCAAACATTACAACCTTTTTAGCAATTAGAAGCTCTAAATAGGAAACCCTTAAAATGGAAGGTTACTAACCTATTACCCTTATTGTAAAATGACTTGCATATTCACAATGCTTTTAGTGCAGGCTGGGTTCTCGTAGCGCTACACATAGGTCACATTCCGCACTGCACCATGATTAAATTCTGTTTCTCTGTCATTACACACACACGCAAATTCACATACGCACACACCCCTGATGCTTGATAATTTACAAGTCTGACTGTTGTATTTGGCAGACTTGCTGTACTTTCTAGAAAGCGCATCATAGACAAAAAAATAAAAAGAAAGTAATGAAGCATATGCTATCCATGTTGACTAATCTAGGTGTTTTACATAAATGTCAATGTTCGGAGTTCGGGTCCAGGCATCCTGGTGGGTGGAGCCAGTGGGTGAAACTGGTAAAGTGGGTGTGGCTTCCTACAAAAATTTGAGCACCTGGATTTCATATTTTACAAATTAAGCGTTAACTGCTACCTGTGTTCTGCAGCACCTGTTTTGCCAACCACTACAGTGGCAGTGAAAACATGGCTTTAACCTACCCTGTGTAGCCTCACAGCAGGATCTTGAACAATGCTACCCAGGCGTGTCAACATCCGCCTTTTGCCTTTGATAGGCCGGAAAGCCTGATTTTAAATATTAAATAAGTCATCCGTAAGGACAACTTGATGGCCGGGGATTGACTTGGTAAAATATTGTCAAATCCTGCATAGCAGGTCTTTTTGAGCTACATGTAACACTTTGGTGCACTTGAAAGGGAGAAAACAGGATGCCATGACAATTTTTGCTTATCCCCTGTCAGGATGCTGTAGGACACTGCCCTTGTTCTTTGACATCTGTCTCCTAGTTGTGGGCACAGCAACTGCTTCAAACTTTATTTTAGTGTTATATGTGGGAGGACACTAGTGATTGACATAGTAAACACCCCTACACACCCTCAACCCTCACAGCCCAGGTAAAGTGCAGCAGAAGCCTTTGACCATCTTAAAAAAGGCCCGGGCACATTCTGTTTTGGTCCTATTTGGACTAAGGCATACCAGAACTACTGTAAAAGTGTGCAGGCTGTCCCAGGAACTTTTACCCCATTGATCAGGATTTTCCCAGGATTTAGTCTCACCTATTAATTAGTGCCAGGCATAAACTTGGCACCCTAATATATCCTATCAGACAATTTCTGGACCGTGGAACATCAAACGAAATCTGAGATTGCTGTCTGTGAACTCAGAGGAGCCATGAAGTAAGGAATCTGCTCCCTTTTGTGCCCAGAGAAAAGACATAGACTCTAAGGGCTAGTTGGGTGACCTCCTGTGTGGCTACAGAGCCACAACATGGTTCATAAGTCCTTTTTACAAAAGTGCTGAGTTGACCAGTGACAACTGGAGCTGGACTGAACTTTGGTGTTGGCCTCTGCCTGACACCCCGAGAGTTTAAAGGTCCAGGGGCCTTAGAAGTCTACTCCTCTGGTTGTTTAGACACCAGCAAAAAGTTTGGAAACTTTGAAACTGGAACCTCAGTGGTATCCGCCAGGCAGTTCCACTGCATCAATCTGAATTTCAGCTTTGTCTAGTGTGAACATCTTTGCACCTCTGAAAAAATGGCAATGTTCCTTTCTGCTTTGGTCTTTGGAGATTTTCAAAATTTGGTAAAAATGTTTCCATGTGTTAACAAAACCCACCTGTAGTTTCTGATGTGCCATGAGAGGAGCTTCAACTGAAAAAAGTAACAAATTCCTTTCTGACTTAATATTTTTTCAAACCTTGTCTTCCATATAGTTCAGCAGGACAAATTCACTTGTTGTATACAGCCAGGGCTCTATCGTGATCAGCCTCAAATCGCCCTTAAGTCTTGATCTACCATGTCCATTGAATATCATTCACAGTTCTGCTTTTTCCCACTATTTCCACTTTAAACTTAAAAAAATACCTACCTGTGGTACTCCTTGTTGAACTTTTCTTGTTTTGGTGTCATTTTGTTTATTACCTTTCTCTCCATTTTCCTAATTTGGTTTGGGATTTTTATTGCTTTTCATTTCGGCTTTATTACTGTTTTGGTACTAAATAAGTACTTTACACATTGCCTAAAGTTAGCATGTCAGGTCTGTGCTACAAGGGGGCTGAGCTTTGGTTAATTTAGTGACTTGGAGGGTTCGGCCTGACAAGAGTTATGATTATTACTTGAGGTGGGCAAACACCCACCACAAATAATAATGCCATTTCATAATAAGTGGCAATAGAAAGTGGAGGGAAAATGGCTGAAACATAAAACCTTTTTAAAAAATGGTGCAGTCCTGGTGAGTGATTTTATATGATATTGGGTGCAAGGGTGGCAATGCGGTCCCATCATTCAGTGGAATGCTTTCATAGTGAGCGTGGTTTGTGAAGGGCGCATGCAAGTTGGTGTTTTTGTTCAGATGGTACCTGTGTTGTGTTTGGATTGGGCTGGTAGGTGGGCTGGTGTGTGTGTTGTGTCAGGTGAAAAGGCAGTGGGTGTAGGTGAAGGGTCCTACCACGAAGAGTGGTTCAGTGCGGTGGCTGTGTTTGTTGCGGTGTCTGGGGTTGAGGGTGTAGACCACAGCGATGTTGTATCTGGTGAGGGCAAGGGCCAGGGGTCATGGCACTGGGCAAGGTCCAGGCTGACCCAAACAACTTGCCTTCGGCACGCCAGTGACATACCTGCTGCATGCATTCCCGGCACGTCAAGCTGTGGGACTGCAATAAGTATGTCCTGGGATGGGCGTGTCTTCTCTTGGCAGAAAAAAACATGAGTGGGAAAACCCAGGTGGGAAAACCCCGGGCAGCAGCAGTGTCAATGGATCAGCCTGGAGCGAGCAGGAGCTGGAGGCCACAGGCAAGTCACGCCAGACCGGGACAAATTCAAAATTTCATGCTGACTGCTATTGAGTACAATAGAGAGCAGGCCATTGTACAAGTTCTTATGAGGCCTGCTGAACAAAAGTACCTTAATCCTGGTTGCTGAAATGTCAAGGATGCGTGGTTCAGACAAGGCACTGCACCAGTGCTGATCCGCACACCAGCAGCAATGCGCTGTTCCTGTTCCACGCAGCAGCGGCGATGCGTCCGCTCCAATGAGCGGGGTTCTGCAATGCGGGGGGTCATCATCGTCATCATGGCTGCCATCGATGGAGATGCGCGTGCCCTGCACCGGGAAGAGCATCGCACAGTGGGGATTCCGAGGGTGATGAGTCATGTCTGATCTCCACAACGGCGGCAATGCGTTGGTGTCTGTCCATGCAGCATGAGCGCTGCACTGGTTCTGAGCCACACAACAGCAGTGATGTGTCGGTTCGGTAGAGGATGTGTTATTTCTGCTAAAGCAAGCACCTTAGGCACACTTCCACGGGTGGAGGACTGTGATGGCACCACTTGGCAAGGCAGATTCAAAGATGGCAGAGTCCAGGTGCAAAAGCAGGTTGGTTGGAAGTCTGCTAGATCCCTGAGACTCCAGATCAGGAGGCCAGCCAACAAGCCCCTGGAGTCACTCTGGGTTCTGGGATCAAATGATGCAGGTCCAGTCCTTCTCACCCATGTAAGAGTGCAGCAAGCAGCAGGTCTGCATGGCAAATCCAGAGTCCAGCACAGCAGCAGTCCTTTCAGCATTCCTTTTTCCTGGCAGAGTATCCACAGGTCCAGAAGTGTACAGTAGTAGTAGTGTCTGAGGTCCAATTCTTAAACCCAATGGTGACTTGGAAGTGGACGAGACTTCAAAGACAAGCGTTCGAAGTGCACAGATGTCCTGCCTTCGCTCCAGACTCACTACAGGGGGATACACAGCCCTTTGTGTGGGGACAAAACATAGCCAATTCAGGTATAAGTGAGGCTGGTGAAGCGAAACCAAAGGGGATGATGAACGGAGTGTTGAACATTGCAAGCACTCACCCCCAGTCAACTGATCTGGGTTTAATCCATCATCATTCTTTAGCTCACGTCGCCACCCCAGTTCAGACATGGCCATGTGCAAATCAGTCTGACCCTGTGCCTCATGGGAACAGTCCAGCCTGAACTGCCAAGCCATGTCTTCCCTGGACCGGAAATAAGCATCCTGGGACTGGTTTCTGGCTAATCAGTCGTCATCAGCCAGGCTAGCTTGAATCCAGTGGCAAAGTGAGCAAGTGACCCAGGTATGGGCATACCCTGCATAAGTGAGGCTGGTTCCAGCTCCCCCGTCCCATCCTTCCATGATGGCCCATCAACTCACACTTAAGCTCCCATTGTGTGTGGCAGTCTAAGGGAAATACACATGGTGTGATCAGAGACAGGCAGCAGGCCCCAAATGGCTAAAGTTAGAACATTTCAACTTTCTAAAAGTGCCATTTTCAGAACTGCAATTTAAAATCTGACTTAACCATAAGTTAGGATTTAAAATGTTTGTGATTCCAGAGACAGAAAACTTGAAGGGGTCATCTCTTCCCATTTTCAAATTACTCTTTTAAAAAGTAATAAGGCAACTTCAGTGTTATCCATTCCTATAGGAGAGCAAGCCTTTTTAGTAATGAAACATGAATTTGAGTTGTAAAACATAAAAATGCATGTCCTGCTTTATAAACACCTTGCACCCTGCCCTCTGGGCTGTTCAGGGCTTGCACTGCAGATGAAGTACATGTATGAAAAAGGAAGGGTGGGCCCTGGCACATTTTTTAACTTGCCAGGTCGACATGGCAGTTGAAATCTGAATACAGAGGCTCTGCTGTGACAGGTCTGAGATTTGATGGGCTACTTAAGTGGACGGTACAATCAGTGCTGCAGGCCCACTAGTAGCATTTAACTTACAGGTCCTGCGTACATTTAACACACTTTATTAGGGGTGTATAAGTAAATGAAATATGACAATTGTGGATTAGCCAATGTTACTATGTCTTAGGGAAAGAGCACAAGCACTTTAGCACTGGTCCGCTGCGGCAGAGTATGCAGAATGCAAGGACCAGCAAAAACAGAGTCAGCAAAAACAGGAGGTCTGAAGTCAAAATTTAGAGGCAATCACACCAAGATTGCCAGGTTTAATAACACAAAACCCTGGATTCACACGAGCATTTAATAGTGCTATCTGTTGATTGATGTCACAGTAGGTTGTGAAGAAGTGTCCCTAATGACTAAAATGAACATTTCAAGTTCTATGGAACCAAAGAAATGCCATAAATCAACAACTCTCCTGCCTAACAAAACCTGTCACAATGGGCTCAATGAGTGGGTAAACATATTGGCCGTCCTTGCAATAGTGGGCAGTTGGACCACCGCCCGCTATAGTGGTGGTCAGGAGACCACCAGACAAGTGGTACGACCGTTGCATTATAATCCAACCACAAGGCTGGTGGTCGCAAAGTGCTCCTTTTCACTGCAGCCAGGCAAACGGCCGCAGGACAAGCCTCTGTAAAAAGGAGCACTCCCTGCTTGTCCATGGACCATGTGCCATGCACCATACGGTGCATGAAGGTGCATTTGGGTACTACATGAGGCCCCCAAATTCCGTTTCTTGCAGCATTTACATGACAGTCTTCCTGCAATGAAAAGGCTGTCAGAAAGGTATATCGTAATCCAGATGGAGGTTCCAGCCTCGGCACCACAGCCATTCGGGACTACAAACCGTCAGCCCGTCGGGATCACTGATGCTGGTGGAAGCAGCGGTCTTCCCCCCGACCGCTGTGGGCCCGACCACTGGTATGTTAATCTGGCAGTCGGACAGATGGCCTGTCGGTGGCAGTCCACCCGCCTTCATAATCAGCCCCATGATTATTTATTTGTATGATGCACTGTTGAGCTTACTTTGCACAATTCATATGGTACAGATATACAATTCTGTGTCCCACTGGGATACGATAATCTTCCTGAATTCTATTGTCCAAAATCGTGCTTTGCATTTGTTTGCAATTTGAAGAACAGAGCTGAAGATAGCAGAACACTTGCATGGTGCTGACTGAAAAAAAAATGTTTTACATACAAAAACCCACCTTCAAAGCCTATTTTAACCAGTCGTGCATCAGCTATTAAATCTGTCAATAACTTTTCACTAATTGTACTGTTGCCATAATTGACCATGTAAACTACATGAACAATATGGATTTTATAAATGTGCCTGGTTTAACTTAGATGCTTGGATGTTTCATTCATACAATAGACTTGTTTAAATTACAATATTTATATCATTGTTTTCTACGTATTTCTTTCTGTTATTCAGGCTGGTTGTATTTTTTAGCTATTGAAAGGCAACCAAATCTCCCACATAATACACACTGTTTCTTCTGGTATAATGTCTATACCAAATGCAGAACTGCCTTGTTAATTAGGTCACATTGGGAAGTCTGTAACCAATGCATTATTGCATTGTACAGTAGCCCCTGAAGATAGTCTGTGTAGTATGTATTCTTGGTATTGGAAATGGTCAGGGAAAGGCATGCACTAATGCTATCAATCTTTGGTATGCCTGTCATGCAAGCCACCATGAAATTGTCTATCATCTAATTGTATTTTGAAACTTTAAAGTAAAATGCATAACCAGTTTATGAATACTTATGGGAAAGATTCATTTAGCTTTGTTTAGATTCCACAAAATGCATAAAATGTGAGTAATAGACAAAAGGAAAAAGTTTGTTGTAATATGCCAGTGTATCTGGAAGTGCATGTGAGTAAATTAACTCAGTCACACCTCAAGTGATCAAAAAGGGTGTGAAGAAATTATTTGAAAAGCATAGTTGTATGAAAGCCATCCTTTTTCCCTGATCACAGCCATTTTTGGACTGATGCTTGTGGATGCTGCATCTGAAAGTGCCCTGAGATCTGCTAAACCAGACCCAGGGCCAGTGAGCTATACTCTAAAGGTATATGTTAAATGGTATAATTCTAACGGGCAAATGGTAGGGCATGTAGGTTTAGAGACCCCAGTTGATTTAATTACCTGAAGTGTGTCTGATGTCATTTTAATGCCAGATCTGCATTGCAGGCTACTTTTAGAATAAAACTATGTGAAAATTAAACTTTGGAATTAAAAGCACTTCTTAAAGTCTAAAACGTCCTATTTATTCCTTATAAGTCACCCCTAAGGTTTAGGTGCCCCCAGGTTTTGGTGCATAGTTATAAAAAGCAGGGACAAAATAAAATACCCCTGGTAAGGTGCCTGGATGTATGTCGTTACAACGCACACTTTTACAACGCATGCACTTACAACGCATTTTTTACAACGCAAAATCCATTACAACGCACTACACTTACAACGCATGACACTACAACGCATTTTTAAAAAATACCTTTACAACGCATACCATTACAACGCATAATATTAAATTGCATTAAAGGTAAGTATTAGATAGTATAAGGGTACAAATTACTTTTCTAACTCCAGGGGGTGCAACAGTAGGGTAAGTGTTGGATAGTATAGGGGTAAAAATTACTATTCTAACTCCAGGGGGTGCAACAGTAGGGTAAGTGTTGGATAGTATAGGGGTAAAAATTACTATTCTAACTCCAGGGGGTGCAACAGTAGGGTAAGTGTTGGATAGTATAGGGGTAAAAATTGCTATTCTAACTCCAGGGGGTGCAACAGTAAGGTAAGTGTTGGATAGTATAGGGGTAAAAATTACTATTCTAACTCCAGGGGGTGCAACAGTAGGGTAAGTGTTGGATAGTATAGGGGTAAAAATTACTATTCTAACTCCAGGGGGTGCAACAGTAGGGTAAGTGTTGGATAGTATAGGGGTAAAAATTACTATTCTAACTCCAGGGGGTGCAACAGTAGGGTAAGTGTTGGATAGTATAGGGGTAAAAATTACTATTCTAACTCCAGGGGGTGCAACAGTAGGGTAAGTGTTGGATAGTATAGGGGTAAAAATTACTATTCTAACTCCAGGGGGTGCAACAGTAGGATAAGTGTTGGATAGTATAGGGGTAAAAATTACTATTCTAACTCCAGGGGGTGCAACAGTAGGGTAAGTGTTGGATAGTATAGGGGTAAAAATTGCTATTCTAACTCCAGGGGGTGCAACAGTAGGGTAAGTGTTGGATAGTATAGGGGTAAAAATTACTATTCTAACTCCAGGGGGTGCAACAGTAGGGTAAGTGTTGGATAGTATAGGGGTAAAAATTACTATTCTAACTCCAGGGGGTGCAACAGTAGGGTAAGTGTTGGATAGTATAGGGGTAAAAATTACTATTCTAACTCCAGGGGGTGCAACAGTAGGGTAAGTGTTGGATAGTATAAGGGTAAAAATTACTATTCTAACTCCAGGGGGTGCAACAGTAGGGTAAGTGTTGGATAGTATAGGGGTAAAAATTACTATTCTAACTCCAGGGGGTGCAACAGTAGGGTAAATGTTGGATAGTGTAGTGTAATATTATGCGTTGTAATGGTAGGCGTTGTAATGGAATGCGTTGTAAAGGTAGTTTTTAAAAATGCGTTGTAGTGTCATGCGTTGTAAGTGTAGTGCGTTTTAATGGATTTTGCGTTGTAAAAAATGCGTTGTAAGTGTAGTGCGTTGTAAAAGTTGCATTGTAAAGGTTGTTCCCCAAGGTGCCTTGGTAAGGAAAAACAGTCAACGTTGTTTTTGCCTCTAGTAGTGCTGTTAGCCCTATAGGCTTATTTGGGGAAGGATTTATTACATTTAAAAAAAATCTAACTTTGGATTGGAGCTAGTTAGCCATGTAATTCAAGGTATCAAATTAACAGTTAGATTAAACCCAACAACTTGCCAAACATGGATTTAATATAACTATTACAGGAAAGTAGTTTTAGGACTTACTATCCTAACATTACCCGAACAGTCCTGTAGTAGTCTCTTCTGATTGGTTAACCTTTGACAACCTGAGCCAAGCTGCTCCCTGAGTAGATGTGAAAAGACCTGGAGCTTCAACAATAAAGCCATAAGTGGTAGGAGATCTCCTTCTTTGAGAAGCCGAGGAGAGGGAATCGGCTGGGTACATAAGCTGAACTTCAAAGCCTCTATAGAGAACAGACATCACAGGACCCAGATCACCCCCTCTTCCTTGAGATCTAGCTAGATGGGAGCCCCCTGAATAGATTTGGAGAGGGGTTGGAAGGGGAGTGTAGTCAGTTGTTAGCCACACCTCTGGGCTGGTATACACAGACACAGACTCCAAGGAGAGAATTTCTCCATTTTGACTTTTAGGAATATATTGCATTCCTGGCTATTGCCACCCTTCATAGGAAGTGGTCAAACTAGAGGGGGTAGCTATTTTCCTATAGGTCAGGGTGCCCCCCTTCCTCAAGCCCAGAAAGGAAGGATAAATGAGGCTGCTCTGAAGAGCTCACCAGATATTCAGAGCCAGGAAAAGAAAAGAAGAATTGCCATGCTGGACCCTAGACTTCGCCAAAGTGAGGCCTGCGCTGTTAAGACTGCACCTTCTGCTCTTACAAGGCTCCACAAAGAAAGGACTGTGTCTGCTTCCAAAAGAAAAGGAGTGGACTCCCTGTCCAGCAACAGCTACAAAAGAGTTGAAGAAGTCACCTGCAGAGCCAAAGAGAGGACACCCCAGCTGATCAGTTGTAACTGGGCTTGTGCTGGACTACGCAAGTGCATTGTGGGGGATGGAGTCTCAGCCCCCAAGTGGCAACCCCGGAGTCTCTGAACCCTTGTCCAGTGCACAGGATGCATCTCCCCAAAGGAACCAAGAGCCAGCATGCAGCCTTCTCGGAACTGGAAAGAGGTGATGTGAAAGACTTCCAAAGCCTCACGCTCAGCTGCCACTTGAACAGAACTGATGTGAGTCAAGGTGAAGCCTCACAAAGACTCACCACACAGCTTCAAAAGAACTGATGGAAGTCAACACAAAGAACTGCAAAGCCTCACCACACAGCTGCATTGCAGTGCGACGCGACCCAACACAGGCCCTCACATCTCAGTCCTTGCAGCTCTCGGAACTGATGCCGGACGATGCATAGCCTCACAAAGCAACGCCTGCTCAGACCATGCACCAAAGACTTAAGGTACAATACTCCTCAGGCCTAACTTGATCCTGTGCCTGGCCTGTGCTCCATCACAGTCAGCCTGAACTTGTGACTTTCTCCCAGCCCAGCGCCACGAGATACCCTCAGTTGGAGCTACACCTTTTGGCACTATTTTTACCTAAATCTTTATAAATTTATATCTCTGGTTCCCTGCATTGGATTTTTGTTAATTTGGTGTTTTGAAGGAAACAATATTCTCTATTTTTATAAATTGGTGTTGGATTATTTACTGTTTTGATGGGGTTAAATGCTTTACACATGCATATCTCCTAAGTTAATCCTGACTGCTCAATTGCCAAGCTACTAAGGATTCGAGCAAGGATTCATTTACTAAAACTTGACTGGACCTACAAGAAAATGTGGTATTATAACTAGGTTAGGGTGAATAACAGTGGTGGCTCGCCGAGGGAGTGTTGCAGGGCGGGGGGTAGTAAACTCCGGCATACGGCAGAATGGAGTTAAGTAAATAAATAAAACAATTTACATTGTGTGTGCTGCATCGCCAAATTGGCAATGCAGCGCGCGCAATGTAATTTTTAAAATGTATTTATTCACTTAAATCCGTTCTGCCATATGCCGGAGTTTACTACCCCCCACCGTGCCCCTCCCCCGCCCCACTCCCTCGGCGAGCTGCCACTGGTGAATACCTCCACCTACTAATAATCCACTTTCCTACAATAGTCATCACCTTTGTGTATGTAAACTGGAAAAAGCTGAGGACTTTCAAAGGAGGATTAGACCCACAAAGGAAGAATTCCCACTGAAGGCAGAAACAAGGTCCCAGAATACCCTATGTAACTTTGTGAATTGCAACCTCCCATAAAATTAATGGACCTGATAAATATTGATAGCGGAATTTAGCTTCTCAAAACAACTGAAATCTCCATGCGTACTTTAGGGAAATTTCCTGGATAAATTGATTCAGGAATTGCTGATTCCCATATTAATTCTCCACTTCTCAGGCAAATGTCAGTGATTCACCTGTAATCTTGTTAACTGTCCCCACAGAAATAATGTTAGCACAGGTAAAACTATCTACTGAGGATGAACAGATGGGGCCGTCACCTGGTGACTTGTAAGAAGGGCCTGAGAGGTTTGATCATTAGCATAACTGGAGAAAAGCAATGCTCCTTCTAATCTGGGGGTAGATAACTTCTGTTTCAAAAGGTGATTTAAGGGGCAAATGAGAAGAAAGAAAGTAACATTCGAACTACTGTTGTTGCACTATTGTACACTAAACAACCCGATGTTTCCGTTGACATCGGTTGTTCCTGTGCCACAATTTGCAACTATATCTATGGAATAAATACATTTTTTTGTGATTTACACACATTTCGTGATCATTTTAAGCCATAGGCGATGACATCATGCCACAGACATAATTATTTGTGAGAGGCCAGTGAGTTTAAGAATAATGGCTGAATACAAGTCAAAATTCGAAAGTGGTTTATTTTTTACATATATTCACTTTTTTCCTCATGCCTATTTATTCATCTGAATAATATTTTTCATTAGTAGAAATGTTTGTATTTGAAACGGATTTAGCACAAAAGAATATACATATTCTAGCCACTAGTTTGGTCGGCAACGTAAAAGGTTGGGTGTGTCTACAGAAGTAGTATTCTTAGTTGTTAAAAAACAAAGACAATCATTATGTAGTTTTAAGCGCGTTAGCTTTTTTTTACCACATCACTATGGCATTATCTAAATAAATGTTAATACTGGCATTATTAAGAACAAGGGGTTAATGAAATATCTTTGTCGAGAAACCCAATTACCGTTAGAAACATTACAAAAATACTTTTACAATGAATTAATTCTTCTACGAATCTTACCCTACCTCTAAGCGATCAGTAACCAGCGTCCTCACTCTTGGTTGAACCCCAAACGATTAGCTTACCGCAAATGTAATCCATACTCTGAACCAGTCCATTACATTGAAAGGTACCCTTATCCTCTAATGCAATCTTTAGAATACACCTGTTTAGCAACAGTAACCTCTAATAAGTTAATGTCTCTTTTTTAATTAATCTCGATTGAAATAAAATATTTTTTGCTTGAGTGACATAAAAATATATTGCTATAACTTCTTTGCATAGATGTTTTTCTGTTCAGGTTTTGATTACATTCTATAACTCAGTTAGGTACTAACTGGGGCTACCAATACACAGCGTTTCCGAATCAGTTATCCTGCCACAGGCCCTTTTGCTCCAGACTCTGATCCCACCTGTACACTAGTGGTTTTTGGTAGGGGTGATCACACACTGGTCATGAAATATTAACTGAGGCCAAGAACACTGCAGGTATTCTCTTGGCACCCCTTAGTTACCAGGCGTTGGAAGCATTCCTTTCAGTGAACAGTCACACTGCAATATTTATACCTTAGGAATTCGTGCTCCCATTTCATAAAAGTGTCCCTTATCAATTAATAATCTGAGGCTAGGAAAAGTACTCTATTTTGTGTGCTGTGCTGTTGCGCTCTCTTGGAGTCATACTTTGTTTCTGTGCTTTCCAGGTCCCGTTGCTGTGATCAGTGGTGAGGAGGACTCCGCCAGCCCGCTCCACCACATTAACCACGGCATCACAACTCCCTCGTCGCTGGATGCTGGCCAGGATACTGTTGTCATCGGCATGACCCGCATCCCTGTCATTGAAAACCCACAGTATTTCCGACAGGGACACAACTGCCACAAGCCAGACACATGTAAGTACCGTCTTGAGACACTATATACCTGTCAGAAAAGGAAAAGGGAGGGCTGGGGGGGTTAAGAGGAACTTGTACGGTGACTAACTAATACACAATGTGTTAAAATGAATTGCCAGTTTACAAAGGCAACTTATATTAGTTGTTCAAAAGTTGTGGTGGTGCTTCATAGATTTTTACAATGAGCTACACATTTGACCTTAATTCGACAATCCTACATGTCCGCTTTAGGTGACCCTGTTTTTCTCTAGAGGCACGTCCAATCCTGCGCATCTTTGCAGATGTTTCTTTTTAATCCAAATAGAAGAAAATGAGTCTTTTTTTTATAAACGTGATTGGTTTCGGTGTTTTTAAATATTTAATGTACAACAAATCTGAACCTTTACAAAATGTCAATATCATAGTCCAATTTTGAAACTCACACTCACAAAATAGTTTTTTAAAAAATTATTTAAAAGCTCATTGCAATTATTTATGTGCACTATCCCTCTTTTGGGACCACTGATTGGGGAAAGAGCAACACAACAGGAGACTTGTTACTACAATATTCCTCTGTAAACAGTTTTGAAATGCACACCCTCACGCAAAGCTTGTGTAACAGAAAATAATACCTGGGTGCCTCTGTAATAGAAAATGGTCCGGACGTACGAAGACATTTTGCAGTCGTAAATGACCTGATCTGTTATTTGCAAGGGGCTTGTAAATACCGCATTAGAATGTATTAATGTTTTGCAAATAAATTCCGGTCGCAAAATATTAGTATTTTAACACCTCCTCAAAGAAGGTGGTAAGCCATTTGCAAATATTTTTGCTTTTATTTCAATGCAACCCATTTTCCTTCAAGGAAACCCAGTTGAATCTAAAGAAATGTATGCTTTATTTAAAGCAATTGCAGATATGGTGGTCTGGTGAACTGAGCTGGCTGTGATTCATAGTGGGTCACAATTTGCGACCTACCTCGCTAAAATCCATGAGGTATGTTGAATTGTGACCCGGTACGAATCGGTAATTTTCAAACCAACTTCTTAGCACATAAGTCGCTTTGCAAATTACCACACTGGTTACAAAAATACCGGTCGCAAATTACAACCATCATTTTGTGACCAGTTGTACGTACATCTGGCCCAATATAGCCATGGTGCCTCAGCAACGGAGAATATTGCCTGGGTTACCATTTTCTGGTCACAGCCCATATCCACATGGTTAATTGTGTTCATGGGGTGGTTCACCAACAAAGCACTATTTATTCAAAGAGCATTTCTCCCTGGTTGTTTGTTTTTGCACACCGGTATCTCATTTAATATGCGTTTCTTCTTACCATATCAAGTTGCTATGTGCCTTTAGAGTACGTCACCATTCAAAGGATACGAAAGCTCAGACGCCATTTCTCTCAGGCTGCCTGACCCCATGAAGGGTATATCCAAGGGTCCGCACATCTAAACATTGTCATACACAGTGTTGGATAAAGCCTTTGATTTCAGGGCAGTTCATTCAAATCATTAAAAAAACAACAACACACATCTGTGATCTTGTGGCTTGGTCAGTAGCTTGTTAAAAAATAAAATGAAAAAGAAGGCAATTTAGCCTCTACAGTTCACTGGACACACTTGCGCACTCTACTTCGGAAATGTCATGCGCCGATGTTTGTTGTAGCTCCAGGCTGTCAAACATTCTAGCATGGAGCCTGTAATAAGAGCCTCTTTCACAGCAAAGCAATGAGCAAATCATTGGACCGCAAAGGAGGCGTCACGCAGCTGCGCCGCCATTCCATCTTGAGAGCTCTGAGTCTCCGCACATTTTATGAGCACTAAACGCGCGCTCTAATTTATGTTGAAACAACTGGATTGCAGATGTTTTGCTTTCAGTGCGCGCTACAAGAACATGACTCCGTGGCGTCCATCTCGTTTGGTTTACTCACTGCACCAGCGTCCACAGTAAAACCACTGAGCTGTCATTGTTCATCGCAATTTATACATCAAGTCCCCATGCCCAGTCTAACTTGCTAGCAGTGGCATTCATTGAATGTCTCTTATAATGGAACAACAGAACAGCTGTATAGGACACAGACTATATAACAGTTACCAAGTAGATTTACCAAATATCATTCTAAGCCAGATAGATTATACAAAGGTGCCAAAGTTTCAAATTGAATACTGCTTAGGCGGCCTCACTGAGGGTCATTCCTGGAGCTTCGCCCTCAACCGGATGAACAGTGAGGGTTTTTTCTTGGCCTATCATCACCCAAGAGCATGGACTTACTGTCAGCAGCTCTTCCTGTAGGACTGATTTAATATTGAAGCTCCACTTTAATGGTAGGTCTTGTATCTAGAACATACTGTTGCATGGTTTTACAAGTAATATGTGGCGCTTGTAACTTTTTTTAGGAACGCAGAGACACACATCCAGGCCTGTTTAAATAAATGTTGAACCATTCTGTGCCGGAGCAGAAAGTTATAATCAGTATCTGAGAGAAAGACCATATTGAATGGCAGAAATACTTCTTCAGATAATGAATATTTAAACAGAGCTTCATTGATCACAAATCAGTCCTGGAGGGACTGTGAAAATTAAAGTTCATGGTATCTTGTTTTACAATGACACCAATATGGCGGCCATTAACAAAGTTGGCAGGGTATGCCCAGACATGGGTCCCTTGCACACTTTGCCACTGGATTCAAGCTTTCCAGGCTGATGAGGGCTGTTAACCTGAAACCAGTCCCAGGATGCTTGTTTCCGGTCCAGGGAAGACATGGCTTGGCAGTTCGGGCTGGACTGTTCCCATGAGGCACAGGGTCAAGACTAATTTGCATATAGCTGTGTCTGAACTGGGGTGGCGAAGTGAGCTAAAGAACGATGATGGATTCAACCCAGATCTGTGACTGGGGATGCCTGAAAAGTTTCAGTGCTCCGTCAATCTCCTTTTGTGGGCCATTCACAAAGGCCAACAACCAGTATATTGCTAACTATACACATGGTTGATCTATTGTCATATGTGCTTGATAGGCTCTAGTATCATTTACATTTAGTGGGACTTTAACAAAAAAAATATTTTCAAACTGTCATTCCTTGGTGTATCTTGGCACTGAGTAACAGATGTGTATTGTTACCTAAATCAATGGTACTCATTTTATTGATATTGGAAAGATGATAGGCCGAGTGGACCTACTATGATTTGGGGTTCTGACCATATGTTAAACACAGATTTCCAGAGAGGGTTCATTAATCAACAGAAAACGACCTAGAATTTTGCACACAAGTATACAAGTATGATGATTCTATACTTAAAAGATGAAGCCGAACATAATGGCTTGGTAATATCCATATACTATCATACAATTTTTAAACATATGGTTAAAAAGAAAAAAACACATAATCTGTTTTGCTTGTATGCTGGGTGTGCCCATCATTCTCTCACAGTCAGGCCTACCAAGAGATTACCATCTTCTGCAGTTTGATCATAAATGAAGCTTCTGTTCTGCATTGTAAAGTAATTCATGAGGCTGGTGAAATAGAAGCAAAAAGAAACAGTACGGTTCTCTATAATATAAAGAATAAAGTAATTCCTGCCTTGGATAATAAGGATATTGAAAGTAACTGAGGAGTCCTGTGACTATGTAGAGGAAGGAATTTAAAGGCTGAATTCCTTTATAAGGCTGCGGAACTCCAAGGTGACTTGCGATATCCATTTTATATTTTATGTAATTCATGGAAACATCATCAATCTTTAAACAAACCTTTTAAATCTTTGGGGCAAGCTCATTCATATGAACAAGATAATATGGTTGCGGATGGTGTTTGGACTAAATATTGTAAAAAATATATTGCATGGACAGAATATAGTATCAAAGATATTGAGGACAAAAAGTTTGTAAAGGTAAGTTTCTTTGGGTAAGCAAAGGTTTGCTAAACTTAACTCCACATTTAGGTACCTTGCTTTTCCCGTACTGTGCTCTGTGCAAAAAATAAAAATGTTGCCGTGAAACTTTCTTTTCTGCCGATCAGTGTTCGATTTAGAAAAATATATCAAAGGAATGAAAAGCTTTTTATTGTTTTAAATTGCAACTGCCATGATGCTCTGTGAACTGCCTTCCACCTTGGCATTGGCAGGAGGCATTATGGCATTGCAGCCTTTTCTTATCACAGGTGAATATAGCTAAGCCAGATAGAACTGTAATAAGGAAGTTAGAGGCAGGTTTTTATATGGGATTTCAGATGTCCATGTTTAATAAAATAAATCAAAATATGTGCAATATATAGACATGAAATGCAAAAAACATTTTACCAGTGTGTCATAGAAAGTTGTTCCTTTGTACATTTGATTCTGAAACACAATTCATGAATGCATATAAGTGGTTATGCTTTATGTTAATGTCCTCAACATGACCTACTGATGAGCTACTAGTCAGGGAAACACACTCTGATAATAGTGTCATAGGAGGAATCATGTTCATGTCTCTTTCAGCACCCATGACCTACATTGGCTGCTTAAAGGCCTTGGATATTTTCTAAATTACATTGCTTTAAGTTTTTCAGACTGAGTCGCCCAATTACTTCCACATTTGATCTATGACTGTTTACCAAACGCTATGCAAAGTACATCATTTATTACTGACTGAATAGCTGAGTAACACCATGTCTATTGCTTCTTTATACTAAGGTTGGTATACCAGACCTTGAAGTTTTGTTTTTCAGACAAAATAGTAGACACTATTCGGGCATCTAAAGATAGCACATTTAAGATGTAGATGCGACTTCAACTGAAACTTAGCTGTTTCCAGTAGGCCTTCAATTACAATTAAAATATGGTGGCTGAGTAGGTAGGCCCTGATTTTGTTCATGAGACACATAAAAGCCATACAGTAGAGACATTTGTATTTTAAGCAAACAAGTCAAGTCAGTGTTCATAGCATTATTTTCACAACATAAAAGCTATTTATTATTCTGTACTAAATTCATATATCTGAAATGTATACACAATTGCTATGCATGTAACTGAAATTTAGCTGTTGATATATGCCATGCAGATTACCAGATAATAATGATTAGCCTGTCTTTAGCAAATTGCAAGCTTTTGCTACATTAGGCTCTTGTTTTAAACCAAAATATCATATTACACATTATTTTTCTGCTTTCAAGAACACTACAAATAATTCGCTACTACTCCCTATGCTAATTACAAAAGACTACAGCTGTGGCAAGATTATAGAACTAATTATATAAACATATTGATTTTAGTCATCTTTCAGTTGAATTTGCACATTCATCTTCAAAGAACGGCAATTTTATATGTAATATTTAAGGTTGATAAAATGCAAGTTCTGTGAGCCTTTGTAGATATGCTACCATATTTTCCTCAAATAAGCTTGTAGTTAAAACATTGCAAACCCTTTGCATTGCTACTTAATTTCACAATGACAGCATTTCAGAAATCCCAGGATTAAGGGCTTCATATAGAATTTGTGGGTTCAGTTTTTCTGTCCCAAATGTGGTGGATATACTTTCCGCCGTGTTACAACAGCCATGGGTTAAAATGCACCTGTAGCACAGAGGAAGGGATATCTGCCAGGTTCGTGACAGACTAACCTGTCCTTCATACTCTAAATATGGTCTATAGTTGTCAGTATTTTGCTGATCTATGGTACAGTTTGCATGAACAATTACTACCGTCACTAATGTTCCTTTTACATAGGCAAATCATTGCAACTATGTGGCTTTAATGTTTGCATAACATCATTATATCTGTGGATGATGCACCCATAATACCGAGAATCAACTACTGTGATTCACTTTTAAGTAGATGCTACTGCATTAAAATTACAACTTCTAAGAAAACTAGCTGTGAGATTATTACTACATTGAGTGAGGTACCTGCAAGAGGAAGTGTATGGTTTGAGTAGGAGTGTTGTTTGCTGTTTGGATTAGGATATGGTTTAGTGGCAATAAGATCAAATTCAAACCCTAACATTTAAACTCTAATTCTATTAAGGATACGCATAAGAGTGTAGAATACAACTAAGAGCCCCTTGTTCCTGTTAAAGGTTGCTTAAAGTGGGGTTCCGCACTAAGTCTTTGTCAAAGAGCTAATGTAGGAAAGTCATCCTTTTTGCCCTAGTCACCCACATTTTATGACTGATGTTGGTTGTTACTAACTCTGGAAGTGCCCTGAGGTCTGCTAACCAAGCCCAGGGCCAGTACTCTGTCCTCTAAAAGGTATATGGTAGTTGGTTTAATTCTAACTGGCAAAGACAACAGACCTGTAAGTCCTTAATATATGGAAGGGTATGTAGGTTTCAAAACCCCAGTGGATGTAATGCACTTACGTGTGCACTGCTGTGGTGTCAGTTTTATTTTATACCCAGTCTGCAATGTAAGCCTGGCTTTAAAATGACACCAATGTCCAAACTTTGGAATTAAAAGTACTTCAAGAGTCCAAAACTATTTATTTATTTGAAAAGTTTATCTAGCGCTGGCTACACCCAGAGGTATCAGAGCGCTTTACATGAGTAGGTAGAATTGCTTCAAAACATAGTTACATAATAACAACAGTTTCAGATACGTAGATTACTGGGGATACATGAGTAACAAAGGTATGGATCAGGTGTGGGGAAGAAAAAGCAGGCAGGGGAGAGAGATTTTGGGGAGGGGGGAGAAGAAGAGGAAGAATAAAGAGTGAGGGAGGGGGAAGGAAACACAACAGGGCGATGAGAAAAGAAATAGTGTCTGACGATCAGGAGGGTAGGTGCCAGCAAAGGGGGGGGGGGGACCAGAGCCAGACTCCTCAATAGTTGCGTAGGGCAACTCCACCGGTCATCGGCCAAAGGTTGCTCGGTCGCCGAGGTACATCTGAGGGTTAAAGTATCAGCCTCAGGGAGGTCATCAAAAAGGATTCAAAGAGAGCTCCTATCATGGTGTGTGGTGTTGAGTTACCAGCGATAAAGGGAACATTCCCAAACCTCCGCTATGTGTGAATCCCTTAACACTGGGGACTCTCTCAGAGGGGTATCTGAGACTCAAGGGCATAAATGCAGGATCCCTCCCCAGCAAGGGGAGAAGGAGTGCTTTGGCAAGGGGCACCTTAGAGGACGCCAATAAAGGCCATTTTCCGCTATGTGTGAATCCCTTAACACTATGGACTCTCTCAGAGAGGAATCTGAGACTCTGGGGCAAAAATGCTAGATCCCTCCCCAACAAGGGGAGAGGGAGTGCTTTGGCAAGGGGCACATTCATGGAGGCCGTTTAGGGACAGTAGAGCGGTAAGAGAGGACCTATACAGTAGAATGATGGAAAAGAGAGTAGGTACGCTGGTACAGATGCCTACTGCCCTAGGGCAGCTAATGTAGGGGGTTCTAGGAAAAAGCCAAGAAAATAATATGAATAGTCTTCCAAAATGAACGTAACTTAATCAAAATCAGATGCCCTCATGGTCTAAAATGGGAGGGCTAGCAGTAAAAAACGAGTTAAAGGGTGAAGTGAGCGTAGGCTGAATGTGGGGAACGCAAAGGTGAAGCTAAACATAGAAACAGTCCTATGGATCATAGAGGGAAGTGGGGAAATAAAAGGGGTTAGCATGCTGATCGGTTCAGGCAGACCGGCCAGGGGGAAAGAGCATCAGGGGAACATCGCAAAGTCACAGTAAGCACGCAATAGTGCAGAACTGCATTGGTTACTAGAATACAAAAAACACAGCTTTGTATAGACTACTAGGGAAAAAAAAAACACATGAACAAAAACAACTAAACATCATAAAGTTACAAAGTCAACAAAGAACCAGACAGATCAAGGACAGGGAATCCACAGCACCCTGGGCCGGCCTCACGACACCGTGCTGGTGCAACCTGGCTATGGAGAAGGATCAGAAGAGAGGGCGGGGGGGAAGTGGATGTCTCGGATGGATCCTCGTTGTCAAAGGGGGTAAGGCGTCCTGTTAGTGGGGACAGTCCAGCTGGGGAAACAAAGTCAGAGATCGACAGCAAGCGGATAGTTGTGAAACAAATCCGTGTCATCAAGATGGAGAGCTCAGATCGTCTTTATATCGACCCTCAACATAAAATGGCGGAAACCCAGACCATCAAACCCTGAGACACCAATCAAGGGGGAAGGACTTCTCGGTCACAGGAAAACGAGAGATTGGAAAAACCAGGAACTCACCGCTCTCTCCACCAGGTGCTGGAATCAATTAGGGAGCAGCAAAGGGCTACCATCTGATGAAGTGGCTCGCGAGCAAAGAGCATCAGCCACAGGAGGCGAAGCGAGTCGGAGCCACCATGGCCAAGCCTTGAAGTACTTCAAGTGAAGGGGGTGGCGGGACCCAAATTCCAGGGGGGGGTCATGCCTTCAATTATGCGCGTACCGGAGCCCACCCGGTACCACGCCACAGCCACCCAGCAGCTCCGCTGGCAAACAGTAAGCGGGGGACACCACCAGAGCCCTGGTCCGTCTTCCTCCTCCGCTCACCACCAGTGCCGAAAGCAGAGTGCCGCCCTGCACCTGCAGGCCCCGACACCAGCAGGCAGAGGTTTAGTGAAGTGGCTCCGGACGTCCTCCCGGCCAGCACGTTCTCTGGACCCTGGTCCGCAGTCTCAAGGTTATTGCGTGGGGTAGTGCTGGTGGATCGCAGCGATCTTAAGACAGGGTGACTCCTTGGATCAACAGGTACCCAGGTTGAGGAATTGTAAGAGCCATTTGGATATTTTAACGGAGGTAGGGGGAACGTTAAATTTTAGAAGCTCGGAGCTTCACACCATTCCGGCCTATTTGGGTGTCGGCTAGTCATGAACAAGCCCCCATGTTTGCACAAATAACCTGGCATCCATGCATCTGGGGGTGAAGGAGTCGTTTCCATTCCGGTTCGGCATGGCAGCAGGGCACAGCTCGATTCCCAGAGCTTCGTCAGTCAGTCTAACCGGACCTCTGACCCAGGAAAAGCACATCTCCGAGGTCCCTCTGCTCCAGCGGTGTTGCAGGGAAGGCAGTGAGAGGAGTCACGACCGACCCGGTGTAAAACTCGGCCCATTGTGGATCGTCGTGGGTTGTCGTGGAATCGACCCTCATCGGTGCATCTTGGGGTGTAGGGTTCCCTTCCTATCCTGTTTGGAAGGCCCGATCCTGTCAAGGAGCGGCTAGGCAGTCGATGTGCTTGAGCGCCGGATCGTCAGAGGTCGTATCCAAGAGGTAAGCCAAACTAATATCACAGTCCGGTGATAATGGCGTTGGATTGTTTGTAGGATGGAAGTGACCTATAAGTCACTATTATGGTCAGCCCTAGATGCCCCAAGGGTAGTGTGTATTGTTCTAAAAAGAAGGGACAGTGTAAAATGTGTTTCATTTTTCCTGGCAAGGAAAGACAGCCAAAGTCATTTTTCCCAATTGTAGTGCTGCTAGCCCCATAAGCTAATATGGGAAGGCTTTTTTAAACTTAATGAAGTCTAGCATTTGATTGGAGCTAGCTAGCATTACCATACTAATAATCAAAAGTATGGTTACAATAAGTCCACCAACGTACCAAGGTAGGATTTATAATAACTACTATGGGAAAGTAGTATTTGAACTTACTATCCTGAAGTTACATAAGCAGCCCTTCAGCAGCCTCTTCTGATTGGTCAATCTTTTGACAGCCTGAACCAAGCTGTTGCCTGAGCAGGTGCGAAGAAGCATGGGGCTGCAACAATACACCTGTTTCATGGGAGAACATTTGCTTCCTGGAGAAGCCAGGCACAGGAAGGGGTCTGGGTAGATAAGCTGGACTACAAAGGCAGGAGCCTCTGGAGAAAATAGGTGTCACAGGACCCAGACTATCCCCACTGCCTTGATCTTTAACCAAATGGGAGTCCCCCTAATTAGATTAGAAGAGTGGCTGCTAAGGGGAGTATCGTCAATTGTTAGCCACACCTCCGGGTTTGGGTACATAGACACACACACTATGGAAAGATGTTCTCCATTTTTATTTTTGGGAAAATAGAATATTCCGGTTTAAAGATATCCCACACTTCACAGGAATTGATCCAAGCAGGGGGAGGCAAATGTTTTCCCGTTTGTTGGGAATCTCCTGCAAGCTCAAATGTAGGATAAATTTGGCAGAGCTGCAGAGGTTCTTCAGATCAGTGCCTGAAACATTGGAAAAAGAAGAACTGCCTTCTTAGAACCTTGGACTGCACCACAAAAGGCCTGCACTCTGAAGGATGGCACCTGCTGCACTCATAAGGTTCCACCAAGAAAGGACTGTGCCTGACTCAAAGGAAATGAAGTGGACGTCCTGATAGTCAACAGGTACAAAGGTGCTGGAAGAAGTCACCTTCAGAAATCAGAGAGGACTACACCAGCTGACTAGTTGCAAATGAATTTTCTTGGACTACACTAGTGGTTAGCTGGAATTATAGTGCAAGCCCCAAAGCTAGTGAACCCTTAAATCTCACCAAGGAACTTTCCACAAGGAAGAACTGTGGGAAATAAACCTTTTTGTAAAGGTTTACAGAAAAGTTCCAGGAGGAGCCTGTCTCGACGTAGAGAGTCAAGACGCCGTTGTTGATTTGTCTCGCTGAAAGCCCCAGAGCTCCTTGCCATTAAGGCTGAAGCAATGGCTTTCAGAGGCTCACCAAGGCATCGCACTGCAGCAGAATGCCATCGTCAATTTGAACTCTGGATCCAGTAAGCTCAAGTATCTGCCGATAAGCCTATCGTTGAGACAAAAGCACTAAGATAAAGTCTGATGGTAAATTTTTGACTGGGACCTAGTGCTCAGCTTATGTGATGCACGCTCCATTGCAGTTGACCAAAAAGTCACACTTTGTCCTGCACTAGTGTAGCCAGATAGCCGGGAGTGGTGCTTTATGTTTTTTGATACTAGAATGCCCCATTTGTTTTTTTTAATCTTTAAACATTCATATTTCTTGTTCCTTAGATTGGAATTTTGCCATTTTGCTGTCATTTTGAAGATAAAAATATTCTCCATTTTAATAAATTGGTGTTAGATTTTTATTGTATTTTGTCTTTTACTTATTTATTGTTTTGGTGTAATAAATGCTTTACACAAGCCTGACTGCTCATTTGCTAAGCTAGCAAGTGTTGAGCAAGGATTCATTTAATGACACTTGACTGGCCCTATTATTGATTGTGGTATTATTACTAGCTTAGGGTGAATACCCCACTTACTAAGAGCTCACTTTCCTACGGCTATGCTTTTAATCTTCTTTCCAGGGTTAGATGATTTGTTTCTGATTTAGAATTTGGAGACAAGGAGCTATGGTGTTATGTACCAAGGAGTCTAAAAGGTTTGTCTCGCTATATAGACAGTCTAAATATTGGAACTGAAAGTCAATGTTTACCCTCTCACCATAAGTTCTGACGATGCCTATTTTGGGTTTAAGGTAGGGTATTGGCTTAGCATTGAGCTTAGGGTAAGGAATTGTGTTAGTATTTGGGTTGGGGGATGGGGTTAGGGTTTGGTTAGGTTTTGTGTATGGAATAGACTTATCCTTAGTATTCAAGTTAGTATCAATGCGAAGTTTAAGGCAATATTTAGAGTTAGGCTCTGCTTACATCTCGGGATGTAAGGTTTTGACTCGGTCTTTGTTGACTTAGAGTTGGAATTTTGGTTAAGGCAAATTCTAGAGTATAGGGTAATGTTTAAAGTTGGTACATTAATCATTGTATACATGTTATTCAATGCAAAGGTATTCTGTAGTCACAATACTATTCTTTGTAAATTGTATGCAGTTTTATTTCAAAGTAGTTTTATTCTATAGGGAGTGCTAAATCCTCTGTGGTTCATGGGGAAAGTCCATGGTCTTATGAGTAAATAAATAAAGGGGTGCAATTTGTTATTATACTCCTAATGCAATGAATCATCAATTCTGCTAATCCATTAACTGAAAGCATCCTCCTCAGATCTAAAAATGTTGTTTACTAATTGTTTTTAGCAACTGTAGTATAGCTTATACTCTCAAGATGTGATTAAAGATGACTTTAGCTCTATTAAAGTTCAATCAGTTATTTTTTTCTAAAAAGTTCTTCGGATGTTTTGATAACGTTGATAACTATTTTTTTATTGTGTTACATGGTTACTAGTATAGAACAAGTTGTTTGCTCCATGATAAGGAATCAATTATAATAACTTAACAAAAAGTTCACTTATTCTAGTGTGTAGTCCCTGCAGACCACTGTTTAGAGACAATGTGGGACTAAGGCCCTGATTTATATGTTGGTTGAGAGGTAACTCCATCGCACTAGCAATGGTGTTCCCTCCCCGCAAACATAGTGGTCCGCCGATCCATTTTAAATGCGGGTGAACACAATAGGTTTAATCACGGCAGAGACTACTCTGTCTCTGACATGATTAAATCCTTTGACTCAGCTGTGGAGTAAGGGCTGCCAGAGGCTGACCTGTAGTTCCACCCACCTGATTTAAATCAGCATAATTTGAGGTCAGTTTTCACTGCCTGTCACTGCCACGGAAATCCCGGTGATAAGGTTTTCCATGTTGAAGGGAGCATTTTCATTTTTGTTTTCCTGCTTTAGTATTTTCCTTTTGTGAAAAAAAAAGAAAACAGCTTGGTACAGGGATCTGTTGTGTTGATAAAGCCTTACACCAAACTGCAAAATGCATAGGCAGGAACGACTGTGATTGCGATTCCTGCCAGTGCTTTAATAAATGACCACCAGCTTGTCAGCCATTTATAAATTAGGCCTGTGACATCTACGTCAGGGCGATGGAGTAATTTACTTCGCCACCCTGGCGTATGAGCGGGCTGTCCCGCAGGATCAAAATTATGCCCAAAGCCCATTAAGAGAATCCAGGCTCTCTGTTTGATAACATTCAAGCTGTTCTACTGTGTAGTGAGTAATCGTGACAATCAAGGCACAGCAATAACACAATTGATAATTCCTAAGGGTACAAAGGATGGATTAAAAGCTAAAGCAGTCTAAGGCATCTGTACTGTTTCAGATCAGAAAATGTATTAATAGTTGTTGGGTTTCATGGAAGTATGGAAACAACTCCCAGTTTGAGCTCAGATAGTGTCCAATGAAGGGGGCTCAACCTCGTACCATGTTTTTTACAGTTGTGTTCAATATTTTGATGCAAACATTTACCCTATTTGCTCCAGATTTCCTTGAAACATGATTTTTGCATCACATATTTCTGAGAATATCTTCTAAATGAGGGGCAGTGCAGGTAATCGATGTTAGGTTTTATTTCCACTTCCACAAAGAACTAAGTTACGATCACTGTGTCCTCCTGGTTCCAGTCTTAGACTACTTGGATGTCTGATGTTAAACAATGCTTAGCTGGCCAGTCAAGATTTGTTGGAAATTGCAACTCAAATAACCAATACCAAAGATGTTGCTGAGTGTAAGAAGTCAAAGCTCTGAGACGATTACATTTTAAGGCACCTAGACGTTCAAAGTTATACCAAAATGGAGCCTTAAATATAGTTGATGTTTCTGTAATTAAAGAGAACCAAAAGGTAATCTGCCTAATCTGAGCAATAATGTCTTGGCAATAAGAGTGTCTTCAAGATTTATTTTTATATGATGCCCCTCTCCACTTACTGGTTTCCCATTGCACACAGGTTTTCGCCTTTTGATTCTGTTTCAACGTGATTTTGGATCTCATGTTTTTATGGGAGTGGGCGATAGAACTGTGGCCCAACCCCATTGATGCACTTCTAGTTATGATCAATTTTCTTACAAGTGTTGATTTAACACTTCAGAAAGGCTTTATTCAGATGGCCACTAGTACAATAACGAATGTGAAACGAACAATTTCCAATATTGAAATAAACAAGCCTTGTATGGCAGATGAGGACAAAAAAAATATATATATATATATTCAAATAAATGTGTTAAATAATTTATGACAGTGAGTTCAGCCAATTTTGACACCATTCTCTTCTTTAGGGTTCAGTTTTGAAGTACATACTTTATTTCATTCATTAAGCTTTGAAATGGTTTGCAATTCTACACAGAGATTAAGAATAGATATGATTATATTATCCTTATATTAAGTTTCACCAATATATTTCTCGATTAGTGGTGTTCCAGTATTTAATTCCATTATAAATTTGATTTACTTAAAAATATGCTATATCAAAAACTCCACAGATATTGCTTGCTCAATCTGATTGTTTACTTGTGATCCATTCTGACAGAGGCTTCGTGGTGCCTCCATTCAAGACTGTGTACAGTTTTGAACCGGCTGTGCTGCATGTTTATGTGTTCACCACATTACATTAAAGTGCTAAAACTCTTTTAACATTCCTGGAACTATTATTGACAGTCCTTTCATTCTGGAAGCTAAGCAACAGCACGCACAGCATTTTCGAAGGCCTGTGGCTGCTGAGTAAAATGATTTTTCATTTGGAACCACAAGAGGCAATGATTAAAAAATCATTCTACCATTTGTAAATACAGTTGGATGCATTTTTGTATTCATCTTATTTTCAGCTGAGTTACGCATACCCTCCACTCACCTACATGTAAAGTGTATAGTCATTAAATATTGGATTTAAGCAGAATGTTCAAATTAAGCAGGGATACTGTCCTTGGGGTAATTTCTCAATTTTGTCTGCAATCGCAATACAGAGCATAATTAAAGTTTTAGCCTGAAAGGTAATTTGCATCCCGCTGTGGCCAAGCAGCATTTAGTTTGCTTTCATATGTCTAAATATCACAGTTAGCCTTTCATCATAGGTTACCTAGAAATGACTTGCAGATTCATTGTTTAGAAAAAGAAATACATTGTTGTTTGGATAGCCGTCCTAAAACTGAGCAAATCTTTTATTTCAAGATTTTTAGCCAAGCATCTTGAAATGTGTACTATTTGATAGGCTCCCTCGAAGCCAGGGGGTGCAGTGGTGTGATAGAAAAGACCCAGAGATTGGACTGTCGCACTTTTTGTTTATGGTACAACATTTCCACCGCTATGGATGTTGCTGGGAGGGGTATGTGTAATACTGCACACCTCCTAGTAACCTTTACAAATGTCACAGACAGATTTCTGCTGCCGTTGAAGATGCAGATTTGAGTGGCAGTAATAATGTTGCTCACAATTTGTCTTGGCCAGCTCCTCAATTTTATGCTAATCACTACTGCTATTGGGAACACAACTACAATCATCACTGCAGTATTTACACGCAGGTTCGTGGTCGGGGACAATGTTTATTAGTGTCTGATGTGGGACATTGGAAGTTCAACAGACAGAATGCTTTCTTTGCAGGTCCTCTAGTATGCTGTTTTGCTTAGCAATGAAAACTATATTCTCTGTGCCATTGTATATCCCTGGCTCTACCTCAGAGTGCGCAGATCCCAGTGAAGTAGTTCTCTTTTGAGGACTATGAGTGATGGCTCCTCAACTAGATTCATTGAGGGAGTATGAACACGTGAATGCTATAAAATAGTTGGAACAAATTGAACAGAGTGGGTTGTTATTATAGTTTGTACTTTTCCAGGGTTGATTGGGCTTGCATTCCTCATGCAACAACACAAGGGGTAGGGCAGGCACACTATAACAGTGACATCAGGTCCATTTGGACTTGAACGTCATGAGAGGAAGAGCGAGAGGTACACAGCTGTACATGGAGGTTGTGTTTCACCAGCAGCCTTGGCATCAGTGTTTCCTTTCTTGTTAATGGCATAAGGATGCTACTAGCCCTGTGATCTCAATTTACAAAGGAATAATGGTTGTAAATTACATAACCCACCTTTATGGGCCTTTGCCTTGGCTTGAGCCTGTAATAATAGGGACCAACAAGCCAACAATACCACTTAATGTCCATATGTAATACATTATTGCTACACTATAAATAAGTGTGATAATAGTATTGGCAAACTTAAACTTATTAATGATAGAGATGATGCCAATTTAAAGATCTTCTAGAATCAGAATCCCAATCTTTTGGGGCCACCAAGTAACCAGTCGTCTGCCTTCTTGGTAGCCTGCAATCAGCATTTAATTTCGTTGGAAAACTATCATTTGGAGTACTCGAGTTATGCTTTTGACTACTCTCTCTTCTATGTTTCTTGGTTTTCTTATGTAGAGAGTTAGCAAAGTTAGCAAAGAAGGAAGAAACAAGATGTGAGCAAGTTACCTCAAGTTGTTGCATAGATATAGATACACCAAGTCCAAATTGATGTTCTTTTTTTTTATCGGTAACCTGGCAACAGCTGCACGTAATTCAAATTTTACAAATGATTAAATTCAGATATGAAAATAATTATTTATTGCAAGAGTTCATAAGTACATTACTTTTCCAGGTACATAGGAATAACATTTGAATGGGCATAATAAACATGTTTATTACATGTATCTTGACTTTCACTATCTAATCAGTTAGCTGCAGTTTGGGGTATGGTTAAAACGTTTCAAATATTTGTTACATTGACGTAGTTGCATTTCAGCCTGGTTATAATTCACCCTAGACTTGGTGGCATTATGTTCTCGTTCTGGGCAAAAGTACTAGCATTTCTTAAAACCAGCAATAAAATATGTAATTTTCCGTAGTATTCATTCCATTCCACTGTTTTTGAACATTGTTTAGTAGTGTCAAGACACTAAAATGTTTAGTTTGCATCTCTCATTTATAAGGATACAAAATTAATTCTAAATAATATATGGGCAAACACTGGATGTAAGCCAGCCTGATACTGACTTTTGGCAGTATCTAGGCAAAGGAGGATCTTCACTACAGTGCCAATAGATTAAATCATGAAAAATCATTATAAAAATGCCTGCTGCATCTCAATAAATAAAATAACGAAAACGGATTGCATAACGAACAAGATGCATGGATGAGCTAAATAACTAAATAGGACAAAGTATGATGATTGCATATATTTTTCAGGTGCAATATATTCTCTCGTGCATTTTATTGATACTAGTTCCCAGGAGGCGGGGTAGTTGAAAGTTGCATGCTCATCGGGGTAGATCCATGATGCGATTAACAAAGTGTCAATGAAACAGCAAGTGAGGGCTCAAAGTGCCTCGGAAGCATTGGGCTTCAGAACAGCTGTGAAGGGATGCCAGACCTAAAAAAAGAAGAGGGACGTGATGATGTCCATGAAGTCGTGTGTTATAATATTATCCACTTGTCTCAGGACGGGCAGTTATGTTCATTTTTATTGCATTACAGCTGATTTCACATACAGTGTGTACGTTCGTCGGCAAGTCTATCACATGTGGAATTACGAACATTTACAATGTGAAACCTTCTCTGCCTTCCTCCGATTTATGTAGATTTTAATGGTTAACTCTTTGATTTTGTTTACGTTCAGAATGTTGACAGACAGTAAATAAGATCTGGCCGTGAAGGCCATTCAAATTATTCAGTTTCAATTACTGGAGTCAGAGAGTGTGTCCAATTAATGTGATTATTATTCAGATTGGATGCGGGGTTAGGACGAAGAAAGACCAAAAACAGACTAATGATGAATATGGAGCTGAAGGTTTAGTGAAGTATATGATAGTGACTAAAGCCTTGGAGGTTTGGTTGTCATGGACGGGCGGGTTTCATCTGAAAATGTTCAAATCGCAAAATAGTGCTTTGGGGAGCATCAAGGTTTTTAATAAAGTTCTTGGGGAATGTTTAGGTTCACACAGGTAATGGGACAGTTGATTGTGATTCATATTACCAGATCACATTTAGCTTAGAAAGTGTTAGGTTTCTAACATGGCTTTCGAGTAATTGGTAAACCCTGGAGCTCAAATGGAATGTACAGCTTTTGTCTAGAAACAGGGAAGCATTTGTTGCAGTCTATGAATTAAGCTACACAAAAAACAAAAGTAGAACCTAACGCCAACACTACAGCACCACAAAAGGCAAATCACCTCCGGCCACCTACAGAACATAGAAATAGCAAGAGTTCACAACAAAGAAACAACACTGCATAAAAATCACAGAAAAATGCACAACAACATAAGACAAGAAAGCAAAATGACACCAATTATTGCAACGCAATTGTTTCACTGTTTTTGTTTAGTGCGGTTGTGTGGTTGTTTTTCTCTGCTGTGGGGTAGGGTGAGATTTTATGATGTTTAGTATTGTGTTGATTTGATCTATCTATTGTGCTGCTATTATACCCAAACTGTAGTCTGTCTCCTCCGACATGAATAAACTCTCATATAACACAATACTGTTGCCAAAACCTTATTTATAGGACACCAAACTAAAAATGTATTTGCACTAAACACTATTTACCATCAAAGCATGTAACAATGTTTACAATGGACTGGATATCTGATCGAATATATTGCTCTTGCCCTGGAAAAATGCCATCATTTGCTAACGTCTGAAAAATAAAAGGCATTAGACATAAATAATAGAACACAAAAGCAACACAGAAACACAAGATAACATAATATCACAACACAGTAACAAGACAAAGCAGCAGAATAGTACAGAACCCGCCACACCTGAGTGCCACAAATAAATAACGAAAACAAATAAAACAACACCACTTTATATTGACCAACACTACAGTATTTTTCTGTTATGGTGTTGGGTATTGTGCTTGTTTAGTTAATGTTGGTTTTAGGTTGGACTGTTGTGTTCGTTTGTCACATTTCATTATTAACTGTGATCTGCAGTTGATTTGCTATTGGGTGGTTGTGTTTTATTGCACTGTTTTCATTTGTGGTTGGTGTTGCTGTATTGCGGTGGGCTGTGCTAGTGTAAAGTTTTACAGTGTTGTGTTATTGATGTCTTGTTATGTAGAATCATTTTGAAAAGTTTGGGATGTCTGCTTTAACATGAACCAATTCTTTCTTATTTGTTTATTAAGGATATGTAGGAGTCTTACAGAAAATGATGGGCCTGGTTTTAATCTGGCTACAATAAAGAATTCAAGGTTCTTCTGAACTTTAGATAGCCAGGTTACTGCCATAGACAAGTAGAAATATGATTGTACATGCCAGGAGGAGAAAGTTCTCCCAAACTTAACTTTCTTCATGCGTAATTTAGTTTGATGCACAGAATCTCAAGATGGAGTAACCCTATTGAACAATATGCAGTGCATTTTTAAAGAAACTAAGACTGATTGTGATTAAAAAAAAAAAAAGGGCTAAGAATCAGGTACAAAATAATTTAGTCATCTAGGTATTAAATCTGACGATCCATAACATGCAAACTGAACTTCAACCGGTTCTACAAGGTACCTACATGATACCTATGACTCAACCATGGCAACTTAGCCAAGCTCTAGGCTTTGAACTTCCGAAAAAGACCAGAACTATGTAAAGAGTTGACTAATAAAGAATTCACTGTTCGGAAAAGCATATTGTAGAAATAGTAATAGTTTTATAACTTATTTCCAGCAAAATAATTAAGCAAGTAAATAATCCAAATAGTCCAAAGACATTAGAACAAAGATTTACTTTAAGAACCAATTAAAGTCTATGATAGTATAAACATATACTGTAAAAATATTACATGTTGCAGTGGGTTATTTTGATGAGAATGGACAAAACCTAACTTAAGAAAACCTGACCAATGTGGTCTATAGGAGTCTGTTAAATTTATTGTTGAGCTAGGAAGCTTGTCTGGTGTTCCCTTTACCTGAGGTTGGAGACTGAAATAGGTGCCTGATGTCTCACTGTTTGAGATCTTCTATATGAAAGTTCACTATGAAGTGAGCTCATGAAAAAGCCCTCTGGAAGACTAGTAACTGCCGGAGGCAGAAACTCAATGAGAGAACCTTGAATCAATTCCACTGCCTTTTGGTTCTTCTGATGATGGTTTGTTGTGCCTACAGCCAATTCTGACTAAGTAGCCAAAATAATATTGCATTCTTGGATTCATCATTTCCTTTTGATCATTGGAAGTATGGGGTTAAAATTACCTCAATCCATGTGTTGCTGGCTAGAATCTAGGTAGATGTGGCATACATGTCATAAGTATACTTGCCAGCTATGCTTACACCTTGAGTTTATGATAAGATTACTACCTTCCTCCACACCATCAGAACATCAGGTCTCAATTTCTTGCCTTATCTAGTACAAGTCATTACCAGGAAGATTAGTCCAGAAATAATTAAGAAAAAGTAAAAAAAAGATAGAGCATAGGAGATGAGACCTAAGAAGGGGAATGTTAGACTTGACATCCTTGGTGTGGGACGCCCCCAAACATTTTTGCCTTAGCTCCTCCTGTGTTGCTGAATTTGTTTTTCGTGGCATTAGGATTGTGTGTGCACTTAACCACTGCTAGCCAGTGCTAAAGTGCATGTGCACTGTCCTTCAATTATGGTAAAATTGGCACACACTTAATTGGCACATTTAATTTTCTTGTAAGCCCCTAGTAAATGGTACAACATGTACCCAGGATATGTACATTAAATGCTACTAGCCTTTTAAAACATGCTGCAGGCCAGCCAATACACCCTGTAATCCAGTTTAAAACTGCCTTTTCGGCCAGACAAAATACCCCTTTTTCTATGCCTATATGCTCCTTTTTTCAATACACATAAGTCAACCTAAGGTCGCCCCTAAAGGTTCATAGGGCAGGGTGCATTGCATTTAGAAAGTAGGACATATATACTAAGGTTTTAGTAGTCCTGTCAGTGCAAAAACTCCTAAAGTCATGTTTTACTGTTGTAAGGCTTATCTCTCCCCCTGACTAATACGGACTACTTTCTTACATTTAAAAAGTGATAACCATGGATTGGGAGTGTTAGAAATAGTGTCTGTAGTTGGCAGTGGTGTGCACCCTGTCCAAGTAGAGAACATAACTCTAGTCAGGGTAAGTGAGTCACACAGCTAAGATAACCCCTGCTCACCCCCTTGGTAGGTTAGCACGAGCAGTCAGGCTTATCTCAGGGGCAGAGTGTAAAGTCTGTGTACCCACAAAGAGTAACACAGTGAAAACACTACAAAAGGAGTTCACACCAGTTTAGACAAATAGCCAATATTTATCTGAATAAAACAAGATCAAAACGGCAAAAGTCCAACATACCCAAATCAAAATATCACTTCTGAAAGATTAAGAATGTTTAGTCCATAGAAATCAATGGATGGGTTTGTTTTAGCACAAAGTACCTTAGATGCATCAAAAATCAGAGACTAGGCAAGGCACAGGGGAGGTGAGGTGCTGGGAAAGTGAAGCAATGCTTCGGTTCCCTACTACACAAGGGAGGTGATGTGTTGCTTTCTTACTGGTAGGGGAGGTGATGCGTCAGCTCCTGCCCATGGGGCTGCCATGGGCCCACCTTAGGCATGACTTACATGTAGGACACAGGAAGGTTTGGGCCTGGCAAGTGGCTGTACTTGCCATGTTGAAAACTGCAATCACAGACACTTCAGTGGCAGGTCTCGAACATGGTTGCAGGGCTACACATCTGGGTAGCACAATCAGTGCTGCCGGCCCTGTAGTAGCATTTGATTCACAAGCCCTGGGCATCTCTAGTACATTTTGCTAGGGACTTACTAGTAAATAAAACATCTCAATCATGGTTAAACCAATCACCAATTCAATTTAGACAGAAGGCACATGCACTGTAGCACTGCTTAGTAGAGGTAAAGAGCCAAGTGTCCTAAAACCAACAAAAAACAAGCATTGGCATAGCCAATAGGTCTCGCTTTTGAGACTTTATAAGTGTTTAGCCAGAGCTATTGGCTTTGGCTATGCCTTCCCATACCGGTGCAAACACCCCGCAAGATGGGTGTTTTTAATTTTAGGTCTTCCTCTCCTGTGCTTACACTCCCTTTAGCTGCAATATCAAAAAAACTACTGGGCCACCACCTCAATAATATAGCATTCCGCAGAAAATGGGCACATACTGAACCCAAAAGTTTTGCAAATATTACAAGTGCATATTCACATAATTTAAGCAAACCATCATATTTATTGTAAAAAGTGTGGATACGTTTTAAAAATGTATTAATTGTTTTAGCACAAAAGGTGGAAGCATGCTGCATTTGCTAACAATGCATTGCTCTGTTACTTCAAAGTCAAATGAACAAACACACTTTTCAGAGCGCACACACTCTCCCATAACACTTGAAAAATCAAGGTTGTCGAAAGGTTGCAAATAAAAAGACAGAAAGAGCAACTGTATGACCACAGAGCATTCCTATTCTACCAAAGAAACCCCACAGGGCGTGTGTTTTCCATTTGAACTCTTCCTCCCCTGTACTAACCCCTTCATCTCATGAAAGACCTTCGGCACTACATCAATAACATTGCCTCTGTCTGACAACGCGCACATGCAAATCCTAATGACTTAATAAATACAACAAAATATAACAGTGTAAAAGGCAATATATCATAAAGTGGATAGCAGTGCTGCAGCAACAGCAAAATATAAAGCAGCGCGGAGTGCTGTTTGGCTAAACAAAGTAAACAAGGAATTCAAGGAAAGCAGCATCCCGCGAGTGGTGCGTGTAAGAGCGAGCACCAGGCCATATGTTTTGAATTATCGCGCCCGTGTCTGGGCACGATAATTCAAAATATATGGCGCCGTGCGGGTAACCGTAAGCAATAGGCCACACACGCACGAGCGTGTGTGTGGTGAGCTTTTTGAAGCCCTTACAATAAGTCTCGCAGAGCAGCGCATGCGCACTGCGAGGTGAGACCTAAAAAAATGTCTTAGAGGAAGGGACCCCATCTATACTCATCACAGACAATGGTACTCAATTGGTTTCTCAGGACATGGAGTTTTTTCTTAATTCGAATTGTATTACCCATCATTACACTGCATTTTACAATCCACAAGGCAATGGCATTGTGGCAAGGGCTAACAGAATTGTGAAGGGTGTGAATCAATTGGCTGATGTGGCAGGTCAGGATGTCAAACGAGCAGTGCAAGATTTAGCTTGTGCCTACCACACTACGGAACAAGAAGCAACATCTAAATCGCCTTTTGAGTTAATGAGAGGAAGGGTTCCAGGAACCAAAATGGAACCTTCTTGGATGAAAGAATGGGGAGCTAGAGGTGATGCGCAGGAAATTGACTTTAGGAAAGCAGATTTGGATTTCAAAGGTGCAGTAATTGGGTGAATATTCCTACTGGACGTGTGATGTCTGTTAAAATTTAAAGGACCATATAAGGTGGTGCGCGCATATACGTTTTATGGGGTCTGAGAGAATGGTGAATGGTGGGATCGCCGTAGCATTGCTTTGTATCAGAGCGATGGAGAGTATGTAGTGAAAAGAGTGAAGTGCGGTGGTTACATGTTGATAAAAGATGATGAGTTTGAGTCTTGTTCATCAGAAGATAAGGTTAAAGAAGTTTAAACATCCTCGGTTCTCACGGAATAGACCACTGTTGGAGAGGAGTGCAGGTCGAGAGGTCCGAGGAGTGTAAGAGATTGCAGGTCGCCTATATACTTTAAAGATTTTGTAGGTTAATGATCTTTTCAGCATCTTGGTGTGAATAGAATTCATATTAAAGTTTTTGTTTAATTCTTCCAGCATTGTATATTGCTAGATATGTCTATCACCTGTTTGTTATTAGGTACCTTGTCGTATAATTATTCTTTTCTTTGCTGGTTTTATTCTTTCTTTCATTTCCTTACTTTCGAGTAGTTTCCCCTTCCTTTAGAGTCATAAAGAATTTTCTAGTTTTTGTTGAAAGTTTGTGTTTTTGCAGAACAGAAGGAGGTGTGTTATGTAGAGCTTGCACTCTTTGTGCCTCGTACATAACTGGTTTATTGCCATGGTATAAGAAGCACCCTGTGACTGCGGGGTTCTAGAGTGGTTTTAACGGGGGGAACGTCAGAAGTGGGCAGTTGGTGACTGTCCGGCCTGGGGAAGTCCGCTCTTACCTGTGTCTCGGATTAAAGCCACTTCATTGTTTCATTCACTGCGTCCGTGTCATCATTTCACAAGTCTGTAAGGGGTGTAGGCTGAAGCCGCAGACCCCTTTACCCTTCCCAGACAGACATTGAAGTGGAGCTGGTGAGAGAGTCGCGAGGAGCAGGTCACACAGACTCAAAAGCAGCTATAGATAAAAATAAAATAAAAAATCACAATGAATAATCATATCAGCATTCCGATGAGGTCAAATTCTACTCCTGGGCAAAAAACAAAACAAAAATCAAAGGGACGATCATTGATTCACGTTTGTAGCACCATGAAGTTGCTAACATGGTTGCTGATAGAGCACGTGGACTACAGCTCTACTGTATGTGACTGATCATGAAAACAAATGATTGTTTATTTGGGGCTTGAAAAGATTGTGTGACTTCTGGGTGAAGTAGTCAGTCTCCTTATACCCTGCTTTGTTAGCGTATGAAATAAAAACAAATACTAAATGTATTGTAAGGGGAGAGAATAGGGTGAACAACAAAGACTACCTTAGGAGCAGGCCTGAATTAGAATCCCAAGATTGGCACCTAGAAGCGATCATTTAATTCTGAAGAAATCACTCATTCTGTTAACCATATTCTGAATATATAGAAATTGTCCCTTTAAAGAGACAGTAGAGGAAACAGGGTGCCTGACATGGTGGTATCTTGATGCAACTGATGTGTGTAATGGCCTAAAATCAGCACCTTGTCAAATCCCTCCCCAAAAGGAGCATCACCTCTGCCTGTACGTGTCAGAGTCCTAAAAAGAGAGGAAGGTCTACAATGGCAAGAAGTTTTGCATAATTCTTTTTTGCTCTACAGCCACTGAAATTCCAAGATGATAAAGCCATTTGTATAAAGCACATCAATAGCCACCTTTCAGTGTGGGTCTAAGACTGCAGCAAACAGGAGCAGGCTGCCGACCACACACACAAAGGCAGGATTCAGTAAACTGCACCAGTACAGACCAGACAAGCGGCCGTTCGTCCGCGAAAGTGAAAGTAATCGCGGTAAAGCGCGGCGCGCGCGCCTGCGAACATGCACTGTAGCTCTAGGCTGGCCTGGTAGCACTTTTTGGAGCCCTCTCAATAAGTCTTGCCAGACCAGCGCATGCGCTGGGTCAGGCGAGACCTAACAGGTATAGGAAGAAGGCAAAACATTGGGGGTAAACCCTGAAAAAAGGACTAGCTCCAACATGGAGCATATAGAAATATACTGGTTAAATTTAAATGAATTGTAATTTAAAATCCCCTTTAATGGTAAAGTGAGATTTGATGTCACAATTCTGAAAATGAGGCGAGCAATCCTTCACCACTGGAAGGTGTATCCCACGTAGCACTCCTGCGTGTGTTCGTATTTTAATCAAACATAAATCCAATCTGACTGCCACTTGTGATTCCAGCAATGTGGTGTATCTTCTTAAATGCCTGTGTGGACTTATTTATGTGGGTAAAACAGAACGCAAGATGAAAACGCGCATGACTGAGCATAAAAGCAATATAAGAACCAATAATCTGAAATCCGTTATTGCCACACACTTCCACAAATTCACACATAACATCAGCCAGCTTCGTTTTTTAATTTTGGAACAAGTACAATTGCAAGATGGTCGAGATAACAAGAAATTTCTGTTAGAAAGAGAACTATTTTGGATTTACAAATTGAATTCGCTACATCCAAAAGGTTTAAATGATCGAGTGGAATATAATTGTTACCTGTAATATTGTCATTTGATGTGCATACCAACTTGATTCTCTGTGCTAGCATGGTAACTAAGACATAACTAGATGTTGATCCTGTTCAGTATGTTTCCTATCATAACATTGCCATGTAAATATCGGGTACCGTTTTTAAGTTTTAAGCATTTATTGATATAACTTTCTAGCACGATCATTAATTCTAAAAGCATCCGCTTTTAGAGTCTTTTTTTCATGGCTGTCATTCGGGTTCACGCACGCTTCTTTTTACTTCTGGGGTAACTAGCTAACACTTCCGACTAATCGTACACCGTACGTGGGACAGAGAAGACCGTCATGAAGGTTAACACAGGTATGATCCCCATTAGTTTGGTTTAGATGCATTTTGCATGTATTAAGTATCGTAAATATTGATGAGCACTCAATTCTAGTTCCTTAGTCACCGTTCAGATTCACACCCACTTACGCGATTACAGTGATTGGCATACACTGAGTTCGTTTCCATAACCACAACGATAACTTTATTAAACAAGCACGATAAGTTTTAAGCAGTGGTGAGCACTATTTTAGTTTGGCACTCACGCGTCTTTATTCATAGGTCAAAATCGTATTGCACAATCTTTAATTTTTACCGAATTTTGTGCAGAACAGTTTTAGTATAGTTCAGCGTTTTATTTAATCATTGATAGATGTAATCACAACACGCACACTACATGGGTGATCTTATTCACTGTAAGACTAATACACCATAGCTTTTCTTTAAGTCCTAGCATTCTGGCTCTGAAATTATTAAGAGACCATTTATACCTACAGGGAGAAACCCCTGAAGAAGGGCACACCCCGAAATGCATTGGGAACTAACCCTGTGACCGGAGTACGCTGTCAATAACAGTTTCAAATTCAAATTGAGAAAAATTGAGAAAACAAAGCCATTGAATCTACTTATGAATTTAAATACTGTGAAAATAAACAGTCATGATTGAACAGTCAGATTGGATTTATGTTTGATTAAAATACGAACACACGCAGGAGTGCTACATGGGATACACCTTCCAGTGGTGAAGGATTGCTCGCTTCATTTCTACGTCACATCCCTCTGATCAGGGGATAGGATCCCATAGCACCCTAAGAAATTTACAAGTGATTAATCTGATTAACAAGACAGATAAGGAGTGCGACCGATATTATAAATTAACAATTCTGAAAATGCCACTTTTAGAAAATGTAAAGAATGAAGGAACCTGGCCGCAAATTTTTAAAGGCTGCTCTTTATTTCAGCAGACTGTGGGGCAATGTATTTAGTCATTGTACCATGCTTAACACATTATATATAACCATTTGAGTCTTCGGTGAGGCATTCAAACATATGCAACTCATTGAAAAGTAGAATTACAAAAACACAAATAAACAACACTTGTGATTGTGAACAGCGTGAGAAATATGAAACATATATTCAATACATTGAGAACAATTACACCAGTATATATTGAGCACATTAATAACACATTAAGCTCTCTCAAAGCGCCCTATACTTGGCTTCTTCTTGTGAGAAGCTATCCATGGGGGAGAAACTAAGTCTCTGTGGGGCTATATCCTTGTACACTAAACCCTCTCCAAAGTCTGTTATTAATTAAAAAACCCTCGTAGATTAAACGGAAATGCCGACGTGTTTCCAATCCCAAAACAGTTTAAGGGATTATCATCAGGGCTGAAACACGGAGTAATCTGTTGGTTAGAGAGCGATCTTTCTGCCTGCGCATTTGTTCCTGCAACAAAGCATTTGTGATTTTGAACGTAGAACTTGTTTTGGAACTCCGACCCTGTTTATTTCCTGACAGGAAGGCGTTAGCGTGCGCCATCGGATTAAGCTAAGTGGGGACCAAGCCACCGGCATTCGGTGTTCAGAATTATTTTAGATGGTTCTTATTTGAGATCTTGCCGATTTAAGTTGTAAACTGTTTGAAGTCACAATGCTCTTACTGAGTTAGTGAATTTGTTCCTCTTCTGTAATGAGCTCACATGGGTGATACGTCCTTTGATTATAGACGTAATCCCCCTTTTAATACTCACTTTTAGAAAGTTGACATTTTCTTGAGCTATAAATTAGTGCTTTCGGCCAGTGTCCTGGGTCAAATTACTTTTAATGGCGGCTCTACTGTTGGGGGACCGTGACACTATCTTATTGTCACCTCAGACAGTGTTGGGGCCTTGGTGGGAGAAGAGCAGAACTTTCCACAGTATAGGAAATACTCCCACATCAAATGCTGGCACCTGGTATAAATACTGGGCCTCCAGAGCCACTTTTAAGTACATTCCTCTACCTGTGGACATTACAGAAGGACTTCCCTGTTGCCAAATGATTGCCTGCTGCCAGAGACTGCCTTGCAGTCTGAGAAGGAAGACTGGACCTGTTTATCCTCATCCAAGGCTAACCTGAGTGACTACAAGGGTTAGTTAGCTGACATCCTGTTTGAACTGCAAGAACATAACCAGCTCCAGAGACCTCCTTGCAACTGCCCTGCTAACCTGCTGGACTGGACCTGCCTGGACCTGCCATGTTCTCTGCTGAAGTGAGTACCTGATAAGTGCCCCCAGTCCAGGGCAATTGACTGTTATCGTTCTGAACTCTTACTGGGAAATAAAGGTGAGATCATGAAGTTTGTACTCTTTGTGATCTCAAACTTGCCCCTTCACACCAAGACAATGCTGGCTGTGACAACTGCAAATGCAAAAATCTGATGAAGACCTTCTTTTTGTGCCACAGTGGCTGCCAGGGGGACTCTGGTAGCATTCACAGTGTATTCACATCCTTCCACCTCACTCTTAAGTACTGATTGACTGTACTGTGGTTCTGGTTGACTGAACTGTTCAACTGCTGAAGGAGTCCTGAGCCACAATGTATATTTAACTAAGAAAATTGAAATCCCAATCTGGCCAAGCTTGAAAAATAGTTGGGAATAATAAGATTTGATTCCAGCCTGACATTTGTGCCAGCTTCTAAATTAGCACTGGGTAATCTTTAATTGAATATTATTCATGTATACTACACTGACCTATCAGGGTTTGTGTGAGCTATTAGCTACATTTATGAGTGTCTATTGACTCCAGAGCAGCGGTGGCGGGCACCAGTAAACATGGTGGGCGGTGAGGCAGGGGTGGGGTGTTAAGTCGAAGATGACGGATAGGTATAATTAAATAAACACATCATACCTATTCCGTCGTCTGTTGGCTACCCCCCGCCACGTCCCCCCACCCAGTCCCACCACGCTTACCAGTGCCGGACGCTGCTGCTCCTGACAATATCATTTAGAGTGCAAATTAATTTGGGGTTCAGAGGAAACCACAATACAACTATCCATACTTTTATTTTTTTAGTAAACAATATTTTTAATGAATTTGAAACAAAAGCAGAGCATGGGGTATACATATGCCATGACTCAAAGTCTGCAGCTCGCGAGCCACTCATTTAACATTTCAACCGTTTTTCCGTATCGGATAGAAACAGGAGTTTATCTATTTCAGAATGTATGTTCTGATCCATATCTTAGCTTTACACACGCAGTTCACTGTTCCACCAGATCTAGTCAAAATATATTCATGTTATACCTCATAACTCTGGCTACGATTACCCAAGTAGACCATCTCTCTACCCTTCCCCCTCCTTCTGGGTGTGCTCTGACTGGGTCTAGTGCCTCTATGCACCTTGCAACAATCACATGCCCCGTGCTAGTGTCTTATACTTAAATATGTTTGTTGGTTTTGGGCTTCAGCTCCAAACTCCTTGTCTGAGGACTAATTACTGTATTACCTAGATTGGTCCTATGTACCTGGGGCTGTCAGGTGCTGTCTACGGTTCCTCTGGACGGGGTGGCTCCTGATGCCTCAATGATGTCAGTGCCTACAATGCTCTGGCTGCATCCAGGGAACTCCTGCCCCTTCTGGCTTCCCTCAATCGTTTATCTCCCTCATATCTGCCCATCTCTTTAACTCTTTCTTCCATCCCTCCAATGAGGGCCTTCTTTGGGATTCCCACTGCCTGGCAATCACTTGCTTGGCTAAGAGTAGTGCCAACTCCTGGAACCTGCTTATCACTTTGGTCTTAGAGGTGTGTGGAAACCAGTGAAGCAAACAGTGTCCTGGTGTACAACGTATCTCCGTCTCGGTTACTTCAGCTACTATGTCTGTTATTGTTTTCCAATAGTGTCTCAACACTGAGCAGGACCAGAACATAGGTAAAAAGTCAGCCCCTACTTAATCACAGCGTGGACACTTAGCTGCGTACATCAGGAAGTATTTATTTATTCATGCAGGTGTGAGGTATGCCCTATGTAGTATGTAAAAGTTTATCAATTGAAACCGGGGATTTCTAGAGACTTTTGGGAACCATTCCACTAAATCTGTCCAAGTTTTCTCTTTGATGGGAACTCCAAGGTCCTCCTCCAAGTGCCAACACAAGTTAAGTGTGGGCAATGTTTTGCTCCAGAGGTTGTAATATAGACAGGTGACTGCTTTGTACGTCCCAGAAGAGGACACCACATATTGGCATCTATCTCAACAGTGGCGGCTCAAAAAGACCTGCTCCCCAATGTTTATGTATTGCTGTTGTAAGGGCTCTGTGTAGCATGAAATATCCCTGTGGTAAGTCAAACCTCCCCCAAAAGTCCTCTAAAGGCATTAATACACCGTCTCCATAAAGCGCTCCAAACAACTATCCATACTCAATAAGGAAAGATGATTATAAAGAAAAGTTTATTAGAAATTTAGCAGAGTCTTTATAATCGCAGGACTACTGCCATGTAAGCTACTCATAAAATCCATGTAAATGCTACAAGTGCTGAGCCAGATGTTAAAATTTGCCATTGACTAGAGAAAATATAACTATATTAAATCTGCCTGCTTTTTAAGCAGATTTAATTTGGTTATATTTTATAATGTGGTTATATTATATTGACTTTGAGTTAAAGGGGAATAAAAATCAAAGAACTATGCATAAGTCATTCACGGATAAGTACATGGGTTAGATGCAGAAGATGACAATTCATTAGATCACACTGAAGAATCTTCAGACAGTGAACACACAGACACTATGATAGAAGAAATTAAAATGGCAACTGTAATTAGGCAGATGACTTCAAGAAAGGTATTGCTGTCAAACAAAGCTGAAAGTTTGAATTTCAGCTGTGTGAAATCATCAATATATTGTCTGCCAAGCCTAGGCCAACCAACCTCTTCCACTACTCTCACAACTCATCAATCTCCTCAGAACACAAACAAAATAGGCATTCAATCCGGAAGTGGATATGACTGTGTTTAACCAAGAATAATACCCTCCAATTCTTATATCTATGAAGCTCAAAACTTCAAACATCTAGTATGCATAATTTTCTTTACAGATTCATTGTGTCCTGAATTTAACTCATTGTAACAAGCTTAACACTCCACATCAAATAAATGTCAAGGAAACCAAAACAAATTAATGCTGTCTCTATGTTGAAGTTGAGAAAATGGAGGTCTATTCACAAGTATTTTCATATGAACTACCTCATTTTCATCTAGAATAAATAGGCAAAAGATTTCTTATTGACCTCAAATATATAGAGACATATGCAGTAGAATTTCTTACTCAAGGCGAATGAAGTGAGCCTTATAAGGTGAGGCTTGCCTTGAAGGTTTGTGGAAACTCACAAACATGTACGTTTGTAGGTGTTCACAAACTCTGATACCACCATCTTGACTCCATGGAAATAGCCAGAAAAGGACTCCAACCTTTGGCTGCAGTAGCTCCTCTTTCTGTATAGGAAGGGGAATGGATAAACCACTAGATTTGCTGGGGATTTAGGGAAGAGATTTCTCCGCATTGAAAATGTATCACCCATTGGGAAAAAGAAGAGTAAATGTTTATTTGTACAAATAAGCACAGCAGGAAAAGGAGCCTACAGCAATTGTTGCATGGCATTTGTTTTTGCAGTTTTATATAGCGCTAACTCGACCCAAAGGTATTGAAGCGCTTTACATGAGCACTAGTTATGTTACACAAGGACTTCATTCATTTTTGGTAGGCAGGGGGAGATTAAGTGATATGTCCAGAATCACAGGATGTTGAGCCAACGCTGAGACTCGAACCTCGGTCCCCAGCTCCAAAGTTGGCATCTCTGGCCCTTACACTCAGTAGTATGCCTAGAAACATGCGCATGGTGCAGTTTCACAAGTGTTATATCGGAAATATTGGTTAATACCCCAAAAAAATTAAAAGTATGAGCAGACAGAGATCTGAACTTCTACTGGAACTTTTACAATTACATTGGTGAATCAGGAATCACGGACTATAATTGTGCGTTCCCTTCAACGGCATTCCATGGGGTGGACAACTCACAAGCTTTTAGTAGATAGAACATCTTAAAAGAATACTACTTAGCATTCTATTTGCCCTATTTAGCTCTTGTTGGATTTGGGAAATGGAGCTCGTCAGACAGCTGCTTTCGTGTACCCGTTACCACCCATTGCTGTAAAGAGCACATCGTAAAGCCCCAAAAAAAAGTAAAACATTTTGTAAGACACCATTACAAAAACAAATAGTTATGAAATCGAATATAGGAAGACTGTATTACCATCCTGGAGGTCTGCTCTCTATTGTGAGCGCCCACATCCTCTGGATTAATTACAGCTGATCGCTTACAGTATTATTGTGCAGCTCTGAAAGGACTGCAGCATTTGCCATCCACTATACTAATAAAAATGATTATGGTTCATTGATAGACCTGCCCAAAGATTTAGATTCGCGCAATGCAATCTTGTGAAATATTAAAACTAATGTTTTCCTTATATGTCCTCCTGCTGCAAAATCTGGGTCACAACGCCATTAAAAACCGACATTTTCTAAGGTGTAAAAACATATCTAAAATGACTATTAGAGCAAGCTTGTGCTTTCCATCCACATCTACCTTTGTGGTCATTGACACGTGAGAAGATCAATTAAACCACTCATTTTATTTGCCATTTCGAATTAATATTAAGTCATCGCCAAAAGAAAACTGTACAAATTATAAATAATCTAGTAAAGTATAGAACAGATTAAACCATGTAAAACCATTCCATTCTGTCTTTTTAAGGACTGTTAATATACGGATGTGCTTCTGGGAGAGCTCATTAGACCAGACAAAATAATTACAAACATGCTTCTAATGTACTTGGAATGATATTCTACGAGTTGTTTTTTTTTATTCCCATATGGACACCAGATTTTATGCTGGAAATGACCCAGAAAAGAAATTCGAAAGACGATGAATTTATGATTACAGTTTTTCACTGTTCTTTTGTTTGAGACCCATGGGACAGATTTGCGACTTTTTTTTGTAAGCACTCGGGATATTTATCAAGGTAACGTCCACCATGTTTGAAGCTCTTCTCCTCTCATTAGTGATAAAGAAACCAGAATGCCAAGCGGCAGTAGCTGTGTTTCGTGCTCTGGATAGCCAGTATGTCAACAGTACTTCTACAAGCAGGGCATGCTTCCAGTTGTGCAGTCACAAGTTAAATACAACAGTTACTCCATGCAAGCATGGATTACAATATGTTTCAACTAGGAATTCATGCCAGTAACCTCAAATTAAATCATTGCATAAGAATGGGGAGGGGATGTGATCTCAAGGCTAGACGGCCGACTTTGGTGCTGGGAAACCAAGGTTCAAGCCTCGGGGTCAACTCCACATCCTGTGGGCAAATCACTTAATCTCCCCGTGTTTACCAAAAAAATGAATGTGTCCTTGTGTACCATAACTGGTGTTCATGTAAAGTGCTCCTATACCTTCGGGTCGAGATCACGCTGAATAAATCTGCAATGAAAAAAAATTAAAAATGACAGTGGTAAAGTCTTGTAATACATAGACAAGTTACTCACATGTATCTACGGCTCCAGAACCTGTAACTTGAAGTCTCATCTACCTTGAAGAGACATTTATTTTAAACTATTCAGAACACAGAATAATGTAGAAAGGATTGTGGGCCAGATGTACGACCTGCCAAATAACGCCTTGCAAATTGCATCGCATTTTCAACTCGCAATTTGCGAGGCGCTAATTGGTATGTACAACAGTGTGTGTAACACTGTTTGCGATTCCCAATGGGGTCGCAAATTGCAGGGCTCATGAAAATTAATGAGCCTCTCGCAATTTGCGTGCCCATTGGGAATGACAGGATCTCCCAGGTATGGTGGCCAGCAGGGCTCAGAAGACACCATGTCTGGGACTGCTTTTAAATAAAGCACCCTTTTTTTAAATGCAGCCCATTTTCCTTAAAAGAAAACTGGATGCATTTTTTTAAAAACATGAAACTTTTTCGTTTCCTTTTTTAAGGGCAGGCTGTGGTGCCTGGGACCACTGCCATCCCTTAAAAAAGTAATATTGCATGCTTTTGCAAAGGGGAAGGTGTCTCGTGGGGAGCCCTTCCCATTTGCGAATGCATTACCACCTACTTGAATACGTGGTAATTTGCAAGTGTTTTGCAACCGCAATTGCGGTTGAAAAACATTGGTACATAGCTTTGCCGTCACTATTAGGAAGGGAATGCCCCTTCCTAATAGCGAGTCGCAAAACAGTATTTTGGAAATCACAATTTATTTGCGACTCGCAAAATACTATTTGTACATGGGCCCATGGTTTTTAGCATGCGCAAATGGTGTTGTACATCTGGCCCTGTGTCTGTTTCATTTTGTCTACGTGTCTGTAATCTATAGAAACAAATATATTTTAGGTCCAAACTGAGCTACATAGTCAATAAAATAGCTTAAAGTTAATAAAAAAATCTGTACTTACCATTTGAAAATTATTTCAACCTTTCAGAAAACCTAAATGCATTCAAAATATATATTTTGAATGTGAATCTATTGAAATGTTGCTTTCTCTTCTAAAGCTCATATTATCAATTGTAAGAGCGGATGGATGTCACTATATCTTAAATGATCGACACACCTGATTAGGCAGTTTCCTGTTTCTCACTCAAAGAGCTGATTTCCTCTACTGATAGTCCGGAGCCAAGCTGGGATGAAAATGGGACCTGCACACATCAAGGGCCAGCTTTGAAGTCACCCCACTTCAAAGGCACAACTGGGTATAAGTACTGGTGTTCTGACTCTACCAAGAGTGTCCACTACTGAACCTGTGAAGAACTTTGCCAGGAGTGAAGACTGCTGTGCTACAAGCATTGCCACTCTGCTTGACTGCTGCTCTAGAAGAAATGCTTTTCTGCTTTGTTGTGCTGTCCACTGATCTCTTACCTGCTGAGGAGAAGGAAAGGACCCATTTTACTTGAACCCAGAGTGACTCCAAGGGCTTGTTGGCTTGCCTCCTATTCTAAAGTCTCAGGACCATCAAAGCCTTCCTTTAGCCCTGCAACAACACCTTGACTCTGCCATCTGTGAGTCCTGCCCTGTCAAGTGGTGTCCATCCAGTCCTGGGCCCTTGAAAGGTGACTTCTGCTGTACCGAACCATTAAAATCAACACAGTGACAACTTTGCTCCAATTGAAAATAACGCATTGGCCTTCGAAGCAGGAGCCAATCGATGATATCGCATCGATGGACTGCACGGCTTGATGACAATGGACAGCACGGCTCGATGATGACACAGCACTTGCATCATAAAAGGGTTCGTGGATGAAGCCTTCATCGCCTGTGTGGTTCGGAGCCGAGGCATAGTCTTCGACGTCGAGGCTTGCTCCATTCAAGGTACTTTTTTAGCATGACCTGTGAGTCCTGTAGCCAGCCTGCCCTCCATTGATGTCAGCCTGAACTTAGGATATACCCTGGTCCAGCCCGACCTCAAGTAACCCCTAAGTGCTTATTGCTTCTAAGCACTACTTTTTAATTTAATCTTTAAAGCTTCATAATAACTGTTCTACTTCTTGGCATTTTGAAAGTTTTTGTTACTTGTTTTACTCATAAAAATATAAGTTATTGTTCTAACCCAGTGTGGAGTATTTTTGTGGTGACTTTATTGTGTTACTGAGATGTGTGTGTGTGTTTGTATGTGTGTGCGGCACAAATACGTTACACATTACCTCTTTGGATAAGCCTGACTGCTCTGTGCCCAGGTACCAGATTGTGAGCGCAGGTTATCTTTGAGTGTGTATCTAGCTTACCACGACTAGAGTGGTGAGTGCTGCTTGTACAGAGTGCGTACTCTGACTACCCGAACCCCCATTTCTGACACTTATGGCAGCAGTGAGAAGGGACGTCTGTTTGTGCAATTCCATATAGTAACTCAGTGTTCATCACAACCCTTTACTAAGACCAATTCAACCTTTTTCAATTCTCCTTAAATTAACACCTCTGCTGTTTCCAAAGATCTTCTTGCACCATACTCATTTTTCTCTGCAATGGCTGTGGACTTATCTGGCAATGGCAATATGGAATTTGAGGTGGACAATCTGGAGACCAACACATTGTCCCAGCTCAAAAGATTCTGTCAAAAAAGCAGAGTTTTCCCTAAGGGATGTGCCACGCTTCCAAAAGCCTTAGGAGAATGGACAGCAGAGCACCAGACCACCAACACCAACATGAGGAGGAAGTATTAGAGTCTGAGGAGGAATTGGAGCAGGACCTGTCTGGAGCTCTTGTTGTGCAGCCATGCAACCTACTGATGAAGAGGGTAAGATCCTCCCAGGACTGGAAGTCCGCAGCAGACCAGGAAGCATTGTGTCTTAAAGGAGTCTGTCCCCAGAGAAGCTGGAGAATGGGAGGGAGGAGAGAGAGCTGAAGCTAAAGCTTTTCTTCTTCTAGAGCTTGCATAACATTATCTTCATAAAAACTACTTTTTGCTCAGCATAAGAGAGACATTCATCATTGGCTACATACGATTGACTAAAAGCAGAAAAAGACTACATGACTGTTGGGCTCTGCATCTGCAAATCGCCTCATCAATCAAATTAGCCTTGAACAATTGTCTATTTTTTTTATTTTTTTTTATTGACTTCCAAATTGCAAATACATTAAAACCCATACATCCATAAGAAGAATTTTCCTTTAGGGGAAATATTAGAATTACAAGATCAATAAATATCACAAAAATACTGAAAAGTCATGAACAATTAGACCTTTAAAAAGACAGGCAAGAACAATTTAAGCCTTTTTACAACAAGCGTAAAACAGTATCCACTCCTAATCCTAATCGAAGTATGTGACCCAAATTTTTTCAAACTTCTTTAACCCCCCACTCGAGAAGCATAAATACGTTCACTTTTTTTAACCTCTTTCATCTTGTGGGCCCATTCATGGACAGATGGTATAAGATTAGTACGCCATCTTTGCAACAAAAGCGATCTAGCTACTGCCATTGCGATGTATAAAAATGTAACTAGTTTATCAGGAAAAAGAAGATCTGGATTAAAACCTATAATTATTAACAAATTATTCACTTCTAATAGAATACTACATTCAGATTCCAAGTGACAAAAAATATCCTCCCAGAACCTCTGAATCTTAGGACATTGCAACATGATGTGTGACCAATTAGCAGTAGGATGATTAATACAGCAAAAGCAGTGCGGTGATTGAGTGGTATACATTTTAGAGAGAGAGGAAGGGGTTCGGTAAAGTTGCCATTTACTAAAGAACAGCATCCTTCTGAAATTAAGTTTATTAATAACTGACCACATACTAGCAGAAATTTCGAATTTTTCATGTTTCATCCATTTTGCAATTGCCATCTGCCCAAGATCAGGGCCCTTAACTGAGGCTAAACGCTTTTTCCATGCCCCAGGCTTTTTTCTAACCGTATCCTCTAAAAGTTCATGAACTAAATCATGTTGTTCGCAAATTTGGGTTAAATCTAATTCACTAAGGAATTTACTGAAGATGCTATAAGACCCCAAAAGAAGAAAATCATTAACAATCAATTGTGACATTTCAGTCAGCCATCTTCCATTCCTCAAAAAATCTGAGACTTTGCGAAATCCAGCAGTGGCCCACTTTAGTGTAAGTTCTGAGAATTGTCTAATCCCTGACAATAACAGAAGGCCAGATAACGAGGTAGCGGAATTGATTACCGGAATGGAATATCTTCTATAAAGAGCCTGACGTTTTAAAAAAAAACATTGTAGGCACTTGTACCGAACCATTTTAGGAGATTTAAAAATTGACAAAGGGGAGTTGCTCTGACTTTCCTTACACATTAGATTCATGAAACTATTGATGAAAAGATTTGATTGTTGTTGAGACTTAAATCTCGATATATATTGTGCAAAATAGGCAAAGTAATAGTCCCTGAGATAAGAAAGAGCTAAACCACCCTGTTCCAACTCTTCGTATAAAGTGCTAAGTGAAATTCGCGGGGAATTTTTTTGCCCAAAGAAAAGTTGTACACATAGACTCTACTCGAGTAAAAAAGGAGCCTGATAAAATACATGGGATGGTCGAGAACAGAAAGTTAAAAAGAGGAAGAACAGATATTTTAATCAATGCAACCCGGCCCAAAATAGATGGTGGAAGAGAGTTCCAGCGTGAGAACAAATCCTGAGTTTTACGTAAAAGCGGAGCAAAATTCAAATGATATAATTTACTTATACTTTCAGAGAAATAAACACCCAGATATCTCTTGGGTTGGGTGTTTACACAAGAGAGAATATCAGGGTGCAAATCCAGGCCCGCTCCGCCGCACTGAATAGCTTCATATTTCTTTTTATTGATTCTATACCCACCTAACAGCTCAAAATCCTCAAAAATCTGAAAGATTTGTGCCTGAACCTCTATCTCTGGCTTAATAATAAGCATAATATCGTCCGCATATAATTTCAATTTTGCCATAGATGGAATTGGGGGAAGAATATCAGTGCAGTTCCTAATTACAATCGCCAAGGGCTCAATAAAAAAGGCAAATAATAACGGCGATAAGGGGCACCCCTATCTAGTCTCCCGTTTTACTTTAACCTGACCAGCCACCGAAGTAATAATAATTACATTGGCTTCAGCATTAAGATATACACTTTGGAATTGCCTATAACTCTTTTTGAAGAGCAGTGCCAGAGAAGATCTCAAACTTCTTCCAGGGCCGAACTCTGTCCTCGAGTTCAAAAGCTGGTGCTAAATATACAAGACAAACTAGAACAATGCAGGTATTTTAATGATAGCAAGGTTTTCAAAGCGTGCATGAACTGTAGAAGTATACAATGCAGGCTATTTCTGTAAGTTGTTGCTTTTATGTTTTTCATTTATGTTTATATCAGGACATAACTAGTTATAGTTATTAGGCCGAGTGTGCTCCACTTTTTCGATAAGGGTCTAATACACCTTTGCTGTGCTAACAGAATAAGGCCTGTTGTAACAACAGTCTCACTTTCTGGTTTTAAAAACATTACCATCTGAAATACTGCAAGGAAGCCATGCGGCCCTGAAATGTGGAATCCCCAATGCCACAGCAGCTTTTCTTTGAGTCGGTTCCCACTGAGGCTGTAGATGTACTGTTCACTACTGCATATCTGTATCTTTGAAATGTGCTTTTTCTAGTTTGCAAAGGCAATCCTTCTGATGGTCTTTTAACTCTCCTAGGCCCACAAACATACAAGCATCCAAAATGTCCCTTGATTTTATTTGTTCAGACTGCTTTTCCTAAGAATAACTATTGTTTCTTGCCCTTGATAAAATCCTTATATGGTTGTCTGAATTGTTGTAATAACCTTTGTGCTGCTTTGCATGCTGGGAAATGATACTGAATGTTGAATATGGCCTTTATCTGATTGAGTATGTGCTGAGCATCAGCACACACAAGAATGAACCTAAGTGGACACGCTCAAGCCCCAGTCAGCTGCGGTGTGATCACTGGGTGGGATGAGTAAATGTCTACACCCTGTGTGTATTCATAAGATAACTAGACCAGACAGAGGGCTTTAAAACAATGAACGACCACTACTTTGAATCAAATGAACATGCCTTTTTAGCAATTGTGGTCCACTGACGCTCTTCTAGACTGTCTTTTGAGATCCCACAGGCTGACCATGACCTGTGATTTTCTTTCAAATCAGAACACTGTGAACTCCCTATAACAGATACTGGGGCATTTTAACCAGTCCTTTCTCGGCACGTTGTGAAATGCTCTTGCTACTACATAGAATCCCACAAATATTTGAAAAAAAAAATAAACAAGAAAAAAAACCTTGTTTTTCATATAATCCATATAATTCATTTGGATTTTCTTTGTATTGCCCTTTCCACATCTCTAGCATACTGTAATACCTCTGTAACAAATAAACATAGAGTTCTACATGCCTTCCATAGCTTAAGATCTTGTCGGTAAAGTATGCTATCATGTAGGGTTGAGCATTCTGAGGAACAATCATAGCTATTTGAGTTATGGCTGCATTATTATGACAAGCATGCGTAATTTGTAGAAATCATATGTAAATGTCTGCAAAATTTCAGTCAGATTCTCTGGAACAATGGTTCATGAAAGAACTCCGAAGTAGATGACTAAGACAGTTTGAGCTTCCTAATTTATTATTTGTGTTGATCTGTGATCCCCCCTATTGTTACTATTTGCAGAATAAGAGATGGAGTTGGTAGATCCCTGAGATGGATGCTTCAATACATTAGTTACAGTTGGCATGATGTTACACACTTTCTCTGTGTGCCTGGGGCCTGCTGACCACACATTCACAGAGGTCTGGTCCCTACATCCTTAAGTCATTTAGACTTTCCGACCCTTGAAGATAGACTTAAGACTTTCCAAAGCTGAGTACATCTCTGACTGCTTCCAGCTAGCTGTAAACAAAGCTGCAATGCTTTTTCTAGTTATCTTTGATTATTTCATGAAAAAACATGGAAAAAATTCAAAGGTTCCTAATATCCAGGCAAGCTGGGCTTCTCTATGAAAAATCGTGTTTTTACAAGTAATCTGTTTGCAAATGTAATTGCTTTTGAGTCACTTCTAAGGAAAAGCTAAGAAACATGTGTGCTAGTGTATGAAATATTTGTGAGTTACTGGTGTCACATAGCTTAAAAGTACCTATGAGAAAAATGTAAGCATGGTATGCACTTAATTTGAAAATGCTCACACCTTACAGGTGTGACAAGACTTCAGAGTACCCATGAGAAAAGTCTAAGCAAGGTATACATTCGTAATCTAAATAATTGTGCGATACTGGTTCTGTCTAACGGTCGCAAAAGAAGGCTACTCAGTTGGACAGGTGTCTAAAAGGCATTAAACAGCGATCTGTGGGTAGGTCAATAATAATGAACAGTGTCCAGCTCCCAGCCTCACAGCCTCCCTCGAGAGCCCCCTCTAGAGGGATGGAGTTAACCTGCAGCCTTGCTTTGTACCTGGGAGTCTGCCTTCTATTCAAATGATGGATCTTCTCTCTGTGAACGTAAAGGCTCCCATGGCAAAAAGGAGCATCCCTTGCTTGTTTCTATACTATTAAGAGCGCACAAAACATGTCAACATAGGTTGCGCATATCCATGTTATGTAGTAGCGCAGCCATGGAGTTTTAATCCAATTGGTCTATTAAACAATGCAAGTTTCTATTTTCAAAATGTTTAAATGTGTTTACTTTATACTGGTATTTTATATCGAAAATATTTGCTGGAACGTAAAAATGTAGATTGAACCATTAACATCCATCCTTAAAAGCCTCATACATGATTTCGAGGCATTATCAGGTAATGATGAAAAGATGCAGGCGGTGTGCGTGGTGTTAACACTGAATGATGTGTGGGATGTTATCCATTGTTAAAATTGAAACAAAAAACGACTCAATTAATCTAAACCTGCAACGAAGCGAAGCATATCATGGGAAGGATTAAACCTTGAACCATCCTTCAACATTAGTGCTTACAAGGCACACTAGGAACCATGTTGTATACGCTGTGCAGAATGCAAAGTGCACAATATTCTGACTTTATCTAATTATCTGTCCAACATATAATTCATTAAGTGATGCATCCAGACTACTAATTAATCACGAACTCTAAGAGGTGTCATTATTGCCTCAAAGATCTCTCCCAATGGATCCAGGTACATTAGCAGTTGCTGTAATGACAACTCAGCAACATTTTCTGAGGTGGTTGCTAAATCTGCTAGCACTAGCAAACAATTTATAGAAGAAGGAATCAAAAGAGCAGTCTAATGGTTTATTGATTGTGTAAGTTATGACTTTTTGAGGAGAACAGTTTTTAAAAGTAGAAAAATTCTGGAATTGACGGTAAATGCCCTGGAGGGTTACACTGATTTTCATTTTGCTAATCCATTCGCGTGTTTGTTCATCTGGAAAAATATTTCCTGCATTTAAAACCTAAAATCGGCAAGTTATTATCCGATGGACTGCAGGCCTGAGTTAGGGGTTTCTGAGGAACCTTTTTTATATTACAAGAGTCAGTGAATTAAATATAATAAGACTCGCACTCAGCAAACATAATCGTTTTTATTTGTTTATTTTATTAAATGTAACGTTCGACACGGAGGAAGGTGAAATCTACTGCCATGAACCAATCCGGATCTTGTTTAATGTACCTACGAGCTGTTCTTAAGACACCATGGGGCATATTATCAAGAAACGGCGTTAAAATTATAGCCGCTTTAGCGGCAGAAAACTGCCGCTAAAGCGGCGATAATGGGCTTGATAATATGCACTTGTGAATTCCCATAGAATCCCATGTTGACACCAGAACATGGGCTTCTATGGGAATTCTCCAGGGCATATTATCAAGCCCATTATCGCCACTTTTACCGGCAGTTTTCTGCCGCTAAAGCGGTGATAATTTTAACGCCGTTTCTTGATAATATGCCCCCATGACACTAAATATCATCAAAGGGCGTGAAGATCAAGATATATTATTCGCTTGGCATTTTATTTTTTATTTTATGCACTGTAACCCCAGTTGGCACCCTGGCCTTGTAATAGCCGGACAAGACCCAACACTTCCGTGAAGGTGCTGTTGTAAGAGCCTGGTTTGAAAACTCCCTGTGATTGGTGAGGGTTTTGATAGATGGAGGGAGGTGGTTCCAGAGTTTCGGTGCTAGATGAGAGAGAGCTCTGTCACCTGACACACAGACACAGCTCTAAGGCAGGTGGCCTGAAAAAGTGAGGATTAACTTAAGTAATGAGGTCATGTGTGTCATGAAGCAATTTAAAGAGGACGAGCTTTCTACAAGGCTAGATGATTAATGTGTAATATTTTGAAAAGCATCTTCTACGTACACTGGTGTAACAAACCATGAGGGGGCCTCCCTGCAAGGCACCTGGGGGGGGCCCCCTCCAGGCTCACTCAGGAGCCCTGCAGCCAGAGTGCTCTGCTGAGGAGGCCCCCTGGAGCTTGTGGCCCCCCTGCATCACGGGGGCTGCGGGGGCCTGTGTTACGCCCCTGTTTACATACTGATTGCATCCTTGTGATGTTTAGAAGGAGACTAGCTGCCTCGTTTAAAGCCAATTTGAAGCCTGTTCATGATATCTTTTGGAAGGCCTCGATATAGAGAATTGCAGTAACCCAGCCTAGAGGTTATAACGGCCTGCATCACTGTTTTGCGCTACATCAAGTGGAGTAGAGAATACATCTTTTTCAGCTGATGAAGTGAGAAATGAGTACCTGCAACCCTAGAGACATGATTGGAAAATAATCATTTATCATCCAAGAGCCCACTTAAGTTTTTGGCCTGGTGTACTGGAACTGGAACTAGACCAAGTTCACTTGACCAGCATACAGATAACTGTTAGAAATGGGGGTCTCTAGTTGGCAATGGCTTGCACCTTTGTCCAAGTAGGGACCCTTGCTTCTAGTCAGGTAAGGGCGTTACGCCCTTAGACATACCGTGCAGCTTGGCATGAGCAGGTGGCTTATCTCAGAGGCCGTGTGTAAAGCATTTGTGCACACATACAGTAATACAGTGAAAACAATACAACACCACACTAATTTAGAAAAATAGGAAATCTTTATCTAAACCAAACAAGACCAAAACAACTAAACTCCATCATACATGTATCAAGATATCACCAATAATAGGCTATTCATAAAAATAAACATGTAGCAACAAATAGCTGCACCTGGGGCTATCATGACATCATGGTAGATGAAAATCCAAAAGTAAGGCACCGACTGCAATGTGGCAGCGTCGGGCCCAGAGTCCAAGGTATTGGATCGACTCCAGACCGCTGCATCCATAGACATGATTGCACCGCTGCAGCTGCAGTCCGTGATCACACGGAGAGGCCAGATCATGGTATCGACGTCTCAAGGCACATTGGACATCGGTAAATGCAGCTGGGTGTTGGGGACCAAGGAGGAGGTCTTTTTTAGCAGCAACATCGCTCTTTAACAGAGGGACTCTTTCAACGCTCTTCAATTTTCATCTTCCCGCACTCACTATGGGATTCAGCTGTGATGGGATACTCACCTAGTAAGCCATGGAAGGGCTTGCTGGGAACTGTAGTTTGCCGATGCAGACTGCAGCGAGGCCCCACCAATTAACTCGGCTCAGCTGGTTTGCCGCTACTGACGTAAGAGCGAATGAACATTTAAAGGTAGCTGCTGAGAGACTCTGTTGTTTTAAGGCATTTGAGAAAGGCATACACGCCAAAACGCGTCATGCCATTGCTTTCAATGAAGTACTTCTCCTGGTATCCCCGTTGTGTCCCTCCGGTCACTTCAGCACAAGAGAATCGTTTTTAAAAATAAACTTGTAGCAACAAATCGCTCCACCTGGGGCTATCATGACATTGTGGTAGATGAAGATCCAAAAGTAAGGCACCGACTGCAATGCGGTGGCGTCCGGCCCAAAGTCACACGGACCCCAAAGAACAGTACCTCGATAAACGATGAAAACAAAGACGGTGCATGGCCTCAGAGGGGGTGATGCTTTGTTAGTGCCTGGCGGCTTAAGGGGAGGTGAGGTGTCAGTGTCTTACTGCAATGCAGGGGAGGTGAGGTGTGCATTCCTCACTGTTGCCGGGAAGGTAACATCCTGGTGGTGTCGAGGCATCAGTTTCTAATGACGATGCAGGGTTGATAGATGCGGGAGCTTACCCATGTCAGGTATCGGCTCCGCGATGATGAGGCACCAGTGTCAGTGAGTTCGGGGCTGCTGTGTGAGCCGGGTGGTGTGTTTTGAGTGTTACGAGCGGTGTCCTCGGCTCAGCAGCCTTGGTGACAGCATCAGAGTCAGTACAGTACGGTGTCGGCAGGCATCACACGCCGGCATCGCTGTTGCAATTTCTCTCTGGGACATCTGAACAGCAGTTCCAGGTGCAGGAAGGCAATGGAAATAAAGTCTTTGTGTCCCTGAGCCTTCAGAACAGGAGGAAAGTTCTACAGCAAGCCCTTGGAAATCTTCTTCAAGCAGGATACACAGCACTCTGCCACGTCTTGGTCCTCTCCTTGGCAGAAACAGCCACTGCAGGCCAACGCCACACAGCACACAGCAAAGGGTAAGAAGTGATGTAAGGTTCTGGGGTCTGGACCCAATATTTATACTGAAGTTCTCTTTGTTCTCTTGTGGCAGAGGGGCTCTGTGCTCAGTCAAAACCAGTTCTGTTCTCTCTGGTCCAGCTTCCTAGCAGGAAGTGAAGGCAGCATTGTGAGAGGCAGACTAGGCCTATTCAGGTGTAAGTAAATCTCCTCCCCTATTCTAAATTCAACCCAGGTCTATTCAGCCCAGCCTGGACTCATCCATGAAAGGCAGGACACCACCAGTGGCTGTCTGAGAGAATGAACACCACCCAGCCCCTGTCACTCTAAAGCCAAACTGTCAATCCACAAACCAGCAGAGACACACAGGATGGCTAAGCAAGAAAATACCCACTTTATAAAAGTGCTATTTTCAAACGCACAATATAAAAATCATCTTTACTAAAAGATTACATTTTATATTCTGAGTTTACACATACTATACTCCATCTTTCTACCTTGTCTCAATGGGAAGTTATACTTATAAGATGTTATAAATAAACTAGCATTCTATCCAGTGGGACAGATTGCTTCCATAGTGAAAAATGAAATCTATTTCACTATCAGGACATGTCACACATACCAGTACATGTCCTACCTTTCAAATGCACTGCACCCTGCCCACACGGGCACCTTGGCCTCTCCTTCGGGGTGACTGACATGTAATAAAAGGTAGGGTTAGGGCCTGGCAAGTGGGTGCACTTGCCAGGTCGACATTGCAGTAGAGACTGCATGCAGACACTGCAGTTGCAGGTCTGAGACCCCTTTGAAACGTTGCTTGTTGTGGGTGGTGCAATCGCTGCGGCAGGCTCACTAGCAGCATTTGACTTTCAGGCCCTGGGCACACACAGTGTACTAGAGACTTAGTCGTAAGTCAAGCAAGCTAATCATGGAAATGCCAATCCATAACCACACTCTACGGCAGAAAGCCTATGCACTTTAGCACTAATCAGCAGTGGTAAAGTGTCCAGAGTCATACAACCAACACAAACAGGGCCGAAACAGGAGGCCAAAAAGCAAGAAGTGTGGAGAGAAGCTCACTGAAAAAGCCAGGTCTAACAATGACCAAATGAAGAAAGCTCTACCATTTACCTTAAGGCAGTTATTGCTGATCAAAAGAGCCATCACTGCCATGCATTTACCTAATTTTTGCAGGATCATGGGGTTCTCATTGAGACAAAATGATGTGTGTGTCATCTACATATTTAAGATTGCGAAACGCAAAAGATGTTACAAGCCATATGTTGTGGGAAACAGACATTGAATAAAATGGGGCTAAAGTAAAAACCCTGAGGGACCCCGCAGTGAAGTGTAACTTTATTAGAAATAAAAGGCGAACAAAAAGCTGCCTGACATCTATTTTCAATGAAGGAACTTAACCCTTTTAATGCCTTACTATGGATCCCTATCTGGTGAAGGTGAGAAACAAGCACTGCATGTGAAACCTATTCTTAATAAATTGTCAATAAAAAAAAGGCAGCTGATAAAAGTGTTAGGGCAGCTGAGCTCACTTGTTCTAAAATAGTACTAACATCATCATTACTGTCAGCACTTTAATGGGCAAATTTACAGCTTTTTCCAGAAGTTTTGAAAGCAAAGGAAGTAGCGAGATGTGATGAATGTTAGACAGTGTAGCTGGGTCTGCTGAAAGTTTTTTCACCATAGGCACAACCATAGCCTTTTTGCGTCCATGATGACACAGTAGCCAAGAAAAAAGACAGGTTGCACAGATCAGTCAATGGTGAACTAATGAAAGAAGAAGCAAGCTGTATTATGTGAGGAGGAGGACAAGGTGCAGCGGGGAGTCCTATTATATCTGTTTTATGAGGGATTCCACAAACTCTGTGGTTAAGGGAGACAAATTTGAGAGAGTGTATGTGCTTATAACAATAGAGGAATCCTGATGAAGGGGCACAGTACATATAATATCAAGATTTTATTGGGTGCTCACTTGCATAATTCCACTCCACTTCATGAGAACATAGTGCTATTCCCCTTCCAATTTAAAATCAATTCATCCTACATATTTCCTTTACGGTTCATGCAACCTAGCCACCCTGCTTTCTCCAGCATTGCAATACAGACAAAAATAAATACCTGCTGTCTCAAAAAATAATCCTCAGTTTCCATCAATGCGCATGGCAACTCCAATCTATATCTATCCATAAAAGAATACCCTGAATTCCTTAAAAATATTGTAGCCATCCTGTGACTTTGAGATTGCATATTATATCAAATAATTAGATATATAGGGCCCGATTCTGATGCGGGTTGGAAAAGCTTCCCGACTGAATCGGTTGGGAAATATTTTCCGACCCACTCGGATCAGGAGAGTCCGACCGGCGGAGTACGATGCATCCGGATGCTTCCAGATACGATTTGGTTGGACTCCCATTGACTTCAATGGGAGCATATGTTCCTAACCGCATCATAATTGGGCCCTCGGTCTGGAAAACACGTTCCCGATCCAATTTGGAAGGAGCAAATGCCATTAGGAGGCCTTCCTAACCGCATCAGAATCAGGCCCTAGGTGGGAATACTTTCCTAACCGCATCAGAATCAGGCCCTTACTAGAAAGATGCTACTGCAACCAACTTATAGGTTTAGTGCCACTCCGAACTTTCTTCCATCCATCCTAACTCTGTTAGGTCTTGGGGGATATTTACTAGAAAATGCCAGATTGAGGTGTTAAGCCAAACTTGGCAACACCATGCTCCGACATTTTCAAAACGCATCAATAGGCTGTATTTATAAAAATACGGTGCACCCCTGAGTTTCCCTTAGCACTGGCTCTAAAAAATGTCTATGTCGCAAGGGTGTCTGCGCTGGGTGACGATTTTCTCTTTCTGCAGCACACAAAGAAAGTGAAAAACACGAAGAGAAATGAATCCTTTCTCCTTGTCTCGCCATTCCAAGACCAGATATTACCTGGCCTGTTGCGGTGGAACACCCAATGCAACACCCGTTGCCGGACCCCTTTGCAGGCTGCAGCGGAAAGGTGCATAATTACAAGGTGGCATTAAACTACATTAAGTTGCTAAGAGCCATCTTGTAAATATGGGGAAAAGCACAACACCACAGGAGCAGCAGAAAAATAGACGCTTCTAAGGCTTTAGGAGTTTGCAGATATAACCCTTAGTGTCCTGAAGTAGGCAGAAGAATGGGGGTGAAGAGGCTCAAAGTAATACCACTTGTGCTCCAGCTCATTAAAGGACCTATTGGCATAATAGAAGGAAAACAGGGGTATAGTTATTAGCCTAGACATGAGGCCCTCAATTTGATTGGGCAGGTATCCCCAATCCTGCTAGTAGTGGTTATCACTGTCCACATCGGGAATCACAAGTGATGCTAGATTTCCTCATTCAGTGCTCCTAAGTTCAGTATCTCTTCATTTTTTTTTACTGGTGACATTTTCTCCAGGTCATAAATAAAGAACTATGTCCATGGTAAAAAGACTGTTATTGCACTTTCACAGCAGCAATGGGTCCAGCAACACTGATTCATGCGTGCTAGTCCCAGTGCTCTATGGCGTACTGTGGATCCAATTTAGCTATTGAGATGAGATGTTACAACTAGGCTAGGCAAATGTAAATTGCAATGTCGTAATTTGCATATTTGGGGGATTACAACACTTTGCATTACTATGTGCCATTCATGGTAACAATTTACAGTGAATTGTGCCCTTAGCTACACATATTTACTGCAAACATAAGGGAACAACAGAACATGAGCAGCTGTTGTTCATGGGTCTTTTATGTAAATGCTTCGTTGTGTTAAAAATGTATGTGACGTGCATTTTGCACAAACATATAGCGCAAAATTATGGGTTTGTGTTTTTCGTAGTAATGTGTCATTTTACATAATTCTGCAGAATTTTCACATAATCATGTGAAATCAAATTACACAAATTTCACACGCTGCTAGTTACAACATCCCTGATATTAATAACAGGAGAGGAAACATTTCCAACCGATTTTCTGTGCCACTAATAATAAGTTCTCCAATGCCCAGGGGTGAACATAGCAGACAAAAAAATAATTATATAGCCACCTAGCAAGGTTTAGAGTCAGTGTTCCATGCTAAAAAGGATATTATAAAGACATGTATGAAGAAAGATATGTTGGTTTAACAAGTGTATCTATCATTTCTTTTTAAATATGATTAGCCTCAAGGAAGGGTTGAAGCCATATGTGGACTTAGTATGCACACAGTAATGGCTTGCCACACTGGGAAATGTTATTCACACAATAAAATAATTTCTTGGTGTTCACTTTATTCATGGGGAATTAGTCCAAATGTGGAGTTTGAAACAAGATTCACGATGTAATATTAATGTTCATGGTATTCGAAGTAAAGGAGGAATAAGTTGATAAACTGGTTAGAAAAGGCTCTTCTGAAGGCTGATGTAGGATGTGAGATCTTTACATCAATGTCATGGTCTCTGTTGTGTTCTCTTAATGATCATCTGTTTAGGCAAATGTATTTGTAGTCATTGCTGGAAGTAACAGTATTCACAGAAGGTTCAATATTTTCAAAGTATTTTTGTTTTTTGAGGAAGAACTGGGTTCAAGATAATGTTGGGTTATAATTACATCAACTTATCATTATGCTTGAGTAGTTACCCTCACATAGGAAATTAATCTTTGTACTTTGAATATTTTTTGATTCTCTGTTCACACGAAGTGTGTACCACTACCTTGAATCAGTTTAGATGGTATTCACTTTGACGATGAGCACAGATTAAGGCAGAAGGCCACATCCCTTTGGATCTGCTTTAATGGTCTAACATTTCTTAATTTGAGAATGTCAATTATCTGAACCCTTGACACTGAGCAATTGCTTACGGTTAGACAAATTGCAACCATTCCTCACGTCAACTCTTGATTGCTTGATGTACACCCTAAGTGGCAGGGCTATGACCAGAAGTAGTTCCCATGCTCACTTTGCCACTAGGAACAATCTGCACTTCAATCAGGGTGAAACCAGTCTTGGCTTGCTAGTGCTCTGGTTCAGGGATAACCTGGCTTGGCAGTTCGGGCTGGGCATCCTCTATTGAAGCAGGGCCAAGTCTGATTTGCATAGGGCTGGGTCCTAACTGAAATGGCATAGTGAACAAAAGAACAATGGGTTGGAAAGCTACCCCAAGCCATTGCCGATGGTTAGACACATCGCAGGCATTCCCCCATCACCTTCTGTATGCTCAATACAACAGTTCTCCATGAGTGCAGTAGTGCACCCTTACTACGTTTGTGACATTGAGTCCGTGCATGCGTGTGTAGAGGACTAAAATTCATGATAGAGAACCCAGGATTGATATTTTAATTAAAAAATGTGAACATTTGGGACTGTCTACTCAAAATATAGTACATTTTTCCCCGTTTGCGCTAGAGGCTCCCAGAACTTTGCTCTTTGATCTATATGTGCAAGCCTAGTTTATAATCCTTCCCTGTAGTGTTACAGACAGGCAATAGCCTGCTCTGTCCCAGGAACATCCATTCTTGCCAGCTACAGGAAAGAAGTTACCAAGGGGCATCCTGACTTGCCTGACAAGCCCTTGACCCCTTTTATGCTGTGGTTCAACAGAAGACTGGAGCAACAAACCCATAAGCAACATGCTGGAGCAGTAGACTAACACAGAGCATGAGATATGTTGCTCCAAAACTCAGGAAGTCTGGAGTGTAATTCTTCATTGGAGGAACAGAGAAGTACACTCTTCTCTCCAGTTCCAGGCAAAGCATCTCCTCAGAGCAGTTAAGCAGCGTACTTTAAAGGTTAAAACAGTCACCTGTTGGTGATGAGAACCCAGATAATTTTATTAAAATCACCAGGTTTTCTGCTGTCAGCTTTTCAGCAAAGTGAAAAGTTCCTTTTCAAGAAACATGCTTTGCAGAAACAAAACTATTCATATCTCAGAAAGCTGAACCAATGTGATGCAATACACCTTACCTCTCAAATAAAAATAAAAACATGTATAACTCTGAAGTGAGCAACTTTTTCTATAGCTCTCTACCACAAATACAGAAATGTTGTATGGATAGTGAACCTCTCAAATTGAGAAAAAAGATTAAACAGAAGGATCCTTGCCTGTCGCAAACCTACTTGTCTAAAATACTTTAGAGCCACAATTTCTTTTATCCATCCTGTTTTTAGATTCAGTTTTGTAGCAGCACCATCATTTCGCCTGTGTCAACATACATGCTGTTCAAATAGTCATGAGTATCTATGCAACCCAATCAATTGAATCCAAACTACAAGAGTAAAGCAAATACTGAATCTAAATAGTGGCACAGGAACTATTGCAAACAGTCCTAACCTGTGTCCTGTCTTTAGGAAGCAGAACTAGAAGAGGATTGTGTAATAAATAAGGTGGGTCAGACTCTGTGAGTAAAATAGAAGATCCTTTATTGTGGAGCGGAGGTAGGCGAGAGCGGACTCTTCCAAGCAGGAGACAGTTGTATAACTGCCTTGGAACAGAACGTCAACTCGAGGAGAAACATAAAACAGGAATGTGTTAGGATTATTACATAAACGCATTCTACAAAGACTAGACCATGTACTATATATCTTCTTCCTTTCCAATGACAAAAATTAGGAACTCATCAAAGAAGAAAAAGGGAAAGAATGGGGTGGGAAAAAAAACAATGGAAAACAGGGTAACAAACAAAATCCTTAAGACACGTAGATGGCTTGCGGCACCTGAGAGAGCGGAACAAACCAATGCTCTCTGAGCTGGGAATTAAAGTTTTGTTAGCACTTACAAGAGAATCATCCCCACCCAGAGCAGTACCTTGAACTCCAGGGAGAGTGACATCCACCGGATCCTGAGCTAACACATAGCCACTATTACTGAGTGACCCCACATGCTTGCTTTGCTCAATATGGCCACTATTCTTCTTATATAGAGCAACACGGTGGAAATTCCAACACTCACCATTGTTTAAGATGACGCAGTGATCAAGGACTTTTTTTTACAGTGAAAGTCCTTTAAACTTGGAGAGGCCTCTCTCAATCCTGCCAGTTTTGAGCTTAACTTGATCGCCTATGCTAAAGCGACAGCCAATATTCACTGGTTTCTGTGGTGCAAACTGCACCTCACGTAAGGTGACTAACTGTTTCATCCAAGGAGGAACTAATTTAGTACCAGGGGACCTGCCCCTCATCAATTCAAAAGGAGATTTTTCACCATGAAGGTGTGGAGTGGAACGATAAGCCAAAACCATCTCATTAACCATTTTTCATACAACACAACCATTAGCTGAGGCCATTTGTAAAGGTGGGTGGAATTTGTGAAATTGACTTTCGCAAATTATCGCGAAATTGCGCAAAATCTCCGCGAGCATGCAAAACTTTCGCGAAGATGCGGGGATTGCTTTTCTCGCCCGTTCGCAATGTGTTTTTGCGTGCTCGCGGGGAAATAGATCTCCAACTTGCCCATGCGGTCGCTATTGGACGCGGCCATTTTGCTCGCAATGCTTATTTCCTGTTCACGATCGCAATGACGTGTTCGTGATCGCAAACTCTCGCAAACTCTTGCGGGATAGCGCGACCGGCTACCAACAATCCAACATCTTGAGGCGCGCGCGAACGGATAGGAAAACTCGTCGGTGAACGCAGGGGCCCGGTAAGTCACGACCGCGCACGCGAGAATGCATTTTTAAAGCGCAAACAAGAAAAATACTTCCGTTTCACGGTAGGTTGTGAAAGGTTTGACATTCTCGCGCTCTCCGCGGAATGCGAAAATGTCAAAATATCGCAAATTCCGCAAGACAAACGAAATTTACCGCCCAGGCCTAGCCATATGAATGATCCCTTTGACCACCTTATTAGCCCTCTCGCACAAGCCGCTCCCCTGGGGATTATAGAGGGAGGTGCGGTGGTGGGATATTCCACAACTTTTAGAAACTAACCGTGTGCCATTGTCTGTAATGAGAACAGAGGGGATACCCTCGTCTCTGAAAAGTTTTCTCAAAACGTTATTGTCCTCTCGGTGGTAATGTTGTTGGTAAATTCAAGCACCAGCCATTTGGAATAAACTTCCACCACAACAATACCAAACCTGTCAATCTCATGCAATTCACTCATGGGGCCAATGAAATCTAGGCAGATGGTGTGCCAGGGTACACCAGGATTCACAATATGGGCACTATCGGATTTGGGACCCACCTTGAGTCTCTTTTCTCCTTCCAAGCCAACTGGACAATTTCAACCCAATCTACAACTTGGGCATCTAGGCCAGGCCACCAAAAGTGATTTTTAAGACGCCGCTGAGTGAGTGTTTGGTCGAGGTGCCCTTCGTGAGCTAAAGTCAAGAGCTTCCTCCTGATGCCAAAAGGAGGAATACATTTTTCACCTTTAACTAAAATGTTGTTGCTACACAGAGACAATTTGTCTAGAACTTTAGAATAGGGACATACAGGAACAGGGAGGCAAATCTCTATCCTGTGGCTAGATTTTAACAATTTGATTACCTCTTGTAGGGTGTGGTCATTCTGCAACTCACGCTCCCCATCATTAGCATCGAAAACACCCACACCCACAAAGATTGCATCATCTATGGTAGCCACAGCAATGTCTTCGCCAGTTTGAGAAATATCAGAGTCAGTCACAGAGCGCCAATCAACAGACAACCTGGAAAGACAATCAGCTTGAATGTTTTTCCAACCTTGAATGTGTTCCACCTGATATTGGAAACTCTGGAGCTTAGCTGCTAATTTGACAAGTCTCACAGACCCTTTCCCAGTACCCCCAGGAGACAAAACTTTTATCAAGGGTTCGTGATCAGTTCTGAGGAGAAATTTTGTGCCCCACAAATAAGTCCAGAAATATTCCACAGCCCATGATGCAGCAAGTACCTCCCTCTCAATAACCGAATAATTCTTTTCTGCATCAGTTAATGTCCTGGAGGCAAAAGCTACAGTCTTTTCACAACCAGTATTGAGCTGAGGTAACATTGCACCCAATCCAGTCAAACTGGCATCTACAGTGAGAATGGATTTACAGTTGACATCAAAAGGAGAGAGAACATTAGCATCACAAATTTCTTTCTTGATGTGATCAAAGCATTCTTGGTGTTGTGTATTCCAAACAAAACTTACACCCTTCTTAAGTGGTGAACACAAGCACGCAGTTTTGTCTGAAATATTTCTTACAAACTTAGAGTAATACTCTATAAGACCCATGAAGGAGCGGAGTTGGTGTTTATCAACGGGAGATGGGGCTGAGCTTATTGCACTACAAAAGTTTTTCTTGGGTTTGATACCGGAGGCACTGTAGGTGTTGCTTGAGTAATCTATCTGATCAACAAGAAATTTACACTTATCTTTGCGAAGTGTGAGACCTGATTTGGACAGCTTATCTAAAACAACCCTGAGGATGGCGTTGTGTTCTTCAATGGATTGGCCGTAAATTAATATGTCGTCCTGGAAGTATATGGTGTTATAAACCCCTCTAAAAATGTCAGAGACCATGCGTTGAAAAACATTGGCGGCAGAATTTAACCCAAAGAGCAAACGTGTGAATTGAAATGTGCCGTCTGGGGTAATGAAGGCAGTGAGATGCTTGGAATCACTGTGTAGTTTGATCTGATAGTATGTGCTCTTGAGGTCCAGCTTGGAGAAGACCTTGTCACCCTTGAGAGTGGTGACCAGTTCGGTAATGTTGGGGAGTGGAAAAGTATCAGCAACAACTCACTGGTTCAAGGAGTGCAAGTCAACACAGAACCTCAACTTGCCATCTGCCTTCTTAGTAATTACAGTACAAACAACAATGATCCTCAAATAGTTGGGATAATGATTAGATAAATATAGTTCAGAATCGATGCTATATTCTGGAAGTCCAGCCGGACAACCGATTTAATTTTTCAAATATAAAATTCACAAATATAGGAACAAAGTACTTGTGGGACACAGTCCTGTGTCCAATTAGAACAATAACATTAACAAAACAAACAAGGCATTTCAGGCAAGACAAAAAGGAGCTTTTTAGATTATCCAATGTTGTAAGCTTTTTCAAAACAGCGAGTGCACTTTTTCAACACAATGGATTAACGTGCATGCTATTTTAGAAGGGGTCGACGACGTTTCGATCCTTTCAGAGGAGTACCAGGATCATCATCAGGAAATTAATGTGTACATGCCTGATTGTGAACGAAATTGCCTGGAATCATGAGAGAACACGAGCCGTCCAGTGACAGGGGCAACTGCGGTAATCAAGTGCAGTGAAGGTTCACTAGTATGAGCTAGAAGGCGAATGCACGATCCGGCCGGAGCCACGGGCAACAATGTTCGCCAAGTGGAGACAGGGTACGCTAGATAGAAGGATGGTTTATCCAAATTTTAAAGGTCCAAGCAATGCTTCGGATAGTAGAGGCGGCGTGACAATGCACGGGATCCAGCCAGGTCCTGGGGTTACAGTGAACCTTCACTGTACTTGATTACCGCAGTTGCCCCCGTCACAGGACGGCTCGTGTTCTCTCACGATTCCAGGTAATTTCGTTCACAATTTTGTTAATGTTATTGTTCTAATTGGACACAGGACTGTGTCCCACAAGTACTTTGTTCCTATATTTGTGCATTTTGTATTTGAAAAATTAAATCAGTTGTCCGGCTGGACTTCCAGAATATAGCATTGATTCTGAACTATATTTATCTAATCATTATCCCAACTATTTGAGGATCATTGTTGTTTGTACTGAACTATTACCCAAGGTCCTCAACTACCTCTTTGGGTTCCCTTGTCCCTTAAAAATATTTCTTAGTAATTACGACAGGAGAAATCCAAGGAGAAGCTTCTACAGGCTCTATCCCTTCTGCATCAAGCATCTCTTTGATGAAATGTTTTTCTCGTCTTTTACTACAATGGGTACACGCCTGACTTTATGTTGGACAGGAATCGAGTCTTTGTTAAGTAGTATGCGATGAGCATACCCTTTAAGTTGACCCAGTTCTTCTCTGAAGACTGCATGTGCTTCTTCGAGAATGCTGACCAAACTTCAATGACCATGACTTGTATGGGTGCTCTTCGGTTCACTATGATGTGTAGGCCGCATTGGTGTACCCACCGTAAAATAGCTAGGCCATGTTCTGCTACATATATTTTGCACAGAATGTCTATTTGAGCCTCAAAATACCTAAGCACATCAATAGGCTCACTCTGATAACCACCAGGAGAAATGTATTTGGGAAGAAGTGGTCTGTTTTCCCACTTCTCATCAAAGAGACATTTGGGAAATATGGTGAATTTAGACACAGTATCAACCATTAAAGAAAAATCGCAACCATCAATGGAGAAAACAGCCTTGGGCCTATTTCTCATCTTGTCATCTTCACTTTTTACATCATCAGAATTGAAAACTAAAATCTTATCACCATCACATTTGCCACCCTTCTCAACATCATGTACACTAGCAATACTAGGGTGAAATGTGCTTCTACATACTTGGTCATAATGGCCCATACTGCTGCATTTAAGAAATTCCTGTTTGGAAGCTAAACAAAACATGGAGTCAGAGGTGTATGCATTACTGCCACACCTATTACACATTCTATTAGTAACAAACTTCTGGTTGGCACTAACAGGTTTAGAGATGAAGGGTTTCTTCACAAATTTTCCTTTGTTTTTAATTGCAGCAATGCTGCCAGAGTCGTCATCATTTATTTAAACAACTTCTAAAGTGCACAAATACCCTTGTCATGGCAGAAGTCATGATGCTCCTGTGAAGAAATTTCATCCACGTCAGGGTTGAGATTTCTTTTCTCTAACTCCTTCATGCAGCCTTCAGATTCGTCCACTACCTTGGCAAGGTCAATGGCAGTTTTGAGGTTTGGGTTCTTTACCGCCTATAAACGCTCCTGGATTTTCTTATTGTTGCATTGGACGATGAGTTGATCTCTAATCAACCCATCGGTCATAGCTCCAAATTTGCACTTTATTTCTCTGTCTTGAGATAAACTCATCAATAGACTCACCTGTTTTTTGGTGTTGGGTGTAAAACTTGTACCTATTCATTTCTAAGTTCTCCTCTTTGGCATATCTCACTTCTAACCTACACACAGCCTCTTTGTACTCATCGGGCATAGCTTGGCCGTTAGCTTGGAGTGCTTGGGGAAGGTAGCGAAAACACGCTATCCCTCTTTACCTAATGTGCTCAAAAGCAGGGCTTTCTTCCTCTTGGCTGAAAAGTCTTGACCATCTAGGCCTTCTAAATAATTTTCAAACATGAGGATCCAGTCCTCCCAAGGAATACTAGGTGGACCAGGCTTGGGGGAAGAACAACAGAAACATGAGAATCAGACATAGTGAGGAAGATGTTCTAAAGATAAAGAGATTGAAAGCAGAGGTAGAGAACGCCACATTTGTTTGTGATACAGTACACCGTAGGAGTTGAGAAGGCAACTGATTATGAATAGAAGAGGAAAATGCCCCAAATTAACTACAGTACAGAGAATAGTAAGCGTGTGTATCTCTGTAGAAAGGGTGAAGATACACTAAAAATGTTAGGAGTTCACAGAAGTAAACAAACAGCAGGAGGCGTGTATATCATTGTGGAGGAGCAAATATATGTTCAAAAGATGTGCAACACTATATACAACAGGTGTGTATATCACCGAGGAGAAAAGACAGGATGCCAATCAGTACCTTAAACAATCCTGAAAAAGGAACGAGACACCACTCCAAAGTATATCGCTGTGACTTGTATGTCGGGTGCAATTTGCGCTCACGGTTGAGGAAGCGAGTCGGTTACTACGGGGATGAATAAACACAAGATCAAAGATAAATGCCGACATCCTCATGTTGGCGTGTTGCATTGCAGCGTAGTGCAAGTGAGGAAAGAGCACGCAGGGCGTTGCCAGGATACTATTGTAGACAAGGTCATCAAGGAAACATAGACGCCGAAGCACTGGAGATGCGTCACGTAGCAACGGCTGGGTTGCATGATGTTTGGTGAGTTGAGCTGATTCGTCACTGGAGAGACGTTCCAGGAAGGAGGAACTGCACCAAAGCAATTCACGGAGGAACCAGTCCAGAGGTTGCCAAAACTGCAGTCCACTCTCGCCGTAGTCTCCGTGTACTGCTCCGCTCCGCTCCCGGTACGCTGAACAGGGCTCACCCAGGAGAGTGAAGAAGGATCTGCACGCTGGGCTTGTTGAGGATCATCGCCAAGATGTAATAAATAAGGTGGCTCAGACTCGGTGAGTAAAATAGAAGATCCTTTATTGTAGAGCAGAGGTAGGCGAGAGTGGACTCTTCCAAGCAGGAGATAGGAGTTCAACTGCCTTGGAACAGAACGTCAACTCGAGGAGAAACGTAGAACAGGAATGTGTGAGGATTATTACATAAAAGCATTCTACAAAGACTAGACGATGTACTACAGACTGCAGCCTTTCTTGTTCAAACACATCTACAAACCCATCCATGTTCAATTACTAGGAAACACTGGTGTCTGCTCTTTTTTCTTTTCCTTGATGTTGACAGAAATGTCATTTAAATTCATGTTGCCTAGCCTTGCTCAGCCATTATTTAGACCCAGAATATCAAAATTCAGATTCCCTGCAAAGGATATAGAACAAATACACAAATTTGCTGGAAGGCAGAAAATTAGTTCAGAATGATTACTAATAACTGACAATATTTCTGATTGCTACAGATTTTTTTGAAGCATTATTGCCATCTGCAGCTTTGTTCCTATGTGCACATTCTCTTGTTGCTAACTAATCTATGCATTCTGTAATTCATGTTTCAAATTAGGCCATCTAATTAGAGCCATGGATTTCTGTGCACATATTAAGTGTTATACGTTGTATTTTCCAAGTACAAAATTAATTGATAATACTGATAGAGAATATAACTTTTTAACATTGAAATAATAATGTTGGCTTAGACAGCAATATATGAAGCTTTTTATAGCTCTTATTTCATTGCAGACTGTAATAGCTGATATAATGCATTCATAGTGGTTTTTAAAGATCACTACTATACTGCCTTATACGCCCCGCCACAGGCATCCAAGGTGGTTGAAACATACACTTCATTTCCAACTCAGCATTGTAGTGAAGAACAAGCTGCAATCTTATCTATTGGTCTATGCCTTTCAAGGAGCTCCGGCGGTGGCGTTGTCTTCAAAATATGCACTTATGGACAACTTACCCAGAGGCTTATTTCCAGAAAGTGATCAGCCTACTAATTTGATCACTTACTAAGGACTGAAAGAATATAATTTAAACACAGCAACAAGGTTTTAAGAGTCCTCAACCTGTAGACCTGTGCTTCTACTTAGTGTAAAGAAAGAGATCCCCTGCTAATATAATGAAAGTTCCTTAACCCCTTCAGCGCTGCGCGGATTCCCCCGCGGTGCTGAAGGGTTCTAGCGCGGGCGGGGCCATGACGGAACGGTTCCGTCATGAGCACAGCTCAACCGATGCTCATGACGGAACCGTTCCGTCATGAGCATCGAAGGGGTTAAAGCAGGGCTACAATAATCAATGTAAATAGTTAAGCAACAATTGAATATTATACACAAGGATAAATAACAATAAATCAACAAGGACCAAAAAGTAAAAACCAGCTAAATTATTTACAAAAGTACAAAAATGTTTTATTCATGGTCAATTCAATAGAAAGAAAATTCAATCATACAATACCAGTCATGTCTACAGTCACACTCTCATATAGTCCACATTGACATTGAAAAATAAAATATAATAGACCAACGCTTGTACAAAAACTTATTTAGATATTTGTTTTGATAGACACACAATGTGGCACAATTACGTTTCACTATAGTGTTCTACGCGCGTTTCGGTACTGGGGAAATGCCTTCATCAGGAAAGGCCACAATCAAACAACGGTGATATCCTGTTATCTCGGGAGTGATTGCCCTGAATTGTCTCTTAATAGTTTGACATAGACTCTGCTTTGATCTGCTTCATTCATAACTTGATATAAATTAATTGAATGAGGACATCTCAATAGTATATAATTCAAGCATAAAACAGGGATCAATGTAGTGATAATTGATGAAAAAGTCAGATCAATGGTGAAGGATAATAGTATACTCTTATGTGTATCTGTATGGATAAGATCGACATACAGATATATGTTGATAGAAAGGAAGAAGCCAGAAATGGGGCCATAATCAAAGTTCAACCGATGTATATGATGAAATAATTTTTAAAGTTGCAACATGTGCGCCGAATAAGATGATCCTCCTTACGCTTCGATAGTACGTGCGGACCTGTGCTTTTTGAACTCCTTCAGCTCAAGCCATGCTGAGCTAGAGGAGTCACGTAATTGTTAAAACAAATGATTATGCTATGGATTGAAACACTGTTAATGGCACAGTGTAAGCGTCTACCTATTAGTCTCCTATAAGAAATATGGCCCACTTCAGTTTTGGTTTGGGAATCAAAACATTGACAGGCAAGAAGCCTAAAGTGTCAAAGAGCAAGTTCAATGGTTGTCAGTTTAATACTGCAGCCATTTGTAAAACCAGAACATGGTGGACTTAGAAATTCCAATAATATGTTGTTCTTCATTTAATTTTTCTTTTTCTATATGTAAGGCGCTCGCCTTAAGCGTCTTTCTTGGGCTTCACTTGATTGACAACGGTAATTTTAGACATTATTTGTCAAATAAAAACGTATTAAGTATTGATAGATGAACCAGTTTTTATTTAAATGCAATGAATTGTTGACACGTTTAGCACTTCTTTATCTGCTGGATGTTGGTGGCTAATAAATCAATCAAACTCCTCAACCTAAGTGGTTACTGCTTCTTGAGGCTTTTAATGGAACATAATGAAATGAGTGCATTGTTAACTATAGTTCTTTCAAGCCACTACATATAATGAGAGAATGTCCCTTGAGTAGCTTCGGATGCTTTTAGTAACGAATAACAAAGAACAAAGTCTATATTTATAGACTGAAATAGAACTTTTGTCATATTTTTTCTGAAAATGAACACTTCAAAAGCACTCTTTCTCTCTTTAGTATGAATGAAATAGAAACAGATGCACGGTAGTTATGTAAAAGTGTGAAATCAGTTAACAAATTATTATTTTTTTTCTTTGCAACCTCCAAAAACTGCAAAGCTTTCAAAGTTTAAAAACTATAATATCTGCTTAATTAAACCTGTCTGAGGCTGATAAATCCTTTACCACTGCTTCATATTGTTAGTGAGTCATAATACTGTTTAGCACAAAACTGTGAGCTAAAGCATTTCAGGGGCATAGTGGAAGGCGAGTGAATGGTTTAACATGGGGAAAAGTGGCGTACCGGTGGGGCAAGGGGCTTGTAAATAGCCCCCGTGTGTTTTAGATTTTGTTCCGTGAAGATCATGTTATCAGCTTATATTTGTAAAATGTAGAAAATATGTTCCACAGGCATGGCCTTGAGGCATCAAAGTGCCAACTTCTTCTGATGGTACAGTATTCTTTGCTCTCAAAGAAGGTTTTGATTTTCTTACTGGCGAATCAGTCCACAGTAGCACTGCTGAGGTAGATAACAATAATTCATATTTTGAGCGCCAGCTACGGTGGAGTTCCACGCCTCCACGTAGCACCTGAGAACCCTACTGCTGCCCCTCCCCCCCTGCGAGCTCGAGGTCGATGATGGCGGCCGCAAGGCGTTTGCTGCTCCATGCTGCAACTATGCGGTTTTCCCTTTGTCTCTGCACACCTTCGGAGTTTGTCTTCAGAGATTAGCAGCGGGATAAACGGGACAACGATAATTGGTGAAGGATCGGGGATAAAGCTGCCGGGCTGAATCCTCTACTGTAGCTGGTTTTCATCATCCGGTCTACCGGGAGAGACGTGATTCACAGCGGTGATCTGTGCTGGGCTGAGTTCTTCACTGCAAGGCTGTTTCTTTGGTGATTTTCTGCGAAGCTCCACAGTTTGTCTTCACGTCGAAGCTATCAGCACGGTGATCTGCCTTTATTAATAAACGCCGAGGTTCACACTTCTTGGAGTAAAGCTACTGATGCAGTAATTCTTCACTTATCTCGGTAAGAGATTCCTGCTGCCTCCGCCGCTGTGGCCGGTCCTTGGCTACATTGTATACCTGTTTGTGAAGACTGGTGCTAACTTTTCTGCTCCTCATAGCAGTCGAAGTGTGCGAGGTCTGTCAAAATTTCAAGTCCCAGTTTTCATTTTGATGGATCTAGGAAATGGAAATGTGGAGTTCTTTGCAGCAGTGATTTAATTGGTAGAATACTGACTTTCTACGCCCATCCTAATATAGTTGGACAGAGTGAGGTGTTAGTCCACGCTGCTAGAGTTGTCTGCCCCGCTGCTGCACTTTTATATCTTGTACTGCAGCCGCTGTGTGGGTTAGATTTTCGGTCTCAGTACTTTTTGATGGGCTGGACTTCGCTTCTACTGTAACTTGTCGCGCTGTTGCTACTCATATTCACCGGTGAAAAGTTATTTCGCTATTACCAGTCTCAATAATGGGTAAGCAATTGACGGCCAAGGCCAAGGCCAAAATACGACGCCAACAATTAAAGGAGAATTCCGAAAGGGCCAAGCGGGCTGGGTCGGCCGCGGAGAGAGAAATCTCCTCTGTTGAAAATTCTGAGAGCTCCGGAGAAGGTGAGGACGGTCTCCCGGGCGGCAGCCCGACCCAGGTTCACCATCAGAGTCCTTGTAAATCCGCTGTTAGTGCGGCAAAGGAGGTAATTGAGTCACCCGTGGGGGGAATGGCCTTGGCTCTATTAGGTTCAGAAGCTAAATTACCTGAGATAACTCAGAGCTTTAATCCAGCGGCCTTATTCGATCCACAGCCGTCCAAAGAGGCCACATCAGTTTCTGCTTTCAAGGCTTCTAAACAATTCCCGTTATTTGAGCGAAAAGCAGCAAGATACGACCCCAATAATACAGCTGGTACTCGTGCAGTATCTTCAGGGGCTCCAACTCCCTCAAACCGCTCTACTTCTCCAATAGTTATTCCTCCCGTTGAAAATCTCGCTTCAACTGCTGGTCCAAGTACTTCCTCGATTATTTCCAGTGAGGTTACTTTGTCTCAGAGTCCGATTATGGGGATAGATACTGAAACTACTGGGGACTTTCAGATCTCAGTTAAGGACATGCTGAATTTAATCCTGCAAGAAATAAGAGAGATGAAGCAAATTCAAAAGATGGAAATGGAGGTGATTTGTAAGCGTTTGGACAAAATTGAAGACTCTATGGCTTCATTTTCTAATCGTCTGCAAGAGTCTGAGACCAGAATTTCTAGGGTGGAGGACAATCTGATCATCGCACAGAAAGAGATCATCACTGTTTCTAAATTTTCGAAGGCTTTCGAATCTAAATTGGATGAGTTAGAGAATTATAATAGAAGGTCAAACCTTCGAATAGTAGGTGTACCTGAGAATATCGAGGGGTCGGACATGACAAAATGGATCACTTCTTTTTTTTCTCAAGAGGTCGTCCCTGAGTTTAAGGGAGACTTAACAATCACTAGGGCGCATCGAGTCCCAGCTCGTCCATTCCCTAACTCTCCGTTTCCTCGGACTATCATTGTCAACTTTGCCGATGTTCGGGTTAAAGAAATAATCCTATCTCAGGCCTTTAAGCAAAGACAATTTCATGTTAATCCTACCACTAAGTGTCGGATTTTCTCCGATATGTCGGCTGCTGCTGCTAGACGGAGAAAGGACTTTGTAAAGATTCTTCAGTTATTTAAGGACAAAGGAGCCCAAGCATCGATTGCACAGCAATCAAAGTTAAAAGTTTTGATTAAGGGCAAATTCTATTTGTTTACAGATGTTGATGAGGCTCGGGAGATGCTTGATAAGTTGGCTCAGGGTTAGGCTAAAGTTGGATCGTGTTTTGATTTGGCCAGATGGGTACTGAAGACTCTCCTTTCCCTTTTTGTTCCTTTTCTCTCTTCCTTTTTTTTCTCTTTTCTCGTATATTTTAATTAGGGGGCGGGGGGTGCAGGTGGGAACTCGGGGGTCATGGGAATGGGGGCGCATTACCAAGGCGCTCTTATGAGAGGGGTTAGTGCCATGTGGCCAGCGTGGGAGGGAGATACAGGGGTAGTACAGGGCCACGGGACTAGGTCTAGGGGGGGGAGCACCTGGGTAGAGGGAAGAGCACTTGGGTGGAGGGGGATGGGGGTAAAAATGGAAAAATGGAAACTCTTGTGGTTCGCGATGAAAAATTATGTTGGCAAGAAGTTATTCTTAATAATTAATGTCTATTGGAGGGGTTAGAGTTGTCTCTTTCAATGTCAATGGATTGAATAATAAAAAAAAAATGCGCACTATCGAGCTCTGGATTAAAACAGAGCGCCCAGCAGTTGTGATGCTGCAAGAAACTCATATTTCTGTGGATAAAATTAACTCTTTTCCAATGTTTAAAAATTGGTCTTCATATCGTGGGTTCTCATATGCTCAAGAATCTCAAAGGGGAGTCGCGCTGTTTATTAATCGTAATTTAGATGCAGAAATTATCCAGTTTGAAGATGGAGGAGCAGGGCGGTGGTGTTGGGCTACTTGTGTAATTAAAAACAGGAATAGGCCGATTACCTTTGTTAGTTATTATGCCCCAGTGGAAGATCGTGCCCCCACCTATGAGGAGTTATTTCAATCACTACTAATGGTCAGGGGAGATATAGTAATAGGCGGGGATTTTAATATTCTTATTGATATAAAACTAGATTCTACTGGTCTCTCAAAGAAACAATCTAAACCAAAGTCATTAAGGTCCATTATGAAGAACTCCGCATTACTCGATCTTTGTGACCCATGGCGATTAAAATTTCCTCATAAGCAAGAATTTACTTATTGGTCGGGAAGACATAGATCTTCCTCTCGTATTGACTTTTTTTTGGCCTCTAGTTCATTAAAATTTTCATATCAGAAATTTTTGCATAATGGCTTTTCAGACCACGCAATGCTGGTAATTGAGTTTAAAGTAGGGGAAGAAATTAAGTCCCCCAAGAGATGGATATTTAATAAAATGTACCTACAAGATAGTAATTGGGTTTCCTTTCTAAAATCAGAAATTGTTGACTTTATTGCTCGTAATTCATACACGGCTCCATTACATATTATCTGGGACTCTCTAAAAGCTTTTGTTCGTGGTATTATTATCGCTAAAGACGCAGAAGAATGGCGTACTATTAAACAGACTAGGACTTTACTCTACCAAATAATCTGTTCCCTAACTCGGCTTCGACAATCTAATTTTTCTAGTCTTGCGCAAAAAAAATTAAATGAGGCCAAACGTGAACTAAGTACGCTTTTTGCTACACAGAGTGAACAGCAATTTCTTATACAATCTCAAAGGAGCTATGAGGAGAGTAATTTTTCTGGCAAACTCCTTGCGTGGCAGGCTAAGGACCAAGCTGCTGCAAATTTAATCCGTACCTTGAAGTCTCCTATCACTTTGATAGACACATCACAGCCTGATGCTATTGGTACTATAATGCTTTCTCACTATAAACAGATATATAGTCATCATCAGGAAATAGACCATTCTAGGCTCTTAAATTTTTTAGCAAGATATGATATGCCTTCTCTATCTCAGGCAGACAGTGGAGCAATGATGAGTTTATTTTCAAAGTCAGAGCTGGAATTAGTGGTAAAGAACCTCCCAATTGGTAAGGCCTGTGGCCCGGATGGCCTCCCCGCTGAATTTTTTAAGGTTTTCTTCTGCGCCTTTTCTGATTTTTTACTACAATTAGTTAATTATATGTTAATGGGTGGGCAAGTTCCAGATTCTTTTGGGGAGGGCACAGTTGTTAGTTTTCTCAAAAAAGGCAAAGATCCCAAAGATCCCAATTCATATAGGCCTATTACATTACTTAACACTGATTATAAGATCCTCACTAAATCATTATCAATACGTTTTAATCACATTGCCAAGGATCTTATTCACCCGGATCAGAATGGCTTTGTGGCAGGCCGACAATTAGCTACAAATACACATTTTCTTACTAAGGCTTTAGATTATTTTCAGACAAATAAAATTTCCGCTTTAATTTTATTATTAGACGCGGAAAAAGCTTTTGATTTAGTGGTATGGACAACTTTATTTGTTATTTTAAACCACTTTGGAATTCCTCCACAGATTATTAGTTTAATTCAAAATTTGTACACGGGTGCCAAAGCCAATATAATCATTAATTCAGTTATGGTGGGTAAAGTTTCGGTTCAACGGGGCACCAGGCAAGGTTGCCCCTTGTCCCCTATTCTTTTTGCATTTTTTATTGAACCATTAGCCACAGCTATTCGGGAATCCGTAAATATCTCTCCTCCTATTCCTTCTATGGCAAAAATCAAACTATATGCCGATGATATTTTGTTACTGATTAAGTCAGATATTCAATCTCAAACTGCCGCTCTTCAGCTTTTTGAGGAATTCGAACATCTGGGTGGTTACCGAATTAATAAAAAAAAAACTGAAATATTAGTTTGTGGTGGGGGTGAGGTTGAGCTACACACTGATTTACTCGGCTGTATAAATCCAAGACCGAAGAGGTATTTAGGAGTTATGTATTCTGTTTTGGTTTCCGATTTAGTTATGTTGAATTTTGATCCTCTTCTACGCAAGGTTCAATCTTTATTCAATAGATGGGACTCGTTGCCATTTTCCATCCTAGGGCGAGTGGCACTTATAAAAATGTCTATTCTTCCGTTATTTAATTTCTTATTTTCTGCCATTCCCTGTTTTTTGCCCAGTGGTTTCTTCTCAAAAGTACAATCATTATTCACAGGGTTTATATGGGCAAAAAAAAGTCCCAGGATAGCAATGCGGATTCTTTACGCCGATACGGAATTGGGAGGTTTAGCCGTACCCAATATTAAAGATTACTATAGCGCATATTTTGCCCAATATTTAGAGCGGTTTAAATCTGGAATGCAGACCCCAACTGTGTTTATTAATTTTCTTTTTAATAGAATTTGTCATGAGGTTCAGATTCCTTCTCCGTTACATATTTATAAATTACCGAAACTTACTCGTTATAAGACGATGCTTTGGTTCTTTAAGCGTCAGGATGTCTTTCTTAAAAGATATTCTCTCCCGCAATTTAATATTAGAACCCCCTTAAGAAATGCTCTCCTTTTTTTGGGAATGAAAATTGGAGTCGACACTGTACTACAATGGGCACTTTTGGGATTTCATTCTCTGTTAGATTTCTTGAGGGAGGGGACATGGCTGTTACCTGGAGAGATGCAGCTTATTATTCCAGGGAATTTTATGTTACTTGGTTCGTATGTTTCTATCTTTAAAACGTTGGTACAAGTTGAACCAATAAGCATTGGTTCCTCCAATCAGCTATGGGACGATTTGTTTATGACTTCTAGGACGAGGAAGCCAGGGGTATGGAAACGTGTTTTAGCACAATATACTGCGGACGATCTTAGCCAAAAAGCAATTAAAAAATGGCAAGAACAGGAGAATCATGTACTTACTATTAATACTTGGAAAATTATAAATAAACTGAATTTTAGTGTTCTTCGAGGATCTAATTGGAGAAGAATGCTATTCTTCAGTAAATGGCTTTTGTATCGTACCTCTGCTGCCATTGCTAAAATGTTTCCTAACACTAATGCCACCTGTTTTAGATGCCAGCAATATACTCCTGCAAACTGGTCCCACACTATAGCTAACTGTGTTAAAATTATGCCTTTTTGGAATGAGATATTCGAATATTTGCAAAAGTATTGTGGGATTCGGATTACTTATAATGTTAAATTAATATTGTATGGATACGATTCTGATCTTGGCTTGACAGAACAGAGGGTTAAACTATTATTTATTGCAATGGCAGTTGCAAGGTCATTAGTTCTGCAGAATTGGAAGTCAACTCAAGTTCCTCTTTTTAGTGCCTGGCTGCAAAAAATTAGGAATGTTAGAAAGACTGAAATGCGATATGCACAGCGAATAGGTGGGATTATGAAGTTCAATAGAATTTGGAGTCTTTACTTTGTGTAATGGTCGATTTCCGTATTTCGTAAATTATTTTCTCCATGTTATTCTGTATTTTTATTTTCTGCTTGCCAATGTATATTTTTATTCTCTGTTTGCCAACTTATGTTATTGTCAAATTGTAACTCTGACACAAGATTTTCAATAAAAAAAAAAAAAAAAAAAAAACCAATAATTCATATTTTGTACAATTCTAAGCTTTTTGAATATCACCAAATAGTGCACAACCAGTGCAAATTTGGTTGTGGCAAAGTGGAACTTTTGCAAGAGTTATCTCTAACATCTATTTCGATTGTTGTGATGTGGTCTTTGTGAAGATGAACCGACGTTCACACTTGAAAATATGGGGGCATATTATCAAGCACGGCGTTAAAATTATCGCCACTGTAGCGGCAGGAAACTGCCGCTAAATCGGCAATAATACTCTTGATAATATGCGGCAGAGAATTCCAACAGAAGCCCATGTTCACACCAGAACCTGGGCTTCTATGGGAATTCTCTGCGGCATATTATCAAGTCCATTATCGCCGCTTCAGCTGCAGTTTTCTGCCGCTAAAGCGACGATAATTTTAACGCAGTTTCTTGATAATATGCCCCATGGTTCTGTGCAAATCTGTGCATAATAAATATGTGAATATGTTGAATCTTGACAAGGTTTTATGTTTTTGGATCACTTAATAATAACGGAAGTAGCACTATACTTTCACTACCTAACTATGAAGGATAATGCAACACAGGATAGCAGGCTATCATCTGCTCGCCATCAATTCATACAAAGAAAGGTGAAACTGTGCTCCTTCTTCTATGAACTGTGATGTTTCCTAAACGTACTACCTGTCTCCTTCCCACTCAAGCAGCTGCATGGCACCTATTGCAACCATTGTTAGTAGCCACAAAACTAGCAACCACCTGTAAGTCAATGGTGCTTTTCCCCGGTCTATATTTTAAAGAAGTGTGTCCCTCCTTCCCGCACATTCACAGTTACAATTGCCACAACTGGCCATTGTTTTGTGTTCTCTGCAGAGGGACCAAACAGTGGATGAGCATGCATTCTGAATTGCTTTATGACCCACTGATGGGCGCTGTGAGAAACCCGCACTGCCTGCAGCCTGAACTCCATAGCTCTCAATCGTGCTCTAATATAAATTACTATCTGAACTCACACGAATAACTAGATGACTTTTCACAGGACACAAAAAATGTGTTGCATGAAAAAAACTACAAAACGTCCACATCGTGGAAAGAACAAAAGCTCTTAGAGAATGCCAGAAGCGAAACTTGAAATGTAAACATGAACACCATCGCTGTTTCTAGGCAAAACATGCAATGTATTTTTGCCGGCTGTGGCTTTCGCCCATTCGTTCGGCATAAGGGCATAAGGGGGTTGAAGGGAAGGAGAGTTACAGGTGGGCACTAGCCTCACCTGCCCCCCCCTCCCCCTTCTAGCGATGCCACTAAATGATACTCAGGTACACTCGAAGATTTAGAAGGATTTGATAAAACGACACAAGGTCTGAGGTTCACTTTCATTGTGAACTGTTATTTAACTGATAAAATAGTAATATCACCAAAAACACATTTACCACTTTTGTTTCTTCCACAGCATCCTTCGCCTGCAGTTAACACACCAGAGAATTGCTCTAGTCTTACCGGTGGCCTTTTCTCACAACAATTACTGTAATGCAATATTGTGATTTCCACACTAAAGAATGAAGAATGATTCCACCTATCAGATCATGGGGTGAAAAACCTCTAATCACATCTTTGTAATGGCAGCATGAGAGGTTAAATCACTTTCCTTGGGAGTAATGCTTGCACAGAGGACCCTTGTTTTTCCTTTTCAAATTATTACTTCCATAACCCGGCCTAAGACCCAGCTTATAACGCTGCCCAACTTGAACTTTCTCTCGGGAAGTCACGCAGTTTGTGCCGAGAATCGGGCATCTAAGAGGTGTATCCGTCTGGATAACTGTACTAATTCCTCCTTGAAGAATTCAAAAGACTTCAAACACCTCAGACCACCCCTTATCTTCGAAGCAGGTGGCACTGACTCTACAATCAAATGTTTACTAAAAATAATAAATACAATTTAAAAAAAGACGTATTAAGGAATGTGATTAACGACTAAAACACGTTAAATGTCACTTCCAGGAAGAAGGAACAAAAATGCAGGAGCGGGCCACACAGGGCTCAGGCACAGATGTTTCAAAGGTCAAAGAACCGAAATGAAAGTTTACCAAAGACACACACGCCGGTGTACACGCCTGTGTACAGTCACTCACACACCCAGGGGCAAAAGTCGAAAATTCTGTCATGATGATCGACAGTACGTTATCTTTATAATAGATGTACATGAAATATAACATTATAAGGTATTAAAATAAAACTTAAAAAGCACTGGTAGCTCAGCAGAATTGAAAGCCACCTGAAAAGGTACGTTTTAGTACATACCACATGTTCATAATCTTAATATTTACTTGGTGCTGCAATGTTTTTAATGCTTAAGTAGGTTAAGCTGGGAAAGCTTGTTAGTGCTCGTGTCTGGGTGAACGAGGGACCTGCAAAGTGTGAACTAACCACCTGAGGCTCATACAACCTTCCGATACGGGGGCATCGATCTGACATGCTGAGCCCATGTTTCCGAGGTCTGTGGCTAATATGACCGTGTAATCACCAGGGTTTGGATTGCTCTGGAAAACAAGCGAAAAGAGCCTTTTCTAAGTGACTGCACATTGCCATCTAGAGGAAGAGGAGGTCATTGTTAACGCTGCTGTAGCAGTGTCTGTGAAGGGGAACGAGTGGGCTGCCTGGTCTGCTCAAGCGCAAACGCCTTTACACATTCAGTTCATGGCCATTTAATGTGCCAGGCAGAGGCGCCGCCACTGAAATTGAATGGCGCTTCGCCAACATGCAGAGTAAATCATTTATGAATCTTTCAAAACGTGGTCCTGCAAATTTGTGTTGATTTTAGGAACCGGTCTGAGAAATACTACCTTAGTGCCAAGCATGCCTGGGACATGCAGACACCATAAACACCTACTTGTCACGAGGAAGTCTGAAACATGTTAAGCAGCAGACCATGTCAATAATGTAATCACGTTTATTCCATTTCGCGCTCCAGACTGCTTGTGTATTGCATTATATTTCTGTCAGGGTAATGTCGACGCGATAGCCCAAGGAATAATTCTGTTTGTTTTACTGTGGGTGTCACTGTCTTTTATAGGACTAACAAATGACGCACACTGATGGAATACATTAGCTTCCCGCCATGCATGTGCCAAGTACATTTATAATGGACTGCTGCTGAGAAGGAATGCCAATATTAAAGGAGCCCTGTATCGTGACGCAAGGCAGATATTTTATTCGTGAAAGGCATCAGCTCTGCTAAAGGCGTGTCTATGAAACTCAGCATGTTTAAGTCGGGTCTCACCAGAGTTCATAGAAGTGAAACACGTGTCTGGTATCGAAAAGTGCAAAAACTAATGTGTGCCTTAGACATTCCTTAAGGGAAAGGGGCCTTATACTTGTATGATCAAAAACTCATATTGGCGTCATTGTACAGAGCCGAAGTGTGAGATGCGGTTCTGGAAGTGTCAGATAGCACATACAGCTAGGACCTCTTGGTATGTTCTAGTGGCGTGTCCATGACTGTGCTTGAGGGGGGGGGGGGGACAGGCATTGCGACCATTGGCATGCTGCTGGAACTGAGGACATTTTGGCTAAGACCGAATGTAACTGAAAAGCCTAGTTAGCTAATTAATTAAAGAAATAGCTTGTTAAACTTGCAGGCTGTTGGAATGTGTTTTTTTAGTTGAGGTAAGTGGGTACCTACCACGGTTGCATGACGGAATCACACATGCACTTTGCACGCATGCCTTTTAAACACCTGCATTAGAATGAACGCGTCGTTATGACGCGTTCCTTTTGCATGCAAGTCATTACAATGACTTACCTTAGGGGAGGGGGGCGCTGAATTTTGGATTAGTATCATTTAGTATTCCAACTCCAGTCTGCACAACAGTAGGGAAGGTGTTGGACTTTAAATCCAACATCACTCCACCAATGCCTCCCCCTAAGGCAAATTGTTTTAAAGACTTGCATGCTAAACAAATACGTGGTAACAGCAGTTGTTCTATTTCCAGTGCTGTAAATGCACAGCGTGATTCCGGCTTCGTACTAAAGGATGTTCCCCCTACCAGTAGTAGTAAGGCCACAATCACCATTTAAGGTCCAGTCAAGGATCAATAAATGATTCCCTTGCTCAACCCTTGATAGCTTGCTTAATTTAGGAGACAGGTATGTAAAGCATTTAAAAACACTAATGCATTAAATAAGTATAACACCACACATAATAAAAATCGACTGCCAATTTGTAAAATTATGAAATATTTCTGTGATTAAAATAACACCAAAATGAAAAAAAATCCAATGCAGGAAACCAGTGATCATTTCTAAAGAATAAACACTTTCTAGTGCCTAAAAACCAAAACCGCCACTTTGGGACATCTGACTCCACTTGACCGAGAGCAAGGCAAAGTTTCAGGCTGACTGTGATGGAGCGAGGGTTGGATACACTTAGCGGTTGGGTCCAGTCAATATTTTACCTTCTGACTTAGTCACTTTTTTGAAGCTTTTTCTGTTGACGTTGAGTGAGGCTCTTCATCAAGCCAGCTTTGGGTTCGACGACGGTGGCTTTGTTCAGCGCAAGGCTTCTGTCAACTCCTGGAATTCTCGTTGTCTGACAAAAAGCTCCAAACTCTCAGGCCGAGTTGCGGGCCGATGTCAGCAGCTTGACTCTCATTGATGGGCTGGTCACCTTATAGAGCTATTTGACAAAAAATTTCGAAATCTTCTCAAACTTCTGGATCTTCTTTAAGAAGGTCCTTTTGGGGTTCCAAAGTATCCACAACACCAATCCATGTTTCTAGATGCTCTGACTTGCTCCTTGGGATGTTGGAACCATTTCTTCCACAGTGTAAAATCCTTTAAAGTCCAGCTGAAGGTGGTCAGCTGGTTTCTTCTTGCTGGAGATGATGCAAATGGAGCTCTTTTAAACTGTTGCTTTCAGTGAGTCCCCTCCTTACCTTTTCAAAGCAATACAAAGTCCTGAAGGCTATGGGGCAAATGTATCAAAGGATACATTTGCGATTCTCAAATAATGATTTTTAGAGAATCGCTATTTGAGAATCACAAAACGCTATGTATGTAGGATTTGCAAATAATTTTGTGAATCCTACATATTCCTTAATTGTGAATCGCAAATTGCGATTCGCAATTAAGGAATACCTCCCCATTCATTCCTATGGGCCTAGAGGCCTATAGGAATGAATGGGAAGACATTCTCAATTTGCGATTCTAAATTAGAGAATCGCAAATTGAGAATGCAATTTCAAGGCTGCCAGGGTGTCAAAAGGATACCCTGTTGCACCCCTGAAATGTGCATGTGTGCACATGTGGCACACATACATGCCCTAAGGGCATGTATGTGCACCACATGCAACTTTGAAAAATGCAAAAAAGTGCATTTTTCAAAGAAATCGCTAGAAGTTGGTGGTAATTTACGATTTCTTAAGGAGAAATCGCACACCTTGGGTGCTTTTTATATCATATTTAAGGAATCGCAACTTGCAATTCCTTAAATGCTTTTGCAAAATAAGGAATCGCAAATTTTGTGATTCCCTATTTTGCAAGGGCCTTTTGGGGGGATACATCCCAAAAGGCTTTTTCCCGTTTGCAAACGGGAAATGGGCTTCATACATATACCCCCAAATTTGCAAAGTGTGCAGCAGGTACAGTCAATCAGAGCTCAATCGTCTTGGTGCTGGGCAGTGTTCTGGCAGCGTAGTATTTCTTCTACTTGCAGTTTCAGGCAGGTATCTGAGTTTCTGGGCTGCTCTCCCATATTTGTTCAGTGTTCTTGGGTGACAAGCAGGGGGGTACCCCAGACCAATGGGAGTAAGAACCTCAGGTCTGACAGCTTCCTCCTAAGTGTGGCATATTCTTGTCCCAGAAATCACTATTCTTTTAAAATCCAAAAAGGAGAAACTCCCTCTTGGAGGTAAAGATCTGGCTAAGCCAACCCACTGGCATGGCTAAGCTGCCCTAACACTCTCCTTCCACCCCTCTGCTAATTCAATCACTGGGGCTCCTGTCTAGCTGGCGGTGCAGGATGTGGGGGTGAGCCTTTGTCCTGTCCTGTCATTCGCTGTTTGAAAACCAGTTTGGCTATTTCACTCCTAACCTGCCCTTTGCTCTGCAGATATCCTCCCACCAGATGTCCTTTGCCTCTATGCAGGCCACTTCACACCTCTTCAGAACAATTGGGTTCAGCCTGTCAAACGCTGGCCAATCAGGAGAGGCTGATTGAAGGCTGGATTTTGGTTCATCATAAAAGCAAGTTCTATAACTTCCTTTGTGTGATAGTTATAATCAATTTAAACTTGGTAAATTGTTGGATTTATTCTATCAGTTAATTACTTTGAAGCATACTATTAGCTCACTCCTGTCAATAGTTATACTTTATTAAAGTATTCCCATGTTAGTGTAAGGAGCCAACATGCTAAAATGGGGAAAAACGAAATAGGCAGTTTTACCTCTCCAGGGCATATAAAACATTTTTAAAAATGTCCCTGCTTATAGTTACAAGGCACCCTATACCTGGGTCACTTAGAGGAGACCTTAGTGGTGGCGTGTATGTAAAAATAAGGTAGTTTAAGACTTTGAAAGTACCTTTAATTCAAAAGTCAAATTTGTAAATAATTTAATTTTAAAAGAAGCGTACAAAGCAGGGAAGTTGTTAAAATGACAGCAGGCAACACAGCAGTGCACACTTAAGTGCATTCAACCTGCTGGGCCTCTGAACCTGAATGCCCTACCATAAACTAGGGCTTACGGGCAGGTTGTCATACCAATTGCAATTGCACCTAATGACCATAAAACATTTACACAGAGTACTGGTCCTGGGTCTGGTTAGGAGAGCCCAGAACACAACCGAAGGCAATTACCACCAGCATCAGTAAAAAAACGGGGGTGATCAGGACAAAAAGAACGACTTTCTCACACAGGCCAAAAAGACAAATGTATTTCTTTACATATCTGAAGAAGTAGATTTCAGGATTAGGTTTTGCTGAGGCAGACATCACTGTAACATTTTAAAAGGGAAGAATGTAGGCTGTTAAAGGTAGCATCTTCTAATGTATAAACAAACTATCCTAGATTTTGAAATTGCCTAGAGAAATATATATATTCAAAGTTCACTTAGTATTTAGGTGTGCCTTTAATGGTGTTAATCTGCATAAAAGCCTCTATCTAGTTAAACTGTGAATAGTATAGTAGCCTTCATGATTTCCATTTTGTTGAGCAGAGGAGGGTGAGCACCGGGTGTGTGCTTGGCATTGGTTGTGAAAAGACACTTTAAAAATGAAAGGGTGCAATACCCCATTAAGGTACATATCTAGGACAAGGTAAGTCTCATTAGTGGGCTGAGTCTATGGCATACTGAGTGTCAATATCCAGATTAGGTTCTACTTGGACTTGCTGTATTCAATATCTAACCTTGTTCGGCACAGGAGAATAATGCTGCTCAGTGATTCTACCTTCTATGCTATTTTATCATGCTGGCTAAAATATGTATGCTGCATTGTAGCCAAAGGCAATTAAAGGCTCCTGAGCAAGGGTCTGTATTCAAATATGTTGCAGCTTTGAAGGAAGAGTGCTCATATTAATCATTTTTTTAAAGGTACTTCTTTCCTAGTAGTCTCTTCCTATTGTTGTCGCTTTCACCTCACATTAGCACCAGAAACCGACACCCAGAGAACTCAGTTTACCTAAAGTGTAATATTAAAGTTTTTTTAGATATGACAAATATGCATGTTAAACAAACTACCAGAAATAGCAGAAGTAATATCACAGGATCACTTACAGCATCTTTTATGTCCTTTACAGCCTCCTACTTGCTGAAAAGTATATTGGGGAGAGGGAAGTTGTTAAAACCATGAAAAGTATACAGAGCATTTTCTTTTAAGTCAGACTACTTTCATGATCTCTGAGACTAGGGGTGTTGAGGGCAGTGCTAGGGTTACCAAAGAGTAAGTCAGGAGTGGTGGTTAATTGATGTCCAAGTGTCAAAGTAGTCAGTAGTAACATTGTGTTGAACCATCCATTCCTTTGCATTTTAAAAAGGGGAGTATCTTTGGAATCTATAAATTTCACCAATCACCAGCATAACAAATCAGTATTTAACATTACCAAGGGCCACTATTGTTCAAATTGGTGTTGCAAAGTGGGTTGCACCCATTTACTCCCCCAGGAACTTTCATAGTTGGACTACTAGTTTTGGACTTTCACTCTGAATGAGTCTCATTACATGAATCTCACTCATAGTAACCTCTGCGGATATGGACTGTTTTGCCCAATTATGCCTACAGGGCCCTGTGAGTTATTAATCCTAGAGTAAACATGCATTCTGAGTCTAGACCCACAGTCACTTTTATCATAACTACAATTCTTATGATGCTTTGAGAATTTTCTTATGGCCAAGGCTCGACTATAATCAGATTCCAGGTCTTTGTCACCCCCCATGCTTAGCCAAGTTGATTCTTCTGCTAGGTAGCAGGAAGAGGAAATCTCTCCCTACACAATAGAGTCAATAACAATGCTTGACCCACTTCCTGGGAAAGGGCAGTGTTTGGAGGAAATCTTCACCTGCTAATTGACTGTTCACACTGCACCTGACCTGGGCAAGCCCAAGGGAACAAAAACAAAGTAGGAAGTCCAGCCATCTGGAACAAATACAGGAGAGCTCCCATTTGAAGTTTTGGTGGGAAGGGATCAGGCACCTGTCAGTTGGGGTGAGCAGAGGCTCCCAGGGAAGAACTTTTCATAGGCAACTTGAAGTTGCCATCTTTAAATGTCCCAGAATACTAGGCAAAAGGGTTGGGGCAATGACATAGAAATATTATGGCATCCTAGGACTGCCCAGGAGCGCCTGGTTTTTAGAACTTTATGCTCACACTTAAAAACCCCTTCACTGGTGAGAGACACTTATTAGGATACCGGACTTGCAAGTGACAAGAAGAAAAGTATGCCCAGCTGGATGGGGAAGCCACCTGACCCCACTGAGCAGATGGACTAAATGACCCCAACTGGCACTGGACTAGAATGAGTTACTCCGAGGCTAGTAGTGCTGCCCCCCTCATGTCCGTGAGGAAGAGTTTGGGGAATGGACCTTCAAAGGGACCTTAAACAGTTCCGCTGGTACTTCTGTGGACTGACGTGTGACTCCACTGACACACAGGTGCCCTATAGAGTAACCAGGATACTGTGGAACCTGTGGAGTGTGGCAGTGAGAGTGTTCTGATTGTTGGCTTTGGAGAGGCCATGAAAGACTCCCCTAAACAGGAGAGAGCATTAGTATCCCAGGCAGAAGTCTGTTCTTGCAAGGTAGAAGCCTAATCAAGCTCCCCAACAAAAAATAACTTTAGAGACCTTACAAAAATTAATCTGGTGGCTAGAGCTTGCCACAATAAGCAAAACAAGACAGATCTATGGGGCCAGAGAAATCACAGTGAAAAGCTCAGTCCTCTGGGGAGATCGAGTGGGAAAAGGAACACATAGCACTCCACTACCAAAAACCCTAAATTCCCCCAGGAGGACCAAGCCCTCACGGGTCACCACATTCTCATTATTTCACTTCTTCATGTGTGGGGCCTTGTTCATGAGCCCAGGATTGGCCCTAGGGACCCCATTCCCAAGGGTCTAATGCAAGGAGAACTATCTCAGGGCACCCTCTCCTGGGACCAAGTAGCAAGGTGGGTGCTCCCATAACCACTGAGCCCATGTCTGGTAGGTGCATACCAATATTCTTTGAGGTGCTTGGTGGGAAAAATGTTCAGCCAACTTTTTTAAAGAATGTTTTGGAAGCTGCATGTTGGAAATAGCCCTTTTTGCAGGGTTACCCCCAGATCTTTTGCTTCTTCCTCCTATAGGACTCTGGGCACTTTACCACTGCTAATTAGTGCCAAAGTGCACATACTCTCTGTGAAAATTATGATTATAATTAGCTATTCCTGATTGGCATATTTTATTTACTGGTAAGCCCCTAGTAAGGCTATGAGTGTGCCAGGGCCTGTAAATCAAATGCTACTAGTGGGCCTGCAGCATTGATTGTGCCACCCACATGAGCAGCCCTGAAGCGGTATCTCGGACCTGCCACTGCAGTGTCTGCACACAGTTTTAAACTGCCATGTCGACCTGTTAAGTGCACCCACTTGCCAGGCCCTAATCTTCACTTTTCTTGCACGTCAAACAACACTCAGGTAGGCCCAAGGTACCCCCATGGGTAGGGTGCAGTGTATGCAAAAGGTAGAGCATGTAATGGTGTGTGTGAGACATCCTGATTGTGGAATACTGCCAATTTCAATTTTTCACGATTGAAAGGCTAACTATCCCTTAGGATAGAATGGGAGAAACTTTGTAACATTTCACAATTATAACTTCCCATTGGCACAAGATAGAAGAATCAAACTTAGGCTCTCTGAACTCAGAATTTAATAACACATATTTCAGTAAAGATGGTTTTTAAATTGTGTGTTGGAAAATGCCACTTTTAGAAAGTGGGCATTTTTTCATTTAAACATTCTCTGTGCCTCTGCCTGTTTGGGGATTGACTGTCTGGTTTTGAAGTGACAGCGAATGGGTATGTGCATTTACTATAGACAGCCACTGGGGTGGTTCAAGAGTGCCTGGCCCTTCCTGGATGAAGTTTTCCTTGCACCTGAATAGGGCTTGTCTCCCTTGCACAATGCACAATGGTGTATCCACCCCCTGCGGTCATACTGCACCAGTGAGGACAGAACTGGTTTGGGGTGGGCTCAGATAACTTTGCTCAAAGAAGAACAAATATAAAATGGGGTATAAGTAGTATATCTTAAACCCCAGAATTTTAGATCACTTCTGGATTCAAAAGGAACCTTTGCCAAAGAGAAGAGCTGGAGAGCTGTGAGGAGGAGTACTGCCCCTTTGATGCTTGCTGTGTGGGGTTGGCCTGCCATTGCTGCTTCCGCCAAGGAAAGGACAACAACTGGAACTTTGCTGAGAAACCTGCTTGAAGAAGAATCTCCAAGGGCTTGTGTGTGCTGGCCTCCTGTTATTGAGTCTCAGGGACACAAATACTTTACTCCCACCTTCCTGCACAAAAACAATCACAAGAGGCTTTTTCCTCTTTCTTTGTCCGCTACAGAATGCAACACTGTTGGACTGGGCCCATTTTTGCAGGGTCATTCCTAAACTTTTGCCTTTCTCCTAGCCTTTATTCTGGCATGGTGTTGGTGGTTTTAGGACTCTGGGCACTTTAGTACTACTGTCCAGTGTAAAGTGCATGTGCTCTCTGTGATAAACATGGTAAGATTGGTCTACACCTGTTCGGCCAATTTAATTTACCTGTCAGCCCCTTGTAAAGTGGTATCTCGTATACCCAGGGCTGTTAAATTAAATGCTACTGGTGGGCTTGCAGCGCTGATTGCGCCACCCACCAAAGTAGCCTTGCAAACCTATCTCAGGCCTCTGCCATTGCAGGGCCTGTGCGCGCAGTGTTACTGCTGCTGTGACGTGGCACCTAAAGTGTGTGCATGTCTGTGACCCCCCCTTTTACTACATGTCAGTCACCCCTAAGGTAGGCCCTGGCTAGTTCTATTGGCAGGGTGCATTGTAGGTAAAAGATCAGACATGTACCTCAAGTGTGTGACATGTCCTGGTAGTGACAAACAGCCATTTTGGTTTCTCACTACTGTGGGGCTGCCCTCCCATAGGAATGCATTGGGGATTCTCTGATAAGTGTGTCAGTGGTAATTTCTGATATGAGAGGCGCAGCGTGGTCAAGCTTAGTATATTTGGAATAGTGATAATAAATGCTATGCAATGGTGTGCGCAGATTTATTATAACTATTTTAGAAATGCCCCTTTTAGAAGTTGGCATTTCTGTGTGCTATGTGTCTGCCTGCCTGATGTGAATTGCATGTCTGGCTTCTGAGTGACAGGGGCTGGTGAGGTGTGTGTGGCTCCAGGAGGGGCAGGGTGAGTCAGCGCTAGGCTAAATGGGCCATCTGCATTTGGAGTAGTGGGAGGAGAAGTCCCTGGTCACTGAATAGGATTGTGCCTGCCATAGTGAATGCTGGCTCCGCCCCCCGTAGTGTGTCTGATGGCCAAGCCCCCATCTCCCAAAGAAGGGTGTGAGCACTGTAAACAGAGTGCTCCAGAACCAGTTTTAGCTGATCCCCCCAAGCACTGTGCTCTGCAGACAAAGGAAAATGTGGAATAAATGTAGGGGCTGTGACCCCATGTTGTTGGTGCTGTTCCTGGACCTTTGGGGGCTTGCTGCTGCTGGTGACCAGGAGGAACCTCCATGGGGGCTTGCCTCCCTGCAGTAGGGCCCTGTGTGCTGGCCTCCCTGGGCCCAGCTAAGCCCCTTGGACTTTAAAGGACTCATAGCACCTTGTGAGCGCTATCTTTTTACTGCAGGTGAAGAAAGAGCGTGTGTGCTCTGCAGCGCTGGGCTCCAAGAGCATCTGGAGGGAATCCCAGTGCGGGGATTCCCCTGCACAGTGTGGGGAGCAAGTGCCCACCCCACATTGGCTGTTTATTTAGCGGGAGCCCACCCCGCAATTGCAGCCGCATTGGAGATGATATTATTGGCGGGTGCCCATCCCGCATTTGTGGTTGTCAAAAAGCGGGAGCCTACCCCGCTTTTTATGTGCATTTTAATTAGCGGGAGCCCACCCCGCGTTTGAGTTCCTTTCCGCAATTCTCTTTAATTGGAGCGGGAGCCCACCCCGCGTTTCACCGCCACGGCCCGACCCAAAGTGAAAGTGACTGGCTGAAGACTACCAATTGCCAGAGAGGAAGTCAGGCAACGTGACGTCTGATGTGGGGCGGGACTTCATCATCAGCGAGGGAAGCCCCATATCCACAGAAAAGCCAGGAGGAGACTGTTTTCATGCATGCAGGAAGATGGGAGCCTACCATGCCTCCGTGAGCTCCAGGCAGAAGTCCCGGTCCCAGGAGAGGGACCGGGTGAAGAGGCGAGTTTCCGCTCCCGTAGCCGGAGGAGAGGGGCTGCAGCTGAATAGTGGGACTCCCGTGGTGAAGGGAGAGCCCCGCGTGTGCTGCACCGTCCAGAGGAAGCCTCCCCTGAGAGGAGAAGTCCCGCGCACCGGCTCTGAGGAAAGAAGGAGCCTCGTGGGCTCCTCTCTGCTGCTCCCCTCCTTTGCCTCAGCGAGTGGAACCATATAAATCCCAGTGAGTGGGGGGCTGCAGAGGGCATGCGGTGGGACGAGTAATTGTCAATGGAGGAGCCCAGTGAACAGGGCTCCTCAGACACTGTTAGTGCCAGTACAAAGTTCGTTTTGGGCTGCATTTAATTAGAGTCCCAGTGGGGTCTCCAAAGGGCACAGTTAATGCCAGTGCTCATTCCTTTGGGGGCATTGTTGTGTGTGGGCAGTCCAAGGGCAGTGAGTAGCGCGCACCGTGAGGCTTTTAGCTACCAGGCTTCCATTTTAAAAACATTATTATTCTTAACTCTTTTAAAAAAAATTGGTGATTTTAACTTTGTACCTTGCTCTGAACTGTTTTACCCGTGGTCTCACCAACTTGATTCTGTTCCGTTTTCCCCGGTCCGTCACAGCTTTAGGTGCCAGTTGTATGGAGAGACGCGACTCCTCCCCCAATCACCTCACTTCCTGCCACTGGGTACTTAGGACAGATGCGGGCCTGGCCGCGCAGCAGTGAGTAGAGCACACCGCGAGGCTGTTTTTAGCTACCAGGCTTCCATTTTAAAAACATTATTATTCTTAACTCTTTTTTAATAAATTGTGATTTTAACTTTGTACCTTGCTCTGAACTGCACACCTGCAGCGTAATTCAGCACCTGACCACATCAAGATGCATTGGTAGAAATTCTAAAATGTAGATCAGGCGCCCCATTTGATCCATGTCCTCCTAAACTATGGAAAATGTTGTCTCTTTCTCTTACTGGTGCGCTATCGCATATCTGGAACTCTTCCCTTGAAACTGGCGTTTTTTCCAGATAAGTGGAAACACGCTACCTTTCTCCCCCTGAGAAAAAAAACAAATGGTGACCCAGGAGATCTCAACAATCTCAGGCCAGTCTCACTGCTGCCCGCTCCGGGAAACATGTTAAAGAAGTTAGTCCAGCACCAACTGACTAACTTTATCGAGAGCAATGCCTCTCTGCATGACACACAATCTGGGTACCAGGCGGGCTTCAGCACTGAAACTGCTCTCCTTGAGGTGGCCAAGTCAGTGAGATGGTCGTTAGATTTTGGGGCATCAGCGTTGCTGGTGCTTCTGGATCTGTCTGCAAAAGACACACCATTGATGGACGGAATGCAGAACAAATCAAAATATTCACCCCCAGTCAAGAGATCTGGGTTAAATCCATCCTTCTTTTGCTCACCATGCTTCCCCAGTTTAGACCTGGCCATATGCAAATCAGTCTTGACCCTGTGCCTCATGGGAACAGTCCATCCCACACTGCCAAACCAGGTCCTCCCTAGATCGGAAACAAGCATCTTAGGACCGGTTTCGTGGTTTCACCCCTCTTCAGCCAGGATAGCTTGATCCCAGTGGCACAGTGAGCCCGGGATCCACGTTTGGGCATGCCCGGCACACTTAGGGCGAGAAAGCAAAAGACACACAATTGATGGACGGAATGCAGAACAAATCAAAACATTCACCCCCAGTCAAGAGATCTGGGTTAAATCCATCATTCTTTTGCTCATCATGCCACCCCAGTTTAGACCTGACCATATGCAAATCAGTCTTGACCCTGTGCCTCATGGGAACAGTCCACCCCGAACTGCCAAACCAGGTCCTCCCTGGACTGGAAACCAGCATCCTAGGACCGGTTTCGGTGTTTCACCCCTCTTCAGCCAGGATAGCTTGATTCCTGTGGCACAGTGAGCCCAGGACCCATGTCTGGGCATACCCGGCGCACTTAGGGCGAGAAAGCAAAATACTGCCGAAAAATGCGTTAAAGGGAACAATATGTACAAGACTACATTAAGCCAAAAAAGTGGCTTACTGGTGTCTCGTAAATATGGAGCAGGCTCCTGAGCCTTGGAATGTCACAAAAAGTGACGTTCCGTTGGCGCAAGGGGCCTCATAAATTAGACCGATTGTTTCCATTGTTCACTGTCACAAATCTACCTTTAAAGCAAAAGGTTGCCCGGCAACTGTGAGACATGTTTAGAAATCAACAAGTGATTTCCACTTTTGTCAATGAGCTCTTGGTAATTTCTGGAACTGTTTGTATTGCCCCCAATTTGCTAAAATAAAATGAATCAATTTACAGATATTGTTGTACCTCTGCAGCATTTCTAGGATCCTTAAAATGAGGGTTTATATAAGAGCACTGGAAGAAGAAAAATAAACACATCAGAGGCCCAGAATTAGGCTGCTGCGTAAAAAGATTTGACTTCATCTTGTGGATACAGAATGTGCTCCATTGATTCCAGTGGATTAAAGGATCCCATTTAAATCCATAGATGGCCTTTAATGGAGAGTACTTGAAACACCTTCAGAAGATTACCTAATCTCTAAACTTCTCAAGCCAAATCAGAAATCAAGCAGCTCCCAACTTATCATGAAATGCTTACCCCTGCCCCAGACCACAAATGGATAAGGTGAAATATTTTCCAAGTGCAAAGCACACTCCTCAGTCATGCCCTAGACACTCAGCTCATAACCTTCAAAATCTCCTGTTCTTTTACAATGTATTCTATATGATCCTTTTTGAAGAAGCTTTTATAAAACATACTAATAATGTTGAGTTGAGGCCACCTCTCCTCAAATAGTAATCAGGCCTTCATATGTTTGTGCAGATTGAATAATTGGTATAGGAAGTAATATTTATAAACACTGCATCGCTTGAATATTCATATACACTTACACAGTCTAACGAGAATGTACAAGAATTGTGTGTAAATGAGAAAAAAATGATACTTACTAATGGGGATGAGCATTAGGGCACAAAGTGTTTATCTGATGCGTGTTTAATGATTGTTCCCAAATGTATGTGCATTGTTTTAATGTTGATATTTGTATATCAATGTATATGTTTCATAATTGTGCTTTTAAACTATTGTTTTCAGAATAATCAAAACTTACTGCAGAGATGTGTTTGGCTCTCTCTTGATCGGGCTTGTATTTTTAGAACAGACAAACAAAGACTGATGGTGTTCTAAACCAAGCAGGTTATTAGCTATTACAGACTGTTCTACTCCTATAACCATGCTCTGTCACACTATGAGCGCCTGGAGAGCAAGAGAGAGTGAGAAAGATTGACTATCAATTTCATATAAATGTATAATCATAAATGTCTCTGGAGAAGGCAGTGTCATGCTTGGCTGAGATTAGATTACAGCCATGATCACCTGCAGAACTGGCTTTCCAAATGAGGATCGGCATATTTTCTTTTTTACTTCTTTGGACCATTTTTTAAATAATTTCTTATAGAGTATTCAGTAGTTAACACTTCTATAATCAGGCGTTGTATTTGATCTTTATGTCATACTCCTGTTTTCTGTCATAAAATTGTGATTCATTAGGATTTTATTATTTTAATTAAAATAACAATATAAAAGCGAACGGTAATTAAAAGGTGTATTGGAGAATGATGTATCCTCGGATGGTTCATCTTTGTGGTTAAACAGTGGCAGCAAAAAATATATATTTCCAAGATGCTTAGAAGAAGTACATTTTGATAGGAAACATCATGTTTGCTTCAATGTTTAGAATAGTATGAGGTAATATCTTGCTTCCAAATATACAGGATTTATTTTCCCTTCACATTGTTTCTGTTGGTACATTCGGTCCTACATCTCACAGCCACACCTTATGTAAACCATGGCGGCCCACTGTGAAAGAAAAACGCCACCTAAATTATTTATTTATTCTAAGATTTAAGAATAATCTCTTTCAATGTACAAAATGTAACTCAATCCTATTTGAAATATATTCTGCTACACTTCGTATGTATGTATTTATTTAAGTGGAGATGTACATGCTGCTGGATTCAGTGTCCAGAAATTGGTTTACAAATCTTTCTCTTTGTGCAAGCTAGGAGAATTTTGGTGCACATACTTACACATATTGACATACGGTATCAAAAAGCAAGAGGGTATGTATGGAAAATACTACTATCTACTCAGATTTAGAGGTCGCTAACAGGTAATGTACGGTTGGATGGAAAATTTCCGTAGAAGGCTTAGTGGAAGAGGAATAATTTCAACCATGGCGTACAGTACTTATATAGTGTCAAACTTGGTTATTGTACACGAAATATGTAGAAAACAACTGAATTAAGCAAGGCAGACTACCAGATCATTGGAGTGATCACACGAGTTAGAAAAAGTTAATTTTTTGCACACTACTTCTTGAAATGTCTCCAAATCAGATTCTGAAGTGACACATTTTTCTAGTCTATACTTTAGTTACTGCTAGAACCTTCCCTTCAAAGTTTCTTTGATTGCAATTTGTGATTATTTGTTTGGAAACTGAGGCTGACCATAGGTTGGTATTTACAGAAATACTTAGGATCTTTTCCTTTGTTTGTTGTTCATTGAAATGTCCTTGTAAAAATCGACGTTAATAAGGGTTAAAACCTAGCACTGAATATTCACCTTGTTTAAAGTAGCCACATAGGTTTTGCAAGAGTGGTGAAAGCAACAGAAGTGTTCTTAGTGGCTCCTTTAGTAAGTCAGTTATCTTTTTCGTATAAATATCTTTGGGAAATTGAAATATAGATTTTGTAAACTTTGATACACAAGTGTTTACCCCAACAGAGGCGTCCCTCTAGATTAGCACCTGTTCTAATTGCATTGGTGACCTGATGTTCCATTCCTTGTTAGCAGTGAAACGGGGAACTCGTAATATTGAAATGAATTGTAACAGTAATAAAATTAGGTTGTTTGTTAATATTTTTATTTAACGGTTGCTATGAAAGCTTTGCTAATGCAGTGCTGTGCAGCCGCGGCCCGTGGAGAGAGTTCCGTGGGGCGGTAAGGCGGTGCAGGGGAGTGGCAGGGTGGGGGGTTCTAAAAACCGGAATATGGATAATTGCAGGAAAGTAAACAATTAAATAAATAAAACGAATTTCGTAGCCCGCTTTGGTGCTGTGTAATTAACAAGTGCTATAACATGTGCTGCTATTTGGAAGAATGAATCCATGAGTGAAGGACTGAGACTGTTCTGCTTGGATTAAAAACTTTAAGTGCAGCTTACAAAAATAACTACTCTGCAAGCATCTGACACTCATTTCTGGTTTTATTGATGTTCCAATTGCTATGGTGATCTGTTTCTTCTAGGAGCTTCATATCTTTGATCTGTAATAGAGGGTTCATCCTTGGTCCACAAGAGCAAGAACCATGCCAGAGATTGCGGCTATCCACAAGAGATACATTATATATTTAGTATTCCTTGTTTCATGTTGTATGCATCGATTTAGACTTTAATTACAGAACCAGAGTACACTTAAAGTCTCCTCCCAAATTAAGGTTCAATTTTTATACTGCACCATGCATGCCCCATTTAGGCACATTGATGCACTAGATTCTTTGAAGAAATGTATTTAACCTTCCCAGTCACTTGATTTTTACAAGTCATCCAATGAGCATTATAGTTGGAGCTGAGGTTTTATTACATTTTGGATGTAGGATAGTAAACGTAACTGCAAACAGGCAGCACAAGTAGTTCCTTTTCAACTTCTATGCATTGATTTCATGTAATTGACGTACATACTATGTTTCCTAATATGAGGATGTTCGCTTTACATTAAGTATAATTGTGCCTTTGTTGCCGATAAAATAGCTATTAATTCCACATCTAAAAATGTCCCCAAAATGTCATATTTTGATTGAATGGATACAGTAATAATTCCCAAAGTATATGTAACGTGTCTAAAGAATTCCAGGCTCAAACAAGCAGAATTTTACATTATGATACATTATTGTATAGTTTAATTTTCAACACATCTGCTACTTGACATAGTGCAGTTTTTCAAAATGTCTGGAAGCTGTTGCTTTTATATTACAGAATATTCCTAAATAAAATTAGCATTTCATTGACCCCCGAGACGTTCCAGGAAACCACACACATATTAATCAGCTGTGCATAATAGGATTAAGTAAAGTTGAACATATTCTATCACAGCCATTCGCTCCTCTCACATTAGCTTCATTCGCAGATGGAGCAAATCAGCCAGAAAAGATCCCTGAAGTGTTCCTCTCCTGTGCTGCTATGATACTGCACGCAGACTAACTCATAAACAACATTACGTATTTTTAAAGCTGCTCTTAAATGAAACAACATGCAGGAATATAAGTAGGTACTTGAACCAGACACAAGACACCAATGCAACTGAGAACTGTTAAGTTCACCTCTAAAGATGACGTCACTGTGCTGTTATATCCTGCAGGAAGTGTCTCCAACATTAAAGATCAAAGTGATGGCATGGCCATATGCCCTGAACAGAAGCATGTAATAGTAGCCTGATGAAGAATAAATGTTAGCATATGTCTTCGGATGAGGCCTGGCATCCTCCTCATTTGCAGACAACAACTGACTCCCTTCCAGTCTTTGTACTTGAGACTTGTCTTCCCAATCCTTCTGCCACCCCCCCCCCCCTTTATAGTGTTGAAGGTTTGAGGACTAGGCACCATGTTTAAAGTGCCTCCTCTGCAGCATGTTTTGTTCCTCAGAGAACAGACTCCCAAAGTGGGAGCTTGTTTTCTGTGAACAAAAGTACATTCCCCCATTGTGCAGGGTGTTTTTAGCCTTTGATTGGGGGCTGTTCTGCATTTTCACTGGCTATGTCTGTGGATATCTACATGGAATGCTGGCAAAGGAACTTACATCCAGAATTATCTTAGACATGTATTGATAAATTACCTAGTCTGCTTAATAAAAAACCAACATGTCTGTAGCATTTTTTAATGTAGATACACCTGAAATGTAACTGAATATCAAAGGAATAATAATTCACGGCTGGCTCTGTGTTTGGCACATTAGTTTTGATATCACACTGATGCAAAATTCTGTGTAAGGCGTGTGCCTGCGAAGGAAAATGAAGGGTTATTGTCTACGAGCCGTTCTGAGCTGTACTAGGACACTAGGGGGGCTTGTTATGAAGATGTATGACTTCATGGCTGACAATGCAAACACCAGATTAGAACCTGGTGTGCGCTATTTGACATTCTCTCCAGATTTTATCGAGTACCGTTAATGAGGAAAATTGCAGAGTGGAAGATTTAGATGATATGGTATGCAGCTCCCCTGGTTCAAATAATGCTTATTAGTGCTCCCATTGTTACAGTTTTCTAAATTGCATGGTTAAGTTCTACCCTATTAAGCCTTTAATGCAAAGTCACATTAAATTCTCATTGTCAAACATTGCTTAAATACATCTTTCTGCCTGGGTGTTATTATTTGCTTCTTGGAGTCACCACTCGTATTGTTTTCCTTTTTAACCAATATAGTGATAGCGAATCGCATGACTATTTTATGGAGTAAAATGTACTACACTGTTACAGGTTCTTCAAAATATTTTTTTAATTAGTGTTCTCAAGGGAAGACAAGTTCTATCTCCTAATGATGTTCCAAAATGACAATATCTAAAGTATTAAGCATTAAACTCACACTTAAAATTGTTATAGAGTAATAGAGAAGAACTATGTGTTCCTCTATGCAAATAAATCGATCCGATGATAATGAAAAGAACATGAGTATTGCAGCGTCGCCCCACTGCTCTCAGAGCAGTGGATAAAGAAAAAAGACAATGCTACTAACTTTATCATTTAATGTTTTGAACCTGTTATGGGGCTATATTATGGCATGGTGGGGCTCGGGTCACAGGGAGGAGTGGTTTGTGCACCATATAAGTGCGTATGACAGTTTGGGCGGTCGTCTTGGGCCCACCAAACAGTGGTGCACACTTCGCATTTCTCCATCTGGCTGTGTTTCACAGCCAGGTGGGGAACAGTTCCCAAGGCTCCCAGGCACTGTCGGAGTGGTCAAACAGGCCACTCAGACCAATCATGATGCTGCTGTCATGCTGGTGACAGCAGCATAGGGATTGGCTTAGGGGAGCCTGTGTGCTGCCGGGAGCCAGGAAGAAAAGAAGATGGAGGGGAAGCTATTGCCCATAATCAGGTATGTGTTTTTCCTTTTTTATCCTCCACCTTACCCTGCCTCACCAGCTCCACTCCGTAGCAGTCGCCACTGGAGTATTGAACATTTGTAAGATGTAACCGCTGTTTAAAAACAATGGCTGAATCATCAGGGTCCTGAAGGATATAGACACAAGAATGAATGTTCTTCCTCTCAAACAAAAATAATTTTAATATTTACTTTGAGTCAACCCACATTACCCAAACACTTATGCGGGCCCATAATTTTCTCCTCTTGGTCCCTAAGTAGGTGAGCAGCCACTTTGTATTTGGCCCAATTTGAGAGCCAGCTGCAATTGTGTCTTTTAAGAATAGTACATGTAACATTTGTGAAAATTATGGGCCTGACTCTCAAAGTTAAACATACCCTTTTGTGCAGGTTTACGATTGCTTGCTATTCACAAATATATTTATAAGTAGTATCTTGACGAGTGTGGAGTCTCCTAACAAGACCTATCTTTTCATTTGCGGAGACTCTGCACTCGTCAAGATACCACTTGTATATCCCGTGTGAATAGCAAACAATTGCAAATTGACACAAAAGTGTGAGTTTACCTTTGTGAATCAGGCCCTATGTTTGCTATACAAATTTCTCTTGGGAAGTCATATGATTGGAACCTATATGCAAGGTATTCCCCTCTCATGTAAAAATCATACTAGATACTCACGTTAATTCACTTTTAAAGTCGCATGGCAAATATTTCTTCCTCAGGATGCAGCCACAAACCATACAGTCAGTGCAATTACAGCTTGAAACAGTCTCACTTGATCAACATTTACAAGAAACTCTTAAGAGGACAAAATGCAAAAGTCCTCTAAACTACATAAAACCCCCCTAATAAAAATGACTGATGCAAACAAATTAGAGTTGGGCGTAACCAGAGTCGTACTGGAACAGAAAATAGGCCCGTTCAACAGAAGAAAATCAGCTTCTCATTAGTAAATTAGATTGCAGAAAAAATTACCTTTTTTGCGGATTCAGACAGTTTTGCATTTGTGAAGACATGCTGTATAAGTGTTTTGCAAAATATGGAATACAACATGGATTTAAGTTTGCTGCAGGCAATGTTTGTTTTATTATAATTGAAATCAAGAGTAAAAATTGTCCCAGCAGACCATAAAACTCTCCCCCAAACAGCCGACATTACCTAAGAATTCAGCAAGATTATTGTTGAACAGGGCAGGAAGAGTAAGTCTACATATAGCGCAAATTCTTAGCACAAAAATTCCCCTGGCATCTAAAATGGAGACAAGGGTGTATTTTGTGCAGAGAAATAGTGTTTAGTGCAACAGAACATGAATAGTAAGTACGAGCAGCCACTTGAAATCGCTAAGTGTACTCTTGGGTAGGATTTCCCCCAAATTACTACAAGCATTTATTACCGTCTTTTTAGAGCAAAATGCCCCTCACTGCCAAAATGGATGTGAGGATGCATTTTGCACTATGAAACAGCGCTAAATGCAACAGAACACAAATAACTGCCATGTGCAGCCTCTCATGCTCGCTAAATGTGCTCTTGTGGTAGGATGTTTTTACCCAAAATTACTCTTAATTAGGTTAGGAGTAATCATGTAATTATTGGTAATTCTGCATCAACGGGCAACATCGAATTACAGTAATTCACTCCTCTCACATTAGCTTTATCTCCAGATGGAGTAAATCAGCTAGAAAGGATCTCTGAAGTGTTCCCCTCCTGTGCTGCAATGATACTGCATGCAAAGCAACTCTTGAACAATATTAGGTATTTATAAAGCCACTCTTAGATGAAACAACATGCAGGATTATAAATAGGTACTTGGACTAAGAAATAAGATACCAATGCAACTGAAAACTGTTATGCTCACCTTTAACAATGAAGTCACTGTGCTATTATTTCCAGCAAAAAGCATCTCCAACATTAAAGATCAAACTGATGGCATGGCCATACGACCCCAACAGAAGCATGTGATAGAAAGTCTGATTGAGAATAAATGTTAGCATACGTCTCCAGATGAGGCTCATCACCAACTCATTTGCAGAAGACTATGGACCCCCTCCCAATCTTTGTACTTAAGATCTTCTCTTCCCAATCCCCGTCTCCTACATATTCAAAATTCTGCCCAAGGTCTACAACAAATGCTCACAAAAAAAATATTACGAATGTACCTACTCATTAATACATTTTTTGAGCAGTTAACATGTAGGCATCACACTATTTTTGCACCGTAATATGGCGAACAAGGCATGTTAAATTTGATTTTCAAAATCCATTAGTAACTAGGCTATTGTTATTAATTAAAGTGTATTTCTTATTTGTATGTTAAAATCAAAGTTATTGCATTCTATGTGGGGCAAGGTATTCTCTCTGTGTGTTTACAAACATGCCATGAAAAATGCCAACACTGTTAGCCCTAGCTAACATCAGACAACAAACTGTGATATTAATACTGTGCCTTCAAAGCTTAGGATGTCATATTTCGAGGTATGGTTTTTAAAGTCTAGAAAAATATGCTCTGTAATGTTTTTTTTTTTTTAGATAATACATCTTGTGAATGGCCTCCATGTCTCTCAATGGGTGTTCTGGCATTTTGACTCTGGGAACTTGCTGCTTGCTTAAAAGTCCCCATTGGTGCAGTACTGTGACGCCTACACAGGATGAAAGATTGGCAACATCCAATTGGCTTATTTTAAAATTTAGTGAGGCCACAGAAGAAATGAACATAATTAGTATTAATGGCATAAATATTAGAGGACATTTAGACAACAATGTAGACTTACACTGCCCACATGAATTACTTTAAAATTCTGAATTCGTGTCTACCATTGCAGTTCTGCAGTGCTGTGAGTAAAGCTGTTGCAGGCATGTGTCAAGGAAAACTATTTTCCAATTATAAAAGTCTACCTTTCACATTTGTTAGTTTCCCTGTAAATTGTGCTGTGAATCCCACAAGATTTGTGTGCATGTTTGCTAAAGGGAGGGCATGCCTAATATTTTAGTTAGTAGGTTCATGCACTGAAGGGGCGCAACACTTTTTTTTCACAACATAGTCTGGAGTAAATTGTAAAATACTACTTGTGGATTAAAGTTATATTTTCAAATAAAAGACTTGGAAATATGTACAATTATCAATCCACACACAAACATCTGATAACAAATCAATTTAGTTACACAATTACAAAATGTACATAGAATATCAGCAGTCCATATTAACAGAATACAGGTCAATGTTTCAGCCCAGAGGTGGAATTGACCAGGGCCATCATCAGGACATAGTGTCGTAAAATACAAAAAGTATATATATATGGACATTTAGTAACCTAAACAAAAGAAATAGTGATATGGGACACTTTGAACTATATATATATATATATATATATATATATATATATATATATATATATTTATATATATATATATATATATATATATATATATATAAATATATATATATATATATTCACTTAAAAAACCATAGGTTTCACACATCTTATAGTTAGGTGGATATTTCACTCGTAAAAAACCAATGAAATTCCCCCGTTATAGTTAGTTAAGATAACTATAACTCCCGCGCCCGCAATCCACTGCTCATGACGTCACATATTACATCACTCATGACATGGTCAGTGGCATCACTCATGACATCACTGATGACATCATCCTTGTGATAGAGCGGCGGTCGCGCGAGTTATAGTTATCTGAACTAACTATAACGGGGGAATTTCATTGGTTTTTTACGAGTGAAATAGCCACCTAACTATAACATGTGTGAAACCTATGGTTTTTTAAGTGAATTTGCAAGGTTTTTTAAATGCTAATTCCTAACTATAACGTGTGTGAAACCTATGGTTTTTTCAGTGAATTTGTACGTTTTTTTAAATGCTAATTTATTTATGTATTATTATTTTTTTTATATATTTATTTTGCAATAAACTACGTATTAAAAATATATATATATATTTTTTTGGTTTTCACCGTGCGCGCACGGTGCGCGCACCCCCGCGATTTAAAAATAAATAAATATTTTTTTCTGCCTTCGGGGTCCTTCAGGGACCCCCTGACAAAGGCTAGGGGGTCAGGAACTCTCTACCCTGCCCCCTTTTCACATTCGCCACCTTCCTTTTTCACTCTCGCACTGAAAACAAACAAAATGGCGGCCGACACTTCCTGATTTCGACCGATTCGAACGTTGACTAACATGTAACCACCAATCAGAATTACGCTCGCGCACGTTAGGGTGCTCGCACGGTGCGCGCACGGTACACGCACCCTGCGCGCGTATAGATATTGATATGCTTTTAAATGCTATTTTCTCAGGAAATACTGAACATATTTACACCAGACCTGCGAAAGGCACTTCCTTGACCTTATGGCTACCTCTCTGCCAAATTTCAAGTAATTCTGTTCAGCCGTTCGGGCTGTAGCTGTGTCTAAAGGTCCTATGGAAAAATACATGGGGAAAACGCGTTTTGGGGCCCCCCCATTTTCTCGGCCCCCGCTTGATGAATCACCCTGAGACTTTCAGGGTAGGAGCTGAACGCAGAGCCCCATTAGTTTTGAAAATTGCGCGAGGATTCGTCAACCGACGCCAAAGTTATTCAAAATAGAATTTTGAGATTTCCTATGGAAACACGATCCTAACTATAACTATCTACTGGCGACCGCCAGTAGATAATATATGTATATATATATATATATATATATATATATATATATATATATATACATACATTATATATATATATATATATATATATATATATATATATATATATATATATATATATTACCTACTGGCGGTCGCCAGTAGGTAGTTATAGTTAGGACCACGTTTCCATAGGAAATCCGCAACATTCTATTTTGAATAACTTTGGCGCCGGTCGACGAATCCTCGCGAATTTTTCAAAATAGATGGGGCGCTACGCTCCGCTCCTACCCTGAAAGTCTCGGGGGGATTCATCAAGCGGGGGCTGAGATAAAAAGGGGGGTTCCAAAACGCGTTTTTCCCATGCATTTTTCCATAGGACCTTTAGACACAGCTACAGCCCGAACGGCTGAACAGAATTACTTGAAATTTGGCAGAGAGGTAGTCCTCAGGTCAAGGAAGTGCCTTTTGTAGGTTTGGTGTAAATCTGTTCAGTAGATTCTGAGAAAATAGCCTTTAAATCAATATATATATCTGAGCCAGCGTACGGTGCGCTTACGGTGCGCTTACCGTACGCGTACGGTGGCGTGCGCGATTTTGATTGGCTGTTAGATCTTAGTAAACATTCGAATCGGTCGAAACCAGGAAGCGGCGGCCGCCATTTTCTCTCTCGGTCTCTGAGTTGGGCAGCAAAAACGATGTCAAAAAATGACTAAAGAGACAGTTTCTTGAGATCCTAACCACCCAGCATTGATATAGGGGTCCCCAAACAACCCCCAAGCCCAAATAAATTTTTTTTGTTTTTTTCGGAAAATCGCCGATTACGCTTACCGTACGCGTACGGTAAAAATTTTTTTTAAAAAAAATTATCCATACCCTCCCCACCCCGTGTGCAATGGTGCCCGTAGGGCACCATTAGTGCATGGCATATTATAGGTAAGAAATAAACAAAGAATACATTTCACAAAGATGCGCATAATATGTCCCCATGTGCGCACGGTGCGCGAAGCGCATCGTGCGTACATGGCCCATCCCGCATAACGTGGGCACGCGGTGCGCGCAGCGCACCGCGTGACCACCGTGCGTGCACACGTCAGGGGCATGTGGTGCGAAAGCAGTGAAAGGGATCAGAAGGGTGACGGCACCCGTACCAAATAAAGGATTTTCCTCACAGTTGGCGTTAAAGTGCCTTTTGCCGATCGGGCACCTCGGGAGCATGGGGATATATATATATATATATATATATATTCAACATATACTTCCCAAGGAAATAATTGGCACGCACTCCCAATCTCTGGAATCAATATCCTCAATATTCTTTATTCAGCTTACAGCATTGCAATCCTTCGAGAGACAAACCAACGCGTTTCGCTATCCGCCGATAGCTTGGTCACGGTCAATATGCCTAATTCAAATCCGCCAATAAAAACAGTGTGATGCTCAATCACATGACCCATGATGTCAATCATCCAGCTTTACCTGTTCGCAAAGACCTCTGGTCTTGGTAGTTTTAGGTATTCCTGCTACCCTTTGACTGTGATTTGGTGTTGCATTTATGTTGATTGTTCATAAACATAAACCCAATTGCTGATACACATAATGTCTATGTGAACATATTTAACGATAGGAGAATCTCCCCAAATCTTACGACAGCTGAAAACAGCGAGTTACCACATCGAGAGTCACTCTCTCTTGGGACATATGTACCATTTCAATTATATCAAGATGTACATTGATTTTAAAAGCGGAAATTTTTAACCTGTAAGGTTTGAGAAAAAATATTGCAACTGGAGCTTATACATTTTGATTTTCTTGTTTTGATAATTATATGCCCGCCAGTGGGCTATCATTACTCCTGTAAACAATGAACTATCTGCGCCAACATTGCATAACCTTTCATTTAGTCATGGTAACTAAAACAGAGTAATATTGCATCTCGAGCTTATACATTTTGATTTTCTTGTTTTGATACTTATATGCCCGCCAGTGGGCTGTCATTACTCCTGTAAACAATCAACATTGCATAGCCTTTCATTTAGTCATGGTAACTAAAACCCAGAGGGATTACATCACTAGGTGATCTTATGTATTCCATTATGATTGACATCTGGTTTAGGCCTCATCATGGTTGTTCCCCAGAAAACCAAGAGCATCACCAAAAAAACACACACAAGTTTGTCAATATCATAAATGAATATATAACTCTTCACTTTGATTTAACCCCCAAGGGGTATAGGTCCTGAAATTCAGAATCTGACGTGATTCTCGACGTCTCAATTTTTTTTCGCGATCTCCACCTCTGTCATGCATGGGGATCGTCTCCAGGGCATAGAAACAGAGTAACTTCCAGTCACTCCCATGATGGCTTTCCATATGCTTGGCAACAGCATTGCTCCTGTCTTTGTTCACCGTGGCTCTTACATGTTCTAAAATTCGTTTTTTAGCTCGCACTTAGTACTGCCAATGTACTTAAGAGGGCACGGGCACTCGATGACATATACCACGAACTGGCTTTTGCAGGTGATGAGATCTCTGATTTGCCACGTCTTGTTACCCTTTTGTAGTGAAACCTCTGTTACATTCTTGGCTATTTGGCAGACTTTGCACGAGTGGCACTTTTTAAAGCCTTTGGTTGTTAGCCATTGTGTACCTTTCTTTTTCTTACTGTCCTGATAATGACTGTGCACCAATTTGTCGCGTAGATTTTTGGCACGACGAAAAGTGATGTTTGGATGTTTACCTACGAGTTCACCTACAACTGGATCCAATTGTAGCAACTTCCAATTTTTACGTAGGATGTCACTTATTTGTTTCACTTCTTTTGAATGATCCAAAATGAGTCTTATTGGTTTTGATTGATTTATCTCTGTTTTGTCACCTTGATTTTTGGAGTTGATGATGGTCAGTCTCTTTTTTGCATTGGCACGTTTCCAGCATCTTTTAATTATTCCTTTCTTATATCCTCGGTGTTTGAATCTTATTGCTGAGTCTTTACTATGTTGTTCCCACTCATGTTGTTCCGAGCAGATGCGGCGTAGCCTTAAGAATTCTCCATATGGGATATTGTCCTTTACTGATGGTTGGTGGAAGCTGTCTGCATGAAGGGTTGAGTTGGTAGATGTTTCTTTTCTATGTAGTGTGGTTTCGAGTTTGTTGTTCACAACATATATTTCTGTATCTAGAAAAACCACTCTGCTGTTGCTGATGTTATATGTGAATTTGATGTTTGCATCTGTGGAGTGTAAGATTTCAAAATATTCTTCAAATTCAAGTGCTGTTCCATCCCACACTATAAGTAAGTCGTCAATATACCTCAACCACTTCATAACTTTCTCCACATGTTTGTCGTTGTTTGGATGCCATGCCATCTGTTGCTCCCACCACCCCATGGTGAGACATGCATATCCCGGGCTAAAAGAGAAACCCATCGCACATCCCTTAATTTGGAGGTAGATCTCATCTCCAAAGAGAAAAACGTTTTGATTTAAACACATCTGGATCATGTCGATCAACATCTGATTGTGATGTTTCAATTTGATATCTCTTTCTTTTAAGAAGTGTGCACATGCAGTTAGGCCAATGTCGTTATCAATGTTCGTATAGAGTGAGGTCACATCCATCGTGATTAGCATATACGAAGCTTGCCAGGGTAGTTCCTGCAGGTGTTTCAAGAGATCTGTTGTGTCCTGGATGTAAGAGTTGAGATTGAGTACAAAGGGCATCAAGAAGTGGTCGATGTAACTAGCTACGGGTTCCAATAGTGATCCTTTGGCTGAAACTATCGGTCGACCCGGTGGCTTCTGAGGGTTCAACCCTTCATGCAGACAGCTTCCACCAACCATCAGTAAAGGACAATATCCCATATGGAGAATTCTTAAGGCTACGCCGCATCTGCTCGGAACAACAAGAGTGGGAACAACATAGTAAAGACTCAGCAATAAGATTCAAACACCGAGGATATAAGAAAGGAATAATTAAAAGATGCTGGAAACGTGCCAATGCAAAAAAGAGACTGACCATCATCAACTCCAAAAATCAAGGTGACAAAACAGAGATAAATCAATCAAAACCAATAAGACTCATTTTGGATCATTCAAAAGAAGTGAAACAAATAAGTGACATCCTACGTAAAAATTGGAAGTTGCTACAATTGGATCTAGTTGTAGGTGAACTCGTAGGTAAACATCCAAACATCACTTTTCGTCGTGCCAAAAATCTACGCGACAAATTGGTGCACAGTCATTATCAGGACAGTAAGAAAAAGAAAGGTACACAATGGCTAACAACCAAAGGCTTTAAAAAGTGCCACTCGTGCAAAGTCTGCCAAATAGCCAAGAATGTAACAGAGGTTTCACTACAAAAGGGTAACAAGACGTGGCAAATCAGAGATCTCATCACCTGCAAAAGCCAGTTCGTGGTATATGTCATCGAATGCCCATGCCCTCTTAAGTACATTGGCAGTACTAAGTGCAAGCTAAAAAAACGAATTTTAGAACATGTAAGAGCCACGGTGAACAAAGACAGGAGCAATGCTGTTGCCAAGCATATGGAAAGCCATCATGGGAGTGACTGGAAGTTACTCTGTTTCTATGCCCTGGAGACGATCCCCATGCATGACAGAGGTGGAGATCGCGAAAAAAATTTGAGACGTCGAGAATCACGTCAGATTCTGAATTTCAGGACCTATACCCCTTGGGGGTTAAATCAAAGTGAAGAGTTATATATTCATTTATGATATTGACAAACTTGTGTGTGTTTTTTTGGTGATGCTCTTGGTTTTCTGGGGAACAACCATGATGAGGCCTAAACCATGATGTCAATCATAATGGAATACATAAGATCACCTAGTGATGTAATCCCTCTGGGTTTTAGTTACCATGACTAAATGAAAGGCTATGCAATGTTGATTGTTTACAGGAGTAATGACAGCCCACTGGCGGGCATATAAGTATCAAAACAAGAAAATCAAAATGTATAAGCTCGAGATGCAATATTACTCTGTTTTAGTTACCATGACTAAATGAAAGGTTATGCAATGTTGGCGCAGATAGTTCATTGTTTACAGGAGTAATGATAGCCCACTGGCGGGCATATAATTATCAAAACAAGAAAATCAAAATGTATAAGCTCCAGTTGCAATATTTTTTCTCAAACCTTACAGGTTAAAAATTTCCGCTTTTAAAATCAATGTACATCTTGATATAATTGAAATGGTACATATGTCCCAAGAGAGAGTGACTCTCGATGTGGTAACTCGCTGTTTTCAGCTGTCGTAAGATTTGGGGAGATTCTCCTATCGTTAAATATGTTCATATAGACATTATGTGTATCAGCAATTGGGTTTATGTTTATGAACAATCAACATAAATGCAACACCAAATCACAGTCAAAGGGTAGCAGGAATACCTAAAACTACCAAGACCAGAGGTCTTTGCGAACAGGTAAAGCTGGATGATTGACATCATGGGTCATGTGATTGAGCATCACACTGTTTTTATTGGCGGATTTGAATTAGGCATATTGACCGTGACCAAGCTATCGGCGGATAGCAAAACGCGTTGGTTTGTCTCTCGAAGGATTGCAATGCTGTAAGCTGAATAAAGAATATTGAGGATATTGATTCCAGAGATTGGGAGTGCGTGCCAATTATTTCCTTGGGAAGTATATGTTGAATTTGTATCGGCGTGGCTCTGCCGAGGTTCCGCACCGGAAAACAGAAGCGCCAAGGGTCGACAACACGGAGCCAATCTGGGGTTATATATATATATATATATATCCAAAGAACCTCCTCCTGAAGAAAGAGCAGAGGCCACACGGGGGACAAGTCAGAAACACATTTAATAAGTTTTGCGGCATAATGCATTTCGGCTCGAAATGGCCTTCCTCAGATGCCTTTAATGTTCAGGAGGCAATGAAGCACCTTAATTTGAACGTCTGGCTGCTTCCCCATTGGTAGGGACCCGCTCCGCCCCCTCCGTTAGTACGTGCCTACCGTTCCTCAATTCGTGAGAACTGCAGATCCCAGGATGCACCTGTGATCCAGGTAGATGCTGCAGGGGGAAATACAATCCAAGTGGAATGACGGGTATTGCAGGATGAACAACGGTGCAACAAAATTGCCAATTTCCTGCTTGAATGATACTTTCAGTGTCACCTCCGGTCCCCAAACACTGCTTCGGCCCCATATTCCACGCAAAAGTTTGGGCAGAGGCAGGAGTGGCAATGCATCCCGCCCTACGTGTCGCCGCCATCTCATGTTAGTGGAAGTCAGGGGTGGGCTGCGGACCATCCGATACCTCGGAACACAAACACAATCTGCCAGAGCAGCAGCCAGCAAAGTCCGTGGCCAACTTGTGAAGCAGGGACCTATGTAACACGTCACTGGCACACGTGGACAATATCCAAAGAACCTCCTCCTGAAGAAAGAGCAGAGGCCACACGGGGGACAAGTCAGAAACACCTTTAATAAGTTTTGCGGCATAATGCATTTCGGCTCAAAATGGCCTTCCTCAGATGCCTTTAATGTTCAGGAGGCAATGAAGCACCTTAATTTGAACGTCTGGCTGCTTCCCCATTGGTAGGGACCCGCTCCGCCCCCTCCGTTAGTACGTGCTCACCGTTCCGCAATTCGTGAGAACTGCAGATCCCAGGATGCACCTGTGATCCAGGTAGGTGCTGCAGGGGGAAATACAATCCAAGTGGAATGACGGGTATTGCAGGATGAACAACGGTGCAACAAAATTGCCAATTTCGTGCTTGAATGATACTTTCAGTGTCACCTCCGGTCCCCAAACACTGCTTCGGCCCCATATTCCACTCAAATTTTGGGCAGAGGCAGGAGTGGCAATGCATCCCGCCCTACGTGTCGCCGCCATCTAATGTTAGTGGAAGTCAGGGGTGGGCTGCGGACCATCCGATACCTCGGAACACAAACAAAATCTGCCAGAGCAGCAGCCAGCAAAGTCCGTGGCCAACTTGTGAAGCAGGGGCCTCTGTAACACGTCACTGGCACACGTGGACAATATCCAAAGAACCTCCTCCTGAAGAAAGAGCAGAGGCCACACGGGGGACAAGTCAGAAACACCTTTAATAAGTTTTGCGGCATAATGCATTTCGGCTCGAAATGGCCTTCCTCAGATGCCATTAATGTTCAGGAGGCAATGAAGCACCTTAATTTGAACGTCTGGCTGCTTCCCCATTGGTAGGGACCCGCTCCGCCCCCTCCGTTAGTACGTGCTCACCGTTCCGCAATTCGTGAGAACTGCAGATCCCAGGATGCACCTGTGATCCAGGTAGGTGCTGCAGGGGGAAATACAATCCAAGTGGAATGACGGGTATTACAGGATGAACAACGGTGCAACAAAATTGACAATTTCCTGCTTGAATGATACTTTCAGTGTCACCTCCGGTTCCCAAACACTGCTTCGGCCCCATATTTCACGCAAAAGTTTGGGCAGAGGCAGGAGTGGCAATGCATCCCGCCCTACGTGTCGCTGCCATCTAATGTTAGTGGAAGTCAGGGGTGGGCTGCGGACCATCCGATACCTCGGAACACAAACAAAATCTGCCAGAGCAGCAGCCAGAAAAGTCTGTGGCCAACTTGTGAAGTAGGGGCCTCTGTAACACGTCACTGGCAGATGTGGACAATATCCAAAGAACCTCCTCCTGAAGAAAGAGCAGAGGCCACACGGGGGACAAGTCAGAAACACCTTTAATAAGTTTTGCGGCATAATGCATTTCGGCTCGAAATGGCCTTCCTCAGATGCCTTTAATGTTCAGGAGGCAATGAAGCACCTTAATTTGAACGTCTGGCTGCTTCCCCATTGGTAGGGACCCGCTCCACCCCCTCCGTTAGTACGTGCTCACCGTTCCGCAATTCGTGAGAACTGCAGATCCCAGGATGCACCTGTGAACCAGGTAGGTGCTGCAGGGGGAAATACAATCCAAGTGGAATGACGGGTATTGCAGGACGAACAACGGTGCAACAAAATTGCCTATTTCCTGCTTGAATGATACTTTCAGTGTCACCTCCGGTCCCCAAAAACTGCTTCGGCCCCATATTCCACGCAAAAGTTTGGGCAGAGGCAGGAGTGGCAATGCATCCCGCCCTACGTGTCGCCGCCATCTAATGTTAGTGGAAGTCAGGGGTGGGCTGCGGACCATCCGATACCTCGGAACACAAACAAAATCTGCCAGAGCAGCAGCCAGCAAAGTCCGTGGCCAACTTGTGAAGCAGGGGCCTCTGTAACATGTCACTGGCAGACGTGGACAATATCCAAAGAACCTCCTCCTGAAGAAAGAGCAGAGGCCACACGGGGGACAAGTCAGAAACACCTTTAATAAGTTTTGCGGCATAATGTATTTTGGCTCGAAATGGCCTTCCTCAGATGCCTTTAATGTTCAGGAGGCAATGAAGCACCTTAATTTGAACGTCTGGCTGCTTCCCCATTGGTAGGGACCCGCTCCACCCCCTCCGTTAGTACGTGCTCACCGTTCCGCAATTCGTGAGAACTGCAGATCCCAGGATGCACCTGTAATCCAGGTAGGTGCTGCAGGGGGAAATACAATCCAAGTGGAATGACGGGTATTGCAGGATGAACAACGGTGCAACAAAATTGCCAATTTCCTGCTTGAATGATACTTTCAGTGTCACCTCCGGTCCCCAAACACTGCTTCGGCCCCATATTCCACGCAAAAGTTTGGGCAGAGGCAGGAGTGGCAATGCATCCCGCCCTACGTGTCGCCGCCATCTAATGTCATCAGTGATGTCATGAGTGATGTCACTGACCATGTCATGAGTGATGTAATATGTGACGTCATCAGCAGTGCATTGCGGGCGCGCGAGTTATAGTTAGCTGAACTAACTATAACGGGGAAATTTCTATGGTTTTGTACGAGTGAAAAGTCCAGCTAACTATATCGCCCCTGAAACCTATGGTTTTTTCAGTGAATTTCTAAGGTTTTTTAAATGCTAATTCCTAGCTATAACGTGCCTGAAACCTATGGTTTTTTCAGTGAATTTCAAAGGTTTTTTAAATGCTAATTTCTAACTATGCCTACAGAGATAGGACATGTGAAGAAAGAAGGAAAAACGCACAGAAAGAAAAAAAAGAAATGCAGAAAGAAGCAACAGAAGTTCTCAAAGACGAAGAACAATGCAGGAAGAAATATAACGTGCAGAAAGAACAAACAGAAGAGCAGAAAGAAGCCTTGTTGCAAAATCATCCTGTACCCTCAACTTTTTCAGATGGATACTGGAGGTAACTGAGTCTGCCTAAGCAGTCCTAGAGCCAGTGCTATGTTAAAAGACACTCAGAATACATGCATGACCTCCTCTGTAAGCCCCTAGTATATATTAGGGCAGGGGATTAAAACTACCTCTTAAAACGCACCACAGGGCGTGTTTGAACACGTCACCTCATGCCCCGTCCCCTCCCTTCCCCACTGTGTAAACACACCCTGTAGCCATTTTAAGTTCGGAGATTAAGTCCCCTTGAATCCTGAGGGTCCCTAAGGTCCAACTACACCACTAGGTACCTCCAGTAAGCGCCACAGAGCTGCGTTGCAGAGAGGTGTAAAAAGTGGCATGGCCTGCACCACCTCTCTGCAACGCAGAGCAGTGGTGCTTACTGGAAGCACCTGGTGGGCTAGTTGGACCCCAGGGTCCCTCAGGATTGAAAGGGAATTATTTCCCCAACTTAAAAACGCGCCACAGGGCATGTTTGCACACGTCACCTCAGGCCCCGTCCCCTCCCTTCACCACTGTGTAAACGCGCCCCGTGGCCGTTCTGAGTTGAGAGATTAAGTCCCCTTGAATCCTAAGGGTCCCTAGGGTCAAACTAGCCCACTAGGTACCTCCAGTAAGCGCCACAGAGCTGCGTTGCATGGAGGTGTAAAAAGTGGCGTGGCCTCAGAACACCTGTCTGCAACGCAGTTCTCTGGCGCATACTGGAGATACCTGTTGGGCTAGTTGGCCCTCAGGGACCCTCAGTATTGAAGGGGAATTAATTCCTCAACTTACAACTGGCCAGGGGGCGCGTTTGCAGAGTGCTGCAAGGAGGGGGCATGGCCTCCGGCACGATGCCGGTCTTTTATTTATTTCGTTTTAAGAAGGGCTGTGTGGCCCCCTTTCTTTTTCTAATTCATTAGCCCTGGGGACCCCATCCCCCAGGGCCTGCACCCTAAGTTTTTTTGTTGCAAAAAATTAATTTGGCCCTCCCAAGGCCTTAATCGGCCCCGGGGACCCCAACCCCCGGGTCATGACCTTTTTTTTTTTTTTTTATTCTTTAGGAGGGGGGCTGTGTTGCTGGACAAACCGTATGTACCTATCACCATGACGATTTGCGTGATATTCATTAAAAGGCGACTATGCATACAATGAATCCACGTAGAATGTATTCACACCGCTAGTGAAGCTCTGACATGTCTGACACCCTACCGTGCCTAATCCCGGCACCCCCGCTGGTGGGTACTCTCCAAGTAGGCACCCTTGTCGTTTATTTATACAAACATGGGTAGCTATTGACGGGCACATTTAATACACATGCACACCAAGCCATTCAAAGGGGATTCGACAAAAATTCGACCAAACTATGCAAGAAACCCCCCTCACGGTTAATAAAACACACATCCACCACCGGATGTGTAATACTTTTTATTTTACTCTCTGGAAAGGAGACAAACCTCACTTGAGAGTCACAGTGTGCTCCTGGCTGAGCCCAATGCTGTGTTACACCCACCATTGACTGCCGAGTGCCACACACCTCTGTGTTGTATTCTACCATCTAGTGCTTATGCTATGACACTCTCTAGCCCATGTGCACTGTAACACCACCCCGTGAATATGTCATGCCACACTTGCCTTCGCACGGGTTATATTGCCCCATCTAACGTGCCTTCCTCGATGCCTATGTTATAAAGCACAGCGCTATGCCATACTTATTACAATCTGGGATCCATATCTTTGTCACAGTGCATATGCAATGTTACACTACCCAGCACATATTTTTTATTACAACTTTAGAGACTACTTAGGTTACACAACACTGCCCTGTGCATATTACACTCCAAGGCGTATATCATATAGCAAGCGCTAGTGCCTGTGCTATCTCGCGCTCTCCAATGAATCTGTCATTGCGCACAATGTATTGCATATTATATTTCACGCCCCCAGTTCATCTTATATCACACTCTTTGGTGCATAGTTTATACCATATACTATATCTAGTTTTCATTTTCAATCGTGCTCTCAGGACTATGTTCTATATAACACTGCGTCCACCTACCCTTTTCACAGGCATTACATTTTGCGATGGGGGGTGGAAGGTCAGGGGATGTTTCTGCCAAGTGATCCCGGGGTCACAGTCCCAAACGTCCTCTTCTTCCTGAATAAAAGTGAGATTATGCTGCATACTTGTTCATATTTTAAGTAGTTCGCACAGACACACATTTTAAAAACAATAAAGTTCCTAATACCCACCTTCTGTGAACAGTTAGCTTGCTGCCCCATCCACCTCCTCCCTATCCTCTGTTGTCTGAATCCATGGACTAGCCTCCTCCCTCCTGCCATGCATGGTCTGATGTGCTGCCACTGCCCTCCATTTAGCATGATGTACCAGTCCACTCCTCCTGCCCTCCATTGCCCAATTCTATGGGCAATCATTGACCTCCTGCTTAGCCTCTGTGCTTAGCTTGCTGCCCCTATTCTCCTTACCCCTGCCCTCCGATGTCTTTGTGCATGCCCCTGCTCCATCCTTTTTGACCACCATGTTCCATGGACCTGCCACTCCTATCTACTCTGAGTGTTCTGTTGAGCTGACACTCCCCTTCCACCTGCCTAGCATTGTCAGATGACTGTAACCTGTCCCTGCCACCTCCACCCTGCCTGTCCACATGCCATGCCCCTATCCCCTTCCTCCTGTCCTTCATGGTCCATTTTACTGCCACACCCTTCTGCCCTCCCTGGTCTGTTGTGCTGCAACTGCTCCTCCTGCCTGCCCCGCGCGGTCTGTTGTGAGGCCCCTTCCCCTGAACTCTCTTCTCTGTGCCCAGGTCCTGACCCTCCCTTCTATCCTCCATGGTCCTTTGTGCATGCCCCTGCACCCTCCTTCTTGCCCATCATAGCCATTGTGCTGCCACTAACCCTCCCGCTTTCCATGCATGGTCTTCTGTGCTGCCATGGCCCCTCCCACCTTCCCTCTGTGGTCAGCTAGCTGCTCCTGACCCCCTCCCACCTTCCCTCCATGCTCTGTGTGTATGCCATCAGTCTCACTGTTGCTCTCCATGGTGTGTCTTGTTTCTAGTGCCCATCCTGCCTGACCTCCATGGTCATCTTTCTGCTCCTGCCCTGCCCTCTTGCCCCCAGCCCTCTGTTTCCATGCGCAGACCCCTATTCCCTCCTTCCTGGCTTGTCGGTTCCATTGTAATGCCCCTGATCCATCCCTCCTGCCCTTTATGGTCTGTTATGCTGCAGCTTTCTCTCCTGTCTGTCCATTATGGTCAGCTAGCTACCATTGCCTCTTTCCCCTCTGTTGTCCGTTGTCCATGTGCATGGTCCTGTCTCCTCCCTATTGCTTTCTATGGATTGTTGTGCTGCACTCCTGTCCCGCATGCCCTGTGTGGTGTATTGTGCTGCTGCAAATCCTGATGCCTGCCCTGTAGGGTCAGTTTGGTGCACCTCTCAATGTCCCTCCTGTCCTCTGTTATCCGAGTCCATGTCCCTACCCCAATTCCTCCTGCCTACCATGATCCAATGTACCATACTTGCGAACATTTTGAACTTGGTAAGAGGGAGATTTTGAAATAAAACTGGGGTATTGATTTTCCCCTTTGAGTTACATTGAAAAAGAGAAGATTGTAGACAGGAACCAGATCAAGTAAAGCCCATTTGAGCTTAAAAACATTGGACGTTTCCTGGCTGAAACGGGTCTGTTGGCATGTATGGTTGTATGACCACTGCCTCTTCCTTCTGCCCACAATGGTCTATTACATCACCACAGCCTCTCTTGCCAGTCCTGTATTGTTGGTTTGTAGCCCCTGCCCCCCTTTCCACTGCCCTCCATAGTCTGTTGTGCTGCCACTGCCCTTCCTGCCTGCCTAGTGTGGTCAAATTGTTGCCTCTGCACTCTCCTACTTGCCTTCAATTTTCAGAGTCCGTGCCCCTGGCCTCTGCCTCTCAACAGTATCCCAATGAACAACTAGATTGCTAACATTCTATATTTATTACAAAGTGTGGAACGCCTGACGTCATCTTGATGTAATCAAATCTGTAATGCCTAGAGCATTTCCTTTAGAAATTACATATATGAGATGGTCTTATTTGCATCAAAATTATGGTTAGTGCTCTAAAAAACTAAAATGAGGACATATTTTCTGAGTTTTCAAATAGCGACAAAGAACTTTTAAATTATTTGTAATCTTAGTTTTTTTATCCAGTTGACCACTTGATTAAATGTTGCATCCAAGGGGAGAGGGTGTGGTGTTACTTCCAGAGCTGCAGACTTTGCAACTGGGGAACCAGGTTGGAGTTTCTGCTTCAGCACAACATTCTGTGATTCTGGTCAAATCACTTAATCTCCCCATGTCTACAACCAAAATGAATTTGATCTTGTGTGATGTAACCAATGCTCATGTAAAGCACTCCAATACCTGACAAGTCTGCACTATATAAAACTGCAAATACACAAAAAATAAGTATTTTGCGCACTTCTGTCATTGGGCTACAATTTGGGTGATATTTGGGCTACATTTGGGCTACATTTGGGCTCTTTTGTCTCTGGTGGCCATCTTGGGAGATTTATTTGTTATGAAGTTTCCTAATTTCCTCATTTACTGCAGTCTCCTCAGTAGGAAATACTTTCAGTTTTTTACTTTGATTCCATCAAGAAGGCATTCAGATGTGTCACACATTTTCCATAAATTCTGAATGTTAGCACTCTAGTTGCTCATTAGATCTCTGTAGTAAAGCTACTGCTCACCAGGAAAATCTGCTGCTGGTATTGAAAGTGCATTTTTCAGTCTGCATGTCAGAATTTTTTTATGAAATAAAAGAAGATTTCAGAAGTCAAAATGTGTTTTGCTTTCTGCAGCACTAATCATAATTTATATGGCAAAATAAACTCCCTCATTTTGTTCCTTTGTAAATTAAATGTTTTAAGTGTTACCACTTTATTCCAATCAAGATGGCTTCAGGTGTGCCATACTTTTGTCATAAGTAAGACTGTTAGTGCTCTAGTTGTTCTTTAGAACACTCTGGGAAGCTGCAGTAGAACACAAATGAATCAACTGACAGTCTCTGCCCTTGTTGGATGTACATGTTTTACTGAGAATGTCAGACTCATTCTCACATGACTGAGAAAGATAATGTGAATTTACAGAAAATATGCTCTCAGGTTAGCTTATAGATCACCTTCCAAACCTCTGTGGGAAAAGGATGAGAAAATAGTTTTCTCTAAAACATGGTTCATGATATCACAGCAGAAGGCTTTTTCACATGGTAAAATCACCTTAGAACACACCACAATTCCTTAAATGAGTATGGTACCATCAACAAATGATTTATAATGTAACTAAAGTCTTAAAACCTTCTATTAACTGCAATGCTTTTTAATGAGGTGCTATCATGTATATTGGTTCCAAGATGGCTGCCAACACTTCTTGGATGAAGTGCTGACAGCCAATCAGATCTCAGGATGAGATGTGTGGTTAGGCTCCGCCCAGATATATATATGATTTTACATTTGATTTTCTCAGGAACTACTGAACAGATTGACTCCATATATGCAAAAGGCACATCCCTGAGCTGAGGACTACCTCTTTGCCAAATTTCAAGTAATTCTGTTCAGCCGTTCGGGCTGTACCTTGGACTAAAGGTCCCTATGGAAAATTGCATGGGGAAAACGCGTTTTGGGACCCCCCTTTTTTCTCAGCCCCCGCTTGACGAATCCCCCCGAGACTTTCAGGGTAGGAGCAGAGCGGAGCGGAGCGGAGCGCCCCACCTATTTTGAAAATTTCGCAAGGATTCGTCAACCGGCGCCAAAGTTATTCCAAATAGAATGTTGCGGATTTCCTATGGAAACACGGTCCTAACTATAACTATCTACTGGCGACCGTCAGTAGATAATATATATATATATATATATATATATATATATATATATATTCACTGAAAAAACCATAGGTTTCACACATGTTATAGTTAGCGGAAATTTTACTGATAAAAAACCAGTGAAATTGCCCCGTTATAGTTAGTGCTGGCAACTATAACTCACGCGACCGCAATCCTCTGCTGATGCTAATACTGTATTTAGACACTTATTTGCCCATGTCTTCTTCCATACATTTTTAGCTATACATATATTACAAATATTTTTTTTTCATAAAGACACATATGTCATCAGCAGAAGATTGCGGTCGCGTGAGTTATAGTTGCCAGCACTAACTATAACGGGGCAATTTCACTGGTTTTTTATCAGTAAAATTTCCGCTAACTATAACATGTGTGAAACATATGGTTTTTTCAGTGAATTTGCAAGGTTTTTTAAATGCTAATTCCTAACTATAACGTGTGTGAAACCTATGGTTTTTTCAGTGAATTTGTACGGTTTTTTAAATGCTAAGTTACTTTACGCCATTCGTGGCGTGCGCGCCCACTTAACGCAGTTCGTTCCGTGCACGGTTTTTATCAACTTTAATAAGCCCTGTACATTTGGTGGCCTTCGGCCACCAAAAGCACAGGGGGTGGGGTCAGTGTGGATAGTGTTTTTATCAACTTTAATAAGCCCTGTACATTTGGTGGCCTTCGCCCACCAAAAGCACAGGGGGTGGGGTCAGTGTGGATAGTGTTTTTTTTATTTCGAATTTATAATTCCATGTTTACAATATTTAGTTTTTATCTCATGTGATATGCCCTGCACATTTGGTGGGCTTCGGCCACCAAAAGAACAGGGGGTGGGGTGAGTGTGGATAGTGTTTTTTTTATTTCAATTTTTTTACCGTACGCGTACGGTACGCGTAATCGGCGAAATTACCGAAAAAATAAAAATTCCGTTTTGGCTGTTGGGGGATCTTTGGGGACTCCCTCAACATGGCTATGTGGGTGGGAGTTGTCAAAACAGCCCCTTAACATGTTTTTGGGCTTCATATTTTAAAAATCACTCTCAGTGCGAGAGACAAAATGGCGGACGCCGCTTTCTGGTTTCGGCCGATTCGAATGTTTACTAAGATCTAAGAGCCAATCAGAATCGCGCTCGCGCACGCCACCGTACGCGTACGGTAAGCGTACCGTAAGCGCACCGTAAGCTGACTCAGATATATATATTGATTTAAAGGCTATTTTCTCAGATTCTACCACACAGATTTACACCAAACCTACAAAAGGCACTTCCTTGACCTGAGGACTACCTCTCTGCCAAATTTCAAGTAAATCTGTTCAGCCGTTCGGGCTGTAGCCCTGTCTAAAGGTCCTATGGAAAAATGCATGGGAAAAACGCGTTTTGGGACCCCCCTTTTATCTCAGCCCCCGCTTGACGAATCCCCCCAAGACTTTCAGGGTAGGAGCGGAGCATAGCGCCCCACCTATTTTGAAAAATTCGCGAGGATTCGTCGACCGGCGCCAAAGTTATTCAAAATAGAATGTTGCGGATTTCCTATGGAAAAGGGGTCCTAACTATAACTACCTACTGGCGACCGCCAGTAGGTAATATATATATATATATATATATATATATATATATATATATATATATATATATATTCCAACATACCAGGTAGCACCAAAGGAGGGAGTCCACAGGAGGCTTGTGAGGTCAATCTTTTATTAATCGACACCCTGCCAGCTAGCACCTCGTCAGGATACAGGCATCGTAAATTCTTGGCCAGACGCGTTTCAGGAGTTGTACTCCTTTCTTCAGTGGCAGTGCAGAAGGGATGAAAGTCACGTAGATTGCGCACTTTTTTATTTCAACTACCTGCCTCAGTGGGCGTGGCTGTCAGCACAGCCTCATGGTTGCTGTAGTCCGCTAATCAAGTGTTCCCAGGTGGGTGCGCTTTCATTCCTCCTTCTGCACTGCCACTGAAGAAAGGAGTACAACTCCTGAAACGCGTCTGGCCAAGAATTTACGATGCCTGTATCCTGACGAGGTGCTAGCTGGCAGGGTGTCGATTAATAAAAGATTGACCTCACAAGCCTCCTGTGGACTCCCTCCTTTGGTGCTACCTGGTATGTTGGAATATTACGGCTTTGCACAGCCGCGGAGTGAGGCCCACTGCTGCAAACAGCGGGTCCGTTCTGGCTCCAATCTGGAACTGAAATTTTCGGGAGGAAGCGATGTTCAGCTGCAGTCCAGGGCTGCAGCTCACATAACGGTCATATCGACTCCTACAAAGCAGGGCTGACACCATGGCAGAACAGTGCACCAACCCACATGGGTAATATTTTAGCGTGAATTTTGGAGGAATGAAAGCGCACCCACCTGGGAACACTTGATTAGCGGACTACAGCAACCATGAGGCTGTGCTGACAGCCACGCCCACTGAGGCAGGTAGTTGAAATAAAAAAGTGCGCAATCTACGTGACTTTCATCCCTTCTGCACTGCCACTGAAGAAAGGAGTACAACTCCTGAAACGCGTCTGGCCAAGAATTTACGATGCCTGTATCCTGACGAGGTGCTAGCTGGCAGGGTGTCGATTAATAAAAGATTGACCTCACAAGCCTCCTGTGGACTCCCTCCTTTGGTGCTACCTGGTATGTTGGAATATTACGGCTTTGCACAGCCGCGGAGTGAGGCCCACTGCTGCAAACAGCGGGTCCGTTCTGGCTCCAATCTGGAACTGAAATTTTCGGGAGGAAGCGATGTTCAGCTGCAGTCCAGGGCTGCAGCTCACATAACGGTCATATCGACTCCTACAAAGCAGGGCTGACACCATGGCAGAACAGTGCACCAACCCACATGGGTAATATTTTAGCGTGAATTTTGGAGGAATGAAAGCGCACCCACCTGGGAACACTTGATTAGCGGACTACAGCAACCATGAGGCTGTGCTGACAGCCACGCCCACTGAGGCAGGTAGTTGAAATAAAAAAGTGCGCAATCTACGTGACTTTCATCCCTTCTGCACTGTCACTGAAGAAAGGAGTACAACTCCTGAAACGCGTCTGGCCAAGAATTTACGATGCCTGTATCCTGACGAGGTGCTAGCTGGCAGGGTGTCGATTAATAAAAGATTGACCTCACAAGCCTCCTGTGGACTCCCTCCTTTGGTGCTACCTGGTATGTTGGAATATTACGGCTTTGCACAGCCGCGGAGTGAGGCCCACTGCTGCAAACAGCGGGTCCGTTCTGGCTCCAATCTGGAACTGAAATTTTCGGGAGGAAGCGATGTTCAGCTGCAGTCCAGGGCTGCAGCTCACATAACGGTCATATCGACTCCTACAAAGCAGGGCTGACACCATGGCAGAACAGTGCACCAACCCACATGGGTAATATTTTAGCGTGAATTTTGGAGGAATGAAAGCGCACCCACCTGGGAACACTTGATTAGCGGACTACAGCAACCATGAGGCTGTGCTGACAGCCACGCCCACTGAGGCAGGTAGTTGAAATAAAAAAGTGCGCAATCTACGTGACTTTCATCCCTTCTGCACTGCCACTGAAGAAAGGAGTACAACTCCTGAAACGCGTCTGGCCAAGAATTTACGATGCCTGTATCCTGACGAGGTGCTAGCTGGCAGGGTGTCGATTAATAAAAGATTGACCTCACAAGCCTCCTGTGGACTCCCTCCTTTGGTGCTACCTGGTATGTTGGAATATATATATATATATATATATATATATATATATATATATATATATATATACATATATGTGTGTCAAACCAAAACAAGACTAATAGTGATAATAGGTAAAAGATAACCACATAAAGGTGATACAACGGACAAGTTAAAGAAATATACCTGTCACCTCATATGTAGGCCTAAGAAGAGAATCAAAACCACACAGAATAGAAGCTCTAGGCTATAAAGTAGTTCTAGAGAAGTATGTAATATATAAAAGAGATTTGTTTTATAAAAAACATCTTTCAGGTGAATTTAACCTGTTTCAAACCATGCTCAAACCATACTTAAAAGTAGGCGAAGATTATATCGCCCTCTGAGAATTCAAGATCATTCGTAGAGAACAAAAGACGCAAGGCAGAAGCCAATTCAATCGAGGCACACCTACATGAATATGAATATATTGTGTTTAATTTTAGTTTTACATTTAAATTTTGACAAAAGTAAGGTGTGTATTCAAAGGTGATACTCATTTGCAACTTACTACATGGGGCTAGCAAAAAAGGGGCTCAATATTATGGAGACTATCGGTACAAACGAGCAAGGGGAATCAATCGCCGTTGCAGTCTAATAAAGAGATTAATCTTCTGTACGTACACTTGAATTAGTGCAAGGGTTCTGCATTAGATCCAATACAAATGTATTGCCAGTGCTCTACATGTATTATTGAATGTGAATTACTTCAAAGCCCACAGTCCATATGGGAAAATGCCCCAAAGCATGTTAAATTAAGCCAGAGTCAACAGAAGCACTCTATCGCATCAACTGCCCCAGATCACTGAAAGGGGGATAATCACCCCACCCATGTCCTGCAAATAAAGCAACTATTGTTAAATCTTAGTCTGGAGCAGAACCTGAGGTATTAGAAGAACTGTGAAACTATAAGCACGCTGTCCTTCCTTGGAAAATAACGGGCTCAAACTTATCATTGCTTCCCATTAGGACCGGATTCAAACAGAATCCCCATAGGGCATGCTATTAAGAATGAGCAAGTGTTGAGATTGATAAATACAGCAGCAGTGTGTATCCTAATGTATTCACGCAATGCAGTGGCAGTACCAATAAAGGCAATATCGATGTACGCTGTAATCTATGCATGCACAATGATGTTAATACCAGTACATATAATACTGATGTACTCTGTAATTTATGTACGCACAATGATGTCAATACGAGTAAATGCAATGTCGATGTACACCATAGATTATGCACGCATAATGATGTTAATCTCAGTGAATGCAATGTTTATGTACAATGTAATAACGTACAGTAATGCGAATATCAATAAATATGATAGCAATGACCACCAAGTTACACATACACACACTCACAAACTCATATCATTGCTGTCGGATTCATCCAAGATGACCTCCCCATCATCCCCAAGTCAGAGAAACGTGGTCAAATGGGAAACATCCATTACAATGCAGTCATTACAAGGACCTACCTTTACAACGCAACTGTTACAACGCAACTGCCTATACATCGCATGCCATTACAATGCATGCCATTACAACGCATGCCACTACAACGCATGCTATTACAATGCATGCCATTAAAACGCATGCCATTACAACACATTATAAGGTGAGTAATGGAGATTTCTTTTAGTTTTAGGGTGGGTATGGGTTTTGGCGTACATGGGAATAGTAATCTTTACCCCTACACTATACAACACTTTTTCTACTGTTGCACTCACTGGAGTGGGAATAGTAATTTATACCCCTACACTAGCCAACACTTAGTAATCTTTACCCCTACACTATCCAACACTTACCCTACTGTTGCACTCCCTTAAGTGGGAATATACATTTTTACCCCTACACTATCCAACACTTACCCTACTATTGCCCTAAAAGTATTATGTGTTGTAATGGTACGCATTGAAATGGTATGCTTTTTAATGGAATGCATTGTAATGTTAGTTTTAAAAAATGCGTTGTAATGGCATGGGTTGTAAAATCATGCAATGTAATGGTAGTTGCGATGCAAAGACTGCGTTGTAATTGCATGCGTTGTAACATTAATATTTTGTCAAACAGGCGCTGCAACTAAAATCTAAGCCTACCAATTGACAGGTCATAGGTGGGGTTACACTTAGCCCAAAGACAAACGTGCACCCAGAGAAAACTCTGATCGATCCCAGAGAGAGGTAGTCACACCACAAACACGACCAAGGAGATTGGCCCATCTAAAACATGTTTGGCCAAAGGCGCTCGTTCTCAAAATACCACAAAGTTAGATGCCACATGTGGTTAAGAATACTCAGCCAGTCAGGACATGACATGTACTCTGCACAGGGTGATCCCACGCTCACCAAACCAGGCCTCTGGGCACACACACACTGGCCCATATTAGCTTCCCTGAACGAGAGCGCCTCCAGTGTCCCCCTTATCAGATTTTTTTAAAATATATTTATGACTATGATGCCATTCAAAGAATGTCAAAATGTTTTATTGTACCCACAAAATGTACATCTGTGCAGCCAGAACTTCTGTAATCTGAGAATGTCTTCAGACGTGCCTCTGTCGATACTCACCCTGCTGCTGCATTTAATTAAACTAACTCATTCCTGTTTTACCAAACGCCTCTTCTCTTCTCATTTATTTAATATAAATTCATATTCAAGCAACACCAATTAAAGAGTACCAGTTGTGATTGGAAGAAGCTGATTCCCCAATAGAACCGGCTCAAAACCAACATGTTGTTGATTATGAGAATTGTAGTCCTGCAGGATTAGGTTCATATTGTGGTACACAAAAAACAATGGAGATAAAATAGATGCATCACAATTTTGGCTAAACAAGAAAAGGTTGACTAAAACAGGAAAAAGAAAAGTAAGAGTGTCAGTAATATAGTGCGTATAAAGGGAGTAACATTCTGTCAGGAAATGTTGATACACCCACAAAGAAACAGTGTGATTATAGCATTGTATAAGAGTAGTTAATTAAATACTACTGGAGATATGACTAAACCTTCCAAAGGAAAGTCAATTAAAGAAAGGGTGGACCAAATCTTCATGAGCCTCAATTAGGACAATCAAAATCAAATGACCCAATTGAGTTAATGTTAGTGTTGATCGTGAAGTGAATCTATGTGATACGTAAGAATCTAATAATATAAGGCCAAAAACCAAAGAACATGTTGTTTGTTAAGATGGAGAGGAAAACTATGTAGGTGAAAAGAATGTGGCACTATCAAAACTGGGGAAAGAAAACATTTTAAAGACTAAGGGAGCGCCCCAAGATAAAATATGATCTATTTTTTAGGAAAGTTCAAAAGCCCTAAAGTGTCTATCACCAAGTGCTTGGGACACACAATAAGATCATAAAAAAACAAAAAAGAGAAGTAAAATTAATGATAAGAGCCTTTCACCAAAAGAGAATTGAAAAAATCTAATACATCAAAATATCTAAATACAGAGAACCTTTATTCTGAAATTGAGACAGAAAGATATTTTTTCATGATATTATTTCATGATCATGACATTGCAAACAAAGGCAAAAATCCAAGCGTAGAAAGCATCTGTATGGTCTCATCAGTTCTGTTCAGACCAGTAGTAAAATAATTCAATCCAACGGCACTCCAAGAGTGTCAAAGTTTGGGAAATATTTGTCACTTTTTCAGTCCTTCGATCATGTTCAATCACTTGCCATTTGATTTGATGTCCTGAATTGCCCATTTGTTGATAATGTTTCGCTAAGGGTGGAGTTTTAATGACACAGCGTATTCGATAAAGATGTTGTAAAATCATGCAGCAAATTTATTGGGTTGTAATCCAGATGTAAATCTTACTATAAGGACACTAAACGGCATTAATAACATTTTGAGAATGACAGTTAGTATGGGATGTTAAAGTAAAATTTACATTCAGATGTTGGAATACTTTAGATCACATGTCAATTCACAAACACTGCATTTCCTGCATTTAAAGTGTTCCTGTATAGAGGTCATTCTTAAATACTGGGGTATCTGGTTGCTCGACATAGAGTCACGAAGCTATGATGACTTCACTAAATGAACTTTTAGATTTCTATCTCTCTTAAAATAAAACACAGGTATATTCAAAGCAGATTCCACAGATTTTAAAATGTTCCAGTTGGATAACACCAACTTTTTAAGTTGGTTGCTGACAGACGTAAATTGAGTGACAAACGCTTAACTTAGAGGCAATGTTTACAGTATTTGTGCAGTACTTTAAAAGTAATAAGCTGAAAACACACACAAACACTCCCATACCAACTTAGAAAATTAGAGTACATTTTAATAAATACTTTGACACCAAAACAAGAAAAATCAAATCAGTAAAACCGGAGTTATGAATTCCTAAAGTATAAACTCAAAAATGCACCTAAAAGATCAAAGTGCCAACCACAGACATCTAGTTGGTCAAGACTGGGTCAAAATGAGCACTGTTCGGATGCACAAAGTGGATTGGGCCCAGTCTCTGCTTACCGTCAGACTTAGAAATTCTTTAGAACATGTCTGAGGAAGTGAAATCAACTGGACTGTAGGGGCACAATTTTGAGGAGCATACTAGGTCCAGTTGCGGATTCAAGATGGTGTAGCTTTTTCTATTACTGAGGTATGGACAAGGAGGCCAGCCAACTAGCCCTCAGAGTCTCTCTGGCAGTCTTGGGTCCAAGCAGTAAAGCAAGTCACAAGCAGCATGGCAGTCCTCTGAAGACACAGGGCAGACTTCAGGCATCACTACAGTCCTCTTGGTGCAACAGGGCAATCCTCTAAAGTACACATCAGTCCAAAGGCAGCAGGCCAGTCCTCCGAGTCCTTCTGGAGGAATTCCCACTTCCTGCCCTGGTCCCAGGCTGTCTCCAGACTAGTGTGTAGTTCTTTGTGTATGAACTGGGGCAGTGTCTTTGAAGTGCAAGCGGGCTTGTTTTAACTCCACCCACCATCCTGCTTGAATGGCCCATCCTTTCAACACCCTCTATTCTGTACGTGTCGCGGAGGAATACACAATGCCAACAGCCAAAAACACTCAGTCATGTGACCCAGGATGAAGGTGCAGGCACCAAATGACCAAGACAAAAAAATGCCAACTTTCTAAAAGTGGCTTTTTCAGATTTGTGACTTAAAATCTGGTTTTACCATTAAAGAGGATTTTAAATCCCAAATCCTCAGGCACCAAGCAGTACATTTATACCTGTTCCCAAAGAAAAATAACCACTTATTAAATGTAATAAGCCCAGTGCTATTCTATTGAAGAGGCTGGCCTCACAGTAGAGAAAATCTAATTTGTGAGTTTTTTACTACCAGGACAGGTAAGACATAGAAGCACATGCTCAACATTTTAAATACAGTGCACCCTACCCTATGGGATTTTTTTGGCCTACTATAGGGGTGACATATATAGTAAAAAGGCAGGTTTTAGACCTGGTAATAGGTTTATTTTGCCATGTTGCATTACCAGTTTAAAACTGCATAAAGGCTGAAATGTAAGGCAGAGACATATTTAAGGAGCTGCTAAAGTGGGTTTCACAATTAGCGCTGCGGGACCTGCAGTAGCATTTAATTTACCAGCCCTGGGTATATGGTATACAACTTTACTAGGGACTTATAAGTACATTATATATGCCAATAGGGTGTCAGACAATTTTATCATGTTTTAGGGAGTGCCCACAAGCACTTTAGCACTGGTTAGCAGTAGTAAAGTGCGCAGAGTCTGAAGGCCAACAAAAACAAATTCACCAAAATAGGAGGGGAGAAGGCAAAAACCTTGAGGAAGACTGCACTAAGGCTGTAAGGAATAACACTTAATACATAGATTTCAGATATGTTTTTACTAAAAACTTTTCAATAATGGAACGAGGAAGAACACACATTCCCTTTAGACATTTCTGTCTGTAGCCAATGTTGATTAGATTTGGGCAAGCAGACAGGCATTACCTTACATCAAAATGAGAGAAAGAAGGCCGAATTCAAAACAATGATTGCTATGCTTGCTGAAATTAGGTCTTCTTTAGGTGGATACGTGTTCATATTTGCAAGCATTTTAAAGCGATGCTATTGCCTACTATTATTATGTTAGAGCTTGAAGGGAAATAGCATATTCACACGAAGGTATTCATTGCTACATTGGTAATGTGATGAAGTGTAGCGAATAAAATAAATGTGCATTTCCATTGGATTGGCCCCGTGTATGCCGAGGAAATGCACCACAAAGACTTCCCAGTACATTCATCACACTGTAGTGAGATTGGTTGCTCAAATGAGAAAACCAACCCCACTTACATTTGATCACAACAGCTAGCGAGGTGACGTGGCACAGACTTGTTTCAGTAGTAAAAAAAACACTTCATAACATGAACTCAAGATTTTCGATCACATTCTGCATGATGAAAGTTTAAAGGGTACCTACTCGACCATTCCAGATGTTTGTTGCAGTGACTTCATTCTCAGTCGCAGAGGTAGAGGTATCGGTGTCCGGCTCAAAATGTCCCTGACTTCAATAAGCATTGTAATAAACGGACTACATTTTCAATCCTTCTATATTTCTTTGTGTTTATTTTTGCTCCTACATCGTACAATTTCCCTTGAATGTATTGATATCAGACAAGTCCACCCATCCATCCATTTTCTATCAAGTAGAACAAATGCCAGGTGAGTTATATTTACATCACCCAAGCCTCATTTATTCGCCTCTGCAAACATGACTAAAGGAAATACAGACAATTATACATCCACTTGTTTTAGAGCGAATCACGACCAGACCTATATACTTCCCCTATGCATTGACCATACTTTCCGAATGAACCAGAACTGAGCACCTTTTGAAGGGGCTCATTACTTTGTATTTGTTTGTCTCTCTCAAAGCAAACTTAGCTACCCGTGGTTTAGAAGAGACCTGGAGGCCATGCTGATGATAAGGAATCACATTTGCCAGCTCATAGGGAAATCAAAGGCCTCCCTTGCCAGGGTTTCTATCTGCGATGCGTCAAGTGGCTTCAGAAACAATCAACGCTCACTGTTGTGTTCAGAGATGCTCATGTGACCCCATGCAGTGTGCGAGCGGTAGAGCGGTGTCATTCACTGAAGAATAGACCAGGCTGCAAAGAGGACAGGGCTGTTTACCTCTCATAGATTGTGAGAGGGCCAAATGCGCTCCTGAGCACACACAAATGGAGGCTGCATGAATGGAGGTACAACACTTGCATTCCTTTCTTTGTTTGAAATGATAATAATTACAGAAACCTTTGCATCTAGTGCTTATGGCTGCTGTTGTATAGCCCCTGTGCTTGTACCGCCAGCAAAGAGCACGTGTGCACTCATTACTCTTCATATCTTTTCAAATACAGAATGTATCCGTGTTAGCGGAGTGCTTGCCAAGCAAGGTAGCGTTTGTGGTATTTAGTATAGCTGTAAACAGCGCTAAATGTATATGGCTGGTTCACCTCCAATCAAATTAAGGAGAAATGATAAGGGCATTGAATCGTGGAGACTGTCGTGTCCTACCCATCCCTTGAGCAAGAAACTGAATATGCCACACGCGGAGCTCTGTAACAAACGTCTTGATTCTTCAACATACAACTACACTCTGTACGCATTATGTCATAACCTTTTTTTAACCACACCTTAACACCTCCCAACAGATTTTGTAATTCCCCTTTGAGTCGGCCCAGAACCGCGAGGGTCCTAGCGCACAAAGTGTCAATGACACTACATCTCCTCCTTTCTTAAATAAAAAGTACAAACATGAACATTATATTTTTCAATTAGTCTTTGAGGTGCTCAAACTGGTCTGCTGGATCGGGTGGTATAATGTGGTTGAGTTTCACCTTTATTCTGCACGGATGACACAGGTTCAGATGTGTGATCTGGACATTTAGGCAAAGTTATCCCGCTCATGGTCTCAGGAGCTGATGAGCATTGCGGTAGCTGTTTACAATGGGACTAGTCCCTGCTGATGGACTTTCTGGGGTGCTGTGGGGCCCCCATATGTCCTTTGCATGTTAAAAAACTCTCAAAGGGTCATCAACAACTGTAGTGTCTGTTTTCCACTTCCATTTCTGTTTGGCTAGCACCCAGTCCCTTCTATCGAAGAATGTTTCTTGGCGCGTGGGCACTGATCTGCATATGTTTTCATATTGCACTTCTGAGAAGTGTCTGTGACACAAACCTTATCAGCACTAAGAAATCTGTCTGATGTCTGTTGCAGTCGTTTGGTTCTGATGGTTCTCCCAAATATTAAGGTGTCAGGACTCTCACCAGTTGCTGAGTGAGGAGATGATAGATAGGCATGAAGGGCTTGAAACAGGGCTTGATTCCTTCAATCGATGCTCGTTGACTCACCTTCTTGAGGGTGCCCAAAAAGGTGTTCAACAACACCATTGGCATGGGGCCAGAGAGGTGTGCTCTTTTGATGCATGACATTGAGTTGAACCAGAAACTCCTTGAAATATTTGCTACTGAAAGTTTGGCCATTGTCAGATATAAGAATAGCACGGATGCCTCGTGCTGCAACAAATGTCATCAAGTCACTCAATGACTTTGTCAAGAGTTGCCAATGATAAGTCTTCCACCTAAGGAAAACGTAAGTATTCCTCAATGACTGCCAGGAGATAATATCAGTTTCCTAGAGGCCCAAAGAAATCGACTGCAACCCATTCCCACGCATGCACAGGAAACTCAGACAAATTCAGTGGATGCTGCGTCACCTTGGAGGATAAACAGTTACAAAGATGGCATGATTCAAGCTCCTTTTCAATTTCTTCATCTAGGTGAGGGAACCACACTCAATCTCTTAGAGCTCTCTTGATGGCTATAATGCCCCGATGTCCTTCATGGGCTAGCTCAATAAGGTAAAACAATTCTCGAGCCTCTCAGTAAAATACCCTCTCAAATGATGAATATCTCATCTTGTACATTTTTGAATTATTTTAATTCAACATCATCAGCAAAAGGTCAACTGCTTTTCTTCCAAGATTTGTCTTGTTGCTTCTCTTAATGGGGTCCTCACTCTAGTAAATTCATAAATGTACCTTGAGAAATAAGTGGCCATGCTCAAGAAGGGTCACAGCATGTAACTGCATCTAGTGGGGGCAGTTAGATGAAAGTGCTGTTACAAACACTAATAAGTCATCATGATAATTGAAAGCATGTGCAACAGGTTGAGTTATTCGGCGAATGACAACCCAAAATATTTCGGCAGCCGAAGATATTCCAAAACATAGCCTTTTATATCTGAATAAACCAGCATGATTCAAAAAAGTAGTAATGTACCTAACGTTCTCTTTGAACTTGTGTTGATGGTTTCGTTTGTGCAGGCCCAGGCAAGAGAAAATCTTGGCTCTGTTCAGATGCATGATCATGTCCGCGATGTGGGGACCAGGATGTCTGTCTCTCTTAATTGCGTTGTTTGCCTGGCACATATCAACACAAATGCTGTCCTTTTTTGGCACGAGAACTATGAGCAAAACCCACAGTGTAGGACCTGTAGACCTTTCAATGATGTCATGATTCAACAGTGTTTCTAGTTCTTTCTCAATGGCTGCTTGTAGATGAAAAGCAACTCTGTGGTGTCATTAAGCAACAGGGCAAATGTCCTCATGGAGTTGCACTTTTATTTCCTGGTATCTTCCTAGGTCATGAAGCAATGACATGAACTAACTTTCAATTTCAGACTGAGCACAGAGGGTGTAATTGATAGATATCAGTCTCAAATCGGTGGCAGTGGCAAAGCTAAGTAGGCATGCACTAAATGAAGTTCCTTGAAGGACATGAATCAGCGCTTGCATTGACATCATCTTATGTTGCATGGTTGCTGTAAATGACCCTTGACTTTGTAATGGTTTGGAAGCAGCCCACTGAATACCTTTGTGTTTGATGGAGTTAGGTATGGCCAGGAGCTAGGCTATTGAACTTTTCTACTGGTATGATGTTAATCAATGCACCACTGTCTATAATGAAGGTTACAGGGAAACCGTTTACCTTTAATGTAATTTCAGAACAACTTCCAAATAAGTTTGGTCACTTCATTTAGTGATTTGTCTTTGACTTTTAATCTTATTTGCAAATAGCTAATCATACATGTGCATGTCATTTCTTAGTCGATATCCATTAATGCACATCCATCTTCTTTGCTAGAGGCTGATAACGACGCTGAAGAGTTTTAATATGATGAACTGGACAATGATTGACTGTGCTTGGTTTCCACTTGTTGGAACTGATATTGCCTTTTGGCCTTGTGGTCATGGTGAGAATGCTTCTGGAAATTTTTGCAGTTCATTTTCTCTTCTTTACGTGATTCATTTGGTTTCTCTGCAGACAGTTAGAAAGTGGTTTTCTTATCCACATTTGTTGCATCTCTGCCCTATGGTTGGACATTTATCTTCAGTGGGAAATACAAATCCATATCGAAAAATAACTTTTTTTTTCTTTCGAGACGTCGAATTGCGTGCATCTACTTTGTGCTTATATTTGCTTTTCATGATCAATGCTGATTCATCACAGTGCACTGTTTGTGCCCTGGGCCTGTTAACCAAATGCGGCTAGTGGTCTTGCAGCACTGATTGTGCCACCCACACAAGCAGCCTTGCAACATGGTCTCAGGCCTGCCATAGCCTAGTACTACCATGTCGACCTGACAAGTGCACCTACTTGCCAGGCTCTAACCTCCCCTTCTCTTACATGTGAGTCACCCCTAAGGTTAGGCCCAATGGTACCCCTGCGGGCACGTTTTAGTGTATGCGAAGGGTAGGACATGCCCGAAGTGTGTGACATGTCCTGATAGTGAAATACTGCCAATTTTGTTTTCCACTATTGTAAGGCTATCTGTCCCATAGGATAGAATGTGGAGTTTTCTCAGAACATCTCATGAGCATTACTGCCTATGGGAACAAGATAGGAAAATAAAGTTTGATATGCCTGAACTCAGAATGATAAGATGCATCTTTTAGTGAGGGTGATTTTTACATTCTGGATATGAAAATACTACTTTTAGAAAGTAGGTATTTTCTTGCCTCACCATCCAGTGTGCCTCTGCTAGGTTGTGTATTGACTGTCTGGCTTTGAAGTGATAGGGGCTGGGGATGTACATCTTGTTCAGACAGCCACTTGGGGGGTTGAGATGTGTCCTACCTTTCCAGGGTGAGTAAGGGATGGGCTGAATAGACCTGGGCTGCATTCACAGTATGGGGAGGAAATTTCTTTCACACCTGAATGGGCCTGGTCCGCAAAGAACAATGCTGTCTCCACCTCCTGCCAAGAAGCTGCACCAGAGAGGACAGAAATGGTTTTGGCTGGGCAAAGAGCTTCTCTGCGACAGAGAACAAGGGATTTTGTATTATAAAAAGAGGGGCCAAGACTTTCAGATCACTTCTGCAAATCAAGAGGAACCTTTGCCAAGGAGAAGAGCTAGAGAAACTGAGGAGAAGTACTGTCCCTTTGCTGTCTGCTGTCTGGAGTTGGCCTGCAGTGGCTGTTTCTGCCAAGGAAAGGACAAGGACTTTGTTGTGTGCTGTGTCCCCTGCTTGAGGAAGATCTCCAAGGGCTTGAAATAGAGCTTGCCTCCAGTTCTGAAGTCTCAGAGACACAAAGACGTCAACTATAGTGTTAGGAGTTCTGACCTGCTAAGAGGTGCCTGCCAGTGTTCTGGACCGCTTGAGGTTATTATGGGACTGGAAACTGCAAAAACTGTAAAACTTGACGTATCGCCGGTTTCTGATTCATTGCAGCGTTGTGAGAACAATTTGCCAATGCATCGCTGACAAAGAATTGGCGCAGCGCCTCCACCTACTTTCTAAAAGTGGTATTTTCAAACCCAGAATGTAAGAATCACACTCACTAAAAGATGCATCTCAACATTCCAAGTTCAGGCCTATCAAACTTTATTTTCCTTTGAGCAAACTCCACATTCTATCCTATGGGACAGATAGCCTTACAATAGTGAAAAAAAGAACTGGCAGTATTTCACCATCAGGACATGCCACACACATCAAGGCATGTCCTACCCTTGCATACATTGAACCTTACCCACAGGGTACCTTGGGCCTACCTTAGGGGTGACCCACATGTAAGAAAAGTGAAGGTTAGGGCCTGGCAAGTGGGTGTACTTGCCAGGTCGGCATCGCAGTACTAGACTGCACACAGGCATTGCTATGGCAGGCCTGAGATCTTGTAGCAAGGCTGCTTGAATGGGTGGCACAATCAGTGCTGCAAGCCCACAAGCAGTATTTCGCTTACAGGCCCTGGGCACACAAAGTGTACTGTACTAGGGACTTATTAGTAAACCGAATAAATGAATCATGGAAACACCAATCCATAGTAACAATTGACAAAGAGAGCACTTGCACTTTGGCACTGGACAGCAGTGGCAAAGTGCCCAAAGCATCTAGACCAGCAAAACGAAATCCAACACACAGTAAAATACAGGAGGCAAAAAATGCAGAGGAAACCCACGCCAGGACTGCCAGGTCTTACTTACACAAAAAAAGACCCACACCTGTTTTATAAATTAGAGAATATTTACCTCATTAAATTGAGACCAAAACAACAAAAATACAATTAATACTTTCCAAGTTATAGCATTTTCAAGTATGCATATTAATCACAGTGCTGCAAGAAAGGCATAAGTTGCTCAGAGTAATTATGGTTGTTTTCAGTGGAGATTGCTGAAAGAGCATTCATGATCAACATGCTTGCTGCGGTCTCGCTAGACTGGGTTGATTGACAGGTATTCCGGCAGGGGATCGTCAGGTAGGTGCCCTGTACCATGTAGGTTCAGAGACATGCCCAAATGAGGAATTAGCCACAGGTCCCTCAGTACTGGAACGTACAAGTTATTTGGCTGATGTGCAAGTGCTGGATGTACACATAGGCCTGCAGCGACATCCAAGATGACCGCACGATTCTGACGCAGGCCCTGTTGTGGAAGAACCGACGCATCGATGGGACACGGCTGAAATCATTGCAGCGCATACTGGGTCTTCACGAAACGCATCGTACCAGATTGGCAGACATGACATCAAAGCATCAGGTCTGTGGCATCATTGGGGGACACAGTTAGAAACCGACGCATCTCCGCACGTAGTAAGAAACTGACGCATCACCTCCTCTCTGGTAAGGAACCAATGCATCACCTCCCCTGTGCAGCAGTAAGGAACCGACGCATTACCTCCCCCGGGGCAAGGAACTGACGCATCACCTTCCCTGAGTGTAAGGGACTGGTACATCACCTTTCCTGCAACCCTTTTTGCTTGCATATTTCGATGCAGCCAAGGTACTTTGTGTAAAAGTTTTGCATCCAACATTTTCTTGGAACTGAACTGTTTCTACCTTTTAAGAATCAGAATTTTAGTACTGTATTGTGGATTTTTGTCATTTTTAGTCTTGTTTTGGTTTTGATAAAGATTACTTATTTTTCTAAACTGGTGTAGTTTCCATTTGTAGTGTTTTCACTGTATTACTGTATGTGTTTACAAATGCTTTACATACTGCCTGTGAGATAAGCCTGTCTGCTCCTGCCAAGCTACTAAGGGAGTGAGCAGGGGTTATTTTAGAAGTGTATCCACCTTACCCTGACTAGAGAGGTCCCTACTTGACAAAGGTACCTACCACTGCCAAATAGAGACACCCATTTCTAACAGTATAGTTTACTGAACTGGTATGGAGTCTTTTTGTGGTGTTACACCTTTCGTCTTATGTTAAGCCTGGTTGCTCTGCGCCAAGCTACCAGAGGGTGGACAAAAGATTATTTTAAGTGTTTGATTACTTACCCTTACTAGGATTGGGGCTCCTACTTGGACAGGGTGCAAACCTCTGCAAACTAGCGAATTTCTAACACTAATAATCTGGAGTTATCTGGAAATCTTATTTAATACTCAAATCTTGACTTATTGTTGGCCTGCCTCTAAGGAATTGTTCCATTTATTTTTGGTGCAGTTTTTTTAACACCTTCGGTCTAGTACTGAGTAAAATTTTATTTATACCGGTGTAATTAGTGTAACCATGCAGATGGCCAGAATACGAGCTCCTGTTGGTTGTGTGCTTTTCATACTAATTTTTGATGCAAGGTGCAATTTCATGACAAAAGGTAGCACTAAATGACAAACAAACATTTTGAATAATTAAACATAGTTTTCTAGGCATTTTGTGTAATATATACATTTTACACACCCCTACTTTGATCACTGTATCCAATTTTAATAATTTTTATTGCATTTATGCATCTCATGTATTTACTCCTAGCTCAAACTAGGAAGGTTTAGTTAGTGATTACTCAGAGAATCCTCTTCACATTTGTTAGTCAGATAGCTTGGGCCTTGTGGGACCTCGGTTACAGATCGAATTACAACCGTGGGCTCTCTCTCAGCTGGCTTAGTCCAATTTCCTAGAAATAGGGGGACCAGACCTGGATTTCCCCCGACAGTCCTGGTTTTCAGAGCACTGTATGGGTGTTTCAATGCTTTTATTATTTTAAATGCATGTCCCGGTTTTAGGGACAAAGCTCAGGTCATCCTGGAAAGCAGAACTGAAACCTGTGCTTTTCTGTCAACAGGCTCCTCCAAATTAATTTAAGTTATCTGCTTCTTTCAGGCACGCAGGAGGAGGTTGGCTGCAAGTTTCCAGCAGAGGGCAGATAGAGTGAGGAGGAGGGCGGGGCACTTAGGGTGGCTGCCTATTCATAGGTAATGTGATGTAACTGTAGCCATGAAAATGTGTCTTTATATAGATTCACATTTACATAAAGAAATGGATGTGTGTGTAAAACCCTGCACCCTGTGGCAGGCACCCTGTGCCTGCCACACAGTGCAGTTATTTACAGAGGGGCACTCCAAATACCCCCTCAGCCACCAACTGTAGGCCGCGGAGGCAAGGGTGCCCCAGATTTGCCTTCTGACAGCCTTTCCATGTCGTAAAGGCCGGCATGGAAAGGCTATCTGAAACCAACATCGTAATCCTGATGGTGGAAATGCCATTTAAAGGGGATTACGGTGCAGGTCCTACCGCCCGGAAGACTCCAAGAGCAGGTCAGAACCAAGTTGGAATGACCGGCAGGTTTACTTTCAGACCGCCGACATCGTAATTTGGCGGTCGGAGCGCAAGCCAACCATGTCAGTCAGAAAGCCTCTGACTACGGTCGGAATGCTTCCGACTAGTGGTCGGAGACGTTCCGACCGACTTCATAATCGACCCCTCAGTTTTCCTACTCATGACATGCAAATTGTAGCCAGCAATCTGTGATTCAAAATTTTCTGGATGTTTTCTGATCCTGATTACATTTTGGGACACTGCGGGTCTGACTGACAAAAAATATTCAGTGCGCATCACAGAAGAGATTCACATTGCCATTGCATCTGCCACTGCACCACTTTTCTGCAATCTCGCTTTGACCTGTCTGTGAATGCAGAATGGAGGAGGAAGTTATGTCAAGGAGCACTGATGCCAATATGTCAATGCTGGTAGTGCCAGAAATATTTTAAAGTCTTTATATTTGACTACTTAGTGCTTGTGTTCACTCAACAAACCTTCAGTCACTTTTATAATCCAATTAGAGAGTTTGAACAAGTTAGTGAGACAATGAGGCAATGTTTTGCTCATTCCTGCTACTTCTGAGTAAAGATTTACATGCTGTGCATGAAGTGCTCCTTATGAAAGGATTCCCACTCCAGAAGAGGAATGAAAGTGGGATGTTTAGATCCAACATGTCTAGCTGTTTATGTTTTTCAGACTGCAATCTATGCATGCAAATCCATACAGCATAAAACACTACAGAATATGAAGCCAAAGGCAATCAAAGACTAACCGAGCAAAAAAAAGCATATTAGCGGGCAGCAAAAAAAGATTAACTAAACTATAAGGAGTCCATGCAGTGAGATTAGATATAGATATCTCCGAACAAGTGATTGAAAGTGTTAAAAAAGAACCTTTGCTTGCGGGGTCGGTATGAAAATAGATCAATTTAAGAGGACGTGTCGACATATTGAAAATATATATTTTTTATTGAATTGTATTCAAGGGTTTTTGCACTGGGGTACACTAATCATGTTCATGCACAGTTGGTTAACTTCAAAATCTGGACCTATGTTGGACCCACCTGCTACATGGACTTCAAACTATGGGGACTCTATAATGTTACTAGATTCAAAATGTGGTTAGTAAGTCGGTGGTATTGTGGCTAGGAAAATATAGTTCAGTTTGGCTGTGCTTTTGGAATGAAAGAAAGTGTTTATAAATGCCAAATATTTTGTAAAACACTCTTAAATGTCACTATTCTCAAGTGAGAGAAATAATAGACTAAAGTATATTTGCTCTACACTAATAAAATTACAAGTACCATGTATGTAATGACATATTCCACATAATGAGCTAGTCAAATCTATTACACGTGTCTCCAAAAGAATCCAAGTGAAATTGTACAGCTAACCAATAGTAATGTTAAGTTTAGGAGTCAATGCTGATACTGATCAGTCCCCCTAAAGTCACCGATGACGGAAAAGCATTTAGATACGTGACGTTCTGTTACACCACTTGTTAACTACAATATTTTTTCTTTGACATAACAAGGGACTATCCATGACAGTTGAAAATATGACATATCGTTAAAGCTATATCTAGAATGTGATGTGTCTTAGCAACAGTCATGGTCATGTTGGGCTTGTTTGCAGTAGAGCATGCAGTAAATACTGCAAACGTGGGTAGGGTAACCCCTGCCAACTTTTACTCCATTGGTTTGTGAGAAGCCTGAAGTTATCCCCATACACAAGCAGGTGCCAGGCATACACGTGGTATCCCCAGTACCCTTCTCAAGGCACTCTGGACCTTTGTGAGGAAGAAAAAGGACTGCACCTACTGTTTGAGGCCTGTGAGGAGAACTGAAGATCTGGGTCTGCTCCAAATTGTATCCAGGACAAAGAAGTGGACTTCAGGGTCAGGTTACAGATCTCCTTCTAACAACACAAAAAGGTGATAGACGGAATGCTGAATATTGTCAAATAATCACCCCCAGTCATAGATCTGGGTTAAATACAACAGTTGTTCACAATGCCACCCTAGTTTGAACCCAGTCATATGCAAATCTCTCTTGAGCATGCTCCCCATGGGAATAGTTAAGCCCAAACTGCAAGGAGATGTACTCCTTGGACCAGAAAACAAGCATCCTAGGGCCAGTTTTGGGGTATTGAATCGCATCAGCCAGGCGAGCCTGAATCAGGTGGCGTTGCGAGCACGGGGCCCATGTCTGGGCATACCCTTCCCATTTAGGGCGACAAATGATTTTGTAACAGAGATTCAAGGTATACGTCTGTATATTCCAGCAAATTTTAAATTCACAAGAACATTTATAGGGCTAACAAGGGTTTTAAACTAAAAGTAAATTCATACCTCTACTCTCAAGAAAAGAACTGCATCAATAAACTTGTTGTTTTTTATGTATACTTGGCTGAGCCTTCCCTTTTGGAAGTGTTGTATCAAACTGCCAGGGTAGAGCCCAGGACATCTTCAATAGAGAGGGTGACTTGTTTTATTCAGCCTAGTCAAAAGGTTACTTGAGGTTGTGAGGGACCGGTGCAAATCAAAAGTTCAGACCGACCGCAACAGAAAGCAGGCCAACTACAGGATCAATGTAGGGCCCAGTGAGAAAAGTACAATGGCTGGAGCACAGCATAGATGCTGAGGACACAATGCGTCGATCTTTTCCATGCAGTCGGGTTGCTGAGTTGCAATCAGGGGTGGGTGGCGAACTCCGCTCCGCCAGCGGAGTTTGTGGAGTTTTGCCAAATCCGTGCTCTGCCGGGAATTCGGAGTTCCGCAAAAACTCAGACTCCATGGCGTGGCAGGGTTTGCTCCTGTCCCCCACCCCATGGAAAGAGTTAAGGGGAGAGGAGGATCAGCACTTATCTGGGTCTAGCGTTCTCTGCCATGCCCGGGCTGTCCTCCTCTATCTTGGTCTTCTCAGTGGAAAAGCAAACCCCCTACACTGTACGTCTTTGGAGGGCTGCGCATGCACGTGCATGCGCAGTCCTACCAAGACATACAACATAGGGGGATTGCTTTTCCACGGAGGAGACCAACAGAGGAGGACAGCCAGGGCACAATGAACGCAAGATCCAAGTAAGTGCTGCAAAGCAGGTGTAATCTCGGGGTCTGAACCCTCCAGGTCTGCTGGTTGCATGTAGGGCGGAGCGGAGTCGAATTCCACAGAGTTTTTAGGCAACTCTGTAGAATTCCACATAGTGGCATTCTGCCAACTCCGCCCAGGGTTTGTTGTCATTGAGCTTTGCTGGAGTGAAGGCAATACATCGTCGTCGAGCCACGCAGAGTGTCATCGTCGGGCTGTGCAGGCTATACAACTGCAGTCATCGAACAACCTCTGCATCAGTACTGAACAGAGATGCATTAGTTCTGACAAGAGCAGTGGTGTTAATACGTAGGTTCTGTAGATAAACAGTTGCAGATCCCACTTCCAATGCCCAGAATCTGGAGCAGGCACCTCAGGCAAGGGTAGGACTCACAAATAGCAGAGTCCAACAGCACCTTCTGACAGAGGTTCAATTCAAGATCCAGAAGTCTGATCTGTGGGGGTCAGAGACCCAGTCCTTATACCCAAAAGTACCTTTGATATGGGGGTGACTTCAAAGCAGCTTTCTGAAATGCACAAGTATCCCTTTCAACCCATTCCGATCTGCCAGGCTAACTCTGGTAGGAAAATCAGTGCTTTTTCTGTCGAAAGGACACCAGTTGTCCAAGTGTCAGCGCCTCCCATTCCTCCCTACCCAGGACATCCCAATCAGATTTCAGATGAATGCAGAGGAGTGCTGAGAATGCAGATGAGCCTCACCTTCCTGTGTTTTGTGGCTATTTAGAGGGACTACACAAAGTGTTGCTGTCACCTAGTCCAGATGTGTATTGGAGACAGGCAGTTAGACACACAGAGCAGTAAGTGCAGAGAAGGGTCCACTTACTAAAAGTGACATTTCTTAAACAGTTATGTTCAATCCAACTTCACCACTAAGAGGATATATCATTACCATTCCACAGATATAAAACATGAAAAAGCTGCTCCTCGCTGATAAGGAATTAGAGCTTCAAAGTGTTTTAAGTAATTTCACTAACAGGACATGTAAAACATAAAGGTATATGAACTACCTTTTACTTATATGACATCCTGCACTTAGGATTACTTAGGGCCTTCCTTGGGGGCAACTTATATGTAATAAAATGGGGAGTTAAAGGCCGTGCAAGTAGTTTTAAATGGCAAGCCAACGTGGTAGTAAACTGCACACACAGACACTGCAGTGGCAGGCCTGAGACAGGTTTGAAAGGCTACTTTTGTGGGTGACACAATCAGTGCTGTAACCCACTTGAAGCATTTGAAGTACAGGTCCTGGCTAGATGGTATACCACTTTCCAAGGGATTTACTAGTTAAACAAATATGGCAATCAGGTATACACCAATGTCATCATGTTTAGGGGAGAAGCACATGCATTTTAGCACTGGTCAGCAGTGGTAAACTGCTCGGAGTCCTAAGGCCAACAAAAGAATTAACAAAAATGAGAGGCAAAAAGTCCAGGGAAAGACCACACTAAGGATGACAGGTCTAACACCCCCTTCAACCAACAACCAAATATCTTTCATTATTTATATCATTTCAGAAAATAAGGTGCATACTATTAGGACAGTTCAAGATTAAATACCCAATTACAGGTGACCCATAACAGGACTTACCTACCGCAAGGAGAATTGCAAGATCTGAGAGTAAAATGTGACCCACAAGTTTTGACTCAGACACTTCACCTGTTCAATGTAAGCAAAGTGTGAATGCCAACAAAAACATGCAAAATAGAAATGAAGTAGTAGAATCTGTGCATTGACAACAATATGTCAATGCACGGGGCAATTTCATAAGAAGCCAGTTTGGTTACTTCCTGGTGCAAGAACACCAAAGCAAGTTTACTAATTTACATATAATCAAGCACTTAGTATTTCCGACAAGGATTTGCTGACAGATAAAGTAGACAGCAGGATGTGTAATTTGTGTTAGCTGGCAAAAAGGATTATCACGTTAGCACATACTGGTCATTGATTTAATTTGAACAAAGCTGCTCATCAAGATCAAAGCTTGATATAAAAATGTTAGTGATTGATTTTTTTCACATAATAAGCTTTTGCCTACATGTAATTCACTTTTCACTCTCAGCACAGAAGATAGTGCCATTGTGTATAGCTCTCAGAAAGAGCCAATAATGTGAATACTGAATTTCGAATCTGGTTATTCAATGCTGTTGCTTAACAATAGTGGAAAAGTAAAAAACAAAAATCCACTGCCTCATTTTCGCTAAGGGATTTTCCACCTCGTCCAGGCATCTAGAAACTGGAGTCAAATGGTAAAATTTCAAATGAGGTCGTCCACCTCAACTTCTTCCCCTTCTCTCAGGCATTTCTGACTCAAGGGAGGTGGGGGAAGGCAGTGGCACTGAACCACTGACGGTTCTGGGGGGACCTGATACTGACAGGGTAATTCCTGACAGTGCTGTTACATCTGTCAGTGAGTGTAGATTTAGTTGAGGAGGTGGGGGAGGTAGATATGGTAAAGATGGTTGTGGGTGGTTGGCAAGTCACTAAGGGCCTCATTACGATGAGACTCTAAAAGTGTGGTTGGAGGCTTTTGAGTCACATTGCAGGTTTCACTTTTGACTGCTGCATTATAATGCAGGCGGTCGAAAGTGAAACCGGCCGATCAAGGAGCCCGTTGGCCAGTCGGAGGCCTCACCATAATCCCTGTGGATGGCGTCTCTGCCGTAGGGATTATGATGTTGGTTTCCGACAGGCTTTCCATGTCGGGCTTTACGACATGGAAAGCCTGTCAGAAAGTGTCTTTGGGGGCCCTTAGCAGGGCCCCTTCTCCCTGCAGCATCCGGTTGTGAGAATAGGGATTACCAATGGTGCTCCCGGTTAATCTCTGCACCGTGTGGCAGGCACCTAGAGGTGCTACCACACAGTGCTGGGATGAAAATATTCTCCCATTTCTCTATGGGAGCTTGTGCTACGGCCGGTTTACGGCCGCAGCACAAGCTCCCATTGAGAAAATGGGTTATGCAACTGCACCATGTGCAGTCGCAATGTAATGCTACGGTCTGTCTCGATTCTGCAACAGTGTCGGGCAATGGAGGAGGCAATGAAGAGGAAGTGATGGGTGCAGGTAACAGGACACCAGGTATCATTAAATTTGATTGAGTGATGCTAAAGAAATACAGAGGATGGTGGGGTTAGATTTCATGCACCAGATACTTTGAAATATCCAGGCAGAAGAGGGAATGTTAATGCTGGAGATGGTTTGTGAAGGTGATAGAGTACCAAGTAGGTTTTTTAGATCGTTTTTTAATTAGGAGTGGAAGATGGAAAGTGAGAGTTAGGTTTTGCTTTAACACCTCAAGTATTGATACTTTTGCATGCACATACAGAATGTGGCAGAGGGGCTAAGGTGGATGCAACCATGTCCTTTCCGTCTCCCCAGGACCTTTCTACACCTGCGCTGATGATCTGATTAGGGGAAGAGATTTTGGCATGACATACATAACATAGAATTCTAGCTGGATAACATTGACTTAGACTTCTGAGTGACAACCAAGATAATACGAGCACTGCCTTCATTATCTATTTGATGCTACTCAGAAAGACTTTGTAAATAACACCTGCTATATTCCTATAACTCTATGTGTTTGCAAAGCTACAGAAACAAAACAATTTTGTTGTACAGCAAAAGCACAAGTTGATTTTGTGACAGAAAGCAAATGATTTACAGTGAAGTAATGTGCGTGGGTTGAAAGAAAAAAGCTCTTTTGCAAGCAAGATGCCTTCCAAACTGAGGGGCATATTATCAAGACAGGCGATAAAATTATCGCCGCTTTAGCAGCAGAAAACTGCCGCTAAAACGGCGATAATGGGCTTGATAATATGCCGCAGAGAATTCCAATTGAAGCCCATGTTAGATGTGAAGGACATCTAACATGGGCTTCAATTGGAATTCCATAGAGCATATTATCAAGCCCATTATCGCCGTTTTAGCGGCAGTTTTCTGCCTCTAAAGCGGCGATAATTTTATCGCCTGTCTTGATAATATGCCCCTGAGACCTTTAACTCTGTTTTTTATTACAGAGTAGTCTTAGAGAAACACTGTATGTAAACACGTATTAAGGGTGTAGACGTGGCAACAATGGTCATGCTGGCGGGACTTCATGGGACATGAGTGTCGACTTTCCTCATTTTGACGCTTCAGAAAAGTCTTTGCAGTCAGTGTATCCCTGATTCACGTTGATAGCATCAAAAAAAGTAATCCCTCCTTAAAATAGCAGACGTTCGCTATATCATCTCCCGTGCAACTGTACAGACATCATTGTATATATTGAAACATAATATAGTTTAACATTGATCTGAGCAAATAAACCCTGAAAACGATTGTGATTTTCGTTATATCTGCAAATTGATTGTAGCACAGGGGCGACCCATTTGTGTAACCCGGCACTTAACCGACATAGGCCTTGAGTATGAGTGCTGCATTAAAATCCTATATCCTTTCAAACTCCTGGTTGCATGGGTATCGGAATTATTAGTTTATCATTTAATTCCTACAGTCACTTGGAATTTATCGGGTTAAAAAATTCTGGTAAATAGCTGTGTATGCAGATTTTCATGTTACAAACACCGAAAAATGCATGTTATGCCCAGTTTTTACTGGGAAACTTATATTTGGTGCTGTGTATCGAACTTAATAATTAACGATACGCAGGTTGTCCTTCATTATTGGTATGTTATTTATCACCGCAGGATGGTAATGAATAACAACACACCAGTAACGAAGGACTAGTCATCGAGTGAATACATGTCAATTCACAAATACCAGGGGCAGCAGCATTGAAATCCCACACAGCGTTCCTTCACCACACTCTTGACCCATTATACTAATGTTGGCCCCTTACCGAACAGAAACTACAGTAAGCAAACATATATATATATATATATATATATATATATATATATATATATATATATATATATATATATATATATATATATATATATATTTTACTCTCTGTTCAATTCAATTCAGATAAGTCTTTATTGCGATTATTCATCTTAAAAGACAGAACAGTCAGTATCTTAAAATTAGATACAACCAAAAATAAATACCTATATTTACATATTAAAACAGTTCCTAATACAAGATTAAATATATCCCCCGCACAAGACTTTGAACACATCATAAAAATACATAATTCCACGTAGTTCGTTCAATACCCCAAGGGAAAATATCTTAGCTATTAGGGCCCCCCATTTTTCATCCGCAACACCCATGCCCAACTCAGGAACTTAGCTACTCCTATTACTGCGATCTCATTATAGCCAGATTTCAGCAGCCTCTTTCATGTTCATGTTGCTGCTTTCAATAGCTCTAACTCCAGGGTTAACAAGTGCAGCTTCAGGCGTACCAAAGTTAGGGGTGGCAGCAGTTACCTTAGACACTTCCGCTTGACGTGCATGATCACAGATGCAACATAATTGGAACGTGATGCAAGCTCTACCTTACCATGCTTCATTTGATTAGAGTACTGCTCATTGAAGAATTTTGCCAACTGCCACTTCAATCTTCCGTTTTACAGCTGTGCACATTTGAAAAGCCTGTAGAATTGCAATGCCGTTGTGCACACATTGGGGCGTCCAAACGCACTTGTGGAGCTAACAGCGAGAGTGACAGAGTGTTCATCACAGACACGGGTAAACTGAGGAATAAAAATGTAATTCCGATTTAATTTGAATTCACATATCATGTAAGCCAATTTATCGAGGCTGGAGCAGCGGCAGCTTCTCCGCCATTGCGGAGGAGCGTCACCTACCCCAAAAACGGCAGGAAAGGCACTTGTTTTACTTTTCTTTTCCTGCTGAGTCTTGGGGCGGAGCCTTATAGTTACAGGCACTGAGCGGAGTGGTAGTGCACGCCCATCACCGTGCACAATGGTTTGGTCGGCCATCTCAGGCCGCCTAACCTTCATGTGCAGTGAAAGTCCTTTCCAACTCAGCAACGCAGATGGGTTGGACAGAGCAGACACAGACTCACAGTCCTGGAGCACAAAATGAGGGCGCTCAGGCCAATCCTGAAGCAGCTCTCTGTGTGCGACAGCACCTACAGGATTGGCCGCAGGGCATTCTGGGAACCTGTGCCTTTCGGAAGAGGTGAAGCATAGCGCAGCAGGGACTGCCGGTGAGTTTTTTTTATTTGTTATTTTTTTTTATTCCCCTGCGACCCCTAGTGCCCTTCCCCCTTGACCCCTCTCCCAGATCCTGCAGCTTACCAGCTGCTCCTGGGCTGGAGAGCTTCTTTACACAACGCAAGATCACATATACTACATTGGACGAGGAAATTATGTAATATGTATCATGTTTTAAATCTGGGGATTGGTGGTGACATTAGCATTGACACCTGAATAATTGAATTGAATAACTTGCCTACCATCAAACGTTATGTATACACATTAATATTGTACATATGTGCCTTTACAACGGAACTATTCCTAGAAATGTATTCTACTTAGAGACGGAATAGCTTTAGGCTGAAGACAGCTCAGGCCCATTCACATTTAATCCTGTAATCCTGATTTTCCTTGCACACTCATGTCCCTAACTTTGTTTTCTGCTCTTTCTTATACTTTTAACCATTCAAACATAACAATGCAATCATTGGCATTACAATGCTGCTTTTGCTTGCGCGTGGAAATACAGATTAATATCCATCTGCTTAAGTCAACTATGCAAATATTTAAATGTTATGCAATCTCACATGGTGTCAGCAATACTTATGAGTGATTTAGTTTTTGCTACTTGTAATCAGGTTTCAATTGATTTATTTTCTTTTAGCTTTGATATTTAACAAACTATGTACAAGATTTTTTGATCTTTTAGTCAAAAGAAGAGCAGCAATCTAAGATGCTGCCAATGCTCTGGTAAGGGTGAGAAAGGAGCGCACAGCCACAGCCACAGTTATTTAAAATGTGGGTGCTGGTGCAGATCCATCCAAGAAGCACCAACGCAATGCCCCCCTTGGCACAACGTGGCGCAAAAACTTTGGCCTGAAACGTAAATACCCTTGCAAGATCTTGCAACACTTTTCATCACTTTCTGCTGGTGCAAATTCTGTGCAAATCTAAGTTTAAATGTTGATTTGGCCATTTGACTTGTATTGCTTCCCCCTCCTTCTCGCATCAAGGACTCCCCTTCATTTAGTTTGTAAATAGTTTTTGATGTGTCACGAGTACATCGACAGCTCATTTAGTTCATGCATTTGATACATAGCAGGATCCCAGCTCCAAATAGCAATGATGAAGCACTTCAAAGTGAACTTTTTTTGCCGGATAATCACTATCTCAAAATGCGAGTTGTTTTCGTTGAAGGATTTGTGGGTTTTTGGGGTACAAGTAAAACCAAATTTCAGCAACCGGCAAGCTGGTTCAGCGTGTCAAAGTTCCCATCTGCTATCAGCTAAACTGAATAATAGTAGCATCTGTTATTTACAATGCACTGAAATTGCAAAAGCGTGGTATTCAGACCTACACAAAGACAAATGTGATGGTAGCATGTAATTCGCACAAAATTAGATATCGCACCTATGTTTTTAATGTAAAACACTGAGGCAGAAAATTATTTGCCCAGAAGTGTTCAAATTTGTGGGCAGCCTAGGCACCTACACCACAAGACTAGAATGGATTACTGTCACATCATTGAAACTAAAAATATCGTGATACATCAATATCGTTCACAAAAATATATTTTTTCCATGCTTATAATGGTAATTATAAAAATATTGAATCAAAAATATTGTTTTACTCTAGTATGGAAAAAATGAGTACAATAATATTGTTTTATAATGTATATGCGGTTAACAACAGTACATATTTAACATCTAATAATATGACAATTAAATATGTTTAAATTAAAATTAAACATATATAAATACAAGCTCATTTAAACACACACACATACATATATATGAATGCATGTGTATTCATTTACACATACAAATATAAAACTAATTTTCTATTTTTTTATATAACTACTCTGTACATATTTGTTTCATACACATACAAGTTAATTATAGACGTAGCAAATAAACTGCAACAATGTAAAATATTTGAAATTTAACTATCAATAAAACAGTATACAATATATCAAAATATGTTTAACTAAAAAACTTTTCCAAATAAAAATATAAAATTAAATGCATAAACACAGAATAATAAATATGTAAACAAAACAAAAAAAACTATTAAACTAACAAGTATACTATTCCCACTCTAGTATGTGCAACAGTAGAGAAAACATTTGTTACCAAAGGGGTAAAATGTACTATACAACTTGTATTTACTATTTCCAATCCATTCACTGGTTGAGTACATAGAGAGTACTTTACTTCAAACAAATAACATATTTTAACAACTCTATTAAATACCCAAAAATATAAAGTTCTAAACATAAAAATTAAGGGTTCTGATTATGATGCCATTATTATGACATTGAGCATAGTGGTCCGACTTCCGCATTAGGGCGGAGGAACCAACCAACACCTCTGGCAGGCTCAAGAAGCCCATTGGAGCATCGGTCAGACCATAATCCTAGGGTGGTGTCTGCAGTGGCACCACCATAGGGATTACGATGTCTCGCTTCCCTCCGCCTTTGCAAGGTGGTCTGACCGCTATGTAAACGAAGACAGAATGGGACTTTAGGGGGCCCTATCAGGGCCCTTACCCCATGTTGGCCTCAAGTATGGGCCCAGGGAGGCACATGTGGTGGCCAGCCAAACATCCATGTACCGTGTGCTAGGCACCACATGGTGCCTAGCACACGGTGCATGGGTGTTTGAAAACTGTCCTTTTCTACTGTATCTTGTGCTGCAGCCTTTTCCTAGGGGCGCAGCACAAGCTGCAATGGAAAATAACACTTTAACTACCACTCGCATGGTGGTTGAATTGTAATTCGGCTGGTGGAACCACCGATATGTAGTCAGTTGGACACCTGCCCAATACAATAGTTGTCGGAGGCTCTTCCACTCGCCACCGTAATGGGGCCATAAATGTCTTTATTTTAACAAAACGTTCTAAAATACCATAAATATTAGTTTTTAATAATTATTATAAATTAACACAAATGTTATAGATGTAATTAAAATATCACACTATAATCCCACAAACAAAACAGCCAACAATTTGAATGTCAATGAAATAAACAAAGTATAACACAATGAGCATATTAAATAATATTTTTTTTAAATAAATGAATACTTTTAAAAATATTTATTATTACATAAACAACTTCCGCCCATTTCCCTGCAAACAAAACTAGACACAACTAAAATATAACTTAAATATGATTAGTTCACAATGTACCGAATTATCGATTAAATAATTAGTATCAAAGTAATACTTCATTATTAGTAAACTATTTCTTAATTGACATGCTATCCTGTAACTCTAAAAACACAACAACCTGCACCGGACATATAATTTAACATTTTTCTCTTGATTACACAATTTACATAATTAATTAACAATTAAATAATTAATAATTTAAATTATTAATTAAATATAATTAATTTACCTCCCACCCGTGACCCCTAAAAATCCCACAACCACACCTGAAATATAATTTAAAAATACCTCATTTACACAATTTACATAACTTGTTATCAATTAAATATTTAATTGTATTTAAGAATATTTACTAATTAATTATAATTAATTTACTTCCCACCTTGTACCATATAAGTCCCATAAACCGGCACCTAAAACATAATTTAAAATAAGTGTATTGCATCATTTGCATAATAAATTATCAACTAGATATGGAATAATAAAACAATTATTAATTGATTTCAATTAGCTTACCACCCTATGCCCCTACAAATCCTACAACCCACACCTAAAACCTAACTTAAAAAAACATACACAATTTGCATAATTAATTAAATAATTAATAATTACAAATACGTTAATACTCAATTATTATTAAATTAATCCCCATCCTAGACCCCTACAAAACCCACAACCCTTCACAACACTCAAATTATAATAAAAAATTCAATTAAATTAAAAAACAAATAATTTACAAACAACATTATAAAACATTACCAATAATGATACAAACAATCTATAACATATGCAATTAAAACATATACTACAATACACTAAAATAATTAAAATAGAAATTAACAATGCTATTATTGTAAATGATATTAACAGCATAGTTATTTTTAACACGGATATAATCAACATAGATATTTTTGTAAACTATTTTTACATAGTTTTGACATTATTGTTACCTTAGAAATTTGAAATTCTTCCCAATGAAGTTCCTGCATAACAATATTTGTGGATCATGATATTAAAACATAATTATTTTTAACTTGACATTACATATATGAATTGATCATTTTTGTGCGGATATTGAAATAAAATAATACAATGAACTCTGAATAGTCCCTACTTTCATAGAGAAGCAGTCAAACTCTTTCCAGCATATGCTGACATAAATCCAGCCTTGCTATACAAAGTTAGCTATGTTGAGCATTTCAGAAAACAATACACATATTTATGTATTCGTTGGAACGTGCCAGAATTACTCTGTTTGCATCATTTAATAGGAAATGATACACTCATATTTCATAGACTGTTTAAGCTGATCTTGGCTCGGGGAATTGATGGTATGGTACTTTTACGTTTAAAATATTTTAAACATGTCCCAGTGAAATCTACAAACAGATTGCGAAACAAAATTCTCTTTAATAGGTCTGGACAGCCTGCACGTATCTATTTTTTACTAGGTCTGCTACATAATGCTCAGAGCGGAGGAGTACCATGGTCTCCTGAGGATGAATGAAAGAATCTATTTCTGATTTGTAGTGCTATACACTGTTCGGGCTTGTTTGTCATTTACAACAATTACAACAATTTGCAAAGGTCCCACTCATTCATCTGAAATGTAACACTGACACAATCAGCATCGTATTACTTTTGGGATCGGAGACAACACAGTAGTTTATCTAATGAGCAAGTTACAAAACGTTTTCTTGGGTTTCTCTGTTAAAAAAAAAACATTTTGAGATCACACCCACCCCTTTGCACTCTTTGCATAACAATCACTTTAGGATGAAGTACGTGTGCTTCATTAGCAGAGAGACAGTTCTGAGATGGACTTTGTTTTCCAGTATGTGCAACATTGTTGTTGGTTTTTATGTGTAGGTGGGATGAAATCAAAGCTATCCCAATGACACTGGGACTCTGCGTCAGCCCCATTTTCAACATTGCCCTTGTAGGCGATTGAATTTACCTTGAAATTTAGAGACATAGGTTAGACATGTGATATTTGATAATTCGTTGCCACAATTCAATTAAGGCAATGACATGTACCTACTTTTAGCTTAAACAATTAACAAGCTACAGAACATACAAAATGAAGCTTTATACAAAGTTTGCATCCTAGAAAATGCAACTATGTGGCAAACGCCGGGCCTTCCTTACTTTACCTATATGTCTGGCCAAGGATCAATTTATGTAACTGTTTACCATTCACATAAAAATCTTGGGTAATGGCCTTTTATTCATATAGAAAAAAATCAGTCCATTGTCCATTCACACCTTTGAAACCCACCTTCCGAATGTAGCCATTAGAATGCAGATTTAACATTTCTCATTAAGGAGGATGAATTAAAGGCTAGTCGGTCTTTTTCCATGGAACTGTTGTCTACAGATTTCAAATGCAAAAAGAACTATTGATGGACAGAATGCAGAACAATGTCATACATTAACCCCAGTACAGAGATCTGGGCCTAGATCCATCATTTTTTTGATCACCATGCCATTCCAGTTTGGACCCAGCCATACGCAAATCAGTCTTGACCCTGTGCCCAATGGTAACAGTCCAGCCCGAACTGCCAGGCCAGGGAGGACCTGGCTTGGCAATTCTGGCTGGACTGTTCCCATGAGGCACAGGGTCAAGACTGATTTGCATATGGCCAGGTCTAAACTGGGGTGGCATGGTGAGCAAAACAACGATGGATTTAGGCCCAGATCTCTGTACTGGGGTGAATGTATAACATTGTTCTGTATTCTGTCCATCAACTGTTGTTTTTGCATTTGTCACCCCGAGTGGGACGGGTATGCTCAGACGTGAGTCCCGTGCTCTCCATGCCACTGGAATCAAGCTATCCTAGCTGAAGAGGGGTGAAGCCCCGAAACCGGTCCTAGGATGCTTGTTTCGCGTCCAGGGAGGACCTGGCTTGGCAATTCTGGCTGGACTGTTCCCATGAGGCACAGGGTCAAGACTGATTTGCATATGGCCAGGTCTAAACTGGAGTGGCATGGTGAGAAAAAAAACGATGGATTTAGGCCCAGATCTCTGTACTGGGGTGAATGTATGACATTGTTCTGCATTCTGTCCATCAACTGTTGTTTTTGCATTTGTCACCCCGAGTGGGACGGGTATGCTCAGACGTGAGTCCTGTGCTCTCCATGCCACTGGAGTCAAGCTATCCAGGCTGAAGAGGGGTGAAACCCCGAAACCCGTCCTAGGATGCTTGTTTTCGGTCCAGGGAGGACCTGGCTTGGCAATTCTGGCTGGACTGTTCCCATGAGGCGCAGGGTCAAGACTGATTCGCATATGGCCAGGTCTAAACTGGGGTGGCATGGTGAGCAAAAAAACGATGGATTTAGGCCCAGTTCTCTGTACTGGGGTGAATGTATGACATTGTTCTGCATTTTGTCCATCAACTGTTGTTTTTGCATTTGTCACCCTGAGTGGGACGGCTATGCTCAGACGTGAGTCCCGTGCTCTCCATGCCAGTGGAATCAAGCTATCCTGGCTGAAGAGGGGTGAAACCCCAAAGCTGGTCCTAGGATACTTTTTTCTGGTCCAGGGAGGACCTGGCTTGGCAATTCTGGCTGGACTGTTCCCATGAGGCGCAGGGTCAAGATTGATTTGCATATGGCCAGGTCTAAACTGGGGTGGCATGGTGAGCAAAAAAACAATGGATTTAGGCCCAGATCTCTGTACTGGGGTGAAATTATGACATTGTTCTGCATTCTGTCCATCAACAGTTGTTTTTGCATTTGTCACCCCGAGTAGGACGGTTATGCTCAGACGTGAGTCCCGTGCTCTCCATGCCACTGGAATCAAGCTATCCTGGCTGAAGAGGGGAGAAACCCCGAAACCGGTCCTAGGATGCTTGTTTCCGGTCCAGGGAGGACCTGGCTTGGCAATTCTGGCTGGACAGTTCCCATGAGGCACAGGGTCAAGACTGATTTGCATATGGCCAGGTCTAAACTGGGGTGGCATGGTGAGCAAAAAAACGATGGATTTAGGCCCAGATCTCTGTACTGGGGTGAATGTATGACATTGTTCTGCATTTTGTCCATCAACTGTTGTTTTTGTGTCTACTGATTTCATGCACCACCTTCAATCACCTAACATTTCATATTGTTTCTTTTTTTGATCTATGGTGGACGGCAGAATCATTTTTAGGGGCCCACTGGTGTTTAGTGTGTTTTATAAATAATTGCTCATCATGTGGCTGACTGTTCACTTTTTTGGCTGTGTGTTAGGTGCATCAGCCTGATACGTGAGTATCCTCCCCCAAACTAACATGTGACTGCCTATTCACCAGTAAAGACACATGTAGGGGCAAACAGACAGATAGCTGGCAAAGTCCATGGCCAGTATGATTAAACCAGCCATGTGATGGATTTAAATTCCGGTTTAGCATTTAACTTGCTTGTCGTCAGACCAGTCATACTCAGGAAAGGACATCTGACATCGGATTGACTGTACCCTTGTCCAGCATGCCAGCTTTTGGCAAAAAAGACCAACAATGCTTAAGCTTTCACCTCTGTCTGCCGCTCCCTAAAATGTCCACAGTATATACAAGCGAGAGATAGTAAGATTAATTGACACCAAGTTGATGTTGCAGACATTGATTTATTTTTTTAATTCACCACAATTACAATGAACTTTATTTTGCTATGTCTCTTCATACCATAACTCTGAGTGTGTGTCTATGTGTCCGTACGTGCATGTGTGGGTTTCTTCCTAAGTGCTACTCAATCTTGGACTCTACACTGTACCATTATAGGTAGCCTAACCCAGGAAACTTTTCTACAGATCATAGATGTACTGTTCTGTGCCACCATCCCCAGACACCCACCTTCAACCAGAGTCTTGCAGTTATGCAAATGGCTTCTGTTTTACCCTCTTTCTCCTCCCATTACTACAGAGAAATCTTCCCCCACTCTGCGACCTCCCTCCTACCTTCCAAATGCATTCTCCTCTACGTCTAGCCCTACTAAATGAATAAACGCTCTCTCACTGTTGCAGCCCCCTCCCTTTTACCCCTCCTTGGCCTCATATCATCCCAGAGATATTTACAGCCTTTAGACCACACTGTCAAAAGACTCAATATTAAGAACAGATCAGGATTTTTTTTTTTGTAGAGTTTATGTAGCGCAAACTAGACCCGAGGATATCAGGTATCAGAGCGCTTTACATGAGCACCAGTTTCGTTACAGATGGACACATTCATTTTTGTTAGGTACGGAGAGATTAAGTGATTTGCCTAGAATCACAGGATGTTGAGTGTCATTGTCGAGACTCGAACCCAGATTCCCAGTTTTGAGGTTGACCGCTCTAGCTGTAAGGCTTCAGCCTCTCATAAGAGGTGTTCTCATAAGAAGATGAAAGTTTTCCTAACTGCATCAACACAGCTCACATGAAAGTGACTAAAATGGAATGCCAGCCATATAAAGTCAACAATAGCTAAACTCTTGTACTCATAAAGAAAAACTATACTAGTTAAAATATAATAAATAAACTGTCCATGAACTAAATTCAGCACAACACAATAAGCATTTACATTATGGGTTAACGTTCTAAAAAATATTACATGATGTTATTCAGTAGATGTTTACTGCAGTGAACACTCGAAAGATTAGTATCCTGGTATTCCAGTGTCAAGGACAATAAGTGTCCACTAACTCAGGCCAATGGTTCAGAGACTCTGGATTGGGTCTCAGGGGCTAAGAGTCAATTTCCCACAATTCACCTGCATAGTCCAATTGTAACTGATCAGTTGGGATGATCCTTTCTTTGGATTGGCAAGTCGCTTCTTATAGCTTTGTTGTACCTATCGCTGATGAGGGAGTCCACTCCTGTTCTTTTAAAACAGGCACATCCCTTTCTTGTTGGAACCTTGTGAATACAGTGGATGTAGTGTTTCTAAATGCAAGCCTTCTGGGTGCAGTCCAGCAGGATGGTTCTATTTCTTCTTTTGTTCCATGCAGTGTTCTGAGGAGTTCCCCCAGCTCGTCCATATTTATCCTCCATTCTGGGCTGCCAGGAGGTAGGGTGTGCACTTTAACTAATAGGGGTAAAGCTACCTTCCTCTACTATGACCATTTTCTGGAAAGTGTGACACATTTTTTACCAGAATGTATTATGCTCTCATAAATCAAAATGGAGAAGGTCTCTCCTTTGTGTCTCTGTGTAACCCAACCCAAATGTAGACTCCCCTTCCAGCTCTCTCCTAATCTAATTAGGGGGTCTCACATCTGGCTGGGGATAAATGAAGTGGGGCAGGCCTGGGTCCTTTGACATCTGTTCTCCTGCCTTTGAAGTCCAGCTTATCACCCCAGCCCTCTCCTCTCTCAAGCTCATCTAGGAAGCAAATCTCTTCCCACCAACTGTCTGTATTGTTGCAGCCCCAGGCTTCTTCACGGCTACTCAGGGAGCAGTTTGCCACAGGCTGTCAAAGGTTGACTAATCAGAAGAGTCTGATACAGGACTGTTTTAGGAAACATTGGGATATTAAGTTCTAAAACTACTTTCCTCTACTAATTATATCAAATCCAACCTCAGGAAGTTGTTGGATTTAATGTGATACTTTGAATGGGATTGCTAGCTAGCTCCAATGCAAATATAGACTTAAATTAAATTGACTAAAGGCTTCCCCAAGTCCTCCTCTGGGGCTAGCAGCATTACAATAGGGAAAAACAAAGTTGATTGCTTTTCCCTATCAGGGCATATAAAACATCCTTCATATTGTCCCTGCTTTTAGTATCAATGAATCCTATGATTGGGGCAACTAGTGCAGACCTTAAGAGTCACTTCTAAATAATGAAAGGGTAGTTATAATTCCATTGTCAAATTTGGGCATGGCTATAAAATGGCACCAGACACCACAGCAGTGTACACTTAATTGCGGTAAGTCCACTGGGATCTCTAAAAGTACATGCCCTATCATTTATTAGGGACTTACAGGTAGGTTGTCTTTGCCAAATATAATTATACCAATTACCATATACCTTTATTCCAGAAAGCACTGGATGTGGGCGTTGTTAGCAGAGCCCAGAGCACTTTCACAGTCAGTAACCACCAGCATCAGTCAAAATAATTGAGGGTGATTAGGGAAGAATGGCTAACTTTCCTACACTGGTCATTTAATTTACTGATCTATTTTATTTTATTCTTACCCCAAACTCTGGTATTCTTAAACCAATAAGAAAGGGTTTGGTAGTTTTTTCATGACTGTTCAAAATGTATAGATGGCACATGTCACAACGTTATTACTAGATTCATGCACAGAATATGTACAAAAGGAGATAAGAGACTGAACAAGAGTCTGGAGCAAACCATGCTATGGTGGGTAAAAGCGTGTTTAGGGATAATTTTTTAATCAGGTTAGGAGCTGGAGATATATTGTGTAAATGGTATTGGAAACATGATCGCAGAACAGCTATGGCAGGATGTCTGCTCCGACAGAAATCAAATCTTCAGTATTGCCTAAGGAAGGCATCAGAGATGAAATAGAAGATCATAATCTAATTTTTGTTTAGGAACTGAACTATGTGTGCATTGCTAAGTAAACGGACTACCATTAGTAATAATTTCAAACTTTATTTTCATACAGTGCTACATACAGATAGGCTTCATTTTCAAATTTGTCTGTAATATATAAATTGTACAGTTTGTTTTTTATTTAACTTTGCCCCTTTCATGCTTGATTATTTACTTATTTTCCTTTTATTTTATCGATTTTTGTGTTTTTATTCTTTCCTTTATTTTGCCTTTGTTCTTCTTTTCTTAGGTTTCAGAGAAATTATGTTGAACACAATAAGCCTTCCTGGACATCCCAGACCTCTTAATCAAGGCATTTATGTTCAGGATGTCGGTGTTTATTTCAGCAAAGGACGCCACGTCTTTTAAACTCCTAAAGTTCCCTTGTTTTGGTATCAAGTGTAGGCTGTGCCAACAAAAAGGAGGGGGAAAAACTCAGTCTTTTGGATCAAAGTTTCTTTCATGGAACTGAACTCCCCCCTCAACTGTATACAGTACTTTTAAACTACAGAAACATTTTCTGTCACAAGATAACAGGGTGGTTCTCTCTTCAGTTGCCCCACGCTCTCTAATTGTTCAGAGGATGCACAACAACAGCAGCAGCAACACCAGCAGCAGCAACAGCAAAATAAAGAGAAAACAACTCTATGAGGAGCAATCTTGACAATGAAAGATAGTTGTACTTGTTTAAAGACATCTTAGTCGTATTTTCACTGTTTTGGAATCTGTGTTTGAGTTTTCTTTGTGAACCTGTGACTTCACATCACCCTTTTAATGGTGTCATCAACTGTTACCATGTCAACCTAGCGTGACGTCATAAAGCAGGGACTGTGGGTCTCGGAGGTCAATAGCGAAATTAATACTGGTAAGATTGATCTAAAAGTTAAGGTTTTGTACATAGAAAAGTACAGGACTGTGGATGATACATAATATGCCACTTTTTTAAAAGCAAGATTTGTGGTTATTTTTAAAATGTAATGGCTTACAATAATTTTTTTGTGATAAGTATCTTGAATTAATGAGAGGTGCCAAATGATGGGCGGGGGTTTTGATGCTTTTAATACTTAGCAGAGGTCAGGAAAATCACCTAAGTTTGAATATCCTTCTGCCTGCCATTAAAATTATGTTGTTCTTATGAGATGATTGAGTCAAGTCCTATGAATATAAACAATATGGTGTGATTGCGCAGTGACACTCTCCATAATTCAACAACTAAAGAGGGACAGAAGTGATTTGTAGTTGACAGTGATGCTTCTGCCACTTTTTTAGTTTTTTTTAGTCAAATACAATTTTAGTCAAATACAATTTGCTATTACTCATCAATTTAATAAAGAGGTCCAAACTGATTTAAACCAGTGGATAATTTTGTAATAAGCACATTATTGAGTTGTCATGTTCTATCTACTCACAATTAGTTCTTCTGAAACGTCTTTGATTAGATCAATAATGTCCTAGACACATCTGATTGGTGTAGTTGTTAGGTGATGTCTTTAGAAGACGTGCAATTATGCCAAATATGAAGGGGGTATTTCTCACACTTTGTTAAAGATAAAGTAAGTAGGGAGGTTGGTTTAAAAAGTCAGATATTGTGAAGCCATATGTGGCTGCTAAATGTTGCTGGTCACAATTATTGAGCATTGAAGGCTGTTTTTATATTGTAAATCATTACCTCATGTTCAATTTTTCTTTTCTTGAACATTTATGTCACTCCTTTCTTGCCATGACTATGGTTGCATATTGTAAAGACAGGATTTTCCATTATCACAGAGACTGTGGGGGTGTTCAGTATATATAGTTTCTTAATAAACACTTTATTTTCTAACAAAGCTACTGAATTGGTGTCCATTCATTTGGATTTTATAAACATTACAATTCACAATTTACTCATTGGTGTATGGGTCCATATAATATGAGCACAGAGAGTAAAGTAATTTCATGGGGCACTAAAATACGTCCTCTCATCCTCAACATGCAATTTCTATGTTTATATTTCCTTGAAACTATTAGGCAATGTTAAACAAAGTTTAGCTAAATCTTTTATTTCCTCTGCTTCTATACTTTTTTAAGGTAAACGCCTGCGCACAGGCAGTTGGTATCACAAATAGAATAAACAAATGCATATTTTATAAATACGTTTAGTAAAGTGTGATATTAAGAGCATAAAATGAATTACTAAAAGAATGACCCATAACAAAGCGTACCACTTCTCCCTGTCTTCATATGAGGAATTTGAAACAAATGTCCAGGTTCTGATTCACAACGTTATTTGCAGTGGTCAAATAGAAGACGCAAATAACGTTTTGTTAAACGAAGACACGAATTTACCTTTGTAAGTAGATTTCAATCATACCAATACAGTGTAATTGTACATGTGTGTAAATATCACATGGGCATGTAGATATTCCAGTCTCCTGCAAAAGTTGAAGAACTCTCGCAAACGTGTGAGTCACAATGATTCAGAGATTTTAAAATTCGGAGATTTGCTCTTGCTCAGTCAGGGCAGGGCTTTTTCAGTGTAGAAATGGGAGGGAATACCGCCAGAATTGACAAATCCGTTGGAGAAGAGATTTCTCCTTGCAATTTTTTTTTTGTTTTCGTCAATAAAACAGGATAACAAATTTTGAAAATTGTTAAAGTACTGATACATTATATTTCCCAGTTCGAAATGTACCTTTGTAACATATCCAAATGTTTAAATGTTTGCTCATGTAAGCATTCCAGTCACAACGTCTGTGATTTTTTTCTATGAATTCCAATGAAGATGGTGATTTCTGCTACTGTAGGAGCAAAATCAAGACCCCACAGAAATTACTTTTTGTGAACTAAGAAGCTATTGAATAAGAGTACAGACAGTAGTTTTAGAATTTCATATGCCACAATTACAGCAAACCTCAGCAAATAGATTTCTTATGTTTGTGCATGTCCTCATAACCCTTTTAAGGAAATAACACATTTTTGTAAAATTTACTTCTGGAATTTTTGCCTTTTCGTAAACATGATCTGTAAGACAACTAACATATTGAGCACCTGAGCACGCTATGAACAAAGAGTTAGTAAACCACAGCAGTGGAAGGCACACCCTGCCTTTTTTTTTGTTTGAGGGAAGCAATATATGACAGCAGATGATGGAAACCTGCACAGCTTTGTTAGTGGTTGTAGCGGGCAAATCTGTTTCGGTGAGGGTTAGGAGGTAGTCTGAAGTCTCATAGAATGTCAACTTTTTTTGCAGAGTGACTCTGAATATTTCATGATCGCAAGCAATTGTAAACTAAGAGATCAAATAATAGGGAAGAATACATTCAGGTAGCAGTACCTGGCACAAACAAACTGGAAATACAAGCACGATTGAAATGTACGTGGAGAAATGGGTTCAAATCATTTCTGCTGTAAAATATTTTTTCTGGTCATTTGACTCCAGGCAGTAGGAATGGGCTAAATGTGCATGCATATATTTGACTAGTTTTATCATAATGCATTCATGGTACATGTTTTGCATGCAATGCCAGACACCAGTGTAGAGTGAAATCATCATGCAAATGATGACATCCTGTTGCTGACGAATCTGCAATGGTCATGCAAACCACATCCAGGAAGCATGTATATGGGGCAGAGGGTGCCCATACCAAGTCATTGCCAGACCGGTGCACTCTTGCAGGGCATATCAGAGGGGCCACCAGAAACATAAATGTGGTATCCAGTAGGCAGATGCAAGCATGTGTATACATTTTATAGGTTGGTGTGAAGGTGCAGTATTTTCCATCAACACATATCCTGATAAAAGTTTGACAAGACTGTCTTTAGATCTCATTAATAGGGAATGCAATTTTGAGCTCTTTTTGTAGTGATTGATAGGAAACTCAACCCATTCCATATTGGGTATATGAGAAACTGGGTTGCTGGTTGAAGGGAGTGTGACCCCTGTTCAAGCCACAGCGACAGTTCCCATCAGGGTGAACCAAAAAATTCACTTAATTACCCTGTGTTTAACCCTCTGATAGCTTGCCACAAAAGCAGTCCGGCTCACCCTAGAGGCATTGTGTAAAGTATTTATGCAGCACATAAACAGTAATAAAATGAAAACACAACATAAGAAAAATCCCACATCAACTTAAAACATTTTAGTAAATTTTGATCAATTATTTGACACCAAAATGACAAAAATCCCATCAGTAGAACCAGAGTTCTGGATTTTAAAAGTGTTAGGTAAAATCTAAAAGATCAAAGCGCCACCTGCGGCCATCTAATCATGGGAAACCAGGTCAAACAGGTGAAAAAATAAGGTTTATTGCAATGGCTTGTGGGTTGGGCTCAAACAGTGAATTGGGCCCGGTCAGCGCTTACCTTCCGACTTAGAAGACATTTTGAAGAAAATGTTCTGAGAATGTAAAGTTAGGGGTCAAGGCTGCAGGCACTATCTCAGGCGGGAATGTTGTCATCGAGAAGTCTCTGGATAAAGTTACGGTGAAGATTTCTACATACGGACTTCATCACTTTTTTGCAAGTAGAACATCTTCAGTGGAAAAAAGCTGGATGCTCTACCTGGTGAGAATTCCAGAAGACCAGATACCACTTTGGTGAAAGACCGGTGAACAGGATTTACTGCTGAGGAGAAGTAAGTAGCAGGAGCTGTACAAAGTCAGGCTGGCCGGTGATGCACCTTGAGTGGAAAGACAAGGATGTTGTTTCCAGTCTTCCCTGGGTTCTCAGAGCATTATTTAAATGTTTGGCTATCTGGGCACCTTTAGTACTGCCACCAATTAACCAGGACTTGGTAGGGTAGGACAAAGGGGGGTTAGGGCTTCTTCGAGCTGGGTCCAGGTGCAGGTTCGAGACGGAGGAAGCCCTTTCTGTCCCTGAGGCTCTGAACGGGAAGCCAGCAAACTAGCCTTTGTAGTCACTCTGGTAGTCCTGGATGCAGGTGATGAAGCATGGCTCAAGCAGCAAGGCAGGTCTCTGTGTGTTCAAGGCAGGTCCATTGTGCAGTAAAGCAGTTATGTGGAGCACACAGCAGTCCACAGCATCAGGCAGTCCTCTCATGGTCCATCTACAAGTTCAGAAAGTGATCTGAAGAGTGGTTCTGATGGTGCCCTTTTTATACATGGTGACTTCTTTGAAATAGGACACGTTCTATAAAATTCCCTTTAGTGTGGGAAGTTTCCTGACTCCTCTGCCCTGGCTCCAAGATGGCTGCATGACCAATGCAAGGATGAAATGTCCTTTGTGTGAAGGCAGGGCACAACCCATCATGTTGCAAGTGGGGCTGTGCCCAGCTCCGCAACCCTATCCTGCAGGTTGATGGCCCCTGCAGGCACACCTATTCCATTTATTTTGTGGCTGCATGAGAGTCTAACTACCAACTACATCCAGTCATTGATCCAGGATAGGCTGCAGGCAGCAAATAGTTTAGGGCAGAAAAATGCCAGCTTTCTGATATTGTGATTTTCAAAATTGTACCTTAAAATCTGAACTTACCATGAAAGAGTTCTTTTAAATCACATTTTCTTAGGCCCCAAACATTAAATGCTCTAATGTTCCCAATCGAAGGTTAGCACTTACGAAATGGAATAAGACAACCCAATGTTATCCTATGGGAGAGGCAGGCCTCACAGTAGTAAAATGTAAGGGGTTTTCAGTACCAGGACATGTAAAACTTAAGAGTTAATACCCAATCTTTTAATTGCAATGCACCCTGCCCTATGGACTACCTTGGGTCTACCTTAGCGGTGACATATGCAATAAAACGGGAGCTTAAGGCTTGGCAAGGGGGTTATATTGTCAAGCTGAATTGGTAGTTTAACAAAACAGTCAGACCTGGGGCATGTTTTAATGAGCTGCATCGGTTTGTGGCACACTAAGTGCTGCAGGCCCATTAGTAGCATTTAATTCACAGGCCCTGAATATATGATATACCACTCTACATGGGACTTATGAGTAAATTAAATATGCCAAACATCAGTAAGCAAACTTTACCATGTCTGAGGAAGAGAGTGCCAGCAGTGTATAACTGGTTAGCAGTGGTAAAGTGCACAAAGTAGGAGATGTGAAAGGCAAAATGTTTGGGGGTGACCCTGCAGAGAGGGCTAAGTTCAACAGTGTATATTAATGTTAGTCTAAACAGGAATACCAATCAATTGTCATTTGAAGATATGCCTGTAAACAATCAAATAAACCCAGGCCAGAACCAGTCTACATTTTACCTAACTAATGGTATATCATATTAGCAAAATAATCCATCACCTGCCACATTATCTTGAGATACCTTTTTTAGTCTATACCAGCAAAATAAAGTATTTAAGCTCAGCTGCATCAAAAGTTGCAAAGAATGCTCCAGGTCAAATGTAATGCAACTCATGTTGGATTTGAGGAAGTTTCATGAACACTTCTCACCTGTTGATAACGGTATTCAGACATTAGAAACGTGACTATCTACTTCACCCATCCCTAGGTAGCTTTCGCATCTCCATTGTATTCTAGGTTGTGATACATTAGTTGCAGATTTATGAAACAGCCAAGAACTCATGGTGATTTATTTTTCATGAACATTAATTTAGTAAAATTTCTTTGGTAACGTTTTGATAGTGAAATGGCACACAAGACACAAGAAATCGGTGGCAGATATATATGCAATTCCCTCGCCAAGCAAATACAATATATTTTGGCTTTTATTCATGGCTATAATTTGTTTATTCAATTCAATTCAATTCTATCTGTGTTCGATCTCCACACATAGATCAAAAAAGGCACACACATTACAAATAATATCATGGTTTAAAAAAGAATAAATGTATGCAGAAGCTGAGAAATACATAGGGGCAGATCTATGTCGGAGATGCGCCACTTTTACGCCGCCGTTGCGTCACTTTTGTGACGCAGCGGCGGTGTAAACCCTGCGCCACGTTGCGCCATATTTACATCGTGACGCATCTATGGAGATGCGTCACGATGTAAAGCCCTGCGCCACGTAAAACCTGCGTCAGGTTTCACGTGGGCGTGTCGACATAGGGGGGGGCGTTCCGTCGCAGGAACGCCCCTGAAAAGTGACTCAGTCAAATCTATAAGATTTGACTGAGTCACTTTCCCAACGCTGATGCGCCAAAACCCTGCGCCTGCTTGAAGCAGGCGTAAGGCTTGACGCACCATGTTAGGGATAGGGTTGGTTGGAACAGTGCTGGAGTTGCGTCGCGCTTGCGACGCAACTGAAGCACTGCGCCAACCTTACGCCATTGGATGCGTCACGCATCTGTTTATTCCTGCGCCATGATGCGCCGCATTATAAATGCGGCGCATCATGTTTGGCGCAAGGGTAAACTTGCGTGACGCATCATTCCTGGCGCATCCTTGCTGATTTGCAGGGATGCGCCAGGCAACATAAATCTGCCCCATAGAGCATTTAAAGATATTAAATACATTCCACAGTGTTATACTTTACTTAAAATTCAGCTCCATCGAGAATTTTAGTATTTTGTTGGGAGCAAGCGCGGGGAATATAAAAAATCGGGACACATAGTGCAAATAATAAACAACATTATATCAGTCAAAATGACATACTCTTTCTCAATACTATAGTGCATTTTAAAGAAAACATCCAGATGGATTATATATATCATAATTATTTGACAACCGGCCTGACAGCTTGTTAAAACATCATACTCTTTCTGTGTACTAAAACGCATTTCAAAATTTGTGTATTCTTTTATTTGAAATTATATTTAAAGTTGTCGAAATTAAAAAAAACTTTCAATAGTATTGCTTTCGGAAGGTGTGATTTATTAAGTGATGTGCCTACTACTGAGACACAATAAGTATAATATTTGTTTTTGCTGCAGGATTTAAAGGGTCGTTTTTGGGTGTACAATTTAGTCAACCATGCCACATAGGTTAACCATGCATTGCTGCCAAACTCCGGTGGTTCTGGTTATAAAATTTAGGTGAAATCATTATGAGAATGTAAACTGTATGGATTGTCAAAGTATGGCCCATGTGTTTCACGAAAATAGAATTTTAAACCTACATACTTCATTTGACAAATGCAAACTATATTTTATTGCTAAATAATAGAAGATTATGCAAACACACGAACCCGTATGCCCTCAATGAAACCACTCTGCTACAAATATAGTATAAGTATAATTAACTAAGGCCCCTTATAAACTTCCAAACTTCTCTACATGCATGTTGTCTGTTAATGTTTCAATTCGTGTGGTTCTTTCTGACTATAACTCATTGCTGTGTTGTTTTCAGTCCAGTGATTTGCAGCTGATCATGGTCTTTCTTTGATTATCAATATATCATTTCAGTTATTGTAAACAGTGAGATGTTAAATGTAATTGTCTTTCTTGAATGACAATCAGTTAAATCATTTTTGGTCAAGGGGTGGCAGGCTTATGGTTCCACTGTATACAATAAATCAACATGGTAATAGACTACTTGAAATTGATTTGGAGTATAGCTATCATCTCCTGTCTGGGTGAAAAACAATTCAAAGCATTTTACTGTGCTCACTCCACAATCTGCACCAGCATGTTTTTGAGTGTTTACCAACCTACTGTGCTCTCACATTGATATATCTGCTTGTGTGACATTGGACCTGTTCTCCATAGCTCAAATTGTTCATACCTAAATTTAAATACAAAATTCACTTGTCGGATCAATGAGAGGTTAACATTTGAAGGTTCTCTCCTTATTGTCGCAGTGCATACCATTTTTGGATTACATTGAAATGTTGTAGTAGCAGTTAACTATTAAATACAAGATATGATGACCTTATAATACCAGTATCTGAATAATGGTGGCTTTTGCCATATATTTGCTAATATTTCTGAAAACAGAATAATGAAAGGAAAACATGTTGATGGTATTTCCCTACACTTATATTCTGTATCTTTGCATCCCTTTTTCAATTTTTATAATCATCTAGGGGCATTTAGGTCATTGATGAAGAGTACACTAAGGGCCTGATTACGACCGCAATTGCTGTGGGCAGGTGAGCGTCCGACAAGAAGTCTGCAGTCCAACCTACCCTATTATGATAGGACCTCCGTGGATGCGGTCTGGAAGCTCCTTTTTCAACTGCAGCTTGCACTGCTGCCCAGGAAAAAGGCCAGAGCCCAAGCCACTCAAGCAAAGGCACTCAGTGCACATCCATGCACCATGTAGTGCCTGGCACATGCTGTATGAATGTTTGAGGGACATTACATGTGCCCCACAGCGTATGGAGGCCCTGCTTGGGGTTCCCAAAGCCAATTTCTGGCTGCCTATCCATTGCGGTGGGACCACCATGAAAAGACAGTGGGAAAGGGACATCCTAATCCCTAGAGCGGTGCCTGCGCAGGTACTGCCCTCGTGGTAGGGATAGGATTCCAACTGTCAGCCCAAGGTGGCCGTCTGTCTCCCAGACCACTGCCATGGTATGTATTGTATCACATAATTTGTATAGCCCTTATTTACCCCTGTTTGGGATGTTGAAGGGCTTACCACACAGAGATAAAGCTGCTCCATGAAGGATTTGTGGTTGCAAGGGTGTTGTTTTAGTTTTAGGCCTATGTGGCAACTTTTATCATGCTGTGAATAATAACTACTGAGATGCAGTTATTGTATTATGGAATGCAGCACCAGGTTCTGTGAAGGGGGAGTGTAGGTGAAACGTGCAAATTATAATTTTAAAAAGTACATATATAGGCAGCTACTCAGTACCAGCAAAGCCTTATTGGCAGAGGGATGCTGTGTATACCAGAAAAGGGGGTAATCAGAGAAGGACTAGTAATCCATATTGCACAACATGCCAAACAGCGATGCTGTTGACTAAGATAAAAGGATACCAAAAAGGAAAGAATGTTAATTGGTCACATGAGCGCTAGCCATTAAAAATGTAGGTATTGTTATTGCTATTATTTTTTTTATTTGAACCTCTGCAGTGATACTGCCTACCGATGAATACATTCACACCACAAGGCTGGCAACTTTAGAAGAAAGTGTGCAATCTTTAAGAGTCCCAAATTTCACCTTCTCCTGCTAGGATGAAGGAAACCAACATTTGCAGCAGGGGTTCACATATGAAGCCCACCTCAAGTAGACAAGGACCAGTCGGGCCATTGCTCAGTCCCTAGTAGGACTGGCAACCTACACATCTGAGGGTGAGAGCTGAAGCACTTGGTAGGTTGCTGACCTGACAGTGCATTAGCAAATCAGCATGTCTCATGTTACCCAGCTGTCCTCGTATCTCCATTCGAGCACAATACCTTTCTTAGATCCCATTGCCCCTTGTTCTTTCAAGCCTATATAAAGAAGCACCCATCTTACCTTCAAGAATTGCATCCCAGAAGTGTCATTATTAATAGTGAATGACATTTCAGGTTTGAAAAGAGACATTGTCGTGGAAGTCAACTTACCCTGCATCCATTGTTTCGATTTGGAAAGTGACATGGCACTGATTTTGTACTTTTTATTTGGTTCAATCTTAGTTCAGCTCTTCTTTGGATGATGAACCTTGTGAAAAATACCTTTGGCTGACCAATCTACAAATCATACATGTGAGGGTTTTAATGTAATTCAGAATGGAAAGAATATTTTAGAGGAATATTGAAACTATATGATTTTTTGCTCTTTTTTTGGAGTATACTCTTTGCTACCCTACACCTTTAATCAGGGTTTAGAAGTAATCAATATGTTTTTAACCAGTTAAGAGCAGAATAAACATTTATATTTGGCAACACTTCTGACCATGTTTATTAGGTCTTCTCCGGCTCTTTGATAATTTCCACCATTACTAATTACAATTCTAAAGCACTAGAACTTACTAAAGGTTATACACATTTTTAGGAAATGGTATCTTATCTTGTTTGAAGATCAAGATAATTTTACACCATATCTAGTTTATATAATCTCATTTGGTTCATATTAAATTTCAGAAAGTGGAAGTTGTGGGTGCAGTGTGCATTCTGATCTACGCTGACTCTGTGAATCATAGGCAATTATAGTATTATTGAATAAGTCAGATGCAATTTACAATTAGTATGTATTGCAAAAAGAAATAGTTGTATGTATCAGTGTAATCCGCCTTGAAATCCTCCTAATCGATGGCAGTCTACCCTGAAAAATATGTTCTTTTACCAATAATCAAAATCAGGACAGCTGCATTTTTCATACTCGAATAATGCTATGCATGAATAATACTTTCTTTGATTAAACAGTATATCTAAAAATCTGTGCATTATTATAATGCATCAGTCTCAAAAGCCAATATGTCACTATATATTTGAGACCAATTATTTTTTGTGAACTTCTTCTGCAATATGTGGGTGAATAGGAATCTTGCATCATTTTACCAAACGTAAAATGAAAGCTTAAGTTACCTATGGTATTTATGCTTTTTGCTTCTGAGACCCTGAGATGAGAACCCTTTCATGGATCAATATGTTCAGTTTGTCATAATTCAATCTTTTAAAGTTATGTTGCCTTTTGTTTCACCATATAATAATTTTGTTTAGTTTTTTACCTATTTTCTATGAAATCTGCATTAGTTTGGTTCATTCTTATTGCACACCTTGATATATTTTATTTTGTTTCTCATTTTTTAAAACATTGAAGACCTTTCTACCAATCAATGTGTATCCTGTTTCCTATTGACACCTTTATTCATTGATCTGACTTCTTTCGTTCATATAGTTAACCCTTTAAGGCTATCTATATTTTAGTCTCTTAGGTTTCAGATTCATTACTTTTTTGTGTTTAACGTCTGGCCTAACTTGTTCAGTGGTGTTCTTTCTACTTAACGGTCCTTATGTCACATTAACCCAACAGCATGATTGTGTGCGCAATGGGGAAATGACCTATCTTGGACATGGCACTGAACACAGAGATTCTTAGGTATGAGGAGACAATAGAGATGGGATACAGACTGGTGAGAGGTGGGTGCTTTGGTCCTAAGGCCCAACACCATTCACTTGGTTCTGGTGAGGTGTGATGACATAGTAAATAAGGCAAAGGATAAAAAGATCAGTGTAAATGAATTGATTCAAGTGGAAATTGATGCAGGTATCTATGGCAAAACTGAAAAAAACACGTGCACTTGTGGGGATGCCATGTTGAAGGGAAATGCTTGAACTGAGGCCTAAGGGAGGGATGATCATGTGAGCAGTGTGATTGATTGAGAAACAAGGTTCCAGTACCATAAAATGTGAGTCCAGGTGAGCAGAACAAGAAAAGTACAAAGGATAAGTAGAAGTTATTTGAGGAAAGGCTGAATCTGGGCATGACACTAGGGCCATAATCTAGGATACCTTCTGGAAACATGGGGACTCTGTGCGATGTTCTATCCCATTGACATCAAGCTCACAATACATTTGGTACTTGTAATTATAAACCGGCACAATATTATTTGAGCAAAGATGTCACTGAATGATGCAAATAAAGCAATATAATTGTGTGTATTTATGGGAATGTATATAGTAGAACCCTGCTATAAAGCAATAAAGTGTTGTATAATGGGAGTGGGGAGATGAAATAATAAGGCAACTAAGACTAGCATTCTCTACACTAAAGTCGATGATGTGGGAAGCAGTCAGTGTGGTTACCTTAAGACAAGGTAGTAGAGCCACAACATTTCTAAACTACCGACAGTCAAAGAGAAATGCATGGATGCATTTGAGGCCAGAGGTGGCAGTTTCCACTTTTCATGAGTAACTTCCAAATGCCAATGGTGCACATTGAGAAGGTCTCATATTCCAGACCATATTTGGGGTGCACCTTAAAACACTGCTCAGTAAAAGAAGGTTAACCGGTTGGTTAAATGGAGGATTAAGGCTAATGGTTATGTTTGTTGAAAAGACCCACTTGAGAGTACCGTGATAATGGTAGCTCTTTAAACATGGTTGTTCAATTTCATTTCAGAACTTCACAAAGTACTAATCATGTTGATGTTACCCACTTCCAAACGTTGAATTGTGATTTGTAAAATTCCCTTTTTTAAATCTCTTTTTAAAAGCATACATATGTCTTCCTTTGGAGTATTCTGTATCTTGTTGATTGAACTGCAAACTATCTACTACCATGTTTCTGTAGTCAAATTGTATGCATTAGGTCGGTTTTATGTTCCTGGTTGATGCATGAGATGACTGTGGTGTATGTCTAATGCTGATATCTAAAACCAAGTTTCCCTAGTGTGCCCCAAATAGTTTACCATGGAAAATGTCTTTATAATGCGACTAGGCACCAATAGGTGCATTTTAATGTGGGCTTTCCATGTTTACCTTACTGCTGATTCAGGCTCATCTTATCTTCCACCTCTGCATGTTACACTATGATCAGTTGATGACCAAATAGGGCCTAGAGGCTAGAACTAATCACTTTGGGATCTGAAGCTGAGGTTTAAACAGAGTCTTCAGCACTTGACTCAACATCATGTGATTCTAACACAGTCACTTAATCCCCCTGTGTCTAAAAAAATGTTTAATATAACATGCAAAATGTACGTGATGTACATGAACATGATAGTGTTCTGACATTCCACATCATGCACATCGTTCCCTTGCTTCCTATCTAGTTTTTTGCTATACATATCAAAACAAACATAAATATGAAACAAGTTCCTTGTAGACTACTGTAGATTATATTGTAAAAGTTCATATCCATGTCTCCCTTCACTTCAATCAGATGATGGTGTGTAGAGGTGGTAGGGTAACTTGGAGGGAAGCATCTCACCACTATATTAATTTGGAGAGAAAGAATAAGGGCCAGAGTACGAGTTTGGTGATGTGGGAGTAGGATCGCCATTCTCCCACACCGCCAATCCAATGTGCACACCGCCTCTCAGATTACAACTTTTACAGTCACTGGTGGGCGGTTCTTTGGCAGCCCAATGGTGGTGCCTATGAAAGGCACCACAGTGGGAACGTCAAAGGCAGTAGTTGCACGGCATAGACTGGTGCAGTCCATGCTGTGTAGGTAGTGGTGTGCATGCACACAGGGGGGCACAACATGTGCCATCCTGCATGCACCCCATGGACCTGAGGCAACAGGTCTTCTCCGCCATGGTTTTCATGAAATAGGAACTGCCATGAAAACCGTGGGAAAGAGAAAACTCATAATATGCTTGGCTGGACCGCAGCAGTCCCGCCAAGCATATTGCAACCTCAAGAATGGCACACCACCACCATATGGCGGTCCGCCGGTCCAAGTTGTAATAGGGCAGTCGGACCGCCACCGAGGCTATGGTGGTTCATAGGGCCACCCACCTTAGTTGTAATCGGGCCCTAAGATTCCCTGGCACCCTTTGCCCATTATTACGCTTGCCTTCACTTTGAAAGACAATGCTTTGCTTCGTTCAGGGTAAGTGACAGAATTAAATACTGTGGCAGTAGCTATATGATCAGTGGCCTATGCAAAACGCTTACCATGTATTTTCTACCCATCCCTGTTTTTTGTAGTGTGCTGCAGTTACTACGTTTGTGCTAACAGTTGAATGGTCTATTTCTTTCCCTGTATGATGTGTCAGAGTTCTTGATAAAGTAAATCACATCATTGCATCAATGCTAAGGAACGTCTGACAATCCAAAATAGTTAAATTCTTTCTGAATAAGTCAGAAAACATCTGTGGCCGGTGAGTCGCTGGGTCACCTGGGTCTAGGACGGATTCTTCCCCAGCAGTCTTGTCAGTCTAGTCTTGAAAGAGCCTTGGAGGATTGCTAGTGCAAGAGAGATATTGAGACTGTTGACAATCTGCAATCGTAGTGATGATGTTTGATGGGTCAGAGGTGACAAAGTGTTGTCTGGCTTTGTTGAGGTTATTTGCGAAGAATAGGTGTATGCACCATATTCGCGTTCGAAGGTGGTACTAGCCAATGGAATGTGTTGATGCAGTTTTTAATTGATTTGAAGAGAGACTCACATCTCTTGGCATCTTTATTATTTGAATACGTGGTTTGGCTGCAGAGATGAGTTAATTTGTGCAAAGCAGGAGTTTTTCATTGCCTGCATTTCCATTATTCTCCTATCCTAACGTGGTGGTGGGCTTTGCTTCCTGTAATTGGAGTTGAGGGGTGAGCATGAAATTGATTTCATCAACTGAATTGGTGGAGAAATACTTAAATGATCTTGTGAGACACTTAGCAATTGTTTTGATGGCTTTAATTTGATAGGTGTTTGTGGTGATGAATGTATGTTCAACCGGTTCTCTTGTCTGTGTACATAGGCATAAGGGTGGGCAGTTAAGATGTAGCTGTTCTTTGTGTGTTTTTGGAGAGCCACTTCTTGAATTACCTTAGTGGTTCTCAGCTTCAAATTGAAAAAGGTTGTCATGATTCTAGTTACTGCATGTCCTGGAAGGCTGAACCTGCCAAGAAAGTTGTTGTCAGTGTGAGGAGCTGTTGAGAACAGAATGTACATATTGTTGAGGAAGTTTGTGTTAGGTATGGTGGTTGGCAGATGAGTCAAAGTATAAATTATGGATGTGCCCGCAGTGAGGAGTGAATCACTGCAATACCTCTGTTTGCAATATTTAATCTGCCAATAAGTTGGATGCCCTAGTATGCTGGGACTAGGACATCAAAGAAGTATGTGTTCTGGAATGAATAGAATGAAATAAATTGGAATAATAAAATGGTAATAAAAACTGAATTCTTTAAGTGAGGGTGATGAGGTCTGATATTGTGCAAAATATTTCTTAGCGAATTTTTGGACGACAGGATGAAGAGAACATGATTATCAGCATAGAGGGTAATGTAATTTCTTCTTGTGGTTGGAAGAGAAATATCGATGAGGCGGGAAGCAGCAGAGGCGTGTACCAGAAGCTGCATGCTACTTGCATGGACGTGTGAAGATGGTCTTGGGTGTGTGTTACCGAAAACCGGTAGGATTTGAGTGTTGGACGGCTAAGGTGCTAGCTGAAAGAAGGTAGGGGCATATTAACAAGGGCCGACGATAAATATCGCAAAGCGCGCTTAGTGCTTGCATATTTATCGCCGGCTATCTCTGGAATTTATCGCCCGGTTTGCGCATTATTAACAACGAGCATCGCCGAGGCGATAAAAATTCCAGAGATAGTTGGGATATCGCCATTTTCCATGGTGGAAAACGGCGATATCCTAGATGATAGGGTCTGTGGTCTTAGCCACAAATTCCACCCCCCATGTTAAGTATGCCTTAGTCAGGAATTTAACAGACGTTAAATTCCTCCGTTAAGGCATACTTAACGTGATTTTAAAAATCGCTACCCTCCCTTGTTAATATTGCAAAGCTGCCTTCACGATATTTTCCCAAGGGAGTCTTGTCAGGCATGCCTCCTTTGCATCTCATTAGCGATGTGATCGGAGGCGTGCTGCAAACGGGCGCTAAGTCAGCAAGACACGCGATAGCGTGTCTTTCCTGATAAGGCGATGAAATTATTGTCGCTTTTCGCCTGAAAACGGACGCAAAAGCGGCGATAATTTCATATCGCCGCCTTGTTAATATGCCCCGTAGGCTGGCCGATGCTATTTAAAAAAGTTCGCAATAGAGCCAACCAAGCAAAATCGTTGTCCTCCTCTGCATTTGACTATCAGAAAATAAGTAAAATGATGGCATAATGAAGCAGCTGCAGCACATCACCTTCATCCTGCCTGCTTATCTCATATTAGCTGCTCTTCTAGACTAAACAGCGTATTCTTATCTGTGAGTCACAGCTTCAAATATAGTCTGGGAAAGAATACAAACTTGAATTGGGTCCATTTAGGAATCAGAGTTGATAAAATGAGGACTGCAATTTCAGCAATGATAATTAGAGCATAATGACATGCTGCAGTAATTGTTTAATCATAGCCCTACTGACATAATGCAAAGAAGAGCACACATACCAGCTTCTTCGGGAAGACACAGTGGCAGCTTATCACTTTTCGGTGTCCATGTTGAAAAAATGGAGGCATATTTATACCACAATTGTAATGAGCTGGTTCGTCTATTTCAGCAGAAGAAGGTGTTTAAGTTGCTGAGAGCCAAGATTTAAAATCAAACAAAGATTTGCTTGCATAGAGAATACGAGACAAAGCAAATATCCCTCTTCAATCTACCAATCGCACATCCCTAAAAGTGACCTTGCAGCCATGGTAAATCCATCTGGAATTATTTGCTCCTTTATTACTTAAAAAAATGAGTTGTTTATTCGGACTATGATACAAAAACACCACCATCTCTGATAGGTTTTATTAGGGGTCATTCTGCAATTATGTGATGTGCATTCCTCAGATTCTTCAAGGTATCTTTCATGATATGCACAGGTCCTACCAGTGGGTGCACAGAGGAGCCTGTTTCTTTCTCTTACAATTACAATATTATTGTTATTATAATAGAATATTTGTAGAGCACACAGCTACCCAGGTACGAGCTTACCGGCGCCAGTGGCAAACAAGTGTGAGGCCATGAAGGATTTACTCTGCTTGGGTGAAACATTAGTATATCTGGGTGGTACCTAAAATCAATGGGTGGTACCAAAACACAGTAGAATTAATTTATTTTTCAGGAGTTAGACTAAGTCGCAATTGGCACCATTTTCTATGTTGTTACCACTCCGTTTTTACTTTTATTAGTCCTCGACTGCGAGAAGCAGTGGGGCAACGCTCCTCCTGCCTTGTGGAGGAGCCGCCCCTGTGTAGACTGCCCTAATGCACTTGAACCCTGTGGTACTCACTGGAAAGGGCAGCCCATGAATGCTTGAAATCTCAGACTGAGGTGCTCAGGGAGTGTAGAAAGGTCACAGCTGTCTTGATTTGCAACAGCATGTCCAGGGCGTATCCTTTGGAAGGGGGAGTGAGGGTCTCATAGATGGTGGCTACAGCCATTTCCTGACTCCCAAGAGATGCACCCTCAGAGAGCGCAATAAACTACCGAACTCTCTTGCGCTGTTTATTCTGCCAGTGACATAGCAGGGGTGCCGGGGCCTTCGTGCAATCAAAGGAAATGGGCCCTCATGTTCCTAATGAATTGGAAGTCTGCCATCATTGGGACGCAATAGGTAAGTCACACCTCTGGGTCCCTATAACACTTCACCTGCTGCACAACTAATCCTGCTATTGTGCACCAGTGCTTTTACCAGGTGTGTGGAGTGTGTAATATAGCATACGGAGGGAGTCTACGCTGGCGCATTTCAAACTGGGTCATTCTTATTTACAGCAAAAAGCATTTTTTACTAATTGTAAAATTGTTGATTTTCCCAAAAAATGGAAACCAGTTACATGACAGCTGGGAGAACAAACATGAGCAACCATTGTTTTGCACTGGTTTATTTGGGCCTTGCATACATTGGTGTTACAGCGACGGAACATGGTCCCTTAGGTGCTGATTACAATAACGGGCAGTTGGACCGCCGCCCGATATCTTGGTCAGCGAGGAGACTGACCGACAAACAGGTGGTGGTCTAATTGCCCAATTATGATGCGACCACCGGGCTGGCGGTCGGAAATATGATCTTTTACATTGAGGTTTAAACTGCAGCCTTGGAATAGGGCAGCAGCACAAGCCGCAGGTGCATGGCACACTGTGCATGGATGTGCATGGGGACACTACATGTGTCCCCTGGGCCACTTTGCATTGGCCCACAAGTGGTGGGGGCACTGTTTAAGGCCCTCAAATTGCCATTCTGACAGCCTTTTAATGGCAGTAGGACTGCCATGGATAGGCTGTCGGAAAGGGACATCGAAATCCCGACGGTGGTGCCTGCCTTGGCACTCCCTCGTGTTGGGACTGCGATTCCGTAAACTGCCCCATCGGTTGAGATGATCCTGTCGGAGGCTGCAGTCTTTGCCCCTGACCACTGCTGTCTGACCGTTTGCATTGTAATGCGGTGGTCGAACCAATGGCCTGCCCATTGGGTGGACCTCCAGCGATGGCCTGTTGGTGGTGGTCTGCTCGACATCATAATCAGGCCCTTCGTGTTTCTGGATAAAAGTATTTGACCCTCTGTGAGAAGGTGGAGCGGGAAACTTCCTTGTGCACATAAATAGGTCATTTCAGTTTGTTTTTTGCAAAGTCAAATACGTTCGGTTCAACAGAGTATATGGAGGCGTCAGGGAGAAGAGGGGTTATTGAAAAAGTTGTGCTATTATTTAAGATTTACTGGAACACATTACCAAATATGCCCAAGTGTTTCTTTTTGGTGCTGGGAACATTCACTATGAACGGCAGTGAACGCTTGAACACTCACTGCACTTTGGCACTCAATGTAGCCCTGTTTATCAAAGCTATGACGTTGATCCCTCACTCTTAAAGCTGAAAATTGCAGCGTGCCAAATGTATTGCTTTCGAAAAAAAATATGCAATGCATTAATTGTAATGTCAGAATGAAGACAATTTCAAAATTTACTCAAGAACCAATACCAGAATTTTAACTCAGAAAATTATTTTGTCTTTTTTTTTTAAACACTTCTGTAAAATTGAATGCATGTAGATATTTCTTTAAACTGTGAATGGGAACCTTTTAAAAACATAAAATCCCTTAGAAGTTTGCATAAAATGTGAAAGAAACACTCACAGCATGAACAGAGGTAAGCATGGCCAACATTTTTCCCTGCCAACTCTGTTCTGGGTAGGTGATAATTAAAATAGACCTTACGAATTATCGAACACTATTTTGGCTTCAGCGACAGGAAACATAATTCAGGGCAATGGTAATATTTTGGCAGAACTGTGTCTTACAATTTAAACCAAAACCTGTGATAGAAAGTTACATTCCTGGCGGAATTAATGTAAATCGACGGACAAATTACTTTGAGAAATGGCTAATACTAACTGAAATGGAAAATATTCAAGGCAGTCACCAGGGGTGCAGCAGTCAAATACATTATTTGTTGTTCAAATATTAATGTTAACAAGTGTTTATAACCAAACACCTGGTCCTGATTTTAAAAACCTGGCGTAATATTACATTCATACTAGTTGATGTTTAAAAATGCTCCTTTTCCAGCCTGTTGAAAGACCTTGGCTTTGCATGTAAAGGGCAGAAAATGTTAAAGGGAACCATGAAGACATAAGCAGAATACAAAATAGAATTATTCTCGGTGGCGTGACCAAAACTGATTGAAATTATAATCATTTATTATTATAATTATTTGATATACACTTTTACTATCAGAGTTTTGGCATTTTGTAGCACTGTAGATAACGTGGTATTGTTATTTCAATTTTATTATGCTGATTACAGAAAATATCAGAATAGCCGTGTCCGCTTTCAGTTTCAAGCCAATCAACCATGAGAATGGTAACTTTTTTGTTAGGTCGAGCATTTGAGCCCGTTTGTATATACTCTAGTATATATTTATATGTGTATGTGTTTCCTGGGCTCTGGAGATCAGTCCTAGGACTTGTCTGCTTCCGCTTAGGGACTTTAGATTCTGTTCAACTGCCTCTATTTAACTGACTTGATAGAAAATGACCAGTAGAGGTCAGTAAAATGCCATAATTGTTTTCTGCTTGTTCAACTGCCTCTATTAATCTGTCTTGATAGAAAACGACCAGTAGAGGTCAGTAAAATACCAAAATTGCTTTCTGCTGAGGGACTTTTTTTTTATAGAAAAAGACCAGCAGAGGTCAGTAAAATACCAGAATCAATTTAGCATTCTCTAGATTACAGTCCATAGAAATTGTCTTCCATGAGCACCTGTAGACAATAATCTTTTTTTCAAATCTTGAATTTTAGTGATACGACCACTGAAGGCCCTGATTTTATATTAAAAAGAGATCTTTGGACTATACCATTTCCCGCTGAAAGGCAATATTTCTCTCCATGTGTTCCCATACCTGGCGTGCCACGCCATTTGGTGCTTACTTTCCCTCCATGTTAAAGAATAGTAGATGTTTTAGTACCCAGGCCAATGTGCTGCATAGCTAAATACATATATGGTCCCAAAGGCGAGACCGATTACAGTGCAAATGCTTGTTTTAGGTGTGCAAGCGAATGCATCCCTTGAAATAGAGTGCACAATTAATTTTGTGGGGCAATGCTAAAGTGACCGAAATTCCTTTAGAACACACTTAAAATGGAAAACATTCCGAATTTGAAACTCACACCTCGAGGACTGTGCACAAAATTTGAGTTGAACACGCTATTTGAGTGCCAAATTCTATGAGATTAATCATACAACAACAAAGATATTAGTATTTAAAAAAAGGGCTTTCCAATCGGAAGTGACGCATAATGAAAGCAACATTATTGATATTTCTTACCTTTCAATAAAAAATGGATGTATGTCATAAAATATAAGCACAGGTTGACTCAGATACATAACAATTCTAACATAAACGCACACTAAAAAGCAAAACCATTTGCCTTTGACATTGACTGTTATTAAGGAAGCTTTTTGTTAAAACGAGCCCTGTTTGCACTTTACGGTTACTAATCCCTTTCCTTACAACTAATTATGACTGTGTTGGCCCTACAAATGCTCCTCCTTTTCTAATAAGTCACATGCCTATATCAAGATGTCAAGATAGCTGGAATATATTTGTCCACTTACGGTTTCCAGGTAAGTACAGCCAAACTAGGATAATGATAACTGAGTCCCTGGCACTAAACTCTAACGGTGGAAATTGCCATTCAAACATAGTGATGATGGCCCTATTGCGGAGTGGCCTGAATAGTAGAATGTCCTTGTACTACTTCCAGGTCATTTATGAATGTGGCCTAACGGCTAGGGCAGTTGACCTCGGAGCCAGGGAACCAGGTTCAAGTCTCGGCAGGGACGCTCAACAGTCTGTGATTCCAGTCAAATCACGTAATCTCCCTGTCCCTAACAAAAAAATGAATGTTTCCTTGTGTAACGTAACTAGTGCTCATGTAAAGCGCTCTGATACCTCTGGGTCTGGTTTGCGCTATATAAAACTCCACACACAAAAAATATGGACTTATAGTTATAGTTCAACATTTAGGAATAGGAGTGAGGGATGTCTATCTGTAGTAGATTATTACAGTGCTAACAGTGATCTACTCTGGCAAGGTGCACCCTGCTGGAATGAGGCCAAGAGAAGGTAGAAAGAAGACACCAGGATATAGTGATCCACCCCTGACCCTATCTTGCAACACCCATCTCACAATGCCAAGTTTGAAGCTGCTAGAGCAGCTTTGGGCCCCTTTCCCCATTCTTGCATCATCTGGGCGTTAGGTTCCCATGACTCTGTCCATGTCAGCCATCTCACTGAAGAACAGAAAGGCCAGCTTGATAAAGGGCCATTGGTTCTTTGACAACATAAACATGTATAATAGATTACTGTTGGCACCTAGGGTCGGACTGGCCTAAAGGCATGACCATCTTGACAGGTCGGCAGTGCCTGACAGACTGGTCTGACAGGTCAAGGTGTGAGCTATTATTTGGATGTTTTTGGCCCTGTTTCATGGTCTATTCTGCTGGTTTTTACTGTTGAGTTTCCAAAAATTAAAACAAACCCTGCAGAAAGCTATAATCAATGCAGTCTTCCGTACAGTTAGACTTGGCACAATTGGCGTGAGTCTCATTTCCATTTTTTAACTGTACTTCCTGTGTTTTGCTGTGTGTTGGACTCCATTTTTGCTGGTCTAGATGCTTTGGGCACTTTGCCACTGCTGTTCAGTGCCAAAGTGCAAGTGCTACCTTTGTAAAGTATTGTTATGGATTAGTGTTTCCATGATTGGCTATTTGATTGTCAGACCCTAATACAGTGTACTATGTGTGCCCAATGACTGTAAATCAAATGCTTCTAGTGGGCTTGCAGAACTGATTGTGCCACCCACAGAAGCAGCTTGTAAAATGTGCCTCAAGCCTTCCATTGCAGAGCCTGTGTGCAGCATGTGACTGCCATTTCTATTTGACAAGTGCACCTACTTGCCAGTCCCCAAACCGTCCCTTTTCTGCATGTTAGTCACCCCTAAGGTGGGCCCAAGTTAACCCTGTAGGCAGGGTGCATTGTATGTGAAAGGTGGGACATGCCCTTGTGTGTGTGACATGTCCTGATAGTGAAATACTGCCAATGTTGTTTTTCACTATTGCAAGGCTATCTGTTCCCATAGGCCAGAATGGGGAGTTTGTTTATAACATCTTATAAACATAACTGACCCTGGGAACAAGATGGTAAAGTAACGTTTAGTATGCCTGAACTCAGAATGGTAAAGTGCATCTTTTAGTGAGGGTGATTTTGACATTCTGTGTTTGAAAATACCACTTTTAGAAAGTGGGTATTTTGTTGCCTAACCATGCAGTGTGCCTCTGCTAGGTTTGTGTATTGCATGTCTGGCTTTTGGATGACAGCGGCTGGAGGAGGGCAGCAGCTCCAGAAGTCTGATGCGTCAGGGCTGAGCTGAATAGACCCGGGCTGAATTTAGAGTAGGGGGAGGAGGTTTCCTTTTCATCTGAATGGGCCTGGTCTGCCTTCAACAATGCTGTCTCCACCTCCTGCCAGGAAGCTGCACCAGTGAAGACAGAACTAGTTTTGGCTGGGTACAGACACTCTCTGCCTTCAGAGAACAAAGGATTTTGTTGTATAAATATTGTGGCCCAGACCTGAGAACTTTAGATCACTTCAGGGAAATCAAGAGGAAACCTTTGCCAAGGAGAAGAGCCAGAGAAGCTGAGGAGGAATACTGCCCCTGTGCTGTTTGCTGTCTGGGGTTGGCCTGCAGTGGCTGTTTGCTGCCAAGGAAAGGAGAAGAAGGACTTTGTTGTTTTGCTTTGTCACCTGCTTGAAGAAAAGATCTCCAAGGGCTTGAAACTGAGCTTGCCTCCTGTTCTGAAGTCTCAGGAACACAAAGACTTAACCCCTTCTGTCTCTCTGCATCTGGAACTGCTGTGTCAGCTGCTACAGAAGGAAAATGCAACACTGACACCGGCAAGCCACGCCACAACCTGCACCGAAGCCATGAGCGCTGCCCGACTTGCGACGTCGGCCCGATGCCTGCTGCCGTGCTGCATGGACTCCAAAGCCAACTTCATCATTGCGGAGCCGATTCTCGATGTGGGTGATCCCCGAATTCATCTATATCGCGCCATCGTACGGAAGAGTGGTTTTTGCACCATTGTGACGTCATCTCCCCAACGCAGTAAGGAACGGTCGTCTCGCGTCCCCTGCACTGCAGTAAGGAACAGAAGCTGCACCTCCCCTGGGGTTGTAAGGAGCTGACGCAGCGCAGCGCCTACGAAGCAACACCTCCCCGACACCCTGAACTGTCTTAGCTTTCATCAATTCCAAGGTACTGTTCTTTGTAGGTCTGCTTGAATCAGGGCCTGACGTCACGCACCTCACTGTTGGTGCCGTACTTTGAGATTTCCACCGGTCACTACGTCCTTACAACTCTAAGGGCAGATATTTGTTGCTGCAAGCTTTATTTGAGTGAATAACCTATTTTTGAGGATATCTTGATATCTGTACTGTGGATTTTTGTTGTTTGGTCTTGTTTTGGTTCAGAAAAAGATTACTTATTTTTCTAAACTGGTGTGGTGTCCATTTGTAGTGTTTTCACTGTATTAATGTATGTGTTCACAAATGCATTACACACTGCCTCTGAGATAAGGGGGTGAGCAGGGGTTATTTTAGAAGTGTATCCCCCTTATCCTTACTAGAGCAAGGGCCCCTAGTTGGACAAAGGTACCTATCACTGCCAACTAGAGACCCCATTTCTAAAACATAGACTGCAAACCTCTTATACCGGGTGTCTTTACAAGCTCAAGACTGCTCCAATTTGCAGATATGGCCAACTTTGTTAGCTTTATAATTCACTAATGGGGGCCACTTTTATTTTAGGATCAAGTCCTATTCTGTGTTTCCATTCCACATATGTTGACACCTGCAGGTACATTCACACCAGCTATGTACACACAATGAATAATACCTTGAAATAGCCTATTTTAATTAATTACTTTCTCAAATTCAGAAATGTCTGAGGGAATCTATTGATGTGAGTAAGCAGTAGGAGCTTACACCGAATGGGGGGATGGTACTGTATGTCCTGGTGCCAGTATACCTCTTCATCATGCAATTGGCATAGAACCCGGTGGCTCTACTGCTGTAACTGTCCTCTTCTCCTCAGTGGACAGTGCCAGCAGCCAAGCATCCATTTTGGAAGGATTTGGACATGATCATTTTTGGTGGGTACCTGAGTCACCGCAGCTGAAAGTTCTAGATTGGGCTCTGCTATCACTGATTTCATTCGGCCTCTGATTCCTCGACTTGTGCAGCAGCTCCTAGTTTATTGGAGCCAGATGATGATCTGGCTAACTGTATTCTCCTTTTAATGTACATGTTATTTCACTCCTCCATCTCTGTGGGCACCATGAAAGAGACCTTAAATTCCCTGAATCAAAAAAGATGCCGCCTAGTGGAAGAGCAATAGAATAACAAGCTTTTGCAATGCGATAGGTCACACATTTATGAGACTTTGCGCTATTGGCATTGTAAATGGTAATGCCTTTTATTTATGTGTTGTTTTTAGAACAGACCAATAGCTTAAACACTTGCAAATGTGGGACCTATTTCATTGCAAATGTGTCCTATAAAAATAGAAAAAAGCATTAGGAAAGAGAGTGTCCAGTCAGGACAACACTATTTGCGAACATAATGCTTGGAGGCTGTAATTAAAGCTTACCGAGCAACAACACACGTAAGAGGGGGTGTCACTATGGGAGGTTAGAAAATGAGACAAGGCGGTACTAAGCATGGACCACTAAGCCTTTTGATCAATGAACAGCCACAGTTTACAGTGGACAATGACACAAGTCAATGGAAAATGTGGGTGGAGGTTGGGCAGAGCTCCAAGTCCATACCTCAATACAGCATGCCTCACAGAGCAGCGCATGCGCTGCCCAGGTTAAAGTTGATTAAAATATAAGCATAAGATCAGATAGCTTGTCGTATATTTTCTTGAAGTATCCAAAGCACAAGTGGCTTTGGATAACTCCTTTTTAGAATTGCGTCTGAAATACAACGCATGCAACTGACTATATAGATGCCAACATGACTTCATCTTCTTTTGATAGCTCAAGCAAAGGGCCACCAGGTACACATCTCTCTGACCTTCTTACAGTTACCATGTAGAATAGCTTGTTTATAGAAACCAAGCAAACCGGGACCAAAGTACATGAATTGCACTAGCGATTGATTAGTTTGCACAGGTGACCAAACACATTTTGCTGTCATTTACACATACCTACCCGTGTAAAAATATGTCACTATTCATTGTGAAAGTTAGTCCTGGGCCAATCATTCAGTGCAACTGCCATTTTAAGCTTAGCTGTTTAAACTATAGTGTAAGACTTCCCATTCACCAGTGTAAAAATGCTGAGTCATCTATTCAAAGTATGTATTTGGCCTATATATGATTGACAGGACCTTTTTGCAGGGTTGTTCCTGAACTTTTTGCCTTCCTCCTGTATTTTTTCTGAACTGTTTTTGTTGGCTTAAGAACTCTGGGCACTTTACCACTGCTGATCAGTACTAAAGTACATGTGCTTTCTCCTTTAAACTTGGTATGATTGGTCTACACCTGTTTGGTATATTTAATTTACCTGTAAGGCCCTTGTACAGTGGTCTCCCATATACCCCGGGCCTGTAAATAAAATGCTACTACTGGACCTACAGCGCTGCTTGCGCCACCCACAGATGTAGCCTTACAAACCTGTCTCATGGGGTAACAACCTTTACAACACATTGTTTACAATGCATGTGTTTACAACGCAAGTCATTACAATGATGCGTTGTTACATCGTATGCCATTACAACGCAAGTCATTACAATGACTTGCGGTAGGGTGCGGAAGGTGTTGGATTTCTTGGATTTTCAATCCAACACCTTCCCTACGTTTGCACACACTGGAGTTGGTGTAGTAAATTATACTATTGCAACTCCAAAGCCCCCCTACCGCAAGTCGTTGTAACAATTTGCTTTGTAATGCCATGCGATGTACCAACGCATCATTGTAACGACTTGTTTTTGTAAATGCATGCGTTGTAAAGAGTGCTATTCATCTCAGGCCTCTGCCACTGCAGGGCCTGCATGTACAGTTTACAGCCACAGTGACTTGGCATGTAAAGTTATTTGCAAATTCGGGAATACCCATTTTACAACATTTAGGTCACCGCTAAGGTTGGCCCTAGGTAGCCCTATGAACAGGTTACTGTGTAGGTAACATGTAGGATATGTGCCTTTCTTGTGCAACATGTCCTGATAGTGACAAACAGCCTATTTGCTGTGAGGCTGCTCCTCTCATAGGTTTGAATTGGAAATTCCGTGATGTGTTTCAGTGGTAATTTCTGATATGAAAGGAGTAACATTGCCATGGTTTGGTATGTTTGGAATAGTGGTGATAAATCCTGCTTATTTGTGAAAGTGGATTTTGTATTACTATTTTAGAAATGCTTATTTTAGAAGTGGGCATTTTTATATGCTTATGACTCTTCGTGCTATGCAGCCTGACTCCAATCAACATCTGGTACAGACTGATAGGGGCCTCAGAGGGAGCTGAGATGTTACCCACAATCTCTGATGGGTCTTCCTGAGCTAGAGTTGTGGGAGGAGTTGTCACCCACACCTGAATATGTCTGTGCCTGCCTTTCACAATGCTGTCTCAACCCCCCTGTAGTCTGTCTGGATCCAGGTCTAGGGATTGAATGGAGGTGTTGTGCACTTCTAAAGTTTGTTTGAAGTTACCTTCAAACAGTGGCCGCTCCTCCACTAAGTGCAGAAGAGGGTCGCCCTATTGATTTTTAGAAGTGAAATAAATGAAAAACTCAACGTTATTATCATTTTATTTGTTGCTGCGTCTTTGTGGGGCGGAGTGGTAGGCACTCTGTAAGTGCGCTATGACTGTTTGGCAGGCCCTCTCAGGACAGCCAATCATTTATGTGCATTTTTCATGTTCTCCACCTAGGCTGCATCACAGCCTGGGTGGAGAACTTGTCAGGCTCACATTCTCTGGCTGAGCTCCGAGCTGCAGTGCTCAGACCAATCAATGCAATGCAGCGTTGTGATTGGCTTAGGGGAGCCTGGGTGCTTCCTGTTTTATTCCCGACGCAGAGGAGAGACTCGGCGATAAGGTAATTTTTTCTTTTTCTTATTTTAGATCCCATCCCCCACCTCCCGCCTCCTACCTCGCTACCCCAATCCGTGTCGGCCTCCACTGCCTCCAGATCAGAGACATTTTGAGTATAAGTACAGGGGCTCTTACCCCATAATTTTCACACTGCATAGACTTGCAACCAGATGCTGCTGACTCTCCAGACTGCACCTTGCCAGAAAGAACTGTTATGCTTCCAGAAGGAACCATAATTGGACTACATTGTTTGTTGTGCTGACCTGTGACCTGCTGGGCTGAAAGAAGGACCACCTGCTTCCCTACAAAGAATCTGTGTGCTCGTCTGCTGCATCTATTCCTGCTTGGTGCCCCCAGGGCTTGGTGGACTGCCTTGTGTTTGTGAAAAATGAGCGCCTGGTGAGCGTTTCATTCCTTTGAGTCTTGGTAGGCAAAGAAGCGCATGGTGAGCGCTTTATGTGGATTTTGTTTGGGCAGCCATAGAAGTGTGTAGTGAGTGCTTTCTTTGGCCTACTTGTAGCGGCAGCATGATAGAGTGGATCACGGGCCTCAGAATCCCATTTCCACCTCAGGGATTTCCCCTGTGTTCCTTGCTCCCACACACCGCATCCCAATCAGAAGAGAGGGACCCGGCAGCAGCAATGGGAGGCAACTGAGGAGAAGGCGGAGGAGCTCCTCTGTTGTCTCACTGTAGGCTGAGCCCAGTGAGGTAGGGTGTACCTACCCTCCACTGCAGGCAACAACAGCTCCGGGGAGAGACCAGAGCAGGAGAAGGAGTCCAGACATCGCAATTGACCGCCGTTTGTGGCATTCACCAAGGTAGTGCACACCGAGTGGACCAGAAGTGGTCCCGGTGAGTTGTTGGGACTTTGGGGAGCACGGCTGGCCCCACTGATCTGAGTGGAGTGGCTGAGCCCCCTCCACATTTGTTTCGGCAGCTGTGCCTTCTGTATGCCTCTGACTGTTGGGGTTGTGGGAACCCAGTGAGGTCTCCTTGCTGAATCTGGGTGAAGTGCATGCATCTCCACATACCTTTGGGGGCATTGTTGGCCCCACTAGCCAGGCAGGAAAGAATTATCAACGGAAGTACCACTCTGCATTTCCTCTTGCTGGAATTACTATCTCCCATAGTAGGCATACAGGTGGTCCTGCAGCCTACAGTGTACACATGCATTTATCTCCAAAGAGGCTCACAGATATACCACGTAGCCTGTAATAGAAGTGCAGGTGTGCTATATCTGTGTGACGAATGTGTTTAGGGGTGATTTATGATGAACTGTGATGACATATCTACCCACATGCGGTGAATAATGTGTTTTGCTGGTGATAGCCAAACTGCTACATTTCATGCCCTGAAGTTAGGATTTATGTTGTTTTATGTCTTGTAATGATAGGATAACTAGTCTTATTTCAGGATCTGCATATTATGTACAGTGATGGTGTTGTTTTTATGATGTGTGCAGATATAAATCTTTATCTTATAACAATTGCCTGGTTTGCAAAGTGATTTATGGTTTATGTGATTGTGGTCTATGTGTTATACACAATATATTTATTTTAAATAATTTTTGTATTTATTCATAAGTTTTATATAGCACAAATTTGACCCTAGAAGGGTATCAGAGCACTTTACAGATAGTTCAATAACTAGAAAATAGATAAACAAGAAACATAAACGCTGACATTTTCTGTTGCAAATCAGGAGTGGGACATTGAGTTATAAACCAGTACTCAGACGGCGTGCAATCCCTGTTTGGACAACAGCATCAGATCAGGATCCAGAGAATGAGTTTGTGGGTTAAGAGTAGAGATTTGTTCATTAAAAGCAGCTTGACTTCTGTTTTTGAATGAAGTGGTTGAAGGGATCAGTCTGATTTCAGGGGGGAGGAAGTTCGATTCTAGGGGCTGTAGTGAGGATACGATATTGCCTGCAGACATTGCTATGTTAGAATGAGTGAACTATATGCTTAAACACCATCTGCCGCTTTTGCACACGACACTTCATGCTTCTGCTCTCATAAATAAAACGGCTTGCTTTTCTTCACATGGGAACGGTCTGCTTTTTACAAGTACAGGCTTACACTGCGACCTCGGTCTGCACAGAGTGTTCAAGTCGAATAAAAATGTATGCTGTTAATTCATGTTGATCAGTCCCACTCACTTAGACACAACATGAACACAGCTGCATATAACTGGAACTCGGGTACTTTTAATATTGCATTGCATGCATGTAGGGGGCACTTGGAGAAAACCTTTCCATCTACCGAGAGCTGTGCTTGTCCTGGGATGTGATTCCCTTCATCTGATCTTGGAGGGATGGTGTTCCCCTTTTTAAACCTAGAGATCTTGCATTATTTTATAAACTAGCTCATAGCCTGGGGAGGGTGGTACACGGCGCTATAGTCCTGGTTCTACTATCCTTATAATATGATTTCTCCTTTTGTGTTTTATGGAATGGTAACAATGCTGATTGTAATATTTTTATGCATCTTTTTACTAGTATTGGCAAAAATACTGCATCTTGGAGCACGTAGTTAAAATAAACATTTTAAACTATATCATGTCTCTGATTACTCATGTTGTGGACTGGTATAAGTGTTAAACCGATAGAGTGTTCTTGATTCCCACTATTCCCACTCAGCGCCTTGAGACCCTCACGGGTAAGTAGCGCGCTTTACAAGTACTCTGATTGATTGATTGATTTTCCTGAGAGTTCACTAAGTCGCTTGTTCTGGGTTGTCTAATCATTGGTAGCTTCGCTGTAGCACGGAGAACGAATGAGACACTGATGCTAGTCGGATTGGGGTTCTGGGCATTGAGGTGGGTTTTTGGTACACCACAATACACAGAGGTCCTGGTTTCCTGCGCATAGTTCTGTGCATGAGCAGAATCCCTGCAACAGGGCCAATCTGGAGAAGGCTTTGTAGGTTTTCTTTTTTGGAAATTTCAACAGTAAGGTGCTGGTGCTTCTAGATGATCTGCCACCACCGGACAGTTCCAGTTTGTCAGCTAGGTACTTTGGTGTATTAAATTATAGGGCTTTATGGGTCTGCAAGCAATTTTCATCTGAATCCTTGCCTCATAAGGGAGCTAGTGTAGTGCCTTTAGATCTGGAGTGATGTGGCTGTACCTGTTCGATCCAGTGATGAGCCTTGTAGCAGAGTTAAGGAATGCCCTTAGTGGAGCCAACTTGGATCTCGGCAGACCACATACGGTAGCACACCCATAGACTAAATTGGGGATTACTAGCACTTTCACCACTGGTAAGGTCGTCGAAGGGGAGGAAGGGTTTTATATTTCTTAGAATGATCATTTGAAAGATTGCTCCTCCGGTGGCTCAGCCGATGTGTTCTTGCATGTTGAGATTCTTGTCAAGTGTAATTCGAAGTGATCTTGTGGAATCTATAATGTGTATAAAACAGTTGAAGACTGTTAAGCGTTTCATCCAATCTTCAATGTCGAGGGATCTTTTTGGTGGGGCAATTAAGAGTAATTCGGTTTGGAGCAAGTTGAGTTTAATGTGGTTTCTGGTTAGCCAGTTTGGGGATTTTTGCACAGTTGTGTTGAGTAGACGGATATCCTCAGGGGAGGAGATTTTAAGGTATAGTTGGGTGTTGTATGCATACATGTGGAATTGTACATTGGAAAATTTCAGAATTTTGGTTAGAGGCTCCATGAACTGGTTAAAGAGAGTAGGTGATAAGGTGGACCCCTGAGGGACCCCTAAAGTGACACGAGTGGTAGTGGAAAAGGATGGGGAACCGCCATTACAACGCGGTTATTACCACGCTGTGCAGTTACAACGCATGCGATGTTACAACGCTATGCCATTAGAACGCAAGTCTGTACATCGACTTGCGCTAGATGGCGTGCTAACATTACAAATAGTGTAGTTTACTATCCCAACACCTTCCCTACTGTTAAGTGGACTGGAGTTGGAATAGTAAATTACACTTTTTTAATGTCAGCACGCCATCTAGCGCAAGTCGATGTAAAGACTTGCGTTCTAATGGCATAGCGTTGTAACATCGCATGCGTTGTAACGCATGCGATGTAACTGCACGCGTGGTAAAAACCTGCGTCGTAATATCATACATCCGAAAAGGGTTGTTTAACCTTAATTCTTTGAGTTCTGTTGTGTAGAAATAAGGCAAACCAATTTAGGACAACCCCTGATAATCTCATTCTATGTTCAAGTAATCGAAGGAGGCTGTCATGTTTAATATGTTTTATATAATAATTGTGTGGAGTCTCTTTTGTGGCGTATTTATTGTGTCACTGTTGTGTGTGTGTGTCTGTCTATTGCACAAATGCTTTACACATTGCCTCTGGGATGGACATGGGTTATCTTGGGTGTGTAACCCACTTACCCTAGCTACAGTGGTGGGTTCAGCCTGGTTTAGGTACATCCCTGAGCCAACTAGAAATCCCATTTCTGATACAATACTATGCTGCTGCCAGGCCTCTCTTCTTTACTCATACTCTGCACGATTATCTGGTTGAAGTAAATGGGAAAAGTCAGGTCTTCCTGCACATTTAACCATTTGTATATTGTTTTGTTAAATGCCTTTCCTTTCCAGATGTAAGTCATTTTTGTGTGACCTTTCAAGTTGTTTTAGGGCCCTGTTCTATAGATATTGGGAAGATGCAAAACCGCACTGTTATACTTGGCATTTTTGGCGTGGTTTGCCCTGACTTTTTGCCTCTACCTCCTGTATTTGTGATGCTATGCTGGATTTCGTTGTTGCTGGTTTAGATGGTTTGGGCACATTGCCACTGCTGATCAGTGTCAAAATGCAAGTGCTCCCTTTGTAAATTGTTGTTACAATTGGTTCTCTCTGATTGGCATATTTGATTTACAGGTAAGTCCCTAGTAAAGTGCAATGAAGTGTTACAGGGCCTGAAAATCAAATGCTACTAATGTGCCTGCGGTACAAAAGGGGGTGGTGATGGACAGAGCATCAGAACCAATCAAACACTCACACCCAGTCAACAGATCTGGGTTTGATCCACCACCGTTCTTTAGCCCTCTCTGCCACCCCAGTTCAGACATGGCCATATGCAAATCAGTCTGACCCTGTGCCTCATGGGAACAGTCCAACCCGAACTGCCAAGCCATGCCTTCCCTGGACCGGAAACAAACTTCCTAGGACAGGTTTCTGGCATTTCAGCCGTCTTCAGCCAGGCGTGCTTGAATCCAGTGGCAAAGTGAGCAAGGGACTCACGTCTGAGCATACCCTGCCAACTTATGGCGAACAAAGCGGTACAGAGTGGGCTAAAGAACGGTGATGGATCAAACCCAGATCTGTTGACTGGGTGTGAGTGTTTGATTGGTTCTGATGCTCCGTCCATCACCACCCCCTTTTGTACCACTAATGTGCCTGCAGCACTGATTGTGCCACCCATATGAGTAGCCCTAAAAGGTATCTCAGACCTGCCAATTCAGTGTCTGTCGAAGTTGTTAACTGCCATGTCGACTTGGCAAGTGCACCCACTTGCCAGACCCTAACCTTCCCTTTTCTTACATGTAATGCAACCCTATGGTAGGATCAAGGTACCCCCCTGGGCAGGGAGCAGTGAATGTTGAAGTTGGGATATGTACTAGTGTGTGTGTGAGACATGTCCTGATAGTGAAATATTGCCAAGTTGGCTTTTCACTATTAAAAGGCTATCTTGCCCCATAGGATAGAATGGGAAATGCTTTGTAATATCTCACAAGTATAACTTCCCATTGGGACACGATAGAGAAATTAAGTTTAGGCTCACTGAACTCAGAATTTAATAACACTTCTTTTAGTAAAGATGGTTTTGAAATTGTTTTTGAAAATGTCACTATTAAAAAGTAGGCATTTTCTTGTTTAACCATTCTGTGTGCCTCTGCCTGTTTGTACATTGGCTGTCTGGTTTTGGAGTGACAAGGGCTGGGGATGTGCATTCTCAGTAGACAGCCACGGGGGGTTGAGGTGTGCTTGGCCCTTCCTGGATGACTCGAAGCTGAGCTGAATGGGGCTTTACCGCATTTTGAGTAGTGGGAGGAGATTTCCTTCCACCTGAATAGGGCCTGTCTCCCTTGCACAATGCTGTCTTGTGGGCATACTGCATGAGTGAGGACAGACCGGGTTTGGACTGGGCTTAGAGACCCTTGCACAAAGAGAACAAAGACATTTTGGGGTATAAGTATTAGACCAAAAAAATAAAAGAGATTTAGATTACTTCTAGACTCAAGAGGCACCTTTGCCAAGAAGAAGAGCTGAAGAGCTTTGAGGAGGAATACTGCCCCTTTGCTGTGTGCTGTGTGCTGTGTGGGGTTTGTCCTTCAGTTGCTGTTTCCGCCAAGGAAAAGATAAAGACTGTAATTTTGCATTGAACCTGCTTGAAGAAGATCTCCAATGGCCTGTGGGTGATGGCCTCCTGTTCTGAAGTCTCAGAGAGACAAAGACTTCACACTAAGTTCCCCTGAACTCTGCTGCTGAGAGTTCTGACATGCCAGGAGGTGCCTGATCCAGTTCTGGGCCTCGGGAGGTTGTGCTTGCTGCTGGGAGCTGGAAGAAACCTAAAGAACTAAGATAATCAATGCATCACTCTTCTTGCGACTGTTTTTCTGATGCAGCACTGCTGTGCAAGAAGAATCTCCACGCATCGCTGCGCTGCTGACGAAACCGATGCAGCTCCTGTTCTCGCTGCAGAAACTGACGCATCGATGTATCGTGGCTGAACAAACTGACGGCGCATCCATCATCGACGCATCGTGGATTTCCACATATCAAACCTGTGCGGCATGTTTTCCAAACGCACCACCCGCGGACCAGAACTGTCTTGGAGCATCACTTCCCCCACAGGGTGGATTCTATGCATCACTTCTCCTGAATGCAGCAGAACTGTTGCATCACCTCCCCAAGGTCTCAGGAACTGACACACCTCTTTGTTTCTCGACGCTTCCCATCTTTGCAGCTGTTTGGCCTGTGAATTTTGACACATCTACAGGTTCTTTCTGAGAAATCATGCATCCATAATTTTCGATGGACCAAGTTGTTTGAAAGCTTTCTAAAGTCATATTCTTATTACATGTATGTTGGATTTTTGTTGTTTTGGTCTTTTTAAGTTTAGATAAAGATTCCATATTTTTCCTAAACTGGTGTGGTGTCCATTTGTGGTGTTATCACTGTATTACTGAGTGTTTTGAGTACAAATATGGTACACATTGCCTTTGGGAGAAGTCTGTCTGCTCGTGCCAAGCTACCCAGGGTGTGAGCAGGGGTTATCTAAAGTGCATTATCCTCTTACCCTGATTATAAGCAAGGGTCCCTATTTGGAAAAAGGTACCTACCATTTTCAACTAGAGACCCTCATTTCTAACACGTCCCAACCAATTCATATCAGTTTTGCCAAACCTGCATCATATGCACTGAGTATCGGGGAATACATTACACTTTTTCCATTATGAGAAATTTTCATTGCAGCATAATCATTTTTTGTGTGGATTCAATTGTTTCCACTCACTATGTTGATGGCAACTACTCCATGACCTTGCACATGTTGAATATCAATGTGGTAATAAGTATTAGGTTCATTTTCTAGCCGGCATATTTTGGGGCCTATGTAAAGTAGTACTCCTGTTGTCCACTTTTATGTACTCTTACATGTCTTTGCCAATTGGCAATTTAAATTGGGGCTAAAATGGAAATATTCAGAAAATATTCTTGTGTGACCATTACAATTAGAAAGAACTGTGCTCATGTGCCTGTATGTAAAAGAATATTTCAGTACTACTACTTCCCATAATCAAAAATGTTTTGTGAGTCAGCCTTTTGTAGGATAGATCAATTTTCAATGTGAAATTGCATTAGCTTCTGGAAATCTTACATTGCAGGTTCTTAGAACGTTTTTCATAAACAGTCAGGATGGCTCAGTTAGGCGAATGCCCACCGGTCACAAATACATTAATCTGAAGGTCTCATTTGCAAATGCTGGCAAGGCAAAATACTTATTCCATCCTCATAAGGAAGATGAATTGAGTGGAATAAATTGGGTAATAGTAAAATGTGCAATTTGTACCGCTTAGAAACAGCAGGGGTGAGGTATGAAGTGCCAGACATGTATTATCTGGAAAACGCTTTCATGCAACAACATTTGACCATTCATACTAATGGATAATGTGACTGATACCAGATTTCTACAGCAGCCTTTATCTTGGTTCCACAAATGCAGTAGGAAATAGGGAATTATCATTCACAAGGAATCAATACATCTATCAAAGCGTTGCACAGCCCAAATGAAAGTTGTTAGTACATTTCAGGGGTATACTTAGCACTGGCAAACATGATTCACAGATGAATACACAAATCCGTGCTGGCCTTACAAATGCTGATAAAATGAATCCCTAAGTTATCAGTGTTAAGTGTTTGCAATGAGCTACTATGAGAGCACGAAGCCACATTAATAAATTTAGGAGGGGAAATGCCAAGGGAAATAAGCTGTAGAAAATGCATTCCAACAAAATCATATAATTTATTCATATCAACTATTCAGCAGCCAGTGTGTTTCATCCACATGGCTTAGGTTTTGTCGGCCAATGAGTTTGGCAGCTTACTTATTCCATAAATTTAGATGAAATGTTATTAAATTTCATTTGGACATTATTGAAAAAAATTAAACAAGATGAAAATCAAGACACAGTCATTGAAGATGACAAAGACACTCCCACTGTTCACATTTTAATTTTTGGTTCAAAACCTTTGCAAAGGATTTCATGAGACAAGAATAAAAACTGCTTTAGAATGGACACCGAAATTATATTTTATTGAACCAGATTGCGCAGTCACGCTAACCACGTAACATTTTATAAACATCGTTTACACGCACAACTTTATAATGGATACCATAATATCAGATGTAACAGCACTGAAGCATACATACTTTGATCACCTCTTTTAGACAATTGGCCCCTCAGCATCCTCCTATGTGCTATTGAGTGGCCAAAGCTGAAATTACTGAAAGTAAAGAGATCTGTATTTAGTTTCTGTTCCTCATTGGATTTCAAGAACCTGGAGGCCAAACTAACATGGCAAGCTCAGAAATACCAAAGCACATGCCATGGATAGAAACAACTGCCTTGGGTTTTCCTAATGCAAAATGCCCACTAACTGAATTGTTAACTAGGAACAGAAGACCTCAGTCTTACTCAGCTATGTGTCTGAGTGCCCCCAAGTATGAATAAAAACCAGTGGGGGCCGGCACGGGTCGGGGTTGGGTGGGTGGGCAATGGGGTGGTAGAAAAAGAAAGATAAACTTACCTTATTGCCGCATCTCTCCTCCGTCTCTCTTCAACATCGGGCCAGAACAGGAAGCACCCAGGCTCCCCTGAGCCAATCACAACTCTGCAATGCAGTGTTGTGATTGGTCTGAGCACAGTGGGCTGGTGCATAGACGGGGACTGGAAGCCTGCGTATGTTCTCCATCCAGGCTAAAATGCAGCTTTGGCAGTGATCATGCAAAGTGCGCATGACTGCTTGTCCGGCCCAAGACAGCCAGCCAAACATTCATGCTCACTTACAGAGTCCCCACCACTCCTCCCCCTGCTCTGTGAAGAGCAGCCCAAGACTACCAAGATGCCACAGCAGGAACAAATAAAGTGATAATAACATCAAGTTATTATCATTTTATCTTTCCTTTAGTTACACTGCTGAAAAGCAGTGTGGCGACACTCTTCCACCTTAGCAGAGGAGCCGCCACTGATAGATACTCAAAACAGATATCCGTGATTAAACCTGGGCCTATTCAACAAGAGTCACGGTGCTTCAGAGAAAGGTCACATGTTGTATTTAAAAACATTAAGGTCTAGATATAAATCAGATACAATCACTGTCATAATTAGTAAAGACAAATTCTATGTCATAATTAAAGTTAGATTAAAAAAACAAAAATTGTTTGTGACTATTCGTAATTATGAATTGTGAAACTAAAAACAAACATCCATAGAAAAGCAAAGGGAAACATAAAAGTCAATGTCATTGTAGGAAGCTTGCTTTTTTTTATAATCAACCAAAATGAGGTATACTGTGTAAAGAGTCCAGGCAATCCTTCTTGATTTACAGAGGCACAACTGATAACTCAAAATTCTTGCTTTTGGGGTAGTGTGGGCAGGCAGTTTAAGCTTATCAGAGGGTTCTGCTAAGCATTTACTGTACTTACAGAGGCAATAAATGAGATACATTCAAAAATAAGTCTGAGACTAATTTACTAAAAATAAGTCACAATTTTATATACATTTTGCTACCAAGGACTTAGTTATGTTTTAAGGACTTATTTTATAAATTGAATTTCACAGGTAAGTAAACAGTTCACTTAAATGCATCTTTACCCATCAATGTTTCCCAATGGAAGAACAGTCATATGTTGCATACAGTTATTTACGGTCGGTTTGTGGGGGTTTCCTTCGGGACTTAGGGACATACGGGGCCAAGTTCCAAATTACCACCAGCATTTACTCGTTACCTGCCCTGGGTCACCCGTGTTCAGGGGTGCTGGTAGGGTTGGTAGTTTTCTCTCTACACTGATGGAAAGAAGGGGTCACTTAGAAACAGGCTGCAGAGAGGAATTTGAGGTTAAGAGCCTGAGCTCCTAATGGGGGGCTCCGGTTGCATGGATCCTGAGATCAAGGGGGTACAACCAGTTCATCGGTACTCGAGTGCAGAGTGGAAAGATCAGCTATACTCTTTGAGACATAGGACCTCGCCGATTTAGGGTGCAAAAATCATGGCAGCTGGACCACTCTGAAAGTGGGTTTCTGTGGTGCAGAAGCCCCTCAATGGCTGTGAGAAGTTGGCCTGGTATATGCTGGCCACTAATTAAAGTGGGCACCCTGTACCAGTCCAAAAAACCCATATGGTGATTTAGGAGGTCAAAGATAACCTTAGAAAGCTATCCAAGTGGTAGCTGTGGAGAGCAGCCTTCAGGCTTAGTCTTGAAGGAATGCTAAGCAGCTTGTTTTTACCAGAATGCAACCTTATTGTATTGGTTAAATGAAAGGAGAACCACAGTAGTTATAAAAATATGTATCTGTTATTATAACACACTCTAAATACTTCACAGTATCTGCTACATGCAGATAAACACAAAGCACACAATATTGAAGCACAGAAACAATCGTAAGTAGCACTAATATAAAGGGGGCTACAGGGGGAGACCAAACCATATACTAAAATAGTGGTATAAGAACCATGTCTCGAGCCAAGACAGTATCTAGAGTGTGTAGAATCGCTGGGACCCCAAGGAACCACCCAAGGTGAGTAAGATGGGACCCCACAGAGGATGGGTTAGTGTGGGAACACAACCACGTGCGTTGTACAATTATGTAGGAGAGTTGCGGTTGCAGTTTTAAAGTTTAAGGACCCTTCCCAGTGGATTACGAGGAAGCCCTTTGGATCAAAGGAGGTTGAAGAGCCACCCCATCCGTGGTTACCTATCCCAGGGAAACCAGGTGCATAGGGCTAAAATGGTGTCGGAAACCGCCATCTATCTCAATGGAGGACTTCAAAGAAATGTCACTGAGGGATGTATGAAAAGTGTCAGTTGGAATCCAAAGGTGGATTTGGGTTGAAGAGTACCTGAAATCAGAGGGGACAGAGTCTGGGTCACTCAGGAGTGACCAGGGGCTCGGTAGACGAAGGCCCACCGATGTCAGGTGCTTCAGGTGCATTGAAGGGGTTCTTGACTCTGCAGCCACCAGGACCAGGAGATGTCGAGGATGACCAGGTGCCAGATATGAGCTGTCCCTCAAAGGATGTCGAGTGCTGAGGGATCGGTGTCCGGCTGGAGCACTAACAAGCCTTGGCAGCAGCAACCCATTGAGATGGACAAGAAAGTTCACAGATCAGACCAGCAAGGTCCAGGAGACTCACCAAACACAGGGAAGTAAGGGCAGGCCGGGAGTACCCAGGGGAGCCCAAGAAAAGCAAAGATGAGCCTCAAGAGGACCCACAGGCCGGAGGCACAAGAGTCGCAAAGGGACCTTGAGCAGAATTACAAAGCAACAGCCCACGGAGCACTCAGTATGAGGAGGCCAAAATTCTTTATTGGAAATGGTGCCAGAGGGTGGGGCTACTCCAAGACCTTTGCACTTGTTTTGGGAACACCAACAAGCATAAGCACTTGCAAAATTACGTGGTGCACGGGGGTACTGGTATTGCAACTCACACAAGGGATTCTGACCTCAAATTTGGTGAGAGGGCAGCTCAGACAATGTTCTTGATGCTCCACGGGTCCTGCATGGAGCCTGTATGGTACACGGGCACAGACGATGCTTCAGACTGAGAGGGTGACAAAGTTGGACCCAAACTAAGTCCAACGAAGTCCAGAGTGTCCAGACAGTCTAAGTTCTGTGGTTTCTTGATCAGAATCTTGTCCACATTAAATATAGGTTCCTACAGCCAGGTGGGCCCTTTTGTACCCATGGGAGAGGGTTGGACAGATTCAGGGGACCATCCCAGGGGAGGGTCAGGAAGGTGGGGAGGTTACTCCCATGTCCTTTGTCCAGTTTGATGCCAAAGCAGGAGCAAACGGCTCCCAGGACTGGTTTGAACTGGACTATGCACAGAGACACCAAATGTGCCCCTCATGCAGACTATCGGTCGCTGGCAAGCGCACCCACCCAGGCCTAATACACTAAATCCTGTCTGGGAGGTGGTCATACCTCCCTGTGACAGGATGCCTATTGTTCTGCCTTCCTCTGCTCGAGCTTGGCTCAGCAGCAGGAGGGCAGAAATGTGTCTCTGGTCGGCAGCAACCCTTTTGGGCTGCCAGGGACTAGAAGGCTGGTACTGGGAACACCAGGGACCTCACAAACCTTGTTTCTGAAGGGTGGATTCATACCTCCCACACCGGTTACCAGTGTGGGGTTATGATTCCAAATGTTTGACACCAAACACGATAGGGTTACTTTCAGCCGTTTTAGAGTTGGTCATTACGCGGTTGCATAATGCCACTCTATATGTCGTAAATGGCTGTAGCACTAACAACCAGGGAGGATGGACTCTGTAGACTGCATGGGTGTCCTGCTCATGCAGTGGCAACCTCTCACTTAGAACCAAGCACCCTGACTTTAGAATTGTCAAAGCCTGCTATAGGGGTGACATAGGTTTTAAGTGTAGTGATCCTTAGATATAATAAACCTATATCTTAAGTAAGTGGTGCATGCACCAACTTACACAGGAAGCACTGGATCAGGGTTATGCCCACAAGAAGTGGTCATATAGGGGGTGCAGTCCCCCTAAAGCTAACCAGCCCATTGGTTACTACCTATCACTCCACTTCATGCTCTTAAACTGAGAATATAGTAGGCACCCCTGATGCCAGGTACTTACATTCAATGGATACAGAAGAAGAGGACAAAGAAGAGCCGCGATACAATGAGAACTGTGGACTTTTGGCACCAAAAGTAGCCTGCTTGCACCAGCCTACCTGTGCTCTTGAAGGTCAGATTTCTCACACTCCTACAAGTGTCACAATTCAGACTACTCCAGGCCACCAAAAGCTAAGTGAAAGGTCTGGGAGGTAGATCAAATGAATTTTAAAGTATTTTAAATAGTTAAAAACTGTGTTGTTGTGCTCACTTCAAAATTAGACAAACAGCACCAGCATGTGCTACATTGTCATAAGTGCGGATGTTGACAGTTAAGTGCCAGTGCAAAGCGCTGGCAAACAGTGGCACAAATCTAGAGCTGGTACTTTTTCTATAGGAGTAAGACTCCCAAAGGTCAGATACCTTATTTTTACTTTTACATTTTAGCCTTGAGCTTTATACTCAGACGCTTCCACTGGACCAAACCTTTCCAATAAGCTTGATGCTTTGTACTGGTGCTCAAAAGGTCAAAAATGTCTAAGTTGAAAGAACATGTGTGAATGCATGGGTGTGAGGGAGTGTGTGTATATGCGTGTGTGTGTGTGTGTGTACATTCAGAGATTCCAGGACTGACCCTATTTAGTCACTCTACTGTCCTTTTCCAGGACCATCAAGAATTCTTTCAAGCACCCATGTTCCTTCTTTCTCTCTTACAGTATCCTTCTGGCTTCCAGGTGGTGTGAAGCCTAGAGGTATATGGGCTAGATGTCATACGTCTATAAAAGCAAACTTTCACTCCAGTCCCTATATACCTTTTGCACTATGTCCTTTGCTTGAAGGGCATGCTTTTCTTCAAAGTGCTATGATACTGTTTTTAAGGTCGCTTCAGACAGAGTAAAAGTAAAGAAAATCTCTTAACCTGCTGGCTGGATCCGCCGAGCTTAGTGCAAGGCTGATAAAATAACCACACCCCTGCTTATTATTCCTCTGATATACCTCGCTGGGATCCTCCACTTAGAGGAATTTCAGTATTTTGACATGCAAGTGTGGATGCTAAAAGACCGGTCCTGCCAATGTGTGGCTAAGCTGCCAAAATCATCTCCCTTTTTTCATCAAGTGTCTCCTCAGAACATAATTGAGCAGATCTGTCAGTGTCAAATCCTTTTCTGAAGGCCTCTTAGCTTTTTGATAGCCTGCACACAGTGGGATCCAGAGTGAGATGACCCTTGTGTGTCTTGCAGAGACATGTGTTCACACTTCATCTAGTGTTCTGGAAGTCGGAAGGTAGCTAATTAAAAATCCCTGCAGGAGGCCACAACACCCACACTGTGCAGAATAGTTTTAGGATCAGTTTGGAGGGACATGGAAGTTAACAGCGTTTTCAAATATAATCCATTTGATGTGTGTGCTGAAAAATCTCAGCTAAAAAACAATTAGATTTCGCTAATTATAACAATGTTTCAGAAAGGGATTCTAGGGGTTCATAGCCAGAGCTGCTTCGTTGTCTTTTAAAAACACATTGCAGTGTTTTCTTACAAAGTTCTACGGCTTTCTTGTGAACAGAGGGGCTTATTTATGAGCCCCTTTGCGCCAGATTTGCGCCGCCGTTGCGTCACCTTTAGTGACGCAGCGGTGGCGTAAATAATGCACCATGTTGCACCATATTTACGAAGTGACGCATCTAGGCAGATGCGTCACTTCGTAAGCCCCTGCGCTACTTTATACCTGCGTCAGGTATAATGTATGCAGGGTGGGCGTTCTCCTGCAAGAAAGGGTCATAGGAGAGGCGCAGCAAAATCTATGAGATTTCGCTGTGCCACTTCTAGAATGCCAATGCGTCACAAACTTACACCTGCTTCATAGCAGGTGTAAGGGTGATGCAGGCCCTTTCACATGGGGCTTGCCCCATGTGAAAGGAACATTGCTGGAGTTGCGTTGGGCTTCCGACACAACTCCAGCAATGCGCCACTGTTAGCGCTGACAGATACATCAGTTATACTGATGTATCTGTCCTTCCTTGCGACATGATGCGTCATATTGTAAATATGACGCATCATTGGTGTCTCAAGGAGGGCGCACTGAGAAGTGGCGCATTGCTGCTTTCACGCAGCGATGCGCCACTTCTTGTAAATGAGGCCCAGAACCTTTAAGACACGCAACTCACACACATTCAGTTTTTTACATCTGCACATTAAGCAATTGTGCTCCATGTGCACACCTAGAAGTGACTTATTTAATGTAGATTTAGCATGCAAATGTCAGAAATAACGGCACTTTCTTGATATTTTAACATTCAAAGAATGCATGCAGTGTAACAGGGCTGTCAGTCTGCTCATTTTGAGCTGTTTACAATTCCACATGTCGGTGGCATAAAGTTTAGCAACATTCGACGTTGATTACCAGATTTGTATGCAACTTGTCTGGTTCTTATACATTTTTACTATGCACTTAAATACAAGTCAAGGGTAGCAAATAGCTGTTTTCAATCAGATACTATATATTATGGAAAAGGCAAGTTTACAGACGTCAATGGAAGAAAGAATTCTGAATAAATGACTCGGCCTTATTTATAAAAATTGACGCATCTTTGCGTGAAAACAGCGATGCGTCACTTTTCATTGCACACTCCTTGCGAAATGATGGATGCGTCCTATTTACTGTAGGACGCATCATGTCGTAAGGAATACAGATACGTCAGTTTTACTGACTTATCTGTTGCAGCAAAAATTATGCATTGCTGCAGTTATGTCTGAAGTATGGCGCAACTCCAGCAATGCAGCAAGAAGCAGGCATAAGCTTTTGACACATTTGCATCCTAGAAGTGGTGCAGTGAAGACTCATAAATTTCACTGCGTCACATCTACAAGGCTTACTTGCGTGGGAACGCCCCCCCTGCATACATTATACCTGACACAGGTATAATGTAGCGCAGGGTTTTACAAAGTGACACATCTGCTTAGATGCATCACTTTGTAAATAGGGTGCAACAGGGGGCATGTTTTACACTGCCGATGCATCACAAAAAGTGACACAACAGTGATGTGAAACTGTGACAAGGCCTCATAAATAAGGCCCTCTGTTTCATACCACGTCTACTCACTATCCTTTGAGGTTCTGCCTTGAATTCAAGGAGACGATGCGTGAAATTAACCTGCATAAGATCTTTCCGTATATACCCATCCCTGATTTCATCAGACCTTTGAAGACCGTCTTCTAAGGGCCCTAAGGTTGCAACTTTTAAACAGATGGTGCTTGATAACGTAACTGCACTGCAACACGCTAAACCCAGGCCCCTCTACTACATCATAAAAGTGAAAGAGGAGAGACGAGCCATTAAAGATTTACAAGGTAAGATAAGAAGTTGTACTTGCAGGTGTCTAGGGCTTTAATAGATCCCACATTTGCACTTAGTCTGGCATGCATTAGTGTTTTGATATCTGATACTAGATATGTTTATCATAACTTTTCTTTGCCATTTAACTTTTGCCTGATTCAAAAGGTACATAATGACTGTGTGTATTTGGGAAGGATCTGAAACCCAGCTAAATTCACTTTTGGATTGGCTGAACACTTTAGAGCCACATTCACTAATTTACATAGATTATCATAGACATTACCAGCTACCTGGACCTTGCTATAGCACAGAGGGTCAAGCAGTCAGTAACATCTGTTCATCAATAACCTACAGCAAAAACGTCCTTCTTTATCATACATCAGCTGATCCCCGGGCTCCACGGGACAACCTACTGGTGGGTACATTTTTGAGGAATCGCAGGAACTAGTCTGACACCAGTAGACATGTGGAACAATCAGCAGAGTTGCGGAACCTTCTCTCTCAAAGGTCCTGTCACACACCTATCATACACAAGGCATGACAGAGGGCTTTGAATACCTGGAGTCAAGTATTACTTGAGAAGAATGTGGCATTAGAAAAAACTGTGCTATACTAAATGTATGTTCCCAAGCCCTACCTCCACCACAATACATATTTTGATGAGCCCAGAATATTAAAGATCATCTTGTTCATACTTAACATAGCAGGCAAAGTGTTCATCTAATATGTCCTCGCCAAAGGTCACTACTCCTTCGGAAGTTGCAGTGTGTGCAAGAAGACCAGAGCTACTGTTAGACATGGCTTCCTTGGCATGGTTTGCCCCTAACTTTTTGCATTCAGACCTCCTGTTTTTGCTGACCTAATGTTTGCTTGCCTTTAGACTCTGCACACTTTACCATAATGCTAACCAGGGCTAAAATGTGTGTTCTCTTTCCATGGTAACATCTGGCATATTTAACTCGTAAAGTGGCACTACATGTGCCCAGGGCCTATGAATTAAATGTTAATAGTGGGCCTGCAGAACCGCTTGTGCCAGCCACTTAAGTAACACTTTAACCATGTCTCAGGCCTACCATTGAAGAGCCTGTGTATGCAGTTTTAAACTGCCATTTCGATCTTGGCAAAATAAACCATTTGACAGGACTAAACCTTTCCTTTTAATACGTATAAGTCACCCCAGGGTAGGTCCTGGACAGCCCAGAGGGCAGGGTGCAATGTATTTAAAATGTAGGACATGTACTTTTAAGTTTTATATGTCCTGGTAGTGAAAAACTAAATTAATGGCCTCTTATAAATTAATTGCAATATTAATCAAAGTAATTCATAAATAATCTATCCAAAGAAGGAAGAGTGCACACAATACACATACAAAAAACAAATACTGGACGGGTGTATACTTTTTCAATACACATTTATGAAAGGGTACAAAAAACATTTCACATATACAAAAGTAACTGAGATGCCCTCTTCATTCTTTGGATAGATTCTTTATGAATTACTTTGATTCATTTTGCAATTCATTTGTAAGAGGCTATTAATTTGCCTTCTCATAATTTGTTTTGAACCTTTAAAAAAATACTTTGTAGACACTTTAACCTTATATTAAGCTCTATTTACCCAAGGCTCCAAGGGTTTATTGGGTGACCTATTTTTCAATAAGAGTACTTTTACAAAGTTGGCATTATCCTGCCTTAGCAACACATAAAGATGATGGAAGGAATGCTTAACATTGTCATACATTCACCCCAGTACAGACATCTGGGCTTATACTCATTGTTTCTATTGCTCACCATGCCATTCCAGTTTGGACCCAGCCGTATGTAAATCAGTCTTGATCCTGCTCCCTGTCGGTACAGTTCAGCCCGTACTGCCAGGACAGGTTCTTCTTGACTGGAAACAAGCATCCAGGGACTGTTTTGGGGGTATCACCCCTTATCAGCCAGGCTAGCTTTAAATTCAGTGGCATAGTTAGCATGCCACCCATGTCTGGGCATACCCTTCCCACTTAGGGCGACTATGAAAATATGAAGGACGGAATGCTAAACATTGTCCGACATTGACAACCAGTACTCGGGGTGAGTGCTTGACATTGTTCAGCATTCCATCCATCAATTGTCCGTTTTTGCAATTATCCTGCCTTAGCCATTTGTAGTCTGCTTCTTGTCTCTAGGTCACATGACAGGGTCTGGGTGACAGTTGGGCTTTGTGTATTTCTCCTTGACAGCCACACACATTGGGACTTAGGTGTGACTGGGTGGGCCTTCTCTGGCAGGGTGGAGTGGGAGCGCTAGTTACAGCCCCACTTACACTTGAATAGACTGTGTCCTGACTCCAATTCAAAGGCACAACTATATATAAAAGAAGGTCCTCAGACACCACATCTTCAGTACACTTCTGCATCTGTGGATACTCTGCCAGGAAGAAGAACTGCTGCGCTGCTACAAGGACTGCCACTCTGCTGGACTACTGCTCTAAAGGAGCTGCTGGCTGGCTGTGCTGACCTGCAATCCTCTTGCCTGGGTGAGAAGAACTAGTTCTGTAACTTCATCTTCCACCCAGGACCCCAAAGTGACTCAAATGGCTAGTCTGCTGGCCTCCTGATCTGAGCCTCAGGGACTCCCCAAACAGCTCTAAGACCAAGTTATAGCAAGTTTCCGATTCCCAAGTAGTGCTTTTCAGGTCCAGGACCCTTGGTGTTGTTCACAGGCTGCAGAAATCAAAATGTTGAGCTCTTTGCAACTGCCAACAAGCCTGTTTGCACCAGAATTGCACTTCTCACACCAAAGTACAGCAAGTGCTGGTCCTAGCTCGCCTCTTTGAACAGCAAGTATTGATCGCCTGCAGAGGACACCACCTTGAATGTCCCACACACTTCCCATGACGCTCTGCCTGCTCCCTCTCCCTCTCCAAAGCAATTGGGACTCTTGGCACAAAACCTGAGAAGGTAAAACTTCAGCGGCACTAATCTGGGAACAATTTGGTAAAATGGCATAGGATTTGCAGTTGATCCCTGATGGTGTTTCTGCAGGTGCGCAATTTGACGGTATGCTTCCTGTACCCTCCGTGGTGCCTCTCTCTATTAACTTGACATATGACTTATTTACCACTTGGCCATAATTTTAGCGATGAAAAATACCCAATTAACAATTTTATGTGTCTGTTTTCCATGCCCGTTTCATAATCAATCATGACTTCTTTTTTTTTTTAATTTTTTTTTATTGATTTTCACAGCAGCAAGTAAAAGTTGATCAGACACATTATTGTCCCTTTAGTTATACGAAAACATAAATACAACATAACAGGAAAATCAATTTAAGTACAAATTATACTTTAGCATTGTAACCAATCATAAATAGGAGCCCAGAGTTTAGAGCCAAAGTTCCTCTTTTTTGTCCCCTTTAAACGATAAACAGCATTCTCCAGTTGATACATGTTTAGCAATTTAATTTGCCATTGAGAAAATGAAGGGGGATCTGCATCGAGCCAGTGCGAAGTGACACAGTATCTAAAAATAGACATTGATATGAACAGGAATCCCTCTTCAGCACGTGTGAAAGGCCGAGCTGTATTAAATTGAATGCCAAGTATTACAAGATCAGCAGATAATACTAGGGGAATATTCATTATTTTGTTTAAAAACAATTGAACTTCAGATTTAAATTGGGATAATTTAGGACATAAAAAAAACATGTGAATAGAGTTTGCACCTATACATCCACAGCGATTACATTTATCTCCAGTATTCCCTTTCCATTTTAGTAACTTGGCAGGAGTATAATATAAGTCAAAGGTGCTCATAAAGCTCTGGCTCTTTAGCGATCCATTAATTAATACTTGATTGGACAGTACCAAGGTATCCAATACGTCTATATTTTCAATATCCATCTCTTTTTGCCATTTTGTATTATAAGATACAAGATTATCTTCCAAGCCTTTAATCATTGCTTTATATATCACCCCAATTTTCTTTTGTTTCAAACAACATTCTAATACCTCATGTTTCTTAATTTTATTAGAGTTCACTAAATTCTTTGAGTTTAGGAAACTACATATTTGAAGGTATTTGAAAAAATCTGATTTGGGTAAATTATACAAATGTTGAAGATGAGAAAATGTTGCAAATTGTTCAGTAGGAAAAAAATCCCCAATTTGACGAATATTACAATTTTTCCAACGCTGCATAACACAATCAGAGAAAATTGGTGGCAACGATGGATTATCAAATAAAGGTGTGTAAAAATTAAAGTTACTATCTAGATGAAGTCTACGTTTGCACATTTTCCATAATTGGAAGACTGTAACCATTACCTTGAACCTTGTTTTCTTATAGTAACTTGGTTCTAGAAAACGGACCAGACATCTTTGTGCTTGACTACCAAGAATCATTGTATAAATTGAGGGATATAAGAAATCATCCAAGATTATCTCCTCAAAAATTAAACTGCTCATTAGTCTAAGTGATATCGCCATATAGTATAAACGAAAATTAGGGATTCCCCAGCCACCTCGAAGCGAGGGTAAAGTACAGCTAAGTAAAGACTTCCTTGCCCTTTTATATCCCCATAGAAATCTAGAAATTATCCTATCTAATTTAATAAAAAAACTGGATGGAAAAAGTAATGGTATAGTCCGGAAAAAATAAAGAAATTTGGGAAGGAAAAGCATCTTAACAACATTAGCACGACCATACAAAGAGAGATGTAGATTATCTAGCCTCTCGAGGGACCTATTCGTAGCAGCAAGTACTGGATCAAGATTAAGCCCAACAATGTCTTCTACTTTAGGTGACAAAATCACACCCAAATACAAAGCTGTCTTCGATAATAGTAAACCAGTTGGCGCATCAGCGGTAGAGTGAATCATCTGTGTTTTTGAAATATTTAATTTATAACCAGAGTAAGATCCGAATTCACTAGCTATTTCAACAATCTTGGGAAAAGCTCGATTAATGTCTGAGGTCACTATAGCAACATCGTCGGCATATGCCAAGATTTTATACTCAATTTGGTGGATCGTCACCGGGGAAATATTGTCATCACGCAGAATTTTTTGTAAATATGGTTCTATATATAATGCAAATAACAAGGGGGAACATGGGCATCCCTGCCTTGTCCCCCTCGTTATTGTAAATGTTGTTGAAATGTCCGAAGCAATTCGTATGCTCGCCTTAGGGTCAATATATAGGGCTTTCAGAGCTGTTATATATCTGCTTGGAAATCGCTTCCAGGCTAGGACAGACCAGAGAAATCCCCAGTCGACCCTATCGAACGCTTTTTCAGCGTCCAATAGTGCCACACCGACTGGGGATCTCGAGGCCTGAGCCCAGTCTAGAAGGGTAATAATTCTTCTTACATGATCCGTTGTATCTCTATTTTTAATAAAACCATGTTGGGTTTTTACAACTAAATTAGGCATAAAATCTTTCAGTCGGTTTGCTAATATCTTAGAAAAGATCTTGCTGTCGCAGGTTAGTAGAGAAATTGGTCTATACGACCCCAAATCCAGAACGTCTTTACCTTTTTTTTTAAATACAACAATGGTTGCTAGTGACCATGAAGGAGGAGGTCTACCTGCCAAAGCTTCTTGAAAGACTTTTAATAATTCGAGTTTTAAAATGTTACGAAAGGTACGATAGAATTCTAAAGGGATATGATCCGGGCCCATCGCTTTACCGATAGCCAAACCCAATATCGATTCCTCTACCTCTTCCCATGTTATAGGGGCAGATAATGTTTTACCTTGTTCGCTAGTGAGGGAGGAGGGACTATCTAGATTTGAAAAGTAATTAAACACATCATTCCTTATACTAGTACCGTCATTTGATTTATTATATAAGGATTGGTAAAAATCCCGGAATGCCCCTAATATGCCTACAGTAGACTCCTGAATTACACCATCTTGGTCTTTTATTTTGAGAATTTCCGTGATGGCAACTTTTTGTTTCAGCCTTTGAGCTAAGGTCCTTCCCGTCTGCTCACTTAATTCATAGCAGTCTTTTTTAAATAGTTTGTATTTTATCGCTACTTGTTCAGCCAGGAAAGAATAAACAGTCGAACGCTCCACAGCTACAGATTTCTGAGCTTCTTGAATGCAAATACCATTTCTAATACAAGAAGCTAAGTTTACTTCTGCAGAAGTGATTTTATCCAAAGCAACCATAAATTCAGCTTGTTTTTTCTTTAAGCGATGTTGTGAGAAGCTCAGAGTCTCACCTCTAATGATCGATTTGAAGGTATCCCAAACTACTTGTATCGATGCAGATCCATTATTATTAACAAAAAAATCTTTGATAATCCCATCCATATGGGATAGGTAATCCTGATCTAACAATAGATTTCTCTGAAAAGACCATTGTCTCTTATTGTGATGTTCAGAAGAAGGAATTGAGAGCTTTAAAACAATAGGATTATGATCAGAAATCATTTGTGGTAAAACCTCTATGCTTAAGTCATCAAAAACCTTAGGAGAGATAAAGAAATAGTCTAAGCGGACAAATTTACGATGCGGTGCAGAATAATAAGTAAAGCCTGGTTCTGTTGGTCTAAGTTTGTTCCAAACATCAATCAAGCCGTTCCCCAAGACTAAATTCCTAAGGGCCCTATAAGATTGAACCTTCCGTCCTTGATGGCACCTAATATCTCTTATGTTACAGTTTGCTCCAATGTTGATATTAAAGTCACCACATATAATTAAGGGTTGATTCCAATTTGCTAGTTCACAATTAATAAGATTAAAGACTTCTTTATCATCTAGGTTAGGACCATATAATGAACAAACTGTCATTTCTACTTTATCTATAAAAATCTGTGCAATTCCCCATCTGCCCCATTTGTCACCTAGCGTTTTACTACACTTCCCAATCCCTTCTTTTATCAAAATAGCTGTTCCTCTTGTAGTTCCCATTTGTCTAGAACAAACTAAAAGCTCAAGACCTAGTCTTTTTAACAAATCCCTCTTGGCCCAAGAAATGTGTGTCTCTTGAAGACAAAGAACATCAATATTCAGTAGGTGAATCAAATAACGTAAGACCCCGATCTTCCTATAGTCATTCAAGCCGTTAATATTTAACGAGCAAATTTTTAACTTTCTCCCCATATTGTATTCTTAAAAAATATTTATAAATATAATCAATCATGACTTCAGTGTCCAACTGAGAAAGATCTGGTGAATTCTTTCTAACATTCTTTAGTAGGAGGCTGTATATTGACTAGCTACACTAATCACCAAGGATGGTTAATTGACCCTTTCTGTACCAGTATGTAGGTGCAGCACCTAGTGCACATCCCATTTTCACACCTAAGATAGCCACCTTGAATAGGCACGCTCCATTAATTTGGTGTACCTGTCCATGATTTTTACAGCCAGTTGCTGCATTTATCAAGGCCACTCCATCTGATAACCGCTGTGGACGCGAATTCATTATAGGATACTACCATCACCGCAGGTATGCTGGTTAGGACCCGGTGCTATTTTATCAGGCCAGGCTCTTGTGCATTGTTGAGGTCAGATCAGGGTCCACTGATATCCAAAAGGGGAGAATCGTTTTTGCTGTCCTTAGTTTTTGCTGTCACTTAGTCCCGCCATCAGTGCAGCCCTGATCGTCATGTTGGTGGTGATGATTCAGTCTAACAGGAATGGTGTTTTTCAATGTATTTTGTATTCTACTGACACCGTATAAATGGCATCAGTACGTCAGCGCTACTAAGGTGTGCAGCCTCTAGATAAGCTAATGGTTATATAAATTGAGGCCATGCCATCTCTGTAGACACGTCTGTTGGGTTTTTGTACATTTTGTCTTAATTATCTGCTGCTTCATTACAGGCATATGTGTGTGTCTGACTTCTTCTCCATGGTTTTGCATGGGTCACTTGAGCGCACTAAAATATCACTCTTTTCTTCTACTGTGGCCCTATGACCAGAATGTACCATTTATAATGGAAACGGTTATCTTAAAGCAGGTAGTCATTACTGAAGAATTCACTAGAACACTGAATTCCCTTTCTGCTCACCCTGGGGCCAGATGGTAAATGTAATCACATATGTAAGTCATGCTTTTTCTGCCTGCACTAAGTATTGTGAACTAGGTCACCTCTCCTCTTTCCTAGCCTGTGATTCTGGTGTATTATGAGTGATATTTACTTCCTCTGGCCATGATGAATTTGCCACGAAGATATTAGCCAATGGGACATGTTGGGCAGCCATAGCTTACAGGTCGTAGCATGCATTCTGTTTTAATGATGTGCCTAGGAGCTGTATAAATAAAACTTTGATGGTCACTAGGACACATTTCTAACTTTGAATTTCATGAGACTGATTGAATGTAGATTGACACTCTGAACATAAGACTAGTCAAGACACAGAGAGGCATTTTACAAGGAAATGTCAGAGCATGGAGCTCAGCTAAATTTGGCATCGCTGCGCTCCAAAATTTCCAAAACGCAGGTATACACAGTATTTACAACAATACGGTGCACCCCTGTGTTTTCCTTAGTGCTGGCACTAAAGCGTCAATGCAAGCACTCTTGCACCATAGTGCAAGGGTACCTGCATTGCAGGGATGGTTGTTAATGTGGAGGAAAGTGTCCCTTCCTGCACATAAATAATCAATAATTGTGATTTGTTACTTGTATGTGTGCTGCATTATGCAGCACACTTAGAAGTAGCAAATCTGTATTATTTAATGATTGTTTATTGCAGGAAGGGGCACTGTCCTGCAAATAAAAATCATTAATGGCGTTTTGCTCTTTCTATGTGTGCTGCAGAATGCAGCACACATAGAAAAAGCAAAAACGAGGAGAAATAAAAGTATTTCTCCTTATTGCACCATTCTAACACCAGGTATTGCATGGCATTAGATGTTGGCATTGTTTCAGATGAACACATCATTGTAAATCGGAAGCAGTGTCAAAATGCAATGGGTTTTGTGGTGGGACAACCACGGCAATACCCATTGCACACCCCTTTCCAGCCAAGTGATGCATGTAAAGGGGCCGTTAAGCCCCTCAAAGTGGCTTAGAGGCACTTTTGAAATATGTAGAAGGGCATAGTGCCACCAGAACGTCACTGAAAGTGAAGCTTTGGTTCCACTGTCCCCTTGTAAATATACCAGAGAGAGTTGAAACAACTAGGACCACACCACAGAAAGAATTTACATTGGGCCGATGCAAAGTCAGGTACACTGCATGTATATGAGCACACCGATGACGAGTAGCTTTGTGCTACTGCAATCAACATTCAGCAGTGTAGTCTCCGTTGCTTACGTGACGTTTCTCCTTCATTTTTAGCAATCACTGCCATTTTGATTCTATATCAAAAGCAACTGTAATGGAAACCCTGGTAGCACAAAACATAGGCAGAGAATTGTGTATATGGGGCCATATTATGCATGGTCATTGTTTGCGCCGTATTAAGATGCATGCACTGCCAGCAGGGCAGCGCATTCATGTGAAAACAAAGAGCAGCTGCTCTGTGTTTTCACAGTGCAGTCGGCACCCGCCTGTACTTTTACAGGGGAATAGAGATCCCTTTGTAGGCGAGTGCAGTCAGTAAATGTGCCTTGCTGCAGGGGGATCTCTGCAGGGTGCATGGGACCCCCTTTATCCCCTGCAGAGGGCTGCTCTTAGGAGGCACACTGACTGTGCACCACCTTTTAAATGGCACACTGTCAGTGCGCCTACTGAGGACTTCTTTGCCTCTGTGCCCCCGTCTGTAATATGGTGCTGGGGCAGAGTGAACGGAATTCCCCCATTCGCATGGGGCATGCGCCTATGAAAATGAGAGAACACCCTCAGAAGGTAGCAATGGTGCTTTAAGTGCGCCAGCGCTTTCGGTATTAGTGAAGGAGATGCGCAAATATCTGCGCCCACTTCTACAATAACAAAGTGCCCCGGGGGCATGCAAAACGGGTGCTAATGCCCAATATGTCCCCGGGGCATTAATTGTAATACGGCCCATGGTGTAGAAGACTGGGTGCTTGAGAAGGAGTTATCTTCCTTTGAAATTCACAGAGGTCCCAAATGACAGCAATCTACATCCATAAAATGACAAAAGGTCTGGGACAAAGACATTAAAATATGTAGATGTTTACAGCCTTCGAGATCCTAAGCAATTCATTGTTTTCTGCATCCTGTCCGTGCATTTCCAGGTTTACTGTCTGTCAGGCAATTGAGTACTGCAGGAAAAATTGCACTCATATGGTGCATGAAGGGCAAATTTAGTGAGTGATGCCTGATGATGACATCATTGAGGGGATTCACTCTAAAAGTAGTTGTTACACATGATGCTCAACCTTGCATTCAAAGGCAAACCAGCAATTTGTACTGGAGATATAGCTCCAGTACAAATTGCTACTTGTAGACAATAGAACATGGGTCATATATGTAAAGTGTGTTCTTCAAGGTAATCTACATGTTACACATAGGTGTATCAGGGGGTATCCCACTTGAACCAAGATTTGTGTCCGCTTTTACATGGTATTAGGATTTATGTAGTAGCCTTATCAAACTACTGTAGCATATTTGCATTTGCGCCAAAACTTACGTTTTCTGATCTAGCCTCCTGCAGCCACCATTTGTTTACATTGGAAGTTTGGGTATGTTTCAAAGTTGATCTGTCGCTCATTTACGGCACTTCGAGACAGAGTTTTCAAGACCTAGCACTGGCGCAAAATGACACAAAACAACAGAACCTCTAGATAACATATTTAGGGGCATATTATCAAGGATGACGTTAAAATTATCGCCGGTTAAGCAGCAGAACACTGCCGCTAAAGCGGCGATTATGGGCTTGATAATATGCTCTGGAGAATTCCAATAGAAGCCCATGTTCACACCAGAACATGGACTTCTATTGGAATTCTCAAGGGCATATTATCAAGCCCATTATCGCCGCTTTAGCGGCAGTTTTCTGCCGCTAAATCGGCGATAATTTTTAACGCCGTCCTTGATAATATGCCCCAATCTTTCCAGCACAAAACATTTATAGCAATGGAAAAGTGCAATTTTTGAGTGAAAATAATGCTTTGCGCCACTTTGTGTCAGGAGGACATTTCATAGGTCCTACTTCGGTGCTCAAACACAACTAGCAATGCTTAATGATGCAAAGCTCTAGCAATTCAATATTTCGATTGATCTTTACACAAAGAATAACACCTCTAAGAGGCGGGTGCAAAGTTGGACAGTCTTTTCATTTGTCCTAACATTTCACACATTTGATATGTGCTGCACCACACAGCACACATTTAGTGTGTGAAATGCTTTAAAGTTTGTCTAGGCATAGGACTTTGAACTCGAAGTATACTCTTACAGGAGAAAATCTCAGCTGTATTTCACACACAAACCTTTCCACCATTCTGCAAAGGTGTGAGAGTAGGGCTAGGAAACTCGCACCAATGAAGGAGACAGAGAGCAGCAGCAGGCCACACACAGTAAATATGGCTCGATGCTGCTCTCTTCCCACAGCACAATGCAGCACACTACATTTTGTTACTGCGTTGCACTAAAATGTAGTAGATCGGTCCCTCTGAGTTGCATTGTTTCATGTGAAATATTGAGTAATTCTAGGTTCCTGTGTTTTTAAAAAAGAGCTAATATTTCAACATATCTGAGAGAAGAAAGAAGGGGCATATCTACAAGGCGGGGATATAAAATTATCGCCGCTTTTGCGGACGTTTTCAGCTGAAAAGCGGCGATAATTTTATCGCTATATCAACAAGGTCACGCTATCGCGTGAAACCTTGCCTTAGCGCCTGAATTCCTAACGCCCATCTTTGCATCTCTAATGAGATGCAAAGTAGGCGTTCCTCCACAGGATAACGGGAGAAATGTCGCTAAGCGACATTTCTCCTATTTTCAAGCCTCACGCAAAGCACCATAGCGACAAGAAAAGTAGCGATAACCTCTGTTATCGCTGCTTTCCTTACGCCTGCTTTGAAACTGATTTAGCCATGATATCCTATGTAAGGTGGATATCATGGCTAAGTATGTGAGGTCCTATCAGCAAACTATCGCCAAACTTCGTAGGATTATCACTGGGTTTCCAGTGATAATCTCACGTTTGGCAGTTAGCGCTAGGATTTTTATCGCTTTTGAGACAAGCGTTGCTAATAGCACGCTATCCCAGCAATAAAAATCCACGCTAGCCGGCAATAATTATCCTAGCGCTAAGTGCGTTTAGCGATAATTATCACCCGTTGTTGCTGATATGCCCCCCAAAAATTCTGGGGCATATTATCAAGACAGGTAATAAAATTATCGCCGCTTTAGTGACAGAAAACTGCCGCTAAAACGGCGATAATGGGCCTGATAATATGCTCTATGGAATTCCAATTAAAGCTCAGGTTAGATGTCATTCGCAGTTTTCTGCCGCTAAAGCGGCGATAATTTTATCGCCTGTCTTGATAATATGCCCCTCTGATCGTCTGGATTATATTTTAGAATGAAAAGCAATAGAATAAAAGCAGATCATACTGTGCTTAGCACTGAAAGATGTTGTAAGATCTAGAGAAGAAAACCTATGATAGTCTGTATTTGAAAACCTGATATTACTGATAAAAACACACAGACAAGATTCCATTTCAGGGAGAATACGAAGAATAAAGCTAGGTGTAAATAGAGGGGCCAGAGGTGCTAATTGTCAGTCAGCAGTCGCTTGTCAGTTTTTTCGATCAGTTTCTTAGCCCTCGCAGAAAAGATTTTAAAAAAGGCGATTCATGTTTTTTTTTTTACAACGACCACTACTTTTCTGCTCTTTTCAGTCAGCTCCGTAGTGCTGCAAGTAAATGAGCAGTGGGGATACGATTTCGAGAGAATGCCTATGCCATTTATCATTTGTTTAGAATGGGAATTTTATTGCATTTACGCAGTGTTAAAATGTTGGGGTAAAGTTGAGTGGATAGGCATGAAACCAAGGGCAGGGCCAGTTCTGTGAGGAGGAATGAGAAATGTTGGCAAAACATAGACGGTGTGGAACAGTTCGTAGAGCTATTCACAGCTACACATGATATGAAATATATAGTTTAAAATTCAACAACTGATAAGTGCCTAAGATGCATGAAATTGTTCCTAAGCCTTATTGCGGAGGGATGGAGAGAAAGGGGGAGGAAGAGATGGAGAGAGGTAAGTTTCGTTATATTCATTTTGATATAAACAACTGATTAAAATCCGATTTGGGGGAAATTTTATGAGCTTTTAATATCACTCCTAACTCCACGCTTTCGGCTGTGGTATGTAAGATTGTGATGCCGATGGACATTCTCCGGTGAAGCAGCGGCTTCTTTTATCATTGCCGAATTTATCCCGGTTTCTGGCGGTCTATCGGTGGGAGGGGAAAAGTGGCAGGGAGAACCCTTTCTTGTAAACGGTTGTATGACATTACAATGCATGTGTTTACAACACATGCTTATACAACACATGCCTTTACCACCCAGCGCCTTTACCATGGAATGCCTTTACCATGCAAATACCTTTATCACACATGCCTTTACAACACAAGGTAACTATATAAAAGGCAAGTGAACCCCTTTCTTTTCAAAATATATAGATATATTTTTTTCTTCATTAAAGCTGGAGATGTTGGGATGCCCAGCCTTGCGGGTTGGGGCTTGGGTGCAGGTGCCACTGCAATTATATGTTCCTATATGAAGGCTACAAGTCTTAAGCAAAAAACGAGCCACTCCAGACTAGGCAGAAATTAAAGTTTGCTTTATTTGCGTCACAAAACAAACAGATGACCTGTTTCTACCAAAGCGGGTCTTGGTCACATGACTTGAGGCCCCACTCATGACTATTTTACATCGCCAGGACTGATAAACATAAACAAAAGACTTCACATCAGGTACAAAATGCTTTTGCCCTGCTTCTTAACTTGTTCCAAATAATACATTCATACATTTTTGATGCAGCTTATATTTATTTAAATAATGAATTGTATTATGACTTGTATTGTATTTTGTAATTGTTTTGAATTTTGTTTATACAGATGAGAAAGCAAAGTGTGAGGTGGGAGGAGACATAATATGTGTCAGTGATGAAACTGAGTGAGCTCAATTGTAGGTCGCACTAGTTATGCTATAAAAGTGCTTTTTAGTAATTTTCCCTATAGGACCACAGGAAATGCAACTGTATTGAACATGGAATTGGCTACTATAGCTGTAAGAGTGAAAACCCAAATACCCATGTTTATACATTTCCTTGTTCACTAGTCAAGCCGCGAAGATATACAGTAGCGAGTATTGCACAGCACGAGACGCGCTGATGGCTACTTTACCCTAGATTGTTATGGAATAATGAGGAATTAACTTTGTTTGTGTCTATATTACAATTCATGGTATTCAAATGTGTGCTGCACCAAAAATGTATAAGTGCACAATTTTATGAGGTTACAGAGTACGAAGTATTGTACAGGGCGTGAGGCACCGACAGCTACTTTAAAAGAATACAAAATTACCTCTGTTGGTGTTTATAATACACTATTATACTCAATGCAAAGTCTTTTGTTTATGTTTGTGAGTCATGAAGATGTAAAAGAGTCACAAGTGGGACCTTAAGTCATGTGACCAAGACCCTCTGTGGTTGAAACATGTCATCCGCTTGTTTTGTGATGGAAATAAAGCAAACTTTGTTTCCACCTGTCCTGCAGTAGTTCGATTTTCGCTAAAGACTTGTAAATATATATAACCTAAAAATAATTGTATATTTTTATTTCTTTTAGGGGGAACCTCCAACCTCTACCAAAATTTCATTTTATTATTATTGTACATATACAAATGTTCTTAATTGAGGGAAGTCACCCTCAAACCTTCCATTTTTTTAATTATCATAAAAATAAATCTTTTCTTTTTGGCAGGACGCCCCAAACCCCTCCTTTTTTGTTCACCTTACCACACTATTCTCTTACTCACATGTAAACCCTATAAATGTTACCAATTTATAACCTTATGCACCCCTAAATCCTGAATACACCCTTACCACTATATTCCCTTAACCACTGAGTAGGGTTAGTTAGGTCTGCAGTTCCATAGACAGAGTTTTTTTTATTTTGATAACTTTGGCGCTATTTGATGAATCTTCACAAAACTTTACCCCAAAGAGTTCATCCATCTCACCTCCTTCCTGGAAAGTTTCAGGGTGATCCGTCAAGGGGGGCTGACAAAATGGGTGGGTCCCAAAACACAAAACTCCTTTGCAGATCCCAAAAACTGCATCAGACACTACAGAAATTAAACTACACCAAATTCGATAGTACGCTAGATCTTGATCAAGAAAGTTTGCTCTTTGTGATTTTGTGTAAATCTGTTCAGTAGTTTTTGACTTTGTATTTGTACTTCAAGATGGTTGGGTTTGAAGGGCTCTAACGAGGTTCCATCAGACATAATTTTTGAAAAAAGTCCCTTCTGTTTGGCCCAGGAACCTTATTTCTCTTTGTCAAATTCGCTCCCACAGGAGCAAGCACTCTGATTGGCTGATAGCAACATGAGAAAAATGTTGCTGGCAGCCATAATAGGACTCGGGGCCCTGTGGTCCAGAATTAAACGCACAGGCAGGGAAGGCATGTCTACTTCCAGCCATCAGGAGATTTAAACATGCTCTTGCAGGATGGGAGTACACTCCTGTAGGAAGGGAAACAGACATTGCTCCCATCCAGAGGGAGCAAGCATAAACAGATGCTCCCTCTGCTGGTATCTATGCTGGCCCCTGCACTATGCTGGGATCAGGCTGGAGCCTTGGGTCTCCCCTTGCAGCCCCCATCATGTGGCTTGTGGGTGCCCTGGGTGGGCACCGGGGCACCTACCTCTGGCCCTGTGAGATGAGTGCCCCGGGGACAAAGAAGGCTGTGGGATGGGAGCCCCTCCCCTATTTTTTTACATTTGGCTTGGAGGGATGAGGTTCCCGGGACCTCAAAAAGCTTTGGGGGTGGGGCCTTCCTAGAGTTAGTGGTTGACCCTGGGGGATTGGGTTCTAAGGGCCTCTTGAGCTTCAGGGAGTGGGGACAATGTCCCCCCTCCCCTATTATTATACTTTGGCCTGGGTATGGGGTTCCTGGGGCCTCTTAAGGTTATGGGAGGAGGCCAGTTACCCCCTCGCCAATATTTAATTCATGGCCTGTGGCCCTGTGGTACAATCAGGCTCCCTCCCCTAATATAAATGTCTGGCCCCAGGGAATGTTGTCACCAGGGCCTCTTAAGATTTGTGGAGTGGGAACATTCACCAGCTTCTCCTATCAATCAATGTGTGGCCCCTGTGGATGTGGTCCCCTGGGCCAACTTGGGCTCAGGAAGCGGGAGGCACATGCAGCAAAGAATTATATTCAGCAAAGAAGTTATTTGCTGCATCCAATGACAGCCTGCTGGTTGGGAGAGTAGATCTCTGAGCGTGCTCACCCAGAGATGGATGGCAGCACCTGGGACTTGCTGGGATCAGGGCATTGTCACTTCACAGCATCCTTGTAGATGAATGGTCAATATTGCCAAGAAGGCCCCTTGGTAGAAGCTGGAATTTTTTCAGCCACATTCCTGGCAAAGCCATGGAACACTAGATGAGAAGACCAAAGAAATGGGAGCAACTTAGGTAACAAAGGCCAAAGAGGCACCCCAGACATGATTGTCAAAAATGTGCAAAGTGAAGAAAAGAAGTTCTGCTATAGAGTCACATCTGGAGAATAACCAATGGATAATGCAGAGTTCAAAGGCTGTGGAAAATGTAGTGGAGCTGAGATGCAAATTTGTGGTGGTGTATAGGTGGTGTATGAATTGGTTGTCTTTCATCATGGAATGAAAAATGCTATAGTGCTAGTGGAGAGCAATATTATTGTGCTGGAGAATTGCTATTAAGTTAGTGAATTTGCTGTAACTAGGATAATTGCCAAACAAATGGGATGGGAGCGCATGTAGACTTGATCCAAGAGTCTGATCACTTCATGAGACTCCACTGGAGGTAACTAGCCTTAAAATGAGAGGCAATGTTAATATTAAAGTATCACTGCTTACTGGCCCAAACCTGACTTACAGTTGGTATTGTCTGTATAATCACAGCTCATTCCGAACGACTTACCGTTCTAATAATGTTCATCCATCCTGAAACAGGTTTGTACTTTTTGTACCATCCTGAAATTAAATAGGTGTCTCAAAAACGTTATTTTATGCCATAACTGTTAACCTTATGATCTATTTTATAACTGATGGAGAAAGAGTGATTTTTGTTTTAGGTTGAGAAGTATGCATTAAATACACTTCTGGTTTCTAAGATGTTCTTTAATTCCACTTTGCATTGTCAATCCCATAAGATGTTAAGAATGTTCTTGTCTGTTATTTTTCCTCTCAACTTCCCTCTTGCAGGGTGTATGCTGTCTAATTTCTTAGTAGTTATAGTGATATTTTATCACTATTCTGAATGGCATCCAGTGAGCTAAACATCAAGGAACTGATGCACAAAGATGAGGAGAACCTACCTTGCATAGTCAAACACCCATAATTTAAGATGGTGTATTACATTTTAAGGATCCTCAGAAAAGTTGTAAAATTCCAACTTTTTTAGTTTGCCCAGCATACCTCCGTCAGTTCTGTCACATTTACAGAGTATTAGCTAGTGAATAATCCTCACTGATAAAGATTTGAGAATACACAATTGCACATTTCTTCCTGGTTTTTATGTGCATTTTGTTATTTGCTACATTTTATTGCTTGTCTTTAGACTAAGCATACTGGGACTCTGCTGTACAGTGCCCAGTGCATGTGCTCTGTCCCCTGAAACATGTAGCAATTGGCTAGTCCACGATTAGTATATTTAACTGTCCTATAAGGCTATAGTATATGGTGCAGAAACTACATCAATGGCATGGAAAGTTAATGTCACCTATGAACTACGGCAGTTATGGTGCCATCCAATGAAGTGACAAGGAAAACAGAGCTTCAAGCCAATCTTGTTAGCCTGACTGCTGTAATTTAAACTTGCAGCTGACTTGACAGGGAAAACCCTTCCTTTTATCTAGTAATACGTTACACTTATGTAGGTCTTTTAGCCCTCAAGATAGGTTGCATGGTATTTAAAAGTGGGGCATGTAAGCATTTAATCTTTTCATGTCCCTGCAGTGATAATCCCTCAAAACTAATTTTCACAGTGGAAGGCCCGGGCTGCCCGAAAAGAATACTATAGTACTGTAGTAAAGACCAAAACATTACTTCTGCTATCTCAGGGTTAGGACCACCTAAGAAAATCACTATTAACAATATTTATTAAAAGCCCAATGTAACTGTGAAGTTGGATTTTTAATAAATATTTAGGGAAAGTAACTTTTCAAATTCTACCTTTTTCTTCCGAGCAAATTTGCATTAGCCATTTAGCAGTTGCCCAGCTAGTAGTTGACCTTCATTAGGTTTTAAAATTGATTCGAGAGCAGAAAGAAGATCGGGGGTTTGGGAGGTGTTTTTGTTTGCCTTGCAGGAAGACCAGTTAGGATGGACATATAGTCTTCATTGATGTGTAAAGGGGCCTGCTCTTTCATAAGTAAATGAAATTCAAGACTGAAGAAGGCAATCCGTTGGTCCCCCAGCCAGTCTAGCACCAAATCCAGTGGGAGAGGAGACACTCTGAGACCAGTTTTGTGTGACCACAGAAGAGCGGACTGCTCATGTTTTTTGGCTACCCCTGTAGGTGGGCACATAGGCTCTGTACAATGGAGTAAGGGCTCCCTCATTTTGGATTTTAGTTGTAACTGTTGGATTGTTTCCAGTAGGGCAAACAGGAACTGCTACAAAAGTAGGTAGGATAGTCCCTTGGAAGTTTTAGTCAATTGGGTAGGTAGGAGTCTGGAATCACCCCAACCCACTAGCTGATGCCAACCATGAGTGTGGCACCCCAGTACGCTCTCCTCAGCATACAGAGAACAGAGAAAAGACTAAACCTGCTGTTTGAGGACTGTGAGAAGACCCAAAGGGCTGGACCTGCTCCCATTTCAAATCTAATGGTCAGATGGCTGAACTCTTTTGTGGCTGCAGTGGCATATCAAGCTACAAGAGGTCTTTTGCCTGCAGTGCCCAGCTGACCAGTAACAACTCAACCTGGATGGAACCCTCCTGCTGGCCTTGCTGGAGGGAGCCTGACCCCCAAGTGTTTTCCTGAGGTTCTAAGAATGTTGGCAGTGTCTAACTAGACCTTTGATGACAAATGAAAAGTTGGATCTTTATTTTTAAATTCCAGGATCTCAAGGTATTGTGTCACACAATTTCCACTTTTCAGTAGGAACTGTTTTTTTGTTGGACAGCATGAACATTGTAATGGTGCCAGACTGATTCTGTGCACCCCTCAGGATATGTTAACCTATAGTCCTGATAGGTCTCAGTACCACCATAGGTACCCCTAAACCCAGTAGGGAAAGGAATGGATTGGGGCAACCTCAAAAAATGACAACTCTGATACCCAAGGAATCGTGGTAACAGATCTAGATCCCTTTCGCTAAGTCACTTGTGCTTTCTCGGAGAGATATACAAGAAATCCACAGAGGAGAGTTTTCAATATTTATTAAACCATTGCGATTCTTGTATAAAATATATTGCCTGCAATAGACAGAAGCAGACACATGTGATCAGCAATATATGGACAGTGAAAAGAATGAACGATTGCACCATCGTGCTAAAACAGTGTATATATGCTGGCATATAAGTACTGTGTATAGTGTACTCTACTTATGAATTCCTTCACCTAGATGTCTACAGCAGGTGTTCTGCCAAGAATCCCCTACTGTATCCAATTCCCCATTACCTGAAAGCAAGTTATGTAGGTCCACATCTTGGTCACAGGGTGGACATCCCTCCTTGCAGAGGATAAACAGGAATCAGCTGTGCTGAACCACTAATGTTAGCAATGACTTTGCAATGACAGCAGAGTGCTCCTCTAATCAGAGTATGGAAAGGGTCATGCATTTATAACAACAGCATTCATGCTTCTGTGTCAAGGCTTTAGCTGAGCTGACATTGTTTATTGTCTCTGTGATAGTGCTGTTAAATGGTAGCGGCAGTTTCAGTCGATAACCTTCCAAGTATTTGCCCGGCGATAATCGCCTCTCATACCACTCGATAATTTACCAATAAAAGAGGCAGGCGCCGGAGACTGGAAGGCAGGAAACAAGGTTTTATTCCGTCGGAGCAGAACACATCAGATCAGACAGCAAGGTATCGTCACGAGGTGCTCTAACTGCATCTCTGAGACCTGGTCTCTTATACACTGGTTTATTGCTTTATTACACATAGTACATTCTTGAGATTCTTTTGAAGTACGGGGGAATAACCCCTGGAGCCCCGGTTCAGATCCGATCCCACACATAGATACAGTAGAAGTTCCCACCCCACCCACAGTAGGAGATGGCTATTGCGCAGCAGGGTATTCCGTCAATTCCCGGGGGTGTGTGTGACCGGTCGGGTCTCAGGGGGTAGGGGCTTTGATCTACTGTAATCCCTTTGATGTGGGGTGTTTCCCTTACAGTAGGGGCAATAAACTGCATCCGCAGGGCTAGGTGATGGCCTGGGACCAGTTCGGTCAATGGGGCGCAGAGGAAGGGGGTTATCAAAGGAGAGGCATGACCATGTATGGGTTGTCGGTCGGAAGTGGTTCCGTAGCAGGGTCGCGCAGAAGGAGAGGGTTTATGGCCTGTATGAGAGAGCGGGGGTGGCCAGCGCGCGGGGGATGCTCGCAGCGCCAAGGGGACCGCGCTGACGATTGACAATGAGTGGGGAGAGAGTGGGGTGCCTAAAATGGCGGCCGTGCATTCGCTGTGCGTGACGCTGGGGAGAGGCAAGATGGCGCAGATGATGTTCAGTTTGCACGCTAAATTTCCACAGTCCTCCCTTTTAACATATCTCGCCAGCTTGCCTAGTTCGGATCTATCCCCATAATACCCCGTACCTCCACCTCGTTCAGAGCTTTCATCCGCTCGGTTTCAAAGTCCAAAGTCTTAGGGCAGATGCAGTTCATAAAAAGCGAACATAAAGGTGGCAGACACTGAATCCCCAAGCAACATCCACATAGTATCACAATTGGTATCAGGATAAATGAAAACAGCCTCCATCCCCAACCTTTAATAGTGTCCCAAAACCAACTCCCCAGCGACCATTCTTCTTGTTCTTGATGGACCTCTGCGGACAGTCTGTGGAGGTGTTCAATTGCTTTGTAGACTGAGGGTGAGTTATCCGGTACGTAGGTACAACAGCTGGACCCAATGATGCGGCATGCTCCTCCACGATCTGCTAGAACCACGTCTAGAACAAGGCGGTTCTGGAGGGCCACCAGGCGGACGGCCTGAAGCTCAGCGGTGTTGTTGGCGAGGGCGCCAGCTGTAATGTTCATTGCCGTTTCGACTGCCTGGGTTAAGTGGCGGATGGCACGGCTGTTTGCCATTGGACCCCAGAGAGGAACAAGGCCTTTGACTGCGTCCATGAACTGTGCTCCGGTGGAGTCGGCTTGAACAATGTCTTTGGCCCGTTTCTGTCGGTGATGGTTTGCTGGAGCCACATACGTCGGAGGAAGGACAAAGGCGATGTAGCAGGTGCCTCCCCAACCTTTCGGAAGCCAGGTGTAGGCCTTAGTACCGCAGATGAAGTACATATTCGGGGAGGCAACAAAGGAGGGTGGGTCAACTGAGTCCAATGTTCGGGTGATGAGGCAGGAGCTGTGGCCCACCAGCTGTGCCCCCAGCCCTTCGAGGCATACAGACCCAGTGATGTTGATGACGGACAGGGCCACTGTTAGGGTGGCGGCCGTTCGTTTCCGGAGGTAAGAGAAGGTGGGTCTGGCTGGATTGTTGAATACTTGCATTTCAACTCGTTCTTTGGCAGGGATGTCCATGTGAAAGGAAGTGTTCGATCTCAGAGGGCAGAAGGGGGCAGAAGTTCTTCCAGTTTTGTTCAGCCAGAACCCATGGTAGAAGTGTGACATGGTTCTGCCGGAAGTGGCATTGTCCTTGTAGCTTTCTTGCAGGAGGATTAGCCAGGCGAGGCAGGAACCATGGACAGAAAAAGGTGAAGGGATAAAAGGGATAGAGTGTCCAGTGGCATGTGGTAGCAGTCCACAGATCCAGCAATTAGTGGCGTTGGTAGCAAGATTGTGTTGGTGGAGCAACTGTACAAAGGAGTTATTCCAGAACTCCTTACGCCTTTCTCGGAGTTGGGGTGAAAGCGAGATCAGATGATGTTCTTTCGTGGTGGTAGGTTGAACGGTGGCCAGTAATGTCTTATGAGCGGGTGTGCTCTCCTCCATGATCCAGAAGGCGACCATGAGGAGAAGGCAAAAGAGAAGGGTAATGAAAAGTGCAATAGTCTTTAAGCTGTGCATTCGGTCAGTCTTTGGGTTTCTGTAGTGGATCTTCGGACGTCCGGTTGCTTCCATCATCTTCATGTTGGGCGCTTCCATCACCTTCAAGAGACTCGGTAGCGGGCAGAACCACAGACTTGGTTTGGTTTCTCTCCTGGTGGCCTTTGGGGTGACTAGGCTACCGCTTTGAGATTTTCACTTAGCTTGTGGTCTGCTTAGCCGAAGTTCTCTCCTTTCGTCGCAAGTTATACCCTTCTTTGGATGGCACAGTGGGATCAGGATATCTTACTAACTCGAGTGTCTCTGTATCTGGGCAGCGGCTCAGGGATGGTCGATCTTTGTCCAGGAGTCCTTCTTGGGCGGTGATGCTGTCCGTGGTTGTCAGGGTCGGTGATACCTTCTTGCAGTGGTGTGCATGCAGCCAATTGCGTTTCCCCTCCACTCGAAGAGCTGTTCGGGTGGTGATCAGGACTTGCAGGGGACCCGTCCACCGGGGCTCCAGACTCTTGGTGCGTTGGAAGTTACGCACTAAGACGAAGTCGCCGGGTTGGATGTCGTGTCCCGGGCCCCTGGAAACATCGGGAATGGCGTGCAGCACCTGCTGATGGATAACAGACAATGTCTTAGTTAGGTTATACAAATAGTCAGACATGAGGACGTCCGGGACGTCGTGGATGGACGATGGTTTTGGTGCAGTCCAAAGGTTCATGGGCCGCCCGAAGACGACCTCGTAGGGGGTTAAGTGGTGTTTGGTGGGGGTGGAACGCATTGATAGCAATGCTAGCGGGAGAGCGTCTGGCCATCTTAGCCCTGTGGTGGCGACTATTTTTGCTATCTTAAGCTTCAATGTGGCATTGTGTCGCTCAACCAAGCCTGCAGATTGGGGATGGAAGACCGCGTGGAACTTCTGTTTTACACCCAACCCTTTTAAGATGAGTTGGATAACTTCGGCTACGAAGTGGGGGCCATTGTCGCTCCACAAAATTCGACAAAGGCCGTATCGGGGGAAGAATTCCTTCAGTAGTACTTTTGCAGTAGTCATAGCGGTGTTGTCGTGGGTTGGGTAGGCTTCCACCCACTTGCTGAAGGCACACACAACGACAAGCACATACTTTAAACCTCGGCACCTTTCTAGCTGGACGTAGTCCATTTGTAGGACTTCAAAGGGGTGATTGGGGACCCCAAACCCTCCCCGGGGTACAGCAGTTCCTTTCCCAGGGTTGTGTTGGAGGCATACTAGGCATTGTTGGACCAGTCGTTTGGCTGAGTCTGGTATTCTGTCGTTGTGCCAGACTTTGGAGATGAGTTCGATCATGGGGGCAGACCCTATGTGTGCGGGGGAGTGTGCCATGGTCAGCATGGGGATCAAGTATGAGTCGGGTAGCAACCATTTGTTCGAGTCTTTAGTTCGCCAACAACCGTCATCGTCCTTCAATCCTACCCGGGCCCATTCAGTTAATTCGTGTGGTGTGCTGGCTAATTGGATATCCCTAATCGTTTCCCTAGCATCCTTCCAATTCTCAGTTTGTGACCTGGTCACGTACATGCGGGTCGTGGACCTATTCTCGGCTGTGGTTCGGGCAGTAATGTCAGCTAGTGCATTTCCCTGTCCTACAATGTCTGTCACCTTCTTGTGTGCCTGGCATTTGATCACAGCCAGCCGTGTGGGGAGGAGGACTGCTTCGGTCAGGGCAGAGACTAGATCTCCATGCAGGATGGGTGTGCCATGCGAGGTCAAGAATCCCCTCTCTTTCCATAAGAGCCCAAAGTGGTGAACTACCCCGAAGGCATACTGACTGTCTGTGTAAATGTTTGCGGTTGTCCCTGCTGCCAGGATGCAGGCTCGTGTGAGGGCAATTAGTTCAGCCGCCTGTGCGGATCGCTGGGTGATGCGGGCTGTCTCAACAACGGTTCGGGCCGTGGTGACTGCATAGGCAGCTGAGGTGGTGCCATCGGGGAGCTTGATACATGAGCCATCCACCCACAGTTCTCCGTCAGGGTTCGGGAAGGCAGTATCCCGGAGGTCAACCCTACTCTTGGTCTGTTCGTCGGTGAGGGTCACACAGTCATGTATAGGGGACGCATTGGGGTCAGTGTCAGGGAGAGGTAGTAGAGTGGCTGGATTCAGAGTGGTGCATCGTTTCAATGTGATGTGGGGTGCAAGCAGAGTCAGTTCGTACCCAGTCAGTCGTGCGCTAGTCAGGTGTTGAGTTTTGGTTTGGTTCAGGAGGGTATCAACAGCATGGGGCACCAATACAGTGAGGGGGTTCGAGAGCACGATCCCCTCACTTTGTCGGATAGAGACAGCAGCGGCGGCTACTGCTCGAAGGCAGGCGGGCAAGGCTCTGGCTACGGGGTCGAGAGTGGCAGAGAAGTAGGCACAAGGGCGTTGTTTAGGGCCTATGGACTGGGTTAGGACAGACAATGCGCATCCCTCCCTTTCGTGGGTGTAAAGGGAGAAAGGTTTAGTGTAGTCTGGGGTTCCTAGGACTGGGGCTGAGCAGAGGGCGTCTCGTAATTCCTTGAAGGAGGATTGGCATCCGGGTGTCCAGGGGAGGGGGAAGGGGGTATCTTTAGCCAGCAGGGAAAGCAGAGGTTTTACGATAAGACTGAAATTTGGCAACCACTGACGACAAAAGGAGGTGAGGCCCACTAGGGACCGCACTTGCTTCTGAGTTTTGGGAACAGGGGTTTCTAGGATGGTTTGAATTCGGTCAGGGGTAAGTTTCCTCCCATCTTTGGATAGTAGGTGGCCTAGATACGTTACTTGGGGCTGGCAGAATTGCAATTTCTTTCTGGAGACCTTGTGACCGTTCTCCGCAAGGAAGCGAAGGAGGTGAATGGTGGCCGTGACGGCAAGAGGGGTGGTGTCGGCCGCCAAAAGAATGTCATCGACGTACTGTATCAATGCCACTCCATCGGGTAGTTGGACTGCATCTAGTTGCCTCTTGAGGGCTTGGCTGTAAATACTGGGACTCTCAGTGTAGCCTTGGGGTGCCCTACAGAATCTGTACGAACGGGCTTTTAAGGTGAAGCCGAACAGGTAGCGGCTGTCTGGGTGGATGGGGATGGAAAAGAATGCGTTCTTGAGGTCAATAACAGTAAAGATGGTGGCGGTGGATGGAATCAGGGTGAGGATGGTGGTGATGTCTGAGACTACGGGGTACTGGGGTATGACTACTTTGTTAACCTCTCGCAAGTCAACAATGAAACGGTAGGCTTTCTCATCCCCCTCGCCTTGCTTCTTTACAATGGGTAGGATAGGGCTGTTGCAAACATTACTCACTACTTCTTCTACCACTCCTGCCTCGACCAGGGACTCGATGATTTCCACCAATGCCTTCTCGCCTTCGGGGGATATCCGATACTGAGGAAGCTTTGGGAGCACTGCGTCCGGTCGGACGGTTATGTGTACCGGGTCGATCACCATGCGCCCTACATCTGAGTCGGTTTTAGCCCATAGATGTGAAGGTAATGTGTCGAGTAGGGACATATCAGCATCGGTTATAGAGAGCATACGCCGAGTGTGACAGGGTCTGAACAGATCTGGGTTATCGTGTAGGATGACTCGAACTCCGTCTGGGGAGCATCTGATAGTGGCTCGAAAATGTTTTAGCAAATCAAGTCCCATAATAGCATCGGGGGTGTTGGAGGAGAGCAGAAAGGTCGTGTCAGTGGTGTTATCTTCCAAGTCAAAGGGGATTGGTGCTGATAAGGGGTTAGTGGAGGGCGTTCCGTCAAAGCCTATTGAGGTTACGTGTGAGCCAGACAAGGGTGCCCTAGGAATCAGTCGTTTAGATAACGCACTACGTGTCGCCCCAGTATCTACCAGGAATGGAGATTTTGTGCCCAAGACCTTAGCGGTGACGTAAGGACCTTGCTGGTCAACACGGAGTTCGACTGGATCCCTCCCTTGCCCCTGGCGGTCCTATGCGAAGTCATGAGTGCTTTCATAGTCGGACTGCTGACACTGGTTTTGTCGGGGGCGATCAAAGGTGTTTGGTCTGCCTGGCCTGTCGTTGATGGTGTTGTTCGTGTGCCCTCGTCCCTGTTCTCTATTTCTGGGGTCGTATGCTGCGTCTCTGGGGCCCCTATTCTTGTTCATTTCCAGAAGGACCGGGCACTGGGATTTCCAGTGTCCGAACCCTCTACAGAACGCACATTGATTTCCATCTAAGTCCCTCCGTCCGTTGTAGGGTGTAGGTGCATGGTCTCTAGGGGGTAGCTTTCTAGGGGCGGTTGGTTGGTAGTTCTCCTTCGGGGGTTCCCTTCCTATTGTCACCCCTTGCAATTGTGCTATCATCACCCTCTCCTTTAATTCCTTTTTCTTCTTCTCTGACGCCCTATCGTTCTCGTTTTTCTGGTTTTCGTAGTATTGGGCCATCTGGAGAATTGCTGCGGGTTTGGAGGCTGCCCAACTACTCTCGCTGGTCTGTAGTTTCTGGGAAACTTCTGGCGACAGACCCTTTACATAATTCTGGACAAAGAGGTGGTGTCCGGTTGCGGTGGTCATGTCTTGGCCACTGTAGTCGGAAAACACAGTCTCGAATCGGGAGAAGTATTCAGACACGTCTTCCTGGGGTTTCTGGCGGCAAGCCGTCACTATCGACCAGTCTACCTTTCTTTCAGGGATTAGAGTCTTCAGCTTTTGTACAATCTTATCTGGGAGCTCTAGGATGGCTTTCGGGGGTTTCTGTCCTGGTTCTCGCTGTTTATCTATGGTATCGAGTTGTACCCAGGTATATCCGAACGGCTCAGCGTGGTCAACTTTCCGGATTTGTTTCCACACATCAGCCGGCAGACATAGCCCAAAGAACAAGTCGATATCTGCTAGCGTCATTATCGTTGAGCCTAAGGCTGTACCTAATTCAGTGTAGAAGGCAGTCGGGTTCTTTCTCAAGTCGGGTAGGGTCTTTCTAAAGGTCAAAATATCTTGCCGGTCCCACGGCTGGTAGACCCAGTTATATACAACCCTTCCCTTCGCATCTTGGTGGTTGATGTCGTCGTGTGTTCCCTGACCCCGTGGGGGGACCCAGTAGGGGGCAGCTTCTTTAATGGGCATCATGGCATCGGCCCTTCCTCCCTGGGGTTTAGTTGCTATGGGGGTTTCTGTTTTGGTTGTTTGTCCATGTTCTTTAAGGTGTCGGTAGACCTCGAGTGTACGAGTGAAGAGGTTCGCTACATCGCCCTCTCTTTCTTCTCCGATGTCTACCTTTCTATATAGGGCCGCTAAGCCTTCGGGACCTTTATCGTGGTACCTATCCTCATATGCATTCAGGGCGTGATAACAGAGCCGTACGACAAAGTGTCGTCTGCGGTTGTCGGCATACGATTTATACACGTCCGTTATATACTCCTCACTTTCTTTTCGCTCCACCAGCGTCCCTACTATCTTGTCAATTCCTGCTCGTTCATCTTTAGTTAATCGATTCATTCTGGTGGAATCGTTCTTCCTCATCTCATGGTCATCTAGCGTTATAGCCGACGTTGGGTTCAGTACAAGAGGCTCAGCCGGCGCGGAGGCCGTGAGGGCCGAGGCCCCTGTACTGCTTTCGTTCGTGTTCGGGGGTTGTGGGTGTTGCACTACTGGTTGGGAGGGTGCATACGGAGGGGGCATGTAAATGGTCGGGGGACCTAACAGTAATTCGTCATTCGTTTGCTGCTTGGAGGACAACACAGGGTAGAGCAAAGAAGGGGTCCTAACAGCGTACTGGTCTGAGGTTTCGGGCTCCTGTCTTAGTTTAGTTTCCCTTCTCTCCTTTATGTCTTCTTCTAACTTTTTAGCGGCAAGGTGAGCTGCCTTTCGTAATTCCTTTTCTGCTTTTACTTCTTCCCTCTTTTTCCGTTGCGTCGCTTCTTTGCGCCACATGCCAATACTGTCAAGCATAGTAGGCGTTGTCTTATTGCTACGCAGAGCTACTTCTAGCGCTTCTATCTTGCGGTCGTCGAAGGATCCCATCAGTGGCCACTGACTTTCGGGCTCCTTCTTGGTATATTTATGCCACAGCTTGCTATAAGCCACGGCGACTAGTCCATATTTAGTGAACATGTCCTTATTAGGGGTGCCTTCCAGTGGAGCCGGGTGGTTCACCTCTAATAAGCGGTCCGGGCAGAACCAACTACCAATCAGTGGGGAGAAGATAGGCATGACGGGTTTCAACGGGGACAAAAGTCAGCACTACCTATCTTTTCACTGCTTGCAAAGACTAGACAGAATATCTCTATTCCTCGTTATTTGTAAGCAGAGAATACCTCCAAAGAACCAATATCGAACAACTAGTGTTCGGACAATCAATCAATCAATCAATGGGGAGATAAAGATAGGCACGACGGGTTTCAATGGGGACAAAAGTCTGCGTTACCTACCCTTCACTATTTGCAAAGACTAGACAGAATATTCCTATTCTACGTTATTTGCAAACAGAGAATATCTCAAAAAGCACTATTCTTCAAAACAATCAATGTTCGGACAATCAATCAATGGGGAGATAAAGATAGGCACGACGGGTTTCAATGGGGACAAAAGTCTGCGTTACCTACCCTTCACTATCTGCAAAGGGAGAGAGAGAGAGTATTTCTACTCCTCCCCGTTTGTAGACAGCGAATATCTCAAAAAGAACAATCAATGAGCAATACTAGTATTCAAACAATCAATCAATTATTTCGCACTTTTGTCGTGTTTCACGACCTTACCCGGACCGCATGGACAGTTTCTCGTCTTCCGCCTCCAGCGCCCGATCGTCCTCTATTCTCCGTATTTGCCGCGGCACTCCTGATGGTTCCCAGTCAGGACCGTAGATCACTCGAGAGAGGTCTGCTCGGAACCAGTGAAGTTCGGATGATCGGCTGCCAGACGAGGGTCTATTGGGCAGGAGCTCTCCCGATCGTTGCAGTCGTTCACTCTGTCGTCGGGACCTCTCCCACTGGATCCACGTGTCGCTGATGGGCCCCACGTTGGGCGCCAATTGTTAAATGGTAGCGGCAGTTTCAGTCGATAACCTTCCAAGTATTTGCCCGGCGATAATCGCCTCTCATACCACTCGATAATTTACCAATAAAAGAGGCAGGCGCCGGAGACTGGAAGGCAGGAAACAAGGTTTTATTCCGTCGGAGCAGAACACATCAGATCAGACAGCAAGGTATCGTCACGAGGTGCTCTAACTGCATCTCTGAGACCTGGTCTCTTATACACTGGTTTATTGCTTTATTACACATAGTACATTCTTGAGATTCTTTTGAAGTACGGGGGAATAACCCCTGGAGCCCCGGTTCAGATCCGATCCCACACATAGATACAGTAGAAGTTCCCACCCCACCCACAGTAGGAGATGGCTATTGCGCAGCAGGGTATTCCGTCAATTCCCGGGGGTGTGTGTGACCGGTCGGGTCTCAGGGGGTAGGGGCTTTGATCTACTGTAATCCCTTTGATGTGGGGTGTTTCCCTTACAGTAGGGGCAATAAACTGCATCCGCAGGGCTAGGTGATGGCCTGGGACCAGTTCGGTCAATGGGGCGCAGAGGAAGGGGGTTATCAAAGGAGAGGCATGACCATGTATGGGTTGTCGGTCGGAAGTGGTTCCGTAGCAGGGTCGCGCAGAAGGAGAGGGTTTATGGCCTGTATGAGAGAGCGGGGGTGGCCAGCGCGCGGGGGATGCTCGCAGCGCCAAGGGGACCGCGCTGACGATTGACAATGAGTGGGGAGAGAGTGGGGTGCCTAAAATGGCGGCCGTGCATTCGCTGTGCGTGACGCTGGGGAGAGGCAAGATGGCGCAGATGATGTTCAGTTTGCACGCTAAATTTCCACAGTGCCGTCGCTTTATGGATGAATAATAAATGACAACATTTCCACAATGCATGTACAGGCCTTGTGCCAAATTTCCAAGATGTTGTGATAGTGTACTTACAAAGGGAATTGTAAGCAAAGTGGATTCAGAGAAACGAACCTTGCACTGTCAAGTAAGCAAATGTGTGTTAAAAGTAAGCATGTGGAAAAAGAAGGCAACTTTAGAAATGTGGACATGTACAATGACAGTGTTTCTACCCCTGCCTATTCTAGCCATTTGACAATTGATATTGATATTTCCTAAAGAATTCCTGGTCGGCTGAGGTATGCACCCAGGTCAGGCAGGAACCACCACCATTGTAAGTGTAAGTTAGATACACACAAAAAGATGACCTGTGCTCACCCTCTGGTAGCTTGGCACAGAACAGACAGTATTTTTGCAACACAAGCACAGTAACACAATGAATACACCACAAAAAGACTTCACACAGGTTTAGAAAAATTAAGAATGTTATCTGAGTAAAAACGGACCAAAATGACCAAACATCCTATCAGTAGAAGTTGGGTTATGAATTTTTGAACATTAAATGCAAAAACAGTGCTTAGAAGTCTCTAGCGGTCAAAAGGTTACTTAAGGTTGTGAGGGACTAATGCAAATCAAAAAATTCAGGCCCTCCACGATGGAGGGCGAGCCAGCTGCAGGACCCACTCAGGGCCCACTGAGAAAGTACCTTGAATGGAGCAAAGCGACAACGCTAAGGGACCGATGCATCGATCTTTTCCACGCAGTCAGGTCGCTCCCCCATCATTTAGTTTTGCTGAGGTGAAAGCAATGCTTCGTCGTCAAGCCATGCAGAGCATCCTCGTTGAGCTGCATAGTCTGTAGAACCGCTGTCATTGAACAGCCTCTGCATCAGTGTCAAAGGGCCATGTGTCATTCTGATCAGCGCAAAGGTGATGATGCACCAGTTGTGTAGCAAAACAGCTGCAGAACCCACTTCTGAGACCCAGAACCTGTAGGGGGCACTTCAGGCAAGGGTAGGACTCACAATAGGCAGAGTCCAGCAGCACCAGCAGAATTGCACATAGTCTTTTGTGTCCCTGAGACTTCATAAAACAGGAGGCAATCCAGCAAGCCTTTGCAGATCACTTGGAGGGAAGGCAGAGTCCAGCTCTCCTTTGGAAGAGTCATGGGGCAGCAGGCAGCAGGGCAACAAGGAGAAAGCAGTTCTTCCAGAAAAGCAGGCTAGTTGAGTCCTTTAAGCAGCACAACAGTGCTTCAGACAGAGGTTCAGTTCAAGATCCAGAAGTGTGAGGTTTTAGGGGGTCAGAGATGCAGTACTTATAGCCAAAAGTGCCTTTGATGTTGGGGGTGACTTCAAAGCAGCTCTCTAGAGTGCACAAGAATCCCATTTTGCCAAGAACAGCATTGAAGAACCAAGTAGGTAAAAAAATGGCAGTGATGTTGTATTCAGGGAATTGTGGTCTGAGTACCAAAATTTAAGACAGTTTGGAAACTATGCAGTGATGGGACCTCTTACAACGAAAATACTTTATTGTCGATGGATTTTCCTTATAAAACCAAAAAGTACTTACTGCCACTGCATGAAAGAAAAGCCACGTATATTCATGTTAAAACACTCACTGCTGCTTTAAATCGAACTGGTGGACATCAGTCCTTCTTCAGTGTTTGGAGTTACGTTTAAATATGCTAACAAACCCATCCATAAACACTTTGCGTATGATTAAGCCTCGATGGAGGCGAAACGCGTCATGCTGCTTCTGTCTCCAATAAAGATTAAAAAAAATGCAACAGCACGTTGGAGTGGCCTGTCTCATGTTGCGAAGAGTAGCATGTGTTCTGTGGAATTTATTAAGGTGTCTGGCACACCGTTGATGGGCCCCGACTCGCTTGGCTGAGGCGCTTCAACTGCCAGGTCTTTTTTGCTTGGATCGAATCCATCATGAGAAGCGCCCGCTGGCTGTAATAAGTGGATTATCAACGAAGGAATGATGAAAGGGCCACGTTGAGAGGCCCGCCTTGACTAGGAAGATAAACATGGACACAGTTAGAGTTTGCGTAGGGGATTTCCCCGTGCACTTCATGCTGATTAATGCTTCTCAGAAGACAAAGAAAAGGTTATAATATCTGGGTGGTAACGAAATTGACCTTGAAAGACGCTGCAACCTTTTAAACATAAGCCGCAAAATGGAAATGTTCCTGGTAAAGGCTACGTTATGCACGGGAGTTGCGGTGACAACATGGTTTTAATTTTAATTTTGACAAAATCAGCATTGAAGAACCAAGTAGGTAAAAAAATGGCAGTGATGATGTATTCTGGGCATTGTGGTCCGAGTACCAAATTTAAGACAGTTGGAAAACTATGCAGTGATGGGACACAGTTATAACGAAAATACTTTATTGTTGATGGATTGACTTTATATAACCAAAAAGTACTTACTGCCACTGCATGAAAGAAAACCCATGTATATTCATGTTAAAACACCCACTGCCGCTTTAAATCGAACTGGTGGACATCAGTCCTTCTTCAATGTTTGGAGTTACGTTTAAATATGCTAACAAACCATAAAAACTATGCATATGATTAAGCCTCGATGGAGGCGAAACGCGTCATGCTGCTTCTGTCTCCAATAAAGATTTGAAGAAATGCTACAGCGCGTTGGAGTGGCCTGTCTCATGTTGCGAAGAGTAGCATGTGTTCTGTGGAATATATATATATATATTTATTTATTTAAAATTCATTTTCATGTGAAATACAGAGTAATCTCAAGTGTAAAGAGAGGACGAGATCAGAGCATACTCGCTCTTGCACTAGTAAGGAATGACAAACACATTTGCAGGGATGACTTCCCTTCACATTTGAGAAGCCACTCTATTTCACATTGAAAACAGATTTTAAATATAGATTGGGGATGAACTATGTTTAGAAGGGATTTGTAAAGTTTGTAGATTATTTTTTGTTTTTATCCGGGTAGGAATTACAACCAGGAGTTAAGCAGAAATTCAGGATCTATACTTTATTGGCCAGACAGCCCTGAGGAAGTCATGGAGTATGCCCCGTTTCAGTGAAACACATGTTGGTTAAAGGCTAGAAATACAGAAGAGGCAAGTGGGCAGATAATAAAACAATAATGTGGATGAATATACAAATTTGTACGTTCATGTACTTTGTGGTGTGTACTTGAGGCTGAAGCATTTTGCTCTGTGACATAGCTACCAGGGGTTGAACACTGGACTTTTGCCAGAACATAATAGGTGAGGGTCATCCCGTGTTGTAAACTACTGTCCACCTCAATGACACTTCACTTTCTTACACATGCAAAACATTTCCAAAGGTGAAGAAATTATTTCCTTTACGCAGAAAGTGGTGCATTTTTTCTAAATTTCTCATAATAATTGTGCCACTAATGGGTACCTAAAAGAGACACAAATTTAGAAACGCAGTATATAAAAAGCATTGGCAACAAAGAATATCTTCAATCCCTCTACTTTGTGGGGTGCCACTATATTGCCAATGCTATCGCAGATGGCACTCTAATGAAAAGACAGATCTCCCTGACCCACCTCAGACTGTCGGCATTGCCACGAAAATCTCCTGATCCCGATTCTATTGAATCTCAATCTGTGATATTCGGGAGCAGATGTACCTTTTAAGGAAGCATAAGAAGATCACAAAAATATAACCTACAAAAGTAAAAATGCAACTAGTGAATAAAATGTTTAATGTAGAATACATTTTCTATGATGTCTTTAACACCAATCACAACATTGTACTTTGAAAATTAATCATATTCCTTCTATGTTAATGTACTACAAAACCCTATTCTTCGAGGGAAATTCAATTTTTTTGATCATGCCTCTCAATTGCAGCAGACGTGTTTGACCTGGTACTTTTTGCAGGGTTATCCCAAACATTATGCCTTCTTCCTCCTATTTTTCTGACATACCTTTTGTTGGTTTTAAAACTCTGGGCACTTCCCCACTGTTAATCAGTGCTAATGTGCATGTGCTCTCACCCCTAACACATAATATGATTGGTCTACACTTGTTTGTCATATTTAGTTTGCTTGTAAGTCTCTTTTAAGGTGGTATCCCTTATACCCATTGCGTGTAGATTAAATGCTACTAGTGGGCTTGCAGCGCAGATCGAGCCACCCACAGAAATAGCCCTTCAAACCTTTCTCAGGCCCGCCACCAGTGCCTCTGTGCGCAGTTAACTGCTACATTGACTTGGCATTTAAACTACTTGCAAAGCCTTAAACTCCCCTTTTACTAACTACATGTAAGTCACCCCTGAGGATGGCCCTATGAGCATGGTGCTGTGTAAGAAAAAGGTAGGGCATGTGACTTTATTGTGTGGCATGTCCTGCTAGTGGCAAACAGCCTAGTTTGTTTCTCACGACTATGAGGCCTACTACTCTCGTAGGCTAGCATTGGGAATTCCCTTATATGTGTTTAAGTGGTAATTCCTGATCTGAAAGGAGAAGCGCTGCCATGTTTGGTATGCTTAGAATGTTAGTAAAGAATCATGCTTACAGGTGTAGGTGGATGTTTTTATTACTATTTTAGAAATGCGCATTTCTCTGTGCTTTTAACTTTATGTGCTATGCAGCCTGACTCCATGTCTGGGCCTGATTGACAGCTATACTTCGGGCATACCTTTCAGACAGCCATCACACCAGGAGGATTGGGGTGTAACAGGGTTACATCTGCATACTAAATGGTCTTTTTGGGCCGGGAGAGAGGGAGGCAGGGTGCACTTGCATTTGTATAGGCTGTGTACTGACCTCACAGAAAGGGCTGATTTACCCCCTGCTGTAAATCTGGAGCCAGAGCTGGGTTGATATGGGTGTTGTGCACTTCTATGGTCTTTTGAAATTCCCCCAGATTAAAGACATATTGAGTATAAGTACAGGTGCACTGACCACATGATTTTAGGCTCTACGTGGGACTTGTAACCAGACGCTGCTGGTTCTACATGCTGCACCTTTAAAGAGGACTGGCAGGAGGAACCCCCATTGGACTTAGCTGCTTCGTAGAGCTGATCTGCTGCCGAATGCTGGGCTGAGAGAAGTACTGTCACTTTATAACAGGGTCTGCCTGCCTGCGCTCTGCTTTTGATGCCCCAGTGTTCTACAGGGGCTCATGGGCTTGCCTTCTCTCCCTTCCCCCTGATCTTGTGAGGTGTTCGGGAGGACTCCTTTAATATTTCCAGCATGTCCTCAGGACTTTTAACTTTAGCGCTTGGTGAGCGTTTTATTTTGCTCTTTATTTGTCCAAAAGGAGAAGAGGGAGGTGAGCGCTCTGCACCCCCTTCACCATCATATCTCCTTTTTTTCCATAAAGAGATGTGCATGGTGAATGATGTATGTCCTTTGTCATGAAGTGAGTAGCAGCAAAGCCCTGGCCATCTGCGGTTTGGTTACCGCAGCTTAGGGGACCCCAACTGACAACCCTTTCTGAAAGGGAACCTACATGTCAAAGTAGACACCGCCGCAGACTGCCGGGAACCCCCTTCTCTGGGCCCCAGAGATGTAGCGAGCTGGGCTCACTGGCCTGAGGGAGAACGAGACACTGAGAGCAGTGTCCGAGGTTCTCGCTGCAGTGCTGGCAAAAGGGCCCTGATAAGGAAGGTGAGAGGCTCGCCAACACTGCCCTGCCTTGGATTGCTCGAATACTATGACCTGGTGCCCAGGGAGGTACTATGGAGCGGGTTGGATCTGTAAGCTTGGTGAGGTCCCCATGCTCTCCCTGACAATTCTGTTGGCCTTACCGAGAGCTGTGCGGAGCAGCTCCAGTGTTGGGGGATCACAGTAATGAGTCAGAGTAGCCATGCAGAGCTAATACCTAGCTGTTAGACCTGGCATCTTTGGCGTGGTTACCCCTGACTTTTTGCCTCTACCTCCTGTATTTTTGATGCTATGCTGGATTTCGTTTTTGCTGGTTTAGATGCTTTGGGCACTTTGCCACTGCTGATCAGTGTCAAAGTGCAAGTGCTCCCTTGGTAAATTGTTGTATTGATTGGTTATCCATGATTGGTATATTTGTTTCACCTGTTAGCCCCTAGTAAAGTGCACTGTGTGTGCCAGGGCTGGTGATTCAAATGCTACTAGTGGGCTGCAGCACTGATTGTGCCACCCACAGGAGTAGCGCTAAAAATGATGTCTTAGGCCTGCTTGCAGTGCCTATGTGCAGTCCAGGACTGCCATGTCGACCTGGCCAGTGCACCCACTGACCAGGCCTTATCCTTCCCTTTCTGTACATGTCAGGCATCCCTATGGTGGCCCTAGGTACCCCCCTGGGCTGGGTGCAGTGTATCTGAAAGGTAGGGCATTTACTGAGGTGTGTAACATGCCCTGGTAGTGAATTACAGCCATTTTCGTTTTTCACTGCTGAGAGGCTATCTTGCCCATAGGATAGAATGGGGAAGGCTGTTTACATGCCTATATTCCCATAAGGGCAAGATAGAAAATCCAAGTTTGGTATCTCTGTGTTCAGAATTTAATTATACATCTTTTTAGCAAGATGGTTTTTAAATTCACTGTGTGAGAATAGCACTTTTTAGAAAGTAGCTATTCTCCTGTTTAACCTTCCTGTGTGCCTGTGTGCTGGTTGGCTGACTGGTGTCATGTGATGGGCTAGGTGGCTCCAGGAGCCTGGATGAGTCAGCAGCAGGGTGAATAGGGAGATCTGCTTTAGATGGGTGGGAGGAGTAGTCCCTGGGTTTGAATAGGGCTGCCCCTGACAAACACAAAGCTGGCTCCACCCCCTGCTGGCCAGGCTGAGGACTCTGCCTCTGCTGGCACAAAGAAGGCTCCACCTCCTGCTGAGCGTCTAACGACCCTGCCCCTCACTCTGAAAGGAACCAGGTGCTCCAGAGCAGAGCACACCCAGGAACCGGTTTGAGCAGGGGAATCCCCCCACTGGAACAAAGAGAGACAAAGACTTGGAGGGGTATAAGAAGAGGACCCCAGACACCTAAACTTTAGATCACTTTGGAACTAAGAAGAAACCTCTGCCAAGGAGAAAGCTGAAAAGGACTGAAGAGGAGAAGACTGCCTGCTTGCTGTTTTGCTTTGCTGCCAAGGAGAGGAGAAGGACTTTGCTGTGTCCCCTTCTTTTGATTCTGATCTCCAAGGGCCTGAGAAGAGCTGGCTCCCTGTTAAGAAGTCCCAGGAACAAAAGGACTTCACCATCAGCTCCCCTGGAACTCTGCTGAAGGAGTTCTGACCTGCCTTGGAGTGCTTGCCCAGTCTTGGGGCCTCAGGAGGTCGTTTTGCTGTGTTTTGGGAGCTGGGAAGCAGAAGCGTGAACAAGAGTGACTGGTACCCAACGCATCATCCTATTGCGTGTCGCAAGACGAGAGTGCGAGGAAAATTTCATCGCGGCACCATCGCAACACGCAGGGTCCCCGCATCGCCGAGTGCGTCGAGCATCGTCCCGAAGCGTGAAGATTCCGGCCATTGCGAGGGTTGTCGCAGAACCAGTTTGCGAGCCGCACCACTGCCGGTGCGTGAAAAGTCTCCAGTCATCGGGTGCGTCGACGCTGAGTCCCGTTCCGTGGCGCATCAAGAGTTGCGGCGCCGGAAGGCCACGCTGCGCCACGCATCGCACCACATCAAAGAGTGTCGCATCGAACCTGTGCGTGAAGCTTCCCCCTAAGAAACCTACGCAACGAAGGCCAAAGTCATCGCATCCTCCCCTTACAGATCGGAGCCGGCGCATCCACCTCTGCTGCGTGAAGCAGGGCTGCTGCAAAGCCTCCCCAGGATCTCAGGAGTATCGCATCGCCTTTGCAAGCTTCCTTGTTATAGCTTTTGGGAACCTTATCGCAACTACAGGTACTGTTGGGCACGAAAGTGTCGCATTTTGTGCATTGAGAGTCGCATTGTGCAGGACACTGACTTTTACATCCTGGAGTACTTTCTGCAAACTCTTGAACTATCTTTAAAGTAACCTTTTTGAATTATATGTTGGTTTGTCTGTAGTATTTGGTCTTGTGAAGTTTTTAGTAAAGATACCTTATTTTTCTAAAACTGGTGTGGAGTAAATCTGTGGTGTTTTCACTGTGTTACTGTGAGTGTTGGTACAAATACTTTACACATTGCCTTTGATAGCCTAGACTGCTCAGGCCAAGCTACCTAGAGGGTGAGCAGGGGTTATCTTAACAGTGTATCCCCCTTTCCCTGACTAGAAGCAAGGGTCCCTACTTGGACAGTGGTACCTACCCTGCCAACTAGAGACCCCCAGATCTAACACTCGCCAACATATTGAGAAGGACTTCTTTGGGTACATAGGTGGCCAGAATTGGAGCCCAAGTAACGTGCATCCCGAGTTCACGTACTTTGAGACACTGGGTGATTTCGGGATTTCCTACCAGCCTGAGGGGGCCTGCAAAAGCCCGGTCTGGTGGGCGTTTCATACTATGGAATATACCAGACCTAGAAAGAGCACAGACACACTGTAGCATTCGTGTTTAGGGTGAAAGTTGATGATCCCTGTGCATTGTTCATTACATGCTGCCTTTCAGGCTCTGAGATTAGTGTATGTCGGGTTTATGCCTTATACTGACAGGATAATAAATACTTTATCAGGAGCTACGTAGTATGCATGGTAGTGTTATCCTTCATGATATTTTGCAACATACCAGTCGTTCTTTGATTGCACACATTGGGATATTTTTGAAAATAGCCTAGTTGGCAAAGTAATCTCTGTTTCATTATGTTCTAGCCTATGAGTTATGTATAATATAGCTCATATTTTTGTATAATATTGTGTGGTGCAATTATTGTTTTACTGGTGTGAGTGTGTTGCACAAATGCTTTACATGTTGCTCTGGGATAAGCTTGCCCGCTTTTGCCACGCTACCAAGGGGGTGTGCACAGGTTATCTTTGGCATGTAACTTACTTACCGTGACTAGAGTGGTGACTGCGGCCTGGCATAGGTGCATACCCCAAACGACCAGGAAACCCATTTCGAACAAGATTAATTGCTCATTCTTTGAGACAGTAGTTGAGAGCTGCCCTCTCAGTCCTCAGTGTTCAGATGACCTTGCAATCCTACTGTAATATCCATCTCAACTTATGAATATACTTTTGTATATTAGAGTATGTGTGGGAACTAGTAAATCACTTAGTTAATTAGGTCTGGGTGACTTGCTCAGTGTCCTACAAATTGACCAGACACAGTGATGAGTTGGTTTTTGTGAATTGATCAGACTCAATCTTTCCAACTTGGGAAGCTGAGCTTGAGTTGTGAATTGCTGCAGTGTACAGTACATTGGCCTGGGAAATCCACAGTAGTCTCACCCAGATGTGAAAGCCAAGAACTATGCCATTGGTGCATTGTATTCATTTGGCTGCAGAGTAATTGGCAGGGATGATGTGCGCCAGCAGCTAATGAATATGTTAGGTAATGTGAACCTGCCTCCAGCCAGTCTCTGCTAATGAACAACTCCCATTAAGGGAATATCAATATCTTCATGAACAGAGTGTGCCCAGCCAAAGAATGAAAAATAAAAAGACCGTTACAATAATTAGTTCTACAATATTAAGCCGTCATGTTCCAGTGGACCCCAATTCTTTTGAATGCATAGTTGAGTGCATCATTAATGCACTGAGAGCACAATTCAAAGTTTTTGACATGATTTTGATCAATCGTGCGCTCCAGGCAGCAGAACTGTAGATGAAAAGGATGTGATTGTAATGATATTTTGCATAAAGGTTTAGACATCTGGCATTTTGTAGTGAGGAAAAGGCGTGGGAGCCGGGCTAATAAAACCTATCTCACGGGACCTCTTGATAGACATATGTTTTTTAACAATTCATAACCATCACGATGCTTTTTGAAATTTCTGCATTTTTGCCAATTGTTGTATAGAGCTTGTGCCTGAGTTTTCAATTCATTTTCGATGTAATCCTAATAGACTTCCTCATAACCGCAAAACGTTCATTTTGTTTACTTATTGTCTGTTGTTTACCAGATACTTAGAAATTAAAAGTCTAGGCGGGTGTAAAAGTCGCCCAATGGTATGTACTTGTTGCATGCTTCTCTCACACTAGAACCGTGTGCCCTTGTGTGACATGTGCGTGCAAAAGGAGACAGTGGGGCATAGTATCAACAAACGGCGTTAAAATTATCGCCGCTTTAGCGGCAGTTTTAAGCGGCGATAATGGGCTTGATAATATGCCCTGGAGAATTCCCATAGAAGCCCATGTTCACACGAGAACATGGGCGTCTATGGGAATTCTCCAGGGCATATTATCAAGCCCATTATCGCCGCTTTAGCGGCAGTTTTGTGCCGCTAAGGCGGCGATAATGTTTAACGCCGTCCTTGATAATATGCCGCTAAGTTTTATGGATTCTAGATAGTGAAAAGGGTCCCTTTGGCCTATGGGCCTGCTGTACAGAGCAAAGAAATTGTGATTTGCTGTAAGGGAGAAATTTCATTTCATTTGATAACTTTATTTCGGTCAGAAGACCATAAAAGCGTACAAACATACATCCTCAAATACATATACACAATAAAACAATAAATAACATTTCAAAGTTAAAAATCCTATTTTTTTCTTTTTTTTAAAAAAGAGATTAAACTTAAAGTCATCAATATGAAAGTAGTTAGGTTAAGAACGTTAGTCTCCTTCGCCACATGCTGTAGAGATAGCGGGATACAGCGAAAACAATTTTTGGGTCGGTGTCATAAACTAGAATCCTGTAGGCCTGCTTAAAATGACGAAAACCCAGGTTCCTACAAATGGGGATCAGCCAACTTTTCCTGATTAAGTGATACGCGGGGCAAAATAGCAGAGCGTGTAAAACAGACTCAGATTTATGGTTACAAGCAGGACAGCTTTCCAAGTTTTGTGCCTGCCACTTAGAGGTAAAAGACCTAACCGGTAAGGTACCATACCTTAGCTGGATGTACAATTTGCGTGCAAGTGGGGGTTCTATTTGGTCCATGAATTCCTCGAGTTTAGAGTCTTGTTTAACCAGGAGGAATTCCAAGGTCAGCCTACCCGTAGTTGAAGAACTCTGGTGTGAAGAAGAGTTTTCCATGGACACCAGAGAAAGAATTTCTTTCTTTGAAATCGCAGGGCAACTTTCCTCCGGATTCTCCCACATTTCCAGAAGTCCTAATGAAGTACAAACTTTATTAATATACAAAAGCCAAGGGATCTTTTTTGATTTAAGTGCAGGCCAGATCTCAACAAACTCTAATTTAAATGAGGTCAATTCAGGCACAGACCAAAGCCTTTTCCAGTAGAGGATAGGTTTTGCACTGATGATCTCCTCTATAGGGACCAACCCAAGATCAAGCCTAAGAGGGATCAACGGTGTGCTGGAAGGAAGCCCCAAGAGAGATCTTAAAAAGGATTGCTCAGCCCTTGAAAGAGACACTGACTGCTTGTGTCCCCAAAGTTCGGCCCCGTATATTGCGGCCACTCTAGCCTGTCTACAATAAATTTCAAGGGCGGGAGAGACTGGCTTAAAACTCGATCTTTTAAAAACTTTATTCAAGCCCCCTGTCAGTTGAGCGAGCTTGAGTGTTGACTTAACAATCTGGGAATTCCAAGAAAATTTCTCAGTTAAAGTCACATCCAAATATACAAAGGTTTTAACTCTCTCGAGGGGAATACCAAATAAGACTGGGTTGGGGCGCACCCGCACAGGGGGGTTAAAGATCATATATTTGGTTTTTTCCAAATTTATTTCGAGTCCTCTTATTTCACAGAATTTGGCGAAACCATTCAGCGTGTTTTGTATGCCCGTTGACGTTCTAGATAATAACAAAGTATCGTCCGCGAACATCAATGCGGGCACACGTCCTGAAGCTAGTCTGGGAGTGTCAGTATTTTTTATAGAATTTAAGTGGTCAATGAGGCCATTGATATAAAGGCTGAACAGTGTTGGGGCCAGGACACACCCTTTTCGAACTCCTTTTGAAACAGAAAAGCGATCAGTGAGTTCACCATATTTACCACATCTTACTTGGGCATAGTTATTGGCATGAAGCCTAACTAAGACAGCCAATAGGTAAGATGGAAGGCCCAGGTCTGCCAGAACTTGCCATAGTTTAGCACGAGGGACCAGATCAAAAGCAGCACGCAGGTCCACAAACACCAGGTAGAGGCTGCCACCCTCAACCAAGGCAGTTTTCCAATACAGGACCTGCAGGCGAAAGATCTGGTCTAAGGTGGAAGTACCAGCCCTGAAGCCTCCCTGAAAAGTGGTCAGGATTTCATTCTCCTCAATCCAGCCAAGGACCCTGTCCAAAAGGACTCTCCCCATTAGTTTTTGTGAGGTGTCTATTAAACTAATAGGCCTATAGTTGGAGGGAGTCAATGGGCAACCCTTTTTAAAAACAGGTACAATTTCTGCCCCAAGCCAAGTATAGGGCACTTCACCCCCCTGTAGAATGCTATTAAATAAGACAACCAGGTAGGGTGCCCAGATCTTTGGTTGGAACTTAAATAGATCTCCGGGCAATTTGTCAAGACCTGGTGCTTTATTTGAGAGCATTTTCCCAATTGCAGATTCCACCTCGGCCAAAGTAAAAAATTCAATAGAGGCAAGATCCATTTGGACAAGAGAAAAATCAAAGGTATCTGCAGAAGTTCTATCAAGGTCATGTGTTCCATACAAGTCACAAAAGTGTTTTTCCCAAATTGAGGCAGCTATATTTGGGGCAGGTGCAGAAGAGTACCCATTTACTCCAGTTGCAACAATGGACCAAAATGTTTTAGTGTCCTTACAACAGAGCGCATGGCCCAACTGTTCCCACAGTACAACTTCCCCTGCTTTCTTTGCTTCAACAATAGCCTTTTTATATAGAGAACGATTAATTTTAATTGCTTCTCTATCTTTTGTTTTTATTACAAACAGCAGGTCCTTTTTAGCTAGGCGGCACGTTTTATTAAACCATCTAGCCATTTCAGTCCTAGGATATATGGCCCTTTTTACTGGGTACAGAATATCCCGTAATGCAATGACCAATTTCCCATGGATGTCGGTAGGGCTGACCAAGGGTCCGGCGGCCCCCATCTTTTCAATAAATGGAATTATTATACCATACAGTTCCGCCAACTTACTGCTAGAGATTTGGAATACTGGCCACTTTACTCTTCTTCTACAGTTTCTAATTATTAGTGGTTCGGGTACAGGATTTTCAACCAGGGTCGAGTTTTTAAGCCCGAAGCTTCCTGGTTTAAGTGTCAGGACTAGAACGTTGTGATCGCTGTCCAACCTCTCCATGACCATAAAATCATAGAGTCTATCCCAATACTTAGCTTCAATAAAGATATAATCAATTATTGAGGTGTAGCTAGCTTTGTTAAAGGTCTTTTTCCCAGGTCTATCTGGCATTACCCTACCATTACACGCTCGCAATGATGCATTTAAAGAGAGAGACTGCATTTGCAAGACAAGGGGAGTCCATGCTTTTACCAGTGGAGTAAGTGGATCAGGAATATTCCATAATATATCCACTTCATCGCGGTCTCCCATACTTGAGTCCAATAGAGGCTCAAAATGGCAGTTGAAATCCCCGCCCAGAATTATCACAGTAGAGGAGTCAAGCGACTGCAGTAGGTTAGACAATACAGTAATGGCCTCTGATTCCAGGCCCCTCTTAGTCGGTCTTGAATATACATTTTTCAGGGCAATATCCACGCCTTTTTCCACTTCCAGGAGAACAAATTGTACATCCCGTGAGTGGATTGAAATAGCCTTTGCTTTTACACCCAGGTGGGAGCCAACCCATATGGACAACCCTCCCGAGGGCCTTCCCCTGCTACTCTTGCATGCCAAAATATCAAATATTGCAAAGCCCGGAGCCACAATCTTTTTAAGCAACCAGGTCTCTTGGAGCATGCAGATATCAAATGAGGAAATGAATGAGCTCCACTCCGGGTTAGAGGATTTATTTTTAAGGCCGGCCACATTCCATGAGATAATTTTAATACCACTAACATTAGGTGATTGGTTAGGGATTCGGTAGTCTGGTAAGCCAGCACAACTATTCAGTTCGGGAGGACCAGCTACCACCTCAAGGTTGGGTACACAGTTATAGAGAGTGCATAAAGTAGAGGCGGGGGTAATTAAATCTGGGCTCAAAGTCCCCTTCATTGGACTTGGTCCTTTCCTTAAGTTGGATGCATCATTATAAGGTAGCTCAAGAATCGCCGATGGGCCAGGCTGTAATTTATCAGGGGGCAATAAGGGCTTTTGCCTCATCTGTCAGTCACAGCCATCAAGATTAGAGAGAGCCTGGTATCTATTTGAGACATCCAATGGTGTAAAAGGGACAAAATCTTCCAGCCTCCCACTACAGTTTCCATATTTCTGTGGGAGTACTATATCCTGCCTTTGGAATTTATCAACATTCGTTTGTTGAGAGTTAGTTTTGGGCATATCATGCTCATACGTACGGGATACACGGAAGTTAGTCAAGGACAGGGGAAAAAGGGAAGCCCCAAAATGTCGGTCTCTAATCACGTGGGTTCTAGGGTAGAAAAAAGTTAGGTCCAGGGGAGTAATAGCAGTACCTGGGATCTCCACAGGATAGTTAAGGATGTACCTTACTGCTATTGGATCCCTGAAGTTAACAACAACTAAGTCCCCATTGATATCCTTCTCTCTGCTACCCAGCCAATCAAGTCGGCGAACATGAAGTATTTCGCCGTTGATGTAATGGGGAAGTGGGCGGTTTTGACTCAGCCAGTGAATGATCTTATTTTTAAGCTGAAAAAAACCCTCTTTCTTACCATCTGGCAATCTAGGTACTCTTGCCAGCACTACCACATAGGGAACTGCTTCCGGAGGTAATTCAACCCGTGGTTCCCTACCGCTAGAACCCCTAGTAATATTAGGGCTCTTACACTCATTGTTGTCTATGTTTTTTCCATCTTGTTTGTCCCCACTCCTCCGGGTTCCATTTGGAGCCAATCTTACAGGTCTTACAGGTCTAGTGGTTGGTATATCCAAATTTTTAGGGCCAGTGGTCATCTCTGTAATGGCAACAGTCCTCTTACTCATTAAGGCTGGGCCATCCTTGTCAACATAACAAGAAGGTTGTTGTGTTTTAGCAGGAGGACCGTCCATCAACACTTTATCTCTAATTTGGCCAAGTTTATTACTAACATTTAACTCCATATTCTCCAACCTTTCTTCAACCCTTTTTAGCCTCTCAATTATTGGTAGTATGAAAGACCTTATGAGATGTTCAATACTTTCCAGGGGATCAGTTAAATGAACTTTCTTAGGTGGGCTAGGATGGGGAATGCCAACTTCCGGTGGGTTTAATACAATATTAGAAACAGCCTTAGAAATTACCACTGGTGATTTATGTATAGAAGCATTTTGGTTAGTGGTCTTATTACTTTTCCCTGAAGCAGTGTGATTTATCCTAAGTCTGCGTGCCTCTCCCCCCTTCTTTCTCCTTTTTTTAGGTGGTGGACCAGGAATCTTATGCAACGGTAGGTTTCTAGCCCTTCTTTTGGAGATCTCTTTGTTTATCAATGGAGGAATTGGTATCACTTTTGGGTCAGGCAAGGAATCAAATGAGCTAGAGATTGTGATTGAGTGTATAGAGTCCAATGAATTGGGTACAAAAGGTTCAGGGGATAGCTCGCGAAGAAGTGCAGGGACACCATCTAGGGAGATCAGTTCGTCACCAGAAGGATTTCCGGCTGGCAGGGTAGCTTGTTGTGACAAATCAATTGGTCGTCTATTTTTTAGGTACTCAATCGACTTGCGGCGCTCAACCCTGCGCTCCGCTAGTAAGTCCTCCCTTTCTCGATCCGTGCTAGGCTTACTAAAATAATGGTCCAGAGTGCCCTTAGCCAAACCCCCAATCTTTCCGGGAAATAAATGTTCTTGACTCCCAGCCATAGTTTTAATAGTTCAGCGACCAGTCACCGCAACAAACCCAGCTTCCAAGGGGGTCAGACGGCAAGGGATCAGAAAATATGTCCTATCAGAGTATGCCAAACACACAATCAGTCCAGATACATCCGTTATGGAACATAAACGGGAGCTGGGACACTTACAGTTCTGTAGCAGATGTCAGAGGGATTGCCCTGCCCGGCCTTGGTCGGTCCTTGACGGGCAAGGACGGGCCCGCCCTTGGCCCGGGCTTCGCCCGGGCGCCGCCCGCGCGCGTCCCGCGCTGCGCGGAGCCTGAGGATCTTTTGAATGTGCTGGGCGCGGGCTGATGTCGTCACAGCCGGGCGCCCAGCAACAAGGCTTCTGGGTATTGTGGTTCTTAGCCGTTTCCCTCACGGCGTTATCTGGGCTGTAACTCGATTCTCCCCCACAGTAGCCGTTCCCCTCACGGCGGCGACAAGAGCAGAATGGCAGAGTATCCGGTAAGGACCTTGTAAATGCGCGTCCCGCGCTGCGCGGAGCCTGAGGATCTTTTGAATGTGCTGGGCGCGGGCTGATGTCGTCACAGCCGGGCGCCCAGCAACAAGGCTTCTGGGTATTGTGGTTCTTAGCCGTTTCCCTCACGGCGTTATCTGGGCTGTAACTCGATTCTCCCCCACAGTAGCCGTTCCCCTCACGGCGGCGACAAGAGCAGAATGGCAGAGTATCCGGTAAGGACCTTGTAAATGCGCGTCCCGCGCTGCGCGGAGCCTGAGGATCTTTTGAATGTGCTGGGCGCGGGCTGATGTCGTCACAGCCGGGCGCCCAGCAACAAGGCTTCTGGGTATTGTGGTTCTTAGCCGTTTCCCTCACGGCGTTATCTGGGCTGTAACTCGATTCTCCCCCACAGTAGCCGTTCCCCTCACGGCGGCGACAAGAGCAGAATGGCAGAGTATCCGGTAAGGACCTTGTAAATGTAAAAGGGAGAAATGAAGAATCACAGATATAACATCACAATTCGTTATGGACACCTGTTTCTTGGGGGCATATCAGCAACAACCGGAGATAATTATCGCTAAGCGCACTTAGCGCTAGGATAATTATTGCCGGCTAGCGTGGATTTTTATCGCTGCGATAGCATGCTATTAGTACAACTTATCTGCCAAACGTGAGATTATCACTGGAAACCCAGTGATAATTCCATGAGTTTGGCAATAGCTTGCTTATTGGGCCTCACATACTTAGCCATGATATCCACCTTCCATAGGATATCATGGCTAAGTCAGCTTCAAAGCAGGCGTAAGGAAAGTAGCGATAACAGAGGTTATCGCTTCTTTTCTTGTCTCTATGCTGCTTTGCGACATTTCTCCCGTTATCCTGGGGAGGAACGCCCACTTTGCATCTCATTAGAGATGCAAAGATGGGCGTTAGAAATTCAGGCGCTAAGGCAAGGTTTCACGCGATAGCGTGACCTTGCTGATATAGCGATAAAATTATTGCCACTTTTCGACCGCAAAAGCGGCGATAATTTTATATCGCCGCCTTGTAGATATGCCCCTTGGTTTTTAAATAGCTAGTAGGTAATAGACTTTAGCAAATTAATGATTCACATTCAGCGAATCATTCAAATCCTTAAAATGCGACTGGCCATGATGACATTATAAGAGTCCGCAAGTAGAATATTCCTGTATTCTGGAGTGTAGAGGAAAGCAGGATAAGCGGCCAGCACCTCTCAGCTTCAGCACGGCAAGTGAGGAGCCACATGAAGGAGATACATGCAGCTGAAAAAGAGAAAGTGATACTGAAGTGCTTGTGGAAGACCGTGTCCGTGAAATGGAAAGGTTTCATTGACAATCCCTGAAGGAACAAGAAGAAAATATTGACCCGCATCCAGCAAATTATCTGTGTTTTTGGTATTACAAGTAGAAGAATGAAGGATGTTGTAGTGCATCATCTAGTGTAGATAAGAGTAGTACACATGTAGAGGTTTGTAATACTCCCTTAACCCCTTACAGCAACACCAGCACCTTCACTATCACTTACAAACTTCTCAGCATTCGGTCATATCAACCTGACAGTAGTGCCCTTCAGGTAGGAGATCCTGTGCAGCCATCATGGAAAAAGTACTAGTAAGTTCAGCTCAGTAGCGGCTAAAGATAATATGATAATAACAAAGGTTTTATTTTTCTTTGTGGGACTCGATGCCAGGTCAGGCGGGGCTGGGCTCGTAGCCATCAGAGCAGAGTGAGGCCGGCCAAACCGTCATGCATGTTCTCCAGCAGGCTATGTTGCACAGCCTGGTGGAGAACATGTCCAGGCTCCCATGCACTGCCTGAGTGGCCAGTTAGGCCACTCACACCAATCACGACGCTGCTGATGCAGCGTCATGATTGGCTGGGAGGGGCAGGGAGCCTGGGTTCTTCCAGTTCTGCAGACAGAGGTGAGGCAGTGGCGGCTGTAATGGTGAAAGGTAAGTTTATTTCTTATTCGTTTTTCAGCCTCCACCTCACCACTCCGTACCGAGGCAGCCCCCACTGGTTCAGCTGCTGTAAGACAATTTTGGGAAGTAGAACGTTCATCTTTGAGAGCCAAGCAGAGGCAAATGCAAGATTCTCACCTTATGTGTAGAAGAGTGTTTGGTTTTAGGATTACTATAAATGATGATTTCAAGACAATGGCAAGTTCATTCAGACATATCAGACACAGTACAGTAATTGAAGTGTCGAGGGCATGTAGGATCATGTCTGCAAAAATGAGGATGATTCCTTCAAAGGCTAGCACGTGCTACTGCAAAGGTATGCTGTCAGCATACAATCATATATCCCGCTGTATTGGGGACGTTTTGATGCAGCTACTCACAGTAACTTCTAGTTTAGAGCAGCTTGAGAGAGCTAATGCTGCAATTTAGGACTGATGTTTCAATTGAAGACACTAAAGAGGAATTAAGCCCACTTCTGTTGTGGAGGAGACAATGGTACGCAGCACCAAGACTCGCTCCAGAGAAAGGAGGGAAAAGCTTAGAATGGGAGGAATTCTAATTTTACAGCCACTGAATCTTTGCCTCAGGCGGATACTTTTCATGTCTTCGTCAGGTCGAGATTTCTACCTTTGAACTTAGCCTTAATTATGGAACTTAAAATCTTTAATCAGGGCAAACCTGGAGAAGTATCGTATGACTTCATCAAAATTGGCCACTGTTGCAGTGAGTTCCTGTTGAAGTTCCAGAGGCCTTGGTAGTCCAAAAACCTTTTATAGCTTATCTTTATAGAGTTTCTGATGCAGATCCTCTTGTTCACTTCTAAGGCTCTCAGGACCACAGTGCCAAGACTCACTCCAATACAGGCCACCATCAGGGTGCAGTTCAGGTCCAGTAGTTACTGGCCAGCTGGGCCCTTCAGGAAAAGAGACATTTTGTAGCTTGTTGTGTCACTGTAGCCTCACAGGAGGTCAGCTAACTGACCTTTAAAATCCACTTTTTAGTCCCAGGAGATGGTTTACAAGGATCTTAAACAGTAGGTATAGTCTTCATCTGTTCTTCCATAGGCCTAGAAATTATTCTGAGGAGCAGTGTTCGAGGAGGCACTTTTTTAGGATTCACCAGCCAGCGTATGGAGGTGACTCCAGGAGTTTCACTCACCAATGAGGAAATAGTTCCCAAGGGCAAACCTTTCCCCTTTTTGTAGCACATTTTGTTTGTTTTACTGCAACCTATCCCACAGGTCTCTATTCTGAGAAAACTCCAATATGGCAAAATCTTTTTTGACCTAGAGGGAGCTTGTGTAACAGCAAGGTGTGTCTTTAGTGAAATAAGCAGTCTCCTTCTCCTCAGCTACACGAAACTGATTAACTGGTTCTCTGGTCTAACCCCCCACCCACCTGCCCACACTGGGCTCCTTCCAGACGGGCTACAGAGAACCGAGTGGACAAAATGCTTGTCTTCCTTATTTCTCCCTTTACTCTTAGCTTTAAATAGACAAGCATCAATCGGTCTTGTTTAATTTTTTTTTACAGAGTTTTGTGTAGCGCGAACTTGACCCAAATTGGGTATCAGAGCGATTTACATAGCACCAGTTGCACTACATGAGGACTCATTTATTTTTTTTGTTAGGCATCGGGAGATTAAGTGATTTTCCCAAGTTCACAGTATGTTAAGCGTCATTGCCAAAACTCGAACCCAGTTCCCCAGATTCGAGGTTGACCACCCTAGCCATTAGGCCAACTCCTCTCCCCAAGTCTCTGATCCCTCCCCAGCTGCCTTTGCTAAGCTGATATGTGTCCCATAACTCATACCCACGTCTATCTGCCAAAAGGCCTCAGCAATCGTTTCTCTTCTGGTATCAGTTTTCATACTTCATTAAGAGAAAGCAATGGCGGGCCTTCTGCCAGGAGGCTAATGTGAATTAGCGTATCACAGGTTCACACAGATGACTTTTAACTTTTTGAAAGTTACTTTTCCTAAGTTTCTAAGAATGTATTAAAAATCTTACTTCATTGCTGAAGTGTGGTTGCATTTGTTCCAAATAGCTTGTCCCAAACCAGATTTAGCAGAGTTATGGCTTTATTCTGAACTTTAGTTTTTCTCAAGAGCTACAGCCCTTTCTAGTGAAAATAGCTTTTACGGGATAGTGACAGTAAGTACATACTAACCTTAAATCCTTGCATGTACCTTTTTAAAATACTTGGTATCATACATTGTGGGATACAAAATGGTTATTTTGACAGCAATGCCTGTAGATTTAAAATCTACAAGGGTCAGACTACTCATGTAGGCCTGAAGATGATTCCTTTATCCGCCAAGTAGATGTGCTGCAGTCCCCAGGTGACATTTAACATGTCTATGCTGTTAGTGTGATTCTTGAACAATATAAATATGTAATTAGGTTGTAAATAAATTTTGCCACGTTTAAGGGTCAATGCACACAACAGTGCCACCGTGTGCAGAGTTAAAAAACCAGCAGGATCAGTCCACAAATAATGGGGTGATGATGCAAAAAAATGGCATGTGCTCACAGTTACTTATTTCTCAGTAGTATAAAGATAGCTCATATTACGGTAATGACGTCCTCTACCTGATTTGTCTCCTTTTCATTCTTTACACCTTTTCCTTTCTACTGTGAGCCTAGTTCTGCTAAATAAGCCAAGGCAATGTGCTCTACTAAAAATGTATGATTATATTTTCTCTAAATGCAACACAGAACAGTAGGACTGACTACATGAGTGAAAATGTATTGTAACACATTATTTATTATATTGATTGTCACAGTATGCTGCCATCCACACGTGTCCAGATATGAGATGTTTGGGGATAGCAGTTGTCCTTGATACCTAGGAATGTGGCTTCTATTATTGTAGTCAAAGGCAGATTCACAGCAACGTTTTAGCTTGCACTTCTTTTTAGAATCTTTTTACACTTTAAACCTAGATTGGGTCAGTTACTATTGTACAAACCAAGAAATATGTCTCGGCTAATATATAAAAAAACTCATATAATTTCAAATTTGCACCTATGCTTGTTAGAATTGGCCCCGCTAACTACTGGAAAAATAATTTAGTGATTCTACAGTCTATATGGGAAATTCAATTAGGCGACCTATTAACCACTTTTCTAAAGTACTTTTTCCATAAATGTCAAGTGGGAGTGGAACTTTCATGGCTGGTTTGGAACTGGCAGGTAGTTTTGACGTCCCAGCACTCACCCACTCCCCAGATGCCCTGGGCAGAGTTAAGCCAGGGAGTATAGATGAGATACGTGAGAGGGTTATGCATAGGCACTGAAGCTTTCTGCCATCTTGAGTTTCCCAAGATGGTCCTATGAGACCCTGATTACAAGTTCTTGCTACATTTGCATAGCATTACACTGCAGAGAGAGTTGGAGAGGAAGTAGCTCACTGGGGACAGAGTCAACATCTGTGAAGCAACACTTAATAAGTCTATGCATGGTAATGTTTCTCCATAACTGGCTTGGATTTGAAAACATAAGCAAGAAAATCTTCTGAAAAGGCCTGCTGAGGAAAAATGTATGTTGGACCTGGCCCTTTCTGCAGGGTCACCCCAGATTTTTACCTTCGTCTTCTGAACCCGTTTGTGTTGGATTTTAGAACTCTGCACATTTTACTCCTACTAACCTGTGGTAAAGGGCTTGTGATCACCCTTCTAAACATGGTAAAAGTGGTGTACATCTGACTGGTCCATGAAATGTACTTATAAGACCCTGGTTGCAAGACCTGACATCTTTGGTGTGGTATTCCCCAACACCGTTTGCTGTCAGCCCTTACTTTGCATTTTGTTGGCATTAGGACTCTATGCACTTTAGTCATGTTAACCAGTGCTACAATGCTTATGACCTCTCCTTAAAGCCTTATAAAATTGTTCTGTACCTAATTGGTACATTTAATTTACTTGCAAGCCCCAAGTAAATGGTACTACCTGTACCCAGTGCCTGCAAATTGAATGCTCCTAGTAGGCAGCAACACTCAGTGTACCAGCCACTAAAGTAGCCTTTTAAAACATGTCTTAGGCTGGCTACTGCATCCTGCAGCGCAACTTTCAAGTTCCTATCAACCTAGCAAAAAAAATCTTTTCCTAAGCCTAATCATTCCTTGTTATTACCTATAAAACATAACTAAGGTAGGCGCTTAAGACCAATAGGGCAGGGTGCATGGTATTTAAAAAGTAGGACATGTGGATACGTTAGGACATGTGCATACGTTTTACATGTTCTGACAGTGAAAAACTCCTAAAGTCATTTTCTTACTGTTGTAAGGCCTCTCCCTCCTGTAGACTAACGATGGGTTACCTTATTACATTTAATAAATGGTAACTTCAGTCTGGGATCAGATATTGAAATTATGTTTATACTCAAATGCTTTGAAATTTAAAATTCCCTTTAATAGCGTAGTTGGAATTTAAGTTACACTCCTAAAAGTGCAGTGTTAAAAAGTAGGCATTTTTCTGCCCAAACAAACTCTGCCTTCCTGCCAGTGTCCTGGGGCACGTGAATATGTATGGCTCTGCTGTTGTGGGTTGTCTGTTACTTCCAAGCAGTGAGACAACAGAAACCTAGATGTGAGGGGAGAGGTTCTTCCTGACAGGATAACTGGAGAGGAGTGGAATGCTGCCCCGGATGCAATTCAAAGGGCCCTACCTGCAGCAAATACAAAGGAACTTGACACCAGGCCTGCGCTTGCCTTTATTCCCCTAGACAATTTGGAGCCAAGACCAGTGAAAGGTAAATAACTGACCAGAACTAAACCTGGCCCCAAGTATAAATGTGGGACATTGAGTACCCTTCACCTTGAACTTTCAGAAGATTCAAAAGAAAGACTGCCCTCCTGACTGAAGGATTGGACCTGCTAGGCTACTCAGAGTGACTCCAAGGGCAGTTGACTGAACTCCTGTGTTGAGCTAAAAGGACCGAAAAATCTTCCAGAGGCTTCCATGCAACTGTCCAGTTGACCAGCTCCAACTGTACCTACATGGACCTGCCTAAGCCTTTCAGCTGGCCTGATCTGCAAGAAGTGCTCACCAGGTCCTGGACACTTGGCTGGCATCACTGAGAACTCCTCCTGAAGAACAGGTGGAGTTACAGAAGAGTTGGACTCCTTGCAATTGTGAAGTGACCACCTGTGACAGTCGCCAATGTGAAGCTGCAACTGGACCTGCTTTTCCCACCGTCAGTGATCTGCAAAGATGAACAGCAATGCAATACCTCACGCCGAAAGCAACAGTCCAAGATAATCAAGCAACACAAAGCTCAAGCAAAGACCATCAGTAATGCTATGCTTGCACCTCCTGCCGACAACCTCCTCCTCGTGGCCCCCACAAACGCAAATGACACCCTTAGCCAGGACCTGAGAAGGCAACTTTCTAGTGGGACTCACCTAGTCTCTGTTCTCGATCTGTACTCCAGCCTAGTCTTCCTGAGGTTGTCACTTCCCCAGGCATAGAGAGGCAAGATAAGTGCAAGTAGCCCTCTGTGCCACTTTCTGCTATTTTCATCTACTTATTTAAAAACCTATATCTCTGGTTCTACTGATTAGATTTTATTGTTCTGTGGCATTCTATTCATTGAATGTTACTCTATTTTTCTAAGTTGGTTAGGTTTGTTCTTGAGTTGTGTTTTCAAATTATTACTTTTTGAGTGCGGCATAAGTACTTTACGAAGTGCCTCTAAGTGAAGCCTAAGTGGGGCTTTTGCCCTTTCAACTAGTAACTCAGGGCCAGATGTACGACCATTTTTTGCACAAACAGGAATTCAGCCCATTTGTGACCTCAACAAGGTGTCCTGACATGTACAAACGCTATTTTGTGAGTCGGTGACTCGCAAAATAGCGTTTGACACTCTTGCTATTAGGAGGGGGCGTCACAAGGGAATGTACCATTGTTTTGTGACCGCAATTGCGCGCCGAAAAAAAACTTGCAGTTTAACACCTACTTCAAGTAGGTGGTAAGCCACTGGCAAATGGGAAGGGGTCCCCAGGGGACCCCTTCCCCTTTGTAAATGGATGCAAAAATATTTTTAAGGTCCTGTGCTCTCCATTGCACTGGAGTCAAGCTGTATTAGTGGATGAGGCATGAGACCCTGAAACTAGTCCTAGGATGCTTGTTTCCAATCCAGGGAAGTCTTGGACTGGCAGTTCGGGCTGGACTGTTCCCATTGGGTACAAGGTCAAGGCTGGTTTGCATATGGCTGGGTTCAAACTGGAATGGCATGTGGACAAAAAAATGATGTATTTAGGCATAGATCTCTGCCTGTTTCCAGTCCAGGTAGGACCTGGCCTGGTAGTTCGGTCTGGACTGTTCCCAATGGGTGCAGGCTCAAGACTGATTTGCAAATGGCTGGGTTCAAACTAGCCCAAATCTCTATACAGGGGTGAATGTATGACATTGCTCTACATTCTGTCTATCAATTGATCTTTTTGCATTCATTTAAAAAACAGTCAGAGCCATGGTGGTGTGCTGACCCCAGCAGGCCACCATGCCTAATTGCACCTGCCTCATGAATATTAATGAGGCATGCAATTTGCGACCCTATTAGGAATCGCCAACAGTGTCTAAGATACTGTTGTACATTCCAATTTGCGAGTCGCAAATTGCGAGTAGGGACGTACATCTGGCTCTTGATTTTTTACTCTGTGCAACTGTTTTATCTATTGCCTTGAATCCTTTCCCTTTGTTCCTATGACAGGTGGTGACAGCCCTCTGCAGAGCTACACATTTAAAAGGAATCTAGGTCCTGTCAGGGAAGCCTGCTTTTCCTTGTGGAACTTTCCTTCCTGTGCAGATTATTACAGAAGGTGCCTATTTGGAAATATCTTATTCCACTGGCAATTGTGAGAAGCCAGACCTGTTCGCAAAATCCGTCCACTTTTTGCCCCAATTGTGACTACTAGATGCTGGTTGTCTGACTCTTGTTGGGCCATGAGCTCTTCTAACCAGACTCAAGGCCCGTGCTCTGGTTAAAAGTGCATGGTAAATACGGATAATTACAATTGGTACTCACAACCTACCTGTAAGTCCCTAGTATATGGTAGGGCATGTAGGTCCAGAGGCCCAGTAGATTTAATGCACTTAATTGTGCACTATTGTGGTGGCTGCTGTCATTTTAAAAGCCAACCTTTGCATTATGTGCAAATTTGACTTTGGAATTAAAGATACTTCCAAAGTATTAAACTACTTTATCTTTACATATATTTCATCCCTAAGGTCTCTCCGAGGATCCCCAGGGGTAGGTTCCCATGATGCCCTGATGAGGGGAAAACTAGTAATTTCATTTTACCCCATTGTAGCATAATGGTTCCATAAACTAACATGGGACTACTTTATTAAAGTGTAACTATTGAAAGAAAAAAGCTAAACATATACTTCACAGTATCAACATGATACGATAAATCGAACAACTTGCCACTGTTAGATTTATTATAACTATCACAGAAAATAAGTCACAGAACTTTTGTTTCTGTAAGCCAAAATCTAGCCTTCCATCAGCCCTGCAGTGATTGGTCAGCCTCTGCCAGTCTAATCCAAGCATTCTTAATGATGTGTGAAGAGGCCTGATTAGAGACAATGGATTTCCTGTGAGAGGAGAACTGCAAGCTGCAGAGCAAAAGGAAGGATGTGATGGGGTAGTCAAACTGGTTTTCAAAGAGGAAATTAGATTTTAGGGCCCACAGGCTCACCCACACATCCTGCACCCTCACCCAGACAGGAGCCCCTGTAATTAGATTAGTAGAGGGGCTGGAGTGGGAGTGTTAGGGAAACTTAGCCTAGTGGACTGCCTTAGCCAGATCTAACCCTTGAGGTTGGAGTTTCTCCATTTTGGATGTTGGAAGAATAGTGCTTTCTGCGTCAAGGATATGCCCCACCTTGGATTAAGTGGTCATACACCTGGGTAGCACCCTTGGTCAGGAACAGTGGATAAAAATGGAAAAGCTGCCTACCTACTCAGATTCATGTTTGGAATAATCAAGAGAAGAAGGACTGCCATGCTGGATCCCCATGGCCGCACCACAACAGGACTGCATTCATAAGAACTGCACCTGCAAAACACTTTGGACCTACAACCCTAATGGCTTTGCCTTGATTAAAAAGGATTAAGGAGGGACTCCATGAAAGCAACAGGTTCAGAAGATTTACAAGAGTTCCCTGCCTCACACTAGAACCTTGACGATTGAACTCTGGATGATTGGAACTACAGCCCTAAGGACTTTGCCTTGCTTTAACATTTGAAGGATTGGACTCCCTGACAGCAACATGCAGAAAGAACTCCACCTTCATTATCTCCACCAAAAAACATCTGTAGTGCGTACAGTGGACATTTAAAGATTTAGCCAGGTGCATTGCAGGAAATGTAGTCCCAACATCCCAAGGATCATCTCAGAGCTTCTCGGGCCATTGATTGTTTCTTTGGGCGCTTTAAACCCATAAGAAACATTCCAGGAACAAGTTCTAGAAGTTTGGAGCAACATTTGTAAAAAGCTCCTTAAGTTGACCAGGTGCATTGTGGGAGTTGTAGTCCCAGACCTCAAGAGGCAAACCAGAGCTTCTGAACCCTTGGCTGGTATTGTGGAACACTTTTCTGCATCAAGAAACATGTCTGGAAGTAAATGTAAAGAACTCTTAACTTTGTCCTGGTCTAGCGTGACCTTGTTAAACCTTTGAGTGCTTTTTGCTTCTAAGCACTCGTTTTGCTTTTATTCTTTAAAAAATCATATATCTATTTCCCTACATTGGATTTTTGTGTTTATTTGTTCATATAAATATAACCAATTTTGCAAATTGGTGTTGGAGTTTTATTGTGTATTGTGTCTTACTTATTTAATGTATTGGTGTTTTCAAATGTGTAATACACCTGCCTCGTTGGCTGCTACCAAGAGTTGAGCAAGGGAATAATTTACTGAGACCTTGACTGGACCTTTGATTTTGACTGTGGCTTTATTACCTGTGGTAAGTCTCTTCTTATCCCTACTAATAATCCACTTTTAACAGCATTTTAGATTTTACTGACTTGTAAATATAATAGACAATTGCATCTCTGAAGACCTGGCCATCTTAAGAGCGTCAAACATAGCCGATGATCTTGTATCTAGCTACTGCCTTTGGAAACCACATTATCCCACTTTGGCTTTTGGCACCACGTTAGACGTTACCACATGTGCTCAATTTCAATGTACCTTATCTTATTGAGCCGTCTGGAACACAATCTGAAATTTGACTAAGAAGAACCACCAGGACATCAGGACAGCCTAGAATTTACCCTACATTAGGGTTTATCACACACCATAGACATATATTGAAAGTGACTTTCCCATTGTTTTAAAGGAATGCACTTTGAATTTGCTGTAACTTTACACCCTTTACTTCTGCATTTCCTAATTTAGATGTTACTATAGTAATTACATCTTTTTATGTTAAACTGCATCTGGTTTGGACCTGTAACTTGTTTACTTCTGTCATAGAACTGGTATTTCGAATAATTCCTCAGAGGGTTACCTTCTGGTAAGGCCATTGCTACTTGGTGGGTTAGTTTGTTTTGGCATAGTCGGAGCTCAATCAGGGCTCACATCAAAACGAACCTCACTTCACCATAGTCTTACTGAAAAATTGCCTACACCAGGGAACAACCCACCCATACATATTTTTAATTATAATTGTCAACAAAATCATATTGTTACTAATAATATTTTCCCATAGCACCTTTGCAGAAATTACCAAATGTGTCAAAGAATAGATTTTAGTGTGGGGTTGACCATCTTTTATAATTTAGCAATCATCAAGGTGAATAACACACAGATTTAGGGCCACTTGCATCAAAGTCAGGATTTGCAAATCCTAAATAGCAAATTAAACAAAATTGCTATTTAGGACTCACAAATCCCTATGCATGAAGGAATCGCAAAAAAAATGCAATTCCTATATATTCCTTACTTGCTTCTCGCAAATTGCGAGTCGCAGTTAAGGTATAGCTACCCACTCATTCCTATGGGCCTAAAGGCTCATAGGAATGAATGGGAATTGCATATGCAATTTGCGAGTACCAAATAGGGTGCAAGGGTGCCAAAAGGACACCCTGTTACACCCCTGAAATTGAGAAGTTACCACATGTTGCGCACATACATGCCCCAAGGGCATGAAACTTTGAAAAATGCACTTTAGTGCATTTTTCAAAGTTTTTGCAAATTACCATCAAGTTCAAATTGATGGTAATTTCCAATCCCTAATGTGCCCCTTAGTTCATATTTACTGGACAACTCATGCAATTGGAAGCAATAAATGACACCCTCACAAGCTTCGATGTATAAATGAGGGACAACTACTTCAAATAGAATGTCTCAAAACATAAATGCTTCTGCTAGCCTCATCCACCTTTCTAAAAACCTTGCCATCCTGCACCAATGCCAACTTACTCATCAAAATGAAAGTGCAACTAATGAGAGATGTGGATCAAAGTCAAAATCACTAGTAGGAGCAATTGTTGGAACATCATTTCACCCTGTTAAGACACCCTATGGTAGGAGGAACATTATTCAACTCATAACTGGTTGAATGTAATGTCATTTAACATAGCCTACCATCCTACCAAGTTAAAGGCTTCACATGGTGCCAGACTCAGTTGTGAGCATGATGTTTGGTCTAGAGAAAAATGCATTGTTAGCAGCACACCACAAAGGTATGCACTGACTCTCTGTAAAAGACAGAATCACATTAAAGATTGTCCGCCTATTAAAAAAGCATAAAAGATGTAACTTACAGATAGCTACAGGGAATAAATATTGTATTATAACCAAACACGCATCCTATATTCAACAGAAGACTCCTTGTCTTCCCTAAAACCATATGCAAAAACACAAGCGACTCGGAGGCAGTCCCATGTCTTTGAGACATTCTTCCCAGGTACGTAGACCACACCCGCTCACTGATGTAGTTGAGATCGAGGCACATGCTGCTTATTTTATGAATTTACTACTTTGCACTTCATGCAGGTTTACTTATGTCTCATCATTCCTTAGTGTGCTTTCTAATGCTGTTTATACAGCACTACTGCCTAGTTTCTGAGTTCTGTAACATCAGGAGGTTGTTTCTACAGTCCCCCTGCTTCCTCCGACTCTACACTCATCTCCAGATCACCCTCCATACGGTTCGCCTACAATGATTCTACTAGAGCCCCACTATATTCCATGATATTTCCTCAGCAGCTAGAATCCATGAAGTTCTTAGGTGTCCACATGCTAAGCAAGTTAAAAATCAACATCAACATGACCATATCTTTGAATTCTGACCTGAAGGCCTTCAGTTAACAACTTGAAACGTGCCTTCGTATAACTTTCTATTTGTAAACCCTACCTGATAGTGCTATTTTATAAGCCATCTTTGCCAGTTCCAAGAACTCTTTCAGCTGAATATGGACTTTTATCAAATCTGCAACCAACGAAAATAATTATGCTGTACAGATCAGTGTGGTGTGCATCCGTGTATACAAGCTAATTTGAAACAGCGCCATCTTTCCTAAATTCATACTCAGAGTTCTTTGCAATACATCTAGGCCTGGGCGGTGAACTTTGCTCTGTTTGCGGAGTTTGCAAAGTTTTTTGCACTCCGCACTTTGCAGAGTTTTTTTGTAACTTCGCAGAGTTCCGCGTAGCAAAACTCCGCAAACTACGCCCAGGCCTATTTACAATGGTCAAATCACTGAGAAATGTGATCTGTAACACCGTTTCAGGCATTGTCTCCTGTCACATTTTTTAATTATAAAGGTCCATTCTTCCTATATCATGCTATCATTACATAATATGGGCTATCCATTAGCTTTTATGTCTTCTTATTTTTGTTTGCTTGAGCTATTTGCCAAATTTAATATTTTTGTCATACCTATTATTCATATTTATTTCCGTGGATGCTCACCCCCATATATGGTAGCTCTTGTCTGAGTTTTGGGGCGAGGTGGGAGTAGGGGTCACTGTATTTGCCTACTAAAAATTGCATCCACAATATTGACAACCAATATGTCATCAAGGTAAGGAGGTGTGGAGTTACAAATAGTAGGTCTATACTTATCCGTATGTACTTACATTGACAATATATTGGAAGATGATATTATTTATGTAATATTTCTGAAGGTGAATATAGTGATTGCATTATAAATGCATGTAACGTGGTGTGGGTTATCGTATGTCTCATATAACAGTGAATTAATTGGATCCATACAACAGTAATTTTTTGACCGAAACAGTCATATTATTTTGGTTAAAGTTAAAGCTGGCAAAAAGTTCCTATTTCTATGCTGTTGATCTAGTGCTCTCTAGCAAACCCAATGCAAAACAGCTTTCTTTTACGCAGTTAAGTTTATGTAGATAAGAAAATCAAAGTAGTTTAACAAATGTAATTCAGCAGACATTGTAATTGCATTTCGGCCATTATTAAGGTACTGTCACACCTGAGGCATACATAACGCTTCATGTGTGATACAGGAAAAATATCTTTTGCAAGCATGTTAAATCGCTGTAATAAAGAATTTCATAATTGTTTTCTTTCTCATATAAAACAAATTTATATACAGTAATCAATACTAGCAAATCCATACTAGCAGTGATTATTACATTTACTTTGAATTTATTCCTATATTTATATGTTTTCTATCTTACCAACTACCTGCCAATGCAACCTGTTGGAATTTAACAAAAGCAGCAATGGTGTTTTTCTATTATTCCTTTTTCCTATTCATCCTCAGTGGAACACCATTCAAACCTCTATTGCCTGCCTAGTTAGCTTTCTAGCATATATCTTGCTATTTACTGTGTTGATAATAGTTATTTAATATCTCCTGCTCACTGAACAATTAATTAAGAGGCAGTGGAAAATGTTCTACAAGTATGTGCTTCATTACAAGGCCCATTAGATTTTGATCTTTTCCTAATATTACGCTTAAAACCATAATCGACTGCTGATTATAGGATCTTCAATATCAAATGTTGGCTTCCCATAACTGAACATTATTTGTTAACATTAGCCAACATATATTTGTATATGTTTGTCCTGTAAATGTATCGCTGCTTATTTCATTCAGCTTGTCAAACAATGGAATTTAGATACAACTTAGTAAATGATAAATACTTTTCATTTTGGGTGCAATGAACACATAGAAACAGATGCACAAGCAAGAGGTTTGCAAAACGTTAATCTATGTTAAAATTCACATAGGTAGATTTTCGTACTTGTCATGAAAATAGAGATATCCAAAAACACATTCGAAAAATAAATCTTACATGCAAGAAAAATACATAGTTTGATTTCGTATCCGCTTAAAGTTCGACGTAGCTCATATAAATGGCTTCTATTTTAACAATACGAAATTGATATTTTAGTTTACATCTTGCAATCGTGCACTCAAGATATTAACTAATGTTGCAATAATTTTAAAAAACTTAAACGTCTAATGATGTTTTATTTTGTTAAAATAAGCTTTATACTTGGTACATTTTTAAATGTTGTTTGCGAGACTAGAAGGTGACAGGTGGACTATAAATTTAAGAAATCAGTGTTATGTAAAGATTACTTAGGAAACTGCCCTGTCCCGTGCAGTTAAGAGCGGTGGGGCAGTAGTGGTACGGGGGATTTCGGCAGACGAGGGAAAATCAAATAAATAATTGTTATTCCCTCGTCATTGTCTGTCAAACCCCCACAACCCTGCCCCACTGCCGCACTACTCTACCTAAACAGGCCACGGCTATTAGGAAGCCATTTTATAAAGTCGAGGTTGGAGAAGGCAGGTATTCTAAAGTCGCTGCACCCAGAAATTGAGCTTTGTGTTTTTCACTTCACTGAATTTAGAGCACTGACCAGTCAGAACATTAAATCTGAGCTCTTGCCAGTGTTGTGCACCACAACCCAAGAATTTCTAGAGACCTGTTGGCAAGGGTGAATGAGGAGGAATACATGACAATACCTTTTGAAAATGGAAAAGGTGAAGGGTGGGTATTCCCAAGTGCGGATGGGCATGGTAGAAGGAGGCGGCTATTCTTTGCCACAGGGCAGATGAGTAAGGGAATTGACAAGGCTGGATGGGGAGAGTGTCAAGATGCAGGTAAAAGAAGGGTTCTTCTGAGGATTCTTGGGAAAGGTGACAAAATGCCAGGTACTTGAAGGGACTAAGGTAGGTGTCCCATGTTGTGCAAAGCCCCCCTTTGTCTTCTCTACCCTCTGCACTGCTTAGATGAGCAGGGGAAAATAATTTTGTGGGTGACATACACAAGATGAATTATAGTTAAGTAGTTGGGTAGTTGTCAACAATGCTCTTATCATTTAGAACCCCTCAATGGAGAACAGCCCCGTTACGGACCACTGCCATCCGTCATCCCTTATGTTCATTGTATGGAGTCAAACATTCTCAGGTGGAAGACATCTATTTGTATTCAGGAGTGTTAAAAAATGGTTTCAGAACCACTTACTGCCCCTAAATAATTTTGTTCCAGACCTTAAGTTTTTCGACCACTCTTGTGAGATAGTCTCACTAATTGATATATAACAGATGTTTATTGATAGCCCACAGGCAGATAGAAACTCATTTACCGGCCTGAAAAGGATGAAAGTGGAGTAACTTGCTGGAAAACAAACCGTTGACTAGTGAATCAAGCACGAATCCTTGCACTGCATGTTTTGTTCAGTGACCCGCAAGACCAGACTTGACATTTTCATAATGAAGTATCATTAAAGTGATGGGGTGCGGTAATTAACTTTCTGAACATCTCATCTGTAGAAAACTGTTGCGTTGTTGGGCAAGTGATCAGCAAAGATCAATAAAGTGTGTGTATTTCATGTCTGAAATGTTTTCTGTGGCATCTGATACACACTTGTTGTTGCTGTGCGACGTGACTAACCAATTCCAAATTGCAAAAGTGTCCCTACCTTGCATTGCCATATGGAACGTCATGATAATTGTTTACAGTGGCACATTGGCTGTGTTAACAAGCGCCATTTAAACTGCAGTTGCACTAGCGGTGCTCGTTGACTCGGGTGAGTGTACATGGCTTTACATTTTAGACTGTTTTCCCACAGGCCCCCTTTTTAGTGAACAAGCCATCCAGACACTCCACTCGCTTTGCTTCTCGTGAAGCAGCTGCCATGCTGTCTTGACTCTGGAACAATTCATCCCCCGAGATGTTAACTAATTGGAGTGCTTCTTATTGCCTGTTACAGGGAGACCATTTACAGTAATTGTATTGCACAACAGTTTTTCTTAAATGAACCAATTCCTGCTTCCTTAACCGTCCTTATGTTTGTTTGTTCTCTTCCCACTTACAGATGTTCAGTACATTAAGAGACGAGACATTGTTCTGAAGAGAGAGCTGGGAGAAGGTGCATTTGGAAAAGTGTTTCTGGCTGAGTGCTATAATCTGAGCCCCACCAAGGACAAGATGCTGGTCGCAGTGAAGGTACGTGCAAAACTGAATATTGTATTTTTTAAGCGTTTTGCAATTAGCAATCCTTATTAAACAACCGCTTCGGCTGTGCTTCTTTAGCAGGGATGGTTTCGTAAGAGTCATCCTGATTTCATGAACAAATGTCAATGCTCTGATTGAAGGTAAATACCGTACAATTGTCATGAACTTATATCAATTTATTTTTCATTTTTGTTATTTATTTTTTCCTCCATGTGTGGTATGCCTTCTATGCAGGCTTCGATACTGATATATCCCAAATATTGCTCGAAAGCATCGCAGCAATGAACAGGGGCAAGTGGTCTAGAAGTGAGACAACTACATACCTGTGTAGGAAATACGTAAACCAGTGATTTGGGAAATTGTGCTTACAGAAGTGTGTCTTCTTCAGGTGTGCTCTCGTGACACAAACTCGCATGCACAAGTTCAGGCAAGCCTCACTGTTCAATATAGAATATGTGTAACTCCCATCACAAGTTAGTCGAATTATTACTACATGTTTGTATGTGGATGCATGATATGTCTTGAATTTCTATCACGTGGCACGTGTTATTTAATAAGAATGTACATACCTGGAGGTTGTGTATAGTTGTAGCATCAGCAGAGTGTCCAGGTAAACCACGTGCTTCCTTCCGTCTCATCGCGCAGAGTTTGTCCACGCTAGTTGCCTGGATGTGAGGGTTGAATTGGGCAGAGGGCTGCCATGGTGAGGAGTGACATCTGATGTCGACACAGGAATTGCTCATTGCACAACCTGTGATAAGCAGAGAGCAGTATCTACATTTTAACTGAACGGCTGAAATGGATCCATCTTTTTCTGTGATCAGGTTTTCCAAATGGTCTTCCCGCGACTGACGTGCATCCCACTCTCATGAAAAATGGCCAAGGATGGTGTCTGAGTCCCACAGCAACACTCCGTATTGAGCTGTCATATTTGGTTAAATATTTGCTGAGCCTTACTCCACATTCAGATGTATTTATATTGCCTACAATTATTGCTACTTTATATGCTGGATATTATTATTCTAATGTCGTGACATTGCAAAAATGACTGCCTGCTCCTCTGGTTGGAAGAAAACCGAGTTATCACACTGTTCAAAGAGGGATTAAAGCCTAGCCTGCTGACAGTTCGGGGAAGACTTCATCCTACAATGTCTGATCAGGAAACACATTGAAAAGGAAAAAAAACTGCGTGCTGCATTTCAAGAATAATCTAGACATTAAATGAGATAACCTGTTGAATACCTATTGTATAACATACAAGAACCTTTATTCTAGCAAGACTGTCAAATACAGCATAGTATATGAGGACAGTAAAACCAAAAACTGTAATGAAACACATTATTCAAATAGGAATTTTTTTTCATTTGGGTTCTGGTTTGGCAGAGAGAAGCACCCTGTCCAAGTAAGAACCACAATCCTAGTCAAGTCAAATAGATACACATTCCAAGTTAACCTGTGCTCACCCTCTGATTGCTAGACACAGAGCAGTCAGGCTTAATTTAAGAGGCAATCTGTGAAAACACCACACAAAAAGATACCACACATTGATAGACAAAATTGAGATTCATTTATTGAACAAAACAAGACCAAAATGACAAAAATCAAATATGTATAACTGAAGTTATGAATTTTCAAATAATAAACTGAAATGTAGTGCTTAAAATCATAATGTGCCAACCGGGGCTATATGGTCGGGCTAGACTGGGTCAAATCTAAAAGTTCATGCCTTTCGCGATGGAGCATGAGTTGAACACAGGGACCAGCCTTGGCCGGGTGAAACAGTGCCTTGGTTCGCAGTTGCGTCAACGTTGAGGACGATATGTAAAGAGCACAGAAGGCGAAGCATTGTCGTCAATCCCTTCAGATGTAGGTGATGCATCGGTTCCATTACATGTGAGTTAGAGATGAGTCATTGTCTAACCCTAAGATGCAAGCGATGCATCATCATCAAGCCAAGCAGTTGGCAATGCAATGTCTTTGGTCTTTGTGGCAATGCGTCAGCATCAAGGGAGATGCGCCCGTTCTGAGCCACACAATGATGGTGATGCACGGGTTGTCACTGGAGCAACACTCTATACCCACTTCCAAGGACCTAGGACTGGATTGCCACCACATGGCCTTTGGAGTCACTCAGGTTAGTCTTGGGTGAAGGTAGGCAGGTCTTATTTCATTTCTCAGATAGCAAGGCAGTGCTTCATGCAGCAGGGCAGTCCTTCTGTATCGTCCACAGGTCCAGAAGTGTTCTGAAGAGTGGCTGTGGAGGTCCAGTAGTTATACCTGGTGCCAAACTTTGTGTGGGGGACTCCCTGTTCTAACTCCAGATCTAGTTCTTTAAAGTTCTTCCCCATTTCCCTGTCAAGGCTCCATACTGTTTGGAGCGACAAAAGACAGAGCAGGCGCAGTGTCAGATTCCTTTCTGTGTGCAGGGGACAAATCCCTTTAAAATGTAAGCGGGCTGAGTACAGCCGCTCCCAGTCATCCTGCCATGCTGGCCCATCCTGTCCACATCTAAACCTCGTTTGTACTACTGTCTGGAAGTAATACACAAACCCTAACAAATTTGCTATTCACAGTCATGTGACCTAGGACACTGGCAGAAGGCTCAAATGTTTAGGACAAGAAAATGCTTACCTTCTTAAAAGGCCATTTTCCAAATTGTGACCTAAATCTGACTTACCATTAAAGATGATTGTAAATTACAATTCATTTGAGTGTAAAGAGCATATTTCTTGGACCCTGCCAAGCCATTTTCTTTGATGGTTCCCCCATATGTATAGATCCTGCCCTGAGGAAGACCTTCGCTAATTTTATCCAGGCCCACAAGAAGGTCAAAATGTGTTGGCCTATTCAGATATATGGCTGGGGTACTAGCATTACCATGTGCTAGGGACTTAAAATTAAATTAAATGTGCCACTTAAATGTAGGCCAATTCTACTATGTGTGAGCACATGTACTTTAGCACTGGTTAGAAATGGTACGGTCCCGAGGATACTAAAGCCAACGAAAGGAAATTGAGCAAAACAAAAGGAGTGAACACAAAGAATTGGGAGGAATACCACACCAAGGACGTCAGGTCTAACACCCCACAAAGATGAATGAAACCTGGATCATTTCATATGTATTTACAAGCTTACCCACTGGTATCAACGTGGACATAAGGGTCTCTGCGACTTACTTGCAAGTCGGACCTTTGTGATTTAAACAAGCTTTGTGTGCCCAAATGACACTTGTGCATATCACACATTCCAGTGTATTGCATACACAGCAGTGGTTTCAAATTTCAGATTCACGCTACTGTTTCTTACCTGTGAATTAACGTTCATAATTTGTAGTAGTACCTCATTCTTGCTAATAACAGATTTCAAACAATAGGAAATGTAAAATAGAATTGTAACATACGTTTAGTTATGAGGCATTGTGCACGCATCAATAGATTTACATAGGAATGGTGTATGATTTCCGCTACTCACAAGAATTGCATTAATCTTGTACCCTGTGTATTTCAAATACAACAAATAGGACGTATAGGAAATTAAAATAGTTTGTGGGCGTGAGTTCTTTCTCCCAAGTAAATTCTTCTTTTTTTTTAGGCATTATAACCTCATTCAATAATCTTTCAGTAGCCTCCCGCCCAGCCCCCATGATATGTGAATTGAGCAAGCACATTCTATTCTATCGCACTTGTTAGATTTATGTATCTTTCTTATATTATACATATGAGAAATCAATAGCAGCAGAAATTCTAAGAATGATTTTGTTGGCAAATAAAAGAGGAGCAGTCCAGTTCAGACAGACAGAATGACTGAAGAATGGATGTCACTTGCACATGTCCTCGCATGTTGAACTCATACCCTTGGACATTCTATCAGCACAGTCATCATCACTTCCAATAGAGGTGTGAAGGTATGTGGCTTTCGGGGTGGCTGAAGCACATGGCTGTATATTAAACCTGGAGTTCAATTTGTAAGGCATGTACAATACAAAACGTAGAAGATATTCTTGCTAGACTAGATTTTGAAAATGACACATGACTGCAGGTATTATATTTAATATACTACGAGAACAAAATACTGGTGCCACTCTAGATTTTGAACTCCAGCCATCACTGAAGATTTTCTAGTGATGACAGCGAAATTACATTCTCGTGTTTGGGTAATTTCCCTGTGATAATATAGGTGGGGGGAGGTTATTATCGGTGTCTAACTCGCAGTGGAAATCTTCTAACTGAAAATGAACCATAAATCAAACAAAGTGATGTCTTCTGTTTTCTTCTTTTCCATTACCTTGTCTAAATGGCAGTGCATTAAGAAACTTAAAATTCATTGTGCCTTGAAATATCACATCTAAACTCTACCCAGTGAAATGAGAGAAGCTATTTTCTTGAAGGTATCTCATCAACATTATGAATATATTAAATGCTTGGATTCAGTAGGCTGCAAGAGGCCTGAATGGATGCATTTCCATTTAGCAGTTTGGCTATAATTCAACTAAATATTGTAAGGCAGCCTATGCCGTGATTACAGTGAAAGTATTGCGCGCGTTCAATGAAGAAAATCGTCTATAATTCCATAACTGCAAACCAACTTAATTGCATATTGCTTCTGTACTTTAATTTGGTTGGGAATGTAAGCTACAATGACGGTCTGAAAGAGGGAACATGGGATAGTTTCACAGTTGGAAATATGGTGCATAGTGTTTGGAGTGGAAAATGAGTCGAGTCACTATAAACCAGATTATTTTTACTCTAAAGGACCGACATAAACAGGAACAAATCGTAAAAAAGACTATATGTAACTCGAATAAGCTGTATTTTTATGCACATTATGGTTGATCTGAAAATCATGTCTGGAAATCCATTTACCCGTCGAAAAGTGATGGCCATTTTATGCAAATTATGCAACATGCTTTGTGGGTGCTGGTATCGGCATGCCACAAAATGTCCCACCAAAGACAAGGATCCATCTCTAAAATTGGGTGGGATGAACACTTGTCCATTGATGGAGTTGGCCAAGACCTTTTCGTTTAAAAAAAAAGTAGAGCTCCTTGGAAATTAACACTGAACTTTCCAGAATAGTCAGTACTAACTGGGCAATGTATTCGTACTTAGAAAACTGGACTACTGAAAGAGCTTACTAGAAGGCCTCCCCAAAATCTCTTTCCTTCTACTGGCGATGTTCTCAGCTTAGCTACTCGAACCATAAACAGCCTCTCAAATTGCACACCAGGTTCACTCTGTCATCCACAAGCTGGCAAACTATCTATCAAAAATAGGTCCTTCTACAAACTGCTGGCCTTAATATTGAAGTCTGTCAATGAGATATTGACAGCCACCTTCAAACAAAGATCCACTAAACAAAATCTCATATTGTTACCAAAATATGTGCTGCATTAAGGTTCCACTCATTTTACCTCAAGGAATATCCTCCTCTGACATTCACTCTTTTTTTCACCTAATTTATATGCTTTAAAACACCACAAAAGAGTTATTGCTAATGACAACAAAGTAAAGAGTGATTAGCCCGTAAGTCTCTTCCCTATTGTTATACTTTGTATAGGATTGTCTTAGTCTATTAATGGTATTAAGCATGCTTATGAATAGCTCATCTTTGCCTTTGACCCTCTTTAATTATGACCACTGTCTTGTTTATGTTATCCATCCAATGCACATTTGTCCCATTGAATGTCAATAACCTGATGTACAACATTTCTGATCAAAATATGTTGCCTGATATTAAATAATACATAAATACATTAATAAATGAATTCATAATGATGAGTATAACACACTACCTACCACCGGTGTTCACGTTGATCTTTATTTGCAAAATTGTAACAAATTTAGATTACTTTTAACCTCTGTCAGGACTGAATTTTATTATTGATCTTCAAAAGACAGAGTAATATTTTCCATGCCATTGGCAACAAGCATACCATTCCATTTCAAAAGTACATAGATTTATGAGTATTGTAGGCTATGCCTAACTATATGAAAATGTATTTAATATACTTTCATAGAAATCCACCTGTATCTGTTGTCAATACAGGCCGAAAAAATTAGATTGTCACTGTTCCAACAGTGATATCAGGGAAAATAATTAGGAAGAATATTCCTAAGAGGTGAACTATATTTAATGTGTTTCCAATAGTTTAATTCAACATTAGCAGATAAATGATTGTGCCTGGACAGAAAATGTTACATGAAATTGAAAACACGCGGAATTTGACAAATGATTTTTTTAAATAACGTGAGTGAATAATCCAAGAAATCAGCTCATTAAAACATCACCTGACCCAAAGAAAAGGAGAACTGAACACTTCCTTTGCCAAGTTGATTTATTCAATGAAACACCGTGAAACAATACAAATTATACTATTCTGGAAAAACAAGCCCATCTGAATGATTCCTTAAAGTTGGAGTTGGTCCTTTCTGCAGGGTCATCCTCAAAGTTTTTGCCTTCACCTTCCTGTTTTCTGAACCCGTTTTGGTTGGCTTTTAGGACTCTGCACACTTTACCAATGTTAAACAGTGCTAATGTGCTTGTGCTCCCTCCTTTAAACATGGTAACATTGGTTTACACCCAATTGGCACATTTAATTTCCTTCTAAGTCCCTAGTAAACTGGTACTCCTTGTACACATGGCCTGTTAATTAAAAGCTACTAGTGGGCCTCCAGCACTGACCGTGCAACCCACTTAAGTAGCACTTTAAACATGTGTCAGGCTTGACATTGCAGCCTGTTTGTGCAGTTTAAACTGCCATTTTGGCCTGGCACAAAAAACCTGTTACCAGGCCCAAACCTCCATTTTTACTACACATACATCTGCCGGTGGGCATGCCCTACATAGCCCAGGGGGCAGGGTGCAGGGTATTTAAAAAGTTGGGCATGTACTTTTATCTTTTACATGTCTTGGTAGTGAAAAACTCTTACATTCATTTTTCACAACTACAAGGCCAACCTCTCCCAAAGGATAACATTGGGTTACCTTATTACATTTAATAAGTGATATCTTTCAATTGGGGTACTGGAGAACAAAAAAACAGGCACCCTGTAAACCCAGATGAAAGTGGGTGTAATTATTATGTAACAAACAACAATGTCTCAACAGGTAACAATGGGAAGACAGGTAATAAAACATGCACATTAAGTTGCAGGAAGGCGTAGACAGGGAGACCAAGGTAGTTGTTTGAGAAAAATAGCGAGTGGTTTATTTTAAAGCAAATTAAGGCCAGAGGAACAGTATCAGCACTATTTCCAATCATTTAATAACCTGAGGGTGCTTGTGGACATAAGTGCTCATGAAAAGGTGCACGGCGCAAGTGTGACAGCAAGAGGCAGCGCAAAGGCTAAACAGTAGTGACAATATATACAAAGGTTTCAATATTTACAAAGGATTTTAGGTTCACGATTTTGATTTATAAAAATGCAACAGTTTAGGCAATTTGGATGAAACGTGGCGATGCGCCAGTAATTGCGCTGGACAGTCGATTATCCCTAGGGGACACATTTAGTGAGGAGAGCATTGCCTGTGAATGCTTTTAAAAACAGTTTAAGTGAATTCCTATTATTTCCTCGATGTAAGTTAACAACATTAAATGCATAATTAGTTCTATTGATTTTTTTCTTTTTTTAGAATGCATATTCAGTCTTATGTTCAGAAGTAAACCACTTGCAGCTGTGATAATGTCTTTAAGTTAACAAAGCCCAATTTCAGTGCATTCATCTAGTGCTAAGGTCATAGATGATTGTAGTGCCTCAATTTATTCTTCAATGCCACTTACCATATTTTTGAGACAGGTAAATGTTTGTTAAAATTGGAGCAAAACTCCAAGTACACACCTCTAGAGTGTGCAAAGAACGTTATGTGAATTTTAAACAGCAGATAGAATCTTTTGATGAGAATTTTTTTAGTATGAAATGGCTATCCCTTAGTGATATTTCAAAATCTTGAAAATATTTGGCTCTGCTGTAATTCACATGGTTAAACAAAAAATAGTTCAATGCGATTACCAAACATTTTAATTTGAAGACAAAACATGAGACTAAATGGGCCTAAAGGAGAAAGTCCAATCAAAGTAATTGATCAAGTAGTAAAGTAGGTAGGCCTAGCAGCTAAAATATGGGATTGTGAAATAATAATATTCTGAAGTTTGCAAGCTGTGTTATAGATGGGTGTACAGACAACACAACAGGATGAGACAAATGTAATGATCTTGAAGAGGATACAGGGAACCTTTATCTTAATAAATTGAGTATGGGGAATATGGTTAACCTGTACAGTATGTAACATTTTCCCCCCATATGTTTATGAATGCAATCTTCTAGAAGATGTGTAGGAGGAATTAAGGGCCCAATTTAAGGTTTGATTAAGTGGGAGGAATTCCAAATTCCAGAAGACCTGTTCACTAAGTCTTAGTAAAATATGCATATTCCTGTTACAGCTGAGTTTTAGTTTGAAAGAACAACATAGGATATAGCCAAGCATAGCTAAACTATATGTTTGAACCAATTTGAAAAAGGAGTGCGAGAGTCTAAATTCTCTAACGAGCTATGTAAATTATTTTCTGACTATTTTCACTTTCTGACATTAAAAAACAACTATGAAACAATAAGATTATCACATCACTAGTTCCCGCTAATATGGCTGAATAGTGACATCACTGTTGACTCATTTGTGGCAGAGATCGGGTGGCCATAGGTCCTCACACACTGTGAAGGAAGATGGTGTGAAACCACGCAAGCACCGTCACTGGCAACAGACTGAAAAGCTACACCCATACTTGGTATGTAGTGACAGTTTTTGCCTGCATGGAGGCACCATGTTACCTCTCTGAGGAACATTGGGCCTGAACGCATACTACATGTCAACATGGCCGTCAGGGGCCGCAGGAGGCTGGGCTGGGCCCACTCTCTTTCACCTGCATTTCCTTGATCATATCTGGTTTGTGAAATAGGTTCTGGGTATGTCATCATCGGTCACAGGTGAAAAACCAGCAAAGGAGGGGGGAGCCAACATCGGGACTCTGGACAATTATTTTAAATCAGTAAAGGGTGATGGGGGAATCGAAACTTCTCTCGAGATGCGTAGGGTAGAGCGCCGTCGCTCGATCGAACACATGAAAAATAGGCCCCCCAGTGATATAACTCCCTATCCTATCTCCCAAGAGGAAGGTTCCCTTAATGGCAGCCAGGATCTTTTATCCCAAGAAGATGTTCCCCTATTACTACGGGATAGCTTTCCCAACCCTGGCTCACTTCCTAAACAAACTACGGACACCATTCCACTACTAGTTGCCAGTTGTTCGGCAGTTGACTTACTCACCCAAACGCACACCAGAGCTAAAACCAGGAATAATAAGCCAAAGCAAATTGTGGTGGCAGAGGTGCATGACCTACCACCAAATAAGCGCAGAAGGAAGATGAGGGGTGGTCAGGGGAAGACCAAGATCCCCCATTTTGATTTTGGAAAGACACTTAAGTCCGTATCTATGTTGGATAGGCCATTAGTTAATGTGCATAAGGCTACTCCCCACAAGGGTACTAACACTATTACCACTGCTTCTATCAGCGACAAAGGGAAGAGCCCACTTAACACATCACTCCCTGGCATCTCTTTGGGGAACATTGAATCTCTAATTAGATCACTCCTGTTGCCCATTAGCGAGAGCTTGCAGAAAATAGAATTCAGGCTGACCATTTTGGAGGCAACCTTAACCACCCTGAAAACCTCGGACAACAAACAGAGTAGAACCATTGAGTCCAATCTACCAATAGGAACCTTCCCCAATATTCAAAATCCACCGATCCACACGGGGCCTCCTTTGGGCACCACTGCCGCTCCCCTTTAACAGCCACTTATGGCTATCTCAGCTCCAATTCCACCTAGCAATCCTAATATCCTACCACCACAGACAGATGGCCCAGCTTTCCAACGTATAGCCCCTGGCACAAACCCTCGGGTCCTACCTAATGCTAGTATTGCCCCCCAATTCCCTGGTAAGCCGGCCCCTAGACCACGGGGACCCGACTTACCACCAGAGGCTAATAGCCTCATGGTGGTTTTGGCAGGTGTTCCTTCTCTAGAATTGGGTGAAAACGAGAACTTTCACTCACTCAAGAGGAAAACCATTAAATGGTTGAATTGGAACAGACCTCTTCCAGCCCACCTCAACAATGAGATCATTATGGTAAGAAGGGTACCATGGTTGGGGAAGTCGGGAAAATCAATAGCAGGGGACTGTATCATTGTGTCTTTTCGAGACCCTGGGACAGTACTATACATTTGTGCTGGGTCAAATAGATCACTGGATTCTACCATACAGACTTTGCCAGTTTCTTTCTTTTTCCCTCCCATTCGCATGCACCATGATTTGTTACAAGGTAACTGGACAAGGGTGGAACGGAGATCTAGACATAGGGGATATGCTCCACGTCCAGTTTATCGACCTCCGGAGACACCCTTTTTGGACCACAATCGTTTCAACTGTCTGAACGGTCTGGATGGTGTGGACTGACTGCCCTCAAACCCGGACTCAAATCCTGTTACCTTGGGTAACGGTCCCAGTAAACTTCCTGATCCGGCTGGACCCACCTCTGAAAATGACCCTGATAGAGCAATTGGGGTAGTATCTGGCTCTGGTACTGGCTCTTCCCCCCACTCCACCTCTGCAATCCGTTCTGTGGTTGCTCCAGCGCACATGAGACTAATTTGGTGGAATGTGGCTGGCCTAGCCAGTAAACTGGGCACTCAAGATTGGATAACTTACATCGAGTCTGGGCATGTTTGCATGCTCCAAGAGACTTGGGCAAGGGAAGATTACAACCATCAAGGTTACGTGTCATTTTCCATCCCGGCTAGGTGGGAGGGTAAGGGCCGCCCCTCTGGTGGACTCACAACTTGGGTGGCATCCCACTTAGGATGCCAGGCTTCACGCCTACCGGTGCCATCAGACGACATCCTAGTGGTTTTATTAGCCTGGCCGAACCTAGCGAAACTTGCCCTGATAAATATTTACTCCAGGCCATTGGGAGCTTCGCGTGAATCTCCCACTATAGAGGAGCTTTCAGTCTATTTAGCGGAAATGCCAAGAGACATTCCTTACATAGTGGGAGGGGATTTAAATTCCCATTTCGAGCCGCTGGTCGGCCTCGTAGAGGGATTTCCCATGGAAGAAGAGTCCAGGTGGTCAGTACCCTCTGTTGTAGCACCCTCCCCAAAGGCATGGACGCCTGTAGCACTGCAGATTACTGCCCTCACCCTAAAGCATGGAATTAGAGCCTGCAATGGACGTATTAAGTCTGATGTACCAAGTAAAACCACGTACAACAGAGTGGGAAGAGAGTCCCGCTTGGACTATGCCCTTGTACAGATAGTGAACTGGTCTTCTATCTTGGACTTTAGGGTTATGGAGAGACTGGATAGTGATCATAACGCCCTTGAACTCGATCTTAGTCATCCTGGGCTAGAGGCCTCCATAACAACCAGGGAGCAGTTCAAACCTGAACTCCTATTAGATAATAACAGGAGAAGAATCAGGTGGGATAAACTAGCTACGAGCCAAGTGAAACTTTCGAAGCTCTACGCAGGTTTAATTCCTATTTTGGAAAAAGTGGGAGATCTAGCCAACGATGTGGGTAATAAAGACCACCACGAGAAATTATATCAGGCTCATGAGGACCTTATAAAGGGTGCGGCCTCCGAGCTTTTTAGCAGGGTCCAGAATCAGAGGAGGACCCAGCAACACAAGTCCTTATGGTACAATGAAGCCTGCAGGAAAGCAAAGGGAGAACTCCTCAGAAGCATCAAGGAGGGAACAGGCAGAGAGAAGCTGCGAGAAAGTAGACGGGCTTATAAAAAACTGGTCACCCATGCTAAAACTGAATGGGAGGAGAACCAGTGGGAGGAGCTCACCACTTCCCTCGCAATAAGAGACCACCGAATGTTTTGGAGAGTAGTAAACGGGGGGTCGGGGAACCTCCATTCGGCAATAGAGCCAAATATTGCAGCAGGGGTGTGGCAGGCACACTTCCAGTCTCTCTACAGTTCTGAGCTGGGAGAAACTAAGATTGACATCGGTACTGGATTGGCAGAGTATGGCGGGGACTCGATAACAGTGGGGGAGGTGAAGGTAGCATTAATAGGACTTAAAGGTGGAAAGGCGCCAGGATTGGATGGCCTGCCCGGGGACCTGTTCAAGCAGGAGCCCGATGTTTGGGCCCCCTATCTGGCCGCTGTGTTTAATGGAGTTTTGCACGGCATGGAAATTCCGAGTACTTGGCTGGGGGCAGAGGTGGTTCCTATATTTAAAAAGGGCTCGCCCCTGCTCCCAGCCAACTATAGACCAATCAGTTTAATTGACGTGTCACAGAAGCTGTTTGGCAGGATACTGCTGAATCGGTTCGAGGACTGGGTGGAGGAAACGGGCGCCCTAAGTCCGTACCAGGCGGGATTTAGAAAGGGAGTTTCTACAGTGGATCAGGTTTTTCGTCTGAACGTTATCTATTGGAGGGCAGCAATATTGGAAGGTGGTAGTTTATACACCATATTTGTGGACCTGAGGGCCGCCCTTGACCTCGTGCCCAGAGGGAAACTCTTTAGTGTTCTGGCTGAGATGGGGGTCCCCCCAGATATCCTGATAATTTTAAAGAGATTGCACCATAATAACTATGCCCGGGTCAGGTGCGGCAAACTTGGGGAATTAACGGACAGATTCCCCGTTGACAGGGGGGTTAGACAGGGCTGTGTATTGGCACCGACCCTGTTCTGCCTCTTCATCAACGGGGTAATCGCCCATCTCAACGGAACTGAATACACTGACGCCCCAAAATTGAATGGCAGCAGGGTGCCTGCAATCATGTTTGCAGATGACACCCTGCTGCTGTCCAAAACCCCTATGGGGATACAGAGGATCCTTGATTCTTTTGTGGCTTTCTGCACAGATAGGGGGTTAGAAATCAATGCTACCAAAACCAAGTTTATGGTCCTGAACCCAACCCCAAGATCACGCCCGAACCCTCTACTGGGAGCATCACGTTTAGAGAGAGTCTCCACCTTTGAATATCTAGGTGTAACGTTGAATGAAACCATGTCTTGGGGAACTCACCAGACTAGGGCTGATCTTAAATTAGTGCAGACCACTGGCGGCATTGTTCGGTTGATGAAAAGCTCGACATATCGACCGTTGGGGCCGCTTATCCAGATATACAAGGCACAGGCTAGAGGAGCTCTGATGTATGGGGCGGAACTGTGGGGTCATACAGCTTCCTGCAGCTTGTCTATAACTGAGAACAACTTCATTAGACAGATAGTAGCACTCCCGTCCAGCACCCCGCTCCTCCCCCTGAGGATGGACCTGGGGCTGAGACCAATAGCAGATGAACTTGGTCTCAGACCCATAGTCTTCTGGCGAAGGCTATGGAGCAGTGAAGAACTTTGTTCTTATAGGGCGGAACTGAGGGAGTTTCTAACCCACCCTAAAGCTCTACAGATCCCGTGGATAAAGTATATAAAAAAGTCCTGTATGAGACTGGGGCTCCCCGACCTGTGGTCGGATCCAGCTAACGCCTCACTAAGGATCCCACGAAGAGCTTTGGTCAATGCTTACCACGAGCAGAAATTATCTATGGCCCTAGACTGCAAGGATGAGGGGTCATTAACATTTGTATTCGCGCAAAGCAAGGACTCATACCGGCTGGAGAGGGTTCTGGACGCTATGTCTCCTGTGTTGGCCAGGAAGCTATTTCTCCAATGGAGATATGGCACATTGCCTCTGCGATCTTACACCTGCTCCTGGACAACACCGCCATCTACCAAGCTATGTCCGGCATGTGTGGGAGCCGAGGAAAGCGATCTGCATGTGGTCTTGTTTTGTCCAACTTACAAGGCCGCCAGGAAATATTGGCTCCTACCACTCATCAGAAACCTTGGTTTTAGGGAGTACCTCCCGGTGTATAGAATTTTAAAAACTGACGTTTCAGGTCCAATTGTGTTTGCACTAGCCAAATTTCTTACTAATGTCTGGTATATTCGTACCCGTATTTTAAAGTCGCAGGCTCCCACCTAATTTTAAGTTAAAATTTTAATTGTATGGCCTTTTATCTGATTTGTTTCCTGATTATTTTTCCTTGATGGTTGTACATGTTTTATATGTGTTTCTTTTGTATATCTTTTATGGCCAAATTGGCCGAAATAAAGATTAAATATATATATACATGTCAACAAATATAAACTCATTGGCAGCCAGTAATGTTTGACTAACCCGTTAGAAGCATTTAGGAGGCAGATGAGAGGTGCAGTTGGCAGGGACTTTCAGGTAAACAAACAAATGTAATAATTGCAAAGCTATGTTTGCTCTTACATTGCCACTTCGCTTAAATGTGTCTAGTGATGCAGTAGAACAGTGTTGGGCCCTAAGAGGCTTGAATACTTCATTTTCAATCATAATGCTAATTTGCACTTAGGTACTATTTAGCCCTATATAACATATTACAAAGGAAATGTATTCTGCGTTCTTTCTGTTTGTGGTGGAGGTGGGGGGTGCTGCTTTGCAACACCATACATCAATGTTCATCTTTTGCCAAGTTGAGACATAGTTTAATTCTATCTTTGCTCCAAAACAGCTCTTAAATTAGCACCATCTGGTCAATTTATACAGCCGAGCCACAGCAGCTAGGGCTGACGTTGAGTCAAAGCTGTTGTCCTTGCAGACTCGAGCAATATACATCTATTATAAACCAATGCTGCACAGATTATATAATATCTAAACAATGAAAATCTTGCGCTGCCCAACAAGACTGAATGAAAGTACATTTGGGTTTCCTTTTGATGGAAATACCAACACAGTAGTGCAATTCTGCAGTTTGCTTCTTCTTGTGTTACTGACACAGGCACACCTTATGCTGGGATGAGTTTTTAAAATTTGATCATCCCCTTATGATATCCAAATCACTCTCTGTGTGCCTGGGCAGATATGAAAATTGAAACAAGTTGATTTCTAATGATCAGTAACACATAGAACTTTCCAGAACGTAATTGCTGATGGTTATCTACATTCATGAATATTTTTTAACATTTGGTCTTAACTGTGGATCACTTCCTATAGCTACTATATGCTCATAATGTAAGTGCTGCTGTTTTCCTGCAACCCACCTCAAATTTGGTACAAAACATGCTTCAGAAATCATTCTGCTATGGAGTTAACTGCATTTTATTACTAAACCAAGCATATTTAAATTATTTATAAGGATATGAAAAGCCTGAGACAATAATGCAGAGAATTAACCTACTTTGGAGCAACATGAAAACAGAACTACCCCAACGGTTTAGCTTAAGGCAATCAGCAACATGATTATAAATATTTCTTTACTGGATTCAGCTCAAATGAAATTACAAATGCATGGGTCATATTCATTTGTACGTTTGAGTGATGATGCCATCCCGTTTTTCCATTCTGGCGATGACAGTATTTTCATTTTTATGTCCTCCTTCAGGCTCTGAAGGACCCTACCATGGCTGCCAGGAAGGACTTCCAGAGGGAGGCCGCACTTCTCACGAATCTCCAGCATGAGCACATAGTCAAATTCTACGGTGTTTGTGGGGATGGTGACCCACTAATAATGGTCTTTGAGTACATGAAACACGGGGACCTCAATAAATTCCTACGGTGAGTGACATAAATATAGAAAAGATTTGAACATCTCCATATTTTATACTATTTTGAAATTTGCCCTATATACTCTTCTGTGGCAAACATAAAAGGAAGTATCTTATTTAAGGCAATTTATTGTGTGATGAAAAATTGGAAGTACACTGTCTAAGGTATCAGAAAAGAACAGCTACTTATGTCCATGACCTAACTAATGTCAGCAAGTAAATTACATTTATATAGATAAGGGAATGGCCTAATCAACTCTAAGAAACAACATGTGTTTTTTGATTGATTGACTGTGTTGGGAGGATGTCTGAAATCAGTAAACCAATAAGTAGTTTATCATATTTATCAAATAACCATAATCATAAGAAAAAACAAACTCACCAAGTAAAAACAACACATATCACAGCAGACAAGACCTAGCACCTATGCTCCATGGGTCTACAACTTGACCATCACTGTCCAAGGCCAATGAACCAGGCCCCTTATCCTACTATTTCTATCCACCTCCAGCTTCTTCCCACAAACCACTGCCTTCTGTCCCAACTCTTTTCATCTGAAGGTTTTAGTGGGCATCATCTCACATTAAAATGATATGCCTACTTAAACACCTTAATGGCATATATTGGAATTGCAAAATAATTTAAAGCATCTTTCAGGAGCAACATTGCAAAATTTTAGAGGAAGTAGTTGTGTAAAATAATAGTCAGCCCTCAATAAAGATCTCGTTAAAATTGGTGGAAATATTGGCCAAACCCCATTTGAAGGGCCCCAAAACATCCTACTCTTAGTTTTAACTAACTAAAGAAAGATTTTTTGTAACCCTCCACATTATCCCTTCCTTTCAATGCATTTCATGAAGAGTAAAAAGTGAATAATATTTTCAAATTTAATTATTTTTTCCAAATGAGAGTAAAATGTTGCTCTGTCCTGCCTTATGCACTTACATCCATCTTATAGTATAACTGCATATATCTTCCCCCTCCATAAACACCAATTATTCAGCTTGTACGCAAGAGATACTTTGATGAGAGGAAGATTAGAAAAAGAATATCAAATAATTGACTCATGAAGCTTGTGGTTCTGTGACTAAGCCACCATTAATATCCCATCATACTTGACTGAGGTGGGACAGACTTTCCTTAAAAAAAATCTGGGATAGAAGCTCTGACTGTTGTGAAAAATTGACATGCCACTTTCAAACAACCTTCAATGACACACTGCATGTTAATGTACTTTTTTGCATTGTTCCAAAACCCTACAATTATTTGTGTTGTAAATAATATTTGATATTTTTACCTAGCTCTCTGGATTCAAACGCATGACCTACAGTTTGCTAGTGATCTTTGAAAGGGGTAAGGTTTAATATGTGCCCCAACTTTCAGTGAGCAACCGTAGCAAGCAAACCTGACTTTTTTTGAGAGTTATTGAGAGTTCAGGGAAATGTTCCCACCGCAAATTCCTTTAAAACATGTTGAACACATAGTGCAAGTAAAACCACAATTTGTATGTGAATTTTCTAAGGATCTATAGACTCTGAAAAGGCACAAATGCAACCTTCTAGTACTTTCATGGTATGCCAATGAAGCCTAATACTTCACCAAGTGTTGAAGCATTTTTTTAACATTTGCTATGATGCCCCCTATATGTTAAGAAATTCCTCCAGTGTGCCAATGCCTCAGTTGTGTAATGTGATACCCTTTTTAAGCCAAGAATTACACACAAATATGCCAGCAACGTGTGTATTTTTGTTTTTCATTAATGCTGCCCATTTATCGAGGGTGCTCCATATTAGATATAATTACTCTTGTATGGCAGGGCCAGCATTTTTGCATGCATTCCTCCCTCCCTCATAGGCCATGGCTGCCAACTATTAGGCCAGGAATTACTGCCAAGATGAGAACACTGCCATTTTCACATGGGTGCCACTAATGGCAACAATGACCTCCAGTATGCCAGGGCCTGAATTTTGCCATGGTTGCTCTCATTTACATGTATTGCTACTAATAGGCCAGTGTCGTTAGATGACCATTGGTATCTCCATAAGCCAAAAACGACCTCAAGTATGTCATGGCTAGTGGCAAACGTGCAAGCATAATGCACACACACACACATAGGCACTCACACTCATTCCCTCATACTGTCTCATTCTAACTGACTGTCAGAATTTCTCACCCTCACTTTCTCATTCTCATTCATACCCACTCACATTAATTTAACACATTCTCACTTCCGCGCTCACTAAGACATACAATCACAAAGTCACTCTCACTGTTTCACACTTCCTTGTTGCCATTTTTACTTACTCACTCATTTTATTTCACTCACGTTCATTCATTCTAACTCAGGGTGAGAAATGAGGTTGTTGCTTCAGGGGGATGTGTGCCCTTCTCGAGAAACAGCCACAACCCTTGACAGGATGAACCATAACGGTCACTAAGGTAACATGTGCTTAGTCCTCTAGTAGCTTGGCACAAAAGCAGTCAGCCTTAATGTAGAAGCAATCTGTAGAGTATTTTATGCAGCACTCAAACAGTAATGAAGTGAAAACACAACACAAGGAAAAATCTCACACTCGTTTAGAAAAATAGAATAAACTTTTAATAAATAATTTGACACCAAGACAGCGAACATCCAATCAGTAGAACCGGAGAAATGCAATTTCAAAGATTTAATCAAGTATAGCGCTTAAAAGCTCAAGGCGCCACTCGTGGTTATCTGGTCGTGCGAGATTGGGTGAAATTTACAGGTTCAGGCAGACTGTGATAGAGCACAGGCCAGCCGTTGGTAGTAGGTTAGTCCCTCTTTAAAAGTCACTTTCTTAATTCTGATGCAAAGAGTCCAGTTTGCGAGGTTGCAAGGAGCAGGGAAAGCAACGAGGATGGTCGTCCCTGTAGCATGAAGAGGATGCCGGGCATCATAGACGGTCAGCGCTGTAGCATAAAGATCCTTTTGGGCCCTGTGGATGGTCATTGATGGAGGCTTGCGTTGGCAGTCATTGTTCCTGTTGGTGCTGTAGCACAAAGTGCAGTTCTCACGTTGTCACTGGCGGTCCCAGTACATGAGACTGGCCCATCTTGCTAAAACCCAGCGATACTGTCTTGAAGGAATACACAAAAGCCAACTGCCAACCGTACCTAGTCATTTGAACCAGTAACAGCCTGCAGACACCAAATGGTTAGGACAAGGGTATGCCAACTCTCTAAAAGTGCAATTTTCAGAATTGTGACTTTAAGACTAAAGAGGGTTTTAAATTGCAATTCATTTGAGCATAAACATAACATTTCTATCTGTTCACAATCAAAAATTATCACTTATTAACCCAATGTTATCCTATGGACGAGGTAGGCCGCACAGTAGTAAAAAATGAATTGGGACGTTTTTCACCACCAGGACATGAAAAACGTAAACGTACAAGTCCAACCTTTTAAATACAATGCACCATGCCCTACTGGCTCATAGCTTGCACCATCCCTTGCTGGATGCTACATTCAGTGCTGGAGTCCTGCCCTCCTGCTGTAATGGAGCAGTCACCAACAGAGGCAAAGTAACTAAAGAAATCATTGCATATCAAATCCTATCAAAGGCTGATGAAGTGAGTTTGGGATTTTATTTCAGCCGTTCAGTTTGGCTTTTGTTTGACCTCAGGGAGGCAGTGATGAGCGCCCTGACAATTCCATTTTAAAAACTATACTTTGGACCTGAGGAATGCGCAGTATGTCTACTAAATAGAATGGATTGAGACTCTTTGAATGGTCTATAGTTGAATTACACCCCTCACACCTGTGCAGTTACCAACTGTGTGCTGTATTCTTAAACAGCACCCTGTAGGCCGATGATGGCTTAGATCAGCCTCCCCGCTCCACCTCCTGTTATGATGAGTTGTGTTTTTGTGAGTGCTGCTGAATTAAATAAATATAAGAGTGGGCGAAGGCAAGGACAGTAGGTGGTGGTCCTCAGCTGGCAATGCGGCAGCCTGACGCCCCCACTGAGCCTTCCCAAGGATTACCACAGGCAAAGCATTTACCCAGGGAGCTATGGTAACTACAGCTAGGCAAGCACACAGTGGTTTAAGACGGTGCAGAGATTAGCTAGTTTTAAGCACATCTCATCTTTAATATTGCACTAAATATGTCTGCTACAGAGTTTGGTTTGGAATATGGAGGCCGCAGATTTGAATTCCAGTAGGAGAGCTCTGTGGCCTAATTTAGTTTTTTATCGACCATGCTAGATTACGTTTTATTTTCATTAGTAGAAACACTGTTCAGAATTTTTGCTTATGATGACAGCTATGGATACGTTAAACAAGAACTTCGATCACCCTGCAGGCAGCTACAGGGTTTTAAGTGTCTTACTAAAAGCAAATACATCATCGGACTCCTACTGCAAAGACACATTTTGTAAAACAGAAATCTTTAAGAACAGCTGCAGGATACCCTAGGTAGGGGTTCACCTCTCCCCATACAATAGGATGCCTAATTCTATAAATGTCCCAGTGAGCCATGCGCCAGCACTTGCAGCAAACTCTGGCGGCAAAACGCAGCCAATGCAGGTGTCTCACCCAGACCAAAAACATGTTCGAATCTCCCAGCACAGGACTCCAGATCTGCACCCTTGCTTGTCACTGCCTACACACATTAAAACATATTTTGGTAGCCCACGTTTGGGTCTTCCTGTACTGAGGCACGACATGAGAGGGAGAAACACCTGACATGCACAAGCATTTGAGTAATTTGTGGGGCACAGGGACATGTCTAATGTGTAGGGATCAGGGGCATGGCCTGGTAAAATAGTGCAGTGGGTTATGCACCCATTACAGAGACACACACGTGACATGCGTCAGTTTGAATCTCTGCAGAGCTCAATCAAGCTTTCATCCTTCCGAGATCCTTCTAAGGATCGCTATATATTAGGATAATAACGATCACCTATTCCTAAACAACACAATGCAAATCAGATTGTGTTGTGCCGTATTAATTTAAAATAGTTCAGCTTTCTATCTCTCTCTCACACACACGCACACACACAGGTAAGCACATTGAGTACGTGTTCATGTGCATTAAGTCAAACTAATCTTTTGCATCCCTAATCTGACAACCTTATGCAGCATATCATTTTGCAATTTCTGATCTCCCTCATTATTGTTGTATATATATTTTATTCATGTATTTTTAGTAATCTCTTGTGCATTCTTGGAATCTTAACAAAGGATTGCTCACAAATCTCGCTTTACCTCTTAATGAAGATGTTTTATTCTGTGCGCGTTACGTCTGATTTCCCTCTGAGTTTTGGGGAAAGATGGGAAGGGTTTAGCAATAGCATCCAGCCGGGGTTACTCTGACCTCTCATCCATACACCCAGCCAATGCATTTTAATTAAAACTAGGAACAACTGACAAAAGTGGACTGTCCTTCCTTGGAAGTGTAGAGAGAGGACAGGAGATTCTCCCACCTGTACCTTTATTGAGTGGCAAACTAGGTGGACAAAATCCAGCAAGTGGAACCCTATATTTCAGTAGAAATGAGAAATCAGGGGGCGGCAGCCTCCCCAAAAGTGCCCTATGTCCATAATAGCCCGACCCTGTCATGCGTTGACTAGCTGAGAGTCCTGGCAGTATGACAGTGTTGGTATTGGAAAATATCCTCTTCAAACTGCTGTATGGTAGCTTAATACGTATAGCACCAGGGGCGTAACAAAGCCCCCGCAGCCCCCGCGATGCAGGGGGTCACCGCGCTCCAGGGGCCCCATCATTCATCGGAGCCAGCAAGCAAGCCTCTTCAAGGCTGTAGTGTTGGGCCTCAGGCCCACATCATGGCAAGGATGGACACGGACACCAGGATCTGTACAGTAGTAATTGGCCGTGAGCACGTGCACTCGGGCTCTTTTATTGACGGGCCACGTCACTCGTGGCACCCGTGATGGATGGGTGTGGGGGTGCAGTGTGTCCAGCCCTCAAGGGAGTGGCTGGAAGTACAGCTTCCTGTGGAACACTAGAACGTGTCTCGCAGGACACTACATTCCTCCCCAACTTTATTGAAGGACAAACAAAGGGTTAGTCCAACCTGTGGGGAAGAAACAAACAGTTACCTAAATACCACAGGGTCCATCAGTCTCTCGAGTCAGGTGGCAGGACGACATGAGACATGGGCTGGTGAACTTTGCTGGCAGCAGGACCTTCTCGGCGGACACCCGTAATTTAACCTGAGGGACTCAGGACACGACTGCTGGCTTGGAGACGTCCGCGGTATACCGTCCGTTCGCTGACAATGCCATGTCTTGCTGTCTTCCATGGCTTTCTCTTGGCTGTCGTCGGTGATGGTCTGTGGTGAGTTCTGACAGTTCTTTTTAGCGTGCTGCGTCATGACCGTGGATGGATTCTCAAGTGAGAGTTCACAGAGGTGTTGCTGGACCGACTATCCCTGTTGAACCGCTTGGCTGCAACCGGTTCCATGTCGGTGGGGCAATGTCTCTTCTTGCTCTCCCGCCTGGGGAGGCCCGTCATCGGGGTTGCTGCGGGACTGCAGGAAGGCTGCGCTGGGGCCGCTGCTTGTGTGCCATCCGGGGGCAGCTGCAGGACCGCCAAGGAGCTGTTGCATGGTTGAATGCTCAACCCTCACGGGTGGATGAGTCTTGGTCAAGACTTGCACTCGCTGCCGCGGCTCCGGAGTAGGCCAGGTTCACAGGTGGTTTCTGGTTTCGTTTAGTCGGCTTGTGTGGCAACGGTTTCGGACTCCAGTCCATCGGTACTCGGGGAGTGGTGGTTGACGCATGTGCTGATGGCTGGCGCGGTGATGGTTGCCAGCCATGTGGTGAGTCGGAATGACAGGTGGTGGCGGCGTGCTGAGAGAGTTTGGATGTCAGGATGGACCTGGACAGCCACGTGCCTCCGCCTTGCTGATGTTGAGTGTCCGTGGCGGTTTAACACGTAGGGTGTGTTGATCCTCTCTTGCCTGGCTTGGGGACACTGCCGACTCCATATTAAGGCGGTGTGAGGACGGACACTCAGAGCAGATCTTCACCCGTGGCATCTGCGGACAGGAGCAGGGATGCCACTTGACTTGGACTGCAGACACTTGGGGAGTGGCCGTTCACCTGGGGAAGCGTTGTGGAGAGACGCGGTTCGCGACTGCTGCGGCTTACATTCGGTTCTCCCGTGAGGCTGTGTTCAGGGACGGTGGTCCGCCTTGGTGGCTGTCGGATGTGTCAGGGTGAGCTCTTGGCTTGCTGTGAGTCCTTGGTCTTCTCCTTTTGCTGGTCTGTTCAGTCTACCTGTGTTCATCCGGTCTTCAGGCTGACAGGGCTGTCACTCTCCTTTCATCGAGGGCCTTGCGCTTAGACCTCGAGGCGGCGCTGTCATGGCGCCGGCTTCTGCCTTCGCTCCGGCGCGCTCCTTGCTTGCCGGGCGACGTGACGTCCCGTCGCGTGTCACTGGCGTTGGAGCGCCTGTTGCTGTGGCGGCCTGCCACATGGTGTGTGCGACTCCTCTCTTGCCTCTCGTGGGTCACCGCCGACTCCATCTTGGGGTAGTGTTGAGGAGGACACTGTGTGGCTTTCAGGCTGCTGTGAGTGCGACTCCTCTCTTGCCTGTCGTGGGTCACCGCCGACTCCATCTTGAGGCAGTGTTGAGGAGGACACTGGGTTGCTTTTGGCCCGTTGTGGGGCTTCGCTGTGGCGGTGGAGATGTGGGCGCTCTCCTACCTGCGTTCAGCAGTGCTTCTTTGCAGAGAAGTCTCTTTCTCCCGGGCGCCTGCCTGTGCTGTCGGATTTGCTGGTGTGGTCTTCTGCGCGCTTCGGACCACGTGCGCTCCCTATTCGCCTTGGGTGCTCCCTTCTGGCACTGGTGTGCCTGTGGTGGTGGTTGTCTGTGTGTAGCTTTAAGTTACTTGCAGCTCTTGGCAGGGTTTGTCAGTTTCTCCCTATACTTTGCAGAGGTTGCAGGCTGTGCTCTTGCATATGTGATGCTGGTTTGTGCTGGTGCAGCTTGGGGCACCTTGGGGCTCTTGAGTGCGGCAGAGGCCTTGGGGCTTTGCTGTCTTCCCGGGCATCTTGGCTGTCCATACTTGCAGGGTGCAGAGGTCCACTCCTCGAGCATTCTTCCCTGAGGGCGCGTCTTGCTGTGCCTGGAATGGTCTGTGTCAGCCACTGGGTGTGAGCAGGCTTTCCTCCTGGTGGTGGCGGTGCGCACTCTTGGATCTGTTGGCTACTGTTGTTGGCTAGTTAGCTGGACGCTGTGCTATGAAACTGCTGACCTCGGTAGCGGTGAGCAGCCAGTGTGTTGGACCACTCTTTGGATGCGCTGGTGTGGATCCCCTTGCTGGGATCACCTAGCAAACTCCTGTCGCTGATCTAGCCACGTCCCGCAGGGTAGTAGAGAGTCCGGGCCTCGCCTCCGGCGCAATCTGGGCTTACGGTCGTGAGGCACAGCTGGTTATCCGTTCTGCCCCGGCAACATGTCTGTCCTTCAGCACGTTGCGCCTGGGGACCCACAAGGTGGCGCTGAGGTCTTCTTGGTGGCTTGCTCTGGGTGCTGCAGATTTTGGGCTTCCTGGGAGCCTTTGGTGATGTGCAGCCCTTTTGGGATGGCGCGCAATGCACTCCATCTCCATGTGCTTCTTTTGGGGTTTGCCGTTCTGCTGGGTTTTGTGGTTCTTTGCTCTTTGGCACTTTCTTGTGCTGAGGCCGCGGTGTTGAGGCAGTCCTGGGGCCTTGGTATTCTCTTGCTAGGTGCTGGTTTGAAATCTCCCCTCTTCCAACTGTTGGCAGCAACACTTGGGCATGGATTTTGAAGGACGCTCATGAGCAGTCGTTAGATGGCGCTGCAGCCACCTGTGCTATGGTTCCTTTGCTGCATATGCGGTATCTCTCAGTGGCCCGTAGCAGCTTGAACTGAGGCTCTTGATTGGGGCTGTCGCAGTATTAGGTACGTTCCACCTGGGCTTGACTTGTGTGCGTGTCTGCTTCATTTTGTGTGGAGACCTAGGCTGGGAGCTCCTGTCTGGGCCTGCTCAGCGTAGCTGCAGGAGAGTGTGTTTCCCTTACATTCACCGGGTGGCCGCACCATGTTCCAGGTGCTGGGTTCTGGTAATCTGTTTCTAGGCTGCAGTTGCTTAGCCAGTTTGCTGCAGGCTACGGAGGGCCGAAAAGGCAGGTGCAATGTGTCCCACTGGCCACTAGGTGGCAGCATAGCACTTTCTTCCAGCGCGGTGATTGTAACGGCCACTAGGTGGCGCTGAAGGCCATTCCCTGGAAGCTTCTGCACTTCGCCGGTGCTGAGGACTGCTAGGTTGTCCCCGGGTGCTGGAGGTCCCGTGGCTCATGCAGGCATGGTGCAGGTGGGCACCGAAGAAACAGGATGGCACTGCTGCGGTAGGGTAGGGCTGCATGCTGGTGTGGAGTCACTTTAGTGGAGCGTCTCTTGGAGTTGGTAAAATTGCCGCTCCCGTCCCTTTTGTTGTTACCGGTGCCTCCCTGCACATGCGGCCACTCGTACCTCTCGCATGCAATTTTAGTTTGCCAGGCTGCGCTGGACATGCGCGTCATGCTGGGGGTGGCCAGAGTCGCTGTGTTGAAGCGTCGCTCCAGGACAGCATGTGTTGGTCTCCTCCTATGCGGGGTGGGCTCCCGCTTCAAGAATGGGGGTCGGTAAGCTGGTGGCGGAGGTATGCCACGGCACCCTGTCCTCGCTCCGCCGCAGCTCACCAGCTGCTCCCTCCGGGCGGTGCTGACGGGGGCGGCTCTCTTTGCTGTGTGTGAGGTGGCGCGGACGTCTTTCTAACCCTACGAAGGTCAGCGCTCTCTCTGGATTCGGGCTCGTCTAACCAACTGGTGAACTGGCAGGTAGGGTGACATGGGAAATTGCTTGGGGATCACTGGGCTCTGCAGGCACGCTGGTGAGCGGGGTGGCCGCACTCACAGAAATTGCCAGTCCGTCCTTCATGAATCGGTGGGGAGTGAGGCACGGCTGCACTCCGGACGACGCTCCGAGGGCTGTAGGGAGCGGTGTCGTGCCCGGTCACTGCGGCAGGATGTTCGGCGCTTCGGGGCTGGACGGTAGGCAGAGCGGGATGGGTTAGGAGGTTTCTCTCTACCGCTGCTCCTTGGGGGGTCCTGTGAGGCAGCTTCCTCGGTGCGACTGCGGGCACCTCACGGTTGTTGCAGGGCCATCGCGTTCTCCCCTGGGCCTTGGGCGGTTGATGAGAACTGCACCCTTCTTCTTCATTATGAAGGGCCGGCCAGTGTGCACGCGGGGTTATCGACCCGCCACGTCACCAGTGTAATTTTGGGCCTCAGGCCCACATCATGGCAAGGATGGGCACGGACACCAGGATCTGTACAGTAGTAATTGGCCGTGAACTCGTGCACTCGGGCTCTTTTATTGATGGGGTCACATCACTCGTGGCACCCGTGATGGATGGGTGTGTGGGTGCAGTTTGTCCAGCCCTCAAGGGAGTGGCTGGAAGTACAGCTTCCTGCGGGACACTAGAACGTGTCTCGCATGACACTACAAAGGCTACGGCTTCATGAATTGAATGGTGCGCAGTTGCGCATGCCCGGCCTCCCCTTAAATTAAATGGTGCGCGCAGCTGCTCACGCTGGCCTCTTCATTAACTAAATGGTTGGCGCGCCCGCCTCCGGCCTCGGCGCTCCGTTGTTTCCAGCAGCGTCTGAGTGAGCACAATAAACTGCTGGGTGAGCCCAGAAGAAGGAATAGTCAGTCAGTGGTAGGAGATCTTTGGGAGGGGGCTCTGCTTCCAATCTCCAACAGTTGTACAGCAGCACCCCCGCGGAGTGAGTGTAAAATCCAGTCTGGGGCGCTCCAGACAGTGAACGCGGTCGGTATAAAGTGGCGTAGTCCGGTGAGTGAGGTGTAATTCCCAGGATGGGGGGGAGGCTGAGTCAGTGTAAGGCCCAATCTGGGGAAGGTGGGAGGTGGGCTGAGTGTAAAATCAAGTCTGGGGCGATCCAGGCAGTGAACGGGGTCGGTACAAAGTGGTTTGGTGAGTGAGGTGTATTTCCCAGGTTTGGGGGGGCTGCGAAGGGGTGACCGGCCGAGAGCAAGGTGGGAGAGTTAGTTGTGCAGCGCGAGGGAGTGAGCGAGGCGGCTGGGAATGTTTCAGCCACGGCTGACCACAGAACATACTCCTAGACACAGATTACTAGCAGCAGAAGCCATGCCTGGAATCCGCCATTCCGCAGACCGGATACGGATGGCATGGACTCCCACCCATTGGAGTAGGTGCAGTGGGGGCAGAGTGCATGCATGATCTTGTAACCTCGTAATGGCAGTAAATACCAATGAGCTGGCCATGCCTCGGGCATGGCGGAGGATTTTCAAACAGTCATAACACCCACACTGTTCCCATTTATACTGATAGCACATCCCCATGGGACAGCATCACCGCTCTGTCATTTTTTATTTCGCGAAATGTCGGAACAGCTTTTCTGGTAGGGGAATCACGTCATAGATTAGAGCGAGGTGCACCAACCAAAGTAGGGCCACAGCTTCCAGTGGTGCAGCAGGTGCAGTGGCAAGAGGGCCTAGAGGGGCCCACGATGGTACTCTGGTTATTGTTGATTTTCACAGTTCAAAGAGTGTCAGCGGGTGGCGCGGGGCCAATTTCCCACTTCTTTCCTTACACTAGTGCCCTTGACACTCTGGCTACCCCACTGGACCAAGAAGTAGTGAACTATTCCCTTTAGCAGCTGACGCGGGTGCCGGGAGGGGGCAGTGAGATTTCCCCGGTGCCATCGTCGTTCTGTCACATTAAGTTATTTAAACTGCAGTGTATCGCCTCCTTAGCTTTGATCTGAGACTGCACAGAAGCATCAGCGCTACACGCCCATAAATAACCTGAAAGAGAATGAAGTGAGAGGTAAGGGGGGCTGTCAATTTCAAAGAAGGCTAACATAGTGAGGAGGTAAGATATGATCAGAAAAAATGACAAGAGGTAAATAAGGGATGACTATAAAAACGATAACATTTTCGAGAAAAAGAAACGGAGAAAGGCGACACTTGAGGAGAAAGAAGAAAGGCAGAGGCACAGAAGGAAATAAAAAACGATAAGTAAGTTTGGGACAGCTTGTTTTGCTCACTCGGTGTGCTTGCTCTCTCAGTAACATGCAGGAAATAGAACAAGGGAGTAGGCAGAAATTTAAAATGCACCCTCACTTCGATGTATGCCTCGAATGTCTTCGGGAGAGCGAAGCAAATACGCCCTTCCCAACCAAGAAGCGGTACCCTCATCCGTCCTTTGTCTATCAATAGCTCCAGAATTTAAGTCTTTCACCCATCCACCCTTTTATCATTACACTCTTCGACCATCCTTCCGACCATTCATCCATCCTTTTACCCATCCATGCATTCTTTTTCATGCATCCACCCATTATTTGACCCTCCTTTTATCAATCCACACACCCATCCTTTCACTCTTCAATCCAGGTTTTTTTCCAGCTACACATTCATCCTATTTTTTATCAATCCTTCCATACTTTCTTTCGCCCAATCATGTAAATATTATTTTACCATTCCATCCGTCAATATTTTCATCCTTGCCTCTAGTCTTAAATCCTATTGGCCCTTCCTTCTTGTAACGGTTCAGTCCCTATTTTCATATGTCCTTCCTTTCTCTCTTCCTTCCTGCCTCTCTCTCTCTTCCACTTTCCCTCTTTTTCTCTTCCTTTCTCCACCTGGCCCCCTTTATTGTGATTTATTTTGTCCCCCTCACCTCTGTATGGGGTTTCCAGACTGTGTTTCTAAGAGCTTTTGTCTGTAGAACTGCGCAGATATAACATGTTCATAAATTTGGGGCCCCGTGGGTTTGGCGATGCGACGAGTGCAAGGTTAGTGGTTTTATTTATTTATTCTGTTTTCACTATCCCATCGTTTGTCACTTTCACCCCTGTGGTGCAAGGGTGCCAGTGTTGGCTCTAGGCATCTGAAATTAGTACCAGCGCAGGGGGATTTGAAGGGCTGCACTGTATTGTTGTAAATACGGTGCGGCCCTGTGTTTCAGAAGTGGCAGAGCGCAGCGTTAAGCCAAGAAGGCTAATTCCGCACTCCGTCACTACTCCGTAAATATGCCCCTAAGTTCTTCATTCATGGTTAGGACCCACAACCTTGTCATAATATGCTCTATAGAAGTTTTTAGATGTTTGTAGAATCAAGGTGTGGTGACTTCTCCCTGAGGCCCGGCAGAATGGCAGTTCCACAGTTTAGCCGCCCACCTGAGTATGTTTTAAACCGGAGTAGGCATATTAAAGAAGGAGGACCTGAATGCAGCCATTGTAGGCAGGGGCGCAACACAGGCCCCCGCAGCCCGCTCGGTGCGGGGGGGGGGCCCTGCGCTCCAGGGCCCCCTCACTTACTTCATCATGAATTGAATGGTGCACGGTGCACAGTGCGCACGGCACCTTTAATAAATGAAATGCTGAGCAAGGCATGCATGCCTGGGCCCCCGCCGGGAGGCTGGCCTCAGAAGCTTATCTCTAATTAAATGGTGCATGCGCAGAGGCTTGCCCTGGTCTGCATGAATTAAATGGTGTGCAACAACTGCTGCACATGCGCGGGCCCCAGCAGGGGCCTCTGAGGTTCTTAATAAATGGTGCCTCTGAGGATCTTTATATTAAATGCTTATGGTGCGTCAGGGTAGGTGCGCGCAGTTGCTTCCGGGACGCGTGTGTGCTTTCTTCAGGGTGGGGCAGGGCTGGTGACCAATGCCCTGATTTGAATTTGTCCCGACATGCGCATTGAGCGCGCGCAATTAAAAGTGCACGTGAGACTGAGGTGTGGCATCCATTCCCAAGAAGACCCAGCCACGCTCCTACATAGGACTCACTGTCCGAAGTCCGTTCCCGGGCCATAATTTAAATTAATGTATTATTAGCCCCCCGGCCCCTGCCTGGCTAGCCTTGCCCTGCCTGCCCCTGCCTTCTGCTGCCTGTCCGTCCGGCTCGCGCCTAACTCTGAAGCTGCAGGCCAGGCCCAGCCCTCAGGTCAGGTGAGTCTGCATCTGAGGCCGAGCCTAGTAGCAGCAGGGGAATGTCCGTGGGTGGTGGCGAGGACCGTTGGAGTCTCAGTGGGTGGCAGGGTGGTAATCAGAATTATCAGATAATTTGTATTGGAATCAGGGAGGGCATCATGGTGGGGCCCGGCCGGCAATAAAAGTAAAACAAACATAGTGTGTCTTCTGCTGCTCAGCCTCACCTCCCTGTCTGTTCTTTGGCTTCTTAGCCTCCCTCGATCACCTCATCATTCGACTGCTACCAGAAGGCTCCAGTCTTTGCAGCTATTTGTCTCCGTGTGGGAGAGTGCAGTGTGTGCTGCTGTGCCTGTGACATGCGTACAGTCGAGAAAGGTTCTCAGAAAAGAACCACTACGCTATGGTAACTTTCAAAACTGAAATATTGCAGGACAGTACATCCTGTCCATGGGTTCCACGTCGAAAGTAAACTAATTTGGGCCTTAAGTATTTTTCACACATTTAATAAGTGAAAGGAGGAGTACTCGTGACAACGACTTTGTCGATGTAGCCAGCGCAACGGGGCACGCGCAACATTTATTCAAAGACTAAAGAAAGACCACTTAGGGTAGAGGGGCACAATGTTTAAACTGACGGGTCCATCACATTTAATGATGCTTCTCAAGAGCAGGGTGTACCGTGGGCTCGGCCAGGGCGTGGGGTGAAAGGGCAGACACTGAATCCCCCCCTTATGGACAGGTGGCATGGATGCCGTGGGGGTCAGTGGTGATGGCGAAGCTCTTTGCTTCAGAACCGAGGGCCCCTCACACATAGCAGTATGTGGGGATCTGGCCCTGTCTGCGCTGGCTGCAGAGCCAAGGAGAGGTGGGAAGACTCTGGGTGGGCTCCATTGCAGCAGGGCAGGTGTGCAGTGGCTGCGTTTGCTGCAGAGCCAAGAAGAGGTGGGAAGACTCTGGGTGGGATCCATTGCAGCAGGGCAGGTGGGCAGTGGCTGTGTTCGCTGCAGAGCCAAGGAGAGGTGGGCAGACTCTGGGTGGGCTCCATTGCAGCAAGGCAGGTGGACAGTGGCTGTGCTGGGTGCAGAGCCCCAGGAGAGGTGGGCAGTGTCTGTGCTGGGTGCAGAGCCTCAGGGGAGGTGGGCATTGTCTGTGCTGGGTGCAGAGCCCCAGGGGAGGTGGGCATTGTCTGTGCTGGGTGCAGAGCCCCAGGGGAGGTGGGCAGTGTCTGTGTTGGGTGAAGAGCCCCAGGGGAGGTGGGCAGTGTCTGTGCTGCCTGCAGAGCCCCAGGGGAGGTGGGCAGTGTTGGTGTTGCCTGCAGAGCCCCAGGGGAGGTGGGCAGTGTCTGCGCTGGGTGAAGATCCCCAGGGGAGGTGGGTAGTGTATGTGCTGGGTGCAGAGCCCCAGGGGAGGTGGGCAGTGTCTGTGATGGGTGCAGAGCCCCAGGGGAGGTAGGCAGTGTCTGGTTTGCCTGCAGAGCCCCAGGGGAGGTGGGCAGTGTCTGTGTTGCCTGCAGAGCCCCAGGGGAGATGGGCAGTGTCTGTGCTGGGTGCAGAGCCCCATGGGAGGTGGGCAGTGTCTGTGTTGCCTGCAGAGCCTCAGGGGAGGTGGGCATTGTCTGTGCTGGCTGCAGAGCCCCAGGGGAGCTGGACAGTGTCTGTGTTGCCTGCAGAGCCCTAGGGGAGGTGGGCAGTTTCTGTGTTGCCTGCAGAGCCCCAGGGGAGGTGGACAGTGTCTGTTCTGGGTGCAGAGCCCCGGGGGAGGTGGGCAGTGTCTGTGCTGGGTGCAGAGCCCCAGGGGAGATGGGCAGTGTCTGTGCTGGGAGGGGCACCCCAGTGGAGGTGGGCAGTGTCTCTGTTGCCTGCAGAGCCCCAGGGGAGATGGGCAGTGTCTGTGCTGGGTGCAGAGCCCCAGGGGAGGTAGGCAGTGTCTGTGCTGCCTGCAGAGCCTCAGGGGAGGTGAGCAGTGTCTGTGCTGGGTGCAGCGCCCCAGGGGAGGTGGGCAGTGTCTGTGTTGCCCGCAGAGCCCCAGGGGAGGTGGGCAGTGTCTGTGTTGCCTGCAGAGGCCCAGGGGAGGTGGGAAGTGTCTGTGTTGCCTGCAGAGCCCCAGGGGAGGTGGCCGGTACACTATACTAAGCACAGATTTTTGACTTATGTGTTTTTAGCCACATCCGTAATTACATCGAACACACACTTTGGAGAGACCACGCATATTTTTCATCCCACTTAAAGCCACAGAAACAACACCATGTCACTGTCACCTCATGGCCTGGCACTATGCATCATGCATGACTCAAGACAAGTTTCCAGATTGCCTATGTGCAGAGGCATAGTGAACCCTCCCCCACTGAACCCCGCCCCTTGCTTTAGGAACTATGGCAAAGTCCTTGATGGGCCTCTTTTGTCTGCAACTCTGCAGACAAAGGTTCAGCTCATAATTAATATGAAAAGGTGGGCAAGTGAGTAGGTGACGGGATCGGTGGATGGCTGGATGGATTAGTGAAAGGGTGAATGGATGAATGAAAGGTTGAATAGATGGATAATGAGAGGATGGATGGATGGATGGATGAGTGAGTGGAAGGATGGATGAGAGAGAAAGGTAAATAGATGGATGTATGGGTGGAAAGCTAGATGGATGGGTAAAATAGTGGATGGATGAGTGAAAGGATGGATGGATGAGTGAAAGGATGGATGGATGAGTGAAAGGGTGGATGATGAGCGAGTGAGTGGGTGGATGGATGAGTGAAATGATGGATTGATAAGTGAAAGGGTGAATGGATGGATGAGTGAAAGGGTGGATGTAAGGATGGATGAGTGAGTGAAAGGGAGGGTAGATGGACAAAAGGATGGATAGATGAGTGAAGGAGTTAAAGGATAGGTGGATGAAAGGATAGATGAGTGATAGGGTCAATGGATGGATTCATGAGTGGATGAGTAGATGGATGGGTGGGTGGATGGGTGGAAGGAAGGAAGGATGGCTAAGTGAAAGGGTCGATGGAGAGAGAAAGGGAGGATGGATGACTGAAAGGGTGAATGGGTGGAAGGATGAGGGACTGGGTGGTTGTATGAGTAAGTGAAAAGGTGGCTGGATGGGTGAAAGGGTAAATGGCTGGATGGATGAGTGAATGATAGATGGATGGGTGAAAGAGTGGATGGATGAGTGTACAGATGGCTAGGGTGAAAGGGTGGATGGATGTATAATGGATGGATGAGTGAAAGGGTGGATGGAGGGTTGGATGAGTGAAATGATAGATGGAAGGATACATGATGGATAGGTTTGCAAATGGTTGAATATGTTTGGATATGGATGTGCTTACTTATATAACTATTGCACAGCCTCCTCTGATGTGTTTGTAAAAGTTACCTTTTGTCCCGAAGTTATGTCCTGAATTTTGACCTCCTGTCCTGAATTTTGACCCGTGGTAGGGCAAAGTGGTAGGTGGTGGGCTGAGCCGCCGGGGGGGCTCCATGTGCTCTGCAGGGGGGCCCCCTCAAGTTTCGGTACGCCACTGTATAGCACTGTAATGGTGCCTTGAAATTCAAACTCAAACATCTTTTTTGCAGTAGCAAGTTCACACTGGAGAAGCAACATGATCGACTCCCATGGTGTATGTGGCATCCTAACAAGAGTGTGAAAAGTAATAACATACATATTTTATAAGTAAACCACCCGCTACTTTTCCTTGAAAGCGAAATTATATCAGCTGTAAATTGAGGTTGGAAGCCAGCATTTGCAAGCGTTCAGCACTTATTTAAATAATGGAAAACCTACATCTAGGAAACCTTTTTAAACATTTCTGATACACTTTACAAAGAAAGCTGCTCCACCATTCCAGTTAAGGCATAAAGCAGTCACAGGTCTAAGATGTCTATCTAAGTTACAGCACCTAGCTCCCCTGTGACCAGTGCTCTCAGTGCATAGCATCCATGCATGCCAGAAATAAACGCAACTCTAGAGTGGTTTTACAAAGGTCCAGTCTGTGACATTACAGCATTTCCCCAGAGGGGCTGGTATTTCAGAGGCATTGGAAGCATCAAGTCTTTCAAAGGATGTGCTATAGTTTTCTGTGATAGGAGCACAGCACATGCAATAAAAGACCGCGTTTAGCCTTTCATTAGATGTAATAACTTTAGAAAAAGATGTGACAAAGCAGGTAACAATGAGTGGATACAAAAATGGAGAAGTACGTCAGGCCTGCCGCCTATTTTACTGAGAAGAAACGTGAAATCCCTTAAAAGAGTGATTTTTCATTTTCTTTTACTTTTCGTTTTAAAGAACCTATCCTCTTTGTATAACTATACAAATAATTGGGAAGCCTCAACCGACCCAAAAATCCAACACAATTTGAATTGAGTGCATCTCTTTATTGCAACCGGAATATGATCTTTAAACTTTGTTGCATTTTGTAGGCTGACAGACATTATTTATTGCAAAATAATTGAGCGTGAATACCCTTTACAATGTATTATACAATTGTATTTGTTTTGATTTTATAACATTCTGCATATGACCCATAAGTCAAGAGAAATTCCTTGAAAAATAAGTAACAAAACATACATAAGGGGTTGGTATTTATTCATTTTCTTTGTTTGATTAAAATAATCCGCCGTTGCATACTGACATTTATTTTGCTGGAATAAACTTTTGCATGTATCACTTTTTAAGACACTTCTGCCAAGACGTTATTCATTTTTCCATGGTTTTTGTCTACAATCAGACTGCAGTGTAACAGATGCCAGTATTCTAAGTATACTATATAGAGTGTGCCCAATACGGTCAGTGTTATAAAGGAGGCTGTGATTCAGTTGCACGTGTCGCCATATTTAATAGACCCACTTTTGTGGTGCCGTGCATTAAATCTCATCTGTTGTCCTTTCAATTCTGCAACGCATTTTACTTATGTATAAAATAAATATATGTGACAGAACTCATACTTTGTTTACTACGCTCTCAAGAGACAAATCTGTATCTATCGTTATCAAACGCAGATGTGAATGGGCTTAGCACGCGCCTCTGAGGTCTAAGAGCCTGATTTAGAGTTTGGCAGATGGGATGCTCCGTCACAATGGCACGGAATTCACGCCTGCATTTTGTACAAGTGCCATAGGATACAATTCACTTGCAATAAGGTTGACGGGATATCTGTCACATCTGTGATGCAGTCATCCATCCACCAAACTCTGCATCAGTTCCCAAATCTGCAAGTCACAGCTAAAGCGAGGCCAATTCTTTATTGCATCTTTCGGTGAATTGAGTACTGCTTGAGTTCTGTTATTTACACCACTTTCAATCAGAAACTGCACAGATTTGAGTCGGGGCATAGAAATGAATGTTTCTGACTTGTATCCTTACACTTACATCCAGCTATTACTAGTTATGCAGCCTAAATGGACTAGCATGCCTTGCTGTTTTTGCTGGGTGCATAACTGAATGGGGATCCCTATTCTGGGCAGAATATTGGGTACTTTTCCGCTCCCATTTAATACCTGCTTGGATCAGAATGTAAATGGGAGTGAGTGGTTGCTGCCGGGCACTAGGTCAAGTGTGGGAAGGGCGGCAATGGCTACGGTAAGGCTGATGACAGGCCAGGGAGAGCCTTCCATGAACTGCTCATGGAATTACAGTCATTGTGGGTGGACTGTGTGCCCTGCCCACAACCTCTACCCTGATCGACATAGTTTTTTCTGGGTGCATTTCTGCACTCAGTGAGATTGGAACCAATGTTCTCACAACCAGTGATATTCCCCTAGGTTAGTGCTCCACTCTGCAATTGCATCTGTGAAAGAGCCCACATTTGGTAGCAATAGCTATACTCAAAGCTGCTTGTGAATTGACCCTACACCTACTAAAATGGGAATACAATTGAAATATTTATGTAGAATTTATGAACATTTAGCACAAATAAAAGGACTGTGCCCTCGTTGCAGTTTTACTAAGTGGGAGTTGGAAGTTTGGACTGATTCTCAAAGACATTTAAAAGTATCTAAAATAGTACTCCTGTAATACTGCTTTCTGTACTCAAAAATGTTTTTGTGAGTCCGCCAAATCAAAATTATTATTTTTGTAAAAAAGAAAATGTATTTGATTGGACACTCTTTTCAAAGAAAATGGGTCTTTAATAATATATCTTTACTGCCGTACCATTAGGAACAAACCTTTTTGTCCAAGCTTTCCTTCTCGGCAGAGGCATACCCCGCGGTCCTTTTTGGTGTGATGACCAAACTTAAAAGTTCTTTCAGGAGCCTGCCCCCTTAGAGCCTAATCTTCTTTTCTCACATCAAATAGTGTGGACTACAAATGGCATCTATGCCCTATCAGTGGCCATTACTATTTTCAATGTTTCTACCAAGATGATCAATGAAGTCAGACAACAAGGCTGCACCTTTTGTTTATAGATTCATTTTAGGAGACACTTGTTATAAAATCATCTTTCTCAGTTTACTATTTTCCCAATGTTTAGGAACGTCATCAGTTAATCCCAGATAAATTAATTTCATAATTATTGAAATGCTGGATATCTTGATACAGTTTGTATATATACCTTGAGAAAACCTACCGCATCGAAAAGCCCTGCCTTAATGGGGACCTCGTGTAGAATATTGGCAAAAGGCTGTTTTAAGCTCACTTTAATGCTACTAGATGACGTTTCTTGTCCATTTCAACTAAAAATAGCAAACCTCCCTATACAACAACAACAAAAGATTATTGATGTGTACACATTTTCAACATGTTTTCATGCTTCCATCTCGTGGTACCTTATCGCGAATAGGTTTTATAGGAAGAAATATTATATTTTTACAATAAACCTAGGAGGTTTGCAGCATTCTGGTTGTTTCACACGACCATGTACCTATCTGCTAAAATATTCCAGTCTCTCGGGATGCAATGATACATGTTCCCATGCTGAAGAACATATCACACTGTCTCTTTCATTACCTCAGATCGACAATTGAAATGTAAATTACATTTAAAAAGAAATGCCGCCTGGGGTAACAATGTATTGCTTTTATCAGTCAACTGGTGAGCTGGTGAACTTACTGGCATAAACCAAAATCTATTTCTATGTTTGTTTTTTATTAGGTTTTATATAATATGATCAAGACCCAAGGTCGACAGTGCGCTTTACATAAAACATTGCATTACAGGCATGACGTGCAAACTAAAACGATAGCGCATCAAAATGTAATTCACGGAAGTGAGTGACATATGAAAGAGATGCACACAGTACAGACAATGGGTTGACAAATCAGTGGTTGTTCGCAAATGAGAAAGGCAGTTCCACAAAAGAGAAATGAATTTGAGAGTAGATGATAAGGTGTGCAAGGTACGAAACCGCGGTGAGAGATGAACGGACTATAGCTGTTGTCAGGATGAGGTACAAGGAGATGATATATTCGAATGTGCAAATCAGTAGAGGTAAACAGTAACTTTCATCTGGGGAATCTGGAAAGAAAGAAAATCGTAGGGGGAAGAGCAGAGGTGAGCTAAGAAGAAAAGTTAGATGATGGAGAAGCTAAGAAGAAAAGTTAGATCATGGAGAAGCTAAGAAGAAAAGTTAGATCATGGAGAAGGAAAAAATCTGCTCGACAGGAGGAACTATAGCTCAAATTAGAAAGCAGCAATGGCAGGATTGGAAATGGAAATGGATATATAGATTTTAGGTCAACTATATGTAATGTACAGTGTATAAGCCTTCGCTTACCATGTAACATATTGTGCCAAGGATTCCATCTCTTTTGGAACTGAACTACAGACTAGCATTTTTTCAGAGAACAACATTACTCCGATAATATTTCTCACTTTGAAATCTAGGTGATACAGAAATGATGAAGAGGTATTGTCACAGGAGTTAGCAATCCAAGCATATGTCCTAAGTGCCGGAACTCTGGAGCTCATTGTTTGAAAGTTACTGACAAAACTAGAAACATAATCGTATGCTCATATTAAGACTGTCTCTGCTCTCTCTTAATCATTGAAAGCATAACAAATCTATGGGATACCATCTTGCACCAGGCTCACTTATTTGGACAAGCACTACTTCCCATACAAAATATAATAAATGTACAGGTGGCTATCTTGGAGCAGTTTCACCTATTGAAAAAAGCTCTAATGACTATCGAAAATATAGCAAGTGTTTAGGTGGCCGTTTTGGAACAGGTTCACGATCTAACTTTACAGACAAAGCCTTTATATTTTTTCCCTGTTTTCCTTTTCTCTTTCGTTGTTTAACAAGAACGGATGTGCTACTTTTGGAAGTTTGGTGTAACTTTAAGCACACCTACAACAGATGGTGTTCCTGGGATTTTGCCTTCACCACAATGATGGGCACACCTTATAATTCAGAAAAGTAACATTCAGTTGCATAACCGTTGTGTGCATTTAGGTTAGTTGTTATTAGACAGAGTGCACACTTCAACTCACAGTACATGATTATATCATAGGAGGTTAAGAAACATGCAGTATGTGACACAACTACAGTTTTATTTATTTTCTCTAGGTAATCCACCAATAATGTGTAAGAAGTGGAAAAAGATTTTTCTTAAATATGCAAGAGTCTATGGAACTAACTTGAGTTCTGAAAGAAAATGCTCTCCTCTATTGCACTGCTTGTGGGGGGGACAAGAAGTTTTAGAAACCTTACCTGATTTTAGTGTTGAAGAGGAGCAAAAATAAAAAGAATTTGAAATTTGTATGTTGAAGTTAGGTCGCCATTCCCTGCCAAAAGTTGGAACAATACTATTTTGGGCTAAGGGAACAAGGAAGAGATGAGCCTGTCGAAGATTATATCACCAGTTTAAGGAAGCCAGCTTCCACATGTAAATTTGGTGGGCCAAGGATGAAATAATCAGAGATCAGATTGCTTTGCGGTGTAGCAGTGATAACATCAGAGAGAAGTTATGGCTCAAGGGTGAACTTCCTCTTGCAGACATGATAAATGTTGCCAAAATAGTGAAACACATGTTGAGTTGTGTAAAGGAATTGAGTAACTCAATTAAGCAAGGTGTAGTGCATTAAAAGGTTGAAGAGTCCATATGAGCGGTGAAAGAAAATACAGTAGGCATGGAACATGATAAGCAAAGAGTTAAGGGAGAATGTTTCAGGTGTGGCAGGCAGGGACAAAGAGCCAATGCAAGCAAATGTCCTGTGTTACATGTTGTCTATAATCAGTGTGGGAAGAGAGATCATTATGCAAAGTATTGCAGGACCAAAACAGGAAAATACAGTGTGAAAGATGTGCAATAAATCACACAAGAGATCATTTTTACGGTTGGGACAGCATCTTGTTATGGTGGCACATATAATAATTTCAAGCATGAACTTCCTGCTGCCATGCTGAGAGTCAATTCAGTGGACGTGTTGATGGGATTTGATTCATGCTCATATTTAACAATCATTTTGAATGAGGTGTTTTGCAGCACATTTGGAGAAGAAACACTTTTGTGAAAACCTCATGTGTAACCAAGGCTTTATGGTGGGACTCCAACAGAAATGCAAGGTTACTTTGAGGCAAATTTAGAACTGAGTGATCATTTATGTGCAGGGAAATGTACGTTTCTATCAAGGGAGATAATTTGATTGAATAGCCTCACCAGCAACTTCAGGTGTTAAGCTTGATCCCAACTCTGATCTCCAGGTGTGGGGTACAGGAAGTTCAACAGGGAGCTACTAATTGTTCCAAGCATTTAGAAAAATAGTCCAGAAAGAAGGTGGATTGTCCAAAGGAATAGAAAAACGATATCAGGCTAAAGAGGGGTGCCTTGTCAATTGCAGCCAAGGTACAGCACATTCCTTTGAGTGTGCAGGAGTGTGTGAGGGTTGAATTGGAAACGTTTATGGAAGAAGAAGTTATTGAGACAAGAGGCTACGGAGTTTTTGGGTTCCATAGCGGTAGCTAGGAAAGCCAATGGGGATGTTTGTCTATGTATCGACTAAAGAGCACTGAATGGGAAGGTTGTTGGGTTGTTGTTGATAAATTACCTCTTCCAAACATTGATGAGTTAGTCACCACACAGACACAAGTAAACTATTTCACTACACTTGATTTGACTTCAGCATACCACCAGGTAGAACTTGATGAGTCATCTCAGGAGTTGACATAATTTATAACACAATGGAAGTGTATACATTTAAAAGGATGCTCTTTGGGGTAGTGTTTTCAGCAACGGTATTCTAGAGGGTGATGTCAGATATCCTGAAAGGATTACAGGTTCTAGCAAGACAACATGTTCATATTTGGAAAGGATAGAGTGGAATATGATGATAGAGTATGTGCAGTTTTGGAAATACTAACTAGAGCTGGTTCGGCTTTAAAGTGGTGTGCAGGAAGCAAATTATCTAGGTCACCATATTTCGGGCTCTGGTATTAGGCCAAAGAGGAAGTTAGTGGACACCATCATACATCTTGAAGAGCCTAGTAACAATGAGGAATTGGTATTATTCCTAGAAATGACAGAATGCTACAACAAATTTGTAAATAAAGTATCGGCAAAAGACAGTCAATTTGAGAACCCTTCTTGTTAAGAAAATGGAGTTTGAATGGAATACTGACTACAAAAATGAATTTAGAAGTTTAAAAAGGGATTTTTAGAATACACTGTTTGCAGGCGTATGTTCCGGGTGATGACACCATTATAGTTATGGATGCAAGCCTGAAGGGTCTTGGTGCAGTTCTGCTTCAAAAAAGAAATGGGATTGAGGAACTAATTGTGCATGCTTCACGTTCTTTGAAGAGGTCTCAGAAAAATTACTCAGTAATTGAGAGGGAGGCATTAGCCATATATTGGGTCTTACAAAAAGTGAAATTTTGCTTGGGGGATTGTTTTCGGGTTTAGTCTGACCATAAACCTTTGAAAAAGGTGTCCATGAAAAAGTGACTTGATACAATATCATCCAGAATATATAGATGGATATTTTCCATAAAGAGTTTACTTTTACCTTTGAGTATATCCCTGGAGTCAAATAGTACTCAGTGACTGCATTTCACATTTAGAAAAACATCAGTAATGAGGAGCTTGAAGAGATTATGGATAGTATGTTTGAGGAAGCAGTGAGTGTATGTGAGGTAACTGCTGGTGCTGTGAGAGATAGTGAATGGAAAGCTGAGTTAAAAAGACAGTGTTTTTATGTAAAGTTGCTGCGGCAATAAACTGTGGAAAAGTCAATTCACTGTCCAGATCCTGGAGAGGCTCAAAGGCTATATCAATCATGAAACCTGAAAATTGGCCTGCAAGGGATCCTTCAGCGATATGTCTGAGCTCTCAGCCCACTTGCATTTCCAAAAGGCCTTTGTGATGGATGTCTCTGATAAGTAATTTGAAACAGGGCATCTGGACCAAAATTCGCCAGGGCCTATCTTATGCAGCAAATGTTTTTGACAGAAGAGAGCCGTGTGATATTGCTATCCTAATGGAGAGAAGCTACATTCTGGAAATAGAGATAGTAGCCCTCAAATGCTGCAGTATATTTAAACCTTCACCAAAATAGCAATGGTCAGATTTGGGCTGTATGGCAAAACGGCTTGGACCCAGGTCATGCCTCAGGGGAATCAATGGGGTGTTTTTTGGCAGATGCATGAGGGCTCTTATAAAGATATTCTTATCCACCCTCAATGTGGTCAAATCAGCATTGCCCCACATTTCAACAATTACAATGAGCGGCCATCTCCCTTGATTCTATACAGTTTCAGAGCAGGAGCTATCGGACCATATTGAGAGTCCTGATGCTTTTTTAAGATGGATACTTAGTAAGGTTCAGACTACTTCTCTTGACCTGCAAGGCCCGGGACATTGATTTAGTAAGATTGATTCCCAGGTAAGCAAGCCTGCCGACCCTATCTAGTGATCTGTCCTCCAAAGACATAGAACTTCTAAAAGACTTATTTGGACTGATGGCCATGAATGTTGTCTTCGTATGATTGATCACCAGTTCACAATAACTACAAAAGGCAGCACATTTGTCCACTAAGCATTTCAGACCACTCTTGGTCTTTGATATTAATAGTGTGTTGTCTGCAAATACAACAAGAGGAACCTTAGGGCCCGCTAATCGGGGTGCGTCATTCAGACCATCTTCAAGGGAAGTGCCACATCATTTAAGTACAGCAAAAATAGGGTCAAGGACACGTGCCTGATGGACTCCATAATGGATGGGCATCTGAACTGTGAGTTCCCCACCCCTTTCCCATCTAACGTAGGCATATGTATTTTCATGGAGGCAAACCAAAACCTTCAGAAGATCATGAGAGAACTCATTGTTTTTAGCACCTCCCAGAGCTTTCCACGTGGAACAAGGTCAAATGCAGACTTAAGGTCTACAAAGACCAAGTAAAGGAGTGCTTTTTGGAGAAGGACAGTCTTCGAGTATATCAGTAAACATAAAAAAATCTGATCACTTGAGCTAAACCCATTGAGGAAGTCCACCTGTAGGGGAGAAAGTGCCTGGAGATCGTCTCGCCATTCTTCAAATTTCATTACAACCTATCTTGTAAAAAACTTTTGGGTGACATCAATATGGCTGATTGGCCTATAGTTGGAAAGAGAGTTCCATATTCCCATCTTAGAATCTGGTAATGATAAAAACTCCACAATGTTTAAGTTGCTTTCAGGAATAAAGAAGAACAGAGCTCGGCTCACAGTGCTAGCATTCTCCAGGTGTTATGGATGCTATATAACAGATTGTTTCCATGTCAATCTGCACAAAATATTGTTTGAAAATATTGGATCACAGTTCTCATTGCTATAGGTCTATGGTCCCTAATATCATATGAATATATGTTTGTTCTATGGCGGTTCTCCTGCAGATTTTCACATACTTGTAGAGATACATTAAGCATTCACACTTGATTAAAATAGGTGTGCTGCATAAGACAGAATTTTAACCATGGTCACATTAGCTTGCTCATCAACTAGCATTTCATAATTATCGTAGTTATCTCTAAAGATTAACTTCACTAAAACAAAGATGTTCATGGTGTGGGATTTTTCAACTGTTTGACCAGCTGATATCAGAAAAAAATGATTAGGTATTCCCCGAGTTTGGAATGAAGTTTAAGAATCTAGGCATGACTGTTGACTTGCAAAAAATGATCACAAAAAGTGTTGTGGGCAAATACTGTTTTTTAATCTGAATGTTATTTTGCACAGTCTGAAATATCTGAATGTTGCACAGTTAATCCAAACTAGATTAAACTATTCAAATAGTTGGTAATTAGGCTTGATGGAATCACCAATGTAGAGAGACTCTAGACTGCAACTGCTAAAACCCTTTTCCATCAGGGTCAGCATAATCTTATGAGCCTAACCTTCTTTTCCCTACACTTGGTGTTTCTTGCTCTGAGAGCGTCGCTGTGCTTTGTCCCTATAGCCATACATTTACAGAACTGCATACTTCAGGAAAGAAGATTCCATCTATCTATACCTACTAGAACATTATGTTTTGCTCTGACAGGTCTGTCACATGTTGACAGATTGTGCAAAATCTGAAGTAGAAACCATGCATTTTCAGCCTTTGTAACACAGCTTTGGAGCACCTTACATCTTCTTGTAAGACCAATGGAAGACCATATGACCTTTAAGTCTATCATTAAAATATACCTCAACTATTGTGTTTGATAGTTTCCTAATGCATTTAGCAATGAGTTTTAAAAACCATTATAACATGTATTAACAACAATACATAATTTTCCTTTCAACACTGAAAAATATCTAACCACACATTATGAAGCATTAGTGACTTCAGTACAAGCACAGCTTCATAAGACCCAAAGTGAAAGTTACCATTCAATAGAAAAAAGGAGCATGGTCAAAAGTATACTCAGTTTATTTTCATCAAAACGATACTATTAACAAGGCACCTCTCTTAAATAAGATATAATGAAAGTTTTAAAATAGGAGACTCAGTTCTGCATTTTCTTTAAGTGATAACCTTAGCAAAATATAAAGACACTTCTTCTAAAGCGGGCAATAATCTTTGTTTGGTGCAAATTCCCATTTGTCCCTGAATTGGAATTAAACCTGGATGCAATTTGAGCACAACAGGGTTATTTTTTGCAAAATTTTGTTAGGTAAAACCTGGAACAAATTATGCATGTTAATAGTGCATTTACATTCTTTGTACACCTCAGAATGTGGACTAGCACATGCTATTGATCCATCATCCCTATTGCGAGGTGATTGCATAGGAATAGAAGGCAAATTGTGTGCCCAGTAAATATTGAATCCAGCACAATAGCGGGCAAATTTATGAAAAAATGGAACAGCGCAGCAAGGTTACTGCATCACTGGGAATGTGCAGGAATGCATATTTAAGACATGTGGCACATTCCTGTCTTTTACCACTGAGATGGTGCACAATGTGCTGCCTAGCACCAACACAGGCACCCTTGCACCATGGCACAAGTGTGCCTCCATTTCATGCAGGATTGTTTTTATGCAGGAAGGGACACCTTCCTGCACTAAAACAATCCTGAGAGACACATTCCTCTAATTATGTGTGCTTTCAAATGCAGCACACATAGAAAGAGGAAGTAGCAAGGAGACCAAGGGAGGCATATCTTTTTGGAAACACCTATGCAGAGCCCAGGAACACCTTCTCAGAGCAGAGTAACACAAAGCAGCAATTTGTGCTGTGTTGAGTTACTGCAGAGTTTTGGAGCTACGCAAAGTGGCTTTTTTGTGGCTTAAAAAATTTGACTTAGAAGTTTGCAGCACGCATTTACCACGATGCATGGTGCAACGTGACACAACCTCTCATATATATGTCCCTTGGTGCTTAACAGAAGTGCAGTTTGCGCCCAATGACAAGCCAGTTTGAAGCCCTCTCAGTGAAAATCTCTTGGCTACAGTATAATTTTCTAGAGACTAATCTTTCTCAAGTCAATAAGCAGTGTCATTGTTAAGGTGAGTAAAGCAGAGCACAGAGGCAGACAACGGCGGACACACTGACCGCACTTCCCCTGCTGTGTTTCCTTTGTATAAAGAATAATAGTCAATCAGGTTGGGTTTGCACTGGCTACTCCAGCACCTGCCGTTTGGTGCTAACTGCAATGCAGAGAGATGCTGAACCCAAGAGTGGAGTAGTGCACCACCCGTATAAGTAGAGAGAGTTATTTTCAATAAGTCTTATAGTCTTTGTTAAGTTGTCTTAAGCAATCCTTTATTGCAAAAATCCAAATATAGGATATTGTCAGCCAACACGTTTCGTTCATAACAATGAACTTCTTCAGGGCTGAAAATTACAATATAAAGTACATAAATATATGTATACAAACAAACATGTATATATACATGACACAAGACCTGGGTGACAAGGAAGTGAGCATGGAAAAAGGGGGAACAGCGAGGGTACGTTGGTAAGGTCAGTAGTGCCTGTGAGGCAAAAGTTCGGAAAGTGGGCAGAGGGGGAAGCAGAGGTGCGGTAAAAGAAGGGGAAAAGAATGAGGTAAGTATTGTGGGTTCGAAGTGAAAAGTGTGGTTGGGTAACATAAAGAATCTAATAAGTGATGGATAAGAAACATCTGTGCCAGGGTAGAGAACATGGTGTATTTTGCTAAAAACTCCTACAATTCATACAGTTATTTACACTTGTCACAGGGATGTCTGATGTGCATGGTCTTTGCTGAGAGCGTTTTGCCCCAATTAATGAGTCCTGGACGTTTAATATCTGGATAAAGTAAGAGAACAGCCCCTGCAATCAGAGACCCACTTAATGGTCTGGCATGTTACAGCACTTATTTCCAATGATACAATACTAAAGAGAGGGAGGGGGGTCACTGTGTATATACTGGAATAAAAGGGTGGACTTGTAAGGGGTCCTTATGGGAGGATGTATGGCATTAGCGGTAAGAAAACAGGAACCAGTTCATCCCCCTGTTCTGCACAGATTGCGAGTACTCTACGGGGGCTAGGAAGGGTTGCGCAGGGACCTTGTCTACTCTTGGTACATAGATGTAATAAGAGGAGTACATACCATAAGTATATGTGGCGTCTGAGTAGGAGTAAGCGTGTACAGAGCGGCTGCGAGGGCCTCCTTGATAAGGGCCAGCATGCGACAAAATCTGGCGGAGGAAAGGCATCATGTGAGTATTGTTTGGATGTATGGACAATAACGAACAGGGCATGAGAGCGCAGCTACGAGGTCTAAGAAAAAGAGCGAGCAATGGCCTGAATGTACGAAGGTCCATAATGGAGAAGTGAGTCTAAAGGTGAGGCCTACTAGAAGTGACAGAGTGTCGTGCTTCTGTGTCGGCCACCGTGAATTAAAAACCCCTCGGTATTTAAATAAAAGTATACATGGTCCATGTTGTAAAGAAAAACAATCCGAAAGAAATTGCAATCATGACTAGTTGACCGGTTCACTTAAAATTAGAAAAATATGCAGGTAAGTTGAGTGATGATTTTAAGTAAGGGCATATGCACTCCAAAAATTGTAAATATACTACACAATTTAAGTGGCTTACTAGCTAGAACCTGTAAACACCGAAATTTGCACACAGCTAAAAGGAGGGGTTATCAGTAATGCTCTAGCATCATGCTGTGTCTCCTCTTCCAGGCTAGTGTGTACACAGTTGCAGAAAGACTTACCATAGGTGTGCACCAGAAGCAATCAAAAATAGCCCTAACTACAAAATGGCAGTTTGGGAGGAAGGAGAGATACTACACGGCCCAGGTAGCCAGATATTGGAGCAATCTGGAGGAGGAACAAAATAACATCAGCACCACTAAAGAAACAGATGAAACTGGAGCTCAGTGGTTTGGGTGCTGTTGCCAGCTACTGGAAAAATAGGAGAAAGGCAAAAATAAATAAAGAAACTTAGCTAAAGTTAGCGAGCAGAGCTCTAGCACGGTAAACAGAAAAAAATAAAAGAATGAATCAGGCTATTTGGGACCATGCTCCCCTACAATACAAAACAATAATGAAAGGACAAACCTAAGTATTTAAAAAAAACACTCTACCAGAGATTTCAGCTGTGGTATTCACTTGCATGCTCACCTGCATTGGGCAAATATAGCCTAGGCTAGAAGACTTCATCATAGGCAGAAGCGGGGTGGCTGTGCTTGAGGCAGGACAGCTAGTGATCAAGGGGCATATTATTGGAATTGTTGTTCAGTGCAACGCAGCAAAGCCACCTTGCTGGCCTGCGTCACTGAGAAAGGGCAGGAATGCATCACATTTAAGGCATGTGGCACATTCCTGACTTTTCCCCATGAGTTGGTGGTTTTGGTAGCCTAGTACCAATGCAGGCACCATGCTGCAAAGGTCCCTGCATTGCATGTAGGATTGTTTTTGTGCAGGAAGGAACATCTTCCTGCACAATGCGGAATGCAACACACATACAAAGAGAAAGTAACGAGTGGACATAAACATATTTCTTCTTGTTACACCTGTCCTTGTGAGGCATATCTTTTTGACACATTCCCAGGTTTACAAAGTCATGTAAAAACAATGGGAGTTGAGTGGGAACACCATTGCAATGTCCATGGAATGCCTACCCAGGGACAGTAATGCAACGGAGCTATTGGTGGTGCATTGCGTTACTTTGGATTTATGGAGCCACTCAAAGGCTTCATAAATCTGACTCAAGGCTTATGTTACTCTTGCATCACGTTGCGTGGTGCAAGAATGATGCAAACTGGGCCATAAATATGGCCTCTAGATTGCTATCTTGCCCTCTCCATCTGTTCTGGGAATCAATCTCATGCTTACCTTTACATTGTTTTTTGTACTGTTTTGCTTAATGTATTAATCACTTTGAGTAAAAGCACTTAAGTAAATTAGATACAATTAAATAAATTACTCCCACATCTTCCTGCGCCATCTGCATTGTATTAAATACCCATTTGATACTAAAATACTTCTTAAGGAACGCTGCAATATTATGGCACCCTTGACTTCTAAATTAAGAATGAAATAAAGAATAATATCAATTTGACCCAGGCATCAGCATAACAGTGATTTATATAATCAGTTTTATCAATAACCAGAGAGTAAAATGTGGGTCAGGGAGATGAAATAGATACATGATTTTAGCTGTCAGCATATGGGCATAGACAATGACCACCTATGAACAACAACACAATATGTTCAGGATTCTAGAATTAGAGTCAAGTGTAAGTAGGAATAGGTGGGTAGGTATACAAGAGGAACTATAATCAAAAGGGTTAAATAGCAATGTTGGCATTGCTCAATGTTGTCTTGTTCTCCTGTCTCCATCTTCACTGCTATGCTATATGATTTATGGTATTCACTAGAAATGCAATAGCAAGATAGCAATAAATTCTCAGGTCATCAATCAAAGACACATTGTAATCATTTGGTAATTCACTGATTAATCACATACACATGAATATAAAGTCAGCAGGATTCTTGCAGAGCAGAACTTACATGACTATTGGGATTTGAGAAACAACGGCCGTAAGGGTTTTATCTAAGTAAAGCAAAATGTATATTGTGCTATCTTTTAATTTTCACCTGGATCACTATGTCCTAGGAAGTACTGAGTGATCACACCGTACATATTGTTTGAGCTGTTACATGTGGCTAAACATTATATTTCATCTCGTTCCACCAAACAAGCTCAACTAGATTTTCTTCTAAGATGCTCACATTTGTGTGGCGGTCTGCTGATCTAAAATGCTGCTATATCAGTCCAGGAACACAGAGTGCAACTCTTACTTCGGCTGATCTGATCTCTGAAACACAAACATATTTTATTTACTGAATTTATTTATGATATTTCTAACACATAAAACTGTCTCCAAAAGTGTTTTTGTGGTACTTCTGAGAATGCACATTGTTTCACTGAAAAAGTGAAGGAAACAAGAGTGTTAAAAACGTGTACAAGTTGCAATATAAGAAAAGGTGCTTGACAAGAGCACAATGGCTATATACTTACATTGCTATAAAATCTCCGAAAATAGCTTACTTGAGCATGGACCCACTTTACATTATTGTAGCATTGACATTTAGAGGCAGATATTGGTTGTAACAAAATCAGTAATTTCTGAGGGTAGCTCTAGGTCTACCTCAAGTAATATGTCCCAAAATCTGGTCAGGTTAAACACCCAAGTGTCTATTCACAGAGGTAAACCTACACTTAAATAAAGCCAAGGCAAGAAGCAGAATGCTGTTCAAGACAATCAAATATACATAAAACCCCTGCTGGGCTCATCTATTCCTCACTGCACAGAAAAGTACAATGCCAACAGCAACTTTCGTGCAAAACTACAGAAGATCCACCATCACATTGATGACACAAAGTCTGATTCATTTCCTACACCCACACCTTCCCATAAAATCCCACAATGGTCAACCTTCAAATCCCTCCCAGATCTTGCAGACAAACTCAACTCAATCAAAGCTACTTCTTATGAACATGATGTCTTAACATCGTTATATATCAAAGCTCTCTCTGGGAATTCTCTCCTACCCCTACTTACCATTATTAATGCCTCCCTCACACAGTGTACCTTCCCAGAAGCTCTGAAATCTATACTAGACTATGTTCACCGTATCAGCTACTGGCCTCACACACCTACCATACATCATTAAGTTCACCTCCAACATGACATTGATTCAAACTGCTTCTGAACAACTACAGCCCTCACTTCAAATAATACTGCAACACAGTGACCACTGCCTTATACATCATAGAAAATGCTTTTTATTGACCACAGAAGAATATGATCTTTGCCTACTGATATTAATGAACCTCTCAGCTGCCTTTGACACAGGTTGCCATCCCAAACTAATATGCACCCTGGAGTCTCTAATGGGATTCACCAGCAATGTTCTTCACTAGTTCTCCTCTACATTTTGAGCAACACCAATTTGTGCACATGGGCACCTCCAAATCTCAAAAGATCTGCAGATCCCTGGGGGTCCATGCTGTCCCCTGTCATCTTCACCCTCTACATGGAGCCACTTGGTGCTCTACTCAAAGATAACAGCATCAAGATTCACCCATATGCTGATGATGCACCCTCTACTTGAAAGACTTCTCTACTTTAGTCATCCAGCACTTCAAACACTGCTGGTATCCACACCTGAATAACCAACCCAAACAAGTAGTAATTCCTGCTATTTGCTAGGAAATACAAACAAAAAACAGTATGTCTCTCCATATTCAAAATGTCTCACACACCCTGTTTGCCATCGCTCTCTGCACTTCATGCCCAATTTAATCTTGTAATTTATCTGTGGCTCTTCCAGTTACCTTAGTATCCCCTCCCTTTCTAAATTTGACCTGATACATTGCTGCTGCATCTCGAACTCTAGTCCACCCACTCTATCTTCGAATCTTTTGAGGTAAATTCTCTTAACCTTGTTTTTAAAGTGAGCCAGACTTTGCAATACCCCTCTAATATATGAGTTAACCGTTCCCCACATTACCTCAAAGGAGGCTGATCCTGCTTTATCAAGTAAGAAGCCCACACTGGCTTGTCTTAGGGTAGCAATTACCTCAGGGTCTAAAAGGATGGCCCTTTTTAGTGTCCACCTTGAATTCGGTCAGCCACTGCAACACTTCAAGGACATTCGAACCGCAGCATGGTCTGAAACATGTCCTGGTAAAACATGGACCGCCTTTAGATTTTCAGCTAGAGTTCTATCCACAAAAATATAGTCCAATCTGGAGAAAAGGCCATATATTTTACGGTGAAACGTGTAGCCCAAACTAGAACCCTTATATGTCTCCATGCGTTTACCAGGTCTATGTCCTGAAGCATGTTTTTAAGGGCCTGTCTCACTCGGGGGGCATGAGCATGAGCATAGTGCTTCCTAGTGGATCTATCCAAGATGGGATCGAAAAGTGTATTAAAGTCCCCATGGATAATCATTGGAGATGTGACCTCCACTAAGTCCCACTCCAAGTTGGACACCTAAAGGGGGTCATCAAAATTTGGACCATAAAATCCAGCACAAACAAACTCAAAATCTCAATACCTCAAGGTTGCCATAGCTCATCCCCCAGAACTCTTAGTTTGTGAAGATTTTACCTCAACCCCAGCTCCCCTCCTTATCAAGATAGCCATTCTCTTACAATGCCCTACTTCCTCTGAGACTACATGGCTACTCACTCATCTGCATTTACAAAAAAGGGCTCTACTCTCACTGGCCATTAGGTGGGTCTTTTGCAAAAGGACAATGCGAGCATTACTTTCTTCTAGGTACCTCAAAGCCAATCTCTGCCAACTATTAGACCTGAGGCCATTTGCGTTGCACATTAAAAATAATAGCTCATTATTACCTCTCCACTCTTTTTCTGTAAATGTAGTATTTCATTCTTCTCGCATTGTTCAAGGCCAACTTGCAACATATATATCTAGATGATATTGGGCACTTATTCTTTTTCATTTTCTCCCACTACTCCCCACTCAGTGCCTTTCCCCACCCTGTGTTGCCCACCCCATCTGTACCTGGGAACCCACCCATAACTTGTAGGCATAAATGTCTAGTGAGTACTCCCAAGGAGAAATGATTCTTTTCAGATTTAGTTACACTATGGCAGGCCTCCCATCAACCCCCCCCGTCTGGCACTCCTCTGCCTCATGGATTTCAGGGAACGGCCCCTGTTTTGATAAGATCAATGAGGCCATCAACTTCTTCCACTGATCAGTAATCGTACATATGATTGTTCCCCATTACCTGAAGCATTGCTGGAAATTTCAGTTGCACTTTGGCCCCTTGCTTATTCAACTTCTCCGTCCTCTTCCCTAGTTCCCACTGCTTCTGATCGGTTGACTGACAAACATCCAATCTAATGGAAGGGGAGTAAGTGCCAAAAGAATAGGGGTTATTCCTTAAAGCTACACTCAAAATCGCCTCCTTCACGGGATATGAGAGGAAGTTTACTAGTATTTTCCTTGGCCTTTTAAATGTTAAAGGGGTCTCTATGCACCTGCTGAATCTCCACGTGAAAATTGATGTCTGGCCTATCTTTCAAAACCATGTCTCACAACAACATATTTTCAAAGGGCGTCATCTCAGATCCCACTGCAGCCTCCAGGAAATTCAGGAACCTAAGGTCATTCCTCCAAGAGATATTCTCGATCCTCTCAAGGTCTCCCCTTAATCCTTGGTTCTGTTTGGATAGGAGGCTTATGCCAGTGGTACTTTTTTATATGTCCTGTCTCATAGTCACTACCTCCTTCTCCAATGCTTCCTTCCAAAAGGCTACTTCCTCTAGTTTTTGAGCTAACTGTGCAGGGTGCCTGGATATCTGCCTGATTGGCCTTGGATATCTTAAATTTGTTCTTCATCTCCTCTTTTAAGCCTAAGAGGATGGAGGCAAAAGACTCCTCTACCTGCTCCCCGGCTATACTCCCAGTATCCATCATGGGAGTGCCCATTAGCAGAAATTGGCTTGTCTACTACAGCAAGGATTTCAAGCCTATTAGAGGTGGGGACCTGGGCTATGCTATTTAAATCAGCTGCTGGCCCTTTATTTACTTCAGAGCTCAATATACACATTGGTATCTCATCAATGGTCATTGCAGACTCTGTACTGACATTAGCCATACTTATGCTCTTCTGGCTTATACAAACGTCTGCCCCTCTCCCTTCACTTTGAAGAGCTGGGAATGCCAGGACTCTATGAAAGGATTTAAGGGAGGGGGTGACCTTAAACTGGGGAGGAGGTGCGCGGTTTCCCCTACACCATGGGCTATTCCCCCGCAGTTTTACAGTGTTCCCAATTTTCACGTCTTTTACTATAGACACCTCTGCATCTGCAGCCCTCCTGGTTGTAAAGCTTTGCCCTTTTGCAGTATCCTTAACACCATGGATCACTACAACAGGGGGAATTCCAGCCCAGAGCCCGCCCCTTATGCTGCTGTTATACCTCTGGTGCGTAAAGTAAACTTGGAAAATTTGCCTAGGACCTTGCTCGCCACCTTTTCTGGGTGTTTGATGCCCTTCTCCATGGGCAAAGGACGCTGTGCCCACCAGACTTCTTTTCCTGTCTCCCAGGAAGAACCCCCACTCTTCAACCAGCACTTCCATATGTATTTCAATTGATCCTTCTACCGCCTGAGGGAGAATCTTCTCCCAACCGCTGCTTGTCCCCTCGAGGAAAACCACTGCAGTCTGCAGTAAGTTCTCCTTGTTTTCATTCCAGCTTGTGCTGACTCCACGGTCACTGCCCTGAACAACACGCCAGGTGCCCTACAGCACCGCAGCTCTCTTGGCGCTCTCTCCCAGCGCAGGTGTCTTGAAGCGACCTCGAGGCTGGGTCCCATGACAAACGCCTCAGATGCCTGCCACAGTAACACCATCAGACGGGTGGTCTGATTGCAGATAGGTATCAGAGATGCCGGGAATATGGGGGGGCGGGGGTCCGCTAACACCGTAAAAGAAAAAACGCTATTCTGCCGGTGAGCTCACAGTCAGTTAGCTAACGGCCGCCATTTTCCCCTCTTAATTATGTTTCCAAAGAAATTGCCTTCTAACATATTTTTTCTCTTTTTTTGATTCTGGAAGTCAAAATCCTACAGTAGGGTAATGGAGATTAGCCAATTTTACCCTGATTTAAAGGTCAGGGCACATAAAATGGACAGAAGTGCCCTAGTATGCATAGCTCAAAACCAGTAAGATGAGTCCACAAAGAAATGGGGCTGACCATGCTAAAAGAGGCATTTTTTACAGTGGGGATCTGGGCTAAAAGAATCAGCACAACCTTTATAAACGTTACAACTGTTCCCATTATTCTTATATTTTCACCACTCAAGCAGTATTTCACAAATACAAATTCTGTGCCATGTTGAGTGGCATTTTTAACCATTGTGCTTGCTCTTTTCCTAATGCCAGGCTGGCATACACCTGGTTAGTCATGGTCACTGTCTTATACACAGAAAGGAAGTATTTCTCTTTAGCATTTCCTATGTCTAGTTAGACAGTGCAGTTACGCCAATGAGCCTCTCATCTGTTTTGACTTATTTTTCTTTTTGGCTACAGTCAAAATTATCCCGTTCCTTAGATATTAACTTCAGTTTAAGGGTTAGCACTTTTTTGAAAGACAGATAAGATAACCCTGAACCTAACCTTGCACCACATTCAGGTTTAACAATGCCATAAGTAAATGTCTGTCAGCCTCTAGTTTAACTTTTGACATTTCAAAGTGCTTTAATTCTGTTATAAAACGGGCCCTTTTCACGAAACTAATTGTGAACATAGTTATGTGACAAAATATAGTGCCCTGTAGAATTTTATGCTACAGATTATGATTCACATTTGGGGCCTGAGGACTGAGAGTGTATACAGATACTCACATTTTCAGTCTGGGCGCCATGCATGAACAATCAGTATGCAGGTGACCAAGGCTTTGTTCTCCCTTAACTCCAGTATGCTATGTCTGCATGGTCCCTAGTGGCTGCTGATCTTAATATCAGGCCTCTACTCCTGCATTCTCATCATCCACTGCAGTACATTGACATGTTTGGTCCATAATGGACATTCATATGTCAGTGCTAATGCAGAAGTAGACATTTCTTCATCCTTGATTCTTGCAACTTCCCATGTGGGCACCATGCATCAATTCAGTCCTGCTGTAGAAGAAGCAGAATTATTTCAGGTGCAGATTTCAGTGTCTCACTCCGTTATTGAAGGATTTAATGGACCCTTTTCCAGATGCAACTCTCAGCAATTCACCAGGTCAACTTTTGTGTTCAGTCTGCATGGGTGTGTGCAATGTATTGGTATTCAAAATCTATATATTCTGTGGGGATTGCATATTACCTGACTTCACCCTTGCCAGTTGGTTTAGAAAGTTGGCAATTAATAGTGATTATTATAGTAAACCTTAATGCTTTGTATCACATTGCCATGTAAGGTTAGAGGTAACCATAAGTTGTCTGTTCCGTTTAATGTTGGCTTGTCATATAATAAACAGATTTAATGACTGCTGCAAAGAAACATCAAATGATTTAGGGAGGACGATGGCAGATAGGCTTTGAGGTGTGCATTGAATGTTATGTTTTGAGATTTATATGTGGACCTTTAAAACTACATGTAAAAAAATATATTCTTTTTAGAAATCTTTTAGTTTGGGAGCAAGGCTTCTACATCTGTGAATTCACATGCCCCTGCTTTGATTAAAAAACTAGGTCGCACAATATTGAAATACTGGCTCTATCAGTGTTATTAGTGCGATTTCATGACATATAATTCAATGGATATGTATGTGTTACAGTGGTGGAGACTTCAAAGAAAGAGGAGAAAGCGAATATCAAAGATGTTTTTATGTAGCTTTTAATCCATGTTCTTTTAAAATCTTAGTATCAAAAGATTTAGAATGTTAATATCAAACGATTGAATAATAAAGTAGCCCATTCTTAACCTGTTGGGGAATCCCAATTTGTGGACAGCACTGTGAGCGGATAAATCGTACTGTAGAGTATTATGGAGAATGTGGTTTTTTAACACTTTGCTGCTAAAGCGAGGGCTAACCAACGAAAGGTTGATTATAAGTACTCATTACTGTTGTTGTGGAAGTATTCCTTTTTAGGTCTAGTGTTAGGTCCAACCTTTCACAGTGTTTTTATCAATAAGAATCTCATGAGTGATGCCACATGTGAGGTAATTAGAAGTGCATGGCGAGAGCATGAGTTATAGTCATTTAAAGGCACTAGTTATACTTACTTGAGATAACTATAACTGGAGAATTTCAGTGGTTGTTTGAAATTGGTATGTTTTGACTGACATTTTCACCTAACTACAACGTCCCTTTAACCTTTGTTTTTTAGAAAGAATTGCCATTTTTTAAATGTAAAGTAAGACATTATTACCAGTCCAAACTATAACATCAGTCTAATCTTTGTTTTGTCAGTGAATTACTGAGGTTTTTTTTAACATAAAATAACAATATGAAGAGATGTCATTTTAGGTAAGGCTTACCCACTGTCTTTGCCAAAGGATCAGACACCAAAACATAAAAGACTGCCCTATTGCTTTGGCAAAGGCTCAACACATTAACCTTTATAAAGCAGATCTACTGAGCTAGTCAAAAAGTCGCCACAATAATTTATTCTAAAGGTACATTTATAAATAAACACATTAAAATACCTAATACTTATTGCTGCAAGAAGATTTAAAGTAAAGTATTTTTAATCAACACAACCATAAATGTGTGTAAGGGTGTTTCACACCGCAGGTCACAAAATGTTACCATAGAACCAACCACAAGAGGTCCCTGCACTCCATGTGACAAGCATACAGCTCCAGCTCCGAGTGCTTTAAATATAATGGTAATCTCTCCTGGGGTCATGGATTTCATGTGCCAGTAGATTTACACTTTAAAAAAAATGTTTATTGGCAATCCATCTACCTCCCATATTACACCACTCATGCAATGCTCAATGAATGAATTGATAACATTACTAAAGATGTCTGAAATTTCATAATTGGTAACAAGACTGTAGATGGCGAGGGGACACGTTATATTTACACTAGAGCACAAGTTATAGTTACCTGAGATAACTATAACTGATGAGGTTGAGGGATTTTGTTAGTTTAAAAAGTTATGTTTCAACTGACATTTTCACCTAACTCTAATGACACTTTAACCTTTGCTTTTTTGCAATTAAAATTCATTTATAAATGTTTCTAATTTCTCGGGGGGGGGGGGAATGATGTAAATGTGAGGCAGAGTGTATTTTAACTGAATAGAACGGTAGTGTCTGCGATGCAGAGTAGCAAAAAGTGCAATTCACATACAACACTGCCATTCTATCCGAATAATACACACTCTCTCTCACCATTTTCGCCAGTCTCCAGTTGTGAAAACACCCAAATTGATTTTTTCTGCCCTCCTTTCAGCCGACAGACCCTGTCATGCGGATTTGAGTTTAACTGCATTCCATCAACTCTAGATCATTCATCCCAGTTAAACTAAAAAAATCTCTTTAATTGCTCTTCCATTTATTTGCAATAAGAAAGATGTGTACAGGGATTTGAAAACAGATTGAAGATGAGAAAACATTTAATGTGACTTCAAGTTTAGAATATTGTTGCAAAAATGAACAAAGCGAATCCTGCCAAGGTTAATTTACTCTTAGCCTCAGACAGTCCATTTTTATTGCAAGGAATGGTAGGTACTTCATTACTTTAATTGTTTTTTACAGTTATTTATTTTTTCATCTGCAGAGAGATTCATTACCTGCATTCTAATATTTATTATAAAAGGTTGTTTCCTTGGTCTATTTCACAAGCTTCCTAAAGGACGCTTCATCTTTTTGAAGATTTGTAGCAGCCGTCAAACATTTACTTTGTGTCACATTAGCTAAGTGTCATCTGCAAAACCTGACATTTAATTGTTGGGCCAACATTCATATCATTAATTGTAGTGGTGAAATGCTAATTATTCCTGTTCAGTTGTTATAGGATGTTTACACCATGGGTTGATTATTATAAATATCGCTATAGTCAAAAATGCAAATGCCAAGTCTTTAATCTCTTGCAGAATTCAAAAAGTGAGGATGAGACTCTGTTGTGTTGAGGGAGGTCTTCCCAGATTTTGGGTGTGATATAGAAAAAAAAGTGACTTCATTTGTGGATAAAAGGTGTGTGTGCGATTGAGAGTGTGGCTGAGTATAGGTGTCAGGTAGGCTGGTGAAAGTGTATGCGGTAGTTGAGTTATGCTAGTCCAAGGTTTAGCAGTGCTTTTTATGCATGCATAAAAGGTTTGAATTGGCTGCATTTGTATATGGGGAGCCAGAGGAGCTCCCTGAGGTGTGGTGACATGTGGGTGTGACGTGGAAGCTTTAGGATGAGTCCTGCTGCAGTATTCTAGATGATCTGGAGTCTGTGAATGAACTGTTTGGAGATCCCGGTGCAGAGCGCATTGCCATGGTTGAGTCTACTTCTGAGAAGTGTACGTCTTTTGTCCTGGGACAGCCATTTGAAGAGTTTGTGTAGCATACCTATGATGTGGAAACAGGAGTAGCTATCTGTCTTTAATTGTGCTGTCATGTTGAGATAATCATTCAGGATGATTCCCAGGTTTCTCTGTGGGTTTTGCCTTAGGGCCTAGCTCTGTCAGCCACCAGGTGGATATCCAGGGAGGGTTCTTGTTCCTGAAGACCAGCACTTCCGTCTTCTTAGAGCTGATCTTCAGGCAGTTGGTTCTCATCCATTCTGCCAACCTGATCATGCAGTTGGTGAGGTTGGTTCTGCTGGTGTTTGTCTTGTCAGTCAGGGATAGGATTAGCTGGATGTTGTTAGCATAGGATATGATAGTTATGCCTTGGGATCTGATGATGTTAGCAAACAGAGTTTTATAGATGTTGAACAGTGTGGGAGTCAGAAATAAGCCCTGAGGGATTCCGCAGATCAGCTTCTTGGATTCCGATGTTTAGGGTGGTAGTATGACTCTCTGTGTTATTCCTGTGAAGAAGAATCCTTTTCAGCTATGGCAATCATTGAATGGCAATTTTAGGGCGTCTTCTGACGAGTGCATTGTGAAAGATGTATCAAAGGCTGTGAAGAGGTTGAGAAGGATGAGGGCTGCGGTTCTGTCTCGGTCCAGTATTGTTCTGATGCTGTCTGTGGCCGTGATGAGTGCAGTTTCAGTGCCATTTTTACTTCTCAATCCTGATTGGGTGTGGTCCAGTAGGTAGTGTAGTTCGGGTTAGCTGGTGTCTTTTTGGTTGATGGTCTCTTCCATCACTTTGGCTAGGAAGAGGAGTAGTGAAATGGGATGGAGGTAGCTCATTTCTTTTTGGTCGGCAGATAAATGTTTTAGGAGGGCATGACTGCTACATGTTTCCAGTCTTCCAGGAAAGTGATGGATCTGAAGTAGGTGTTGAAGATGTGGCCGAGGGTGTTGCTAATTGATGATCCTCCCTTATTGTCGATGTGGGAGGGGCATGGATCTGTTGGGTCTTTAAAGTGGACATTCTGCATGATCGCTGCTGTGTCTTCTCTGGTAATGCATGGGCAGGTAGGATATGAGAACTCTGGGGTTCATTTGGTGTTCAAGGTTACTGTAGATATTTAGGTGCCGATTACGATCCGGTAAAAAAAATTCCCGTCCGACTCGTATCCGGTCTTTTTACCGTACGAATCGTACAAGTGCCGTACAAACTGGCAATCACGATTCGCATGGTAAAAAGCCCATACGAGTCGCATTGGGAAAAATTCCCCACACGTCCTCAGGTCGGAAAAAGTGTCCGACACGTCCTCGGACGATTTACCGTACAAACGTGAAAAGCGAAGTCCGACCGTGCAAGTACGATCCGCCCCGGGCGTCCGATTGTACAACCGTATGGTTAAAAAACCGTCCGCACCGAACTCCTATAGCAAACAATGGAGACGTCCAAACAGGTGCCCGTTACGTGCCGAACCCCCCCCAGCCCCCGTATGCATGCGCCGAACCCCCCCCCAGCCCATGTATGTTCGAGTCGACCCCCCCAGCCCCCGTACGTTCGAGTCGACCCCCCCAGCCCCCGTATGTTCGAGTTGACCCCCCCAGCCCCCGTACATTCGAGTCGACCCCCCCAGCCCCCGTACGTTCGCGTCGACCCCCGTGTATGTACACCCGAGTACGTGTCGAACTGTACGTGTCGAACCCCCCGTGTATGTACAACCGAGTACGTGTCGAACTGTACGTGTCGAACCCCCCGTGTATGTGCACCCGAGTACGTGTCGAACTGTACGTGTCGTACCCCCCCGTGTATGTACACCCATGTACGTTCGAGTCGTACCCCCACCCGTGTATGTACGGTGCATACCCCCCGTGTATGTACGGTGCGAACCCCCAGCGCGGGGGGTACGCACCGTACATACATGGGGGTACGCACCATACATACATGGGGGGTATGCACCGTACAGACACGGGGGGGTACGCACCGTACAGACACGGGGGGGTACGCACCGTACAGACACGGGGGGGGGGTACGCACCGTACATACACGGGGGTACGCACCGTATATACGCGGGGGTACGCACCGTACATACATGGGGGTACGCACCGTACATACACGGGGGGTACGCACCGTACAGACATGGGGGGTACGCACCGTACATACACGGAGGTACGCACCGTACATACACGGGGGGTACGCACCATACAGACACAGGGGGGTACGCACGGTACAGACACGGGGGGTACGCACCGTACAGACACGGGGGGTACACACCGTACATACACGGGGGGGTTCGACTCGAACGTACACGGGTGTACATACATGGGGGGGTTCGACACGTACAGTTCGACACGTACTCGGGTGTACATACACGGGGGTCGACGCAAACGTACGGGGGCTGGGGGGGTCGACTTGAACGTACGGGGGCTGGGGGGGGTCGACTCGAACGTACAGGGGCTGGGGGGGGTACGGCGCTTACCGGGCCACCTACTCTGGTCGTTTGTTTCGTGCCGTACTTCGCTTTCCGGCACTTTTTGGGTGCCGTGAAAATATTGCCGTCCGGACTGCTGTCGGTTCGAATCGTACTTCCTGGGTCGTGAAACGCTGCCTGGAAGCGTCCCGACGTCACGTCGCAGCATTCCCGGATCACATTCGTATGCATGTTTTCGTCGGTCGGTGTTTTTTACGATTCGTACGGAAATGGTGTTTCCGTGCGAATCGTAATTCCATGTTTGTAATGTTTTACAACCGGGTACGAGTCGGACGGAGAATACGCTCCGACCGACAGTTCGTACCCGGTTTTTACCGGATCGTAATCGACGCCTTAGTATTTTGCTGCAGAAGAAGTTTCATAAGTCATTGCAGAGTTTCTGTTGGGGTGATGCTGTTGACTATGGCCTCAATGCTACATGATATAATTATACTCTTCTAAAGTCTGTAGATATTAAACAGGAATATATTTGTATTTAGCTGATGGATATTTCATATTAAAATATATTATTTTCTTTGTAGCATAATTTAACATGAGATACTTACAGTGGCCAGGCAGAAAGGCGGAACTCATCAAGGCCTTATACTATTCTATATGTGATGAAAGAATTTGATCTAATATCTCACAGGGCTATTCAGAAAGATAACTTACACTTTTGACTGTTCACAAAATCTGAGTGTAAAGTTACTGAAAGGGGGTGGAGACACATTTATGAGTATAAGTTACAACTGCCAAAAAGAAACAGTAATTTGTCCATCACCACACATAGCGAACCACTGATATTGCAACATTCTTGCCAAAAAATAACCTCATGGGAATTAAGGTTACAGAAAATGTAACTATTTAAAATAGTTTAAAGTATAAATATATGAAAATTAATGTTAACATTTTTATAAAAATAAAACATATTTATTAATTAATTATACATTATTTTAACATCCTTTTTTAAATATATAAATTAATGTAACATTATTTTTTTAACATAATCTATTTCTAAATAATTCTATACATCAATTCTAATAACTATTAATATTTTTTACTTTATGTGGGAATTTATCTTTTACTTTAATATTCAGAAAAACTATTTGAATGTAATGTATTTAAATTAGTTAAAAATGTAATTCAAAATGGAGATGATAAATGATGAAGTATTTTATTTAATTTGGATCTACTTTTAAAATAAATACATTAATTCACAATAATATTAAAACTAAAATAATTTTACTAATTTATTATAAATTGTTATAAACTTTCCCTAAAGTTTTCCAAAGGGAGATCTTCACCCTGGTATCTATATACCTCACTAATATTAGTATACAATTTAGTAAGTGATCTGTATGCCCCTTAGCTTATCAACACTCAATCACACTATTCTCCATCTTCTGACCTTTAATTTGCTCATTAAAATTTTCTGACTGCACCTAAGCCACTATGAACCTTTTTCAATTTTCACGTGTTCCTGCTTTATAACTGCTAGGCCCATTTCACTGGAGAGCCTTACTATTTGAAATTCAGGCCAAAAACTAGCTCCAGAATTTCAGAATTACCCTGAATAAACATCAGTGCGACAAGAGAAACATACTTCTCTATATCACCTTATTCAGTTGTATAGAGTGCTCCTCGTAGAACCTAAATGCATCATTAGTAGGATGTAAGGTATGATTTAGAGTTTGGTGGCGTATGAATATCACCATATATCAGAATGGATGCCATAAACTAGTTGTTCCCCCAATCTATTTAAAACATGCCAGCTTTACACCAATGGAGCCTGTACTGGCTGAGCCAGTATAAACCTCTGATTTGGCCCCCTATCAGCCATGAGCCACCAGTTCACAGAGAAAGTCAACCCACGCTGTTGATGGCCTGGTGGCCATCACTAATTTTCTCTGCACGTGTTCGCCATGTAATGTGTGGTGGAGATTGGGTAGAAAAATTCAGAAGGTCCCCATGAGCAGGGAGAAAAATCCCTATGCCTTTGTTTTTGTTTACCAGAAATAAACTTTCCTTTGCAGAGCAGGTGCTTAAACATTGCAGCAATTTGGAAACGTGTAGTGCCTGTCTCTCAGCTTTCACAGTGTTGGATCAGCTAAAGGTACAGAGAACCTAGTCAGACAGGCTGTATGTTTAAATATGGCTGGTGGTCTTTTGCGAGGGTCTACTCACCAAAGACAAAATTAAACCCATCATTTTGAGTGTCCTGTCGCTAAAAGTGAAACAAAAAGGATAACCACCTACTCTGTTGTAAATCAATATATAGTATATGTCATAGATATATTATTAGCCAGGTACAGTGTTTAGTGTTCTTGTGCTACATATTGGCCATGCCAATCATCTCAAGTGTTTTACCATGCTAATATTTAGATATGACTAGTCGTTAAATTCACTGTATATGTAAATAATTCTAAATGTATTGACCAATGTTAAGTGCTATTATTGTGTTTCTTATTAATTGTCTTTACTAATGTACCACCAAAGTGGATATATATACCCTTTCTTATCAAAAGGTTATGTTGCTCTTGCTAAATAAATTCTTGAATATGTTTTGTATTTCATCATTGATGTGCAGACATTATGGGCCTGATTACGATGTTGGTTGGATAGCAACCGATGGCCTGTCGGGTGCGATCAGACAGACATCTGCCCCTGAGTTCTGCCCGTCGCATTATGATGCAGCGGTCAGAGGCAGCACGTGTGTGGACCGACCTATGCTGTTCCGATGGGCTCAAGGATCCCGTCAGCCCAGCAGTCAGAATGCAATCACTACAATAAGGGCGATACCTTCTCAGGCACCGCCGTGGGGATTACAGTGTCACTTTCAGTCTGCCTTTCTATGGTGGTCTGACCACAATAGAAAGGCAGATGGAAACAGAATTTGGGGGCCCCAGCAGGCCCCTGTCCCACTGTGACATCCTCTATGGGGAAGGGTATACCTAATGTTTCCCTTAAACATCCCTGCACCATTTGGCAGGCACCGCTTGGTGTCTGCCACATGATACATGGATGTTGTAAATGTGTATATTTTCTATTGAGGTTGTTGCTGCAACCCGCAGCACAATCCTGAATAGAAAATATACACTTTCCAACCGCAGTGAAGTTGGTCGCATTACAATAGTGGAAGCAGGACATCGTAAATAGGGCCTTTGTAATTAACCTAAAAAGGTTTTAAAGAAGCACTGCCAGAAGAGAGACATTGGCTATGCCCACATGTACGCAAACAGGAGTACATGTTTTGATTGGGCAGAAGATGTGTGCTTCCACAAAAGAAGTGCTTGCCTGCCTCCTAAATGAGCATTTTCCATACTTATCCTGCTACCTGAGATTGAATTTTCAGGGGCACATACATGGCATTGTAATGCTATGAAAGTATATTAGAGAAGTAAAACATTTACTGTATTTGTTTTTCTTTGGCAGAAGCTCATTTAGGATGAACGTTATTACCTTTAAATTTATATTTAAACAGATTTGTGTTTGATAGTCCAAGGCTCCACTAATATATGCAGACTTTTAGGTCTGACTTGACGGTGCAACTGATGCCTAACATTTTGTGGTCAAGAAAAAGAGCTTTCAGAGTCCTAATGACTTCCACACATATTTGCACCCCATAATGGGCTACATTTGTGTACGTCCACAAAAAAACTGCTTGCATTGCACTTTTTGGCTTGTGGCAAGTTTATATTTGATGCAGCAGAACTGGTTTGGTGATCTTGGCTGTAGGCTTGATCTATTCATTACGAAATGGTATTTTAAAGGCAGTAGGCCTGACATATTTATTGTGAGACCATATGTTGAAGTAGTTAAGAATTTAGGTATGGACTTTTATTACACTATAATAAACCCTCCAGTTGGGAAATTTATTACACGGAATGTAATAGATTACTGTAGTAGGCAATGCCCGTCTCTGACATATCATGAGTATAAAAGATGTGCCCTGTGCGAATGCTTGCCTGGTGCACAGGTAACTGTTATGATCAATGCTATAGGTCTGGACTGTGAATTATGAAAGGTATTACAAAGCCAGTAGTCCTGGTTTATTTATTGTGAAAAACGTATGGTAAAGCCAATAGGTCTCTGACGTATGGAATGTTATCACATTATGTTACAGACCATAGAAAGATATTTGGTTACATGAATTCTCAAAGATTATGATAGTAGTCAAGGTTTGTGTTTGTTGGTCACCACTCTGATAAGCCCTGGGCATAGAAATTCAGTGTTAGAATTTTATAAATGTATGTCTGGTGGTAGCCAGTTTATGCACACACCGGCAGGCCTGGATTGTACATGAAGTCAAATCATTGGTAAAGGCTAGAGGCTATTCATTATGTTAGATTCCTTAGGTGTGATCTGTTTATAACAAAAAGTTATGATATAGCAAGTAGGCGTTACTCACCTATTATGAAAGCATTGCATTTAAGCCAATAGGTTTGTAAGGGTGGGTTGCTATTACACTGAGCTAAAGCCTGTAGTCAGGTATTCTGTTACAATTAATCTCTCATATTAGTGTAGTAGGCATGGGTTTCGGTTTTGGTGATTCACCTTCTTGGGTTCAATCAGTACAGATTTGGTATATTTATGACCCTCGGTTTTGTACACATCTGTAATTTTACTTCGGTATACCTGATGGTTGCCTTGTGAGAAGGCATTTGGCCCAACACAGTAGGTCTGAGTTATATAGCCAAGTCAATAATAAAGGTTATAGACCAGATTGTTTACATGAAAAATTAACTTAATGACAGTGGGCCTGACATATTGATTGTGAAAGCAACTGATAAATAGGCATTTAAGGGTGGAATTGTAATACTGTATTAAATCCGACATATAGCTATTTTGTAGCCTGGAATTTCACAGACAACCATGGTAGGTAATCGTTTTGATGTTGGTTACTGACAAATTGTGGGGATATAAGATTTTTAATGTAAGAATTCTTGTTAGGCCGTGCTAAGAGAGGCAGTTTTTTTCTATGCCAACTGTAATTTTGTATACTGTGTTTATTTACTACATATTAATTTGGAAAAGTAAATGTTGCAATCAGTAGGCATTTAAGAGCGGATTGTTATTTCTTTGTATTAAATCCTACTGATAGATATTTTGTTACACAAGATATCACAGAGAACCTCTGTTGAGAATACTTTTTGAGGTTGGTTACTTCCTCTGACAAACCCTAGAGGGATAACATTTTCACTATAACAATTCTTGCAAAACTCTCTTCTTAGTAGTCTTCTAAAATCTTGTGACACAAAAAAAATCATTAAATATTGTTGTTAAAAGTGGGGTTTCCGGTTGGCTAGAGTATACACCAAAACCAGGCAGAACCCACCATTCTATACACACCCAAGATAACTCCTGCTCACCCCCTTAGTAGCTTGGCAAAGCAGTCAGGCTTATCCTAGAGGCAATGTGTAAAACATTTGCAACACACACACCGATTTACACACCAGTGACACACTAGGCACACCACAAAAGAGACTGCACACAAGGAAATATCAAAAATATCCTTTGTATTATATACACAGAACACACATTAGACTGTGTAGCATGTAAACATATTTAGGCCAAATAACATGAATTGCTGGGCCACTAAGCACTTGTCACAAGGAGGCACATAAACCACATAAGGCCATAATTTCATTAACACTGCGCCACTAGGCACTTGTCATCAAAATGCGTAAACCGTAAACCATTATGTATCAGAATCAGTTTGCCTCAGATTAGGCCGTAGTCATAACATCATAACTTTGCATTGAAGTATAGTCTCAAAAGCTGCACATGTCATAGGACGTTCATGAACACATTAGGCATAACAATGAAGCAAGGCTTCTAGGGTGTGACCGTCATAAAACCTACCAAAATAACACCTTCCACCATCACTGCTTTGGGAATACATCACTTTGTCATAAGTAGTGCACAGAAAACACCTAAATCTTCAAAACATTATTGTGCACAACAAGCAGTTCCTGATGGTGGTGCACGTTACATTGTGAAGGCTGATATAAGGTAGACTGTTATTCCCCCTGCATCAGGGTATGGGGAGGGCAGGACCACCTACACTCCTTTTAGGGCCCTGTGGCCCCCAAGCTGTGCCACAGGGCCCACATAAGACAGAAAAGAGAAACAGTCATGCCCCCACTGGCGGAGGGACCTCCTTGGTCCCTGGCCTGCTTAAAGTGGATCAAGTGCAGCCGCCCATTAACGCTTGTGCGGCTGCACGTATACTGTGAAGTTCAACCCCCTCTGCAAGCACTGGGGGCTAAGCGGGAACTGCTGTACACTCCACAATACTGGAGAGCCACAGCAGTTCCTGGAGCCCTCCCTGGGTCTCCGTGGTGCTGCTTCTCTTCCGGTGGGTGCGGCCCGAGCCGGCTGGAGTGAGCCTGCGAGGCTCCGAAGCCTCTGGCAGTGGGGCCCGCCCCCTTCTGCTGTCAGCATTGCTCCGGCCATGTGTCAGGCAATGCCCGGCACACCCAAGGCCCTCGCTCTGGATCTCCTTTTCGACCGGCAGTAGCTTTGGCCCGGTTGCCACGGTGACCCAGGCTTCCCCTTTGAAAGAGTTGGCTCCCTGTGATGCAGCCGGTGCCTGCTCCTTCCCGTCCACTGTCACATGGGAACTTGGGAAAAAGTCACTGCGACCCCCCACCCCGAGCTCCTTAGGACAATACGAAGACATTGGACTGCTCACCATACGTAGCACTTCTTCCATCTGGGTGTTTGAAGGAGGTAAGCGCTCTCCATGCACTACCCCTCACAAAACAAGCGCTAGGCTAGGGTAGGGCCAGACACACAGCGCACTGGCCCGAGTGAAGGACACAACACACATAGCTCTGCCCAAAGTAAAAAATAGTTGTACAGCTCTGCTCTGGGACAGTTTTACTGGTGCAGCATGACCATGGGGAGCAGAGACAGCATTGTGCAAAAGGGGAGACAGCCTACTCAGGTGTAATCACAACTCCTCCCACTACTCTAAATGCAGACCAGGTCTATTCTGGCCTGCGATGAGTCACCTGGGCAAGGCAGGGCACACCTCAACCCCCCCAGTGACTGTCTAGAGTGAATGCACATCTCAACTCCTGTCACTCACACACAAGACGCTGAATACACAAACAGCCAGAGGCACACAGAATGGTAAAGTAAGAAAATGTTCACTTTCTAAAAGTGGCATTTTCAAACAAAGGATTTAAAAAACAACTTTTCCAAAAGTTGTATTAGTAAATTCTGAGTTCAGAGAATCTAAACTTCATTTCACTATCTTTTCCCTATTGCAAGTTACACATGTTTAAATCTTTCAGGGCAACTCCAATGATAAGCCTATGGGATAGATAGCCTTTCAATAGTGAAAAACGAAGTGCACAGTATTTCACTATCAGGACATGTGACACACACTAGTACATGTCCTACCTTTCACATACACCACACACTGCCCATGGGGGTACCTTGGGCCTAACTTAGGGGTGCCTTACATGTAAGGAAAGGGAAGATTTGGGAATGGCAAGTGGGTGCACTTGCCAGGACTACATGGCAGTACACAACTGCGTGGGCAGACACTACAGTTGTAGGTCTGAGATACATTTACAGGGCTGCAGGCCCACTAGTAGCATTTGTTTTACAGACCGTGGCACACACCGTGCACTTTACTGGGGACTTACCAGTAAATCAGATCTGCCAATCATGGATAACCAATCATTGTCATTTATACAGAGAACATATGCACTTTAGCACAGGTCAGCAGTGGTAAAGTGCCCAGAATCCTACAGCCAACAAAATCAGGATGAGAAAAATAGGAGGCGAAAGAAAAAAAGTTTGGGAATAAACCTGCCAAAAGGGCCAGGTCTAACAATTATATACATCCATATACACATCCATATATATATAAATATATTTCCATATACATACAAGGAGAGCCTTTGTGCCAGTTTATTGTACCATAGGTCTGCCTGAGTGTAATATAAACTCTGCTTCTTTTCATGACAGCATACTGAATGGGGTAATCGTTCAATGCACATCAGTCATTGGCTTTCCTGTCCTGTGAATGATGGAATTTTCTGATTACATGTGTACACCTGAAAGTGAATGAGCTTCAGTGTTAGACTTGGTTGACCAGTCCAACAGTTCTAAATGTTCTCCTTTGATAGTTCCCTGTTCATTTCATTTCTTTGCTTCTATTTTAATTTTAATGTTTCTTAAGAGCATACTAAAGCTCTGCAGGTAGTACTAACATGATGCTTGCTTGATACTCAGTTCATCTGCATTGCCCCACATCCCACTAGGGGTATGTGTATGTTGTACTTCGCCAGTGGAGCAGATGGGCATTTCGCATGGCTACACTGCAGCACTGAATCAAACGGTGCTGCAGCTGTAAATGGGGTAAGGTCTGTCAGCAGAGTAGGAAGAGGGGCACCCCAGCAAAAAAAAAAAGAAAACATCAAGAGTGACTTGTGCTCTCCCAACAAACAAATGTCCACAAATTCCACTAGGCCACTTCCTCTAAACCAGGAGACCCTTATGAAATGCTGTTGTCCATAGTGTATCATTGTTTTATCATGCCAAGATTGCCAACACATTGGTTCTAAAAGGGGCTGTCAAGCTTGAACTTTAAAACAACAAAAGACTATTAACAATACATTTGCAAAACATAATCTGCTGTTATGTTTAGTTTCATTATTAAAAGCATACACCTATTGTGATTAGACATGTTTTCTTTTTTCTACCTGTATTCTTTTAGTTTATCTTGCATACATTTGTTGAGTTTATGTGTGTTTTATTGCAGTTGTTTAGGCTGGAAACAGGAATTAATCAGTGGATGGATACATGTGTGCAAAAAGGAGTGACAGAGCACATGTATGATTATTTATTGGGTGCCTAAGCCCATCAATGTACAAAAGACACCTTTATTCAGAAGCCAGACCCAGTGGCATTGCCAGAGCTTGTTTTAGTAAGCAGCTAGCTTTTCTGTTTGCCCTTCTAGCCTACCATTACTATTGCTGCCTCTAAGAATAATGTTGGACTTTGCATGTCATTTAATAACTTTAGTCTGTAATTAAAAATATTTAGCAAATGACACTCTATGGAGATAAATTACTTTTTTATATACATGTTCCAGACAAACCTCATACAATAGCTCTTTTACCATCGATATTTTAGTTTAAGTTGAGTAAAATATGTAAAAAAGGTGTATCTTCCATCCTACAGGGCTCACGGGCCAGATGCCTTGATACTAGTCGATGGGCAACCGCGTCAAGTGAAGGGGGAGCTTGGACTGTCCCAGATGTTACACATTGCTACACAAATTGCCTCTGGAATGGTGTACCTGGCTTCTCAGCACTTCGTCCACCGAGATTTGGCTACAAGAAACTGTTTGGTGGGAGTCAACATGCTTGTGAAGATTGGGGATTTTGGAATGTCAAGAGATGTGTACAGCACAGACTACTATCGGGTAAGATTTTTCTTTGTCTCCATGGCTGCTTCATGGCAGAAATGCATGGCTATTGCCTGAAACATCCAACTCATTTTTTCAGGTGGTGCGAATGAGATCTTAAAATTAATTGCAAGTAAAAGTTGGAATTTTTGTACTTCGATAGAGATCCACGTTTGGCGGTTCTGTAATTAGGATTGTCAGTGAAACTGATTAAACTTTGCCTAAATATTTATGGTAGAAGTTCTCACCAGGGGTTTATTTCTAGCTCCAAAATGAAGAAAAATATGTGTGTCCTTCAACTTTCAATAGGCAAAGCTTCCAAAATAGCATAGGCTAGATGTTTCCAATAGTCATAATTTTTAGATTCCCTTAATTTAGCAAGTTTGCTCGAGTAATAACTAGAGGTAAACAAGGCACAAGCAGCAGATCGTAGGGCCAGTTGGCTGCTCTCCGACCCAAAACAGTATGCCGCACCCCTGACTGCATGCGCTCTGTCTACAGGCCTCTTCAATATAATATATACAGATGCATATATACACAGACACATACCATTTAAAAAACAAATATACGATTACCTGGATGTGTGCAGGTTAAAGTGAAGGCAATAATGTCAACCACAAAACAGTAAGCACAAATTACTGTGACGTTAAGATCCATTCTGGCCAAGGCTCGAGTAATTTAAATATAATGACAGGGTGGCAGAAAAATTAACTTGTGATCAGGGTAGGCCTACACTTTCTTTGTCTTAGCATTAGTGAGACTTGAAGGGTGGCTGGGTTTCCCTTTAATTGTGATGAATACTCTATTTAAAATCTTTACAGCCAATTATTGCAAGAAACTAAATGACAGTGTATATAAAATATTAGCCAGTGAATAGAATATACTAGACCCAGGTGAAATTTCCATTGTGCTGCATACTCATGCGATATTTAGCTAATTTTGTGTTTTGCTTGTTAAGCGAAATTCCCTAAATTACACAATTCAGCAACATCATGTAACTATGCTGCAAAAAACGTTGGCGGCAGCACTTAGCGACGCGGATGCTTTTTGTCATTTTTTTTGCGTGAAATGTGTTTCTCTGCCCAAGATGGAGAAAATTGAGCTTTTCACAGTAAAGTATTGTGCGAAATGCCAGTTTTGCATATTGAGTAATTGCGCAAAGTTTTGCAGAATTTTTCTGAAGTCACACACATTTCTTTCACCCCTAAATATGCCATCTAGATGAAATACATTTTGTTTAGTAATATCACAAAATGTAGCATTGTTAGTTTCACACTTGCTTAATGTAATTTTATTTATTTTGAGTACTATGAAGAAACAATACCATCTCCTTGTTAGCTCTCTATTAATTGGCTAGCTTACCCAATATTCCAGGAATACAGACCAAACACAGGTCCTCAGGCAGTAATCACCCTCTACAGGAGTAGATTTATAAATCATTCGGATAAATGTGTTTATCTCATATTCTTGTTAAAACTGCAAAATAATAAGTGAAACACCTCTCAATTCTGTCGGATAGTTACAAATAATGCCCAAAGCAACCACATTTTCAATATATTGGAGATACAGGTTAAGGAATACAAGAGTAAAAGCTTCCAACAATGAGCATGAATTGCCAGTCAATTGTCTGTTGGCTCGAGCAGCAGCTATCTTCAATTGTTAAAAAGAACTGGGCAAGTAGCTGATTTAGTACTGAAAATGGCGATCTAAAACAACTTTACAAACCCTCTTGTAAGATGTTTTACTTAACAACACACAAGTAATTCCAATGCATTTTCTGCATCCGATAATTTCTACTTGTCAAAAAATGGGTTGTTGGTTGAGTGGGGGGTTAAGCCTGCTCAAGCAACATTCCCAATTGCGTCAGGGTGAACCACAAAAGTCAGCAAATGAACCTGCGCTTAACTCTCTGTCAGCTTGTCACAAAAGCAGTCAGGCTTAACTTAGAGGCAATGAGTAAAGAATGTATGCAGCACACAAAAAGCAATAAAATGAAAACACACACACAAGAAAAATCCCACACCAATTTGTAAAAGTAGAGTAACACCAAAATGACCAAAACCCATTTAGTAGAACCAGACCTATGATTTCTCTTAGGTTTCGTGTACATCTAGTTGCATGATACATGGCCAAAGTCGAAAAATATGGCCAACTGCAATAAAGAGGTGGGGGCATATTATCAAGAAACGGCGTTAAAATTATCGCCACTTTAACGGAATAAAAAACTGCCGATCAAGCGGCGATACTGTGCTTGATAATATGCCCTTGAGAATTCCCATAGAAGCCCATGTTCTGGTGTCAACATGAGCTTCTATTGGAATTCTCTGCGGCATATTATCAAGCTCATCATCACCGCTTTAGTGGCAGTTTTCTGCCGCTAAAGCTGGGATAATTTTAACGCGGTGCTTGATAATATGCCCCTAAGTCGGATACAAAGAGTGAGTTGGACCCAGTTAGTTCTTACCTGTGGACTTAGAAGAAATTTTAACAAAAATATATTGAGAAGGTAGAAGTTCAAGTGGGCAAGGCTGCATGCTGTGTCTAGGAATGCATCATTGGGGAGCCTTTGAACAAAGTTGCAGTGAAGATTGCTACATTCAGACTTAGGGGCCGATTACGATCTCATTCAGAAGGGCTCCGAACCAGATTCGCTAAAAGCAAATCCGATTCAGAGCCTCTGTTTCCGACTGGATCGTCCCGCTATCTAAACTACCAAGTACAATGTGGATACACCGGCCACGTCGAACAAATCTGATCTGAGCCCGAAACAGTCAGACCAAGTAGTCCGGAGACAAATCGTGCAGCTCAAGAGGACCTGATTCCGAACGAGTAAGTATGATGCACGAGTCTGACAGCCGTACCGACTTGGTTTTGCCAGGATGAAAGAGCTGTGAGAAACTGACTTCGGGGGCCGTGGCCTACCGAATCGGTCCTGTGGGGGTACCCTCTTGCCATGCATGCACAGTGTTGTGGGCACCAATGGGTGCCCACCAAAGGGTGCACGCTTTTAACCACCCACCCAATTTTGCAATGCAAGCCTGTGTTCACATGCGGTACACAGGATCCCATTGAATTCAATGGGAGTCCGAGCGAATAGAGTACGTCAGCATACAGATGCATCATAATCGGTCATTGGGACTCCCAGAGTGCGATTCATATGGTAAGCTTTCGGGAACTGACTCATCTGGAAGGCTTTCCTAACGAGATCATAATCGGCCCCTTAGTCTCTTTTTTGGAAGTTGTAAAATCTCCAGTGGGAAGAGGCTGGAGGCTGTAGTCAACGAGAGTTCTTCAAGGTCAGATTCCCTTTGGGCGAAGGGCAGTTGAACAGGATTTGATGCTGTGGAGAAGAATGGAGTGGGAGCTAATGAGATGTCAGGCCGGCCTGTGATGCACATTAGGTAGATAGACAAGCAGATTAGTCCCTATCTCCTCTCTGTTCTCAGAACAGATTTTAGCCAAAGAAAAATCACCAAGAGTCCAGGACGAGAGGGGCGCCACTTGGGAGTTTAGGACTCACTCAGGCTGGGTCCTGGTGAGGGTCAAAGATGGTTGAGCTCTTTTCTATCCCTGAGTCTCTGATCAGGGGGCCATAAAACTAGCCTTTGGAGTCACTCTGATAGACCTGGGTTGAGCAGTAGAACAAGTCTAAAGCAGCAGGGCAGTCCTCTGAGGGTTCAAGGCAAGCTTTAGGCAGCAAAGCAGTCCTTTCAGGTGCAGCATAATAGTCTTCTGAAGTACACAGCAGGCCACAGCAGCAAGCAGTCCTCTCAGAGTCTTACTACAGGTCCAGAAAGTGAACTGAAGACTGTATCAGAGGGTGCTATTTTTACACATGATGCCTTCTTTGAAATGGGAGACGTTTCTAGAGAATTCTCTTTGAAGTACTTGAAGTTTCATGCCTCCCCTGCCCTGGCTTCAAGCTAACTGCATGGACAATGTAGTGGTTACAAGTTCTGTGTGTGAGGGGAGGGTACAGCATATTCAGTTGAAAGTGGGGCTGTGTCCAACTCTGTCCCCCCCATCCTGCCAGTGATGGCCCATCGAGGCACATCTAATCCGTCTATTGTGTGACTGTCTATGAAGAATAAACAAGTACAACGGCTATTACACCGAGTCATGTAATCCAGGAACAGGCTGTGAGCACCACACAGGGCAGAAAAATGGCAACTTTTTAAAAGTGGCCTTTTAAAACCTGTAACTTAAGATTTCACTTTATCAATAAAGTGGGTTTTAACTTATAATTTCTCAGACGCAAAACATTAAACTTGAACCTGATCCCAATCAAAATTTCGAACTTATCAAATGTAATAAAACAACCCAATGTTATCCAGTGGGAGAGATAGGCCTCACAGTACATGCTCAATCTTTTAATTGCAAAGCATCCTGCCATTTGGGCTACTTAAGTGAGGGCACATTAAGTGCTGCAGGCCCACCAGTAGCATTTAATGTACAGGCCCTGGTTATATGTATACGATTTTACTAGGGGATTATAAGTAAATGAAATATGGCAATTAGTTTTAAGCGAATTTTACCATGTTTTAGGGAGTGAGCGCACACACTTTAGCACTGGCTTCTAATGCCTGCAAAAACCGGAGGGTGTAGGCAAATAGGAGGGTAAAGACAAAAATTGGGCATAGTAGGCCAATGCCAATTCTACCGAACAAGATTACCAACCATAATTACAGTAAGAGTTCCTTCCAAATGGCCTGTAAGACTCACTGATGTAAGGTAAGCATCGATTACAGCAGCAATGAAATGTCTATTTTAAGCTATGACATTGCTTGGATTGATTATTTTCCCAGTGTCTAATTGAATACCCCAGCAACTTAGGACTGTAAATGTTCATGAAAGTTTTGATCAGTTTCCCACATTTCACATCTATCTATTATAATCAAATTGCCTCATAACCACAGTTCGCTTGCTAGTCTATGTTTGCTTTCTCCTAAACTCATGTAATTCGTATTTGCTCTTGACACTGCCTAAGGTTGTCAATAGTTTTAAAAAATACATAACATTCACAATTAACTCATGGTCATGGTCAGGCATTCTGTTCAGCTTTTTTATTGATTTTATCATGCAGTGTGAAACATACAGGATAACAACACAAGGAATTACAGCATAATATTTTCAAATTCAAAACAATTACACTCATCCGTTGTTTCTCTTGACTTAAAGTTCCCTTCCCATGTGGGTGTTTGTTAGAATACGGCATCTGTGCTCCCCACTCCAGGTGGGGTTCTGTGCCATCATGGAGTTCCACTCTGTGTGAGTCTCTCTACTTTCTCTGTATTAAACCCATATTACCTAGATCTTCCTGTGTTTTAGGTGGCATCCCTTAGCTACGTAACTGGGAATTTCCAGTGAAGCAACAATACATGGCACATTATACAGTGCGGCCACAGCTTCCCAAATGGGGGGCATGTTACTGAGAGAGGCAATAAGGAGGAGGGTACAACGAGGAGTATTGCTGGGAGTTTCTGAGGGGGAGTGCAGAGGAGAAGGGGTTTGGGAGGGGAAGGGGGAGAAGAGAGAGGGAGAAGAGGGAGTGAGGTAAGGAGGAGAGTAGTCATGAGGGTGGGGAAGTGCCCAGAGGGGCCATACAATCCAGAGTGAAGGGCTAGTCTTGGTGCAGCCATCCAGTAGAGTAGCCCAAGTTGTGTGTTGGGCCATATATTAGTGCATGGGGTCCCGAAAAAAAGGCGCCCATGTCTTGAAGAACGTCTTCTCTCTGTCGTGGAGGATATAGATGACGCGTTATGGGTGAAATATCGCTGCAAGGCACTACTCATGTGAGGGGACATGGGGGAGTAACAGTGGCAGAGAATTCATATCTGAATGTTGCCAGGACCATGTATAATAGGCAGCGCTGGACTTGGGAGAGGTCCAGGGCTGCCCCAGGGTCATGCAAAACAATCAAAGTATGAAGAGAGGGGTCCTGAGTGTCATAGTCAAACCCACGTAGTCCCCACTGGGTCCTAGAAGGACAGTCACAGAGGATGTGCATGGAATTGCAGTGGGTATTTGGGCACCACCAACAGCTTGCTTGGGGCAGCAGGCCCGGCATGTGCAATTTCACTGTAGTCCAGTGCCAATCGTGCAGTGTTTTGAAGAGACAGAATTTCAAGCTGGCCTCCCTCGTCCCACTGTCAAATGCCTCCAGGAATTCAGCTAGCTGCCCGCCTCGTACTCCATCTGCATACAGGTTTGCCATTTGGTATGGAGGTTGTTGAAGAGAGGAGGCAAGAATAGGTGGCAGCTCATAACGTCTTAGAGTCCGAACATGACCCCTTGTGAGCAGCCCCACGTACTGAAGTAAGAAACTACTGGGGAGGCTGGCTAGGCCCTTGGCCACTCTCCCAGGCTGCATCAATGGCAATGCTGGAAGATACCTCCAAAGCTGTTGAGACGGCAGGCTGAACTCCTTGTGGAGCATCTTGAAGTGTTTGAGGGCTCCGTCGGCAATGACCTTGTCTAGGATGGGGATGCCTGGACCTTGCCACTGTTCCCAGTCGATGACCTCCCCCGATGCGTAAGCAAGTGTTGCCCCATAAAGGCGCATGTACATGAAGAAAGGGGGTCCACTTTAACGAAGCAATGTGCTTGACTCCAGGATTTCAGCATGGCCTGCAGCATCGGGTTGCCAGGGCACTTCAGAGGCATGCCTCCCTTTTAAAGAGGATCAAAGTCCGTACCAACTTTCCAGTACTGAACGCTCTGCCATCACCCACTGTGGTGGGCTTGGTGTCTCAGGGAGCATTTACGCCACCTGTGAGAGATGGAGGACCAGGGCAGAGTACTCAGTCAAAAGTAGATTCTGGCCTCCACATGAGCTGCATGCCAGAAATTTGGTACAGGCCATGTAGGGATGAGAGGACCCCAGAAAAAAGAGTGGGTCCTTACATCCATGGAGCGGAGTGTAGACAGGGAGACCAAGAGAGGCAACATGCCAACGGCATAGGTAAATGGCGGGAGCGTGCCAATCCGCACTGCCTGTACTGTTCTCCACATATATAGATGAGACCACATTGCAAAGTCTAATTTCATGCATGCTATGAGGGATCTAGATAACATCCCAACGTATGATCCAGACCACTATTGACAAAGATCCCAAGGTACTTGGGGCACAATGGTGTCCAGCAAAAGGGCTAAACAAGGATTGGTGCCCTCGTGGTCACTCGCGATAGGATTGGGGTAGTGCCTTGCTCTTGTACCAAATCACAGGGGCTACATGGCCAATAGGAACAGCAGTGGCAATAACGGGCAGCCTTTGTGTTTTCCTCTCCATATAGGTAAAGGGTCTGACTTGAAGCTGCAACAATTGACCTTGGAATTGGGGCAGTCAGAAAGCCAGTTGACTTTATTGATAAAATTATCTTCTTGGCCAAATCTTCTCAAGGTTGTGAAGAAGTGCCCCCACTCAATCCTATCACAAGACTTTTTGATGGAGAGGGAAAGGGACTCTTCTGATTGGTCGTTGGCCACCCATAGGGCGTGAGCGAGGGTACAGAGGGTACAGAGGTGTAGTGACCTGCAGAGGAGAACCGCAACTCCACATTACCTTTCTCTTCCAACCCAATCCCAGTGCAGTTTCTCAGATTCCAGTCTAGAGAGCAGTGTCTCCTGTAAAAGGGCCACATCCGCCCATTTTGACTGCGAGTAGGACAGCACCTTCTTGCGCTTTTTGTAGTGTTTAGCTCATTGACAGTCCATGAGATGGTGTGCAAGGAGGAGGAGGCTGCGGGCATTAGGACAGTTTGTGAGACTGACAGTGACAAGCACAGCAATGTGCATAAGGGAAAGGGTGGGGGAGGCGAAGAATAGCCTGGACGGGAAGGGGGGCTGGGTTGTGTGAGAGACGCTGGGGTCGTGTAAGAAAGGTAGAAGGAGAAAAAAGAGAGAAGAGGGAAAAGAGGGGGATTGCAAAGGAGGAGGAAGCGGTAGAAGTAGAATGCAGGCTCCTTGGATATGGCACAGGGTGGGGTGCTAACTGCGGAAAGCAGTAGGAGGGATGGTTGGGAAAAAGAGGAATGAATGAACCAACCCTTTGCCAAGGGCAAGCCTCAATGAGGGGCAAAGTCTATAGACCGTGAGTCTATGATTGCAGCGCCAGGCGGGCCGGCAGGGAGAGGCAGGGCAGAAAGTAGGTAGGAGAAAACCAGGACAGGGACAGGGCTGCAGTGAGAGGCTGGGTGACCTTGGGCTGGGACATACCTCTGATTTCAGACCAACTGCCAGGGATGGCCATGTGAGGGGGTGTGCCAGGGACAGGTAGCAAGTATGCGGCAGGCAGGCTCCTCTCGGTGTTAGTGTAACATGGAGACCTTGCGGTGCAGTCGGGAGGTATGGGGGAGAGAGTAGGTAGGCTCAGGGCACAATAAGAGCCAAAAGGGCCATGGGGAGGGGAGGTGATACTTGCAGTGGCAAACTGCCACTGTGAGGCCTCACTCCTACCAAAGGCGAAGTGGCCACCAGAAGGTAAGAAGATCTAAAACTTTCAAATACATCATGGCATAGAGCGGTACAAGAGCATGCGGGTGCACAGCCTGCAAAGCAGTGCAACAGAAGACAACACATAACACAGCTGCTCAGGAATAATCAGCATATAACTGAGTAATGCAAATGGCACTGAGGAGAAGTACAGGCATGCAGCAGGGTACTCATCCATCTGCTGCTGGGAGGTCACTGCCCTCGGCACTCAGCACCCAAGGCAGAGAGGCGTTGAACCATGAGGCCAGAAGAATGTCTCAGCCATCAGGGTGGGAGGTCTTGAGGGGTGACAGGATTTGTTGCGGCCCTGGTCCCGAGGGAGGGCTTCCACCACTTTGAGGGCCATATCCTTGTCATCCTGGGATCAGGCTAGCCTCTCTAGATCACTGCCCCTACTTCGGTTTCCACTGTTGTGCCAGCCACCACCGGAGGTCACCAAAGGAGGCAGCATAGAGGAGGAGCAGGGGACAGGCTGTGAGTTCACGACGGCAGTGTGCATGGCATGAGCAGTGAGCCCTCCAAGAAAAGGCATGCAGTTTCTGGGTCAAAGGCATCTTTGGACCTGCTGTCTTTCGTGATCCACATATGAGCAGATTAGAATAGTCCATACTTGAAGTTCATTTCATGGAGGTGGGGCTATATGGCCAGAAACCCTCTCCTTTTTGTCAGTGGTCTCCCATGAGAAGTCTGTGGCTATGTTGATTTCTCCCATAATCATATGGGCTGTGTGAGCAGGCCATGGTTAGGAGCTGCTACACCTTTGCTGCCACACCTTTTAGTGTCAGAGGAAGTAGGCTATCATAGAGCCGGGCCACCCCATTTGGTCCTGGCAATAGGGCACGTGTGGTGGTCCCATTGTAGCTCCAGTGGGGGCTGATGGTCAGGCCTGTGAGGTTTGGGAGGAGGCTTTTGAGGAAATCCCTGACGTTCGCACAATTGGTGCACTCAGGGGAACCAAAAAAGTGGGCGCTGTCTCTGTGATTTCTGACCTCCAGATCAGTGATCTTCTTCCTAAAGTACAAGACCTCCTGGTCTCTTTCTGGAATGGTGTTGAGACAATCCTCTACAGCCACAAGTCGCTACTCCATCCTGTCCATCCAGAAATGAAGACCTGCTATGTCTGTGCAGATGGATTTGGTTTTTGGCAGCAAGTTCACAGATTTTAGAGTCCACGCCTTTCAGGAGACAGCCTACTGCTGTTACCTCCTGCAGAAGGTTCTCCATGGAGGGGCTGAGGCTGGTCCAATAGCCGGCGCTCTCCTTGGGGCAGCCATGGTGCAATGTTGAATTACAGTTTCCGGGATGAGCAGCTGGCAAGCGGGCTTGCTGGTGGTCTTGCCAGGGGGCATCTCCAGTTCGAACCTCAAGGCGAGGAGGGAGATCACAGCTCCCAGGGGAGTGGGAGTGGAACGGGGCCCCACCACTCTGAGAGGGGGTGCCAGTGTCTGCTGTGGCCAATAGCAAAACAGTAGTATGCTTTTGGGAAGGTGCAGGGCCACCCTCAGTTCTTGTGAGTGCGAAGGATGCATGTGTGCAGTGAATTGGCCGGCCCCTGACTCTGAAATAGTGTGTTGCAGACAGGGTGGTGGACTGGTGGTCAGCGTCTCCCCTTGGCCATGGGTGCAGAGTGGGTGCTGAAGGGTATCAGTGTTATAGCATGACATAGGTGAGATGGCCCACTCAATCAGTCAAGGCCTCACCCCACAGCGTGGTCAGTGGGGTTCGGCAGATCGGGGCCCACAGCCAATAGCGTGTGCCTCCCTAGGGCCCAGGCCCATATGCGGGGCCTGTGGCATGGTCCTGCGGAGCCCCGGGCGAGGTGGATCTCCTTACCCCCCAGCAGGCACTGTCAATAGTAATGCTGCTGGAAGTGAGTTATAGTGGAGCGGGCTCCAGAGGCAGGCATGTCCCAGGTGAGCCGCAGTGCAAGGTTAGATTTGGCCGCCCACTGCCATGTGACTGGGTGTCCTCAGTAAGGGCCCCAGGTGTCTGCGTTCACTTGATCCATGGCCTGGTGTGAGATGTCATGGTCCGGGGCCCTGAAACAACAAGGTGTATCCAATGGCTGAACCCTGGATGGGAAAAAAAGCAGTCAAGAAGGCCCCAGACATGGGCAAGGGCCCCGTCAGGCTGCTATACTCAGTTGATGCAACCCCCATGCACCTCCTGGGAAGGGCCCACTGTCGGTTCACTCACCGGTGTACATGTGGAGTGCAAGGCTGAACCATTGGTCCCCGATGGGCCGGAGCAGGTCCCTTCAGCCGGTCTCAAAATGACAGCCAGCCTCCTTCAGGCTGCTTGGTCTGGCCCAAACAGGCCCGGTGTATGCAGCTGGGATGGGCCACTCCAGTCAAAGGTTATGGGCAGACGGACCAGTGAGCAGTATGGAGAGGTCGAAGAGTGTCTGTGAGGCCTCTGCCCGGTGGGCCCCATGAGTCGTTGTGAGGACAGGAGTGCCAATACAGACAGGGAGCATTCCAGAGCAAGGTTCAGTGAGGCACCACTGTCCCACACTCGAGGGCAGTGCTCCACCAGGCCTTGCAGACCCACTGCTGCACCTCTGCTATTTCAGGAGCAGCTGTAATAATGGCCCCTCCAGCCGAGGCAGCAGTGCAGCGGCGCAATGTACATTCATTTTGGTGAGCCCCCTAGGCCTCAAATGTTCTGACGCAGGGCCCACTGGCATGCAGAGCTCTAAATTCAAGCAGTCATCTTCTTTCATTGCCAGACCATGCCTAGGTACATCCTTAGAAGAGTTTTTTTCAAAATGTGTGAAGCCCTCATGATCGATTACATTTAATAGAGCCATATTGAGGTTCAGCTCACATGGGTGGCCTATACCTGACTGCAGAATATATGTTATGGCCTCTCAGAAAAAGGTGTATTATTCTGTATGTGTGTATGTCTGTGTGGTGAGTAAGAATTCAACTTTCTCTGTTGGGTATATAAGATATTATGGGTTCAGGCTCGAGGATATGGCAGAATCTCTAAGTGTGATTAATATGAAAGTACATTCTTCCTCCTCAAGTAGCCATAGGTTAGACTCCCACAAAGCTCTCAGCTTGTCAAAGGTATATATGATGCTTATCACAAGAGATGACAAGAGATCTCAATAAGACTTATATATAGCTCTTCTGAGGTATTGGGGACATTGTTAGTTTAGCCTCTAGAGGCTTAAAGTAATGGACATCCTTTACGTTGGCCAGGTATGGTGCTACTGGCTAAATCTATAATCTGAATTGCTGTGAATAATGCAGACTTTGTGGTAAAAAGGTGAAATCTTTGTCATGGTAATTAATGATGTATGAGAGTTGGGGGAACTGCCATGTCTTTGGCTGTCAAAATTCCTGTATAAGGGAGGACCAGCAAATGGGCTTCAATTCCCATATATGGATGTCAAGGTTGTATGTATTGGAAGAACTGAACATTTTCTAGGGAGATTTCCGCACCTAACTCCTCAAATGATTTCAGGTGCATTGGAAGCCATCATATTTCCTTGGGTCATAGGTGCGCCCACTCTCTATAAAACTTCAGAGCTGCCACCTCAGGGCATTGACAACCCCTTCAAAGTGGATATTTATCTATGAGCTTTTCTTTCATTCTATAAATATATATTAGGGTGGCTTCCCGAGTGATGAGCTGTACTCTGGCTAAGGTAGGGATATAATTGTGGGTTTTACCTCTGCGTAGGAAGAGTGTGGGAGATATGTTGTCGGCCACCTAAAGTTCAGTTCTGTATGTTTAGTTTGTTGCACGGAAATAAATCCAATCATTTATTTTGAGCAGGTGTGTTGCTGTGTAGTAGGTTGTAATGTCCATCATGTTAAGTCTTCCATTACATAAAGATGTGCACCATTTTGTGTATATTAATCTGAGGTATCTCTCCTGTCACATGAAAGACCTCAAATGGGAAGTAAGGGTGTTAAGGATATAATTGTGTAATGGATAATTATGCTGTGCAGAAATGATTGAAGGGAGAAATATAATTTTTATAAGGCAACTCTTTTCTTCTATGGCGATAGGAAGTTGGTACCAATGGTTAGCTGGTGTCTTCCAGTGTGTGATCCAGTATGAGTTGTATGTTCTCCACTCTGGTTATCATCTCACACTTGGCAATTTGAATACCCAGATATTTGAAACAGCATGCATCAACTTTTGGCAGTCTCAAACACTTTGTAAATGATCAAGGCAAATCCAAGGCTCCTGCAATGAAGTACCGTTGAGCATGAACGCCTCCATATCGATCTGGTGGAAGGACATTTTCTACATTCCCCATTTCAAGGCTGTGATAACGCAAACTAATTATTTCAAGAGCAAATTTAGCAGCATGGCACTCCTTGGCTCCTAACTGTGATCTTCCATCAAATGTCTTGTGCTTTCCACTCATGGGTATCCCTTTGTGGCACTATGCCAGTGCTATTTCTCGTTTGGATGAATCATCTGAAGATTACAAATAAACCAATTAACTTTTCCATTCAATCTTCCTCAGTCTGTGTCAATAAAGCACACTTTAAGATAACACCCAATTTTCAATATCTGATTATTTAGGCACTAAATACCCAAACATTGTGCCCAACAGGATAGTGCATTCTCCCCTGATAAAGCCTAAAACTGAATATCAATCAATTCAATTCTTTATTCGGATAAATACGTATCCATAAAAGCACAAATCACATTTCAGCACATAAAAATAAACTGTAACGTCATAATATGATGTATAAAATCAAGTCAGTTAAAATGTTATTCACAAAGTGAACATAGTTTTGCGGGCTCGCACAGAAGTTTTCAGAAAAGCACCTGCTCAAAAGGCCAATTCATTGTCTTCCAGGAGGATAATAGATCTGTATGCGGCTTCGAGGTGAATAGGTGATTTGTTTTTAAAATAAGGTATAAGGAGCCATTTAGCATATTTTGTATAAAACGTACAGAAAAATAGGAAGTGGAATGTGGATTGCACACTCTGGCCTTTGCACAGGCATTGCAAGAGGTCGAGGTTGACGTGGAAGCCGAGAGAGAAACAAAGTATACATTTCACAGTGCCCACTCTTAAGAGAAGGAAGAGTCCCCTCTCCCACAGGCCAATAGGTTTTGTAATATAGCTAGCCGGCTGGTAAGGGGTGGTCTCAATTAACAAAAAAACAGCTACAGTTGGTTTCTTTGACTCCCTGTCTAGTCATGTCTTGCTGTAGTGCATGTAAAGTGATTTACGTACGTCTATTTTGCCAATAGTGGCTGCCTGGTCTGGATCTGTGAAAATTATTTCATAATTACCCTACTTAGGCTTGAGCGCACTTCTGCTAACAAAGGGATGTCCATTCCATTTTCGCATTTAAAGCAGCCTCCTATAATCCCCCGTGTGAGGGTTGCCGCTTGGTTTTTCCAGAGAGCTAGCCAAAATAGGGCGGGACGTGCCTGTATGTAATCTTCGATATAATGAAGATTTAGTTCGCTATGGCAGACTTATTGTGACGTGGAAATTGTGGCACTTAAAAGCTTCCGGTAAAACCAATTTTCCACTCGCTGGATACTACAGCCCCTAAAGATTCCCCAGACTCTTGCGCCATAAGTAGCTGCAGGAATGCACTGAAGTTTAACATTTTTTAAAACAGCTAAAATGCCCCCCGTCATCCTTGGTTGTGGAAGGCTAAGAACCAAGTTAATGGCTTTGGTAAACTTGTTCCTGCTGAAGGCCGTGTGGTCAGATCAGGAACCATTAGCAGCAAAAACAAGCCCCAAATTGGAGAAAGTGCTAGTGCGTTGTAAACTCTGGTTGCCCACAGAGATGGAATTTAAAAGCGGCTTCCTTGGTCCACAAGCCATCATAAAAGATTTTTTTAAATTTGTGCATAAATCTAAGGAGGCCATAAAATCAACAAAACCCCGTACTAAACGGCGTAGCGCATTAGGTGTGCGGCCCATTATAACTGCATCCTCGGTGTGTAGTAGTGCGGGGAGTATATTGCCATTAACTCTGAGGACGTCGTTTATTAACTCAATCAATGTTTTGCGTAAGTTATTGATATACATGATAAAAAGTAGTAGGGCCAAGACAAATCCCTGCCTGACCCCTCTGCCAACTTTGATGTCGTTAGAGACCTCACCCCCGGTGTTAATCCTGACTCAAGCTCTCAGATCCTTGTGAAGGCATGCTAAAAATTGTACCAGGGCCGTGTCTAACCCATAGTCGAATAGGGTTGACCACAGCCGTGACCGATTTACATAGTCAAAGGCCCAGGTCAAATCTATAAAGGCCAGGTAAATGACTTCTGTGCAATGGTGTATTTCCCTATTATTAATTTAAGGTTAGAGCATTGCTCGATCGTGCCTACGCTGCTCCTAAAACCCAGTTGACATGGTTGTAAGATGAGATTGTCTTCAGACCAGGTTTTGATCTTAATATATAGGACCCTCCCAGAGATTTTGAGAGTGTTATCGATCAGGGAGATTGGTCTGTAACAGCTGGGTTGGGAGCCGTCACCCTTTTTAAAAATTAGGAAAATGGTGCTAGTTGAACAGGTGCCAGGCAGTGGGGTGCAGGGTAAGCTGTTAAAAACATTCAGGAGCAAAGGGGCCCAGGATTCCAGTTTATATTTAATGAGGTCGATTGGTAACCAATCAGGACCAGGGGCCTTTTGCCCCGGCTCTGATGTATCCCTTTGGGTTTTGGGGCCCGGACAGATTTTTCTCATGTGAGGTGGCAGTGTAGATATTCCCAGGCCTCACTATCTATATTACAGCTGATTTGTGCTAATGATAGCCTCATGGATCTCATATCTTTATTGGCAGCCCAAAACGTTTTCCTATTCCATAGGGTGGCGGCGTTAGCAAGGGCGACCCATCGGTCGGAAAGAACTTCCTCCTTGCTGCACGATAAGGCCAGCTTGTACTTCTATCTACGTGTCTTAATTGGAAGGCGGTACATTGGGTTGGTTAATAAAGCCTTCAGTAGTTGTCTGTTAATCACTGAGCACTCGCCATTGAACAATCCAAGGCCTTGCTGCAGAGCAGCTTGGGGTTTTGATAGCGCAGACTTTACGGACTTGCAGAGTTTAGTGAATACGCTAATCACCTCAGGATTGGGTTCCTGTTCAGAGAAGCAGGAGTGTAAGAGTTCCGGGTTGTCCCTGACTACTGTGTGGAAAAGGACTGCATTGTTAAACCCTGGCCACACTAGTCTTAAATTGCCACTTGAGGGTGCCAAATCCCTATCGCCACATTCTAATTTAGGTGTCGGCCTTGGGGACAGTTTAAACACAACTTGGATTGCGTTATGATCACCATAATGTGTGGCTACAACTAGTGCTTTCACTGAAAAATCTTCAAGGGCAGGAGAAATACAAATATAATCAATAATACTTGCGCAACCCATCCCTCCAAATGTTGGTTCAGATGTATTATTATCATTGATTGCGGGAGCAATATCCATGACACTACTTAAAGCGTGATTCTGCAGGTATTCCTTTAGTTCCATACCGCTATGACAAGTTTGTGCTCTGCTCCCTGGCCTTAGAGCTACAAAGTCTTCGATAGGGAGTTTAGCATTAAAATCACCAGCCAAGAAGATGCCAACTTTTGTGTCCGGACCATCACTGTTCTCTAGAGTGGTGACGAAGTCAAATAGCTTGGAGAAATTTATACTAGGTGAGTTATAAAAATAAGTACTATAAAAGTTGAGAACATATATAGAAACTCCCCTTTATATAACAGTGCTTGAAATGTTGCTGCTATCGGTATGTAAAACCTTTACACTGCTGCCAGGAGAATTATTCACCCAGAAAGAGAGGCCGCCAGAAGGGCAACTAAATTTGGGGATGGTGGACAATACATTAAAACAAGAAAAACCCTACAAGGTGAATATCTTTGGCAGCCCAGGTTTCCTGAAAAATCAGGATGTCCTGATGTCTAACCAGTTACAGTCAGTCTACTAGGTCTATTTTTGATTGTAGGCCGGCGGCATTCCAGCTGAGTATATTAAGGTCTGTTTTTTTGGAGGCCTTGGGAGTAAGTATGGCAACATGGTCCTGTGGCTCTGGTGGTACGGGTGGGTTTAGAGCATGTGTAGATGTTTGGTCAACACCAGTGATTGCTGGGAATAGTGGTGGTCAGTCCTGAGAGTCCATGTCCGAGAATTTGTTTTGTGTGGCTGGGTAAATGGGTTTATTTAAAAGACTACTTGGGGTTGATTTGTAAAAATAGCCCAGTGGTAATGACGAGATGATTGGAGAAATAGAAGTTACGATATCCTGACAGCTCAACAATGACTTGACCGTAGACGGTCTGTGAAAGTTGATAACAATACAATCCCCCTCAAAATTCTTGGGTGTGCCGCCCACCCAGCCCACTCTTCGTACCATAATAATCTCCTGCATATTTGACACCCTTAACCTCTTGTTTTTTGTCCTACCAGTCCACGCATTTGTTGCACAATTGATCCCAAGTTTCCCTTTGATCCCTCCTAAGGGGTGGCACCCCTGCCAGTACCAAAACGTAAGGGCAAGCTGCTGGTGGTAAGCCCAGCACATCTTTGTTTGGCCTTTGATGAGTTTCACACAGAGGATCAGGGATGGTGCTAGAGGGTGTTTTCAGGCTTGTTCGTTCACCAATTGGGCTGTTAATGGGTGCAAGCATGGGGATGAGTAGCGCAGGTGTGTCAATCTCAAAGAGGGCAGGGTGACCATGATCGAGGAGGTGGGGTTTTGACGCTGTGTTAGCCTTCGGGAGAAAGTATTCCCTTAATTGGGTGCAGGTGTTGCAAGTGTAGCAGGGGCATCGCATAAAGGCCCAACAGGCGGGCACAGAGTAGCAATAGATGGATTAACTTTAGTTGAGGCGTTCGATAAGCAGGGGCTAGGTGCTCCCCTGAATACGAGGTTAATTGAGGCTCCCCCTCCCACGAAGAGAGACTGTTTACTGCAATGTCCCATAGGGATTTACATTTTATATCTACTGCATCAACAATCCATTATCAGATAGAGTTAATGAAAACTTCCCCAGTGTCTAGTGCAGTAGATCCTGCTTCCATTTGTGTAAAGTTGGAGTGAGTGGGGTTACCCCTCAGCCCCCGGCCCTGAGTGCCAGAGGACTGCATCCATGATGACAAGCAGCTGCGTGAAGGGCTGGTGCGTGGGGGCTGTTTCTTCTTGGAGCTGACCTGTTTCCCGTCAGTCCTTTTTACGTTTGGAGGTCGCAGCAGCTGTAACTGTGGCTATGGCTTCAGAAGTGCCCATGGGTAGCGATAGCCGAGGCGAGATAAGCACATGCTCATTGGAAATGCCTTCACTAAGGGGGGAGGCATCATTAAAACCAGCTGCCTGGTGCTCGGGGTCGCAAGATGTTATTTAAAGTGTTGGGTTATTTGATGCTCCCCCACAGGCCTTCCAGGTGTGAGATTTGTGTGTATAGTCTTGTTCCCCAGGGAGAGTCTGCGTTTGGTCAGGTCGATTTTGGAGGACACAATGCTAAATGCCTTCTCCGGCATATAGTCCAAAGTGATGGCGGGGTGGACAGATGATGATTGACCGGTGCATTTCCCCATCATGTGTTAAAAGTTCCCGGTTGGGTCCCTAGAGGGGGGGTGGCAGAAAAAAAAGGCTTGCAACTATAGGATTATTGAACCTTGTCCCGGAGCTGTGAAGCCCAGTGCCTAGACGCATGCAGGTGCCCACACAAATAGGGCAAATAGATTAGGTGCCACAAAGAGTTCAATAAATACGATATGTGATGCAGGCAGTGGGGCACAGTACCTTAAAATGGGAAACAACCCTTACAACACAGTCATTACAACGCACTACCTTTACAATACTGTCATCACAATGCAACATCCTTTACATCGCATACCATTACAACGCAGCCATTACAACACATGTCACTACAACGCATGCGATTATAACGCATGCCACTATAACGCATGCCATTAGAACGCATTATAAGGTAAGTAATGGGAAACAGTAATTTTTACCCCTACATTATCCAACACTTACCCTACTGTTGCACTCACTGGAGTGGGAATAGTAATTGTTACCCCTACATTATCCAACACTTACACTACTGTCTCCCGAAAAGTATTATGCGTTGTAATGGTATGCGTTGTAATGGTATGCATTGTATTGGAATGCGTTGTAAGTGTAGTTTCCAAACATGCGTTGTGATGGCATGCATTGTAAAAGCATGTGTTGTAATGGATGGTGCGATGTAAAAACCGTGTTGTAAAGGCATGCATTGTAAAAGTTTGTGTTGTAACGTGTCCTATTCACCCGCCTTTTGACCTGGCCTTGCCCGGGCGCTGCCCGGACACACTCGCGCATGTCCCGCAATGCCCGGCCGGTGCCTGGCCGCTGATTATATGCAACTCCGGGCACAAGTCGAGCATGGATACTGGCAGTGATGGCTGCAGAGACTGACGGGGCTTGTGGTCCTGCCCCCTCCTGCTGCAATTATGGGCTCCTGCGCTGTGGGGCCTGGCCTCTGATTATATGCACCTCCGGGCGCAAGTTGAGCATGGATGCTGGCAGAGATGGCCGCAGAGACTGCCAGGGCTTGTGGTCCAGCCCCCTTCTGCTGCAATTATGGAATATAATACCGAGTAAGACACTAGTGATCCAGCGTCCAACTTCTCATGACCACTGAATCGTCATCTTAGGGCAGACTTGTACCTCAGGGAAAAGAACGTAAATCTGTTCACAATCACCTACACCTTAATTCCACATAAAGGGGATTTTATTGAAGAATATGCCCCACGAAGTATTCCTAGAGGTACAGGAAATAAAATGCAGATCCTACATAAACTCTTGATCAAAAAGTCTTTTCTGGTCACCAATCATGATCAAAACTGCGACAGGAATTCAGCATCTTATCTACTGCAAATGACACATTATAAAGCATGAAAGTATTCCAAGAATAAAGTAGAGAATTATCCTATACCCTATCTAAGTAATGTGGCGCACACATAGGGTAGTGTAAATAGTGTAAATCCCTAAATGTTACATATGATGACCATCTATTTTCAGGGGGCTTCATCAATGGCGTTAGGAGCAGTATCTGACTGACACTCAAATAGAATAAACATATACCATTTTGACACAATGGTCCTTATTCTGCAGAATCAGCCCTGTTCAGAACCTTATTATTTGACTTAGTGTAATTCTAAACATCTACTGCAGAAGGATGAAGACTGTTTTGAGTGGATATCGATGTATAGCCTTGATGTATTCCTCAGTTAAAATGCAAATAGTGAGAACATAATCCACTGACCACCTTATCAGGATAGGAAGCCAAACCACTCCACATTGCAAGAAACTGCAACTAGGAGTACATAAGAGCATGGATGGTTCATAGCATATCTTCCTGATCTTGAACCATTCCTTAGCCTGAAGCCTACCAGAGAAGTACCAGATTGGCAGAATGGCCAGCCTCGCACAGCGAATGTTTCAGCATGCTACATTACACATACAGAAATAGCTTAAGTGCTCACAACATACAAAGTAGCATAACAGTCTTCTACTAAATCAGAAGAAATTGGGTGGAAATGGGTTGTGCACCCACTAGCATAAATGCCAAAGATAAATATGAAACCTATAGCAGTCAATGGAATTGAAGGGATTTCCCAAAGGGACAAACTTTAAAAAATAACAACGACAAAAACTATAATCAGCACAGTGATGCTCATAGCTGTCAGCTGTCGCGAAGTGTTGTAAACAGCAGATGCTACTATGATCCAGTTTAACAGTATTATATTTACCAACGAAGATAAGGGATCATTTTGAGTTGGCTGTACTAGGATCAAAAACTGTTACCTGAAAATCCTAGAAAAGTCAGGGACATAATGCTCACCACCTCGAATTACCTGCATCTCACAATTTCGATGTAAGGTAACAATCTGTTTTACTATTTTTCATGGCATAGGACTGTAATCTCACCATTTTTCAACAGTCCTGCCAATTGACCCATTTCCAAACCACTGTCATTGCACCACAGAGACTGAACGCAATAGTCAGCAGTGTCATGGACTCAAAGGTCAAGCTAAGATTCCCTGATGCACTGACAGCTGACAACAGCAGGGTACTTATGAGAAGTCACGCTGGTGGCCACACCACACCTGTCTGCCAGTGTACTGTCCATGTCCACATGATACCTCTTCTTCTGTCAAATGCCTACACAATGCCTCTGTTTTTGTCAACCAGGCTACTGCAGAATGATCAGGTAGACCAAGCACACTCTGAAGTCCATAAAATTGAAGAGACTGAAAAGCATCAAACGCAAAACATGTCAATCACAGTACAGCATCGATCATGAAGTAAAACCTTGCAAGTCTCCACACGTTTATTCAAAGCTGCAAATGAGCAGTATAAGAATATAATACTTGGGGGCGCAGCTACGTGGCGTAGCAAAATTGCCACAAGCTAGGGTTGCTCTGTTCCACCCTCCCTGAAGACATCAATCCGGTGCATATATCCGTTCCCCCGAGGCAGGTATTCAACGGCAGATGAGCTGCTGATTGCAACGAGCCCAAACTCGGACCGCAGGGGTTCCGGGAGCCAAAGATAGTGACGTGACTGCCTGCGGCCCGTTTCCAGCATGGAAGCCGGGACCTGGAGTGGCGGCTGCGCCCGGCAGTGTGCGCGCTGAAGGCGGCGAGAGCCTGTCACGGACCCTGGTGAATGGGTTGGCGCTCCTGTGGACAATCCTGTGCGGCTGACAGCGGGATCACCGGTGAGTGTGGCGGTGCCTGGAGGGGCTGTATCCTGAACGGAGCTCGGAGGGGCAATGAAAGCGCTGCAATGTAGCTTGCATGAAGACTAGGATGAGGGGGTGAAGACCGTGACCGTGGGAAGACCGCATTTCATAAAGGACCCCGGGAGGTCATGGTACCCCCAGGCCGCATTGAACCTAGAGGAGGGGCCCTAAAGTACGTAGTTAGGAATCAGAGGAGCATGCCCCATGAAGGCACGAGGGACGTGATCCTGGTCCATGAGGGACGAGTGGTGGTGTGCACGTCCCTCAGGCCACGACAGGGGGAAAAATGAATTGACTTGGGAGACAAGTGGGCTGAGATGAAACCCCCCCAGCTGGTCTTGCCAGACTTCGACGGGAGCGTGCCTTCTTTTCTCTCCCCCCTTCCTGAACCAGAGGGCTAACTGGGTGCCGCAGCTCTGGTGGGCCCCGCCTGCTTTGCAAATGGAGTCATGATGCCGAGGTGCCTGTGATTCAGTGCACGCAAGTTGGAGAAGCCCCAGCAACACCGGTACCTCTCCCTGAGGATTGAGTGAGTTCTGGCTAGAGCGTCATCCGCGTGGTCGGCCCACTGGTTGGAAGGATGAAATCAGTGCTGAGGGCATCATAGGAGAAGGTCCCTGGGCTTACGGCAAAACGGTGAGGAATCAATCTCAAGTGCCGCTATCCCCTCCCTGACAACCCATAGCGGTGGCCAAGTGTCTACAGGTGAGGAAAATCCAACCTCCTTCCCCCTCCCTTTTCAGGGTTGAGGACGGCCGGCACTGAGAAATGCAGTAACCAGCTAGGTGGTCCTGAGGCGAACTTGACCCAAATCATCATGGCGACTGCAAGAGGCACTAAGGTCACCCAGAACAACAAACTGGACTGTTATATCTGCCCAAAGGCGGCTTTACCTGATCAACAGTAACTTAAAGAAAAGCCGATGGGGGTAGAGAGTGAGGTCCCAGAACTGTCATTGAAAGACGCCATGGAGGCCATCACCGGGGTGCGTGCATCCATGGAACAACGGATAGACACACTCTCCTCCGAAGTGATGCTCATCAGGGCAGACCTCGCAACAAACAGAGAAAAGGTCAAGCAATTGGAACTTACCACATCGAGTCTAGTGAGCGATACCGCACAGCTACAAACTGGAACTGCAAGCATTCCGGAAACTCGCAGAAAACAAGCTTGACGACTTTGAAAGGCGCACTTTGCAGGGTTGGGTATTAACCTGGATTAAGCCTCATAAAGCGGTTCTACTCAGATAGGGAAAGTCAATGTGCTTTACTGTATTGTCTGCAGTGCCACTCCATTACATACTATGGGGAAGGCTGCCTTAGAGTTCAGCTCCACTTCTCCTTGGTCTATAGACACCAGGGTCATATCAATGTTCAGTAAAATTTGTCTGAAAAGAACAATACTGTAAAGTCCAAAGTCATATCTGCAGAGCTTATGGGTCATCCAGGAATGTCATTTTTTTCTGGCCAGGTCAGGATCAGAGCCCAGACCTTTTATTACCCTGCTGGACTGGGTTAATTACTTTTCTCTCCAGCAGCAGGAACAAAGGCCTCCCCCCACAAAGGGTGCAGTTAATCTTGATTAGGTCAGCTCTTGAGAAGGAGGGGAGAGGTGGACTGCTCTACATCAATCACATAGCTCTGCCGTCTTGCGGGCTGGCCGAAGTCTACTAAAAAAAGGGAGGAAGCCCTGACCTGGAGCCAAAACAGGAGGAGGGCTCCCTTCATGTTTTTCTGGGGCAGGCCCTGGCAGTCATGTCTGGGAGGTATGGATCTGAGATCCCCAGAGCACATGTGGCAAGGGACTCCTGTGAGATGCCATCTTGAGGTATCACAGAAGGCTTAGTAGGGAGGTTGGGACAGGACGGAGGGGTGATGTGGCACCTCAGGATAGGGCAGAGGTGCACCCCTGCTAGAACCTCCCGCCCCCACTTAAAACATCTTACACAGGCAGGAGAGCTCTCTCTTTGTTTTGTTTTTGTGCTGGCCACTGGGACTAGAGGCTCTTGTCATGGGCAATTGGAAGGAAGAGCACCCACACTGCCATCTGGACAAGGACCGCATCTCTGATTGACCTCAGTACCAGTGGGGCACACCCCCAGGACCAGGGACGCTGGTCCCCTTAAACTCCATGAGGACCAGTTTGGGCATCTGCACCATAAAGGACAGAGGCCCAGAAGAAATGTGAGGAAAAAGGCTAGCGTAGGAGGCCAGTGACACCAGCTCCCTGCAAAGTACATCACCCTTGAGGCCAGGAGGCCTGACGAATGCACTCCAGGTGGCTAGGGCTCGCAATCAGGAGCAAAACAAGACCAGAATAATCACAATCGGCTGAAGGGGGCATGAGTTATTGCTGTTTGAAGTTGGGCAACCTGTGGCTGAGCCAGCAACGAAGAGCTGGGGCTCTGCTGTCAAAATTTCACTTGCCTTCAGGGTGGGCCAGGGCATGAAGGCTGCCCCCAAAAGAAGATACTGTCAGAAAATGATGTTGCGCTCCCCAGTGATGGAGAAAGCATTGGGGGTGCCGTTGTGCTAACCCTGCTGCAATAGAAAATGGGGGCCTAGAACCCCATTCCTGGGCCCTGAAGAAGACAAGGTGAAAGAGCAGCATCATGCTCCTCTGCATTTTCAAGGAGAGGACCAGTGCAGCAATCCTGGGCCCCAGTGGCTGAAAAGAGTAGGGGGAGCTCCTCCAACTCCCTCCACATGGACAGCCTTCCCCATTCTCCATGCGGACAGCCTTCTCCGCGCCAGCCAGTAAGCATGAGTCTGGCTGCAGGAGCAGGCAGATCAGAACGATGTTGCCAGCTCCTGCGGCAGTACACGAGAATGCAGGCCACTCTGGAAGCCAGCAAGGACAGCTTTGAATGGGCTCCCCGGGCTGTCCTCTAATGTGGAAAAGTGGCTTGTGGGGTGGCCATCTGGGACCAGGCACTCCAAGAAAAAGAAACCTGAATGAAAACATGGTGTGAGGCCACTAGAAAAACAAAAGGAAAATAAAGAAAATTAAAGAAGTGTCTTTCCCCCGTGCAGTGGGAGAGCTATTGCTTTAATATGCATGGGAAGCGTGAGGTGCACCCCATAATGTCCTGTGGTGTTTGCCCTCATTTTTTAAAATGGAAAACCCTTGTTTTGGCTTTGTCTGTGGTCACCAACAAAATTATGCTTAAAGTGGGGGGAAGCTGCAGGACAGCAAAGCTGTCCCTCAAAAGAATTACTAGGGACCCCAACCTAAGTTCAGCAGTACTTCCATCAATAAATTGTCTAGGGTTTTGGGGCAATTTCAAGCACTCCCTAGGCTGGAGCTTTTGCTCTTCAGCTGGGAGTGCTGCACCCTCGAGGACAAAGACTATTCCTGCAGTTCTTGTGCACCAAAGTGGTTCAATGTGAGTTTTTATGTTGGCAGACACCCTCTAGGAGTGACAGGTGGCAATTGTACATTTGGGTAATTATAAAAAGGACGTCCTTTAGGGGCTTTGTTTACATGGCAGTAGTTCTGCTGAATGGTATTGAAAGTGTATGCTGCAAAAGTCTATACTTGCATAGTGCTGTAATCAAAAATGTGATGCTCGTTAGGGACTTTGGTTAAATAGGTCATCCTGTTATGCATGGAGATGTCCACTTGCTTATTTAAATTATGAGATTGACAGCCACTCTTTAGCAAAGTAGATATGCTTTATTGCAAGTATTAAGTGTTCTCAGTTATTGATATATGTATTTATTGCCTTTCTTCCAAAGATGAAATGAAGGTTGAGAGAATGAGATTGACACCCATTCACTTTGGTGCCTGTATTAAGTGTAGTTACTCTAAGATATGTTCAGTCCTTGCATTTAGGGACAATATAATATTTAGAAATGTTATTTATGGTACTTGATCCCCCATCTGGGAGGGGTAAATATGATTACGCAATGTCATCAAGAAGTATTGCCATCAGCTTGTGTATATTTGTAAATTGCTGCATAGTATTGAGTAGTGTGTGTAAAGAAAAAGCATAGACTGGACAATCATTTATTGAGCGTTATTATTGTATACATCGGTGAATGGTGATTACCAGCCCAAACTGCGTCCCTTGAGTAGGCCTTGGACTGCTCTGTTTCTCTACCCTATGAAAGTCAAGCACTCCAATGGGGTGTTTGGTTCTTAGTGGAGGACAAATGTATACTTATTACTTACTTATGCAGGCCACAAAACTAATGACTAATTTTCTAACAGTTATGCTTTTATAATGCAAATTTTTTTCATATCCTAACCAAATACTGTAGTATATTGATGATAGATGAATATTTACTACTATTATTGGTGCACATCAGAGATGTGCACGACTTTCTTCATCATCTGCTTAATAATTAATTTCCATCTAATTTAACCCCTTCAGTGCCCATGACGAGCTGGACTCGTCATGGGCCGCGGTGGCGCTGTGCCCATGACGAGTCCAGCTCGTCATAGACCCCGCCCGCTAATGCAACGGCCGGCACTGGGCGGGGAAAGGGGCGGGCACTGAAGGGGTTAAATGTTTACAAGGAGTCAGAAAAACAAGACAATTAAGTGTTTTGACTTGTTGTTACTCAACTTGTGTGCGTCTAATTCCTATAGGAATCTAAAACTACCTTCAATGACTATATGATTATAAATTAATCAAAATCTATTTTTCATTTTCTTCTCATATTATACACATGTGGAAGATAGTAAGAATGTTTTCTTGTGGAACAACTGGCAGACAAGGCATTTCAGAGCTTACTTCATGAAGGCCTCGGTGATGGTTCTAGTTACTTGTCATCCTTTCTTCCAAAGATATTCAATATGGGGACGGGTGTTTCTGATTAAGCCTTTGGTTTTGTTTAGTTACAGGAACAGGTGATTATCATCCGCAAAACTCATTTTTATTACCTCCACACATTTCTTTCTGAATGTGAATAGAAGCATGCATATATTGACAAAGACATACTTGCCATGGAGGCAGTTTGTTCACAATGGAGACATTTATTTTTGGATTATTGAATCAGTATCTGTTTAAGCTGTGAACTGATAAGATCTTCTAAAGAAAGGATATCTGTTTTTATAGCTAAAGTACTGTTCCAATGCGTGCTTATAGGAGAGACCTTTCCATTCTAGAACTGGTCAAGCATACAATTTGTAAGACTACTGTATTTATTGATGTAAAGTCATATTGCCTATTTGTCCCATGTGTGCAAAAGATAGCAGTGTCCAGAGGGAAGCACTGTAATGATACTGAAGAATCCTCTTCTAAGTGTATTTGCTTTTGATGTAGCAGAATATTCTGTGGGCTCATGAAATGGTGCGTAATTTTATGAATCTTGTTTCTTACTGAAGAGGAATAGACCATGCTCCTACTGCTGCTGACCATTTCCATTCGAATGGTCAAAGAGAACATTTAAATAAAGTGTTCCATCAGAGTTTAGCTATCTTTTGTGAAAATCACACTGTAGAACTGGAATCCAGTTCCATGGTAACTCGAAACATCCCCACCCCAGAAGTTTATCCAGAGTAGCGATGACACCGTTTGTATTCTCGATTTGTTACTAAAGTTCTCCCTCCCTTGAACATTGTTAACACTGCTTGGTGAGTTGTACAGAAATGACAAGCTCATTGCTCTATGATATTAATAGGCATATGTTTTAAAGTTCAACGATTCTGCAAAACCTGCTGCTACTTTCATCAAAATCGTGCTTGTGCCTAATGCTTATTTGCGTTTCTTCACTAATTAGTTGGCACCTCGCTTTTTCAATTTATTTTCATTGAAGCTTTGATTAAAAACTGTGTCACTTTGTGCATCATATTAGCTAGCAATCCTAAGAAAGCAACTTCACATATAATAAAGACAGTTTCCATAGGCAAATGGCACAATGGAATAAGCTGCTTCTGGTCCAGAGCAGACAAGAGAAAATTAAAAAATATTTGTGTTCTTAGATAATAATCACTCCAATTTTCAGTCACTTGGACGCTGAGACGAAAGTGGAGTGCCTGAAGTTGGTGCAATCTATCATTCAATAATTACTGTTCAATTCACCCTAGCACAACCTATACCAACTCTCTAGTTCACAAAAGTCCAGCGGGCGTATTACGGAAAGTGTCCTGCGAGCACAACAGGGATGTCTGCCCAATTATGTGCCTCTGAGGCATTTTGGGATTGCAAAAGGGGCTGCAGATGCTTGTGCGCCCCTTTTCTAATACAGATAGCACTGACGCACATGTAACACCAGTGCTATCTCACGAGGGCATTCCCTCGTGCATGGGGCTTGGCCTCATACAAATGAGGCAATAACTTTACCTCTGCCCTTGTGCTGTATTATGGACGGGAAAAGGGAAATGGGCAACCCAATAGACCCTTGGAGGTTTGGGTAATGTACAAGAGTACCCTTTTTTAGAACACAGTCTTTTATATAAATTTGGACTTGATTAAGTATACACCTGTCTAGAATTGCTTATTTGTGTTGAGTTTTGTCCAGGTTTCCATTTGATTTGTTGTTCAACTAAATAATTCATTTTGACATTTGTTTGTATGAAACCACTATTTAGGGCTTGTTAGATCTGGGGGTCTCTAGTTGGCAGGGTAGGTACCACTGTCCAAGTAGGGACCCTTGCTTCTAGTCAGGGAAAGGGGGATACACTGTTAAGATAACCCCTGCTCACCCTCTAGGTAGCTTGGCCTGAGCAGTCTAGGCTATCAAAGGCAATGTGTAAAGTATTTGTACCAACACTCACAGTAACACAGTGAAAACACCACAGATTTACTCCACACCAAGTTTAGAAAAATAAGGTATCTTTACTAAAAACTTCACAAGACCAAATACTACAGACAAACCAACATATAATTAAAAAGGTTACTTTAAAGATAATTCAAGAGTTTGCAGAAAGTACTCCAGGATGTAAAAGTCAGTGTCTTGCACAATGCGACTCTCAATGCACAAAATGCGACACTCTCGTGCCCAACAGTACCTGTAGTTGCGATAAGGTTCCCAAAAGCTATAACAAGGAAGATGGCAAAGGCGATGCGATACTCCTGAGATCTTGGGGAGGCTTTGCAGCAGCCCTGCTTCACGCAGCAGAGGTGGATGCGCCGGCTCTGATCTGTAGGGGGAGGATGCGATGACTTTGGCTTTCTTTGCGTAGGTTTCTTAGGGGGAAGCTTCACGCACAGGTTCGTTGCGACACTCTTCGAAATGGCACGATGCGCGGCGCAGCGTTGACTTCCGGCGCCGCAACTCTCGATGCGCCAAGGAACGGGACTCTGCGTCGACACACGCAGCGACTGGATACTTTCACGCACCGGCAGTGGTGCGGCCTGCAAACTGGTTCTGCGACGACCCTCGCAGCGTCAGGAATCTTCTCGCACCGGGACGATGCTCGACGCACTCGGCGATGCGGGGACTCCGGGTGCTGCGATGACGCCGCAATGAAATTCTCCTCGCACTCTCTTTCTTGCGACACGCAATCGGATGATGCGTTGGGTACCAGTTACTCTTTTTCACGCTTCTGCTTCCCAGCTCCCAAAACACAGCAAAACGACCTCCTGAGGTCCCAAGACTGGGCAAGCACTCCAAGGCAGGTCAGAACTCCTCCAGCAGAGTTCCAGGGGAGCTGGTGGTGAAGTCCTTTTGTTCCAGGGACTTCTTAACAGGGAGCCAGCTCTTCTCAGGCCCTTGGAGATCAGAATTAAAAGAAGGGGACACAGCAAAGTCCTTCCCCTCTCCTTGGCAGCAAAGCAAAACAGCAAGCAGGCAGTCTTCTCCTCTTCAGTTCTTTTCAGCTTTCGCCTTGGCAGAGGTTTCTTCTTAGTTCCAAAGTGATCTAAAGTTTAGGTGTCTGGGGTCCTCTTCTTATACCCCTCCAAGTCTTTGTCTCTCTGTGTTTCAGTGGGGGGATTCCCCTGCTCAAACCGGTTCCTGGGTGTGCTCTGCCCTGGAGCACCTGGTTCCTTTCAGAGTGAGGGGCAGGGTCGTTAGACGCTCAGCAGGAGGTGGAGCCTTCTTTGTGCCAGCAGAGGCAGAGTCCTCAGCCTGGCCAGCAGGGGGTGGAGCCAGCATTGTGCTGGATAGGGCAGCCCTATTCAGACCCAGAGACATGCCTGACATGTACAGAAAGGGAAGGATAAGGCCTGGTCAGTGGGTGCACTGGCCAGGTCGACATGGCAGTCCTGGACTGCACATAGGCACTGCAAGCAGGCCTAAGACATCATTTTAGCGCTACTCCTGTGGGTGGCACAATCAGTGCTGCAGCCCACTAGTAGCATTTGAATCACCAGCCCTGGCACACGCAGTGCACTTTACTAGGGGCTAACAGGTGAAACAAATATACCAATCATGGATAACCAATCAATATAACAATTTACCAAGGGAGCACTTGCACTTTGACACTGATCAGCAGTGGCAAAGTGCCCAAAGCATCTAAACCAGCAAAAACGAAATCCAGCATAGCATCAAAAATACAGGGGGTAGAGGCAAAAAAGTCAGGGGTAACCACGCCAAAGATACCAGGTCTAACACGGCTTAAGATAATTTATGTTTTGAAATTACTGAAAACTCGGATACCAAAAAGAATCCCTTGAAGGCACCTTTTCCTGATCTTGTATTATGGGCGTAAAGTCAAAGTTGTCAGGAGATTTCCTGAAAGTGAGCCACAAAAAGTGGTGCACTGTCAGTGTGCCGCCTTATGGCAGCCTCCTGAGGTAGAAATGGGGGAATGGTGGGACCTATGGACCCCAGAGACATCCCCTTGGAGCAGGTGCAGTCCCTTACTGCACCTACCTTCAAAGGGATGTCTAATCCCTCTTTAAAGCGGAGGCAGTTTGCAGCCTGCACTGTGAAACCCCATGGAGCAGCTTTGAAGCAGTCGCTCTGTATTTCACTTGAAGGCACTACCCACAGGGCAGTGTGAGTTTGTGGCTACCCTGGGGGTCAGGGCATTCACTGTATAGAGCTCTCTTTCCCTGTTTGTGCACAGCACACCTATTTAAAGGTGCACTGTGGCGCAAACAGGGCAAGGGTGCCCTGTGTGTAATAGGGCCTCAGTTTGTCTTTTCTCCATTAATCTTTCCCCAATCTGTACTCATGCCAGCTAGACACCTCAGTGAAGCATTAAGTCAAGTACTTAAACACTGTTTATTCTTTTTGCTGATTTGAAGATGGTCATGGAGATAAATGTCTTCCGTATACTGACGCCACCAAAAACCACACCTCCAGATGTCTCAGAATAATACGACTGTTAAGTGGTTGGAACAGTAGAATTAAAAAATATCTGGAAAAAGAAACTGCGGCCATTTCAGATTGTAATTGTCGAACCATGTTGCGGGCATCACGATCTGGTTTTGTGTAGAAACTGTGGGGCAGATTTACAGGCCCTTTGCGCCACTTTTGCGACACTTTTCCCATGTTAAAAGTGACGCAAAAGTGGTGCAAGGGGCTTGTAAATCTGCCCCTGTATTTCTAGGTAGTCTGTCAAAAGATGTAAACTGACCCACCTTGCTGGCAGCATACTAAACCTAATTAATGTCACTAAGGCAGAACGCTAATTGACTCCGCTTACCGTGTCAAGGAGATAACTTGTAGCTATATCTGCTGCATCTCCCATTAAGGGCGTTGCCCTCTAAAGAACTATACTCACAATGTGTTGGTCAGAGGACATTTTAGGATTCACAGTCTGCTGCGGCTTTTGTTTCATTGAAACAATTCTTTATTATCAATTTTAAATTGAAATACCTCTATAACAAAGTGCGAAAGCTCGAACAATAAAGATTGCTTGTGCATAAATAGGGCTATACACAGTTCATAGGAATGGATGGGTGCTAGCGGCATGAGACTAAAGAGCATCCAAGTCACTTTTGCCATTATGCCAATTATCAATAGCACTGCTCTTCTTGATATTTTTTTACATCGAAATTGTGGTCCTCATTGCACCGTCCTTGTGATGTTCCGTGGCACAGGAGCCTGCTCCATATTTACGAGGCAGCACTAAGCCACTTTTTTTGTCTTAATGCTGCCTCGTAAATATTGTGCCCTTTAACACAGTTTCCTGCGTTAAAGGAGTGTGCAATGGGTGTTGCTGGGGGGTTCTCAGCAACATCCAGGGCATTTTGACACTGCCCGGTATTTACGAGAAATCGTAAACCTGAGGCAGCTCCAAAAACTTGGGAGGCACAACGAGGAGAAATATCTTTATCTCTCCTCATGTTCTGCAGCACACATAGAAAAAGGAAAAAGCCTGGTGCAAAGTTTCCTGCGTTGACGCACGGCAGGCGATTGTGCACCGGCACAGGCTAAACGGATAGAAATGTGCCATGTCTCATAGATACGGTGCATTCCTGCCTTTTTCTTTTACCGTAGGGCATCGCAGCAGGAAGGCCCACGGAGCTGCCCTACGGTAAAACTTCATAAATTAGGCCCTGTATTTTTTTGTTTTACTGGTTCTAACATGGCAAACCTTGTTAAATAAAAAAAATAAGGAAATGATGGTGAAAGTGCTTGAGCGCAGCTGTCTGAAAGCCCTATTGTTAGCAATACCGAAACATATACGTATAGTGGAAATGTAATTTTCTTGGAGGAGTAATTCTCTCTCACGTCATGTTATTGGCTATTTGATTAATCATGGAAAGTTAGCATTCAGCCTCTTGAGGAAAGTTTTCATAGCAATGCATAAGAGACTATCTTGCTATTTTTTCACTGCCAGGGTCATTTATTTAAATGTTGGCCATTCATAAACCCAGGTAGCCCAACGCTGCCTGAGAGATTAGGGGACATGTGCAGAATTTCCCTGCCTGCAGACAATCTCTTCTAAAGCCCCCATTCTGCCCTTCTTTCTCTTGCTTGTTTCCTTTGGTCATCCAGTCATACAAGTCATTACTTTATTCTTCACAGCTGGATGCTGCAGTGAAGTCAAACATATGACTCTGGTCAAACACTTTCACCAATGAGCACACTGGGTGTCACACTTTAAAAAAAGAATATTTGTCACACTGCCCAAAGTCTTACCATCAGGGTGGAAACAGACTGGCGTTGATTAGCAACAGCAAAAACAGATATACTACCTTAGAAAGGTTAAGCACGTGTAATTAATTACACTTGTGTTGATCATTGGGGCACTGAATTTGGAAGTGTACAGCGGACTCCAATATATGCATGAGGGTTTGTAAATGGCTTCAACATACATAAAACCATATATCTGCTGTATGTGCATGAACACGCAATGAAATGAAAGAATGGTATATTACACTCTACATTGCACAGATAAATGTTTCTGGTACGTATGCATACTGGAAAACAGTGGGGCAAAACCCGTAAAAACGCAGCCTAACCTCATAGCAGCTTCAATGATTGCCGAGTACCCCAGGAGCCAGTGCCAGTCACTGGCTGCCTTTCCAGACACGGACTGTGCCAGAGCCAGTGCTGGTCACTGGCTGCCAATCCAACCATTGCCTTCACTACATAGCATTGCAGACAGGGCCGTGCACGCGTACAGCGCATGCCCAAGCTCTCTGAGCCAACTAGGCCTCTCCTGTCCTGATGCTAAGAACAACAGGAGACTTACAACAGCAGCAAACACCTCACAGTTGCTCGTGGCCTCATGTCATGTGTGACTTCTTAACCAGTGTTGCTCTTTTAGGCCTATTTGTACAGTGATGAAAGGGAACTTGCTAGTTTCAGCATGAACAGTGCTGCTGATGGGCCAGACAGCAGGACCGGCAGAAAGGATTACTCATTGCATGGAAGGAGCTGGCAGTTCTGTTATTGATTTTGAATAAAAGATAGGATTGACTTCTAGGACAGGTTGAATGTGATCAGATGCTTCTGTCCATTTACAAACAAATGCATTTGCGAAATTACAGTCTGAGTTCACTTCAATTGAACCAATTCAACTAGCTGACCTGTTAAGCATGTTTTTGAATGCAACTCCACACCTAGACAGAAATGGAGGAATAGAGATTAAATCACCTTACTAATGACCAACCTAATATGGAGTTGATGTCTGATTTCTGACATTGCGTACATCCATCTAACTGCAAGAGAAGGCTCCCGCGACCTAATGGTACAAACGTTTAGTACAGTGATGGACCTGGCATCAGGGTGCCAATTCTTGGCAATTTCACTATCACAATAGCTCCACCTATTAGTTCAGACAATGTTTGCTTATCTAAATGAACCCTTTACGATGATAAGCATTGGGTACATCTAAAATGTAATATTGTATTCGTGCTCCTATACCAGCTCCTTTATTTGAACTCTGGTACTTAGCTCTATAAAACATATATCACGTTATGTACTCTAAATGTTAGTTTAATGTTTGTATTATCATGATTTGGTGCATTATTTGGGCATGTGTGGTTTTCAAAAGACATGATTGATGGCTAGTAACTGGCAGAACATACAGGAAACCATATACTATGTGCAGTTGAGTTCAAGAAGACTAGCGGGGCGGTTCATATGACTTCTCAACGCAAGCGTGGCATGCCTTCTTCTAGCAATATTGACATTTCAAATCTGTGCATATCATAAACCTTTAAGGGACCATGGGGGATTTAGCGTTAATTCTGAGAACATTCAAGTAATGGTTGCCATCAGGGTGTGAAGATATTCATCTTTCCTGTCAGTGCAAGGCTGAGATAACAGCAACAGAGTGCCGCAGACCTGTCTATAGCCAGGGTCTCTCATTGGATATTCCCACCTTTCAAAAGGCAGCTCCTGAGTGTCAGGCGTGTCTCAGTGCCAGAACCGTCGGATGAACTGCATTATTGTAACACCCCTGCAGCCATGCTCATGATGTGATCCTTTGATGGCTCACTTGGACAACAAGAGCTGATGGCCTGAGTGCAATAAACTACTGTTACATCGCACTTGACGTAGGATGAGATTTAATGGAGACAATCACAGCCGCTGCATTGGGACTCGCTGCACTGCGGCACTCTGATGTCTAAACACTGACATTTTAGGTATGGCTATAGACTGCATTAGCTGCTACGTGAGTTTAATTTCGTCAATTCTTTAATGATTACAATGAGGCGCACAAAGACAAAGAAAGAGTGGATATTGTGCCAGGACTCTTCACTCCTTGGTTTTTATGTGTTTTTCATGGTTTCTTATCGTTAGGATGGGTTTTCATCAAGGACGTCACATTATGTACATTTCTATGTTGTGCTCTTTGCATTCCTATTAGGTTTCAGTGATGAGACATTAAGGCGTCGGTTTCTTAGATAGCAAATGCGACAAGTTCTGAGAGTCAATCTGTGTTGTTCATTTACTTTCCTGGAACAGTGACATTTTGTTTGAGGAGTTATGACTTTTCCATTTAGGAAGAACATTTTGTTTGGCTGCCTTGTCCTCTAAACAAAGACACTATGCTATTCACTACTTGCTTTTGGTAGTTAATTTGTTTTGCTTTGCTGCCATGGTAACCTGGTGCATTTATGGCTTTTCCCATTTTCATAGTGAATGTGTGCACGCAAGAAGAATTTCTTAACGATGCAAAAGAAATATATTGGTGTTTATCAAACGTATATATGTTATACACTGTTATGCCTTTTGTTTAGCACAAAAAATACACACGTCATCTTCTTAGCCCTTTTTGAAACATCCGAGCTGCAGCTCCCCTCTGCTAACCTGGGAGGATATTATCAAGAAATGGTGTCAAAATTATGGCCGCTTTAGCGGCAGAAAACTGCTGCTAAAGCGGCGATAATGGGCTTGATAATATGCCCTTGAGAATTCCCATAAAAGGCCATGTTCTGGTGTGAACCTGGGCTTCTATTGGAATTCTCTGCGACATATAATCAAGCCCATTATCGCCGCTTTAGCAGCAGTTTTTAGCCGCTAAAGCGGCGATAATTTTAACGCCGTGCTTGATAACATGCCCTCTAGCTTCTTCACAAACGGGTCCTGCTTCCAGTTTCTGCACTGTGGAGGACAGTTGTGGGCATCACACACAGGAGGAGATTTTAAAAAAAGAGGCACGCAATGCAGCGCTGCCCCTTGCAAGGCTGCGCTGTGCGACATAGAGGGAGCAGGAGAGGGCCTTTCTCCTCCCCTATTCCTTTTGCCAGCGCCATGCACACACCTTAGCGCCGTAGCTCCAGAGTGTGTGCGTGAGTGTAGCATAGATTGTGTACAGGAAGGGTAGCCTTCCTGTACAAAATACTATGCTAGGCACAATGCAAAGCTTTTCCCACTCTGCATACGTGCTGCACAGTTCATCGCTCATGCAAAGTCAGAAAAGGAAGGAGAAATGAATGCATTTCTCCGTCCTTGCACCTGGTTGAAAGGGCACAGTTTTCTCATGCTAAACCCAATCTGCTGATTTTAGTAAATTGGGTTTAGCGTGAGAAACCTTGGTTGCTCTTCGCATTACTTTCACGCTATTTCCAGCGCTAAACAAGTTTAGTGCTGGAAAGTTGAGCAGGCAAAAAAGATTTTGCGCCGATTTGCATCACTTTTGTGATGCAAACACCGCGCAAAATCTTTGTGAATCTCCCCCAAAACGTAGCCCAACAATCACTGAAGAATTCCCATCACAAAAAAGCATGACCTACCAACTTATTCAATGCTCCTTAAATCACCCTGGGTGCCAGGGATGTTTCAAGTCAACCTTGTAAAACGCCCTCTGAGCAGGAAGAATGCTGGACGATTGAGCCAGTGTCAGTCATCACTGTAAAACGGAATTACACGAGTGTGGATTGTCATACACTTGTTAATGTGGTCTATTTTGCAGAATTCGTTCTATTTTTGGGTCATTACCTTTTGCTGAATCAGATTTTCTGTCTTTAGCCTGTTGCCAGCTCCTCATGTTGTTAAGCAAATGCAAGCGTGTATTTTTTTTCTCATAATAGATTGACGATTACTATTTTTAGGTGTCTAGGCAACACCTTACATGCCAAGCAGCATTTAGGTAATAAAAATGGATTTGCAAAAACATTAAGGTTCCCATCACAGTCCCGGTGTCATCTCGGGTGCAAGTTATTTCGCCCATAAAATCCGATCAACGGGATTTGGCATTTACTGGGCGTCCAACTAGCATCCTATTCTTGAATTTCAGATCAGGGATTAAGGATACCATGCGAAATAAAACTGTTTCCCCTATTCTAAGGGGAACAACCCTGTTTATTCGTGCTCTACTGTAGAAAATCATGTGGATACATTTCAGAAGCTGTGCAATTTCCACCCGAGTGCTAATCGCATTTCTGGGACAAATGTATGTTTGCACCTAAGACGTGATTTGATAGGAAATGTTATTTGCCCAGTAGGTGTTTGGTTTCAAATTAATCTACAATAAACCTAGTGTAGGTAGGTATCAAAGAAGGAGTAGGTCGATTTCATCAATAGATTCTGTTCCCAAAATCTATTTAAATAACACGATACAAGCGAGAACACAGATGCAGTAGTTCGATTTCCCTAATCGAATCTTTTAAAAAAATGTATTTACTTTTCATGTCTCATTACATAGTTATCTGCCTCCTTCACTTAAATGTAGGAAACATTATTTCAGTAAACCAAGATTACAATATGCACATTAGCAAGTGTTGAAAAGTGTTTTAAATCACTTAGCGCTGTCTCATTAGAGATGTTTTCTGCAAACCAAGCCGAGTCCCCATAAGTTTTCTGTCTTTTATGTCAAAATTGGATCTTCTATAAATACATCTCAAACTGTTTTCTTGTGAAGCTTTCCATACAAAGAATAACACCATCTGGGTTCTGAGGGGAGATGTGCACTGTTTTAGAAGGTGCAATGCAAACATTCCTAATATGCCTATCCAGCACAGCCTATATAACTATACAAAATGCAAACATTACTCGTGCAGGCTGCTGTATTACTTGAGTTGTCAAAGTTTTTCAAATGAATGAAATGTAAAATGATGCTGAATGATATTCAACACACCTAGAGTGAAATCAGATATATTACACCTTAAAATGAAGCAGAGGATGTTCGGATCACAGTGTTCATACCTGCCATTGCCACTTGCCAAGTCATTTGCTCATTTTCAGAGTCTAACTGCAGCAGTCATGCTCACGAGGAAGCATTTTTCCTTATCCCTCCCTCTGTATGCACAAAGGAGGTGCTACCTGTCTATTCTCCTCACCTGCTCTAACATGTTGGACCACCTCTGCTTTGTTTCTTGAAATTCTAGTCCCTAGTAGTCTGTTTCCAACACCAATTGAACTCTACACCTAACTACTAATTCTCTCAGTTTAATAGAAACAATGGTCGCTCCACTGCTATAGATGGAGAAGTAATACCCAGCTCTCAGCACAGCAACCATTACAGAAAGATCTGCATTATGCCCTGGCTGTTGTATGTAGTTGGGTCTGGCTTATCTTTGGCTGTAGGAAATAAAAACCCTCAGACGTAGCAAACAATTGGTGATGTGTATGCATATGTATTTACATACCTCAATTCATGCACCATCATGTTGTGACAGATCTGGATTTTGCCATAAAGGAAAGAAATGGAAGTTTCAAGGTGGCAAGAAGGATGTCAGACTGGTATTATATAGCTGTGTTATATTGATTGAAGTGTTTTAATAAAGATTTCCTAAAAGTCAAAAGAAATATGAACTGAAATATCAGGCGTGCATGGACTTCTCTTAGAGAACGTGCCAAGATGGAACTGAGAACTTTTAACTCAAGTTCACACTTTAAAATATCCTGGTGACAGTGTATGTTTCGTCCACAGTGTCATTTCTAGGCTATGATAAATGTTTTGGCCGTCACCACCGGGTGTGTACACATACTTCCCCCTCTAGATGAAGTGGAGATACTGCACAAGTGGTCCTCTCCTCTTTCACTCAGTCATTAATGACGCATGGTGACCATCTAGTATACTTTGTCTATCTCTAACTACACCCACTCTATCTATCAATGCTTGTGCTCATCCAGCCAACAGTCATGGTGTGTCAGATCACAATTTGTGCCCTCTTTTGTGTTCTGTTCTTTGCTAGAATGCAAGTAAGCATCATATGGCCTATTACAACAGTATGTGATTAATGCATGCATCCTTCAAACTCTCAGTCTATCGCTGATGCTAAATTCTCTTCTCTTATATTCTCGAATCACAGGCACTACAATGACAGCACCTTCCACATGCCTGTCAGTCTATTTGTCAGGCCCCTAACACTTTCAATCAGTGGCCACCAAGAAAAGTGTCCAAATTTATGATCTTCTTTGGTCTTCCATTCTTCCATGACATGGTGTGGCAACTATATTTGTCACGTGTTGTACCGGCACACAGAAGGCTGGCCCATTTCCTAGTGAAATGGTACAGATGTTCACACTCTTTTGCCGTATGGCTAGTGATAAAGTTCGACCCTTAACAGTGCTTGGCAACAGATGTTTGAGAATGGTGACATGAGTGTAGGTATCCCACTTTTTAGAAACCATGGGCCACATGTTCGATTGCTATATATTGCAAGTTCCTTATTGTGACACTTTGTGACTCGCAATTAGGAAGTCACAAACTGTGATGTACAAAAGTGTGTTTGAGACTGTTTGTGGTTCCCAGTGCGTTTGCAAATGGACCTGCCTCCTCGATATTCATGAGGCAGGTCGCAACTTGCGAGCAATTGGGAATGCCCAAAATCACATGGGTGTTGGCCTGCTGGGGTCAGCAGAACTCCATGTCTGTAATTGCTTTTTCAATAAAGCCATTTTTGGGGGGGAAATGCAGCCCTTTTGCCTAAAAGTTTCCTTTTCATTTTCTAAGAGTAAGCAGTGGTCCGTGGGACCAATGCCTCTTTTTAAAAAATGGTAGCACCAGTATTCACATAGGGAAAGGGGTCCCTTGAGGATCCCTCCCCCTATGCTAAGGGGCTACCACCAGCTTGAAGTTAGTGGTACACTGTGAATTTTTTGTAATCGCATTCCAGTCACAAAACATTCATACATCTCCCTCACTATTAGGAAGGTACGTCTCTAACACCCCCCTTCCTAATAGTTCAACCCTACTTTGCCATTGGGTAATAGGTTACCGACTCACAAAATAGGGTTAACACATGTCAAAAGACTATTTAGCGGTCACAAATGGCCCACTTCTCCGTTTGTGACAGTACAAACCTTTTGTGCATGTGGCCCCGTGTGAGGACCCTCTCTTTCCACATAGAGTGCCAAGTCTCATGCCTAATGCTGTTATTTAGAAGTAATGTACATACCCTTCTCTCTGGCAGATGCAGTGCAGTTAGATTGACTTCTCTTAGTGCGCTATTAGTAGAAGATGTGGTTACAAGCAGATTGATTCAGAGGGTCAGTATAGCAGATACTTCCTTTTTCCTTTTTCCTTTTTCCTTTTTTATTTTTTGCAATTTTTATTAATTTTAAAAGCACAGAAAAAGACAGCTACTGAGCATTTAGAAGGGGTAACAGCAGTTTAACAGGCAACATCGGTAATACACTTGTCGTAATCACTAAGTTACATGGCACACTCTAATGGATAATAAAGAATAAATACTCTCCTACTGCAACAAATACAAGCTTATGTGCAGCACCAGAGATATTTCAGAACTAGGTACTGTTGTAATGAATCAATGCATGGATTGTGTTGTAATTTTATATTACCCTGTAACGCGCACATTCCCTGCTGTACACACGAGTTTGAAGCTGCTATCCTGTGCTAACCCTGAAAGGAAGTTATGCACCCACTGGACATAATGGGTTGTGTCATGCCGACTGCTTGCGAGTTCCACGTCGCCTATTCGAGGGCTGCAGTGGAGGGGATTGTCCCAGTGGTCTCTCCAAGGATTCTGTGTCTCAGCACCTCCTTCTTACCTTGGTCACCTGTATGAGACATGTTGATCTGTGCCACCATGCAACAATAGTGTGCTTCAGCACAATCAGCTGCAGCTTCGTTGACATGTGGGATCTGCATGATTCTCATGTTGTTAAGACATAGTACACAGTTTCAGGTGTAACTGTACCTCATTTCCATGGACAAGAATTTCTCCGTAGTAAATGCAGTCATCGCGATATATATTTTTATCTCTTGGGTTAATTTGGTTTGGCACATTTGGTTGTTGGCTGCCGCTTGGGTCTGTCATATGGGTTCGTTATATTTATTATAATTATGTATTATATTTTTGGTGTTATTAGCTAATTGCTTCCGATATGTTTTATTCTTAGATCACCAGCTAGTGGAGTCAGAAGATGCTTGCTTATGGAATTACATAATAGTACAATGTTAGTCTTATTCTTAACCACCTACTGTGACACCTGCTTTTTCAATATGATCCTCCCATTTCTCCATAACACTGTTTGGTTGTTTTAACTGGCATATTTGGTATGATTCACATAACCCTTAATAGACAGTGAAATATGTGTACTTATCGATTTCCAAGTGTGTGATCAAGAATCTCAGTGTAGTAAATCCACACTTTGGTCTGGGTCTGTCTTCCAGCAGGGGAGTTGCTCAAAGAGTGCAGGCCCCTCCCATGAACATATTTACATTTATTGCAATATTTAAAAATGCAATAGTGTAGGGTAGTGTGTGCAGGCAGTTGCATGATATGTAACTAATAAAGATATTGGTATTGCTTGGTCACCTCCGTTGTTTGCTGAATTTTATGGCTGCTATTTAGACTCTGTACACTAGAACGCTGCTGTTCAGTTCTAGTGTTTGAGCTCTTTTCCCTGAAACATGTAACACTTAACAATCCATGAATGGCATATTTAGCTCTCCTGTAAGGCAATAGTATATGGTGTAAAAACTACACCCAGGCACGGACAGTTAAATGTCACCTGTGGAATGCTGTAACTGTTATGCATCCACTAATATGACTAGCAAAACATGGCCTAAGGGCTACCATTGCAGACTGAATGCTGCAGTAAAACAGCAACCTGGCCTGTCAAAATAGCTAGGATTGGGTAAAAATGTAATTATGCCAGCATAGTTTTGGTAATTTTGCATAATAAAATTTATGCAAAAATACAGAGATTTGGAAATTACTCCCCATTGCTAATTTCAAGGAGAAATTTAACGCAAGATGCACGTTGAGATATTTTTTAATGTGAGTGGCATTTCAGGTCGATTGACTGTTCAAGTAATTTTAGAGCACAAAATATAGATTTGAATGTAAACAGCAGTATTTTGAATGTGAGCAGCAGGTCATGCATTTTGGGCAGCCAACAAACATTTCAGTTACATTTATTCCCAAATGCATCATTTGGGTAATTTTTGAAGTGAGAAATTTGCCTCTAAGAATAACCCCTTTGACAAGGCGCCCCTATGTAATATATTTAGCTAGAGTGCATGTTATTTAATATTACCATGTCTCCACAGTGACAAGGCCTCAAAAGCTACTTTTACTGTGGAAGGCATTGGCTGTCATTTTAGGAAAACTAGAATGCAAATTACAATAATATTTCTGCCATATATGGTTTGGGAACAGCTATAAAAACAGTTCAGACACTCTTTTTTATTATTTATTGTAAGCCCAATTTAATGGTGAATTTAGATTTTGAATAACTACTTAGGAAAAGTAACTTTTAAAATGTTACCTTTTCTCTCCCTGCTTGTGGCCATGAATTGCCTTCAGCAGCTGCCCAGCCAGTGCATGACATTAAAGAGGGGTGAAACTGTTCCCAGAGCAGGACCAATAGCCTGGATGTGGGTAGGTTATTTCTTCTCCTTGCAGGAGGGCCAGTTAGAGTGAAAACAGGAACATCATTAACTTGTAGAGTGGCTTGCCCTTTCAAAAACTAATGTAACATAAAAACTGGAGATGGCAACTCTTTGTTCCCCTAGCCCAGTTGGCAACAAACCCACTGGGTAGGCACACAAGCTTTGCACAAGGGAGGTAGAGTTCCCCCATTTTGCATTTTGGGAATAATATGCACTGCAGGATAATTTACAGCAGGGTAAACAGCAACCCTTGCTCAGTAGGATTTCACATGGGGACATTTACCCCATTGACTTTGCAGGAGGAGCCAGCAATTGCCCACACCCACTAGCCGGTGCTAGCCATTAATGTGGAACCCCAAGTCACCCTCCTCAGAACACATTCTGGAAGAACTTAAGATGGATAACATCTGCTGTTTGAAACCCATGAGGAGATATGAAGGACTGAGTCGTGGCCCACCTGTACTCAGGACAAAGAAGTCGACTCCAAGCATCAGCTGGTTGATCTACAGTGTGGGTACAGGGACACAACAATCTTCCAAATGTCTTTTCCATTGAAGTGAAGTGTCCAGCTGACCAGTACCAACTGGACCTGGCTGGACACTGATACTGGTCTTTGATGGAGAAAGTCACAACCCCCAAGTGTTGTTCCAGAGGTCCTGAGACCCTTGACTGTGCTTTGATATTACAGCTCTGAAAGGTTGTGACTTAGTACTCCAATGCAGTCTGCTTGGCATAACACCTAGGTCCCTTGTCTACCATGACTCTAGATGGTCATTAGAGCTTAGTGCTTTTTGGTGCTATTTTTCCTTACATCTTCTAAAATTTCATATTCTGGAACCCCTTCTTGGATTTCTGTCATGTTGCTAAATATATATTCTTCTATTTTTATAAATTGGAGTGGGGTTTTTCTTGTGTTTTGCTTTAAAAGTTTTGGTACTGCTAAATGCTTTACATATTTACTCTGTTTTAAGCCGATCTTCTATGTGCTATATTTACCAGTGGTTGAGCTTAGGTTTAAATTATTGAAATCTTTGTTTGGCCCTAACAGGTTAGTGACTTTACTAATGTGGTGAGTTGCCACCCACTCTAATGATAAATTTTCCTTTATACAATTGCATAATACCTTGCATGTGTTGAATTTATCCTTGCCGGTGCCTTAGGAAATGTTTTTGCCTATATTCAACACTACATGTTTTTGGGTGGAATGATGTTGTATAGGTATTGAGGATTGTGACTTCCATTGCTTTGCCATTGCTTGTGCCCTCACAGTTATGCCTCCACTGATACTGTGTGTGGTATTCACATGAACCATGCTGTGCGTTTAAGGTGATAGTTTGTTTTTTATCAGGTATATAACATTTCCCTTTGCAACCCACTGTTGTCCTCTTGTTCCGAACCCACATTATAGTCATTTAAAGTGGCTCAATTGCATTATTAGCAAATATCCCTTTATGATTTTAAACCTCTGAAAGGGGCGCTACAAAAGTGGCCTTATAGGTCTCACTCATTGTCTTTCTTTTCTAATTCAAGCTATTGGGTAATTCAAATCATCACAATCTATAGGATTGGGTATTCCTGTCCTGTAAAAATGTCTCTATCAAATCTTAGCAAGGAGAATCATTTCATTGGCAACTTTGACAGTGCGTGTTTTATCCTCGCTGCCTGCCTCAGTGAGTGTTTATTTTTCCTTCTTGCTATATATTTGCCATGAACTTTTAGGTCCATTTCATTTTAATGCAGATGTACCTTGGTGGTGTGTGAAAATGCCTTTTGATCATTTGCTAACTACGTTTGTGTGGGACACTACGTTTATTACGTGTTTGTTATCATGGCCTAAACAAATTGAGGCATATGTGAATATGCTGGAGACCTACCATCCAATTCTACGGTAATGTTTGATGTGTAAGCAAGTCTATGCCCTCCAGTTCTATGGGTTGGATAATGTGTGTGAGTGCATTTTGTGCTACTGAGAAAAAAGAGATTAAGCACTGTTTCAATCACCCATAAACCCCTTTCAGTTTCCCTGCCTCCATTATCTACTCATCTGAGACACGGTCCAGCCTAGCTTCACTGACACTTATATCGACCTGCCTGATCATGGCAGATTGTTCAAACCCCATCCTGCCAACCTGACACAGTATGCTAGAGCCTCTAGATCGACCACTCCTTAAATTTATACCCTGCAATACAGGTGCTTGGAACCATCTCAAGCAGGTTAACAGCCTTCCAGAGTGTTTGCCTTTAGAGATTCTCCTGGCAAGCACCATATCCAAGAACACCTAGAAATAGAAAAACCAAGAGATTGTCCTCAAAGAGTGTCACAGCAGATTTCAACACAAGTTTAAAGACTGGCAAAACTAAGACTAAGCTCCTATTTCTCATCATCAGTATTGATTTGTGGCATGCGACATTCCATAAAGCACTGGCCGTTAATAGGAGATCACACATTTCTGCTTTACAATCAACATTTAAAATAATAAATACATATTCTGTGCAGTTACAAAATTTAGCAGCCTTTGAAGAGATATTTCAGAAATTAAGATAAACAATGCTATGCAATTTAGTTCTACACTCTGGGACCCATGTGCATATCTGCCACTGTGCAATTTTAACTCTGTGAGATACATTACAGCCCCTCCTTTACAGGTCACACCAAAAAGCAGTTGCAGCAAACTCTACAACTCACAATGACGTGAATAAGCATTGTAAAAAAACACATCCTGCTGGCATCTCCCAAGCCATCCTTCTCATGCAAATACCCATGCCATCACACAATGACATACACACATCTGACAGACAGAGACATGCATACCAACTCTCAATGGTCTGCTTAAGTTGAACCCCAGAGTGACGATAACCTCTCCCATAAAACAGGACTCATTATCTCTCACTCAGTCCGTAAGCACATGCAGGACATACATCATTAAAATGAATAGATTAGTATACAGAGCTAAAGAAACATTGTAATAGGCATATGAGTACTCAATAGGATCCATAGGATCTTTAAGCATTAAATGAATCAGAACATGTCATGTTTTATGGAATTTACTAAACATGAGAATGTCTCAAAGAGATAAGGGCATTCTAGCCTGAATTAAAAGTCATGTAGTGAGAACAGCATATTCTTCCTTAATTCTCAGTGTCCATGTGAGTCCATCAGATTTGTATCATATAACTGTAGATTAAGGGAAGAGATATGCAGCTTAAATACATTTTACACATTGGGAGAGTGAAAAGAAGAAGATGAAGGTACATGTAGAAATCTTCTTTATTGCCAACAAGACAGGAGCAACGATGAACAGTACCATCTAGTATTCACCCCAAAGGTCATCTCCTCCTCATCATTCCAGAACCTCCCAAGGTGGAAGTTCTGAGAAGACACAAGGAAAACCTAGAGGAAAGTTGCCATGGATACAACCCAACAGAGAACTGTACTGATGGGGTATAAATTGCCAACTTTTTAATACAAATCCTTCGGACACAAACTGATGTAAACAGTACAGTTCTAACACAAATATATTGATACACTTTTTTGGGTATGAATTTCTTCCCACAGCGTTCATCAGCACTTGCCATGTCCTTTCTGTTTCATGCTTCTCTGGGTAGGTATTTCATACATTTTGATGCTATCTTCTGATCTTATGTTTTTCACACAGTTGCTCTTAAATTTAGTGACTTTGGTGTTGTCCTTGCAATAAGTGGTCATTTGACTGACGTTCCTTTTCAGTACAAGATATTTGTTTTTACTAGCTTAATAAGGGTGACAATGAGACCACCTAGTTTCAACATACAACTTTTTGCCCATCTGTTATCTTTAAATTCAACAGAAATTGTCACTGAACATGTTAGTGTTTCAGGTAAGCAAATAGCACCCATTTATCAGAGTCCTTTATACTCCACGGCTGCAGCTTAACTGAATGCTGGTACGGCATGGTACAGTGAGAAATTTGCACTTTTTAAAATCATCCGCTTTGTACCTTGAAACAATTTCTAGTTATTTGCCGCACCCTATTAGATGTCTACAGGAGATTATGTAAACATAGTCTATCTGTCCTTCTATAGTATTTGTTACATTGCCTGCAGACAGCACTGTGCCTTGTGATAGTCTCTTGAATTTGAATAATGCCAAACCTCTCCTCAATACCCTTCACTTGCTTCCACTAAAAGAGTGTGTCACTTCTACGCTTTGGTGTACCATCCATTTGACCATCTTAGGCTATGATTCAGCCTTTATTTCTTTAAATGTATTGATGCCTATATCCATGGTTGACAGTTTAGATTATACTCTGCTCATTTATTATCCATCCCCACATTCAATAACACATGTTTAAGATGTATATTTTTCTGCATTTTTGTATGTCCTTTCAGTCTCCATACATTTTTCCCTGTTTTATTTCCATAAATTTGAAGACTTTGGGCCTGATTCAGACTTTGGTGGAAGGGTTATCCATCATGTTTGTGATGGATATCCCATTCCCAATATTACAAGTGCCTTATATTCTATGGCACTTCTAAAAAGTTGAACAGGATATTGGTCACATTTGTGACTGAATACTAATCCACCAAACTCTAAAGTAGGCCCTTAGTTCTTTTCAGTGTCTTATGAAATTTGGGCAGCTGTAATATGATTCTTACTCAAGTATCACAAATCATTAACAGGTGTATGAGCCTTAAGTAAATAGCTTTTAAAATAAAATACCAACTATTGTAAAAACATTATTAGCTAAATCACCTACAAAATACAAAAAGTAGCATTCCAATATCACATATGTATTATTTGTAACCCAAATAAACACAAATCCGCGAGGGGACGGATACTAACAAATGACTTTGTGTGAGAAATTGGGATGTTGGTTGAGATGGATGTAAGCCCTTCTCTTGCAACAGCCACACTCCTCGTCAGCGTGAATCACAAAAGTCAGTAAAATAACCTGTGCCTAACTCTCTGGTAGCTTTCTTACAGTTAGCATTTCTATTTCAATGAGAATGCAACCTATAAAGAACTTACCTATCAAAAAGTGCAACATGCTTGATGGGAGGAAGTTTATATTGTCTCTGAAGGCATACTTAGCAGAGAGACATTGTTCAAAAACTGATATACAAAATGCAGTGAAATACAAAGTCAATCTCTATATTCACATGTCAGAAATGTTGTGCTCCTTTTGTATCAGCTGCTATACGAAGACCATGTTGGTGCTATATTGTGCATTTGCTGTAAACAAATAAGGGGTCACCCTATAACCCTGAGATCTTCGGCATTAAACAACAATAAAAAATGAGAGCTTACAGCCTATGCTCCTTTGACCATTCCTTTCAAAGTTATCACATAAACACAATTGAATGTTCACAGAAGGATTCATCCATCACGGAAAGCCAGCAAGAAAGAACATATCTGGTAGACCGTCGTGGGGTCAACTGATGCTAGTTTCTACAAAGATTGTTGGGAAAATAGAATCCCTTTAACTTGAATGTAAGTGGGTGCTAGGTAGCAGAAAATAACCCATGTTATGAAGGTATATGTATCGTCAATGTGTATATCCAGAAGGGAAAAGGAAAAGATTATAAGGTATACCTGGAAAGATTAAAAAAGGATTTGGAGGGCCTATGCAATACCTACCCGAGAGATGTGCTTTTGATTTTTGGCGATTTTAATCACAGACTAAACCCCTCAAAAACAGACTCATGGTCCAGAGATTGGTTAAGAGCCTACAATATAGAGACCGCTAAGTTTCCCAGCAGCGACATTTCACCCCAAGACGTGGCACTGGGGCAATTGTTGGGCATTTTAGGTCTGGTCTGTGTAAATGGAAGAAAGGATGCGGATAGACCTGCAAAGCGCACTTTTACAATAGGGCAGCAAATGTGTCCGATAGACTATGTGTTTATACAGGCTTGGAGCGATGGACTAGTCAAACACTTTGAAGTAGCAAGGGTTGAAGGTAGTGATCATTACCCACTACTGATGAAATTATATGCAAAAAGGGCTCCTCGGAGACAAAGAGCCATACAAGTACAGGTAGAATACCCAAAGCGACTTACAACTCGTATCACAGAAGATCATATTAAAAAACAAAGCGCAGTCCAGTTGACATTCACATTAGAAAAATTGCCACCAGAGGAGGATATTACCTGGTATGAATATGTAATAAAACAATTGGTAGAATGTCTCAGGATAAAAATTTAATGTGGTAAACCTGGGTTAGCAAGTAAGGAAAAACGACACGCTAATAACAAGCCTTGGTTTGACGAGGAGTGTCGCAAAGTAAAAGCCAGCAATAGGCAAAAGGAAAGAAGCCTAAGAGCTAGACACAATGACGCACTGTTACTTAGCCTTCAGAAATTAAGGACATAATATAAAATAATTATTAGAGATAAAAAAAGAACTTATAAGGACAGATGCTGGGTGAAGTTACTTGAGGTAATTGAAGAAAACAATGTGAAAGGCTTTTGGAAACTAGTACAAGAGAGCACTGGTAAAGTATTAGGGTCTTTGCAGTGCTCGGGCCGGAGGATAAGTGGGTGGATTATCTGGAGGAAATTTATGGGAAGTGGCCAAGGATGAAGGAATTAAATACCATCGCATGGCCAGGTGTAAGGGAAGAAGTAAAAGGGCACTTCTCCTCCAGCCACATTTGAAATATAATATCCAGGTTAAGCTTAACTCGAGCCACCGGTCCAGATAATCTGCTGGCTGTGATTATAAAAACGAACCCAAAGTGGTGGTCAGAGTTCTTTTCGAATATGTTCCAGGGGATCCTTAATACAGAGGCCATGCCAGATAGTTGGAAAGGGGCAATTGTAAGACCTATACATAAAAAAGGCGATGTAAATTCCCCTAAAAACTATTGTTTAATAAATCTCCTGGACATAGGTGAAAAAGTATTTGCTAAAGTAATCCTGGGATTACTCAAGGACTGGATAGATGAAAACAGATAGTGCCCCCAGAACAGGGAGGGTTTATAGAGGGACATTTGACGGTTGATCACTGTTTTGCTCTCTGGTCCATCGCGCGGAAGTCGATCGAGCAGAGGGGCAATTTGTTCTACTGCTTTGTAGACTTCCGCGCAGCTTTTGATCTGGTGAACAGGGAGCAGCTGTGGTCAACCTTGTTAGGGTATAAAATTCAAGGCGATTTATTGGCCTTGATCCAAGCCCTGCATACTAAAAATTGGGCCCAGATAGTCTTGGATGAGAATGGAGGATTGTCCAGGAGGATCCAGATTAGTAATGGGCTAAGACAAGGGTGCGTACTTGCCCCCTTGCTTTTTTCCCTGTTTATAGCTGACCTGCCCCTAAAATTAAGAAATGTGAAAGGGGCCATCCCGAAACTAGGAGGAAACTATATCTCTTGTTTACTATATGCAGATGATCTGGTGATTATGGATCAGACGGAGATTGATCTGCAAAGAAAATTAAACATGTTTAAAGAATACTGCCAAATTAAAAAATTAGTTGTGAACATGGAGAAGACCAAAATCCTTTGTTTTGGAAGAAGAAAAACAAAGTTCTCCTGGTATCTGGGCACAGAGATGCTGGAAAAAGTAACAGAATGCAGATATCTGGGGATGTGGTTCGAGAGCAGCCTTCAATGGTATACCCATCTTGATGCATTAAAAATGAGGGCATCGGTGTCAGGGAAGGGACTAAAAAGATTTAATAGTGTATATGAAGAAATGTCCGATAGACCTGTTTTAAAGGCCTATCAAGCAATGGTCCCTCCACAATTCTTGTATGGTGCAGAGGTACTCTAATTAAGTGGCAAAAATGGATGGGACAAAGAGGAGGGAAATATCCTTAAATGCTTGTTCTCGCTGCCTAGATCGTCTATGGTACAGGCAGCAAGATTAGAATTGGGAATCACCTCATGGGGTATAACAGCCTGCATGGCTTTATTACGTTTCTGGCAGCGACTAGGTTTAGGTGAAGACCAAAAAATCTCACAGTGGTGTAAAAATGAAATTGCCAACAGTGAGCTGACCTGGGCAAAAGAGACTAGAGCCTCAATTAATGAAGCATATGGTGTGTTAAAGTTAAAGTTGTGCCCTCAGTCCCTCGAACCAAAGATAGATAAGAAAGATCTTAGGATTCTGGGAATAGAAGTGTCTCGAACCCTTGATCAAGAGTACCTATCATGGAAAAGCTCAGTTTCCCATATGGCCTCAGCATGGAAGAATGATTTACATTACCCCTATATCGACAGGTTACCGAGCTGCCAGCTAAGGCGTGAAGTGCTAAGACTGAGAATTGGGATAAACCCTTGTTACATGAATAAAGGGGTAAAAAACCTTATGATAAACAGCAATGGAAAATGCACTTGCACTTTAGGTACTGCTTGTGATATTCTACATATATTACTAGATTACTAGATTGCTGGAGGATGTTAGATATATGAAGAGAGATTTTAGGCCCGATTTAAAAAAAATATGATATTAAAAATAGGATGCAAGCTGTAAACCTCCTAGTGGGAATGATGAATTTAGATATAGCCTGTGCCATTGGGAAAAATCTAAATAAAGTTAAAGAGTTCCTTATATGTAAAGAGTATTTATGTAATATAGATCTTTTAAGCTACAGGGAGAATGAGGTATTTACCTATAGAAGTATGGTGTAAGACATACTTGAAGGTCGATGTGCCTCAAAAAAAAAATAGCTTGTTTTAAAAAAAAATTAAGATATTTATTTCTCATTTTAAGGATATGTGAATTATAGGCTTAAGAAATGTATTATATATTCCATGATTCTGATTTGCTTATTTTATGGAATGATATGCTGCTTAGTGTATACTTTTATGGTTGTAAAAAACCGAATAAAGTTTTATTGACTGACTGACTGAATGTTCACGTCATTGATTTCTTTAATAAAGTACAAAACATAATGTCCATATAGGAGCTTAAAAAGAAAACGGTGCAGTGAAAGTAGTTTGTGACAAAGGTGAATATAAATGGGCAAGAAATATTTACAACAGGTAACCAATGTTGACCAACGATACATTTCTAATATCAGATATTTTCTATACAATCATTTCGCTCTACAATAGAATACCTTGGTAGTAGCAACAATGGAGTTAGTCGATTTCAATGACTCGTAGAGCCTCAACCTGGCAATGTTAGTTCATAAAGACTGTATGTCCATAGTAACGAAAAGATTAGAGCTCATATCAAACTCAGGCCTTTCTATTTTATGGAGAAAGTGCATGCTGTCTGTCACATAGGCTTTCGTTTTACCAACTGGGGATTTTAGGAAGAAATCTATATATTGACAAAGAGGCTCTAGAACCGAACTGCAGCCAGTAAGAATAGGTCTGCTGGGAGAGTTACATAAATCCTTGTGGATTTTAGATAATGTATAACTCACTGGAAAATGTGGATGTTGTTTGTTGAGGAAACCAGTATTCATTGTTACAGGAAAACCTTCAGCCAATCCATTATTAGTTAGATCGGGAATGGCTACTTTTATGTCAGTAGTGGAATCTATAGTTATCTTCTTGTAGCAAGTACCATCTTAGAGTTGTCTCAAAACCTCTTTTCATTATTATGGACTAGTATTCTGCCTCCCTTATCAGCTGATTTGTAAACAATGCAAGAATTATCTTTCAAAGACCGGATAGTCAGGCTTTTATTCTTCTGGATTGTATGTTACTGTATAGTGTGAGTACGAATCTGAAGTGTTTGAGTACTTCAATATTTAAAACAAGCTGAAGTGTTGTAGCATGGTATAACTAAGTATGTACAATGATAAGTTGTAAATACAAACTCAACTGCAAAAATAAATACAAGCAATCTTGTAGATATAGGGCAATTTGGCACATATGCATAATTACACCAGTACATTACAGTTTCTGGCTGTCTGCTGCATTTCAGTTTTGCTGTATTTAGTACTCTGGACAATTTACCACTGCTGACCAGTGCTAAAGTGCAAGTACTCTCTGTGTAAAATATACCTGTAATTGGTTATCCATGATAGCCATATTTGTTTACTAGTAAGTCCCTAGTAAAGTGCACTGTGTGTGCCCAGGACCTGTAAATCAACTGCTACTAGTGGGCCTGCAGCACTGATTGTGTCACCAAAATGAGTAGCCCTGCAACCATGTCTCAGACCCGCCACTGCAGTGTCTGTGTGGGCAGTTTTAACTGCCATGTTGACTTGGCAACCACTTGCCAGCCTCAAACTTCTCCTTTTACTACATGTAAGGCATCCCAAAGGTAGGCCCAAGGTATCACTCATGGGCAGGGGGCTGTGTATTTGTAAGGTAGGACATGAACTGGTGTGTTTTACATGTCCTGATAATGAATTACTGCTAATTTTGTTTTTCCCAGTTACAAGGACTGTCACTCCCATAGTGCATCATTGTAGATGCCTTATAACCTCTTACAAGTATAACTTCCAGTTGGGAAGAGATAGAGTTTTGTATTTTGGGGTCCCTGAACTCACAATTTTAGTGATACATCTGTTGGTGAAGTTGGTTTTACATTGCGTGTTTGAAAATGGCACTTTTAGAAAGTGGGCATTTCCCATCTTTACAATTCTTTGCCTCTCCCTGCCTCTGGACTCTGCGTATGAGGGAGGGTGACAGTTGTGCTATTTGGGAAGTCACTCTAGACAGTCACACAAAGGAAGCTGAGATGTGCCCTGTATATCATGATGGCCCATCACCAGGTTGATGGGTCTTCCTGAGCTAGAGTGGTGGGAGATGTTGTCACTGACATCTGAATAGGCTGTGCCTATCCTCACACAAAGCTGTCTCCACCTCCTTGTAATGTGTCTGGAGCAATGTCAGGGAAAGGCAGGGTCTTGCGCACTACAGAGACTTTCCTTTGATGTTTGCCTACTTCAATGGCAGAAACTGGTATAAGTACTGGAGCTGTGACACCATAGGTTCAGAACACTACTGGACTAAGAGCACAATCTGCCAGGAAGAAGAGTTGGATGCTGTAGGAGGAGACTGACACTCTGCTTCTTGCTTTGTTGTGATAGACTGCTGCTTCTGTCCCAGGTGTGAAAGGACTGGACTTTGCTTTCTACATCCTGCTTGCCAAGGTTATCCAGGGGCTTGTGTGTGCTTGCCTCTTGTTAAGAAGTCTCAAGGCCATCAAAGACTTCTTCAGCAGAGCCTGAACTCCTCTGCTGGGCGTTCTGACCTGCCAAGTGGTGCCACTCCCAGTTCTGGGTAATTAAAAGTGGCTTTGTTGCTATGAAACAGGAAAATCCGTGCATCGACTCGCAGCACCAGTTTTTCTGATGCTGCACTGCCATGCGGTTTAAAAACAAAGGCATCACCGCTGTGCAACCGAAGAATCGATGCTGCACCTGTCATGTGGCTGAAAGATCACTGCAGCCTGAGTCCTGAGCACCCCATCACTGATGTCCTTGGCACACGCTTTGACACCGGTGCAAGCCCTGCTGTGCGGCCAAAGAAATCAACACTTCACCTGCTTCACGGATGGGAAATTAATGCAGAGGCTGTTCTGCCACCACTGCATTGAACAAGCGTATCTGAATTTTTGATGCATTGTCCCTGTGCGCGTTCTTTATCGACGTGGCACCGCAGTTAGGAAGTGACGTTGTATGTCCGAGATCGATGCATCACCTCCCCTGGAAGTAAGGAACTGACGCATCAACTCCCTTGGCAGTAAGGAACCAACGCATCTCCTTCATGGGAGTAAGGACCAGATGAATCAACTCCTATGGCAGTAAGGAACCAATGCATCGCTTTGGTTCCCCGGCACCTCACCTCCCCAGCGCCTCTTTTCATCTTTGATTTTGATGCCAGGTATTTTGTCCTACAAGTTATGCATCCATAGTCTCCTATAAACTGAACTAATTAGAACATTTTTAAAGTGACATCTTGATTTGTGTATGTTGGATTTTTGTTGTTTTGGTCTTGTTTTATTCAGTTAATAAGTGTTTATTTTTCTAAACTGGTGTGGTATCCATTTGTAGTGTTTTCAGTAGGTGTAGGGCAGGCAGGCTACGCACACCCACGGCGGAGCGAGTTGCCCGCCACCCGCCTCCCTCCCGCCCGCTTTTAAAATGCAGTAAGAATGATCCTAAACTTTTGAAAAACAAGATTAAAGTAATTTAAATAACTTACCTGAGCTGCAGCGTCCCGGGGCTCTCTCTTTCTTCTCTCGCCGACTTCTTCCTCACAAATGCGCATGTGCGGCCGTCCGTGCATTTTATACAGGGGCTCAAATAGCAAGGCTCAAATAGCAAGGACTCTGCACTGTGAGAGACTGGGGTCTTTCATAGATTTTAAATGTTTTATTCAAATAAAAATGAGTGTGCGAATGAGCCTCTTTTTATGTGGTCACACCTACTTTTGACTGATGCTGTTGGTTTCTGCACACTGTGGCATCACTGTCTAGTCACCAGGGTATATGAGCTGACCCCTAAAATATGTTAAAATAGGCCAAACTCTAATTAATATATTTAACTTTTATGTAAGTCCATAGTAACTAGTAAAGAAAACATAACAATGACAAAGACAATAAATTAACATGTTGACTGCTGCATGTATTATGTCACCCACTAGGATAACCAGGAAATCATTCCTTTTGGTTTACATTTGAAGACAGCTGCAGTTAAAAAACCTGCAGCTTTTTGACTAAAGAAAAACATACCTCAAATACTTAATAGCTACCCACAAGTATCCATGTCAGTTCACATGGCAGGGTAACTAGTGTATGAAGAAATTTGAGCATTAGTTGAAGATGGTAAGCAGCTACTTCAAATAATAATCAGAGTGCTTGTCAGGATGAACCACTGAAGTCACTGAATAAACCTGTGTTTTACCCTCTGGTAGCTTGGTACGAAGCAGTGTGGCTTAACTTAGAGGCAATGTGGGAAGTATTTATGCAGTACTCAAACAATAATATAAAATGAAAACACAACACGAGAAAAATGTCAAACCAATTTAGAAACTTGAGAGACTTTTAATTATTAAAATGGCACCAAAATGACAAAAATCCAATAAGTAGAATAAGTAGATTAAGAGATATGATTTTTTTTTTCATTAAATTAAAAATATCACCAAAAAGCCCAAAGTGCCAATCAAGGATATCTAGTCAAAAGATAAGGCCGACTGCGATGGATGGCCGGTGGGATACCGTAACCAAGTTCATCTCAGTGGAAGGTTTACCTTCTGACTTAGAGCCTTCTGTGGAGAAAATGTGGTCATCGATGGCCCATCAGTGGAGCAAACTTTGACCTGAATCTGGAAGGGGCTCGACAGCTGCGGGCTGCTAGAGTATGGTCGCTGCTGAAGGGTGCAAAGCTACAAGCGGGTGAAGTCCGAAGTCTATGTCAAGGAAGACCTCAATGTTGATGGGATGCTACTAGGCGTGGGTCCCAGTGAAGTCTCTATGTTCTGACTTAGAAACTTTTCTGTAAGTCAGATCTACTTCAGCAGGGCAAAGCTCCAAGTAAAGACCAACCAGCAATTCAATGTCGATGGCTGTGGCTTCGAAGGCAACCCTGCTCTCAGTCAGTTCTCAAGACAGAAAGATGTCAAAAGGCTTCTACGTCTCACTTCTTGCACGTCCAGGACCTTAGCGCACAACTTGAGGTTTAGGACTCACTCCATAAGAGGTCAGCAGCAGAGCCCAGGGCAGGTCCAGCTGGAACTGGTCAGCTGGACAGTTGCAGGGAGAGAGGCATCTGGAAGCTTGTTGTGTCCATGTATATTTTCTGCATTTGTGGGTTGAAGACAAGCAGGTCCTTTGTCCCAGTTCTTCAGACGGCAGGGCAGTCCTTCTTCTGCATCTTCAGAGGTCCACGAGTGTTCTGAGGAGAGGTCTGTCAGATCCACATTTTTTTACTCAATTTTGATGTAAAGAGCTCTGACACCTCCGGGTAGCGCTATATAAAATTCTACAAATAAATAGATAAATAAATAACGAAAACATTTATGCCCAGTGCAAGCCCTTGCGGGTAGGGCAATGCTTTGTCCACCCCTAAACCAGTTTGCACTGATTTTAGAGCCAGTCTCGCTGGAGAGACACAAATGAGCCAGGCCTGGGTGTAAGCTCCATCTGCCAGTGACAGAGTAGTAATCCTTTAGGGCTCAACAAAACCCCCAGGCCCCCCTGTAAAGGGAAGAGACACCCTCCCCAAAATCAGGTCCCTTTGCCCACTATCTTGTAGCAAACACATCTCAGTACAGGAGAGCCATCAGGGGCCAAGTGACAGCTGGACTCTGGAGGCAAAGTATTTTGGTTTCAGCCAGGAAAATAACACATTTCTAAAAGTATCATTTCCAAAATAGTGATATAAAATCCAGCTTGGATAATAAGTCCTCATTACCACAACTGGTGCTCGTATAAAGTGCTCTGGTACCCGATACCTTCGGGCCTAGTTCGCGCTATATAAAACTCCGTTAAAAGGAAAAAAAGTTGGATTTTAAATGATTGCTAAACTGAGTCCTTGAAATTTCCAAAGTGATTTAGCACTTATTAAATATAATTGTGTAAAGCAGGGTTAACCTATGGAAGATGGCTTTGGAGTTTTTTCACTGCCAGGACATGTAAAAAATGTAATATGCTTCTTACTCAGTATCACAAAATATGAACAGGTGTATGAACCCTAAATAACCACTTTAAAATAAGATAACCAACTCTTGTAAAACAAAGCATTATTTATCTCACATATGAAATATAAAAATTATCATTTCAATATCACATACATATAATTAGTAGCCCATATAAACAAATATTATCATTGAGGGGATACTATCAATACAAAAATAGAAGGCAGAAAGCCATCATTGTCTTACTTTTAAATTCCATGCACCCAGTGCTACAGGCTTTTAAGGTCTAACTTACGGGTTACTTATAAGTATTAAAAAGGAAGGTTTTGGCCTGTCAAAAGGATTATTTTGCCAGGTTGAAATGGCATTTTAAAACTGCACACCCAGGCTGCAGTGGCTAGCTTGAATGCTTGTTTTACAGTGTCACTTTAATGTAGCCTTTAATTTGCGGACCCTGTGTAAATACCAAGGATTTGCAAGCATTAAAGATGTCAGTCATGTGAATACCAATCAATACATGTATTGAAAGGTCAGCACAAGACTTTACCTCTGTTTATCAGGTGTACAGAGCGCAGAATCATTGGCCAACTAAAACGGGTTCAGCAAAAAAAGGCAAACACATGGGGAAATACCACTGACAAGATGGGTAAGTCCTACCCTGTTTAAAAGTGGATCTTGTAGAAAATAAAAATTGACAGGTACCTACAGTGGCTTTCTACCTAAAACTAGTTTCACTGTGTAGGTGCTGTGTTTATTCTATGAGAAAGGTTAAAGTACAATTAAAATGCAATATTTTGTAACTTTGGCTTAAAAAAAGCTAATGTGTTCACTGTTTTTGACATTTAAATCCAATTAAATAGTGAAGTTTGAATGCAGATAAACACAGACGAATTGTGATGATTAGAACGTTTTACGTTATCTGTTTGATGCTCCAATTGGCTAATTAGCGTTAGCTTGCTTGGGCTGCCCTCCCTGCAAGTCCCTTACCTCCCTGAGTAGGTATGAAACAGCTTCCGGAGCTGGAACAATGGCTTAGGCATGTTGGCAGGGTGGCCTTCGTGTGCTGCTTATCGTAGGGAGGGGCTTTTGGGACAGCAAAGGAACTGTATTTGCTTGGAAGGAATGTGCCCTGCCCCTTCATATTTGTGAAGTAAAAGCTGTGGAAGCAGGGGCTGTGGCTCTTTGTTCCATCCGCAATGGGAGGGCAGCTGGTTCCAGAACTGTGCCTGTTGAATTAATTGAGTTGCTCATTGCATCGTTTTACCTGTCTTTTAGTTGTATTATCATCCTGGCACATATTCCCTTCTTCCTCATTTTGTGTTTTGTGCAGTAAGTAAGAACATAGGGTCTATGCAACTTTACCACAACTACAACTTCTGATGCTGTCACATGACATACACATCTTCCATTTAACTGTTTCTCTTCTATCCCTTTCAATTGCAGCACACTAACAACATTTTAGAGATTATTAATGACAATGAAATTAATTTTCCTCAATTCTGCATTTCTTGTTGTGCGGCATCATCAATCAATCAATCGAACACCGTGACCCACATATATATCTTGTATGTGCAGTGGATACATACCCACAAACACTTTTATATGGGGTATGATGATGTCAATCAATGTTGTTTATTTTTCCAAGAAGACTCATAATGCACTTCAGATATCAGTAGAATTTGCTTCATACGTAAAATATCTCAGGATTCAGTCGAAGCTAAAGTGGCAGTATACCTTCTTTGTGGGGCGTACTGGATCCAAAAAGCATGTTACACGTCACTGAGAGTTCTGTGCGCATTGCGAACCATGCCAAACTATAAGTTCTTCTTTGGGGTAACCAGACATCAATGTGGTTTGAAATTTCCTTTCTGCCTTCAGTAGAGGATCATTTATCGCTCTATTTTATTTGGAAATGGTCATAACCCAACCATTTCAATATTTGGTGTCACTGAGTTTCTGATTTAAAGGATTCTCCTAGTGGGGAAAGCTTTTTGTTAAAATATAATAATAAAGGAAATATAATGCTTTTTAGAAAACAATTGTTTGCATGCAATTTTTGTGCACTCCTATTTTGAACTGTAGTAGCTCTGTTAATAGTGTTCTTTATCACCTACTGATGGTGACTACTCATAAAAAGAAATTTAATGCACAACAATGCTGTAATTGGTTGCTGTTTGATTGCTTTTTCACCCACTAGTTTGCTTTGGGCTAAGAGGGTAGTTTCGACAATCCTCTAGATCAAGCTGGAGGCAAGGTGGCATCAGTACTTAACTATAGCTAACTGTAGTAGGGCGGTGATGTTATTTTCATATAACAGATCAATAGTGCTGTCACAACTATATTGTAAAAAGGTCAACACGTACATGTTTATACAAAAAGATGCAGTCTATGAACTATTACGATTACATGTTGTTTAAGAAAATATAAGGATATTTCATTGCACAAGTAGAAATGGTAAAATATGTATGCGCCTACACATTAATATTGTACGATGAGAAGTATTGCATTGCTTTAATATTTCTAACTGGGATTGCTCGTGGTAGAGTTTTAGATATTGGAATTGCTTGACAAACTCTTAGCGAGAAGTGTAGCATTTCCAGACATGGCAATGTATGTGGAGCTAACAAGGAAATCTGCCGAGCCCCCATCGGAATTACCATCTGCTGCTACATGGGCAGGAACTGGGAAATTGATTCACTTGCCCTTTGGAGCTATTTCAATCTTTTTTTCATAGAGCAGAAAAGAGCATGTTTGATTTATGCTACCATATGCTAATTAAAAGATCACTAACCCCTTTTCCTTGATTAAAATTGAAGAAATAATGATCTCTCAAATACCAGCTCACGAGTAGGCAGAAGATGCAACATGAATGAGAGAATCGTCGCACCAGGTACACCACTGCTCTTCCTCCGTGAAAGGCATACGTCAAGATTTTGAGCTCCAGACAGTTCGGTCTGCCTGCAGGCTTCAAAATAAATGCATAATAATTCACAGTGACTATTACACTTTTTTATCTTCAAGATTTCAGATCACTTTACGGACAAGTTACACATTTCATAATTACCCAATTATGATGTGCCCTTATTTCCCCTAGCTTTGAAAGCTGCAAGGCACAGTCACTCTGAGTGCTCTGTGAAATACTGTCCAGCATATTATCTGTACGTGCCCTCTTTGATTGCATCCCCACCTTCCTCATACTCCTGCAAAGGTTTCTTGCAACCACACAACATTTAGGCAGTGGTTTCAGTGCTCCCAGTGAGTATGCCTCGAGGGCCACTTCTTCGGGAACATTGCAAAAAAAAACATTGAATCCCATTGTATATTGCACATGTATTGTACACATCCTTTAATTTTCAAATGTAGCGAGCTGGGTAAGAAGAAATATTAAAACTTTTCATAGTGGTAATTCAGCTACATGGTAACTTACAATTACAAAAAGAATCACATAAGGTTCAAGATTGTGAATCTCTTATCAACTTCAAATGCACAGACACATACTAAGATGATATGCTCAATTTACATTTTTACTTATTTCCTCTGTGAAAGTTTGAATCAAATTTAGAAGCCAGTGAACAACAAAAGAGGATCGCTCCACCTCCTAACTAATATCAATATCTTTCTTTGCGCAAGCCTCCCTAGATCGCGTGAACCAATCACCATCACACTAGCCAGCCAACCTAAGACTGACACCTTCACCGGCCCTCTGTTTTCAATCTAATTAATTTTACCAAACTAAGGGGCATATTATCAAGACAGGCGATAAAATTATCGCCGCTATCGCGGCAGAAAGCTGCTGCTAAAACAGCGATAATGGGCTTGATAATATGCTGTATGGAATTCCAATTGAAGCCCATGTTAGATGTGAAGGACATAGAACCTGAGCTTTGGTGGAATTCCATAGAGTATATTATCAAACCCATTATCGCCGTTTTAGCGGCAGTTTTCTGCTGCTAAAGCGGCGATAATTTTATCGCCTGTCTTGATAATATGCCCCTAAATGTCCCTGCTTTCAATCTCGCAAAGTACTCTGAAGTGGCTGCAGATTATGAGCACTTAATAAGAACAAACAAATTAATTATTGATTAGTGGATATCGCACTTATAACTGTTATTGATTGGTGCATTGCTCGAACAATCAGAATATTTGAATGTATTTATTTGTGTTTCTTGTATCTGCATTTAGAGAAGCAGTTCCTCATTTTTCGACCTTAATAAAATCTCATCTCTGAATTGGGTGATTTGTGTATTTATGGGCCTCAAAATGATGCAGGTTCATTTTTTGGTAGTTTCACATCAATATTCAGTTAGAGACATCATGGGGTGGGGGGGGTGTTCTGCATTCCAGTGTGTTTGTGGTTGTACATGATTTTACATTTGAAGTTATGCTCTCACCCAGTGTGGTGTAGACTATATTGGATAGCGTTTCCTTTTCTGCTGAATGCATCTCAGTATGGTCACATTTGAACATTGAATTGAACTTTTCTTTAGGGCATACATAAAACAGTAAAACAGAAAAATACCATGGTGGTTTGCATAAATTAAATCAAAGTAGACAAACTTGATGCAATTCATCCAAAATGAATTTATAAAGAAAGTGACACGTATGGTTTATTTAGCATTTTGGCAAAATCCAAGTGGTATATGTGAGAAATTTGCTTTGGACCGTACCAGAGCAGACAGGGGTTACTTAGCCCCATTTAGTATGACCAGGGTCATTCGCCATGGCACTTTAGGTCCTCTGTACTGTGGACCCTCAAATTGGGAACAAAATAACCCTTATTAGCAGTTGACTTTCAGGGTACCAAGTGGGAGCAATTCAAGGCCTACTCATGGGAGCTGCTGTGGGCTAGAGAATAAAATACATAATAATGTAACAAACAATATTTAGTAACACACAGTCCAGCCAGTGCTTTTTTTTTATAGAAAGTAAAATTACTTTATTATACACACTACTAAATACTATGCACAATTTAACAAATACTTAGAGAATGGCAGGTGGAATTGCCAATGGTTACACCAGAGGCCTCCCATCCAACCGGTGGCACACACTAAAGAAAGGGCACACATATCTAGCAACTTCTCACAACATAACTTGGACAGCCTGCAAAGGAGGCATCGCTAACGGTTTGCTCAGCAGCAAGCCTAACTATTACTTTTTTCAGATTATTATAATAATCAAATGCAGAGTAAACCCTCAAACATTAAACAAATAAATACTGAAATACTTTCAAGACGGTACTAACTTATTGTATAAAGGAAATATGCAATGCAAAATGTAAGTGCCAAAATGCACATATTCATAAAGTTTCAATATTTAAACACTACAGTGCTATATTCTTTGTCGTACATTAAACAAGGTTATGTAGTAGCTGAAAACTTGTCAATAAATGTGCACAAAACACAAAACCTTTGGAGAAAAGCCCCAACTCTAAGAGTGCTTTAAAAAAATTGCTAGACTCTATTCCGGTATCACTCTTTAGGAACCCCAGGAAACTTAGTGTGCCTTTAGGAAGGATAACAAGAGGTGCCTAACACCTAATGAAGGACTCAACACTGCACCTGGGTGCCCCTAAAAGATTTAAGTCCTTTTGTCTTCACCCTTGCCCTGTGGGGCACCTCATGATAAAATATGAACATTCGTATAAGCAACTATGGCTTATGGGACCCCTTTTGTTGCATCGGTATACTCATTGGTATCAGCTTCCTAGCAGCCGGTACATTTTCATTTCTTTTTATGATGCACTCAAGGAAGAAATTACTTTCCTTTTCAGGCAGGTGGCCTAGTCCCATGTGGGATGCCAACATTTTCAATACTAGAGGGTGTGAGGGAGCCCAACAGCCACTGGGGACCCAGTCAGCTCCTTGCTCTCCCTATTCTGGCTCTTTCATATCGGTGGGGTAACATAGTCCTTACAATCGTGCCAACTGCCAGAGGATCACAAGCTGGCCAAGTAAGAGGTGCAGGAGGAGGTGTGCTGAATTGCATATTATCATCCTTGTGCCTGCGAAAGCTCTCCATGCACAGGCCCACTTATCTCAGGCCTGGATGCTTTCAGGGCAGTACATTGATTGCTCTTGATTGGCAGATTCCCTCAGGAATACCTTTGCAACCGTTGAATGCAGAAAAGATTTTTTGGCCCAGAATCCTCGAAAAAGTCACAGCTGGATATATGTGGCCCTGATACACACATTTTAATGTCATTTTCAGCTAATTGCTCCTGGTGGCTCGCTTCAGCCATCAGGAGAGGCAGACTTAGACCTGCTGGTCTCCTTTTCCTCAACTCTTCACCTACAGATTTTCATCTGGCTTTTTTCCTTAAAATTCACATTGTTATTGCTCAATGAAGAAAGTGCTCAACAACCTGGCCTCATGCTGCAAGCTCCTACTGGCTGGCTCATGCTCATGTCCATCAGATGCAGCACCCTATGGCCCTCAAGGAAGACTGCACCACCTGCCTTCCCTCACCAGGCCTCACAGCCTCATGACTGCATGCATGGCAAAACACCTTCTTGGTGCACCTCCAGTCACAGAAGAACTAGGGCACCCTCTTCGTCAGGGTCCCCAGCAGGTCTACCGTCTATTGTCTACAAGACGTTATGGGGAGACCAGTATCAGTGCAATTAAGGCATGGTTCAACAGAGTCCCAATATTGCAAGCTTGGAGACCTCTCCAGGAAAGCCTTTACCTCAAGCGGCCTATCCTGCCTCTTTTACTGTGGTTCCTCATGCAGGGGTTTAAAATTGAAGGTATTGAGTTTTAAAATGTGGGTGTCTCTACCCAAACCAGAGACGCCACATTACACATCCACCTCTGACATACATGTTCAAAGAGGCTCACAGGCTGGCCCACACCCTGCACAGTATTGTGGGATTTTCTAAGCTGGTGTAATCAAGTATGGCTTTGCAAGAATGCTCTCCTGGGCCTTAGTCCAGTCCCATTACTAACTGCCTCGGTAAGACAGGCTCCTTCTCTTCAAGACTTCAAAGGTAGTGCCTGGCCCATGCCAGAGATCTGTCGGCTCAGAAGTCTTCTTTTCCTCAACTCTTCACCTACAGCTCCCAGAAATCGAATGAAATGTAATAATATAGGGCTTGAACCAGCAAATGCCTTGAGGAGGGTCTATTGTAGGTCCAGTTGTGACTGGGGAACTGGGAATCCAACTAAAAGTATTTTGCCAGCTTTTTGTATCACTGAAGCCAAACAAGACGTCAGGCCACTGACCCTTGTATTCCACGTCTTTGTCCTGGGTACAAGATGATACAAATCCAGTGCTTCAGAGCTCCTCTCAGGTTACAACCCAGTCCCTTTCTGATCTTCTGCACGTCCAGAAAGACCTTGATGAATCTCATTTAAGATTCGCACTGGCATTGGCTCCTCCATAATCAATAGGCTGACAGTTTCCAGGGGTAACCTAGCCACTTTTTCAGGCATTCCTGTTTGACCTACTGCAATTAATCACACAGTGCATCTTATGCCTAACATTCAAGATAGGAGAACCCTTCCTCCCTTATGCAAAGCCCTTGTATCGATCCAGAGGTGTGGCCAGGGAAATTAGCATTCCCCTTCACTTCACTATGTCCTATTTAAACTGGTTTTAGGCATAGCTCCCTCCACCTTCGTTTTGAGCCAACCTAGCTACCATAGGCCTGGGGAGCATGGCTTTCCTTTCTCCAGGTCTTACTTTGCAAATGCTTGCGACAGGGCAGGCCTCACTTGGGTTCTTACAAATGTAATGAAGTTGCTGAGACTACGCCAATTGTCCTTTCTGCTAGGGAAGAAAAGCATCACCCCACACTAAGGCTGCTGTCTCTGCTGTGGGAGCTGTTTTCACACCTCATTTTTGGAGGGTCATTGTCATGGTAACTGTCTCAGGATAATGCTAATCCGCCTAACTGGGGCTGAGGCAGGAAAACACTAATTTTCTGAACGTTACTTTTCGTATGGATTTATTAGGCATCTGACTTCATCAATGGATTGTAATATTCATGAATTAGAAAAGTAAACTTCAAATGACTTTTCTAGCTGTTTAGGAAGAGTGAGTCAGGGGGTGGATTAGTAGTTATTGGCAGAGGAGTCAGTGTATTATTGCAATTGCAGATTAACCTGTGTTTATATCTTAATCCTCAAACTGCAATAATTTATATCTGAACATATGATACACATTTGTATGACTGTGTTACTACATATAACATTACTAATGACCTGCTGGGATGCATTGCCTTTTTACTAAACCCTATTGTTGTTGGCTGCAGATTCAGCACGTCACTCTTCCTAACTAGTGCTGAAGTACTTGAGCTCTCCTTGTTAAACATTCTAAAATTGCTATTCCCTTGATTGGATGATTTAATTTACTTATGAGTACCTAGTATATAGTAATACCTGTACCCAGTGCCTGTAAATTAAATGCTTCCAGTTGGCTCAACACTAATTTTTGCCACCTTACAAAATTAGCACTAGCGCGCATGTCTCCATGAAGGCTGGTGCAGCCTGGGTGAGCAGTTTCTGACTGCCATTTCAACCTGGCAAAATAGAACTTCTACAAGGCATAAACCTTTCTGTTTAATACTTATAGCTCATCCTTAAGGTAGGTCTTAAATGTCCATAAAGCAGGTGGTATTTAAAAAGAGGGCATGATTTTTTAACGTTTTACATGTTGTGACAATGAAAAAGTAATTTTTCACTATGGCAAGACTGGATCTCCCCTAAGTTGCCATTTGTTTACAATATTACATATATAAGTGCTAAATTTTGGATTGGGAATAGCTTGATAAATAGTTCAGACCAACCTTATGTTCAAGTCAGATTTGATATTACTATTTTGAAAATGATAGTTTTAGAAATGTTTTATTTTCCTGCCTAAAACCATAACGCTATATTGCGAGTGTCCAGCTGTCACCTGACCCTTGATGGCACCTCTATAGTCAATCAATCAATCAATAAGGGAATTGTAAGCGTGTTACTCACCCTTGAGGGTCTCAAGGCGCTGTGGGTGAGGGACGTGCAGATCCGTTCAGCCGAAGAGCCAGGTCTTGAGGGTCTTCCTGAAGGTGTTCAGGTTGGGGTCTGATATCTGCTGGTAGATTGTTCCTGGTTCTGGCTGCGATGTGGGAGAATGATATTCCACCTGTTGTGGCTTTGTGGATGCGAGGGGTTTCAGCCAGTGTGAGGTTGGCAGACCGGAGGTTTCTATTGGGTACGTGGAAGTTTATTCTGTCGTTGAGGTATTTGGGTCCATTGTTCTGTAGGCAGTTGTAGGCGTGGGTGAGGATTTAGAAGGTGATTCTCTTCTCCACGGGGAGCTAGTGGAGTCTTTGCAGGTGTTGGCTGATGTGTTCGTTACGGGGGATATTGAGGACGAGTCTGGCTGCGGTGTTCTGTATGGTCTGAAATTTGCGGAGATGGGACTTGTTGATGCTGGCGTAGAGCGAGTTTCCATAGTCCAGCCTTCTGGTGATGAGCGAGTGGGTGACTGTTTTTCTTGACTCCGGGGGATCCATTTGAAGGTCTTTTGAAGGATGCGGAGGGTGATGAAGAAGCTGGAGGTGACGGCGTTGACTTGTCTGTTTATGGTGAACGATGAGTCGAGTATGATGCAGAGGTTTTTGGCTTGGTCTGAGGGGGTAGGTGGGCTACCGAGGGCTGCAGGCCACCAGGTTTTGTCCCATGCTGAGGGGGTAGTTCCGAGAACGAGGACTTCTGTCTTCTCGGCGTTGAGTTTTAGGCAGCTGTTGGTCATCCAGACTGCGACGTCTTGCATTCCTTTTTGGAAGTTTAGTTTTGTGATGGTGGGGTCTCTGGTGAGCGAGAGGATGAGCTGTGTGTCGTCAGCGTAGGATACAATGTTGAGGCCGTGTTGTCGGACCATTGCTGCGAGGGGGCCATGTAGATGTTGAAGAGGGTCGGGCTCAGTGATGACCCCTGGTGGACTCCGCAGGTGATCTCCATGGGGGCAGAGAAGAAGGGTGGTATTCTGATCCTTTGGCTTCTTCTGGTGAGGAATGATCGGATCCAGTCCAGGGCGGTCCCTTGTATGCCGGCTTCATGTAGTCTTGTGTCTAGAGTGCATTGAGAGATGGTGTCGAAAGCTGCGGACAGGTCGAGGAGGATGAGGGCTGCTGAGTGGCCTTGGTTGAGGAGGGAGCGGACATCATCTGTGGCGGTATGAAGGGCTGTTTCTGTGCTGTGGTTGCTCTGGAATCCTGATTGGGATGGGTCGAGGACGGTGTTGTCTTCAATGAACCGTGTCAGTTCCCTGTTGACAGCTTTCTCTGCTACTTTGGCTGCAAAGGGGAGGAGCGAGATGGGTCGGTAGTTGTTGAGGTCGGTGGGTTCAGCCGTGGGCTTCCTGGGAAGGGCCTGACTTCTGCGTGCTTCCAGCTGTCTGGGAAGGTGCCTGTTGTGAATGTGGTGCTGATGGTCCGTTATAGTCAAGGCGCAATGGTGTCAGCGGATCTGTGGTAGATGTGCGGGGGGCAGGGGTCAGTTGTGGCTCCCGAGTGGATGCTTTTCATGGTTGTGGCGGTGTCCTCGGTCATGATTGGAGTCTAGTCGGTGATGGTGGGCTGGGTGGTGCCTCTGGGTGTGGACGGCAGGCAGTGGCGTCTTGCATGTGGTCGACAAAGTTGTCATAGAGTTTTCTGATCTTGAGGTGGAAGTAGCTCCCAAGCTTGTCGCAGAGGTCTTGGGATGGGGTGATGTCTGTGGCTTCGCTCCATGGGTTGGTGAATTCCTGGATGACAGTGAAGAGTTCCTTGGAGTTGGTGGTGTTGGTGAGGATTTTATGTCTAATGTGAATTGCTCACAGATGTTGGACAAAGGGTCCTGGATGTGAGGAAGAGGTTTCCTCCCTCAGCAGGATAGCCTGGGGGCTGTGCTTACCCACTTCTTGAGGTTCAAAGGATACTTACCCTGTCACTGACAGATACAGTTCCCACCAAGCCTGTATCTCTTTTGTCTTGCTGGTCAGTCTGGCTCCAAATGCCGAGGGAGGGGGGTAACTGATGAGAACTGGTTTAATGGGTGGGAAAAGTATAGCCCTTCACCCACAGGCTAGCACTGGGCATAAGCATGGACCCCATTCACCTCAAAACACCCCTGGACCTGTGAAGAATCAGAATAGAGACTGCTCTGCTGTCTGAAGAACATTAAGGAAGAATGGACTTGCTTGCTTTGAACCAAGGATCCCAGAAGTGACTCCAAGGGTTATTTGGAGTTAAAGGGACATAACAAACTCAGAGGCCTCTGTCCCTACAGAGCCCCAGCTGACCAGGTCCAACTGTACCCTGCTGCTGGCCTCTGCTGGAGTGCGTTATAACCCCCATAGTGGTGCCCCCTCCACCCTCCAGGTCCTGGAAAATTGTCGGGTGTTAGGATATACTCTCACTGTCTCCAAGCTGCAAGAAGTGGGACTTAGAAACCTTTTGACAACTTTGTGCCTGGAGAGCTGGTGCAAACCTGTGTTGAAGTTGAAACTGCATTCATCGATGTTGAATTGCCAGTTGGCCTCAGCTTGCTGGTTTGCCCTTCTGAAGGAAATCCAACTTCCAGAAGTGTTTCTAAGTCTGAACATAGATGGTTTTACCAGGATTGACATCGAGGCTTTACTGGGCACGGTCAATGGACTTTGCTCACTTGGAGCTTTCCCGGCTTTGTCAACAAAGGCACCTGGACCCTGCTGTTCAGCAGCCTGCCATTGTCAAGCCCCGCTCTGAATCCAGCTTTCAGCCTACCCTGCTGATGACTCATCAACAACCTACCCTTTTTGTCCATAAACGTTTCTAGTTCAGAAGGTAAGCTTTCCACCATGCCGAACCTAGTCCCTCTATCCGACTGGCAATCCATTGTAATTAGCCGTAAATTTTGACTGGGACCTGGTCTAGCACTTTCAGATCCCTCTGGTTGGAACTTAGGGCTTTTTTGCACCATTTGTAAGTCAACAATAAAAAAATCATATCTCCAGTTCTACTTATTGGATTTTTGGCATTGTGATGTCATTTTATTTACTGAAATATTCTCTATTTTACTAAAATGGTGTGGGATTTTTCTTGCGTTGTATTTCCACTTTACTACTGTTTGAAGTGCTGCATAAATACTTTATACATTGCCCCTAAGCTAAGCCTGACTGCTTTTGTACCAAGCTACCAAAGGGTTAAACAAAGATTAACTTGTGCTTTGCTTGTGTTTCACCTTGGCAGGAAATGTGGTTGTAGCTTAAGTAGAATTTCACCCCCCTCAACAATTTACCCACTTTCCCTAGAGCTGAGAAATATCCAGGAGAAAATCCCTCACAAGTTGTCAGAAGTGGGTCTTACATGGGGTGGTTTGGTGTGAAAACTTGTTTACACCCACACACTTACATTGTGCCATTTCCAAACTAATGCTGAACCTTCCCCACCATAGAAATTGTCAGAAGGTTCCTCCAGCCAAGGAAATATCTTCCAGAATGGTCTCACCTCCGAGATGGCAAAGAGATCACTTCATCCCAAGATTTCCCGGGGGTTACGGGTAAATGCCTTCACCACAAAGAAAAACAATTTTGCTGGAGAGAAAAAGACAAAAGATGAATATTTGCTCATCTCCCTTCCCGCCCTGCACAATTGTATGCTATGTACAATTTCACAAAGGGGACATAAGCAACCTTAAAAAAGTCACATAACAGTTACAATAGCATGTCTCGAAGCCTAAGTCTGCTTGTCTTTCCGGGTGTGCTGTAACACCTTCTATAAGAAAAGCAAAAAATAATAAAACTAAGTTCAGATGGAGTCGTAGAAGTGCACCAGCTTTAAAAAATGAAAAAAAACATTTGTGGAATTACCTCTTTGTGTTCATAGTTATAATCCAAATGAAACTTGACACCTTGAACTGAAACATGCCAATTATGCTCAGTTAACAGACTTGCTGTTCCTATTTCCTTTTAAAATTGCCAACTTATCTATGTCTTCCTTTGGATCAGCTGATTCATTTGGCTGGTGCTTTGAACGTTCTGCTTTGTGAAATTGGTTATAGGCCGCAAACATCTGTAAATATTTTTTGTTCTTGTCTACCTATTCCTTTGAAAGGCATCTCTTATACTGAATGAGCTAGACTTCACATTGAGATTAGGGGGCATATTATCAAGCACGGCGTTAAAATTATCGCCGCTTTAGCGGCAGAAAACTGCCGCTAAAGCGGCGATAATGGGCTTGATAATATGCCGCAGAGAATTCCAATAGAAGCCCATGTTGACACCAAAGCAGTTTTCTGCCGCTAAAGCGACGATAATTTTAACGCCGTTTCTTGATAATATGCCCCTTAGAATCAAAACAAAAGGCTCTGTTTTATTGCAAATTACATTAAGAGGTGCTATAGTAAATGGCTGGTCACAACCATAGATGCGATCTCAGGGGCATATTATCAAGACAGGCGATACAATTATCCTTTGTCCTTCAAATCTAACATGGGCTTCAATTGGAATTCCATAGAGCATATTATCAAGCCCATTATCGCCGTTTTAGCGGCAGTTTTCTGCCACTAAAGCGGCGATAATTTTATCGCCTGTCTTGATAATATGCCCCTCAGTTTTTAGTGCATTTACAGGGTTCTGCCAGAATTCGAGAAATCTATCCATATACAAGTCTTTCTAAACTTGCTACCCGTGTTTTTAAATCTTAAAACACAACTTTAATCTTCTCCAATCCGGCAAAATCTTGTTTTCCACCTACTACATATCTGCTAGGCCCGCTTGCTAATGAGAAGCTGACCTAGTAATGATAAAGTTAAGGTTAGCAAGTCCACACGAATAAGGATGACCCTGTATTTCGTGCATGTTTAAGGCATACGTTTGTTCAAATTAAAGCAGCAAGCACGTTATATATTTTGTATATGATTGCTTGGGGATGTATTTTATTGTGGGATGCTTCTCTTCAGTGCAGTCGCATTTTTAAAAATAGTCTTGTTTTTATTTGCACTTTTAGTGAACGACAGAGCTCACTGTTTACACCAATAGCTTACTGAAAGCATTTTAAATCTGTAAATTTAACACAAGAGAGGTAAAGGTGCACACCTTTTACTTTCAATCTTCCAGGCCTATGACAGAATGCAGCCTTCGAAGCTCTACCATATTTAACTTATGGCTGATGCATCTGATACTATTGAGCTTAAAGCATGGACGACGAAGCAAAGGCATGGAAGGAGAGCATGAGGCATGGAGCATGGAATAGGGAGGAGGGAGCATGGCCCATGGAGAAGAAAGCATGCAGATACTAAAAATCGAAATATAGTCATAATGGGGACTACTAGGATCATGTTGTCTCACCCCACACATACGTTAAGTCTAGTCCATGTATAAATGTGCCAGTGTCCTAATCGCATACATCTGCCCAGCTCTGTAATACATTGTTTGCAATCAGCAAAACTAATAATACAACAAACAATGCCTAGAAATTTGAATAATGCACCGCATTCATCAGTTGATTTTATTCAATTTGGACCTGCACATTTTCTGTTAAAACTACATAGATTTATTCACTTGTTTACACTGTAGTACCTCTTCCTAACCCCTCCTTAAATAGACATTTATGGAATCCTGTATGGACCAGTTAATATGAATCATAGTACATATTCATGGTGCTTTAAAGGACAGAGAGTAATAAAATTCACCTACAAATGAGGACTTCAATTGCCTTTTTTGTAAACCGAATCAGGTGACTCTTGGGCACTAAAGCTCTTCATATCCAGCTTAATATATTTTAGAAACATCATACAACCCCAAGCCAACTCCAATGAGCACAACATGACAGAGGTATTGTTCCCGAACAACTTAAAGGCCTGTATCAACTAAGCACTATATTTCCATCCTCTTTTAAATATCAAATGATTCTTGAAATATGTATTAAAATGTTGGTTTTCCAATTAATTAAGCTAAAGATATAGCATTAAGCCTTGCAAGAAATTACAAGTGATTACATCAAAATCATATACAGTAGTAGCCGTTTTCAGTAAATACAACTGTCAGAAATAGTGTACATTTCGGTCACAATAACTGTGTAAAATATCAACGAGGTAAAATATTTTCCTTTCACGAAAGTTCAGACGATTCACAATGTTTCTTTCAGCTCTCCTACTCTTCCTGTTATCTTTTCACCTATTTATACAATTCAAGTTTTCTCTCCTGTCCTCATTTCAACCCATGAAATCTATCCACCATCTCTTCAGCCTTCAACATTCAACATCTTAGGAAAATATAGATGAAGTTCATCATATCTAATAATAATGGACTACTTTGCTATTTAATATAAATAAAGGCTTTAATGACAGGTGAATGTCTACTTCTACTTCTAATAGTATCCTTTGACCATCCTCTTAAGGTGACCATGGATCACAGGTCTGCTCAAGAATAGTTATACAAGTATATGACAAACAACAACCTACCTCAATGAAATTAGCCGTTCGTTCCAACAGCGGGCAATAGTATTAACTCTAAGGAGAATATAAAATCCTATGCCATCTTGACAATTGTCAAGCTGTGTTATTTTTGTTTAGGTGATGCTACACAGATAGCCATAATAAGGCCATGGAAAGACTTTGCATCATTTAGCATGTTGTGCCTTCTTTGTGCTTTAAGTACAATTGATCGCCCAATTTAAACACTTAAATAAAGTTAGTGAGTTGGCAAGATAACAGATACATACTGTTAATCACATTAAACTGTAATGAACTTAAAGGAGGACTTTGTTCATCTCGTCTACGATCATTATGGGCATAAAGCAGTGGCGGCCGGTGATCTTGGAAAGTGGTGCGGCGTAATACCGGCCAGGACTTCATCTTATTTTTTTTCAAATTTTGCCTCATTCTTCCTCACTACCTCTCACATTTACTCTCTTCCCCTTCGCTCACTATCTCAGATTCTCTCTCTTTCTCATTCTCACTCACACTCACTTTTGCTTCCTGGAGCCCCTGAGAAGGAACTGCTGCTGTTTTTGGCAAATTTGCTAAGGTCAGAGGAAAGGGAAAAGCACGGAGTGGATACGTAAACTCAATAGCCAGGACATGAAGCGGTTGGACATTTCTGCCTCAGATCAGCATTCACAAACTCTGCAGGAAGAGTATATGCAACATGCCTGGCCACTGATGAAGGGGAAGCATGGAGAGAGATGGCTTTGAAGCACACCAGCTTGTCCTTAACCCCCTCACTGCTGAGACATGGTGGCAGGAGGAAAGGGAAAGCAGTCAATCATTAAAGCACTTTCACAGAGTGAAAGTCATGTGCTTCCACACAAACCTTCCCCATTCTTCTACACTGAACAGATTACATGCCTTTCGTGTGCATTCAATACACAAGTCCTGCTGTTCAGCTACACTGCATGGGCATGGCTACACTTGAATAGAGTGTAGATGTTGTACACATCGTATCGGCTAGTGCTAAGGAGTACTACTACGTTGTCTACCTCTGAAAGCAAATTAGAAATAATAAAGATGCATGCCAACCTCTCTCTTGCATGGTTTCTTCATTTCTGCTGGAAATCTAACTCTCCACTCCCTTCATACACCTGGATCTCTCTCCAGGGTACCATATTTTCTCCTCCTGAATGACATCATGGCCCTACTTTCATGGCACTGTCACATCTCATACTTCATTTCTTTTTCCCATCTAGCAGTCTTTCCTCGCTTTCTCTCTCCGCCCTTTTCCTTATCCCTTCCTTCCACCTTCATCCCTTCCATCTTTCCCTCCCTCCCAGCCACAATTGCTCGTGTCTCCACTGCCCCTTTGCCTTAACATGTTTGCGGAGATGAGCCACCCGCCCTAATATCAGCTTGGTGGCAGGTGGGCCACAATAGGCTGATGCACCTCATTCCTGAATTCTGCTGGAGGCCATGGGGCAACACGTTCAATCATTCACATGCCCGGCTACGCCACTCAGACCGCAAAGCGCGCCTTCCATGCCTGAAGGCGTCATTGATCTCCATCTGTCAAACAACAGCCAATGAGTGTAGCCTTCTAGGTGGCTATCATGCATTCACAGAGCTGCATTCACTGCACATACATACACGGGGAGCATATTTTTTTTATAACAATATTTGTTTTGAGCCTAGGTTATATCAAGGCGGTTCGGATTCTCTTTACCTTACCGGTCAGCCCGCTGCCTCTGCCATTGCCATGCCCCTTTCTTCTCTGCAGGATAAAGAACTGGCTGCCAGCCCTCTCTGTAAACCACAGGGCAATGCCGCGGGCGAGGCTGAACATCCTCCGCATGACCCCAAATAGAACAGCAAGCAAGGGGCTCACGGGCGCTGGCGAAGAAACGCTGGGTGTGCCAAAAAAGTGACTGGGATCGCAGGCAAAGAGGTAGAAGGGGCCAGGCTGAAAACTAACTTTGCCCCGCTCTTTTGCGCTTTTGGTCGAACTGCCGCTGAACAGGAAATGCCAAATCAGAAGACTGGATACGATTGGGCCGGCTACTCGGCTGTATTCTGGCATTTGATAGGGCATGGGGCAACTGTGTGAAAAACACGTCACCGCCCAAGCAGGATCCTATCTTCAGACGCCTGCACAACACTAGGCATGCACAGCATACCTAATGGATTGTGAATGGAGTGGGGAGCTGAAATAAAGAGCGCTCCTCTCATACATGTGCAGTCCATCTTCTGGACTCCTGCTCTCACCTGCCTGCGTGTGCTGAGCGTTGACATTGGCACTTCACCTGAGTGAAGCACAGGCCAGAAATGTAAACAGACGAATTGTCAAAGCTGTTAAGTTGTCTGCTTACATTCTTGCTGCCCGAACTGCAGTGAGCAGTTTCTTTTTGTGTTGTCGATGATGCGTAGTGAGGCGCTGGCCTGGCGCCCCTATGGACCAGCCGCCACTGGCACAGAGACTGTTAAGCGCCCTGGAGTAAAGGCGCCTAAAGGAAAGTATAGATATTGGATTGCCATCAAGAGTGGATGTACCGCCTCTGTCGGAACAGAAAAACCTGAGAATTGCCCTGGTGATGATGTGAGCATAAACATGGGTTTGGAATCTGAAATAGAAAATTGTTGACAACTGTACATCAGAGACTATAAATTCTTCATGACAATAAAATTTCCAACAAAATAAAAAATCTTCTAGAAATAAGGTAGGAGCAAACAATTTCCTGCTACACCAGCTAGAAAAGTACACTAGGGTAGGTGTATATATGCACATAGAATAAACTGGGGTATGGAGAAGTAACAAGACCATTAGTTTTCCTTATGAAAGACCGAACAGTTGCAACAAAATAACTTGAAATCAAAATTAGAGTGCATGTAGATTAAGTCAGTATTGAGCTCATTGGGCACTTAGTATAATGTCCAGATGGGGTTGTCTGGTGGCTGTGGCTTTATCTATAACCCAAAGAATTAGACAGATGCAGCCTAAGAGCCCTGGACCAGGCACAGCCATATTTGTTGTGGCAGATGAGACGAATGTGGAGTGCTGATCAAGTAGATTCATTGTCACATGCTACAGCCAGCTCAGGAATAGCTGAGCAGATGTTTTAAAAAAGAATTGGACCGTGATATAGTTCTAAACATGTCCACACATGATGAGTTGCGTTGGGTAGGAACTTGTGGTAAGACAGATTTGCTGTTATCGCTGTTTCAGTAACAATAAATAGACATTTGGATATTGGCAGTACTCAAAGTTTGTGAGGGGGTTATTTGATGAAGTAGGAAACAAGGAAACAGACACAACAGTTCTGGTTCTATATAGAAAACACAAACTGATAAAATAGGTTTGCGGGTGACCTAGGATGGACAGTCAATATTATTATTAGTGTTTTATGAGCAGATGTTTTCCATCAATCTGCTAGGCCTGTCAGCAGAAAGTGAGAAAATGTAATTTATAGTTAGCAATATGCAATAAGGAAGAGGCAGTGGCCTTTCTCCATTTCTGCAGCAAGGATTGAGAACAACATCCCTGTATCCTTCAGGTCCACCCTCATCCCGGTACGATTCAGGAAAGAACTGAAGACACACCTCTGTAAAGTAGTTATATGTCAAAATATCGGAGTCGGAAACATCCAATACAATCACTGTGTGCTAAAAAAAATTAAAATTTTATAAAAAGAGAATCCCATGGTGTTAATTTTCTTTTATGAACTCCAAAGGGGTGTTATTTGTTTTAAATGAGATTTAGGACATATTGTCTAAGTCAAACGTTATTCTGGTACCGCACAATTAAAGAACATTACAGAAAGACAAACATCCCTCAACTTCACTCTCAGAACTTAGCTACCCCAATTACTTGTTGACTGCGTCCTTGCCTTTGAGCCCGCACAGCATGCCACTGCCTTTCAGGTAGATTCACACTGTACCAATACCATACACAAATCCATATACATAGCAGCCTGAATAAAGCTAGATCAGCATGCCCTGATGATGATGTAGGCAAGTGGTGGATCTAGACTTTCTCAAATTGCATAGGGGCAAGACGTGCCTCCTTAGCCACCATCCAGGTAGACCTGGAGAGACCAAATACTGCAACAGCCCTTTGAACTCTTCTCAATAAACATCCGCCCTAAGCCTCTCTCAAAGGCGCCCCTTTATGTTCCCCCTTCTACAATGTACTGACAGTCATTCACTGAGTCTAAAGAGGAGAAAACATTGATGGCTGGAGAGCTTACCTAACTTATACCACCCACATAACATTAACATAACTTATGTGGGGTGAGAGCTTTAGTTACATGACTATATCACTTGATAAAGCAACCACGCAGGCTTTAATACAGATGTCTTCAAACTGGGGGGACGGCTTCCTGTAGGTGGGCCTTAATAGATCCCAGGAGGGTAGTCAGGCTCTGGGCAAGAAAAACTTCATGCTGATAACAGTGCTTTGTTTGAAGTGAGGGAAAATGCCTGTCAGTAAGCTACTCTCTAATGGGCCATCAATAACATCATTTGTCATTTACTCCCGGCTGGGAGTAAGTGTCAAATGGGGAGGGTCTCCAACAACTCCTCAAACACCCCATTTATCATAATTCCACTATGGATACCTTTACACTTTAGTAACGCCTGCCTGACTAGAAGAGAGTGTTTAATAATCATGAATTTGATTTTATTTAACCCGTTCCCCGCTCATGACGGAACCCCTCCGTCATGAGCCACGGGCGCCGTGTGCTCATGACAGAGTGGTTCCGTCATGCTGCGGCCGTTGGCGGCCGCTCCGCCCACGCGGCGCTAATTCCCCGCCTGTGCGGGCGATTAGCGCAAGTGGGTGGAGTCATGGCGGAACCACGCCGTCATGAGCACAGCTCGCCCGTGACTCATGACGGCGTGGTTCCGTCATGAGCATGGCGGCGCCGCAAACCCCCCAAACCCCCCCAGCGCTGCGGCGGAATTCGCGCCGCAGCGAAGGGGTTAAAGAAGAGAACTTAAGTGCAAAGTTTATTTACGTTTATACTTTGCAAACATTACCAATTTAACAGAATCACTGTGATAGAGAGGGGCCCTATGATTTTATTTTTATACATGGCAGGGCGTGGCATTAAAACGTTTGAAGACCACTGCCTTAATACTTTTTCTTATTGTCACTGCTTAGCCAGACATGTTTTACACTGCACTGTGCTTGCCCACTTCAGGGCTAGTCTCAGAATCGTGATTTCAATCATCAGGTATCATGGTCAGAGGACAGTGTGATGGGCTGTAGTATTCCTCTGTCTCCTCCTTTATCAAGGTCTTCCTATGACCTGTTCAGGTTGCATGGGGAAAGATGGGTCACATATATGTTGAGGGTCTGTCAGAGACCGAAGTTCCTCTGGCGGCATTACAGCCTTTGACTGGCAGGTGCTTCCTTCTGCAGGTGAAGGTCCGGCTCAAAAAAAGATCCTACATTGAAGCATCGGTCCAGCAACACTCGTGTAGGCACAGTGTTTAGGATTAAATGTATAGGCTTACAATTAAAGCTCATCTTGGGTTCAACAGGTTTTGTAATTGACAATTCACTTCTACTTAGTATTATCCAATATTCAAACGCAAACTGTTTAAATTTGACATGTTTTATACAGTATGGAAACACATGAATTTCCCACTCATCAGTCGGCTTATACAAATCGTGCCATATTGGCGCTCATATATTTTTGTGATTAATAAGTATCTGTCGATTTCCATTTATATGCTGTCTTTTGACAAAAATAAATCACTTATGTCCAACAGGAGGTTTTTAAAATATGTCTTCACTAATTAGAAAGGGCTTACTTTGCGCTGCTCATAATATCAAGCAACAAGGGAACGGACACCACACAGAAAGGGAACTTCTGGGACCCTCTCATGAAGATGTGCATTGCACAGGGCACAGATGCGCATCTGTTTTACCCAATCACATTTTGTAAAATCCATACATAAACAAAGCATTTCTACGAGTTAATAGGTCGTCTGTCGACAGCACAGCTTCGAAACACTGAGCAGGGATTGTCTCTTTTAATGTCTTAGTTTTGTTGTTTGGAGCCCATGCACTAAAACTGAGACATTCCGAGTTATAATAATGGAATTTCAAAAACAGTGCACAGTTGTGTTCAAGACAAACTCAGACATTCATGACACGATCCATAATTCTTTTTCACATATAAATACATTATTTCCTATTGCAGACAACGTCACATGCCTCGTTTGAACACGTCACGCAAAAGGCCACGGACGGAAAGATCATGGAACATTGAATTCATATTAAAGATGCTACTCTTAGATATTCACTTTCCACAATAGGATATGTCATTCTCAGGCAATTCGCATTGTGATTGGTTGTGCTCTGTTTATTATGTAAACAAATGCATCTGTTTCCGAGTCTTATAATAAATAAGTGTCAGCCACGCATAATTGTAAGTTAAAATATAGATATTGAAATTGAACATCAATAATAGTTATGAGAAGATGTAAGACAACTTGTGAATTTAGGTGAACTTGAAATTAAATTTCCTCACATTTTTTCTTAGAAATTATCCAAAAATCGTCGTATTGAATCTTTAACAGTGGTTGCTTTTCACTACATGGAAACCCAGTCCATTGTGGGACATTACATTGTCTCAGAGGGCCAACCCCACTTAATTTAGTTTAGTTAGTATCAATTTTACTACATGAAGTAAACTTTAACTTCCTTAACTCTTAGGTCTTCCTTTATCAGACATAATATGGCACAATGCAGTGCCTTTAGAGTAGTGATTCATAATTTATTTTACCCAATGTAGTGGGGATAAACCTTATGAACACTGTATTTAAAAATAGCCGAGGGACTTCTAAGTGACCAATGCACAGTCAGCCTGCTGTCACCCATGCACCTCTTACTGTTATAATAATTCTGAACTGAACCATGGAATGTCAGTGCTAATGCTGCCCCCTTTCTCAGCAGGGTCTGACGGAAAATCCTCCTGGTGTTTGGCAAGGGCCAAAGGTAACAATGTGAAGGCGTCTATTTATCTTTTTCAATCATGTTTCAAGCATAGTTTACTCAAAGTACCCTTGTATAAGACATCTTTTAAATAGCGATTACTATGCACCTGTTCGAAAGAAAAAAGCAGCATGATGACGTTATGATGTGAAGTGTTTTATGTACATTATCATATATTTGTGTGCAGTTTAAGCAGTGGCAGCCGGCACAGGTAAGCACAGTGGGGGGGGGGGGGGGGGCGGGGTGCGGTGGGGGGAGGGAGCCAACGGACGACGGAATAGGTATTATTGATTTATTTAATATTACCTATTGCCTCGACTTCCCCCTCTCTAACCCAGGCCCGTCCCACCGCGTTTACCTGTGCCGGCCGCCGCTGAGTTTAAGGAATGTTTTTGATACATTCCAAATTGTTCGATTTAACATGACAGTGGGAGGGACAATGCTATTTTATTGTGTTACAATCACTGTAGCCGGCTTTAGAAAAAAGCATGACCATGAAAGTTACAGGGAACCATGGATGTGTGTTGAATAGATTACCCACAGCTGAAAACCCTTCGTAAAAGCTGCATAAAATATTTTCAGGTACATGAGTGCACATTGATTGCTACTTGGAAAGCATTGAACAAAACAATGAAAATGAGCTGAAAAGCTTAATGTTCATTTAATGTGTCAATCCTTATGAAATGTCTACTTCAAAATTGTACAGAATTTAGAAACCAAGGGGCAGATTTATATCGAACTTGCGCCACTTTTACGCCGACGTTGCGTCACTTTTGTGGCGCAGCCGCGGCGTAAACCCTGCGCCATGTTGCGCCCCATTTACATCGTGACGCATCTATGGAGATGCGTCACGGTGTAAAGCCCTGCGCCACATGAAACCTGCGTCAGGTTTCATGTGGGCGTTTCTACTCAGGGGGGGGGGCGTTCCGTCGCAGGAACGCCCCTGAAAATTCACTCAGTGAAATCTATAAGATTTCACTGAGTCACTTTGCCAACGCTGATGCGTCAAAACCCTGCATTGGGGCAGGCGTAAGGCTTGACGCACCATGTTAGGGATAGGAAAGGTTGGAACAGTGCTGGAGTTGCATCGCGCTTGCGACGCAACTTCAGCACTGCGCCAACCTTACGCCGGCAGATGCGTCACATATCTGCTTGTCCTTGCGCCACGATGCACCGCATTGTAAATGTGCCGCATCTGCGGTGGCGCAAGGGCAAACTTGTGTGACGCATCTTCCCTGGCGCATCCATGCTGATTTGCAGGGATGCGCCAGGGAACATAAATCTGCCCCCAAATGCCTCAGGACCACTGGCCATGCGAAAAATTACATATTATTAATATGGGGACAACATTGTATTTACAGTGTTGTAACTTTTTACCATTTCGAGTTGAGGGGTGGGAGGTGGGATGACGTAGAAACGTGCAAGAAGGCTCAGGAGTCAGAAAGGAATCGTCAAGAGGCCATGGAGGCGACAGCTGAAAACAGTTAGCAATTCAGGAACTCTCTCCAGAGCGGTCTGCCACTGATGTGTTCAAGTTCATTTGTGATGTGTGCGCTTGCCACTCATAGCTCCTTCACAGGACATGTGAGTCTGTGGTTCTGGAAGTTATGGAAATTGACAACAGATCCATCTCAAAAGGGCAGGTGCTGGAAGGATTCCAATAGGCCCCTTTGTAACTTCTAAAGAAAAGGAGAATGTATGGCTACATAATTACCAGATTCTGTCCTTTCTACATTCTGCTTTTTATGGGTTCAATTATTGGAAGAATAGTGATTACAAAGCATAGGAGACCTTTAGAAGGTGCAGACCTTTTGATTAACTCCAGTGTGGGTCATCAACGGACCTTGCCGCAAAGGCTGCCCTGATATGCATCTTCGGTGATCATCGCAAGAAAAAACAGGACTGGAAGTTTCTTTGCTGCTTGAAAGGCCACGTAGAGTCAGGAGAATGGCTTGGAAATGATTATTCTTTTGCTTACAGAGAGGCACTTCATAGACGAGTTAGGTGATTTTTGGGGGGTATCAGGTGTCACCACAGAAGACTATGGCCCCTAGGAATTACAATGTGTCCATTTTATCACCCCAGTTGTTCATAGGCTGTTGGACTTGTCTTGTGAAGCCTTTGCCTGTTGGGTATCAATGTTCTAGGCAAAATGTGAAGCTTGTTTCTTTATTGTAGCTGTGTCTTAGGTATCGCTTAGTTTTGCTCTGTGGTTACATATTTGAAACATTCAGTTTACTCTAATAATGCTGAAATGTATAATGTACTGTAAATCAATTGAATGGTGATGTGACTACACAAAAGGTAAACATCCATTGTTTGACTGCCAGTGCTAGGTTGCACGGAGCATTGTCTGCAATGCATTGCACAAAACTGGTCTGTTGTGTACTTCAATTAACTATACATGCTGGCGGTATTTTATTTCAGCCTGCAATGTGTTTTTTTGTCCTTCAACCAATGTACACATTTTCATACACATAAAATATGCACTAGTAGTACAATACTATGCAAGCATAATAAATATCTTTTTGGGGTATTAAACACTCACATTATAGCATTCATAATTCACATTTTTTATTGAAGGCTTAATACCTGTTTCAGAATGCTAGTAGCAAACCTAAGATGCACTCATACAGTGACGCATGAAGTTCAAACTCATGATTGTTATTGTGAAAATATGGATTTATATATGTAAAAAAGATTTAATCAGACCTATGCATTCACATTCATCTGATAGGTGACAACATTCTATGGGGTCTTTCTTTTGGTGGTGTGGGAGCGGGGCCACCATGCCGACACCCCGCTCCCACACAGCCAAAGCCAAAACAGGCTGCCTTCCAGATTATGACTTTTTAAGTCGCTGGTGGGCAGTTCTTTACGTTCCCACGGCGGTACCCTTAAAATAGGCACCACAATGGGAACGACAAAGAATGTTATTGAACGGACCAAAATGTTGTGCATTTCGTTCTGTGCAGGAACATAGGGGGGCATGCAGACAGGGGGCACACCATGTGCCCCCCATTCATGCACCCCATGGTGCAGAGGCATCAGGGGGTCCTGTAGAGCCCCCTTTGTTTCCTCACTGCCACACTTTTCATGGTAGGTATACCGCAATGAAAAGTGTGGCGGTGAGGAAACTCGTAATATGCTTGGTGGGGGCTGTATGCTCTGTGATTGGCTACAATCAAAGGGATGGTCCTGTAGAAGAGAGCAGCCTACAACAAACCGGATTGTATTTCAAAATGGAATATTATTTTTTTTCCTAGAAGCCCAATTTCCCTATTTCCTTAAAGGAAATTGTACTGCTTTTTCAATTTTTTTAAAACTTCAGTGACAGTTGTCATTGTTTACACAGACCACTGCCTTCTTCACTTGAATCTGACACACAAATTGAAAAGACGAAGACAACTAAAGGGAACTAAATTACCCTTGCAAATCAGCTACCATTCTAACTTGGGAGTTAGTAACTGATCAATGGCTGGAATTACAGTCGCAAACCATTTATGCATATATTAATAAATGACAATTTTGAAGGAACGACCCTTACAAGTTTCTTCCAAATTGTGATTCAGGAATGATGTTCAATAACATTTTGCAATTCTGAAAACTTGTCTGAATTGCAAAATGGTGTTAGTGCGTACTTAAAAGTGTTTTTGCAGTTGCAAACCCTGTATTTGACCAAATTGGAGGGTTTGCGACCTGAAAAAGCATTTATCCCTCTGGCCCAATTTTCTTTCACAGTTAGGAAAGAACAATTGCCCTGGAAATTTTGTTCATACATATAAACCAAGGTTTGCATGGGTGTTCACAAATGTTCCCAAGTTCGGCATATGAGTGCGCAACCACTGCTGCGCATAGCCTCGGGCCATGAACTGTTTTTGTTGGGATTAATTTAAATGCAGGGCTTGTACCCTATCAGCTGGAGGCAGGAAACGCTTGTTGCCCATTTCCTTTGGGCAGCCAAGAAGAACTTCTAACTTTAAAAAAAAATCAGGAGGTGAGTGGTTCATGAACCAATTTTTTGGTGTGCAAACTCTTAGGGGCATATTTACTAAGAAGTGACAGAGCATGGCGTTAGCCTTCATGGCTTAACCCCACGCTCCGCCACTTCCGAAACGCAGGGCTGCACCATATTTACAAAAATACGGTGCAGCTCTGCTCTTCCTCTTGCACTGGCACTAAATTTAGCTATGTAGCACCAGTGCAGGCACCCTTGCATTGTGGTGAAGGGATACCTTCCTGCACATGAACAATCTTAAATGGTGATCTGTGACTTCTGTGTGTGCTGCTTTGTGCAGCACACATAGAAGTTGCAACTCATCATTTTTTAAATGATTGATTATGTGCAGGAAGGGATTCCTTACCCACAATGCAAGGGTGCCTGCACTGGACTGCACTCAACACAATGAGTGTTGACGTGGCATGCCCCCCGCAACACCCATTGCCTATCCCTTTCACATTAAATAAAGCATGAAAGGGTGCTTTATTTACAAGGCAGCGTTAAGCCACATTAAGTAGCTTAACGCTGACTTGGAAATAAGGCGAAGCCCATATCGCCATCACAAAGTTAAAAAAAGTGACGTTATGGTTGCGATAGGGGCTTGTAAATATGCCACTTAGTGACTTGTGAGCCCTTTTTGGTCCGCCACAATTGTCACAATCCCAATGCTAGTTCTGCAAATCCATCAGGGGACTCAAGAGGGTCCCAGAGCCTGACCTGCTGTGTTTTCATCCCCAAGGCATGGTTCCCAAATGTTGGAGCCTCTCTACAAGCCCATAAGACAGTCCTCAGAATTCATGAACCTTGTGGTAAAGTCTAGTTTGCTTACATTTTGACGGGGAAGACCCTATCAGGTCCCAGGAGGGCAATGGATGCTTTCCCTGTATAAGCAGCGGCAGCATATTTTTCTGAGTTGTGGTCTTTGGTTTGCAAACTGTATTTGGGTTCACTATATGAATGAAAGGGAAAAAAAGTTCCTTCTTCCAATAAAATGTGATTATTTTTTGATTTGGCACAGTGGATGGTCCACAAACTTTGTCCTGTTAGCTTAAATTCTTTAACCCTTTCAAGCCAACCTGGCATATTTTCACTAATTTCTGCTGCATATGTGTTCACAAAACTAAGCAAAGCCATTTCCTTAAATTAATTTCTACTATTATGCCAAGATTGATTTAATTCAGTTTAACCTTTTTGTTTCCTTAGGAAAGGGCAAAGATTCATATGGGAGTTAAAGTTGAAAAAGTAATTTTACTGAACCCCCTGATTTATTTTCTCTCCACTTGAGGGATCTGTATAATACGTGCTGTGCCAGATGCTACTTGAATCAACTTTTTTAGAAAGTTCCAGGCAGATTTGTTGCACAGCAAAAATTTTCTTAATATTAGGAAAACAAAAAAGAATGAGTGTGTGATAGAAGCTTGTCTGTACGAGATGTGGAAGCATTTTTGATGGATGTCATTATAATTTTATTGATGGGTGAAGTGTGTTGGTAGGTCACTTGAAGAGAGCTGGCCCCTGAGCTTCATTGAACAGTAGACAGTTTGGTTAACCTTTGCTGTGAAGTGCTGAAGGCCTAGCAAGTATACTGTTAGGTGGTCAGGGAGGGGTTAACACAAGGCCTGACTACAGGTGAGGCCCTGCGGCCAAACCCTCGCTGCACCTGGCTAAAAGTCAGGGGCAGCATGTTAGCACTCTAGTTCTTCATTAGATCTATGTAAAGACATTGCAGTTGATTAGGAGTTAACTAATAGACTGGTGTTGGAAGTGCATGCCAGAATGTTTTACTATAACTGTGGAGGAAGCTATTTGAGAACTTCTAGAAAAATGTGTTCTCATTTTATCTTTCTAGCCCACTACCCACAATTTCTATGACAAAAAGAAAAACCCTTGCCTTTTGTTCCTTTGCATGCACTTTAAGTTTTATAATTTAATTTTGATTCCATCAAGATGGTGTTCAGGAGTTCCACAATTCTGTCATGAATTTAGAATGTTAGCTCTCTAGTTGTCCATTAGAACTCTGTGGCATAGGTGCAGCTGATCTCTAGAGATTTAACTGACAGATGTCTGCTGGTGTTAAAAGTAACATTTCAGTCTGCATGTCAGAATGCTTTACTGAGGAAGATATTTAAGAACTCTTACAAAACGCGTCCTCATTTTAGCTTTCTATAGCACTAACCATAACCATAATTTTCATGACAGAATGAACCCTCTTATTTTGTTCATTTCTTAAAGAAATGCTTTTGATTTTATAGCTTTGATGCGATCAAGATGGTGTTGAGGTGCACCATACTTTTGTCATGAATACAGAACGTTAGCGCTCAAGTTGTTCATTAGAACTCTCTGGTGGAGCTGCTCTAGATCAACAAGTAACAACCTGATGTTGCTGTGACATCTCAAAGCAGACTTGTTACTAATCTATAAACTATAGACACTGATAATGAAAAACAAATAAACAGAACTTGAATAGCGCTTCACTGGTAAATTCTAATGAGTACTTGTGAGCAGCAACAAAACTACTTTTTTTTTAAAATGACCTTGTGTACTCAATACACAATTTGAAAATAAATGTTGGAATATTAGTTGTGTAATCCTCAAAATTCAGGGAATTCCGTTTCCAAACAAACAAGTAAGAATAAATTCAACATCACAGACATGCACGCTTTACTAAATCTCAAAACAGGCATCTTAATAACCTATCTCGCATGACGGCTGGTAAATGAGTGTCCCAGCCAGGTCTAAATAGCTTTATTTTAACATTTTATATCCTTGTATGCCATGTTGTATTATTAAAAATCCGCTTTAAGAATTCATTTGTTCCAGTGCTAAACTTGAGCCGGTGGTTTCCGGTGCTTGGCCCCGGACCTTAATTGTAAGCACCTGCGCTTTTGACAGCTTGCCATAAGGTGGTGCTGTCTGGCTTATTTACAGACGACCACAACATTCTTATAGGTTCGGGGCCTCAAACAGTCTGAATTGTTACACTTGTTGCAGTGTGCTGGTTACTAGTTGTGTTGTTGCTATCATTGCAGCATGGCAGGGGCAATGTGAGGTGCAAGCTGCAGCGGCCTCCTGACGAGAACCCTGCCACTTATTTGTTTTACAAATTGAGCTACATTTCGTTCTGTCCTTTCCTAAAAATGTTCATTCTGTAATCAAACGGAGGCAAATAAAATCTGAAGAAAGACGATCATTAGTTTATGGGAAATAAAGAGTTGGAAAGTCTTGTAAGGGAAACACCTAACGCCTGTCGCTCAAGCATGAAGAAAACCAAACTGCTGCAACACATCTGTTGCTAATGTGGCTGGAGAGACTTCCTCTTGTTAATGACATTTTCAGATTCTGCATAGCCATTATGCAGCCAAATTTTGATGAGACATTCGAAAGGAGGAGTAATTAAAGAGAACGCAAACACTTTAAAAAAAGTACTTAGCTGCTTCCTTAGTTTTAACATAATATGTTCTTATATGACTGGTATATTTGGCGTGACATGCGATTCCCTCTGCGTCATGTTTAATAGGAATTCTATTATTCAGAAATGGATTTGCTGCTGCTCATTGTTTACTTTCTGTCTGCCAAATTCTCTGTCTAACTCCGGATTTAAGAATGACTGTAACTCACACGAGTCTGAGCTTCTTCTGTTCTTGTCTGTCTACGGATTTAGCACTACTTTATGAAGGATTTAGAACATTATTTGAGACTTTATGAATGCTCTCGGGGAAGGATGCACTGTACTACACAAATCTTGAAGTTAATCCTAGGTGGGAACATAATATTGGGATTTCTAGCAACACATCTTATACATATGACTAAAAGAAAAAACATTATCTCTTCATGGACACATAATTTCCATAAAAGGTATTGACTTGAACTCACATAAAAGCTTTTACTTTTACCTTTTCTATTTTCTTGTTTCATCTGGAACTCTCCCTCTCTAGCTTCATGATTTGTAATTAACCAGATTCCCACTAAAGTCTCCTGTTTTGTTTATTCATTGGCAGACCTGGGTCTTAGGAAGAGAATTGCAGCTTTGCCTTAAGTGACTATTGGATGAATAAAGAGACCTCCATGGGTCCCTGTGTGGTGTGTGCCTCAGAGAGAGAGTGGTAATAATGCTGACATAAAAGAAGATTTGACATCATGTGCTGTGTGCCTTGTCACTGATGCGACCCTCCCTTACCATCTACCAGCCTTATGGTCCCACAGAGGAGCCAAGTCAAATCCAAGAACATTTTCTAAGCCACTGCTGGATCCTACAGGGCTTACTTTCTGTGATAATATTCGTGGCTCGGTGCAGACTGACAGAGTCTGCTGACTAGATCACACTCCACTGTCAGATGACAGACACCTGCACCCAGCAACAGTGTCTGCTGACATCATTGGAAGGTTGTGAGGGCTTAGAGAATTGGAGGAAGCCCACATCTTAGGGTACATCTGATGGTAATGAATGATAGCTATAGCTAACTCTCTGGTGCCACTGGCTCAAGCTAGCTAGGGCTGAAAGCGTGATGTTTTTCTTCTTTCTCACTCATCTCACCACACGGGATAGTCTTGCTGGAGCGTGGTGTCATCACGGAGATTTCTGTCATATGCTTCGAGCCAGAAGGTAGGCAGGGCACTGCAGTCGCTCCTCAGTGTCCCTCTCAGAATTAGAGGGAAAGAAGAAGGAGCTAGAACTCACTCCCCCTCAGAAATAGTTAAAGGGTTGTCCAGGAGGGTGAAACTCACTGCACAGAGAAGAACTACAAAAAATTATTATTTACAAAGCAATAAGATAATGACAAGGAAACAGTTTTATCCTTCACTATCTAAACCCAGAGGTATAGTAAGAAGGAAAAAACATTTTTATTATAATACTGCCCTCACACACTTTGCAGTGTCATGCTTCATCATTGGGCCGCGTCAGACGCCCCCATGCAGACCAACACAGTGGGCAGAGCGCAATGTTTTTTAGAATGAAGTATATAGTGGTGAGGTTGCAGAAAGATGGACAGTGTCAACAAAAAACACAAATAGTGAAGACAAAAACAAGGAGACAATGCAAAGTGTGTGAGGGCAGTATTATAATAAAAATGTTTTTTCCTTCTTGCTATACCTCTGGGCTTTAGATAGTGAAGGATAAAACTGTTTCCTTGTCATTATCTTATTGCTTTGTAAATAATATTTTTTTGTAGTTTTTCTCTGTGCAGTGAGTTTCACCGTTTGATAGGGGAGTCAGAGAAGGCTCTTGTTCTCCCTAGTCTCTTTTTTGTGATATTATTGTCCAGGAGGGTACCAGAAGCTGCATTTCAGTCTCTGGGGCAGAGATGGTCAGAGTACACCATAACATCGGTCGTTTTCTTATCTTTATTGTGGTATTATCAGTACAGACATGTCTAGCATAACTTTTTAATCACACAAGCAACACTAATTTATTGAGCAATGTGACTGGAAAATGTATAATCTACGTAGGAAGGCAGACCACTGCTGCTAGTAGGGTATATGTAAGTTCCTGAGGTGATACTTTTGCTTCAATGGACTTAAACACCCAGTTTGTTTACAGTTAGAAGCCACGTATATGCAAGATTGATAAAACACGTCACAAAACTGTGTCAGATGGAGTTGATTGCATCTGTATACATACAGCCATTTAGGACGACTGCTTGGGCTCTGATTACAAGTTGGATAGACCCGTATTCTCAGGTGAGGCACAACTCCACCCTTATATAACAGGTTTGATGTTTTCACACAGGATTTCTCAGGTACGTGAAACCCAGAACCAATTTCACAACCCAAAGAATCTAGTCAGAAAAATCACTTTAGGCTACAACAGCAGCCTCACCCAATCCCTGGCCCTTGCCCAACCCCCTTCTCAGGTCACATCCTCTCCTCCTGACGCACGCACTTTCCTCCTTACCCCTTTCACCACTTCCAATACACACCACCCACACTCTCATTTACCACCTACTATTAACATATGCTAAATGTCAGGATAAATTAATGCCTTGTAGATTTTAATCGAGAAAAATCAGATACGTAAATTTATCCCCATGTCAGTCGAGTTTGACTTGCAATAGTTAGATTTAAGTGCATAGATATCTTCTGAAATTATTCATTCTGCCCAACCTACATCTAAATCTGTACAACTTGTAGTAGGATCCTTGATTTGTTAGATAGGGTCACCGACTTCTATTCTGAAGACTGGACATGTCTAAACATGTGCTATCCTGTTCAGTTAAGGGTGCCCTAAAATCCTTTTTAATGCAAAAGTGTTATATTCATTTTGCAACAAACAAGAAAGTCAAGGAAAGAATGCTTGAATAAATGATTTAATTATTCTCAAGCGCATTCCAGATCATCAAAGTGATCACCAATGGATGAGATTAATGCAAGACATATTTTGACTTTTTGTTGCGATAGCTACCATAAGTGTGATGAGGGGTGGGTCCTGTGTTCACTTTGCCACAGGACTCAAACTAAACCTCACTGACAAAGTGAAAGTAAGCCAAATGAGATTTAGGGTTGCTCCTTTTCCCATCTGAAGGGAGCATGGCCTCACAGTTTGGGCTGGACTGTTCCTACTGGAGACCGGTTTGCATATGACTTGTCTCTAGCATAGTTGGTGAAAAACAACATTCTGGAATGCTTCTCATAGCAACCACTGGTATCTAAGATTAAATCAATAATTCCTTCCAGCACTTTGTTGTCTGCTTCAGTAAACGCTACCATATTATAATATAGCACCATTGTCAGATGGTTTTTCAAACAAGAGGAATCACTAGTAATAAATTGGTAGTAAAGGACTTGCTTACTCTATACGCATTGGATCTTATACTTTACGTTACAAATAAAACATCTCTTGCTTGCGCTTCTCTATTGATCAAGTTACACATATTCTTTTTTAAGAACACCTGTGCAATATTTTTTCTATATCAATTCCCATTTGCTGATACACAAGCAACAGTGGATTAGCAACATCAGACTGAATATGCATAATTTCTTATATCAATGATTTTGGTAATTTCATAATTCTTCCACTCTAAATACAGTTCAGGCTATTTGCTTTCTCTATATTTGAAATATAAAATCAAAATAAGGAGGAGAGGATGTAGCCTTATGGCTAGAGTGGTCGACTTCAAAGCTGGGGAACCGGGTTCGAGTCTCGGCAACAATGCTTAAACAGCTTGTGATTCTGGGCAGATCACTTATTCTGCCCGTGCCTAACAAAAAAAAAATGAATGTGTCCTTCTGTAACAAAACTGGTGCCCATGTAAAGAGCTCTGGTACCCGATGTCTTGGGTCTAGTTCAGGCTATATAAAACTTTTTTTTAAAAATATATAATTTTGAACAAGTATCTCTTCACTGAGATTCAGATATAAAAACAACTATCTCATCATTATTACAAATTCATCGGTGCATACATATCTCGTGATGCAAGAGTCCTACATTACTAAGTCAATGTACACTGTTTGAGTCCACATTGAGTACACTCTCTAGGAAAGCAGAGGAGTTCTAGGTCATAGTGTTTTCTTCTGCTGTGTTCTAGGTTAATGAGTTACCATCACTTTCATATATTTACATATATTTACTGTATGATTAATTTAAATCTTTTACAATGTTTTGTTCAACGAAAAGCAGTATATTAAATTGCATTGGGACTAATATTTGCTCAAATTTAGTAGCGACATTCATTTCAACCTTATGATGCTATAAAATCATTGGAAGAATAATAATGCTATATTGTTTAGGTGCTTTAAACCTTTACAGTTAAAAGTGTTAAAAAATTCATTTTTAAAGGTGCAAGCATATTACTGTGCAGTATTGCATCACATTGGTTGGTTGTTTAGATTGCAGCTGATTTTCCTTGTTTTGAGCAGCCGTACCCCAATGAAAGTGCAAGTGCACATACAAGGCTTTTTTGTTTTTCAAGTGTAATGTGATGGTTTTGGTGCTACAGGTGGACTCACATGAGATGCTGGGTCCAGCCTGTTAAATTGTCCTCTGTGCCTGAACTGCTGTTCCATGGCCTGTGTGCAATGCCAAGTGCAGGAGTCCTATGTGCATGAATTTGAAAAAATAAGACCACAGGGATTTTTGTCCTGTACTAAAGTGCTGTTACTCCTTGGTGCAAAGCGTAGTAGTCAAATGGTGGGCCATCTGCCTTGCCAACCCAAATTTACAGTGCGACTTTTGTTATTTTTCTTATTTATCCTTTTCTAACTCCTTGGCTGCTGGGGCCAAGAACTTCACTGCCTTACATGCTGACTAGACTGAAGACCCTCCTAATAGCTTTATTACGCTGGACCAGCATGATCTTATTTGTAGCTGTCTTAGTGTTGGCAGTAATAGTTTCTTCCTGAGTGATAAAAGTGCTGGGCAAGTGCATAATAGGTGGAGTAATTATTCACTACTGGATCCGAAGAGTCAGCACTCCATGGTTGACCAGGTTGGTTTCCATGCCAGCGTTAACTCTTTTGATGGAAAGTCCCCCAGACTAATTAGCATCACAGCTTCTTTTGACTCTCAGAAGTGTTCCGACAGGTATGGTTGGGGTTTCAAAACTTTATATGTTGCAAGGACCACCCACGCTTGCCTTTTGTTTGCCAAAGCTGCTTTATCTGTTAAAAAGGATTGCTGTTTGGCTGCTTTGTTGAGTGCCCATTTGAACTCAGGATATTCTGTTGTTGTGGGCTAGGCCTCTTCTACTTTTAGGACTACGGTTGACTACTGTAGTGAAGTGTAGACTGAGATCTTGGTACTAGCATGTTTTTTTATTTCTTATTTCAAGCTAACATTGATAGCAAGTGAGTTTGTATGTGCTGTCATAGTTCTCCAGTAGTCCTTTATTATGGGGCCCTGTCTAACCGGGGACCACTCTCAGTTTTACTCTCTCCCTCCTTTTGGTCTACAAGTTTTGATTCTCAAGTTGTGTGTGTCATCATCAACACAGATGCCAATGTAAATATATGGAAATTAGTGATAGAAATGATTTCACCAATGATGTATAAAATAAAAGCCCCAAATCTGTTTAGTAGTTTAGCAATGCTTGTAAAATAATTAATAAAAGACAGGACGCCTACAGTAGAAATAATAAATGCTTCTTCATATTGAAAATAAAGCTTACATAAAAGTAGATTTTATTAGGATCATGTCAACAGTAATGTTTTGCATCTCCCACTTTAAAATACTAGGCCCCCTACCTTGTGATATACAAGGTTCACACAGTGGAGATTTAGGTAAAAGATTAAATTGGGGTTCTTTCCTTTCAAAAAGGGTTTTTCTGCCAGGTTTGCCTGCAGATTTAAAAGCTACACAGGTCAGTCTGAAGCCATGTTTTCTTTGTCAGCCAAGTGGACAACAGAACATGTGCTGCAGTCCCCGGGTTCTTTCCATGTCATTCATGTTTTTCCTGCACCATGTACCTTGGCCTTACTGGAAACTTAAAATTGTCAGTTAGGAGCAAGCCAATTTTACCTTGTTAAGGGATAAGAGCACACACACTGGGGACGAATAGTAGTGCCCCAGTGTGCAGAGTTAAAAAAACCAGCAGCATCAGTCCACAAAAAATGGGTAAGTCACTTTCTCACAGATCCTTTTCAAAATATACCTATTTCTTGCATTTAGTCGACTATCCACACACTTTAAAATGTGCATAACAGGATATACTTTGTTCCAATACTTCTGGGTACTTGATATCATACAATGCAATTGTTTAAAAAAAATTAAATTATCATTGGTTCTTTAACGATTAATACAATCTATTTTTATGTAAACTTTACTTTGAATACGAAGAAGCTATTATTCTTTCAAATTTAGTTTCAGATGGACGGCCATATAACTGTCTTTTATGGTATTGTTTTAAACAAATACTGAAACTCAATGAAAAACATACTTAAAATCATTGTCATGATTATAATTTCTAATGGAACAACAATTTAAGTTTGACATTAATGGTTAACTTTAATTTTCTCCCTATTGTTTCCTTAGGATATGACACAGTCTCACAGATAACATAAATATTGGGCACAACTAGGACAGCACTGAATCCGGGCATTAGCTTAAGCCCTATGGTCACCAAGCCCAGCACCAAACAAATTCTAAGGGACGAACTGCTCTTAGCCTTCATCCGCAGGTCTGGTCAAAGCAACTGACCTATGGGCTTAAACCATGAATAATAGCCATAGTAGTTGTACTTATGTTTTGAGGTCTTTATTTTAAGGGACAGTATAAGCCACTCAGGAAACTTCCCAACATCCTCCCACATTGGTCAATGAATGCCCATCTGTCCCCCTCCACCTCTCTTGACCCACTTTTGCCAGCTCAGCGACCTTGGTTCCTGGCATCCTATATTGAAACAGACAGCAGTAGCTGCCCTGCAACTGGCTGTGACAGTGGATGATCAACAAGGGTTCTCAGTGGTGTATTTATACACATTGTAAGATCTAGTGGCAATTAATGTTGCATACCAACTTCAGTAAATGTAATATTTCATCATGCCAGGCAGAGACCTTTCCATAATTATTCTGATAATACATTTGAATTTGATGCTTCAATTCAATTCAATTTAAAGGATATCTTTATCGGTCAATACTTCACAGTTTATCAAATATTTGTACAAAGATTTGAAGAAAACATATTCAGAATCATAAGTAGCCTGTTGGCCAATTAAAACTACTTCCAAAAATCACTTCTGTAGAGCAGGGCTTAATCAGAAAATTAGCTGACCTTTATGTCTACAAACTGATGATACAGTCACTAAGGCTCCGATTACGATGGCAGTCGGCCGTACTGCCGACTGCCATTGTTTCTGGCAGGTGACCGTCCAACAATGAGTCGGTGGTTCCACCTACCCTATAATGGTCTCACAACAGTACAGGCAGGCAAGAAGTGTCTTTTTCTACTGTGGCTTATGCTGTGGCCCAGGAAAAGGGCTGCAGCACACCAACACCTGATGTCTGTAGTCTGGCCGGCCGCATTGTAATGCAGACGGTCAGACCGATGCGTGGCTGACGGGTGGACTGCCACCAATGGCCTGATGGTGGCGGTCCTCCTGGCATCGTAATGAGGGCCTTAGTCTGAAACCAAGAAGCTTCCCAGTTGGAAGGAAGATAGTAGACAGGAGCAGGGTCGGACTGGTCTATGGAACAACCAGACAGTGCCTGATGGGCTGGTCTGACAGATTAGTTAGTGGGCTGTGTTTGTGGGTCTGTTTATGGCCAGGTGGACAATTTTTACTGTTGATTTCTGTAATATTCCCACAAACATTGTGTGCAGCAAACACAAATGCAAGCAGCCTGTTATAACTTACAAAATAACCGTACTTCATGTCTTTATAACTTCAAAACTGGCCTTATTTGCAAATCTGTACAACTTGTTTAGCTTTCTGGTTTGTTAATTAGTGTTACATTTATTTCTGTGCCCAGGCCTATTCTCTGTACCAATCCCACCATGGACAGGAGAGTTGTTTTAATGGCAGACAGCATGGGGACAAATGATTAGAAGCAGTGCTGCACTGCAACCATAAGTATCTGCCCTGGAGTGGGGGATGTGTTTAGCAATACACACCAGTTCAATCAATCAATCATGGGTTTGTTGAGCGCTACTACTCACCCGTAAGGGTCTCAAGGCGCTGGGGAGGAGGAGAAGTGCAGGATCCAGTCCATCAAGGAAGAAGTCTATCAAAGAGCCATGTTTTTAGGTTTCTTGTGAAGATGGGGAGTGATGTCGTCTGTCTGAGGTGGAGTGGTAGGGCATTCCAGGCACTGGCCGTGAGGAAGGAGTAGGAGCGGCCTCCCGATCTGGACTTCCTCATGCGGGGGACCACGGCATAAGAGAGTTGGGCTGATCGTAGGGTCCTTTGCAGTGCGTGGAATTCAAGTCGGCTGTTCAGGTATGCTAGTCTGGTGTTGTGGAGGGGTTTGTGTGCATGGGTGAGAATCTTGAAGGTGATTCTAGCCTTGATGGGGAGCCAGTGGAGTGTGCACAGTTGCTGGGAGATGTGGCAGTGTTTTGGCAGGTTGAGGATTAGTCTTGCGGCAGCGTTCTGTATGCGTTGTAGCTTGCGGTGAGGTTTTTGTTTATTTCGGCATAGAGTACGTTGCCGTAGTCAAGTCTGCTGGTGATGAGGGCATGAGGGAGGGTCTTTCTGTGTTTCAGGAGAATCCATTTGGAGGTCTTGCGTAGGAGGCAGAGGGTGAGGAAGCAGGATGATGCTACGGAGTTGATCTGGCGGTCCATTTTGAGTTCGGAGTTTAGGATGATTCTGAGGTTGTGTGCCTGGTCCGTGGGGGAGGGTGGGCTTCCGAGGTCGGGGGGGCCACCAGGTGTCGTTCCAGGCATCGAGGTGTGGGCCCATGATGAGTACTTCTGTTTTGTCAGTGTTGAGTTGTAGACAGCTGCTTTTCATCCATTTGGTGACAGCTTCCATGCCTTCTTGAAAGTTGTGTTTGGCTGCGTTGGGTTCATTGGATAGGGAGAGGATGAGTTGGGTGTTTTCTGCGTATGAAACAATGTTGATTCCATGGGTTCTGACGATGGGGGCGAGCGGAGCCATGTAGACGTTGAACAGCATGGCCCTGTGGGAGGATCCCTGGGGGACTATGCAGGTGGTTGGTGTAGGGTCAGAGAGGAAAGAAGGGAGTCTGACCCGCTGTGTTTTGCGGGAGAGGAAAGAGTGGATCCAGTCGAGAGCCTTGTCCCGGATTCCTGCATCATGTAGTCTGCGAGTTAGGGTGCGGTGAGAGACTGTGCCGAAGGACGCTGAGAGGTCGAGGAGGATGAGGGCTACTGTCTCTCCTCTGTCCAGGAGGGAAGGGATGTTGTCTGTTGTAGCGAGGAGGGTGGTTTCTGTGCTGTGTGTTTTTTTCTGAAGCCGGATTGGGAGGATTCGAGGATGTTGTGCTCTTCAACGAAGGTGGCGAGTTGGCTGTTGAAGGGTTTCACGATGACTTTCGCTGGGAACGGGAGCAGGAAGATGGGTCTGTAGTTTTTTAGGTTGGTGGGGTCCGCCGAGGGTTTTTTCAGGAGTGGGTTGATCTCACCATGCTTCCATTCGTCAGGGAAGTTCAAAGCACTATTCACCAGAAATGGAAGTATAAATGCCGGAAGGTGGTTTATTAGTAGGTGCAGGTAGGTACCTACACCTAGTGACAACACCACAACACCCCATTCACAATATAGTCTAGTCAAGTCTAAATAAATTAATCCTTGCTCAACCCTTGGTAGCTTGGCTGACAAGAAGTTAAGCTTAACATAGGAAACAGGTGTGTAAAGCAATTAATATCACCAAAACAGTAAATAAGTAAAAGCCACACCACAATAAGAATACAACACCAATTTATAAAAATAGAATATATTTTTATCTTTAAAATGACACCAAAGCAACCAGATTCCAATTTAGGGAAACAACTATATACATAACTTGAAATTAAAAAAATGTACTCCAACTATATACATTTTTAAACTTGAAATTAAAAAAATGTGCTTTCTAGCACCTAAAAGTGAAAGAGGCCAACCGTGGCTATCTGGTCATGCTGGACTCGGACAAGGTGAACATTTCAGGCCAACCGCAATGGAATGTGTGTCAGATACGATGAGCGGTAGGGCCCGGTCAAGTTTTTATCTTCTGACTTAGTCACTTTTTAGGAGCTTTTTCTCTCAACATCGAGCGATTGGGTCATCGAATCCGGGTTTTTATTAAGTGATGCTGACCTGCTGCAGCACGATGCCTCAGTGAGTCCTGAAAATCTTTATCTTCATTGATTGTCGATGGCGAGGAGCTCTAGAGCTTTCAGCTGGGCAAACCTGCACGGTCAAGCAGAGTCGCGGCTCAACCTCACCGCTTGACTATCTTTATCTACGCCAGTCCTCTCATGGAGTATTCTCATAAAAGTTGCCAAAAAGTTTCCAAACTTTCAGATCTTTTTCTGAAATGTTTTCTGAGGGCCATACAGGGTCCACAGCACCAGCTAATGGTTCAGTAGCTCTGGGTTGCCTCTTCAGGTCTGGGAATTAAACACAATGCACCTGGTCAATCCAAGTAAAATCCTGGTGAAGCTGGTCCACTGTATATGTCCATGTTGTGGATGTTGCAAGTAGCTTGCTTCTTCCAAAACTTTCCTACCTCTTGCTGATCAGGGAGTCCACTCCTTTATTTTAAAAGACAGCAAAGTCCTCTTGTTGTGAAGCCTTAAGAGTGCAGAAGGTGCAGGCCTTCTGAGTGTAGATCTCTGTTGTGCAACCTAAGGTTCCAGAGAGGCAGTCCATCTTCTCCAGATATTTGTAGGCAGGATTCTGAGGTGCATTGCACCTCTCAAACATGTATTCCATATTCTGGGCTGTCAGGTTATGTGGTCTGTTATGACCACTTCCTGGGAATTGTTCCGTCCCAAAATGCACATCACCACAAAAATAAAAATGAAGGAAATCTCTCCTTAGGTGAAAGGTCTGGCCAACCCAGACCACAGACGTGGCTAACTTTTCCCAACTCTTCTCTTCCAGCCCCTCTCCTATTCTAGTTAGAGGGTTTCCCATCTGACCCGGGGTCAAGGAAGTGGGGCTAGGCCTGATTACTATGCAATCTGTACTTCTCCCTATAAATACCTATTCTTGTCCCGGCTTGTGCAGGCAGCAGATCTCCTTCCTGTCATTATTGTTTCAGCCCCAGGACTCTTCACACCTAATCAGGGAGCAGCTTGGCTCAGGCTGTCAAAGGCTGGCCAATCAAGAAGATGCTACAGGGCTGTTTAGGTAACTGTAGGAAAACAATTTCTAAAACTACTTTCCAACAATAGTTATAATAAATCTGAACCTTGCATGTTATTGGATTTATTGTAACTATTATTTTTACCATTTGAAATATGTTGCTAGCTCTTTTCTGTCAAAAGTTAGACTTTATTAAAGTTTAATAATCCCTTCCCACGTTAGCCTATGGAGCGTGCAGCACAACAATGGGGAAAGACATTTTTGGCAATTTTTTCATCACCAGGGCATGTAAAACCTATTTTATAATGTTCCTGCTTTTAACTGCAAGGCATACTATCCTTGGGGCATGTAGGGCAGGCCTTAAGGGTGACCTTTATGTAATACAAAGGTAGTTGTGCACTTTGGAAGTACTTTTAATTCCAAAGTCAGATTTGGGCACAGTTTTATTTTTAAACCAGCCTGCAAAGCAAGGCTAGCTTTAAAATGATACCAGACACCACATCAGTGCACACTTAAATGCAATAAGACCATTCGGGTCTCTAAACCTACATGCTCAACCATATACTAAAGACTCACAAATAGGTTGTCTGAACTAAATGTAATTACACCAACTTCTGGCCCTGAGCCTGGTTAGCAGAACAAACACAAGGAGATGATGGACGGAGCGCTGAAACTTTTCAGACACTTACCCCCAGTCACAGATCTGGGTTGAATCCATCATCGTTCTTTAGCTCACTTTGTCAACCCAGTTCAGACACAACTATATGCAAATCAGTCTGGACCCTGTGCCTCATGGGAGCAGTCCAGCCCGAACTGCCATGCCATGTCTTCCCTGGACCGGAAACAAGCATGCTGGGACCGGTTTCGGGCTAACAGCCCTCATCAGCCAGGCTATCTCGAATCCAGTGACAAAGTGAGCAAGGGACTCACGTCTGGGCATACCCTGCCAACCTAGCACGAACAAAACAAACACAAGGAGATGATGGATGGAGCACTGAAACTTTTCAGACACTCACACTCAGTCACAGCTCTGGGTTGAATCCATCATCGTTCTTTAGCTACTTTGCCACCTCAGTTCAGACACAGCTATATGCAAATCAGTCTTGACCCTGTGCCTCATCGGAACAGTCCAGCCCGAACTGCCAAGCCATGTCTTCCATGGACCAGAAACAAACACAGGGTCAAGACTGATTTGCATGTAGCTGTGTCTGAACTGGGGTGGCAAAGTGAGCTAAAGAACGATGATGGATTCAACCCAGATCTGTGACTGGGGGTGAGTGTCCTTGTGTTTGCTTTGTTCGCCCTAATTTGGCAGGGTATACCCAGACATGGGTCCCTTGCTCACTTTGCCACTGGATTCAAACTAGCTAATATATGTCTAGTTATTTGGTATGGAAGTTGCTTTAATAGCTAGTCAGATTCAAGCTGTACATGGATTTATGGACCGAACAAAGTGTTTTGAACTCAACCTTCTTTCCATTTAACGGTCAGTGGTGTGTGATAAGTTCAATTATATAAAACTAATTATGTCACAAGACTATATTGTGAATAGTGCATACATTTTTGATGTGTCAATTGCAATAATTAGCTTGTCTGATATAATCTAAAATGTGTATTCATACAACCATACAGAAACGGAATACATATTTCTATTGAATCACACTATGTTTTTGTATGATAAAGATACAAAAATAAACAAAAATCTATGTTTTAGATATTTAATTGTTTAACATAGCAGTACCCACATATTTGTTGTAAAGGTGCGTGCTAAGACTTAGAACAAACCAACACTGATGTGAAAAGATGCTTTTGCTGAACGGTGCATTGGTTCAGAGCACATTTGAGCACCCCTTTCTATGCACATTTAGGGGCAGATGTACAAGTCCCTTGTGCCACCAGAGAATCACTTTTTGTGACACACCGGTGGCGCATTTCACAGCCACATATTTACAAGGAGAGAAAAAGCCACGCTGCGTGCCTTTTCCTGTCCTTGTAAATATTGCCCCCTTACACACAGCACTCTGGTGAAAGGGGCGTTCCATGGGTGTTGCTGTGGGTGTTCCCACGCAACACCCATGGACCTGACACATTTCCAGATTTAGAAGGACTCGTAATCCTGGAAATGTGTCAGAATGCTACGCCAACCTAGGGATGGCGTAGCGAGGCACAACGAGGAAAAATGTTTTCATTTCTCCTTCATTTTTCCTCTTTCAATGCGTGCTGCATTCTACAGTAGAAACTGAAAGAGGGAAACACCTCTCATAGTTGTTTTTGTGCAGAAAGGTGCCCCTTCCTGCACAAAAATAATCCCCCCATGATGCAGGCACCCTTGCACCATGGTGCAAGGGTGCCTGCTCTGGTGCATGGCAGCTGTTTGTGCACCGGGGCAGGGGAGAGCACAGGAGTGCGATATAATATTGTAAATATGCTTAATTCCTGTGCTTTGCATGTGGCGCTGCCAAAGGGCTTGTGATGCAGCGCTGCAGCACTTTCTTTTAAATCTGCCCCTCAGTATCTTGTGTGCATTTGTTTTACCCAAAATTTCTCAGTTAGAGAATGATTTTCAGACAGCACAGCTCGTAAACAGAAAGAGCAAACCCTGATCACTGCATCAGAGAGAAATGCATGTTTTTGAAATTATGTAAAAATAGATTTCTCCGCGCCCCCTCGCTCATTCCGGAGTTAGTGGGCAGAAGATCAGTGTTATCTCAAAGCTTCAAAACTAAAGAAGACAGGCATTGTCACAATTATGAGATTTGTCATGTGCCTACAATGTTTTGACATTAAATCTTTTTTTCCATTTTGGATGCGTATGATGTGCAATGTTCATATTGTGAAGTTGGAAACGGCTGACATATCTATGTAGTTGTATTTATCATCACACCATTTTCTCACTGTATCTCTCCTCGACGTCCCACATATTAAAATGAATCTTCCCTCGACCAGTAATAGAGCATAAAGCTTTTTACTTAGATCTGTCCTCTTCTTTGTTTATTTAATATTGGGACCCAAAGACTCCAGTAGATGTACTCTCATTAGTGGATGTGGAAGGGTACAACAACAATGACCCAAGAAGGAGCATGACGCAACTATAACATATGCATTATTCCAAGGAGAACAGGGATATAAAAGAATGTAGGTTTAACCTCATTTTTCAATTGTAATAAAAAGCTGGTAGGATCATGTGACTCCAATCAGCGGACTGAGCATGATGGAGAAACATGGGTTCACATCATGTGACACAACTAGTTGGCAGCATTTGAGTCTGACTGGGCCAGAGAAGAAAAACCTGTTTAGGCAGTGATATCACGTGCATTATTGGACATCAGCCAGTCAGTCGATAACCAGCTGTCAACTCTCTGCGGGGTAGGAGATTCTAATGTATAGAAGGATGCTATATTTACTATAAACTTGGTTGGTGATGACATACATCCTTGGGGCACACAGGTTGGCTGGCTGTAATAGGATGTAGTCCTGCTTTATGTGCAGTTATAAACAAAAACTAGTTGACAGTTCCACAAATTCTTAAACCGTCTTGGTAATTACTAGATGCATGTTATAGGATTTGGCCGTAAATGCTAAAAATAACTTGCATTTGAGTTTATTCATGAACTACGATGCCTGAAGACTGTTATTGGTTAATGCAAACACAAGGAGAAGATGGGCGAACCACTGAAACTTTTCAGACACTGATCCCCAGTGACAGATCTGGGTTGAATCCAGCATCGTTCTTTAGCTCACTTAGGGGCATATCAGCAACAACCGGCAATAATTATCGCTAAGCGCACTTAGCGCTAGGATAATTATCGCAGGCTAACGTGGATTTTTATCGCTGAGATAGCGTGCTATTAGCAACGCTTATCTCAAAAGCGATAAAAATCCTAGTGCTAACTGCCAAAAGTGAGATTATCGCTGGAAACCCAGCGATAATCTCACGAAGTTTGGCGTTAGCTTGATGATAGGGCTTCACATACTTAGCCATGATATCCACCTTTCATAGGATATCATGGCTAAGTCAGTCCTGAAGCAGGCGTAAGGAAAGTAGCGATAACAGGGGTTATCGCTGCTTTTCTTGCCGCTATGCTTCATAGCGTGGGGCTTGATGATAGGAGAAATGTTGCTTAGCGACATTTCTCCAGTCATGTCAGGTCAGGAACGTCCACTTTGCATCTCATTAGAGATACAAAGCTGGGCGTTAAGAATCCGGGCGCTAATGCAAGGTTTCACGCGATAGCGTGACCTTGCTAATTAGGCGATAAAATTATCGCCGCTTTTCGCCCGAAAACAGACGCAAAAGTAGCGATAATTTTATATCGCCTTTTTGCTGATATGCCCCATAGTCACCATAGTTCACAGCCAGGCATCTGCAAATCAGTCTTGGCCCTGTGCCTCATGGGAACAGTCCAGCCGGGACTGCCAGGTCTTCTCTGCGAGGGACTATTATTGGTTAATGGCATGTTTACATATTTCACAGACAAGTCTGTATTAACTTAACATTCTTGTTTTCTTTCTCTTTGCAATTAAATTATGAGCAACTTGTTTAAGGTAGCTTACCGAACAGACAATTAGGTAAGGAAGAGCCGCACCCGAACACTTAAGCATGTGTGCCTAAAGGAGCAGTCCAGACGGGAAAGTCTCTAAAAGTGTGTGCTCATTAGTCTTTGGTGTAAGATTTCGCAATTGACCTTTACCGGAACAGTTCAGCACTTAAATATGTCACACAAGACGGAAGCGGAAGGACGTGGGTTAAGACTCAGAGCGCATGATTAATACCATAACAGAAGAGAAGTTAATGTCTGAAATGTGTGCATTCTGGAATTATTTTTCCCGGGTTGTTAAAATGTTATCCGGTGCACCAGAGTTCAGAAAAAACCTGTCGAGAGGATAGAAATAGCCCACATTGTTTGTGATCGTACCCGCAAATACCGAGTCACAAGTGAAGGCAAAGAAACTGCCACATGCTAACATATTGGAAGGCGTCTTTCAAGTTCCGGTGCAGGAATTCTGTTCTTAATATGGAGTCACGTGACGGGAGGCAGAGAAGCTGCAGTCTAAGCAAAGGATGTGAGCAGGTGGTTTATCTGTGGGTTCTTTGAAATCCTATGAAAGGAAACCATTTCTCACTTTAAAAGCAAAGCAAGATGGAAGCCTCGTTTGATAGCAGAAGGATTAGCGGGTCTGGCTGTCATCTCTTTTCTGTCGCTTGTTCGTTTTAGTATGTGGGAGGTCGAGGAAAGATGAGGTGAGAAAATGCTATGGTGATGAAGGAAAAAACTGTGCAGATATGTCAGCCGTTTCCAACTGCACCACATGACATTTCTAAAATGGAAAGAAAGGGCAGTGTCATGTCAAGACTCTAGTGGGCACATGACATGACAAATCTAACAATTGTGACAAATTCTGTGCCCTTTGTTTTGCTAAATTAAGATTATATTCCTCCACTGCCCACTAACTCCAGAATGAGGGGAGGGGGGAAATCTCTATATATGTCATTCAAATACCATATATTTCCAGCTGATGTCTATCAGTTAGCAGGGTTTGCAAGCTGAGCTGTCTGAGAATCATGTTCTAACTGGGAGAAATAATGGGCTCAATGAATTCACTTAGGATGCGCATGAAGCGGTGCCCACCTGTGCTGTGAGCCAGTGAACTGCTCATCATAGGGGTCCAAAAGCATCTTTTTCCATTAGTGTTTAACTGTTCAAAGCTTGAATAGGCATGATTTGCAGTGATCTCGAGCGATAATCAATTTCCTACTTAATGATAATGCTGAGCATATCATATTCTGCCTCCATCAAGGGTTTCTCGTTTTAAAAAGCAGGACCGTAGATACAGATTTTGTCTTTAAACAAATCGTTAGGGCAACGTCAATTCACTCTTACAACAAGGTAACACGGCATTCCTTGAAAAAATCACATGTTATGAGGCTATTTCCCAAAACAGTACACTGCAATAGCCCATGATTAGCAAGAGAAATAACATATATATGAGGTGCAAAGTTATTTAAGTACTTGGATAATTTAAAGTAGGAGGAAATGGAAAGCGCTATCACAAAAGGAAATCCCGCTTATAGTAAACGCCTGAAGCCCATTTCAGTGCCTAAAACCGGGTCTTATTAATGCTCCAAGTGCCTGACTGTTGTCAGTCTCCTCTCATCAATACTGTGGAACGCGCCACGATATTTGATTTGGAGCAGAAGATCCTGGCACACACCAGCGGCTGATCCTATGCTTGGTTCAAGGGTAGTTTAAGGATACGGTACCAGGATATCACACGCTGCATATCGTCTGGACAAACTCTTGTGTATTTAATATAATTTACAAAAATATTGCTCCAGTGGAGTAAATAGTAGAAAAGTGGAAAATCTATAACTGATGGAACAATATTTTTGTAAATGATATTTGGACACAATGAGGTTTTGGTTATCAATATTCTCACATAGTTTAAGGCGTTTCAGGAATATGGGAGCCCTTCATAAAGTGCAGGAGAGAAGAAGTTTATAATTGCACCAGGCGGGTGAACATGAGACTGTTTTGTAGGTTGCACTACTCAGATGCTGGAGTTTGTAGTGGAAGAAAGCTTTGTATGCCGCCAGGTACCCTATATTGAACCTTGACCTGCCCAATAAAAATGTTGGCACCGCGAATTCCTAAAGAAAATAATTTCTGTTTGAAACCAAAACCTTAATGTATAGTTATTCAAAGCAACACATATATAATGCATATGTTTATACGTATGGGGTTTAATCACTAGCCATGCTTTGGAGAGAAAGGAAGGATGTAGATTCTGTATGCAAACATCACTCCTCTGGAGCATCCAGCACTGTGCACCCGCACACTTAGTTTAATTGATATTACATTGTCATTGTGGCATCCGGGAGGCGACACCACGTTGTGAATAGTAGCCCCGGTCTCTTTAAATGAATGACCATGTTTTATTGTTTATGGTGCCAAGCTCAGGTGAAAAGATCTGTATGTTGATTTTTTTGCTGTAAGCAAGCTGAAGACATTTGTAATTCTGTAGGTTCGACCAGAGCACGGTGACCTTCAGGTTCACGACAGGCGTCAGGTCAGGCCTCTTGGGGGCAGTAAAGGACATGAATGTGACCAATAGACTCTGATAGCCTGCTTGTGGCACCACTGGGCGGAAGCTGTGATGTGAGGCTTGTCCCTGTATGTGCGAAGTGAGATGCTTGAAATAACAAGTGACTAAAGTATATACAGCGGGGCTCTTCAAAGGTGCGAGGTAGCGCAGCAGTGCCGACGCCTGCCCGACCCTCTGTTCCTTCTTGCTCTGATAGAATAGTTTGGGTCTGCTTGTTTGTAGTTCTCTCAGCATGGTGGAAAATGGAGCATTGTTATGGGCTGTCAACAATATTTTGATAATGTTTTTATATGTGTGAGGCTGAGGCATGCGCTTGATGTTGAGAAGGGCCTGCATGTCAGAATCAAGAGGGATTCATTGCAGGGGTTCCCACACGCTGTGCGATTTTGCCCATACCCTCATCAAGCATAGAATGTGGCGGAACGCTCTGTATCAGTGAGAACATGACCACTTGTTTTGCTGGGTTCTTCCTGATTTTCACCTATTTCTGCCACTTAATAGTGCCTGGGATATAAATACCCCATCACTTGGCTTTCCTGATATCATCAAATCTTCCTGTTTGTAATTAGGAGGGTTATAGAACGACTTTGTTATTGCGTAATAAATGCATTCGGGTATATTCCACAAATGCATATGTGCCATAATATGGCTTATGAGTTCTTTGCCTATCGAACATACCTGTTCGCAGCAGTTCAACCCCAAGGACCTTGTATTTGGATATTGCTAGAATCTATACAGGCAAATCAATGAACTTCATATGCATATTTTGTAAGAATTTAGATGTATATATAAAAAAACCTATTTAATCTCCTCAAAGTGCATACATAAAGAAGACCATTATGAATTGTATATATTCTGTGGCCGACATTGTCGAGCAATTCTGCTTACCTATTTTGCACAGCAATACTGCGCACAATGATAAACATTATTTAAGCACAGTTTAGAATGAGGAAAAACTATGCAGGGAAAATACTCACTGCTGACATCTGTTTGTGACAAAGTGAAGGTTCATTTGTTATCCTGAACTCAAATGAACAATGATATGTCCTGTTATTCGTGTGTCGCACATGGAAAGTACAAAACCAGCCTTTGCATGTATATATAAAAACAAATTATCATTGCAAAGAAGTGAATATCAGGATTACATATCAAGAGAGAATTGCCACACTAAGATCAACCACCTTCTTTTGTGTCGTTTAAAACAAGAATATTTTGTAATTGCAGCTGGGCAGGATGCTGGCTCAGTGTGTGTTAAAGGCACTGCTGAGAATTTGCTGTTTGGTTTTAGCTGTAAAACTCATTTGAGATGCAGAGCAATCAAATTAGCAACCAAACTGCAACATTGCCCACTTCTATCTTTCCCAAATTGCAGTGAAATGCATTTATAGTATATCAATCTTTATAGCCATACAGTACAGTTTAGAAAACAGGAAAACTTGCCACAAAAAGAACATTCTTACTCAACCTTCTGAAGGTTTGTGGTGGGATTCTAGTTTAAGGTAACATTAACCACAAATGTACAGTTTTGAACTTCATCTCACAGTGTAGTGGTGTGAGTTAATGTCTGTTTCTCTCTTAGGTGGGTGGCCACACCATGCTGCCTATCCGCTGGATGCCGCCTGAGAGCATAATGTACAGGAAATTCACCACAGAGAGCGACGTATGGAGTTTTGGGGTCATCCTCTGGGAGATCTTCACATACGGGAAGCAGCCCTGGTTTCAGCTGTCGAACACAGAGGTACAGTATTGCTAAAGAGAACGAAGATATGGTGCTCAGAGGCATCCACAATATGGGAACAAATGTTTCACTGAATGAGATTCCGTCTGACCCCCAAAAAATGTCCTTCAGTCCTATGGGTAGAGTTTAAAAATTAGTAAAGTGAACAAGGAAGTCCTTTTTTGACCGTGAAATCATCTTCCTGTCACAAGTTTGTGTCGCTTCACGTGCTCCTCTGTTCCGAGGGAAGGAAAGACAGGACGCTTTGCCCGTGGTTCATACTACCACACTACCAGGGTCCTCGCTCTCATTTCACGTGTGCATTATAATACAAGCATTTGCAATGCAATAGGTCTCGCATTTACGCAAGTTTGAGCTATTGACATTGCAAATAACAATGCCTTTTATTTTTGTTTTTGTTTTTAAAACATACATAAAAGGCATTGTCATTTACAATGCCAATAGTTTAAACTCGCGTAAATGCGAGACCTCTTGCATTGCAAATGCTCGTTCTAGACAGACAAGCGAGAGCTTAGGAGCGTGACGAGGCTGAAAGTAGATCACCTGAATACCGTGACGAGTCCCAAGCAGGGAAGAACGTGGCCATGATTGAGAAAATATATTTGATGCATTGTTCCTAATCACGTTCACAGACATGGAAAGCAGTGCACTTCAGTGCTAGGCTGGTGTGTTTGGGCTGCTTCGGGACTCCTTTTGACTTTTCCAATGTTTTCCAGTGTTTTTATTATTTATTGTACAATGCATATGTTTACAAAAATTAAAATTAAAAAACACAATACTGTACACTTGCCAAGGCCAGACCTCTTGGCTTTGCCACTTCTTGTTGTCCTTCCAGCACAGCCGCTACGCTGTTGCTTGCCATTTAAACGTTTTGAAGTACCTAATTACATTTCATATTTTTCAGTTTATTATATTTTATATCTTTTAAGCAAAGGGAAATTAAGGGATTTTTCCAGTCAAAACATTTTTAGTTCATTAGAATTTAGGTTCCAAAGTTGGTAATGTTGCTCCCAGGCCACCTCCTCTTCAAACATAAAATGACTTAAAACATCTCACTAAATGGTGTAAAACACACCGGAGCCCCTGTTTCTCGGCCGTGACTGCAAACAGCGGTGTGCGCCTGTTTGTTTTTAACAAATGTAAGCTTCATTTAGAGTAAACCATTGCCCGAGCGCTTGCTTGAAACCAAGGTATCGACAAGCAGCGTTCTTCAGAGGAAGCATGCTTAGCCCTCTAGGGCTATGAATGAAACCAACCCCCTCCGGCCCGGCATACAAAGAAACCTGTGCAAAGTTCAAAATCTACTTTTGTCATCTTGTCTTCTGCTGCTTCTACCGTCTGAATCAGCTTTGTTAATGGAACACAGCAGTTCTATAGCCCGGGGGAGTGGAGCTCGTTGAAAAAGTAAACAAACATGCCCTTTCGCTGTGCACGTGACAGGGAGGGAGGGAAAGTGAAAGCGCGCCATGCGCACGTTGTGCTGAAACGAGCCGTACGCATGCACATCTCCTGTCCATACGCGCGCGCATTTCCTGTCCCCCTTCCGACGAAAAATCGACGACAATAGATCTCGCCAAGCGAGCAGCGCATGCACTGCATCACTAGGCAAGACCTAAAAAAGCAATGCAGCTAATGCTGTAATGTCCTTTGCCCTGTTTAATTGTTTTCTACTATTGCGCACTGTAACTTGGATAAGAATCCAAGAAAGGCTCTAGAAAGGGTTTTGCCCCGATCACACCAAAGTTTCTGGCATGCATGTCTGAGGTCTTGTCAGTCACTGCTCTGGATGATTGAGGTACCTTATCGCTTGCAATGATGCACAAAGTTATAATCTCTGAGCATTCTTGATGGTGAAAGCTGAAGGTAGACGGAACAGCTTTCCGCCTTAAAACCTCCTTCGCAGCACAATCTTATTAGGAAGGATTGCTTCAGATATAGTTCAGTTCACCACAGCATTCACAGCAACACCCATGGAACGCCCCTTTCACGCAAAGTGCTGCGTGTAAAGGGGCCATATTAACAAGGACAGGAGAAGCCACCCAAGGTGGCTTTTCCTGTCCTTGTAAATATGGAGCAGTAACATGCGCCACAAGTACGTCACAAAAAGTGACATACTGGTAGCGTAGGGGGTTTGTAAATCTGCCCCATAGAATTAAAGAAGTACCGTAGAGTGAACATGCAGCTAATGAACACGTGATTGTAGTTTACTAAAACACTGCTAAAACTTGCATGCTATCTACCATCGGGCAAAGCTCAGAAAAAACAAGCCAGCATCCTCTAAGTATCACTGTCTCAAGATACGAGTGTTGATGTGTTTGAGAACGTTTTATGGTCACTGAATCCACTCAGTAGAATCTTATCCCACAGAACGTTTCAGTTCACATTCAGCAGATCAGAGTCATTCATGGAGTAGTGAATATTACTTTATTTTGGTTAGAAAACTTAAAAGCACGTTTACGTATCATATACAAATATATAATACATATTCGTACAATACAGAGCAATTAAAACATCTCTCAGTATCATTTCTGTAATGCCATGTTCTACGTCTATTAAAAAAGACCAACATCAGAGGTAAATTGCAAACAGCCTTTTGAAACACACCTAGTCACCATCAGTGCGCCTCCCAGGTCCCCACTAAGAACTCAAGGCCATTTATATAGACCTTCGGGCACGCCTCTCCAAATCAGAAAAGTCTCAATGGTTTATCACCCATCCATAATTCATCACAATAAATGAATCAATATAGCCTTAGTGCACAACCTAGCGGGCTCTACCGGCCATTAGAGGCTCACTCCAGCTTTACCAGTGGAGGGGGGCTTTAATGGCCAGTAGAGCCCATTAGGAGGGCTCTATGGCTATTAGAATATTCTTCCCCTAGAGGGCAGAATGTTCTAATTACTAAAAACAAAGGCCTCTTGGAACCCGTGGGGGTTTAAATCCCTTCAGGCTCCGAGAGGACTTTGTTCACAGCAGCAGTTGTGAACAAAAACAGCATTAGCATGTTGCTCTTCAGGCTTCTACCGGCCATAGAAGCCCGGAGCACTCTATTGTATTCAATGGAGGGCTCCACATTCCAATGTTCTAATCAGTTATAGACGTTTTTACCAGAAGGGTGTAGAAGAGAACTAAATTATCATCAAAGTGCGATGGTTTGTTAAAAGGTCAGTTCTGTGGTGAATTTGATATAGTTACAATGAGATTATACACCAATATAATTTTTGCAGTAAACATTAAAAGGTGCAGTGGGCTTTTTAATTGCATGCCCTTTTTCTTCCACTCTAGATTAATTGACTAAAAACATTTGCCAATGGAGAATTTAAGAAGGGAACAAAAGTACCTTCAAACTACAAGCTTATAAAACTGTCAATTTTGTAATTATTTAGTGCAGTCAACATAGAATTGTATACATTTTGACTTTATCTACTAGTGCAGTATACCTTAAAAATGCAGGCTTTCTTTCCCCACACAAGCCCAACTGCAAGTAAATATCTGCTTAAGCTGTAGACTATTTATGGAGTAAAATTAGAAACCCCAAACAAAATAGAAGGGCATCTGAGAGAAACTACTGATCAGACATGATTGTTTTCGTGAACTCTCTTTCACATATTTTTTATACCCCGTTGTTATTATCACCCAGCCAACACCTTGTCGAGGGCGGACCTTGGGACTCTCGCCAGCACATTTAAGCACCTTCAGCTGCCCGCAGCGCGGGTGCCTTAGAAGCAGCTTTCCTGCCCACATCCTTGCTGCACTTTACTCCTGACCGCTGGGATTAGACTATGTCCCCCAGTGAGCACCTGTCCAGGGTGGACCATGGGATACTCGCCAGGGCATGTAAGTGCCTTCAGCTGCCTGCAGCGCAGGTGTCAGAGCTGTTTTCCTGCCCACATCCTTGACACACTTTACTCCTGACCGCTGGGGTGGGACTGCATCCTCCAGCCAACACCTGATCCTGGGCAAACATTGGGACTCTTGCCAGTGCATTTAAATGACTACAGCTGCCTTCAGCATGGGTGACTCAGAAGCAGTTTTCCTGCCTGAATCCTTGCTGCACTTTACTCTTGACCGCTGGGGTGAGACTACATTCCCAGTCAACACCTGGTCCAGGGCGGACCTTGGGACGATCACCAGCAAATTTAGGCACCTTCAGCTGCCTGCAGTGTGGGACATGCCTGGGCATGCACCCGGGTAAAGACCAGGTCAAAACAGACCCGTCTTAGTCAGTTGTAGACGGAAAGAGGCCTGGCTGAGCCACCTCTCTTGATTCCATCCTTCTAAGGTGCAAGACCGTTTCAGATCTTTTATCCACTCCCTAGAAAAGCAATTCCTAGCTGGGCAACTGCTAGGCTACCATAGAGAATGGGAAAAATCTTTTAGCGGGGGTGGCTTCATCTTTTATCCCGCCAAAAAGGTTTTCTTCCATCACCTGTATGCTAGAGAGGGCAATCGGTGTAGTAACTACAGAATCACTCACTCACAAAGTATAATATCTTTAAACCCAGGATATCCTTCTTTGGCTCCCGAAGATCTTTCACATAAACCCAGTTCCTCTCTAAAACTATCCTTGCAGTCCCATCAAAGAGACCTTCCTAAAGAAGATAGTAACTCATCATCTCTTGTCCCCACCTCATAATCCAGGAGGGTAATTAGTAAGAAACAACCAAAGAAGAGAACCAAGGTCTCTGTTTCACCCCCCGGTACCCAAACAGCTCTCCTAAGAGATAATGCTTCACAGCGTAGTGATTCTCCCCTTAGCTGAGTGAGGCTTCCCTGGGGCTGACTACTAACCTCAGGTCCAAGATAATAGAGGCCTGTGTAAGCTACTTTAAAGATGCTTCAAAAATGACACTAGCTCCATTAATAGCCAAACAAGATAACCTGGACTAAAAATTACTAGCCTTGAAGTCACCATCACCCCCAGTGAGAAGTAACAGTCCCCCATCTGGTGCAACAGATGCAGGTACATCCCAAACACCCTCCAGTTTAATTGGCTACTCACCCGCATAAAATTACAGCAGGCAAAGACCAACTGGATAACTTAGAGAGACGAACTGGATAACTTAGAGTTGCATCTCTAAAACAAATTGGGGCCACAGCGGGCTGACGGTAGACCAAACCAGCCCAGGTCACACACTAATATTGGGAAAGTCACAAAAAAGTATCCCAGCATCACCTGAGTGCACTCCTTACTTAGTCCAAAAAATCGCTTCTGGCATAACTGAAAGCTACCTTGCCCTGAAAAACAAGACTCTGCACTGGATAGAAGTGAACTCAAGATGGCCTCATGATATAGCCTAAGATATCATTTTGGTAAGAAGAACTCTATGGGATAGCATCCACTCAAAAGACTCTGAAGGGACTGCTTTCTGGTGAATTTCAAACTCCCATGTTAGTAGTTTTGCTCCTAAGGCACCTAAACAACCTACCTTTGGCATCAGGAAAAATAAAGGGCCTCCCCTTGGGTTACTTCTACAGACCTCTGTCACTCTCCACATCCTCTAATAGAGTTCACATATTGCCATGGCAGAACCACTGATATCCACGGTCCATCAATCTTTAATGTACCAACTAATAATCCTTTTGAGCCACTATCTTCCTTGGATGCTCAAGACTGTTGCACATGGCCGATGAGGGATTCATATCAAAATCTGTGGCCAAAGGAGGTGAGGTACTCAAATCTGCTACACTGGATTCAAATGTAGACATCACAAAGGTGGATTATTGTTATCTTTGTTTGTTCCAAGAGATATGGGCTATGGAACGTTTGTACAAGCTAGACTATAGTACATATTATAATAATGCTCTACTGTCTGTTTGTGGCAGGCCGTCGAGGGGGCGGGGGGGCTTCTGATTTGAGTAAGAATAGACCTATATTCTCATATTGTGACTCTAGATCTTTACTCATCAGACATTCTGGGTTTCAAAATTTGCTCACCAGAAGGGTTATGTATGTACTTGTATAATATGTATTGTAGGCCTAGAAGCAGGAGTGCAGCATCATCTACACTGCTTGCTCTCCAACACTCATTCGCTTAATTGATCCCAAAGATCAGATGCTCACAGGGGGAGATTTTAATATAAACTTTTAACCCATATATGACTATGATATGATCCTTGAGGAGGAGGACGAGTGTAAGGGTATACCCTCCCTCAACTCCAAAAACCTTGACCTGAGCTCAGTGGCAGCCATACAGGTTCTACGCTTCACATCATCTAATGGCCTGAGAGCATGTAATAGCAGATCCATATCCGATAGGCAGTAGCAGGAAGCTCTCCCATTTAGAAAAGGCCTGCTATTATCTAAACTGAATTACACGTTGATCAAAGCCTCAGTGTGGGATATGTTGGAGGATTTCAAGATATAGCACAGGGTGGAGAGTGACCATTATTCCCTTCATGCTAAAATTTTGAACTGTTGGTCTAGCGTCTCCTCCACTTTAGTGCCTTCAACTTTTATCCCAGTAATGGGGAATAAATGTAGGTCCATTAAATGGCCATCAGTCTTATGGAACCAAGAGACCCTAACTGAGACATAGAATGCTTTTGCCAATGCCTTATTAGAAGCACCCATTTCCGCCAATTCTACAGTCCCTATAACAGATATACATATTGAGTTGGCAGAATGCCTGAAGTTGATTTTTACCAAACCCTTAACAACCAAATCCTTGGTCAAGACCCATAGTGAAGAAAGTAGACTATGGAATTCCGAAGGACTGTTTCATAGCCAAAAAAGCCCTAGTTGATGCACCCAAAAGCAAAAACATGCAAGAGGTTTGTACACTACGGGTGCATAAAAATGATAATAAAATCCACACGGCATACATGGGAGTATGACTGCTGGGGTGACTTACTAATGGCTGCAAAAAGAGTGATAACAGGCTATTTTGGAAAATGTTTGCCCATGGGAGTAGGTCATCAATTCCACAGAGTGATTTCTACCTGAATTCAGGGGTCTGGATAGATCCTTTCACCCAAATATATGAACTGGTCCACTTAAAGTTAGCAGTGCCTCCCTGTTCCCTTTTGAACAACATCCCCTCTAATCTTCACTATTCACTTGAGGATAGTAGGGTAGCAATTGCCTCTATCAATCTGGAAAAGGTCCATGGGCCAAATCCCTGGAGACTTACTGTGTCATGACATATCTGTATGGATCACTTACATTAACTCTCTGACCAATGCCATTACCTCAGGGTCCCTATCCCTGACACATGGAAGGGGGCAGAAAATATTTACATCTATAAAAAGAGGGAACTGGGGAATCTTGCTAATTACAGGCCAATTAGCCTTCTGTATACTCTCCAGAAAGTTTATGCAATACAGCTGCTTAATAAATTAAACAACTGTATTGAGGAAACAGAAATTATGACCCCTTATCAAGTAGTGTTTAGCCCCAAAGTCAGCACCATTAACCAAGTTTTAAGACTGCTGCTCATTGTCTGAAAATACAGCAGACTTAAAGAAGGTCACATTTACATTGAATTTGCAGATCTGAAAGCAGCCTTCGAACTGGTCTCCAGAAGGCTGCTTTGGGAATCTCTAAAAGAGCTAGGGGTGCCAGAAGCTGTCCTTGTCCACCTCATAAGCCTCCATCATAACAACTACACCCAAGTCCAATGGGTTTCCCAGTGGCAATTAACTGACACAATCCCAATGTGCAGAGGGATGAGGCAGGGGTGCGCATTGGCCCCTACCCTGCTGTCCTACTATGTCAATGATGTAGTTAAGATCCTTTCGCAGGGGAACATAGATGCACCAAAATTGGATGGGCCACCAAAGGCATGGAGATTAATATCTCAAAAATGAAATTCGTGGCAATTAAACCCCACAAATCATTTAAACAAACTCTGTACATGGGTAATGAAATCCTGGAGCGCATTTTTAGAATTGAGTATTTGCGTATAATGCTCGATAGTAGGTAATCACGGTCTTCCCGCATACAGAAGTGAAGGATCGTGACCCAATATCAAGACTCAGTGATCTACAAGAAATTCCATGGAACATTCTCCAGAGCCCTACTCCCAGCCTAGAATTATACAAATTAAAGTCCTAATTTGCTGCTGTTTCGAAATGGGGATCTCTAATTGGCAGAGGTATGCACCTTTGTCCAAGTAGGGACCCTTCCTTCTAGTTAGGGTAAGGGAGTTACATATTTTAGAAAACCCCTGCTCACCCCTTTGGTAGCTTGGCATGAGCAGACTGGCTTTTCCGAAAGGCAACGTGTTAGGTATTTGTCCTCAAAACACAGTGAAAACAACACAAATGGACAACACACCAGTTTTGAAAAATAAAGTATCTTTATCTAAATCAAACAAGACCAAAACGCCAAAAATCTAACATACATGTATCAAATTATGACTTTCGAACAGTTATTTAAAAAACTGAACTTGTAGGAAAAAGATAGCGCCAACTGGGGCAATTACGATGTTGTGGCGGACATAAATCCAAAGTACGGGACCAACCGAGAGGTGTGCTGCGTCGAGCAGGGAGTCATATGGAGGTGAGGTGTCGATGCCAAGGTCAAGACAGGTTTCCTGGTTGCCATGGGGGAGGTGAGGCGTCAAGTCTGTGAGGAGGCAAGGTTTCGAATCCATGGACAGGGGAAGCTAGGCAGCATCGGCTGTGAGCCGTCGGTTCCAGTGAGGCAATGTAATGCGAAGTCGAAGAGTACATGAAGTCACCCTTGTCAGTTATCAGCTCCGTGATAACGGATGCAGGCTCTGGCGGTGACGGCATTGGTGCGATCGCTGGCATCGGGAAGGCCAATAACTAGAGGCGTCAAAAGGCATCAGAGCTGAGGTGAAGGCGGGTGGTGCATTGTGCACTTAACGAGCGGTGCCGCCGGCCTTGGTGCAGATCACAGCATCACTGGCGACGCTGCTGACAGCATCAGAGTTGTTTTTCATTCCTTGCAGCACCAACCACACAATTCTCATGGGCCAGAAATTGGAATTGACGCCAGTTTAAATATAAGATTGCAGAGAGGACTCCAGGTGCTGTTCAGTGTGTTGCAGCTGAAGTCTTTGTGTTCCAGAGACTTCCGAACAGGAGGCCAGCATACACAAGCCCTTGGAGATTCTTCTTCAAGCAGTTTCAAGCAGAGTCTTTGTCCTCTCTTTGCCAGAAGCAACAACTGCAGGAAAGTCCAGCAAAGCGCACACAGCAAAGAGACAGTACTCCTCCTTGCAGCTCTTCTCCTTGGCAGAGGTTCCGCTTGAGTCCAGAAGTGACCTAATTCTCTGGGGTTTAAGGTCCAAAACTTATACCCCATTTTCTCTTTGTTCTCTTTGTGACAAGAGTCCCTGAGCCCAGTCCAAACCAGTTATGCCCTCTCTGGCCCAGCTTCACTACAGAAGGTGGAGACAGCACTGTACAGAGGAAACACTGCAAGTGAAACTCTTCCCACCACTCTAAATGCAGCCAAGGTCGATTCATTTCAGCTATGAGTCACCCAGGAAAGGCAGGACACACCTCAACCCCCTCCCATTGTGGCTGTCTACAGTGAATGCATACCCCTAGCTCCTGTCACTCCAAAACCAGACAGTCAATACGCAAACCAGCAGAGGCACACAGAATGGCAAAACAAGAACATTCCTACTTTCTAAAAGTGGCATTTTCAAACACACAATTTAAAAACCATCTCCCTAAAAAGATGTGCTCTTAAATTATGGGTTCAAAGAGTCTAAACTCAATTCCTCTATCTTGTTTCAAAGGCAAGTTATACTTGTAAGATGTTAAAAAGAAACTCCCATATTAGCCTATGGGACAGATAGCCTTTTAATAGTGAAAAACGAAATTGGCAGAATTTCACCATCAGGACATGTAAAACACACTAGCACATGTCCTCCCTTTTACATACACTGCACCCTGTCAATGGGGGTACCTTGGGCCTACCTGAGGGGTGCTTTACATGTAGGAAAAGGAAACGTTAGGGCTGCACAGACGCTACAGTGGTGAGTATGAGGCATATTTACAGGGCTACTCATGTAAGTGGCACAATCAATGCTACAAGCCCACTAGTAGCATTTGATCTACAGGCCCTGGGCACACACAGTGCACTGTACTAGGGACTTAGCAATCAATCAAATGTGCCAATCATGGATAACCAATCGAATAACAATTTACACAAAGAGCATATGCCCTGTAGCAATGATTAACAGTGGTAAAGTGCCCAAAGTCCTAAAGCCAACAAAAACAGGTCAGGCAAAATAGGAGAAAGAAGCAAAAAGTTTGGGGATAACCCTCCAAAAAGGGCCATTTTCAACAGCTTCCTGGTATGGTGCTGTAATCTGGTTCCATGTGAATATATACGTGCTCATTTCAAGAAAAAATAAAATTTGTCCACTCGCTTTTTCATCTCCTTAAGAGCACTCCCTTAACCCCCATGTTTCTTGACATTGCACTAAAAAGACTTGGGGAAATCGCTAGATTAAGGCCCCTCTTATATTGGGTGAGGATTTCGACCACAGGGAAGCTATGGCCATACTGTGGCGCAATAAAGGAACTCCTGACCCTCAGTCTTGGTCTTGGTTTGACAAGCTGGGCCTTAGATCCTTTTAGACAGATCCTGGATCATTGGTAGCATCCGCAAAAACACAGTTAAAAACTCGCTACTGGGAGTTCATCCATGCTGGTCTCCACTGTAACCCTACATTTGGTAGGTTGACAAACCAATTGTTGCTAATTATGGGTAGTCCCTCTTATAAAGTATTCCTTGACATTCCATTGCAGCAAATGTCAGAATCCCTATATTTAAAATTCCGTTATGACACACTCGCAATTGAGACATTTACGACATCCTGGAATGCAGGCAGGAATGGTGCTCCTTCACCTTTCTGCACTTTGTGTTCCTTGTCAGCGACTGAAAGTCTATCCCATGTTTAGTTTTTCTGCCCAGCTTATAACAAGTCCAGAGAGAAATAGATACCTCCACTGTGTAAATGTCTTGGTATACAGAGGCACACGGAGGCCCTAAGGTTATTAAAGGGTTACACATCCCTTCCCACTGATCTTACCATAAGTAACTATTTCTTCTCTGTGCGGCTAATAAGGAAAGGACCTAAAATTCTAGACTAGAATAATTTGGCTTCATTAGAGATATTCTCTAGCTTAAGGACATGATTATTTAAGATGTCTAGCTACTTTTAGCTCTCCTCGTACAATCGCAATGAGGGATGCAAGTGTAGTGTCCTATATAAAAAATAACTGTTAATATTAAATATTACTGCATGACAAAGAAAATGGAAATGGGAAGATTTTCTTGTACATGGTTCTACTGCAAGGAGAACTATGCTGGTGATTAGTTGCCAGATTAGATATGGAATTGCTAACAGTTGCTTCTTTGCACATGTACTTGTTTTAACCTTTTATTTTGTTTTTATGATTGTTTTATAATGGAGTATTTTAAATAGGGATTTATGATTGGTTGAAAATGTAATGTTTGCATATTTTATTGAATGTAAGTTTTATGGAATTGATTTTTCCGAAATAAACTTAAACTTACAAGTCATTGTAAAGTGCAGTAGGCCATAAAAATGCATGCCCCTCTTTCGCCTCACAAGCCCAACTGCAAGTAAATATCTGCATAAGCTGTACATTATTCATGGAGTAATATTAGGAACCTCTGACAAAACAGAAGGGCGTCTGAGAGAAACTGCTGGTCAGACATGAACTCTCCTTCACATATTCTTTACACCCCGATGTTAATGTCACACTTGAAAATGATGTAGTCAAACCAGGCAATAACGTGCCCCCATATTTATTGGTCACCCTTTGAGGATGTGATGTCAGGTGCCGGTCAGCCAGAATGTTTTCTAAAAGGCCAAACATTCAACACTAACCTTTTACAAAATCACTCTTTAGGAACAAGAATCTTATTCATAAGGATGCTGGTGACTCAACCACCATATCCGTACGTAGAAACAACAGGAATGTGCTAAAATAAAGTTAATATAAATGTGGTTCAATTTAATTTGAAAACAGATTCAAACACAAAATTGGATCATTTCTTACCAGGATTCAGCCAATGAGCCGCCAATGACCATGTACTAATGCTAGAATATCAATGTCAGTTTGAATATGATGTCATGAGTATGCAGAGGTGAGGGGGATTGAGGGACTTGGCTTGTGATAACTTCCATGTAAATGCCTACAATAACTCTGAGTGTAGCATTGCAATCTAACAATATTTTAATTGTACTTTCTACGTGAAGTACGTGAAATCCTCATGATTTGGATTCCATTGCGTTCATTCAGAGTTATCAATTCTGAATCTAAGTACAAGATAACACAAGTGCTTAAACACATAATTCACCCCAAGCCGTTCAAAGGACTGTGTCGTATTCCAAAGCAGGGCAAAGTCAATCACAGCACAGCACAGCACGCTCTCTCCCTTTCAATGCTGATCCACCTGGTCGCCTGCCTGGGCATGTGCAGATACAGAAAGTGAAAGAGAAGGCTCATTATTGTCTGGATTTCTTCTGGAAGGGTTAGTGACATCCTTTATGGTGCAGGCAGGCATGTATGCTGAGGGTGCCTCATTCCTTTTTTTGACCCTTGAACTACAGGCATGCCTATGGATGGTGTGCAAGCCTGATCGATCCACCCAATGCGAGCAATCAGGATGTAACATGTCAACTTTGCCAAATTATTTATGCGCTCCCTAAATGAGGTACTTCCTTACGCAACTAAATAAACAGATACATAAATAAATGCATGCATGTCAAATCATATTTCGCACTTAAGCATAATCTTGAGTACTTTTGAAAATGTTCCAAAAATTGTACATCGTTTTCTGGAAATTTAGATTTGACCTTGTTTGAGAAATAGATTGTTTTGGGCTACTTGCAAAAGCATAGAGTCTGACTTCAAGGAAAGAAATAGATTAGCGATCAGTTTTTCCCCCAGAAGATAACAGGTGGTGTGTCATTCCATTGAAAAAATAAATAACAAGCTGGATAATATGTAACAAAACTGTCTTCTTGGGGTGTAGGTTAAAGCCTCAGTTCAGAAATTTATCAGATAAACTAGGTCACAGCTATTAAAAGATAGAGGGCCTGATTATGACTTTGGTGACGCTGCGCCGGCTTTGCACCAGCACAGCACTACCAAAGCCGCGCAAAGACCGCCCGCCTGATTACGCATTGAACTCATGCAAGCAAACAGTCCCTTTGCCGTTCCCACGGCGGTTCCCTGAAAAAGGGCACTACAATAGGAATGACAAAAATGTTCCAGCACTGCATGGGCTGTAAAGTCCATGCCGTGCTGTAACTGGGAGTGCAAGCAGACAGGGGGGCAAAGGTGTGCCTCCCTAAATGCAGCCCTGGCCTTTGTTTCCCCACCTCCAGGCTTTGTGTGGCAGGCTCAACACCATGAAAAGGCTCGCGTGAAGGAACTCGAAATATGCTGAGTGGGACTGCGCCAGTCCATCTCCGCATATTGTAGTGTCCCTCTGCCGAACCACTGCCAGGAATGGCAATTCCATGGCACAGCCAACGGTCTACCGACGGAACAATGCAGAAAGTTGGATTCCGGCAGTCCAACCACTGCCACCTCGAATCTTTTGGTCCATGGACCGCCAGACTTATAATCAGACCCTAAGACTTTTCTGTTCACTGTTGTTTTTTATCTGCACCGAAATATGAAATTATTTAAAGCCACAGAAGTAAGACAAGTCATCTGCATGTTGCAGTGTAGATGTTTTGTACCCCCCACCCCACAGGAACTGAGACAGAAAATGTTTTTTATTATTTCACAGTCAATAGCAGATTGGGCTGCAAATACTTTTATATTTAACTCAGACAATCCCAATTTTCGATTAAAATTAACAATTTGTGTGTAAATATTTTTGCTATTTGCTATTTGTTTTTGCCGCAATGTAATGTTTTTAAAAAAAAATCGGATTCATTCTTGTATTAAATAGATTTAGATTTTCTATTTGTGATTAATTTTTGCATGGGGATTTTAGGTATAATTGCATCGATTTGTGCAATGTGTCAAGTTATAATCTACACTATTTGTACATCAGTTCCATGGACAATATCATATAACATGAAAGCATGGATACAATAATATTGGCTGTAGTGGATAATCAGTGCTAGTAGTAAATGTCATCCTTTACAGAAGGAAAAATTCCACCTGGCGCTAAAGTAAGCTTAATTAGGCAATTATTACTTGTTATAATTAATTTATTACCCATTGTACCCAACAATGGGTAATACATTCATTATAACAGTATAATTTCTTATTTCAACGCAAACCCCAATTCAGGAAAATGATTGTAGAATTTACTACTTAAATAACAGCAGCTCTGAGCTGCACTTAGAACCACCACATACATTTTAATGTATTGTTTTATGTGAGTACCAATTCCACAGGTAATGAGACAAGAACATTTTGTCCCTCTTAAACCCTGTACCAGCTCCTGAACTTAAAATATATTTTTAAATGAGCAGTACATTTTACCACTTTCTGGTCAATTGTATGTCTCCTCTGCAGTATTTGCAGAGCAGCTTCATGCACATAAATAAATTTCACCAGATACATTTTGTATTACTAACAATATTTAACCTCAGCACAGTAGCGTAGCCAGTGTCATGGGTCTGAGTGCAGGGAATTAAATGGGCCCCTGCCTGCTGTTTGAGTTATAAAATATGGCATTAATCAATGTTCAGTGCAGTGCTTAATTTGAGCCAGTGCTTTCCGGTGCTCAGCACGGGCACCTTATTTTCAGCACCAGGGGTATGACAGTCTGCCACATGGTGGTGCTGTCCTGGTAATTTCGGTATGAACACAACACAGCCGTTTATTTGTTCAATTTACATTAACAATAACTAACACCTGCCTCCTAAGCCATTCTTCTGGCTTTGGGGGCCTAGAATAGTTTGACTTGTCATACTTGTGGGAGTGTGAAGGTTAGTAGCTGTGTATGTATTGTCATTGGCAGTGATGGCATGGGTTATGTGAGGTACAAGCTGCAGTGGCCTCCCGGCGAGAGGCCAGGCACTTACCCTTTTACAAATTAAGCACTGGTTCAGTGGACTCCTCACTCCTCTGGACCCTAGTGCCACTGCACCCGCGTGGTACTGATGGAAGCTGCGCCCCTGCCTCAGCCTCTACCCATAATTGATGCAAAAGCAAAATGGCAGTATCACCTTTCTTACAGCCTTTGAGATCGACAATCGTGTCAGTGTTTTAAGCTAACAATTTTGGTAATTCTAATATGTCTGTGGCATTCCCTTGCAGTAGGACATGTTGCATTGCACCCTGCTAAACATTTTAGAAAGGACATTTCTAAACTCCATCAGTGGTGTTTATAATGTATACAAACATTGAATTGTGGCAGCTGACATTAAGGTATCCTTCCTTAGCAGCTGCAGTTGGTAGTAGGAGTAACTACAGGGCGGGGACGTGGGGAGGGGGAGGGGCAGGGTGGGGGGTAGTAAACTATGGATTATGGAGGTTTACAGGTAAGTTAACATATAAATTAATAAAACGAATTTCGTTGCGTGCACTGCATCGCATTTGGGGATGCAGTGCACGCAACGAAATTCGTTTTATTAATGTATATGTTAATTTACCTGTAAACCTCCTTAATCCATAGTTTACTACCCCCAACCCTGCCCCTCCCCACGTCACCGCCCTGCAGTTACTCCTACCAACCGCGGCTGTTCCCTAGTCAAATAGCAGGAAGCACTAATATGGTCTAACATAACTGTTGTCGCTGAAAAATTTAGTTGTAACAAATTTAAAAGAATGTGGCGTAAAATTCTTACCCTTATGAACTGCAATCCCAGATTTGGCTTCAATCACTGCTTTGCTAATTATACTAGTTATAATAAACATATAATTCTTACCTTTTCAAATAAAAACTAAAACCCATGAGTTGAATAATTCAAAGTGCTGACCATTGTTTCTTTAAAACAGAGTATTTATTGGTGCTTGAGAGTGATCTACTTCCTGTATTCTTTTCTTTAAAGGTTATTGAATGCATCACCCAAGGACGTGTCTTGGAAAGACCCAGAGTTTCTCCCAAAGAAGTCTATGACATAATGTTGGGATGTTGGCAGAGAGAACCCCAGCAGCGGCTTAACATCAAGGATATCTACAAGATACTTCATGCCCTGGGCAAGGCCTCACCAATCTACCTGGACATACTTGGCTAACAGTGGCCATTTTACAAACACTGCTGCCCAAATGTCCTTCTTTCTCCTCTCTCATTTCCTCCTGCCCCACCCTAGAAAATGTCTACATATAAAGAGAAATTCAAGTGCCTGCTACACATAACACAAATACAACCTGTAATGGCGATTTGGCTTTTTATATCTTTCCCACCAATACAATATATACAAATTAAACTAATGTTACGAAAATCAAAGGCGATTGGAACCCTCACCTGAATTCTTGCACACAAGCGGAGGTTGATCACAGAAAATTGCGGCCCCATTTGCTCTTGTTATGGGTATGTACAAAAGAACCCAGACTTGGTGCGGAATTTGCAACGACAACATCATCCAAAGTGGTGAACGTGACGTCCTTATGTTGGGGTCCCCTATGTGCATTGCCCCTTTCTGAAGAACTATCTCTGTGAAGGAAAAGCCAGAAATTTCTACAAAAAGTCAAATGGGGATCAACTAAATCCTAGGGCGCCATGTCTCTTGTGTAACCATGGTTGGGTTGGTCTGATTAACTTCAGTTTGGACTGCAGTTTGAGATGTGCTTAATATCAGTTTTTTGGGGTATAAAAAACGAAAAAATAAAAACAATTTTTCATTTAGCCATTTTCGTGAAAAATGGACATTTACCTGCAGTTCAAATTCAAACTTTCAGGACAATTTTATAATTTGCTAATTGTTAAAATGTACAGAATCTATGCTTTATGAAAAGGTAAATGGCACCTACGGGTAAAAAAAGTGATATTGTTTGAGTTAACTCGAGTTCTTACTTTTTAAAAAACTTACAACACAGATGTGCGGATTAGTGTCAGGAAACATAACATTGTGGCATTCATCGTCTTACATCCATCATGCATAATAATGTGCTTCACAAAAGTGTTTCAGAAGCCACTGTGCTCAAACAAAGTTCTTAAGTTTCTGTAGCTCACTCCTCGTCATCACCCATTGGTGTCAGCACGTCCTTTGCCACTGCTGACTATCGTGAAATCTGTTAGTGGAAGGTTGCCCTCTGCTTCTGTGAAGGCAAAGCAGTCCTGCTTACTGAATGTCTTTGTACGGGTCTCAGACCATGTTTTTGCTGGGCAAATCAAAGTAAGGGAAGAAGCCATTATAAAAGGGGAGGTTTTAATCTAGACAATAAACACCTGGGACGATTACCAATGATGGCAAAGAAAATAAAGAAGACAATAGAGTCCAGGAAGAAAATTGCATTTCCAAAGGTTACTTACTATAGCTTACAGGTCCTTTCTGAAATGATAAGAAAGAAATTGCTGAAAATACTGCCTGAAAATTGCCTTTTCGAACAATTACCATTTAGGTATTCTCATGAGTTGTGGGACGCCACAGAGATACAAAACGTGTCTGCTCTCTGGAGCTGCTCTCGGGACATATACATTCATAAGTTGAGTTTTCATTTCAGAAGCTCTGATTGTGCTCTTGTCATAAAATGAGTGTGCCCTCTGACTTTCCTTTCCTCCCCTCTTTGGAACAAAATGTCCTAAATTAGAGAATGGTACATAAAGTAAAATGGTGTGTGATCACTGATGGCTGGCCTTTGGTCAGAGCCGGCGCTGGACTGCATGGAAAAGAACAACCAACCTTACATAGCAGATATTTGTTGTTTGAGACATCACAAGCCTTTAAAACTAAAAGAAAGTAGTTCTGGGTAAACGAGAGTGCTTTTTCACTGTGAGTCGGATCAACAAATAACCACAAGGCCTTTTAATCCTAAGGAAAAGTTGGCCCTGGCTGTCCACGGAATAGAGGGATAAAGAGAGCTTCTGCCTTTTCCACACGCATGCATCTACAAAGAAAAAAAACAAAGATGACTGAACTAGGTGCTGAAAAGCCTCACTTTCATCTGCAGAGAATGGCAGCGGCATGGCGAGCACGACGAACAATGGCCGCGGAGCCTGGAGTCACAGAGTCACAGCATCAAGGCAGCCATGGATGGAATCTGTGCAAATGAGAGAACACTCTGCAGGAAAAGAAAGATACTGCTTTCTCTCTGCACAAATGTTGTGGACTGTGGAAAAGAACAATGCTAACAGCTATGTTTTGATTCTAGACAGGGGAAAACCGAGGTTCTAGTTTAGTTTCCCTCACACGAGGATTTTGAGTCCCTCTCTAGGTAGAAAGGATGACTACAAACTGTTTACTTCTTGCTTACCAGTGTTGATGAATCAGTATTTAAGGACAAAATGAAAGTCAAAATGGCATTTGACACTTGGGGAGATGGAGAGGGATCCAACTAGGCGTCCTTTGTGTGGTGTACTATACTGATGCAGTGATACAATCATAAACCCTGTGACGAAAAATTGTGTAGCTATAAAGACAAGGTGAGAATGGGCCTTCCTTGCCCATTCTTCTGGAAAGTGAACAAAGCTATGGACTTTAATAGCTTGAAGGCTAATAATAAAGTGGAAATCTGAACCAAACTACCATCGCTACATGGAGATGATTTAAAACCTGGAGCTGAAATCAGTGTTGTGACCCTTTATGTTGCCTGTATTATTATCGGATCATAGGTATTCAACTGAAAAAATAAACGCCAGTATTTAAACTCAGTGCAGTTTGGTGTTAAGATCAGGAGTATTAATATGTTACAATGGATCTTCATGGCTCTTTGGACTGAAACTAAAATGTTGACAGATAGATTACATGACACTCTCATAGCACTTCATACTCTATCAATGTTGTTTATAAGCCACCACATAGAAGTAAACTAATAAAAGGGTAAAGGAAAAACGAAATCTCTCTCTATTTCACTCTTCTTTCCAGTTTCTTGTGTATAGGTTTTCCAGATAAGAAATGTTACATAAATATTAACTTTGTATTATAGAGGGTTGGAAGTGGATTGCAACAAGTATTTGAGTGAAAACATCTGATATTCTCCAGCCATTGATTCATGGCGTCATAAGAACTTTGCAATTTCACTTCAATTAAATATTTATTGTGGTTATTCTCTCAATCTTCCATACGACAATTGCTCATCCCTATGTATGTACGTCTATTCCCATAAACAAATGGTTTTCTTAAAAAAACAATTTGTGCAATACATTAAAAAAGAGTGTTTTTCCTTTAATGCCAAATAATGTAAACTTTCGTTCCAAACAGGTTGCACAGTAATTAAGCCCTAGAACATAACTTACCCTTTCGAAAGCTTTCCAAATAAATATTCACATTTAGGGTGTTAGATAAAATCTCAATCATTTTTTGAATGCAGCATGCCTTCTATATCAGGACGTTGTGCATGCCTGCTAATATTTTCAACCTCTTTACATTGCTAATGACCAGAGATGTGCTTATAATCGTGGGGGTAAGTAAGGACACCCAAACCTCTCCATTTCATTCATTGTTTGGGTATCAAAGGCGTTACACTGTCCTTAGGTTTACCCTTGTTTCTTACAATCCTTTTGAGCTTCTTTTTATGTCTGTAAATCATTCCTCACTGAAATGTTGTTTTCACAGCTTTTCTATGCATTCAGATCACATTTCATTAAACATATATGGTACCTTGTTTTTCATGGGAGTGGCATTTGATTCTGACTTTTCTGGCACACTCTCATAAGGTGAGCAATATGCATAGAGAAACTGAAATATTACTAAACAGTATGCGGTCAGCAGTGAAGCTACATTCAAGAATGCACTATGGACAGGAAAGCACTGATAGATGGTCTGGTGGTTCAAAATCCCAGCCCGTCATTCAATACAGAGTGACAGACAAGATGTTAAGGAGGGTACAGGAACCCCCCCCCCCCCCCCAGGCAGGTGCAGTGTGTGATTGAGGGCCCCCTTGACACCCTCCTGAACTGTGCCACTGTGATCCACTTGCTCTATAGAGCGCAGTCAGGGTTTTCTCGTACTCTGGCATCTTCAGTATGGGTGGTTGTAGAGGCAAATGGTGATCCCTCGTTTATATGGGGACTCAAAAATTATGAGAATTAGCAAATGCCTACTTGATATGATTGGTAAAAACAGAAGATACTGTACAAGGGTCTGTAGTCCCTTTTATAATAAAAAAAATGTGTGATACAAGACCAACAAATGTGTTTTATACCATGCAGAATTTGTGGACCTTTAAAGTAAGTGAGGGGTTGTGCCTATTACATATTGTATGTATGGATTCAGTTTTCATTATCTAAAAAAACTCAATCTATTAGAAATGGCGATTTCTGGTTGGCTAGGGCTTGCGCCAAAGCCAGGCAGAAACCACCACTCTAGTCAGGGTTGGGGAGTTACACGCCAAAGATAACCCCTGCTCACCCCCTTGGTAGCTTGGCACGAGCAGTCAGGCTTATCCCGGAGGCAATGTGTAAAACGTTTGCGCGCACACCCAGCAACGACACCCAAGGCCCACCACAAAAGAAACTCCACACAAGGTATTATATAAAAATAGCCTTTGTATTATACTAAACACATTGGATAATATTCACACAATTTACACTGTGCCAACTGGCACTGGGCAGAATTTTACAAGGGACTGTTTACACGGGGCAGGGCCACATGGAGCACTGTCAGAATCAGCACTAATCACCAATTTGTACATATAGGACATAAACTAACTGTAACACAAATTAGCACGGTAGAGCACAACCAGTAACTACTGGCGCAATAATGACCTCAGCGTCATCACACTAGCAACAGGTATAAAACCTATCCTGCATCCATCACAGGGGCATAAACACATTATGCAATTTCTCCTTGGTCTAACGCATTAGACCTAACCACCTACGTATACCTACACTAGGGGCGTATATCGCACAGGGAAGTACAATCTCCCTAACACCAACCTAAACAGGTAAAACAACCTCCTAGGCAGAAATGACCACATGTAGAGGTATAAAACACAGGGTGCGCAAAACATGCTAGACACAGTACATTTCCTAGCACCCAATCACATTAGCATGAATCGCAATAACACCTCAATCACATTAGGGTCCAGGTCGCACCAGGTAGCAGCTGCCCACTACTTGATGGGCAGCTGGGGACAAGCACAGGGCCTAAACGCTGCAGCTGGCACTAAGTGCTGCGCAGCTGGGGGAGGCAAAAAGGCGCAGGGGGGCTCTCATTAGCCCTTCAGAACAAACTGCGCCAATCCTTGGAGCCCTCTAGGCTCTTGGAATACTGTCCAAACGTTGGAGCCACCTAGGCTCTAAAAACAACATGCCCTCATAGCGCTGGAGCCACAGAGGCTCTAAGACAATTATGCCCAATCGTTGGAGCCTCTCTGGGCTCTGAGAAACCAATGTCCCCTTTGGAGTCCCTCTGGACTCTAGACAAATAATGCCCTCTTCGTTGGAGCGCACTAGCGCTCTAAAGCACACCTGCCCAGCGTTGGAGCAGCCCACTGCCATCCGGGGCCGCTCTAAAGGCATCACGGGTACCGTGCCTTTACCCGACATCACAATAAAGCAGAGAGGACGGCCTAAGGGCCCCACTCACCGGCTCTCTTCTTCGGGACTTCTCCGGACACAGCAGGCAGCAGGCGGGTCTCTGTCTTGCTCATGAGAGCCTCGCCGAGGATTCAGTTGCCCCATTCTCGTCGTAGACTTCCCCGGTGCAGCGGGCGGGGCTCTCACACCTCCAAGAGCCTGGCTGGCGGCGGCTGCACTTCTCCTTTGGTTGTGAGAGCGGGGTGGGCTCCCTCCTCTCTTGCAGCAGCACTGCTCCTTTCACCCGGGCCCCCTCCTGGGACCCGGGACTGGAGACATACGCGGGGCTCCCTCAATTCACGGGAGCCCCGCGAGGCAGGCACAGTCTTCCGGGATGCTTTCTCCCGCTCGGGGGAAATGACGGCGAGGCCCCGCCCCTGTTCCAAGCTGACGTGCCTGGCTTCCGGTTTTCGAACGGGCCGGCGGCGGTGATCTTCTGGCGGCAATGCAGAGTAAAAGGATCAGCAAAAGGTCCAAAAGGTCCTGAAGGCAGCCAGGGGGCAAGGTAGGGCCCAGGGGCCAGCACACAGGACCCTCCAGCAGGGAGGTAGCCCCCATGGCGGTCCCTCCTGGGCCCCACCAGCAGCAAGCCCCCCTCTGTCAGGATCCAAAAAGAGAACATTTTGTAAGGGGACACAGCCCCTTTTTATACACATAATACCTTTGTCTCAAGGTGCAGGGGAGGGGCGAACCAGATACAACTGGTTCCTGAGCACTTTGTTTTGCTCAGCCCCTCTCCCTCTTCACAGAACAGGCCAGGGTCATCAGTCGCACCACAGGGGGCGGAGCCAGCATTGTGTGGGGAAAGCCCAGCCCTATTCAGGTCCTAGGTGTACTCCTCCCACCCATCTGGCTGCTGATCTCCCTATTCACCACTGGGTGACTCCTCCAGACTCTGGGGATTCCCTAGCCCATCACATGACCTCAGCCAGCCAATCGCCAGACAAGGCACTCATTTCCCACTGCACACAGAAGTGCCCACTTCTAGAAGTGGCCCTTCCACACTAGATACATGCACGCCGCACACATCATCGCGCAGCATTTTATCATACGAGTCCGTACATACCAAACTCGCACCTGCACTCCCCATGCATCAGGAACTACCAGGGACACATACATTCCCCCATGCATTCCTATGAGAGGGCAGGTCAGTCTCACCAAACCATACCCAGAGCGCACGCGCTTTCCACTGGGACACAGTGTGAAAGCGCCTAGAGGCTTAAAACCACTAGTACAACACAGGAAAAAGGCTAGGATACTGCAAAAAGTTCTAGGGGTGAACTTGCCAGAAGGGCCAAGTCCAACACAACCCCCTTCCAGCCAAAACGCAGGGCAGACCAATGACCACCGTGATGGTCTTCCCTGCTTGGGGCGATAGAAAACGGACGCAGGCCCGCACTGCAGGGACACTCTCCAGTTCTACGCCATTCTCAATCAACGTGGTTCCATCTGAAAAAAAAAACAACCGAAAAAACTCAGGCCCAACTAGGCTACCCCACTGGTACTACCTAGTTGTCCACGGCCAGGACCAGGCCCTAGGCCACCCAGATACCACTGGTCCTTGCCAAACCCAGAGTGGGGGGTAGTAAACCCTGGCATACAAGCCATTCTCCACTCTCCCACTCAGTGTAGTTCCCAACTACCACTGATCCTTCAACCTAGGGTCCACACCCTCAGGCTGACCAGAGGTCACGGGCAGGAATGCCCCACCCTACCTCTACTTCTGGGGTTCCGCACCCTCCCAGGGAAGCACCCACCAGAACACAACTCTCCCACCAGTTCAGGACCTCTCTCCACCAACTGGTCTACCACCTGGGATCCAAGGGGTCAGAGGCGAGGACTCCGTCCCTCTGCACCCCCTTCCACTGTAGAGCAGGGTCTCTTCACTTAAGATGAGCCCCACCTGCCCTCAGGACTACAGCTGCCCTTACGTCCAGATCCGGAAACACCGACTACTGGCTCCCCAACCGAGGGACGTACCTTTTGGTCAGATGCCTGGCGAACCAGGACTTAACGAGGGTGACACATAACTAATGGGTCATGTGACAGTCTGCCTGGCGCTGATCTCATGACCTCCTGTCCATCTGACAGTGCGTGCAGACCCCCCAGGACAGAAGTGGCGACACCACGGTCACTTAGTGGCGACTCAGCCATCCCGGCTGGTCCCTGACCTACTGGTTCCCACTGGGTAATCCCTCCCCCTCTCACCCCTCCCTCTGGACTTCCGCACCCTCCCAACTGGAGCGGTACCGCCAGACACCAGGACTACTGGAGCTCTGATTACAGACACTCCACGTCCTCTAGACACTGGGAAATCCTCCTCAAATGACCTGTTTGTACAGCCTAGGCCCCCGACCTGATGTTCCCTAAAGAAACCATCCAGGCCCTGAGACTGGGTTTCGGGCACCTGGAGACACGCAGTCCCACCCACTCCTTCTCCGCAGAGACAGGACGTGAGCCCCTACACCGAGACCTAGCTGGGCTACTCTGAACCTCTTCCACCACGCTGGGCTGGAAGACACCTCAGCCACTCCTTTTGGAATCACTCCCCAATGCAAGTTCCCTATCCCAGAGAACTCACACCCAATCAACTAGCAAGCTCCTTATTTCAGAGAACTCACACCAAAGTATTCAGCAAGCTCCTTATTTCAGAGAACTCACACCATTCATCCACACACACACACCCCCAGACTGGTAAGACAGTTTCTACCGCCCCTGATTTCTCAACCTGACCACCACGTGACACAGGTACCATTACCCCGGGAACTGGGAATGGGAATACATGCACTGGACACACATCTGCTGCCACCACTACATCCCACCCTTACTGGTGAATCCAGAAACACATTTCCACAGAAATGACACTTAAGAACAAACTTAGAACAATAATCCCTATACCATGTGACTATCTAAATGCAGAGTTTTGTGGGGCAGCAAGCTGTCGCTGTGGTACTGCGCAAACACAAGTCCCAATCCCACCGCTGCCACCAATGTTAGAAATGGCGATTTCTGGTTGGCTAGGGCTTGCACCAAAGCCAGGCAGAAACCACCACTCAAGTCAGGGTTGGGGAGTTACACGCCAAAGATAACCCCTGCTCACCCCCTTGGTAGCTTGGCACGAGCAGTCAGGCTTATCCCGGAGGCAATGTGTAAAGCGTTTGCGCGCGCACCCAGCAACCACACCCAAGGCCCACCACAAAAGAAACTCCACACAAGGTATTATATAAAAATAGCCTTTGTATTATACTAAACACATTAGATAATATTCACACAATGTACACTGTGCCAACTGGCACTGGGCAGAATTTTACAAAGGACTATTTACACGGGACAGGGCCACATGGACCACTGTCAGAATCAGCACAAATCACCAATTTGTACATATAGGACATAAAATAACTGTAACACAAATTAGCACGGTAGAGCACAACCAGTAACTACTGGCGCAATAATGACCTCAGCGTCATCACACTAGCAACAGGTATAAAACCTATCCTGCATCTATCACAGGGGCATAAACACATTATGCAATTTCTCCTTGGTCTAACGCATTAGACCTAACCACCTACGTATACCTACACTAGGGGCGTATATCGCACAGGGAAGTACAATCTCCCTAACACCAACCTAAACAGGTAAAACGACCTCCTAGGCAGAAATGACCACATGTAGAGGTATAAAACACAGGGTGCGCAAAACATGCTATACACAGTACATTTCCTTGCACCCAATCACATTAGCATGAATCACAATAACACCTCAATCACATTAGGGTCCAGGTCGCACCAGAACCTAAACGTAGCAGCTGCCCACTACTTGATGGGCAGCTGGGGACAAGCACAGTGCCTAAACGCTGCAGCTGGCACTAAGTGCTGCGCAGCTGGGGGAGGCAAATAGGCGCAGGGGGGCTCTCATTAGCCCTTCAGAACAAACTGCGCCAATCCTTGGAGCCCTCTAGGCTCTTGGAATACTGTCCAAACGTTGGAGTCACCTAGGCTCTAAAAACAACATGCCCTCATAGCGCTGGATCCACAGAGGCTCTAAGACAATTATGCCCAATCGTTGGAGCCTCTCTGGGCTCTGAGAAACCAATGTCCCCTTTGGAGTCCCTCTGGACTCTAGACAAATAATGCCCTCTTCGTTGGAGCGCACTAGCGCTCTAAAGCACACCTGCCCAGCGTTGGAGCGGCCCACTGCCATCCGGGGCCGCTATAAAGGCATCACGGGTACCGTGCCTTTACCAGGCACCACAACAAAGCAGAGAGGACGGCCTAAGGGCCCCACTCACTGGCTCTCTTCTTCGGGACTTCTCCGGACAAAGCAGGCAGCAGGCGGGGCTCTCTCTTGCTCATGAGAGCCTCGCCGAGGATTCAGCTGCCCCATTCTTGTCGTAGGCTTCCCCGGTGCAGCGGGCGGGGCTCTCTCACCTCCGAGAGCCTCGCTGGCGGCGGCCGCACTTCTCCTTTGGTCGTGAGAGCGGGGTGGGCTCCTGCCTCTCTTGCAGCAGCACTGCTCCTTTCACCCGGGCCCCCTCCTGGGACCCGGGACTGGAGACATACGCGGGTCTCCCTCAATTCACGGGAGCCCCGCGAGGCAGGCACAGTCTTCCGGGATGCTTTCTCCCGGTTGGGGGAAATGACGGCGAGGCCCCGCCCCTGTCCCAAGCCGACGTGCCTGGCTTCCGGTTTTCGAATGGGTCGGCGGCGGTGATCTTCTGGCGGCAATGCGGGGTGGGCACCCCCAAAGGAATATAAAGCGGGGTGGCACCCGAAAATTAAAATATAATGCGGGGTAGGCACCCGCCATTTAGAAGAAAGATGAAGCGGGGTGGGCTCCCGCTCGACAGCCATGACGGGGGAATCCCTACGCTGGGGATTCCCTCTGGGGACAAGGACGGCAGCTGAGCGCTGCAGAGCATGCACGCTCTTTTTCCTGGCAAAAATAGCGATAAAGCGCTCCCAGGGCGCTAGAAGGCTGTTTCAAGCCTTAGCAGAGTAAAAGGACCAGCAAAAGGTCCAAAAGGTCCTGAAGGCAGCCAGGGGGCAAGGTAGGGCCCAGGGGCCAGCACACAGGACCCTCCAGCAGGGAGGTAGCCCCCATGGCGGTCCCTCCTGGGCCCCACCAGCAGCAAGCCCTCCTCTGTCAGGATCCAAAAAGAGAACATTTTATAAGGGGACACAGCCCCTTTTTATACACATAATACCTTTGTCTCAAGGTGCAGGGGAGGGGCGAAACAGATACAACTGGTTCCTGAGCACTTTGTTTGCTCAGCCCCTCTCCCTATTCACAGAACAGGCCAGGGTCATCAGTCGCACCACAGGGGGCGGAGCCAGCATTGTGTGGTGAAAGCCCAGCCCTATTCACGTCCTAGGTGTACTCCTCCCACCCATCTGGCTGCTGATCTCCCTATTCACCACTGGGTGACTCCTCCTGACTCTGGGGATTCCCTAGCCCGTCACATGACCTCAGCCAGCCAATCGCCAGACAAGGCACTCATTTCACACTGGACACAGTAGTGCCCACTTCTAGAAGTGGCACTTCCACACTAGATACATGCACGCCGCACAAATCATAGCGCAGCATTTTATCACACGAGTCCGTACATACCAAACTCGCACCTGCACTCCCCACGCATCAGGAACTACCAGGGACACATACATTCCACCATGCATTCCTATGGGAGGGCAGGTCAGTCTCACCAAACCATACCCAGAGCGCACACGCTTTCCACTGGGACACAGTGTGAAAGCGCCTAGAGGCCTAAAACCACTAGTACAACACAGGAAAAAGGCTAGGATACTGCAAAAAGTTCTAGGGTGAACTTGCCAGAAGGGCCAAGTCCAACACAATCCATAAAAGTGCATGATGCTGAAAACATCTCCTGTTCTGTTTGCTTTTACGAGCACCAAAACCATTATCCTCACTCAGCATTTTAACATTTTTGTCAATCATAAGTTTGCAAAGAAGATAATGTCAGAACCATCTCACTCTCCATGGAAATATGAAAACTTTTTTATGCTACAATGATAATCCAAGACAAAGACACATTTGAATTTCCTAGGAGTTTTACAGAGCTAACGCTGCAATGCCTGCATGAATAATCATACAAATGTGGAGCCGTGCACAGTCTATCAATTATTTTGTAGTGTTTTATTTTTAACTTGAAAGCATCCAGTGATAAGGATTACATTGAATAAATGTGTCAACAAAGGGAAAAGCTTTGAAGTATTGACATATAGTTTAAGCCCATGGGCAACAAGACGTTGCATTGGAGACAGTGTACTGCAATCAGTCTAGACCCTCGACTGTTCTCTCCTATAGGTCTGTACCTCTGTAGAACCCTGGGGCCCTCCATCGCTCTGTGTGTGTGGATTTCAGCTGTTGCCCCACCACATGTTTCTCTGTCAGTTCATTCTCTGCCCTTACACACCTGAGCCCTGCTGTTTGTCTAGCCCAGCAAGTAGAGGCACCAGAGAGCCCACCCCAGCTTGCCACTGTGGGATCATTATCATTCAAAGAGGCACTCAGTTGGTTAACTATGTCCACCCATCTCTGCATGCTAATCTGTTCTCATCTGTATCACTCCTAGAGAAGTAAAGAGGGTGTAGATCTTCATGCCGGCTCTCGTGGCTGGCAGCAGATCAAGCAGGCAATGTCTGCAACCTGGGTTGGTTGCAGTAATCCCACCAAGCATTGCCACTATTGTGGGCCAGGAACCACCCAGTGCTGGGCAGCTCCAGGTCATATGCAGAAAGGTCACTGGGCTAGATTTGCATCTCGTGCATTCCTTGCGGCGAGCAGAAAAGAGTCTATGCAGTGCTTGGGGAGTGAGGTATGTGTTTGAAGGCTGTTTTTAATAATATTCTACATAGAATGAAAACACTTAATTTACAGCTGTTGAAAGTATTATTTATATAAATGATTGCTTCTGATTTTGTGACCACATTGACATCTGGAGTCCTATCAGTCTGTAACAGCACGTATAAGAATATGAGTAGTTAGTCTGAGAATTTTGACATTTCATTTTCAGCTTTCATCAGCCTTGTTAGAAATGGGGGTGTCTAGTTGGAAATGATTTGCACCTTTGTCAAAGTAGGAACCCTTCTTCCTAGTCAGCGTAAGGGGGAGACACTTCAAAAATAACCCCTGCTCACCCCCTTGGTAGCTTGGCATGAGCAAACAGGCTTATCTCAGAGGCAGTGTGTAAAGCATTTGTGCACACATACAGTAATACAGTGAAAACACAAATGGACATCACACCAGTTTAGAGAAATAAGTAATATTTGTCTAGACCAAACATGACAAAACGGCAAAAATCCAGCATACAATAATCAAAATGTAATTCTTAGAAGGTAAAACAGTTCTGTCTATAGCAAACTATAGATGCATCACTTTCAACACAAAATACCTTGGATGTGTCACAATCATAAAAAAAAACAGCCACAGGGAAGGTGATGTATCGGTTCCCTACTTCAGGTGAGGTGTTGCGTGGGTTCTTTACTGCCACAGAGGGAAGGTGATGCATCTGTTCAATACTCAATAGGAGGTAATGCGTCAGTTTCTTCCTATGCAGGGAGGTGATGCGTCAGTTTCGTACTGCGGCCCAAGCGTTGTTGTAGACTTGGCACCCTGGTACTATATGTGGGTATTCAAGGATGAATCGGTTCTCGATGCGTCAGCGACAACGGCACTGGGTTGATCTCTCCAGCCGTGGTCCCACGATGCATCAGCTCTTGTAGTTGCGCTACTGGCCTGCATTGGAATCGGTGCAGTGATCTCGGAGATCGGTGCACAAGATTCGGTGTGCAGTGATTTCTTGAGCTGCGGGCAGGCGCTGCATCAGTTTCTTCATTGGCACGGTGGCATTGCGCTGGAAATGGGCATGGATGCATCACACTTCTTTAGTTGCGTCTCTTTCCCAGCTCCCAGCAGCACGAACAACTGCCAGAGGTCCAACACAGGAACAGGCACCAGTTGGCAAGTCAGAACTCCCAGCAAAGAAGTTCAGGGGAGCGGGTGGTGAAGTCTTTGTGTCGCCAAGACTTTAGAACAGGAGGCAAGCTCTACTTCAAGCCCATGGGCTTCTTCTTCAAGCAGGGTACACATCATATAACAAACCCTTTATCCTCTCCTTGGCAGAAAAAGCCATTGCAGGCCAACTCCAGACAGTACACAGCGAAGGGGCAGTACTTCTTCAGTTTTCCCAGCTCTTCTCCTTGGCAGAGGTTCCTCTTGAGTCTAGAAGTATTCTAAGGTTCTGGGGTCTGTACCCCAATATTTATACAGCATTTCCCTTTGTTCTCTTGTGGCAGAGAGCCTCTGTGCTCAGTCAAAACCAGTCCTGTCCTCTGTTCCAGCTTCTCGGTAGCAGGTGGGGACATCATTGTGTAAGGCAGACCAGACCCATTCAGGTGCAATGAAATCTCCTCCCCCTACTGTAAATGCAGCCAGGTCTTTTCAGCCCAGCACTGCCACACATCGACCCCCCCAGTGGCTGTCGGATAGACTGCACATTCCCAGCCCCTATCACTCCAAAGACAGGCAGTCAATGCACAAACCAGCAGAGGTAGGCAAGATGGCTAAGCAAGAAAATATCCACTTTCTAAAAGTGGTATTTTTAAATACATAGTATAAAAATTATCTTTGATAAAAACTAAAAAAAAATATTCTGAGTTCACTCCATCTTTCTATCTTGTCCCACTGGGAAATTATATATATGAGATGTTATAAATAAATCCCATTCTATCCTATGGGACAGATGGCCTTTTAATAGAGAAAATTGAAATACATTGTATTTCACTATCAGTGCATGTCACACACATCAATTTATGTCCTACCTTTCACAAACACTGCACCCTGCCTACTGGGGTACTGTGTGCCTACCTTAGTGGTGACTTACATGTCATAAAAGGAAGGGTTAGTGCCTGGCAAGAGGGTGCGATTGCCAGGTCGACATGGCAGTAGAGACTGCACGCAGACAATGCTGTGGCAGGTCTTAGATCCTTTTGCAAGGCTACTTGTGTGGGTGGCATAATCAGTGCTGCAGGCACACTAGCATCATTTGCTTGACAGGCCCTCAGCAACCACAGTGCACTGTACTAGGTGCTTAGTAGTAAATCAAATAAGCCAATCATGGAAAAGCCAATTCATAATCACAATTTACAGGGAGAGCATATGCACTTTAGCACTGATCAGTAGTGGCAAAGTGCCCAGAGTCATAAAACCATCAAATGCAGGTCAGAAACAGGAGGCCAAAAAGCAAAAAGTCTGGGGATAATCCCTCTGAAAAAGCTAGGTCTAACAAGCCTAATTGTAAATCTGAATATATTTCATAGCAGTATTACACAGCTGTAATCTCATCCGCTATTGATGTTTCTGCTTCCATTTAAAGAATCAAGTTACTGAAACTATTTTTTAATAAAACCTGCATCATATGAGATATTGATTTCTAGGAGTGACGTGAAAGCTCATTCTGCTGTAGAGTACAGCGTAAAATGAAACCTGGGGACTGGTTTTACTGTTGCACCACCAGAGGAACATCATGATGGTATTTTCCCTTTGTGAATAATCTTGGTCATTAGGGTGCCTTTTAGCACCCCATCATCCTGTTTATGGAAGAACAATAGATGATGTTCTGTTTGTGACCTGGCAGAGGCAGTGGAATAGGCATATTTTCAAGAAGGAAACTCATGTAAAATGGGTTCCTGTGGACCAATATCAGGTAAATGCAACCAGTGGCGTAACCATGGCACCTGCTAACCCACAGTGCAGGGCTGGCAAGCTCAAGGGGGCCCCCTGAGCGCAGTACCCTACCCTTAGAACTTCTTAGTGAATCTGGAAGGCGGCCCCTCTATGTACTTTGCAGGACTTCACCCTCAAGTTTTATGCCACTGAATGCAACTGTGGTAGTGGGCCACTGGAAACCAGCGTTCTGTGCTCCCAAATTGTACTTGTGTGATTTCTGGTACAGCACTATTTAGCAGGCAGACCGCCGCTACACCAAATAACAGCATACCACGGTTAATTTAGCAGGACTCAGTTAATCATATTTAGAAATAAGACATAGCAGAGAGAATAAAGCACAATTAGAAAAGATGGTTTTAGGAAGTCTGTCAGAACCCACCACTCTAGTCAGGGCAAGGAAGTTACATGCCAAAGATAACCCCTGCTCACCCCCTTGGTAGCTTAACATGAGCAGTCAGGCTTATCCCAGAGGCAATGTGTAAAGCGTTTGCGCACACACACAGCAACAACACCCTAGGCACACCACAAAAGCAACCCCACACAAGGTTATATATAAAAATAGCCTTTGTATTATAATAAACACATTAGATAATAATCAGACAATTTACACTGTGCCAACTGGCACTGGGCAGTATCTACAGGGGATTATATACACCTGGCAGGGCCAATTGGGCCACTGTCAGAACAATCACAACTCACCAATTATAAATGTAGCACAAATAATAAATGTAGAGCACAATCAGCAACTACTGGTAAAAGTTAGGAGCACACTATGCAATCACAATCACATTAGGCATAAAAGATAATAGTCCTAAAACTAGGGGTGGGCGGAATTTGCGAAATCCACTTTCTCAAATTATCGCGAAAATGTTTAAAATTATCGCAAACAAGCGGAAATATCGTGAAGATGCAGAATTTTTTTTCCCGCATGTTTGCGAGATTTTCTGCATGGTTGCGGGTCGCCAACTTACCCATGTGGTTGCTCGCGGGCGCGGCCATCTTGTTTTGAGTTGTCTCGCGGTGCATGATCGCGAGAAGAAAGACGTGATCCCGCGACGCATGACGTCACTGCGGGCGCGAACTGTCGCGAGACAGCGCAAATGGCTAAAAACAATCCAACATCTCATGGAGAACGCGACCGGATCAAGAAAACTTGTCGGCGAACGCAGGGATTCAGGTAAGGCGATCGCGCGCGCGCGAGAATGTATTATTTTACAGCGCGAGCAAGAAACAAATTATCGCCAAGCTGCGGAAAGCGGAAATTTTGACATTTTCGCGCTCTCCGCGGAACGCGAAAATGTCAAATTATCGCAATTTCCGCGAACGGAACGAAATTTTCACCCAGGCCTACCTAAAACACAGGATGCAATCCCTTTGCGCAAGAATCACATTAGGTACTGGCCCCAGGCCAACTTGCCTTCCATGGGGCTCAAATGCCCTATGTCCAACAGTCAGGGTGCTGCACATGCAGCAAATGAAGAATGCGCAAAAGCTTAGGCCTAAACATGGCAGCTGCCCACTACTTGCTGGGCAGCTGTGAAATCCAAGGGATGGGCACAGGCACTTCGGTGCCCTTAGGAATCCACACTGGGGCACTCCAAACAATTATGCGCAACGTTGCAGCTGGCCACTGCCAGGCGGGGCAGCTGTAGAACAATGTGATCCCCTACCCTGGGACTCAAGCAGAACAATAGCCCTGAGGAAAGAATGGGGCTGGCGCCACTGCACCTACTGAACCTCCACTGGGGCTCTTATTAACACAATTAGAGCCCCTGTCATTGGAGCGGGTCACTCCCTTTGCGGGACCGCTCAGGCACTGTGCCTTCACTGGCACTAAAACTGCGGGTGCCAAGAAATGCCCCCAAGCTTCACGGGGACTTCAAACAGAATGGCCTCCAACATCGCAGTGGCCCGCTATGGCGGCACCACTGAGGAACTTGGCCCCAACACTGGAGATGCACTGGATCCCAACGTTCCAGCTGCCCACTGAAATTCGGGGCAGCTGGGAGTGTTGCCACAAAGTGAAGCCCTCACTCATCGGCTTCAGCGTGGAGACTCTCTCTGGGGGGCGTCCTCCGGTCTCGCGGCGGTACTGTGGAGCCTCTCCTCTGCTGGGGAGTCTCTGGCGGTAACACGTCCTTCTCTGCGGCGGGGGCAGGCACCAGCAATGTGCCTTGGGCCCCCTCTGCCTCTCTTGGCTCATGGCTGGAGCACTCGCGGGGCTCTCACTGTGGTCACGGAAGCCCCGCCTCCAGACAGGCTGCTTCCTCACTCCGGGCAGCACGTCCTAGTGTGGGGTGGGCTCTCGCCTGGGTCTCTCAACGCAGCGCTTCCTGCCGCATGGCCCTTCCGCTTCCATCCACGTGGCCCTGCCCACAACTAGGCGGGCTGCGGATGGTGGGCGCTTCTCCGTGTGGCGGAAATGAGGGGTAGGCTCCCTCTCGCGATTAAAAATATAGAGCGGGGTGGGCAGGTAGGTCAGCTCACAGGGCCCTCCAGCAGGGAGGCAGTCCCTAGTGGCAGTTCCTCCTGGAGCCCGGAAGCAGCAGGCCCCCCTCAAGTCAGGAGCAACAGAGAACCCCATACATGGGGTCACAGCCCCTTCTTATACACACATTTCTTTTGTCATAAACTGTAGGGCAAGGGGAGAACCAGTTACAACTGGTTCTGGAGCACTTTGTTTTGCTCAGCCCCTCTCCCTATTCACAGGACAGGCTAGGGACATCAGACACACCACAAGAGGTGGAGCCAGTGCTGCAGATCGGCGCATATAAATTCTCCCTACTTCCACGGACAGAGTAAATCCACAGTCACACGCACATACACTCATCATACGCTAGGGCCCATCACACTAAAATTCACACTATTACTCTATCCACACTGTATATAGGAGAGAAAACCTAAACCAATCTACATCTACAATGAGGTCAATGCGACCTTAAAGACATTGTCCTGATTCATGATTTTAAACATATGAAATACATTTGAAAACTCAATAAATGACAAAGAAATAACCACCCGACACGAATTCAAACAAATGCTTATTTATCTAAATTAGTTCAAATGAAAGTCAATCAATAGCAAACTCATTATTCTCATAGTTACCTATTCTAGCTAAATGGGTCAGGACAGGTCTCTCGGTAAAGTCTCTCGAGCTGCCGTCCTCAGCATAGGTTCATGAAGAAGTCCAAAACGCAAGGAACGCAATGAATGTAATGAGTGCAATGAACACGAACCCTCTCTAGTCTAGCATATTTATAACAAAAATGACAAAATAAAAGTTACAAATAAACTTTGAATATCCGTTGAGCCGCTGAGCAGAGCGAGCAGGAAAGGATGTCACTTGGTTACATTTTGAAAACCTCCGCTCAGGAAAAATCACAAAAATAAAAAACACGGAAGAAGGAAACTCGAGTTTGCAAGTGTTACTTTCATAAATGCTCTTCCTTGGTACCATAGCAGAGCCACCGCAGACTGGGCATTGTTCATTGTGGCTTTATCCTTCTCCAAGGACAATTGGAAACATGCCCAGAGCTGCTGTCCTCACGGAAACGTTTAATTCAGGCAGAGGCTGTGGTCAGGTGACTTTCAACCATATTCAGCAAGGCCTCTCGTCAAAATTCAATCACTCGAGTGCAGGCTGTAATTTGCAGCCATCTTTGTTTAGGCCAAAACGGACCATCTTAATTAAAAGAAACACAAAACAACGTTACCACATCATAATGATTGTACAGTGTTAATCCCCAATAATACCCTTATGTGTATGTAATTATCTAGCCTTCTGCAATGCAATAAAGCATTAGCACACGTTATTTTAAAAGCACAAACTCGAAACAAGTAACACTTTTGCGATTCTCATTTAATTAAATTGCGCATATTATTAAGCAACATATATGCATTCCCACGTGTAGTTTTCTCTCATTAGTAGTGTCGATTAATCTGGACATTCAACAAACAAACTATTAATTAATGATTTCAAATTAGTAATTTTAATCATAACATATAGACAAACTGGAGCTTAAAACTCGATAAATTTTCAACAGAAAACTCTGCTCCAGCAATCCCCCCTTTGGTGATATCTTATCACCACAAAAACCAACCCAAAAAAAAAAAAAATGTAGTCCCAATTTTTAGGAGAAATTGAAAATGTCTTTTATGACACCAGACTCTCTCACATCATCCCTCTTCGACTCCAAGTACACTCTCCCTCAATTCTTCTAATTCTATTTCTTGTGGGTCTCTCCTTGACCTCTTTAGTTTCTTTTCAGCATTTCTTCTAATTATTCTCTTTTTCCCTCCCCTGTTTCTACAACACAAACACCCCAATCTTAATATCAATAAAGCAACAATTACGCATGTCAATGGAAATAATATTTTACCAATAATGGTACTACCTATTTTAGCAATAAAACTCTTAACAGCAACTAACTTATTAGCTATTTTAGTCCAAATACTCTCAGCTTCCAGGGGTACTAATTCTTCATGCAAATCAGTAATATTTTTGATATAGACCTTTAGATCTTTGCTTTCGTCAGGAATGTAAGTGCAACAATGTTGAACTTTCAGCATTCCACAAACTCCACCCTCTTTGGCTAATAGAATATCAAGGGCAAGTCGATTTTGCATAGACATGGCACGTACGGCAATCAACTCCGTATTTACCAAAAGAAACCCTCCAGCGGTACTTGTCGATAAGCGATCCACCACTGTTGACAGTTTCCGAATCCCATATGCATTTAAAGAAATTCCCACTGCTGGAATTAAAGCTCCAAAAATATCACCCACAATTTCTGACCAAGATTCTCTCTTAAAACGTGTTAGTAAATTAATGTGTTCTACATCTTCTATCCTATCTATATGAAAAATCTTTGGAAAGACCAGGCCCACATAACACGTGCCATACCAATGGTCGGGCAACTTGTAATAAGCTTTGTTCCCACAAACATAATACACTCCTGGGAAAACTGGATCTTCACCACCTTTAAAACCCCATCCTGTCGCAATGAAGTATGTATCATGACACTCACTAGTCCCAACAAAATATTTATCATATTGGGATCTCTTTCTGATAATGCATAGTTTACCCTTCTGTGGTGCATCTAATGCCAAAGTTGGACTGGCCCCATTCCTCAATTCCTTTCCCATCTCAATATCCCACATTGTCTCACTCACTTTATATTTCCCTGCCTTCTCATGCATGCTCATTCTCCTTTCCTCTACCATGTCTAAGAAAGCCTTCTCCTCTTCTTTCAAACTACAAGTTAAATTGTTTCTAAAAATGTAATCTAATGGTAATTCTTCTTTCTCAATAAAAATCTCACCAAAAATGTTAGCGTCTTTAGCTGGATTCAGCCTTTTGTTCATAGGCAATTGCCCAAAAATGTTATCTTTGTTAGACATCTCATAATCTATTTTCCCTAACAAATAAAAAACACTACTTAACACACTACATGAAATTCCATACGTAGCTGGTAAATGGTGATAAGTAACACCCTCTGAAACGGATGCAGGTAATTGCATACATACGTAGCAATCCCTAACTTCCATTGTCTTTACGTATTCGTACAACAACTTTGAAAAAACATTGCTAGAAAAATCATTAATCGACCTATCTTTATGTATGTAAATGTTACTAATTCTAGTTGGAACTACTTTTTGTGAACTCTTCTCTACATTGGTCACATTCTCAGTATGTATTCCAAAAGTATCTATTGTAACTCTAAAAGTAACTAATAAAGCTAGTACACCCCATAATAGCATTAATAATCCAGTACAGCAGCAGCACATTCTACACCATCTTTTCAAGAAGGCACATCTACTTTGTTTATTTTCTGTGTTAACCATTTTACTACTTTGGCAGTGTCTTTTGACTTAGCCTCTTCTACTCCACTACTGAGTTTTAGAACTCTAGATTATATCACACAACTAATTTCAGATCTTTTCTTTTCACTTTCCTCCAAGTGACTCCTTCAGTTCACTCAGTTTGGATTTTCATCACTTTTCACTTCTTCTTCAGCAACATCAAATTGTATCAGATTTTCAACAACATCCTGTGCATCTGACTCTTCTCCAATGTCAGTCAGGATAACTTTCAGGATTCCAACATTTTTCTCTTCAACCACTTCACGTATGGTCCCCTCTGGATTTCCTGGACTTTCTGCCTATTCACCTTCAGACAGTGCCACGTACGTCCATTCCGGTGACCTATACTTCTGGTTAGGTTTTCTGATTCTTTTGATCTTCTCTGGTTCTTTTGAGACCTTTTGTTTTTCACCCTTTGCTTGATTCTGACTAGACACCTCGTTCACCTGTTCAGATTTTGATGAATTTGCTCGTGTCAGTCTGTACCTCAGTCTCTTTATCCTGTTGGGCCAAAGATCTCCTCTTACAACCCTTTTTGGTCTCACTTCTTTATTATTTCTTTCTCCGATCCAAGTTCTCTTTCTCAGAACTCGACCCTCTGATTTCTCATTTTCACTCTCATCCGATTCTGTCTCATTTGCCTCTTGTTCTTCAACAATTTTCTTTCGCTCCACAGTCTTTTCCACCACCGATTGAGACTTCCCTAATTCTGTCCCTCCTCGGGTCTCCGACACGCAATCTTCTTGCTGTCTACTTGTCCCTTCACCTAGCTTATCAGGAATGTTCCCTACACCTCCTCGGGGGTCTTCCGCAATCTGTCCCTCTCTATCTTCTTCTGACCCTGCTTCTTCAGGTGTAATCTCAAGTGGATTTTCAACCTCTTCATCTGATTCAGGTGTAGTCTCTGTGGAACTGCTCTTTTCTCTTCTTTCTTCTCTACTGCTTGTTGGAACTTCAGGCACTTCTACAGAATCTGATCTCTCATCTGAGACTCTCAATGTTTCTCTTGAAGCCTCTCTTGGAAAGAAAAAAGAATCACCTGACTCTCTTTCTCCTTCACCCCTTTCAGGATTCTTTTTTCCTCTCACTGGTTCAGTTTCTGCATCATCACTGGAATCTGACTCTTCAAAATACTCCTTACCAGTCCCATCTTTTGGATTTGGAACTCTCAGAGTATGACTCGTATGCACCCAGTTTTTCACACCAGCACACTTTACTGCAGTTGTCGTAGTAAGAATAACTTGTCTTGGCCTTCCCCACCTTGGAACCAAGCAATTTCTTCTTCTGTGCACCTTAATCCTCACCCAGTCCCCTGGACTCAGATCATGGGCTTGCTTCTTCTCAAGTGTGGTAGCGTCTTCTCCAACCTGGTGAAACACAGAATGAATGGCGTCAGCCAGGCCTTTACAGTAATCCAAAATCATGTCATCAGTTATTGTCATCAACTTGTTGACAGGCACAAATGCATGTCTCATCGCACGTCCCATTAAGATTTTGTGCGGACTCAAACCTGTGGTTCTATCTGGAGTAGACCTAATAGTCATCAGCACTTGAGGCAAGACATCAGGCCATTTCATTCCAGTGGCTAAACACATCTTACCAATTCGGTTTTTTATTGTGCCATTCATCTGTTCGACGACGCCAGAAGCCTCTGGTCTGTATGCACAATGTAGCTTCTGCTGTATGCTCAATGCTTCACAAATGAAACCCATGAGCTCATTGTAGAAGTGTCCACCTCTATCAGACTCAATTGTCACTGGGAACCCGTACCTAGGAATCAACTCTCTTAACAGTAACTTTGCAACTGTTATTCCATCATTCCTCCTAGTCGGATAGGCCTCCACCCATCTTGAGAACAAACAGACTACCACTAGAACATACCTCAATCTGTTCACTTGGGGCATTTCAATGAAATCTATTTGCATTCTGGTAAAAGGACCTCCTTCTCTGCCTATTGTTCCTAGACTCACCACTGTCTTTTTCCCAGTATTGAACTGCTGACAAATCAAACATCTCTGACAGATGCTCTCTGCAATCAACCTGAACTTTGCATTGTACCAGGTCTGCTTAAAAGACCTAATCATTGCATCCCTCCCCAGATGTCCCTGGCCATGATACATCCTTGCCATTGTCGACAACATGGAGTTGGGCATGACTGGTCTACCATCTCTATAGATCCAAACATGATCTGTTTCTCTTGGGGCACAACCTGCCTTGATCCAATCTCTCATTTCCTCATCTCCTGCCTCATCCTGCAACTGTTTCACTTCATCCCACGTTTTTAGGACATTAGTAAACATCACAGAACAAAAAGACATCTCCCTTTCTCGTGCCCTATTAATCGAATGATTGTTCTTTGCACAATACTGTGCTATGTCATTGGCAAAACGATTACCAAGAGTAACAAAATCATCTCCTTGTCCATGAGCAGCACACTTCACAACTGCTAGCTCTTTAGGCAGCTGTATTGCCTCAAGCAACTTTCCAATCACCTCGGCATTCTTTATTGGAGTCCCACTCGACGTCAAGAAACCTCTCTGCAGCCAAAGCTGGCCGAAATCATGAACGACTCCAAATCCGTACTGACTATCAGTCATCACAGTCACTCTCAGATTCTTCCCAATTTTGCAAGCTTTTGTCAATGCCACCAATTCAGCCACTTGAGCAGATCTCACTCCTTTTAAAGGCGAAGCTTCCATAACTTCTGAAACCTTGCACACTGCATATGCTGCACTCAGCACACCATCATCAGTCCTTAGACACGATCCATCCACAAACAGCACATGATCACTCTCTGGCAATGGCAAATCTCTTATGTCTGGTCTAGGTTTCGTGCAGTAGTCAAGCACATCCAAACAATCATGATCAACATCATCTCCAACATTCACATTGTCAGCATCCGGTAACAACGTTGCTGGATTCACATTCACACATCTCTCGAGAGTCACATTTGATGCTCCCAGAATGATTTTCTCATATTTAGTCAGCCGACTATGTGACATGTACTGAGTCCTGCTTCTTGTCAAAAGAATAGCCACATCATGAGGTACGAATACCCGTACAGGATATCCCATTATTATACCCTCACTCTGTTCCAAGCTTCTGCATGTAGCAGCTACTGCTTTCAGGCAACCTGGCAAACCCACAGCTACGGGGTCAAGTGTCGATGAGAAGTACGCAATTGACCTTCTCAGTTGTCCATGTTTCTGAATTAACACTGAAAGTGCACACCCATTCCTCTCACTGCAGTACAACTCAAACTCTTTCTCATAGTCTGGCATTCCCAAAGCAGGGGCTTCACACATTCTGCTCATTAACTCTTCGAATGCTGCCATTTGTTCACCATCCAGTTCCAATGGGTCTCTCACCTCACTTTTGGTCAACTTAATCAGTGGCTTTGCTATCAGGGAGAAATTACTTATCCACTGACGACAATAACCCACCATCCCCAGAAACATCCTCACTTCTCTCTGGGTCATCGGGGCTCTCATTCCTCTGATAATTTTGATCCTGTCATCAGTCACCTTTCTCAGACCCTTTTCAATATTATGTCCAAGATAATGAACCTCTTTCTTGCAAAATTGCAATTTGGCTGGAGATACCTTTAACCCTCCATCTGCCAGATGATTCAGTAAAGCTATGGTATCTACTTCACAAGCTTCACGCGTCTTCGATGCCACAAGTAAGTCATCGATGTACTGTACTAGTACTGAGCTTTCAGGCATGATCAAACTCTCTAATGACTTTTTCAACAACTGATTGAATATCGAAGGACTCTCTGTATACCCCTGTGGGATACAACACCATGCTAAAATACGCTGGCCAAACCGAAATGCAAAAATCGTCTGGCTGTCATGATGCAATGGAATTGAAAAGAAAGCATGACACAAATCAATCACTGTGTACCACTCAGCATCATGAGGAATCTGATACAAAATCACTGACGGATTTGGCACAATGGTACAATATGCCACCACAATTTTGTTAACTTTTCTCAAATTTTGTACAATCCTGAACTTTCCATTAGGTTTCTTTAGCCCCATTATCGGTGAATTACACGGGCTACTTAGTAACTCTCTCAAAACACACTGTTGAATCTTCTTGTCAATTATAGGAGTTATTCCCTCAATTATTTCCGGTGTCAATCTGTACTGAGGAATATTAGGATAAACAATCCCCTCTTTCACTGAAATCTTCACTGGATCTACATTATTCATTAATCCCACATCTTCTCCAGTAAAATCCCAAACTGCTGTTTTCACTGTGTGTCTCAACTCCTGAGGCAAATCATCTGGATTAAACACAGCATATGTACCAACAATCTCACTCTCTCTATTATCTAGAGTCATCCGGTACAAAACATCCTCATCTGGTGTCTCAAAAGCTATTCCATCCGGAGTACAGAAAATTGTACAGTTCATCTTGCACAATAAGTCCCTACCTAACAAGTTCACTGGACTGGTGTCACAGACTACAAACCTGTGCATGTCTGAGAATTTCCCTATTCTTACCCTTACTGGTTCGGTAAGACGAGTCTTAATCTGTGTATTGGCTACACCAACCACTTGGATTGCTTCATCCGAGAGAGGAAGATTTCTAATATCTGCTGACCTGACAGTTGATCTCGTCGCTCCTGTGTCTACCAAAAAAGTAACACTTTCCCCATTTATTTTCCCATCTACAAATGGTCCTGCCTGGTCTATTTCTAGAGTTGCACCAAGTATGCACTCTTCCTCCTCTCTTCGGCACCGTCAATAATCCCCTTCAGACTCACTCCCCTCATTCTTTAACCAGTACTGCTGTACCAGGTTAGAACGTCTCGGTTTGTTTACCTGCTCATCATTGTAGAATCCTGAGTCCTGGTTATACTTTTGGGACCCTCTATTCTGCGGCAAGGGCGGTATTGGCTCTTGACTCTGCTGTCTGACAACCTTCTGCTGTTGCTGCTGTTGATTACACCCCTCGTTCTGCACCTGTTGATTTAAGGGTTTATTCTCATTACTCACTAATGGTGGATTTGTACACTCGGATCTCCAATGCCCCAATTGTCCACAGTTGTGACAAGGGAACTTCTTCTTGGCCTCCTCTAAATTCCCCTTTCCCTTTCCCACATATCTGGGTCTATTTCCTGGATTATTTGCCTGTTCCATCAACTGTGCTTCTTGTCTCTCAGCAACTTTCACCTGTGCCCACATTGCCTTTTCTTTCAGCTTTCTCTGTTTTGCTTCAATCTCATCACTGAAGTACTTTGCATGTCTCAGAATTTCATCAATCTTTTTACTCTGCCAGTCAACTGTATGCTCACGTATTCTTTCACTGATTTCAGGTCTCAAACCATATACAAATCTGTATACAAAATGACTCAAATCCTTATCACCCAGGTGTTCATCTCCACTGAACTGTTTAAAAGCCAGTATCAGCCTTTCATAAAAAGCATGAACTGATTCTTTTGCTTCCTGATGTGTTCGATCTATCTTAACCCAGTCTGTCTCTTACGGGGGTACTTTATTTTTCAGGAACACAATAACCTGATCGTATTTCTTCATTTGTGGTAAATAATTTAATTACCGGTACTTAATTTGATGCGGAAATTTAATAAGAATAGCTCAATAAAATAACAGGCAGAATCCGTGGTATTAGAGGTTCGGAACGGGCTTTATTCCAAAACACAATTCGAATTTGTGGGCTTCATATTCCATCACCACGAAGGTTCAGGAAGTGAAGGACAATACTTTATTGACAGGTAATCATTTTTATAGAAGAGGCATTACAGTGAAACAGATGCAGGAGGCGTAACAGTTGATAACAGAGATAAAAACATACATGCGTAACTAAAATGGGTGTACTAGGCGTAACTAAAGAACGTCATTAGGTATGATGTCACAAATGGGTGGTTCCATGAAAGAATTTCGCAATGTCAGCAAAAATACTTGGCAGAGATGCGCGCGCAGCAGCATGACGTGTGATTGACGTGCAACTAGGGGGTGAATGGGACTTGACATTTAGCTCTACATGTGGAGACAAAAGTCTGGGGTTATGTCAACCTAATCCTAAATCATATCTTACATCCTATGTTTAAAGAACTGTGTTATCCAAAAAGAGAGGTCTCTTAGGATAGAATCTTATTCTATACTGACTATACTGACTGTTAGTGCGTGTACAAGCGTCTAAGTGTCTACACTAGATGCGAGGGCAGAAATCTTCCATAGTAACAGGGCTATGAATTACTTGCATAAAGACAGAGAAGCCGGGCCCTTTTGCACGGTAGCTAGAGGAATGTTTACTTAAACTGCTAGACAGGAATGCATTGGATGAGGAGCGGAGCAGAGCAGATAATCTTGAAGGTGAAATACAGTTTTTGGCAGGCAGACAGGCCGACAGGCCGAGTCAGGCACCGTTAGCCGCGCAGGGAGTAGGACAAAGTTCATGGATACAGATGCGAGCTCAGACTGGAGCTTTCAGAGGCAGAAGGCAGGAAAAGGCTTAATGGCAGAATCAGGGCCTACTCGCCTGGACTGTAAAATGGCATAAATGAACCATATAGAGCCGGTGGCCTTTCATACTTAGGAATAGAATATCCGGCCCATTCATGGCGGGTCTGAAAGAGGACATGTTGACGGTGGACGCACATGTATTTGCGTCTTCATAACTGGAACTGGAGGGAACATACATGCACTTGTGACTTATACATGAAACCGTTGGGGTCCAAGATAGGGGACATAACTGATCATAAAAATCCATATTTCCACATTCCCTCCTTGTCCCCTACTTGCCCTTAAGAGATATCAATCTTCATCAATCCGTTGATCTGTTCATATAGCATCATTTGTTCTTCCTTTTTCTTCTGGGATGAATGAAATCTTGGTGGTGGAATACACGATGTGGCACACAGACCACAAATCGCTGGTCCACATTGTAGGCATAAGCAGCAACTGAATAATATGAGAAAGCCAATACCTAGGAAGGATAGGATTCTCCATCCCCAGGCTGACAACACGCCCCAGAACCAACCGGACCAAGTCCAGGTGCCTGGATTCTGGTGTATCTGGCTTACAATCTTATGAAGGCGAGTTATGGCTTTATATACAGACGGCGAATTTTCTGGTATGAAAATGCAACAACTTGATCCGATGACCCTACAAGCTCCGCCCCTATCGGCTAGGATGACGTCAAGGACAAGACGATTTTGAAGCACAACAATCCGCATAGCAGACTGCTCTTCTGTTAAATTGCCTAAGGCGGAAATAGTTTCGTTCACTACTGCTTCAAGGGTTCTGGTTAATCTACGTATCAGCTTACTATTAGTGACTGTACCTATATAGGGGAAGAAACCTTTATTGAAATCTGTGTATTTTTCCCATGCTGTTTCAGTATAATCGACGATTGGGAGATCTCTCTGCTGTCTATTGTGTACTAAACGAGTATTTCTATGATAATAAGGAGGAGCTAGGAAAACAGGTGGCAAAAGGAATCCGATGTAACAGGTACCATCCCAATCTAGAGGCAAACGTATATATGCGGTCTGACCACATACGAAGTAGGAATGGCGAGAAGCTCTAAATGTAGACTTGCCTTGATCACTGAATTCTATTACAGTGGTGCACTTACTATGGCCCATATGTATGGAACCATTCTTTCTTACACACAATTCACCTTTAACTGGAAATACTGACATAGCGGGCAAAATTGGTGCAGCTTCGGATTCAACATTCAGGATCATGAGATTAAGCGTGAAATTACCTAATCTGTATACTTCATTTTCTAGATCAGTTCCTGTTCTTTTGGGAAGTCCCTCCTTGTTAGGGTAGCAGACTTTAAGCAAAACTAAGTTCAGGTTTCCCCATACCCAGTTGTCTTGATAAACTGCGGAATTCGAATCTAGGGAAATAATTAAACTAAACCATGCTCCACAGGAGCCATTGTGTGTGAACGGATATGGAAAGAGAGGCAGAATTCCCTTATAGTTCTGATAGGGAGGGAGTCGGCCACATATCCAACAATTTGTAGCATTGCTAGTCTGATGGGAATGATGTAACATACTAATAAAAGTGTTATTGCGCAGCGCAAATCTATAGGACAACTCATGCGAGGGTAATTCACTAAAAGAATGTTCAGCAGTAACATTGTAAACATGTTTAGAAATAGGATAATATATGTGCAACAATATACTTGCAGCAATTATTAAAAGACTTAAGAAAAACAAAATAAATAACGTCACTGTGCAATGACTACGCAGTGATTTACAGTACGCATGCTTTTTCATCTGAATTTTTCCGTTTCTTTCTCTATTCAGGTCTAGGGGATACATGTCAGAGACAAATTCGACCGATTCACCTTGGAGAGGACTTAAACAATCAAATTGTCTGACCTTTTAGACCGTAATTTTAGTTTGTATAGTTCCTTATCGCTTAGTTCAACCAAAGGAAGCTTTGAGTCAAACGGTGAAGACACGCGAGGTGTATCGTTTACATCGGACGGTAGTCCATGAAATTTCTTGATATGACTTGAATGTATCCAACCTTTGCGACCTTCGATCTTCACGGCTGTCCTTGTGGTGAGCAGTACAAGTTGAGGCGATTTCCACCTAGGATCCAGCTGAGTCTTCCGGTCAAAATTCCGCACTAACACCAGGTCCCCGGGAACTACGTCACGGGGTTTCACCTCGGTGTTGTCGGGAAAGGCTGTAGCTACCTGTGAACGACAAGATTGTAGTGCAGACATCAAGGAAGCCAGGTAATCTGTCAGCATATTACAGTCAACATCAGTTATTTTGCGTGGTATAGGCGTCCCCCACATATTTGGTGGTCTACCGAAGATCACCTCATAAGGGGATAGCCCTGTTCGAGAGTGTGCTACCATTCTCATGTAAAAGAGTGCAACTGGTAAGGCTACTACCCAATCGACACCTTTCTCCCTACATATTTTGGACAATCTAATTTTCAGAGTTTGATTATGTCGTTCCACGAGACCTGCTGCCTCGGGGTGTCGGACACAGTGAAATCTCCATTGATAGCCTAACAAAAGTGAAACGTGTTTCATTAATTCGGATGAGAACGGCTGGCCGTTATCTGAGTAGACAACACGTGGTAAACCGTACCGTGGGAAGAATTCTCGAACCAACTGTTTGGCAGTAGTCGGGGCAGTGTAATCTGAGACCGGGTATGCTTCTGTCCAACGGGAAAGAGCACAGACAACTACAAGAACATATTTGAATCCTCGACATCGTTCCATCTGGATATAATCCATCTGGAGGACTTCAAAAGGGTGCTCAGGAGGCTGAAATCCACCCTGTTCTACGGGAATGCTTTTACCTGGGTTAAACTGACAACAGATCATACAGGTACGAACTTTTTGTTTAGCTGCTGCTCGTAAATGTTTGTTAAACCAAATGTGTTGAATGCTGTCTAGCATAGCTTTTTCTCCTAGGTGTGCTGGACTATGTATTGTATTAATGATAACTTGAACCATAGAATCAGGAAGGAACCATACAGATTTTTCCTTCGTCATCCATCCTTGATCCGTTTGGATCCCTCCTAATTCAGTCCATTTCTTTATTTCATCTGGTGTAGCATGTGTCTGTATGTCAATTACGTCAAGAGCGGGATCCTTAACCATCATGCAATGTGTTGGTGTCGGAACTATTGTCTTTGTCATGTCAGATGCGTGAGTTTGAGCAGTCTGTTTAGCTGTTCTGTCAGCTAGATCATTGCCTTGGGAAATGATATCAGTAACTTTCGTATGAGCTTTACATTTCATAATTGATATTGCAGTGGGTAGATGTATTGCATCTAATAAGGCATGAATGAGGGGTCCGTGCTGAATGTGGGCACCGTGAGAAGTTAAATAACCTCTCTCTCGCCACAGCACGCCGAAGTCATGTACAACTCCGAATGCATAACGTGAATCAGTGTATATGTTGACTTTCTTATTCGTAGCTTGAATACAGGCTTGTGTCAGAGCGATGAGCTCTGCTGCTTGAGCTGACAAGGTATTTATGCAATTTGTTTCAATGACTTCAGTGTCTGTTGTGACTGCGTAAGCGGCCACTAACTCTCCTGTACTTGTTCTCATACATGAACCATCTACATACAACGTCAGGTCTGGGTCTGACAATGGGACGTCTGTCAAGTCTTGTCTAGGTTTCGTCGTGATAGTAATAACTTCAATACAATCATGTGCTAGTGGGTCTGTTCCGTTTACTGGCAAAAGTGTGGCAGGATTCAATGTACTACAACGTCTGATTTCTATGTGTGGCTGAAACAATGTTAATTCGTAACCGGTGAGTCTTGCTATAGTCAAGTGTTGTGTTTGCGTTCGGTTCAAGAGAACCTCTACTGCATGTGGTACTTGTACTGTCAATGGATGTCCTAACACTATGGCATCGCTTTGTCTGATTGCTAAAGCTGTCGCTGCCACTGATTTCAGGCACGCAGGCAGAGCCTGAGCTACTGGATCTAATGTACTAGAAAAGTAAGCACATGGTTTGTGTGATCCTGCTTGTTCCTGTGTGAGTACTGACAAGGCAGTACCTTCGCGTTCTGTAACAAAGAGTGTAAACTGTTTATTGTAACATGGTGTTGCTAAAACAGGTGCTTGACATAAAGCTTTCTTTAGGCTTTCAAAAGCTTGTGTATGTTCCTGAGTCCAAGGGAGGACAGTCGATGTGGCTGCCTCCTGTGTTGTCAACTGAATGAGTGGTTTTGCTAGAAATGCATACTGAGGGATCCACTGCCTACAATATGAAGTGAGGCCCATAAAAGCCCGCACCTCCTTTTGTGTCTTGGGTATTGGCATGTTAGCAATTAACTGGATGCGATCGGGTGTAAGCTGCCTTCCCTCCTTGGACAGCGAGTGCCCAAGGTAAACAACTCGCTGGACACAGAATTGCAGCTTAGAAGGGGACACCTTGTGCCCCTTTTCGGCCAAGAATTGTAAAACCGTCAGTGAGGCTTTTTCACATTCAGGTTCGCTTCTAGCGGTGATCAGCAGATCATCGACATATTGAAGCAGGGCAGTGTTGACTGGCATGTGGATACTGTCAAGTTCTCGTTTCAGTGCTTGGCTATAGATGCTGGGGCTTTCTGTGAATCCTTGAGGTGCGCGTGTGAATTTAAAGCTTCGTCCATTTAAACTAAATCCGAACAAGTATTGGCTTTCCGGATCTATTGGGACGCTGAAAAAGGCATTCTTGAGATCAATTACAGTAAAGAATGTTGCTTCGGAATCAATGGCTGTCAGTAATGAAGAAATGTCTGGGACTACGGGGTATTGTGGTACAATGCATTTATTTAATTCGCGCAGATCAATAACCAATCGATATACTGGCGGGGCTTTTGGATCAGTTCGTTTAAGAATCGGAATTATCGGGGAATTACATACATTGGAGTCGGTTTCCACAACCACTCCTTGGGTAATAAGCTCGTCAATGATTTGCAGTAAAGCCACTACAGCATCTGGGGGTAACTTGTATTGTCGCATTCATGGTAGTACCACTCCTGTCTTTAGTGTGACTCGATATGGTGTAATGTTCATGCAACCAACATCTGTAGGGCCTTGTGCCCATAAATGTGTGGGTAAAGTCTGCAGTCGGTGATCCATGTCTCGGGACACGTAGTGCCCTTTGAAATCACGTAAAAACAATCTTACTCCTTCCGGAGAACAACATATTATAGCTCCTAGAGCTTTCAATGTTTTTATACCTAACAGGTTTTCTGGACATGATTTAGTAAGCAATAAATCTGTAGTACGTGTCAAGGGACCAATCGTAAGGGGAAGAGGCTGTGATACTTCGTTAATGATAGGTTTTCCCGAAAAACCAAGGGAAATATTCTGTGAGCCTGAGAGGGGTGCCCCTGGAACTTCACTACGTTTTATGGTTGTTCGGCTTGCCCCTGTATCAAGTAAAAATTTTCTATCTTGGCCTAATAGTTCACTGTGTACATAAGGTCCTTCTTGATCTACAGGGACCTCGATAAGGGGTAAGCCAACTTCCCTCTCTAGGCTGTTTCATGAGTATCGTTGATAATCAGGATAGTCATACTGTGCGGTCTGGTACATCTGTTGTGTCGTTGTTTGTGTGGCAGCAATAGGCTGCGGTGGTGGAGCTGGCATAGATTGTTGCGGAGCCGGCATGGACTGTGCACGCTGCGGGGCTCCTTGTTGGTTCTGATCCTGTCTAAGTGGCCGTGGTCTTTCTTTTGTATTACCTATGGCGATATTATGTTTTAAAACTGGACAATCGTGTACATAATGACCTGGCTGTTTACAATAGTTGCATGTCCCTTTTACAGGACCTGCTGAAACACTGGACTGTGTCATACCCTTTTTATGACCGTCAGCTGGAACTGTCTGGGAAACTAGCATTTTCATTTTCGTGTCTTTCATGCGTCTTTGTTCATGTTCTTGTTCCTCTCTAATTCTATTGTGATGGTACTGTAACATTTGTAACATTTGTGACCGAGTGTTACCTTGCCAGGTACTCTCGAATTTCAATACTCTATTCTTAACTAGGGGCAAGGCATTTTCAACTAATTTTGTCACAAACAGATGTGGATACGATTCGCTACTTGCTTTTATTCCACTATTTATACCAAAACATTTTTCGAATCGGGCATAGAAATCACTAGTGTCTTCATCTTGCTTTTGTTTACAGGCTGAGATTGCACCCCAGTCTTCCTTTTTCGTAGTTAATAAACGTGGCAGTACCTGTACTAATAAACCTGGTAGTATTCTGGTCTTTTCCCCGAGCCCTAAACCTGGACCTCGAGCTGTTTCTTCGTTTTCGTAATGCTGTCCAATCTATCTTTTGGTCTCCCACCTCCCAATCCTTTTCTTTGAGTTTTTCGTAAATGCCCGCAGGCATTAATACCTTTAATATTTTCATAATGTCGGGATAGGTATACTCTCCCATGAGCAACATGTCTTTAATTTCACGGTGGAAACCCGCTGGGTCTTTGTCATGACTGGGTACCACTTTCTTCATTTCTAATAGTTCCATTTTAGATATGGGTGTGTATACAAACACACGTTTAAACTGATTGTCATCATCTTTTATCGGGTGCACTTCGCGTAAGGGATTCTGTCTATCCATATAATACGTCGTTCTTTCCTTGATGGGCAGTGAGACATGTTCGGGGCATACAAAAAGAATGTACTGCTTTCTGGATTCTAGTATTTCTCTAATTAACTCAGTACCTGAACCTCTCCATTTATTCGTGAGTAATTCAGTCAATATATCAGGTAGGGGACCAGGATCGGAGTGTTGGCTTTTATATAATATAAGGAGTTGTTGAATCATATAGATACCAGCTAAACGCTGTTCATCTGGGGTGAGGTTCAAAAACGTATGTGCTAGTGTATCATCACTATATTTTCCGGGACTGTCAACCCAGTGAACGGCTGACCTGGCTAATTCTTGTTCGTCCATAGAATCGAGTATATGATAACCCCTTCGTTCTCGGAGTAATTTGTCAGCGGTTTGGAACGAATGTTCGGGGGACCTTATATTTATCATAGGGGTTTGGAAATTTCTGTTATTATCTGGACGTATCGGACGTATCGGATCAGTAAAGCATCTAGTATTATTACAAGATCTTCCTCTACCTACATAGGCCATTGTTTCTAACTGTCCTGTGGGCAGTTCTAATTCTTCCTCCTCCTCCTCGTTTTGTTCAGGCTGGTCTACCGCTAATCTTTCTTCGTGTATTCGTTCTACTTCTTTGCGGATCTTTCGGCACATAGCTACTATACTTAATAGTTTATTATGTCTCCCCTCTGATATATTCCGACTCCATGTGGTAAGAATTCGCATTTCTTCCGGATTTACCCCTGGTCGGTCTTGATTTCTGATCACACAATTTATGAGGAAACGTAACAGTTCCCCCTGTATCTCCACTTTCTGGTACTCCATGGCTCTATTAATACTCTCAGAATCTCGTCCTGACTGGACAAAGTGATATATATTTTCTAAATGTGTAGTCATTCCTGGTAGCCTCCCTAAATATATTGCAGCTCGTCGGATACGTAATGATGCCAGCAGCATTTCGTCCTCTTTGCCGGGCACAGGATCATATCTACAATCTACTAGAAGTTCCTTAAGCATGTCGGGAGTTACTAGTTTGGGCGTACGTTGGTGGGCTAATTCTTGAAAAGAAAGTTTATTTACTCTGGGTGGCGTGGAAAAAATGTTTGCTGTACCTCCTGTAGCACCGCCTGGGGTGCTGGATGTGAAAGGATTCGTTGAACGTGATATAGCAACCATAGGTGTGGGTACAGCTGTAGAAACAGATGTGCTTGCCGGAACTTGTGTCGGAGTTTGTTGTTGCGGAGGTACAGACGGAGGGTCTTGGCGTTGAACCCCCTCGGCAGGCGGTCTATGTGGTGCAGTATTAGCATACTCGGGAGCTGCGTCGTCTAAATAAGAGGAAAGGAAAACATCTTCTGCGGTTCTGGGATGCCCTTTGGGATGTGCTTTTATCGGAAACAATGGCGGTGGCAAGTCTTTTGGTATCTCCGGAGTAGCCTTAGGTAACCCTTCGGCCAGAAGAGGATACATACCATTCATAAGGGCATTTCTTTGTCTGTCTGCTTGTTCTGATTTTGCTCGGGTACCTTCTTCAATTAATAGATTTTCTCGGACTTTATTTGAATTCTCCTTACTTTTCTCTTCCTGTCTGAGTGCTTTTTCTGTACGTCTATATGATTCTTTACGCCATAATTCAATGGCATCTTTCTGTGATTGTCTAGCTTTCCTTTTCCATAATTCTTCCTCTACTTTCATGATGCAATCTGCATCCCAGGTCCCAGCTGCGGACCACCTCTGACTTTCTGGTAATTCCTTGGTGTAGTCTACCCATAAATCAAGAAATAATATGGCGTCTAGGCCATGTTTATGATACATGAAGTACCCTGGAGTGTCCCTAGGAGGAATGGGAACAGCTTCTTCGAGTACCCCTTTTCTAGTTTTGATCTGTCTTAATCTCGAAAAGAGCGGCATATTGAGAACTGATCTGATACCTAATTTTGAACACGTTTCATACAACAAAACACAATAATGAACAGTCATTCACACCACAATATGCAGAACGTATTTAAAACATTTTAACATTTAACATTTAATGAACAACAATGATGGCCATTTAGGGAACTAGTCACTAAGCTTAATACTCGGCACTAACTAGGTAATTCTGAATTATATACTAGACATACTTGATATACTGCTAAACAGTACAGATACACTGCTGAAACAGTGCAGACCGGAGTTGTGTACCCAAACCCGTCTTGACCGGCACAACCTATGTGCACGTCAGAACGCCTCCCCGGCAATGGTACTCACCGGGTAGCTCGGAACGGAAGGCCTCGGAACTGAACTGAACTGGACTCGGACCAGACTGGACTCGACTCGAAACTTCGGAACTTCGGAACCGGGTGGGCCTCTGTATACCTCGGATCTTGCTCTCTCAGCTAGGCTCTGGTCGGGATACTTCGCACTTCTCACCGCCTCGTCTGGGTGTTGATCGCAGCCTCAGTTACCCCCGCTCGGCAGGAGGGAGATACAGGAAATCCTGTGGGTACGCGTTGTTGTCCGTCCAGCTGTGGCAGGAGACCGGGCCTGCAACGCACCTCCGGCGCGTGAGATGAGAAAGTGTCCCTGTTCGGGCGCCATATATGTGGTAAATAATTTAATTACCGGTACTTAATTTGATGCGGAAATTTAATAAGAATAGCTCAATAAAATAAGAGGCAGAATCCGTGGTATTAGAGGTTCGGAACGGGCTTTATTCCAAAACACAATTCGAATTTGTGGGCTTCATATTCCATCACCACGAAGGTTCAGGAAGTGAAGGACAATACTTTATTGACAGGTAATCATTTTTATAGAAGAGGCATTACAGTGAAACAGATGCAGGAGGCGTAACAGTTGATAACAGAGATAAAAACATACATGCGTAACTAAAATGGGTGTACTAGGCGTAACTAAAGAACGTCATTAGGTATGATGTCACAAATGGGTGGTTCCATGAAAGAATTTCGCAATGTCAGCAAAAATACTTGGCAGAGATGCGCGCGCAGCAGCATGACTTGTGATTGACGTGCAACTAGGGGGTGAATGGGACTTGACATTTAGCTCTACATGTGGAGACAAAAGTCTGGGGTTATGTCAACCTAATCCTAAATCATATCTTACATCCTATGTTTAAAGAACTGTGTTATCCAAAAAGAGAGGTCTCTTAGGATAGAATCTTATTCTATACTGACTATACTGACTGTTAGTGCGTGTACAAGCGTCTAAGTGTCTACACTAGATGCGAGGGCAGAAATCTTCCATAGTAACAGGGCTATGAATTACTTGCATAAAGACAGAGAAGCCGGGCCCTTTTGCACGGTAGCTAGAGGAATGTTTACTTAAACTGCTAGACAGGAATGCATTGGATGAGGAGCGGAGCAGAGCAGATAATCTTGAAGGTGAAATACAGTTTTTGGCAGGCAGACAGGCCGAGTCAGGCACCGTTAGCCGCGCAGGGAGTAGGACAAAGTTCATGGATACAGATGCGAGCTCAGACTGGAGCTTTCAGAGGCAGAAGGCAGGAAAAGGCTTAATGGCAGAATCAGGGCCTACTCGCCTGGACTGTAAAATGGCATAAATGAACCATATAGAGCCGGTGGCCTTTCATACTTAGGAATAGAATATCCGGCCCATTCATGGCGGGTCTGAAAGAGGACATGTTGACGGTGGACGCACATGTATTTGCGTCTTCATAACTGGAACTGGAGGGAACATACATGTACTTGTGACTTATACATGAAACCGTTGGGGTCCAAGATAGGGGACATAACTGATCATAAAAATCCATATTTCCACACATTACCTCTGGATCTGGTGCTCCTGTTTTCGGATCTCTTGGATACTCCTTTGCAGGCCAATCTACAACTATTTTACATTCTGCCCACAAGTCTGCTGGAACAATTATATCAAACAGACTATTCAGGTCAATCCACAGCACTTTTGACAATTTCACAAACCTGTCTAACTGCCTATACCACTCGACGGGCTTTTCTCTCAGTCGAGGGAAATCATTCGTAAATGATAAAATATCCTGTCTAGTCCATGGGACATGTACATATCCTCCTCCAGGAATTTCTCTCATAGGATAAGCATCCACTGTTTTCTCTTTTTCTCTTGTGGGAAAAGCTGAGTAAGTCCTGTCCATTGAATCTTCCCTTTTCTTGTACCATCTATCCTTTCATTTTTCCACATCACCCCATTTTCGCAATAAGGCAATCATTTCCTTAATCTGTCCTGTCCTGCCAGCACCATTTAGATTTTCAATATCCTTGTCAGAGAAATCCACCCTGTAAGGTTTTTGCAAAACTTTCACCTTATCCATGTCAACTCCTTGTTCACTCGCTATTGCTTTTAACCTGTCATGTGTACTTTTAGCCCTCCAGGTGATACTTTTACACATAAATAACAATTCTCCATCATGATGGTTTTTTAATATATCTGTAGGAATTGTTCCTGCAATAAGCTCCTCCAATTCTATGCGCAACCTGGCTACATCAATTGCCTGTGAATCTTTATCCTTCTTTTGAAGAACTTTCAACCAATCATTCAAATCTTCAGCTGTTATTTCAGTACACTTTTTCACTGCACCCACTTGTTCTGTCATCCTCTGTGGTTCCAAAATCGTTCCTCCCAAACAACCAGTATTCAATCCTGAATTAGGCTGCACATATAATCCTCCACTACATGTGTCATGTCTCGACTGTCTCAAATTATTTTCTCCCGTTCTCATTCTTGATTCCTCCAAAGTGCAAGTACCAACCAAACCATTTCCAACATAGGGAACCGTCAAACCATTTTCACCCATTCTTTGTTTATCAAAAATAGGCACAACCGGACCAATCGTTACAGGCACTGTAACTGCTTCAAGATTTTTCGTCAGCTCCCTAATTTTCTCAGTCAGCTCGGATGTGGTTCGGGCTAATTCTCTGGTTTTCTCGTCACTGACTCGATTCTCTCTCTCTCGCTCTCTCTCCCTTTCTGTGAAAGAGCTACCACTTTTCAGATCAGGTGTCACAACCTCAGTTTTAATAATTCGCAAAGTATCTCTTACAGGAGTAACAACTGGCGTGCTCTCTTCTGGTTCTGGTCTATACGGAGGTGGTCTCTTGAAAATCATGTCATCCAAAACCTCATCCTCGTAATCATTAACTCCATACCTTCTCACCTCTGCATCAGACACCTTTTTTGCACCTTCCCTCCCTTCCGCTTCTTCAACAGTTCTCATAGGATATAATCCTTCTGACATACTAGCATCTCGCCATCTCCTCATTCGATCATGATGAGTTTCACGATCATATTTCCTCCCAAAAATGTACCTATAATTGCCTCCACTCCTCTGCTTTTCTCGCTCATGCACCTCATCTTCCCATTCCACCAACGCCTCGAACTGTGTCGGCCTTGGTCTAGGCTCTAGACACATAATTTTATCCCGTAAATGTCTCAACACGGCCAGATTAAATGAACCATGTTCCGGGAACGCTAAGACACCATCTTCCTTAGTATACTTAGCCCAGTTATCTAACCATATACAGGTATGATACCCATATTTCGCAACCATGAAGGATGCAGGAGTTCTCGTCGGAGGTAGCAATTCACCCTCTCTAGTTATTATGTTTTTATCCTTGTCGAACCACCTTTTAATTTTACCGAACAAGGATTTTTTCTTCTTTTCCTCCGGTTGGTAATACATTTTAACGTTTACCAATATTCTCTAGTCCCTTCCGCAACTATACGATCTTTTTGTCCAATAACAGCGCGACTCACACCAACGCACCAATCCTGGAACGTCTACGTCACCCTGTACTCCTTCCAATCCTTGCGCGGCTCACACCAACGCACCAATCCTAGCGCGAGCACTATTCTGATCCACTGCCCAAACACAGCGCGATCCGTATGACGTCAGCAGTCGCTGCAGTCGCTTCTGCTCCTGTCTCCTGTAACTCGTCTACCCCTCCTTTACAAAGTCTTCTCAGTAGACTTCGTTTCAGATTCTACAAAATCTATTAGTTACAACATATAAACATCTCCATTGTCTGCTTCGCTAACCACAGAATAGTAAAGAAAATTCTTTCTCACAAGAATCCCGCTTCTCTCTAGAACAGCGCTTACCTCTGCTCTACCACGGAATTATTACTTTCGTTGACACAGTAGCACATCCCTCTACTCTGCCCTTCTAACATGCATCCATTAACTGTTTCCTCTAGGACTGCTCCAAAGAGTTTTACAATCAACTAAATGCTCATACATTTACGCACTTTCACACCAGAAAATGTAGCACATGCACACAGAATCCTGCCTTTCCCGAGAACAGCGAACAGTCTGTCCCGCTACAGAATTATAACACGCGTTAACCAAGCAGCGCTTACCTCTGCCCAGTCCTTCAGACAAGCTCAGAGAATACCTATTACTCCTCCCGCGATAAGCTTTAACGGCGAACCTTACGGATCCCTGGGACTTAAGACCAGAGTTTCACAGATAACCTTTGCTACCATACACACTCCTTTTATACTGAAAATATGTCTCTAGTAGTAACACACGACGATGTCACTGATTCCGAACCCAGACAATGTGACGCGCAACTTCAATTGTCACACGTTTTTCCCCGCATACGTACAGGGCCAACAATCCCGTTTTCCCGAGAACAGCACTCACTTCCCTCTGCCCTACTACGGAACCGTCACCAGCTCCCTACGTTCCAGAAGCCGTACACACTACATAGAACTCAATACGATGACTTCAACATATAGTATTAGTACATATATCAACATCAATCAATAAATCAATAAATCAAAAAGCCTATATACAAGCAATCTATCAGATCAAGACAATAATCTTAACCATCATACTGCTACCAGGAAACTGCTGCAGATCGGCGCATATAAATTCTCCCTACTTCCATGGACAGAGTAAATCCACAGTCACACGCACATACACTCATCATACGCTAGGGCCCATCACACTAAAATTCACACTATTACTCTATCCACACTGTATATAGGAGAGAAAACCTAAACCAATCTACATCTACAATGAGGTCAATGCGACCTTAAAGACATTGTCCTGAGTCATGATTTTAAACATATGAAATACATTTGAAAACTCAATAAATGACAAAGAAATAACCACCCGACACTGGAAATCAAACAAATGCTTATTTATCTAAATTAGTTCAAATGAAAGTCAATCAATAGCAAAATCATTATTCTCATAGTTACCTATTCTAGCTAAACGGGTCAGGACAGGTCTCTCAGTAAAGTCTCTCGAGCTGCCGTCCTCAGCATAGGTTCAGGAAGAAGTCCAAAACGCAAGGAACGCAATGAATGTAATGAGCGCAATGAACACGAACCCTCTCTAGTCTAGCATATTTATAACAAAAATGACAAAATAAAAGTTACAAATAAACTTTGAATATCCGTTGAGCCGCTGAGCAGAGCGAGCAGGAAAGGATGTCACTTGGTTACATTTTGAAAACCTCCGCTCAGGAAAAATCACAAAAATAAAAAACACGGAAGAAGGAAACTCGAGTTTTCAAGTGTTACTTTAATAAATGCTCTTCCTTGGTACCATAGCAGAGCCACCGCAGACTGGTCATTGTTCATTGTGGCTTTATCCTTCTCCAAGGACAATTGGAAACATGCCCAGAGCTGCTGTCCTCACGGAAACTTTTAATTCAGGCAGAGGCTGTGGTCAGGTGACTTTCAACCATATTCAGCAAGGCCTCTCGTCAAAATTCAATCACTCGAGCGCAGGCTGTAAATGGCAGCCATCTTTGTTTAGGCCAAAACGGACCATCTTAATTAAAAGAAACACAAAACAACGTTACCACATCATAATGATTGTACAGTGTTAATCCCCACTAATACCCTTATGTGTATGTAATTATCTAGCCTTCTGCAACGCAATAAAGCATTAGCACACGTTATTTTAAAAGCACAAACTCGAAACATGTAACACTTTTGCAATTCTCATTTAATTAAATTGCGCATATTATTAAGCAACATATATGCATTCCCACGTGTAGTTTTCTCTCATTAGTAGTGTCGATTAATCTGGACATTCAACAAACAAACTATTAATTAATGATTTCAAATTAGTAATTTTAATCATAACATATAGACAAACTGGAGCTTAAAACTCGATACATTTTCAACAGAAAACTCTGCTCCAGCACCAGCATTGTGTAGGGAAGGCACAGCCCTATTCAGGTCCCAGGTGCAACTCCTCCCTCACATCTAGATGCAGATCTCTCTATTCACCACTGGGCTGACTCACCCTGGCTCCTGGAATTCCCCACACCATCCAGCGCCTATCAATCACAAGCTAGACATGCACTCCACATCAGGTAGGCAGACACACAGCACACAGAAATGCCAACTTCTAAAAATGGCACTTCTCCACCCGTCACAATAAATCTGCGCACACCATTGCGCAGCATTTATTCTCACGAGTTTGCACATCCTAAACTTGACCCTGCACTCCTCTCACACCAGGAATTACCATGGACACACATATACGCCATGCATGCCTATGGGAGGGCAGGCCACTCTCACCACACACACTCAGAGTGCGCACGCATTTTACACTGGGCCACAGTGCGAAAGTGCGCAGAAGCCAAAAACAAATAACATCAGGTCACATTAAAAGGCGAAACGTTTAGGGATGAACCTGCCAAAAGGGCCAAGTCCAACACAACCCCCTTCCAGCCAAATCGCAGGGCAGACCAAACACCACCGTGATGGGCTTCCCTGCTTTGGGCGATAGAACACGGACACGGGCCCGCAACGGCAGGGACACCCTCTGGTTCTGTGCCACTCTGAACCCACGTGGTTTCCTCTGTAAAAGCTCTGCGGACCAACTGGGCTACCCCACTGGTATTCCTTAGCTGTCTGCGGCCAGGACCAGGCACTAGGCCATCCAGATGCTACTGGTCCTTGCCTATCCACAGAGTGGGGGGTAGTAACCCCTGGCACATAGTAACCGTTCTCCACTTTACCCCTCATCAGGGCAGTTCTAGACTGCCACTGATCCTCCAGTCTAGGGTCTGCACCCTCCAGCAGACCAAACGTCACGGGCGAGGCTCTCCTCCCCCTACCTCTTCTTCTAGGGTTCCGTCCTCTCTTCCTCTGAGAGGCAACCTCATAACACAACTCTCCCACCAGTTCAGGACCTCTTTCGAAGAACTGGTCTCCCAACCTAGGGTTTAACCCCTCAGGTTGCACCGGGGTCAGAAGCGAGGACTCCCTCCCTCTGCACCCCCTTCCAGAGTCTGGCACCCTCCCAACTGGAGCGGTGCCCCTAGCGGCTACATCGATCAGGACACGGTTCACAGTTGTCCTTCCCTCTAGGTCAGGCCGATCCTGAACCTGGTTTCCCAACCTAGGGTCTATACCCTTTGGCGGAGTACTTGCCTGGCATTCCAGGACTTCTGGGGACTCACACAGTATCCCCCCGAAGGTATACCTGACTCATATGTTGCGTGACCGTCTGCCTGGCACAGATCTCCCATCCCCTGTCCACCTGACAGTGCGCGAAGATCCCTCAGAACAGAAGTGGTGTCACCATAGTCACTCCAAGGGAACTCAGCCGTACTGGCTGGTCCCTGACCCACTGGTTCTTGCACTGCGGAACACATCCCCCATTCACCCCTCAATTCGGACTGCTCTACCCTCCCTACTGGAGTGGCACCGCCAGTCACAGAACCACTGGGGCTCTATTGACAGACGCTCCAGGTTCTCTAGACACTAGGAGATCCTTCTCAAATGGACTAACAGGACAGCCTAGGCCCCCAACCTGGTGTTCCCTGAAGAAACCATCCAGGTTCTGAGACAGGGTTTCGGGCACCTGGAGACACTCAGTCCCACACTCACTCCTACTCCACTGAGACAGGACGTGAGCCCCTACACCCTTCTCACTACTCTGGGACCTAGCTAGGCTACTCTGAACCTCTTCCCCGATACAGGACGGGAAGATACCTGAACCACTACTTTTGGAATCGCTCTCCCATGCCTCATCAGAACCTCGGACACTTTCCCAGTGGTCTGCTTCCTCTGCAAGGTTCCAAGGACAAAAGCAGTCACACCTCAACAGTTTTTGGCGCAACCCTGGAAAACAACGCCTGAGCATCTCCTATTTGATAACCAGATTGAACACTCCTTCAAAATCCTGTTCCGTGTTAACCCTTATCCAATCAACCAGTGCATCATTGCATTCCTCCGCAAAATCCCCCCAAGTCTGGTGAGGCAGTTTCTTACTGCCCCTGAACTTCAACCTGTACTCATCTTCTTGGGGACAAGGTACCATACTTTGGGAACTGGGAACGGGACTTCCTGCACTGGACTCTATATCGCTGCCACCACTGGATCCCACCCTTACTGGTGAATCCAGAAAACCACAACTGCGCTCAGGGGATAATCTACCCTCCAGAGCTAATTTTTCCCTGGTGAAGGCCCTCTCAGCCTCTGCCAACCTCTCAGTCCGAAACCTTTTCTCCTCCACACCCAGCTGCGCTATCTCCTTGGCATGCTCTAACCTGAGCTTCTCCAAAGCCAGCTGATGCTCCCTTTCTTACCTCCTATCTACCCACTACTCTGGGGACAGGGAAAGGGATAGGACGCTGCCCCCGACACTGGACTCAGCAAGGGACTCCCTATCCATGGGGTCCTCACTATTTACTGGCGTCCCGGTCCTGTCACTTTCTTCCTCCTCTTCAGACTCCTCAGGGCTCCCCTCAGACCCACCACCCTTTTGGTGTGCAGCCCGGGCCCTCTCCTCCTCACTGCGCTCACGTTCCCATTCATCCTTCCGCCATTGGATCAGGTTTTCCCTAAGTTTTGACAAGGAGTCTGACCCACTCCTCACAAAACTCAACCAACTCCCCCATACTGTATCTAAACAGACCACAGAAATTAAAAGCAGACTCCATTTTGGCAGGACACTCAGGGACACGTGCAACACAAGGGACCTAGGTGTCTGAGCTGAAGCAAGAGTACACAATTCATAAATGAAACTTTTAGGAGAAGAATTAAAATAAAACTCAGAACAATAATCCCCAAGCACGTGGTTATCTAAATGCAGAGTTTTGTAGTGCAGCCAGTTGTCGCTGTGGTACTGAGCAAACGCAAGTCCTAATCCCACCGCTGATCACCAATGTTAGAAATGGGATTTCTGGTTGGCTAAGGCTTGCGCCAAAGCCAGGCAGAACCCACCACTCAAGTCAGGGCAAGGAAGTTACATGCCAAAGATAACCCCTGCTCACCCCTTGGTAGCTTGGCACGAGCAGTCAGGCTTATCCCGGAGGCAATGTGTAAAGCGTTTGCGCACGCACACAGGAACAACACCCTAGGCACACCACAAAAGAAACCCCACACAAGGTTATATATAAAAATAGCCTTTGTATTATAATAAACACATTAGATAATAATCACACAATTTACACTGTGCCAACTGGCACTGGGCAGTATCTACAGGGGATTAAATACACCTTGCAGGGCCAATTGGGCCACTGTCAGAACAATCACAACTCACCAATTGTAAATGTAGCACAAATAATACATGTAGAGCACAACCAGTAACTACCGGTAAAAGTTAGAAGTACACTATGCAATCACAATCACATTAGGCATAAAACATATTAGACCTAAAACACAGGATGCAATCCCTTTGCGCAAGAATCACATTAGGTACTGGCCCCAGGCCAACTGGCCTTCCATGGGGCTCAAATGCCCTAGTGCAACAGTCAGGGCGCTGTGCATGCAGCAAAAGAAGAGTGCACAAGATATTAGGCATAAACGTGGCAGCTGCCCACTACTTGCTGAGCAGCTGTGAAATCCAAAGGATGGGCATAGGCACTTCGGTGCCCTTAGGAATCCACACTGGGGCTCTCCAAACAATTATGCGCAACGTTGCAGCTGCCCACTGCCAAGCGGGGCAGCTGTAGAAGAATGTGAGCCCCTACTCTGGGACTCAAGCAGAACAATAGCCCCGAGGAAAGAATGGGGCATGCGCCACTGCGCCTACTGAACCTCCACTGGGGCTCTTATTAACACAATTAGGGCCCCTGTCATTGGAGCGGTCCACTCCCTTTGCGGGACCGCTCAGGCGCTGTGCCTTCACTGGCACTAAAACTGCGGGCGCCAAGAAATGCCCCCAAGCCCCACGGGGACTTCAAACAGAACGGCCCCCAAACGTCGCAGTGGCCCGCTATGGTGGCGCCACTGAGGAACTTGGCCCCAACACTGGGGATGCACTGGATCCCAACGTTCCAGCTGCCCACAGAAATTCTGGGCAGCTGGGAGTGTTCCCACAAAGTGAAGCCCTCACTCACCGGCTTCGGCGTGGAGACTCGGCTCCTCTCTCTGGGGGGCGTCCTCCGGTCTTGCGGTGGTACTGTGGAGCCTCTCCTCTGCTGGGGAGGCTCCGGCGGTAACACGTCCTTCTCTGCGGCGGGGGCAGGCACCAGCAATGTGCCTTGGGCCCCCTCCACCTCTCTTGGCTCATGGCTGCAGCACTCGCGGGGCTCTCGCTGTGGTCACGGCAGCCCCGCCACCAGACAGGGTGCTTCCTCACTCCGGCCAGCACGTCCCAGTGTGGGGTGGGCTCCCACCTGGGTCTCTCAACGTGGCGCTTCCTGCCGCACGGCCCTTACGCTTCTGTCCGCGCAGCCCCGCCCACAACCAGGCGGGCCGCAGATCACGGGCGCTTCTCTGTGTGGTGAAAATTATGGGTAGGCTCCCTCTCGAGATTAAAAATATAGAGCGGGTTGGGCACCCACCATGGAAAGCAATTATCAGCGGGGTGGGCATCCGCTCTTTCAAGACGCTCAGAAACAAGCAAAGATGCTGGATGGGCACCCGCTTTTTCAAGACGCAAATCAGCTGCAACAACGCGGGGTGGGCTCCCTCCCTTCCCACGCCAATCAGGGGAATCCCACCCAAGGCAACCTGGGGAGCAGTCCTCCTGGGGCAGAACACAGCGCTCCTAAGGACAAAAAGTCAAGCATTCTTCAGGAATGCAAAGTAAAGGGCTCCCCAGCGCTGTAGTCCAAAGGAAGCCCTTCTAGGATGAAAAAGGGGGGCAAAGGGCTGGGCCCAGATAGGCCAGCTCACAGGGCCCTCCAGCAGGGAGGCAGTCCCTAGTGGCGGTTCCTTCTGGAGCCTGACAGCAGCAGGCCCCCCTCAAGTCAGGAGCAACAGAGAACCCCATACATGGGGTCACAGCCCCTTCTTATACACACATTTCCTTTGTCACAAACTGTAGAGCAAGGGGAGAACCAGTTACAACTGGTTCTGGAGCACTTTGTTTTGCTCAGTGTAGGAGAGTGGCATCAACTGCATAGTTGCCCCCAACGTTTTGCTGATGTTTTGACTGTTTTTATGACATTAGCCAGGCTGTGGCCCTGCTATCCAGGACCCCAGCCTATCTGCTTCCTCTGTTAAACAACGTGAGTACCCTAGGTACTAACCAATTGGATGCTGAGGGTGCCCTGACAGTCCCTTGTAGATGGTACCCTAGGTACCCAGGGCATGGGTCCCTCAGTAGGCCTACCAGGGATGCAGCACTTATTGTGCCACCCTGGGACAGTCATACAAACTGACACCACCAGACCACTACTGTAGTCTGGGTAAGGTGGTGCTAGCACCCCTTACAGGGATATAGGTAGCCTATATCCCACCCCATTACAACACATGTACTCTCATGGGTCACCCCTATGGCAGGCCTTGCTAATCCTACAAGGCAGGGTGCTGAGGTATGTGTGAGGGGGGACCCCTACATGAGTAGGACCTCCCTGCAACCTTCGTAAAATCATTGCTGGGTTGTTTGTAGTATAGCCATACCATATACTCTTAACCGCATTATAAGTCTATCACGATAACGCGATAACTTGAGAATGGCTACACAGAACTACATCGTGTTTGATGTCAAACATGTAGGAATCATACCCCCAGTCCAGCCATGGGCATGAGGGTACGATTCCCCCCTGCTAGAGGGGCGATATGGGAAAAGCGGCAGAATTGAGACACCAATTTAAAAGTGCACATGTAGTACAAAATGGCTACTACCCGCCACCCACACGACTCTGGCTGGCTGTTGCTGGGGAAAACCCCAGCCTCACCAGCTGGACAATAGGGCTCCTGTGGCAGGGAGGTGCTAGCATCTCCCCAGACAGGATAATGTGGATTGGAACAGGGTGGGTGCACCAAATGTCCTTTCAGAGTTGCACGTAGGCAGCTGCAGAGCCCTCATTCTGCATACACCGCTTGGAACCGGTTCAGGGGCATCCTGCCCCTTGCCCAGGCGGGAAACACACAAAGGGGAGAGGGTGTAGCCACCCTTTCCCGCCTCACCACTCATTGGTGGACACTACTCTGGACACACCCCTAATCTTGGGGATAAAGGTGAATAACGTGGCCCCAGAGCCTCAGATTAATCTTGAACTTTACAGTCTTGACCTTCAACTTGCTGCTGCCCAGCTGATGGAAGAAATCTCCCTTGGGATAAAGGAGTTATCCCCCTGCTTGGCAGGCACCTGAAACACTGCAAGTGACCCGGTTGGAACCTCGCTGCTCCTACGGACTTCGACGACTTCCAGCACCCTTGAGGTGGGTTTCCAGCGCATCCCAGAGGCCAGTGAGTGTGCTCAACGAGTTTGGGCACCGTGGACCGCGTCGGTGCCGAGATCCTCAATACCCCAGGACACCAGCCACCTCTTACGTAGCACACGACCCTGACCAGTAGGGAAGTTGTGCTTTGGCCTGTTTGCGAGCCAACCACTCTACAGCAATTGTGCCAAAGACCAGCACCCTAGCCCCCTCCGGTGGCCCGTGGGTGCCCTTTTACACACTCCAAATTGCCGCCTCCCGCGGTCCCTTGTCTCTCGATTTGTGGGCCCCAGCGGAGGTCTATTTCAACAATCAAGACTTCCGCTGGTTGCTCCAGGCCTGCTCTAAAGTCTCCCCAAAGGAGACCTCTCCCAGACCTCGTGGGTCTGTACTGTAGCAGATTTGTTCATCTGGCGTGGGTTGCGGTTGCCAAGGCTTAGTGGATCCAATCCGGAAACTAACACCGCAGCGACCCTCATCCAACGTCAGACAGTCGCCCTCCAGAAGCTGGCCTTCCTTGAAGCCTCCCGGAGCCCGTGGCTGCAGATCCAAGCTACACCACTTCTCACCTGAAGAACCCGACATCGAAGGGCTCTTTGCTTTGAGCCTCCTGGTCACTTTGTCGTGACCCAGACTCTGTCCCCTCTGCTTTCAGGTTCTTCTCTACAATCTTCACATCTTTGATCTTCACGGCATCATCGACGCTTTTGGCTAGCAGCACTTTTGAACATTTTCCTATAGAAAATCTGCCCGCGACCCGACATCGAAAACGAGCTATGCACCCGGCTTCCCTGGGGCAGGTAACAGTGGTACCTCGGTACTCTCGTGGTAGTGGGCTCCTCAAAAGCTTAAGTCTAAAGTTTTAACTTTGTACTCCTGCTAGAAGTGACTTTAATCTGTGTCATTTCAACCGCGACATTCTCCATAGGCTATAATAGAGATCCCCATAGCAGCTATTTCCACTGCACGCGCCTCCCGTGGGTCCCCTTCCTCATAACCTGGGGTGGATTCTTAAGGGGCCAGCGATCCTAAATGCCCTAGGCATTGTCTGTAGAATTGTCGTGGTTCTTATACCACTTTTTTTATATATATGGTTTGGTCCCCCCCTGGGGCCCTGTGATTCCTGTGCTATTTATTGTGTTTATAAATGCTTGTTTGAATTGTAACTTTGCCACTAGCCTCATAAAGAGACTGTGGGATTCTGTCTAGAATAAATACATATATATTATATATATACCTGTCTGGGCTACTCTTTCATTTGGTTATTCAAGAGGTTATTATGGTAAAACAATAAGCTTAACACTCCTTCAAGACTTAGCCTGAAGGCTGCTCTCCACAGCTATCACTAGGATAGCTTTCTTTAAAGGTTGTCTTAAACCTATCATCAATAAGAGTCGAATTGGACTGGTGCAAGGTGTCCCTATAACTAGGAGACAGCATATGCCAGGCCAACTTCTCACATTGGTGTGCAGCGATTGGATTCAAGCTTGCCATTGTTTTACCAGATAACAAATTGAATTTCTAAAGTGAAAGCCACTTGGTACCAGAGGTACATATAAATTCAAGGTTAGAATACAATAAGTTCTACTGAACTTAGGAGTTGTGTGTAGAGGGTTTAGCACACCTTGACTACAACTCAAGAATGGGTTTAGTAGGCCACACCTAGAGTAGGTAGATACACCACAATCACTACACTAGAAATGTCTTTAGGTTCAGGTGCCCATAGGCTCTGGAAGGACCCTAAAGGGTTCCAGTCGACAAATATGATCATCTCTCCTTTGCTGATCTTAGGGAGATGTGCACCTCTAGGAAACTTAAGACAAACAAAGGTACCAACACTCAACGCCTCAGGGAAATCCTGCTCATAGCAGACTTTAAGCAGACTTTAGGGTCTGATGGGGTAGGCAGGTTGGGTGGGCACCCCTCAGAAGAGGACCCTCCTAGAGAGGACTCTGATGAGGACCAGGAAGAGGATGATGATCCTGACCTGGAAGAACCAGACCACTCACAACATGGAGGTGATGGCCCAAAAGGCACTCTCTCCATCCCTAAAGGGAGAGTGGTGGATCCAAGTAGAAGGAACAGATCCCCCTCAGTGGGGTCCAACCATTCTAGGAGATCCAAAAGGACCCCTGCCTCTCCTAAGAGGAGAGAATCCTCCCAAGAGAGGAAATGCAGACTGATCCAGTTTGAGCAGGCAAAGCTACAGCTCAGGAGAGAACAGTTAGCATTAGACAGGGAGTCCCTGGAGCTTCAGAAAGCTTCAAGAAAGTGGCCGTCTAGAGACCCCTGGTGGCAGTAATGAAACCCCTAGAGTTAGAGAGAAAGACCCTGACAATAGGAACCTCCACAAGATTGTGCCCCCCTATCATACAGGGGATGACATCCACAAATGGGTCTCTGCTCTTGAGAGGGCCTGTAAAGTACAAAGGGTCCCAGTAGAGCAGTGGGCAGCAATCCTGTGGCTCTCCTTTGCAGACAAAGGTAGAGACAAGCTCCTCTTTGTAAGAGAAGAGGATGCAGAGGATTACTATATCTTGAGATATGCTTTAATAGATGGGTTTGGCTTAACCACTGATCAATACAGACTTAAGTTCAGAGACACCCAAAAAGCACAGAATCAAGACTGGGTAGATTTTGTTGATTGTGCTACCAAGGCACTGGAAGGTTGGTTAACTGGCAGTAAGGTAAATGATTACCAAGGATTGTATAATCTCACAATGAGGGAGCAGATTCTTAATAATTGTCAGAACCAGCTCTTACATCAGCACCTGGTGGACTCTGATCTGACCTCTCCCCAAGAATTGGGAAAGAAGGCAGACAAATGGGTCAGAACCAGGATTAAGCAGAAGGTCCAGCCCTTGGGGGGTGCAACTAAAAAGGAAGATGCCAAGAACTCTGAGAAGGGTGGGGAAAAGGGAAAAGACCAGCAGTCTTCAACAGGCCCCCACAAATCTGCATCTGAGAATACCCAAACTACTAAAGCTAAACAACCAAGGAAGCCATGGTGTAAATTCTGTAAACAGAAAACCCATTGGACTTCAGATTGTAATAAGGCCAAAGACTCCAATAGTACCACACCTGCCCCTAAGGCACCTGTTCCCCCTAGTCCAGCTATAGGTAGTGGTACACAGAACAAGGGTATAGTAGGGTTGACCCTGGGATCTGGAGAGGACTCTGGCCTAGTCAGAGCTCCTACTCAGGCTGTTCTAGTTTGTGATGGGGACCTGTCCCTGTTTGTGAGCCCCAGTGGTCTGGGCAAATACAGACAACAGCCAAAAATAAATGGAAGGGAGTCACTAGCCTACAGAGATACAGGGGCCAGTGTAACCATGGTGACTAAGGACCTTGTGGACCCTAACCAGATCATACTTGGGGAGATTTACCAAGTGACCAATGCAAGCAACGTTAGTACTGACCATGCTCTAGCAGTTGTGAACTTCTCCTGGGGAGGGGTAACTGGCCTCAAGAAAGTTGTGGTGAGTGCAGACCTACCTGTTGAATGTTTACTAGGGAATGATTTGGAGACCTCAGCATGGGCTGAGGTGGAGCTAAGTACCCATGCAGCAATGTTGGGTATACCAGCAGAAGTGTTTGCCCTGACCAGGTCAAAAGCAAAGCTGACAGGAACTGAACAGGCCTGGAAGAATGGACCAAGGACCTTCCAAGAGGAGGAGTAGCAGGGGTAAGGCAGAGCCTTCCCCCCAGGATCAGTCTGTAGAGACTCTTTTAGCAGAAGAGGATCTAGCTCCTGAAGAAGGAACTGCCTCAGATGAACTGGATCCTGATCAGGTTGAGTTCTTGGGGACAGGGGGACCTTCTAGGGCAGACTTGAGCCTGGAGCAGCAGAGCTGCCCCACTCTTGAACCCCTCAGACAGCAAGCTGCTGCTGAGGCTGCAGGGAATGCCAGTGGGACCCATAAGATTTATTGGGATGAAGGGCTCCTCTACTCTGAGGGTCGAGACCCCAAGCCTGGTGCAGCCAGGAGGTTGGTCATACCTCAAAAGTTTAGGGGCTTCCTGCTCACACTGGCCCATGATATTCCCCTAGCAGGACACCTGGGCCAAGACAAGACTTGGGACAGAATTGTCACTCACTTTCACTGGCCCCAGATGAGTGAAGACTGTAAGAGCTTTTGCAGCTCTTGCATTACCTGCCAAGCCAGTGGCAAGGCAGGTAAATCCACAAAGGCCCCCCTGATACCATTGCCTGTGGTGGGGGTGCCCTTTGAGCGGGTGGGGATTGACATTGTTGGTCCCCTGGACCCACCAACAGCATCTGGGCACAGGTTCATTCTAGTGGTAGTGGATCATGCCACTAGATACCCAGAAGCTATTCCACTTAGGACCATCACAGCACCTGTGGTGGCAAGAGCCCTCCTGGGAGTCTTTTCCAGAGTAGGGTTCCCTAAGGAGGTATTGTCTGATAGAGGTACAAACTTTATGAGTAGTTACCTAAAGGCAATGTGGAAGGAGTGTGGGGTTAACTATAAGTTCACCACCCCTTACCATCCTCAATGCAATGGCCTTGTTGAAAGATTCAACAATGGCCAAGGCAGCCACATTCCACCTGAGCTACCTCTGGAAATTAAAACCCTTCATCGATGCTCCAGATTTGAAAATGGCAGTCCAAGCTCTAATCATATCCAGACTGGAATTTGGATGTTCCACCCTCACAGGCTTACCCAAGCGCTCCTTGGCACCGCTAAAAGCCTGTCTCAACGCGGCAGCCAGACTACTCACCGGCACCAGGAAATTTGACCACATCTCTCCACATCTGAAAGCCCTAAACTGGCTCCCTCTAGAGGCCAGAATACAGTTGAAACTGGCGTGCATTACACACAAGGCCTTATACGCAAACTCCCCTGCATACCTTTCACAGAAGCTTGTGCTATCGGGAGGAAACAAGAAATCTCGATCCACTAACAGTCTCCTGCTCCGACCCGCCCACTTTCGTAAAAAAAGAACCTACAATAGGGCATTCACCGGGGCAGCACCAAGAATTTGGAACTCCTTCCCGCCCGATATCAGAAGAATCCCCACTCTTGCTCGCTTCAAGAAGGAGGCCAAAACCTTCCTCATCGGTAAATTCCTGTACTCAGACCCCCTCTCAGCCGCTATGACTTGCTGCTTGATTCCATGACTATTGCGTGTTCCGCAACTCTACAACCGGACTCCATCGAGACCCAAGGGGGCCACGGTCTCCGCCAACCCTAGCTTGAATTTTAAGCTCTCATTTGTGTACCCTTTGCCCCCATGCTCCCTCATCCCCCCCTCTATATTTTATATTTCTCTGCTTTTGGATACTTTACTGTTTTCACTGTTTCTCTATGATGTTTTTTTCCCCCTGTTAACCATGTAAAGCGCTTTGATACCCTCACGGGTCATGTTCGCGCTTTATAAAACATTAAAATAAATAAATAAATAAGAGTGATGCTCACCCAATTCCCAGAGCAGATGAGCTCATAGATAGATTGGCCTCAGCCAAATATCTGAGCACATTTGATCTGACAGCTGGCTACTGGCAGATAAAGTTAGCTGAGTCTGCAAGAGCCATAAACTGCATTTTCTACCCCTGGTGAGCATTTTCAATTTATTGTGATGCCCTTTGGTTTGAAAAATGCACCTGCCACTTTTCAAAGGTTGGTGAACCAAGTCCTCTCAGGTCTGGAAGACTTTAGTGCAGCATATCTGGATGATATTGCTGTATTTAGCTCCACCTGGGAAGATCACCTGATCCACCTGAGTTAAGTTTTGGAAGCCCTACAAAAGGCTGGGCTCACTATCAAGGCTACTAAGTGCGAGATAGGGCAGAGTCAGGTTTTGTACCTGGGTCACCTTGTAGGTGGAGGCCAGGTTCAACTACTACAGAGCAAAATCCAGACCATCATGGACTGGGTTGCTCCAACCACCCAGACTCAGGTTCGAGCTTTCTGGGGCCTGACTGGTTACTATAGGAGGTTTGTAAAGGGATATGAATCCATTGTGACCCCCTTGAATGACCTCACCTCTAAGAGGATGCCTAAAAAGGTTCAGTGGACTGTCAGCTGTCAAAAAGCTTTTGATGACCTAAAACAGGCAATGTGCTCTGCTCCAGTGCTCCAAACCCCCAACTACTCCAAAGAATTCATAGTTCAAACTGATGCATCAGAGGTGGGGGTAGGTGCTGTGTTATCACAACTGAATGAGGAGGGCCAGGATCAAGAAAGAAAGAGAATGCTGTTCCTCCTGGTCAGGGGAGGTCGTGTGAAGTGTACACTCTACCCCAAGATGGAGACAAAGTGAAAGATGATATCTCGACGGCCTGAGGACTCAGAGCACGTGGTGGGTGGGGGACCCACAAGGGTGGAACTAAAACCCTCACACACCCAGCAAGCTAGGTGTCATGCTTCATCATCTGGGTTTTGCTCCTCGTCGGGTCGGTGCTGCAATTCCCAACGGGCACCCAAAGATGGGGCTCTTTATCGGAGATCTTTTGTTCCTCGCCGAAAGTTGAGTGCAAGTGAGGGCCAGGTAAGTGTAGACGTTGGTGAGTGTATTTAAAACAGGGTTGGTTAGTCTGAATAATGAGTTTATTGGGTCAGTAAACCACCCTATTTAAAAATGATATGAGTGGCGGTAGTCTGGACACAGTGGGTCAAAGACTCGCTCCGCTCAACTCAGATGGTCAACATGTTTCTCGGCTAATGGTCAGGAGGATCCAACGGCAATTCATCAGGACCAATGTGGTGTGAACTATCTACAAACGTGAGGGTGTATAACAGGATATCACATTTGTGTGTATGTGCCTGGACAAATCTACCCTATGAAAGTATGGAAAAATCTAACACTTCCGCATGGGAGTGGCCTAAAGGAAAGGGAGAGAAAAAAAAAAAACATAACAGGCCAACACGAAACATTAAAAAACACTTTGTCGTATATATACATGGTAGTATGGAGCAGAAGACTCCTCGTATGCATGCCCTATACATGAAGCAATTGCGCTCGAATATAGTGATCATGCATAAGTGGATGCAGTGTCAGACAATGTGTCAAGTGATCTAAAAGACTTAAATCCAGGGCACCCCGAATCATAGTAACGAGGTCTAACACGCTCACCTAAAGATTGAGCTAGTGCCGCTCCAGTCGGTGCGTGGCGAGCCTCTTGGGATGGCGTAGTAGCCTGCTGTAATGTGCATTAAAACAAGAGACACAATACACCTGCTAAGTGCTAGGTGCGGTAAAGGGAACATCCCAAGGCACTGAGGGATAACTTACCTTTCGGTCAGTTTCTCCGTTTGAGGAGAAACTGTAGCTCAGTAGTGGACTACAAAAAAGAGGCAGATATCCTAGCGGTAAATTTAAAAGAAAGAGGTTATCCAACTAACACAATTACAAGAGCTATGAAACGCGCTAGGAATAATCCCAGAGAGGCACTGCTAGAGACCAGGACTAGGGAACAAACTGACATCCTGACCTGCGTTACCTCATTTACCCCATCTTCCAATAAAATGAAAAAGGTGATCAAAAAACACTGGGGTATCTTATCTTCTGGTGAACTTTCTTTACCTCAACCCAGATTCGCTTTTAAGAGGACACAGAATCTGAAAGACATATTGATCCATACAAGACCTGCTAGAAAAGAAATACAGAACCCCCAGGGTACTTTATGGGGGCTTCCACCAGTTGTTGGACACTTCCCCTGTGGCAATTGTACGTCCTGTAAACAGACGATCACAACTAAGGAGGTTACCTTGTCCGTAACCAAGATGGGTTCACAGACTTTCATCTGATAGGAGTGGTTTGAATGACGATATACCGTGGGGTGCACTAACACACTGATTTATCAACACCCTCCCACAGTATGGTCAATGACCCCATAACCCTGTACCGCCCCTGCTAGATAATGGGTGGACCGAGTTATTTACTATCGCGATAGTCACCTCCGAATGTCCCGCACCAATAATTGGACTCCCCTGGTGCGTGAACAGTGTAACAAATACTCCGGAGATACCTTGGTCCAACTCACATTACATACTCTTTTCTACGATGCATCTAACCAACACTACTTACTCTGTCGAGTTGTCCCATACCCTATAAACTATACTACACAGGACCTTACTGAAGCGAGTAATATTACTCCTTCGGGGGTTTTTTGAGCCCTTGAAAGATACCTACTGCGACCTGATACTGATCCAGTACCCCGTTCCAAGATGGCGCTCATAGTCACAACACTTGGGTGGGACTTCCTACACGAGTCACATGACACTAGACGCCCAATCAGTGTACTCCTACACTTGTCCCAACCGGTTCTTATTGGAGCACTGGATAGTGAACACCACTTCCCGGTTTCGGCGGAGCGGGGTAGGTTCACTAACCACCCTTGGGCAGCAGAACCGTAAGTAAACAACTGCTTGGATCACGTAGCATTGATCGAACGAACTGGGATCCCTAGGCGCTGGGTAGACGGGTGACCGCTGTTCGTGTGGCTGACCGACCCTAGCGCTGACATGGGTCGCCGACTTCCGTGGGCGACGCATTAGGCTTAGGGGTGGATCGCTCCTCGAGCGGTGGTTCCCTGCTGCCGGGGGTCTGGGGGATCGTAGCCTACCTGTTCCCTTTACCGCACCTAGCACTTAGCAGGTGTATTGTGTCAATATACCTACCCAGTTGAGTCTTTTGTTTTAATGCACATTACAGCAGGCTACTACGCCATCCCAAGAGGCTCGCCACGCACCGACTGGAGCGGCACTAGCTCAATCTTTAGGTGAGCGTGTTAGACCTCGTTACTATGATTCGGGGTGCCCTGGATTTAAGTCTTTTAGATCACTTGACACGTTGTCTGACACTGCATCCACTTATGCATGATCACTATATTCGAGCGCAATTGCTTCATGTATAGGGCATGCATACGAGGAGTCTTCTGCTCCATATTACCATGTATATATACGACAAAGTGTTTTTTAATGTTTCGTGTTGGCCTGTTATGTTTTTTTTTTTTTCTCTCCCTTTCCTTTAGGCCACTCCCATGCGGAAGTGTTAGATTTTTCCACACTTTCATAGGGTAGATTTGTCCAGGCACATACACACAAATGTGATATCCTGTTATACACCCTCACGTTTGTAGATAGTTCACACCACATTGGTCCTGAGGAATTTCCGTTGGATCCTCCTGACCATTAGGCGAGAAACATGTTGACCATCTGAGTTGAGCGGAGCGAGTCTTTGACCCACTGTGTCCAGACTACCGCCACTCATATCATTTTTAAATAGGGTGGTTTACTGACCCAATAAACTCATTATTCAGACTAACCAACCCTGTTTTAAATACACTCACCAATGTCTACACTTACCTGGCCCTCACTTGCACTCAACTTTCGGCGAGGAACAAAAGATCTCCGATAAAGAGCCCCATCTTTGGGTGCCCGTTGGGAATTGCAGCGCCGACCCGACGAGGAGCAAAACCCAGATGATGAAGCATGACACCTAGCTTGTTGGGTGTGTGAGGGTTTTAGTTCCACCCTTGTGGGTCCCCCACCCACCACGTGCTCTGAGTCCTCAGGCCGTCGAGATATCATCTTTCACTTTGTCTCCATCTTGGGGTAGAGTGTACACTTCACACGACCTCCCCTGACCAGGAGGAACAGCATACTCTTTCTTTCTTAATTATTCCAGGGCATGTATGCTGGACCTCATTAAATATAGCCCACCCGTTTTTACTTCCTCTCCCTGGTTGAGATATATAGCGCGGCTGACAACCGCAGGAACGTATTGAGGTTACCTACAGTATTAATTGATACTGGTAGGCCCACACTTACTACACACTAACCAGAAATCCTGGGTTAGTGGCCACTATCCCTATACTCCATAAGATGGATGGAGAACTAGGAATTAGCTATGGCGAAGATGCAGTCACTGACATTTTAAGAACACCGTCACTCCTAGGAGCAGACGGGAATACAGCAACCGTGTCTTATTCAGAAGACTGGTCCAACTTGGTCTCCTTAAAGAAAGAATGGCTCAGAATAACGATGCATGGAGCATTAATGACTGAGTACCTCAGGGCTAACATCGCCCCTAATGGCCTCATTGTCAACATTTTCCCCAGATTATTCCTGGAGGATCCCCCATTTAAGAAGGATTGGTCCTCAGTATCATGGAAGTGTACCCGAGATCTCCTAGTTTTGATAATCAATACTGCTAAGAGACTTGCTGATGCCCTGTTAACACGTATACAGGCTGCTGAGGCAACCATGAAATCTACAGTACATAACAATATCTTCAAAACTAAGTTGGCAGAGATCAATTCAGAAATAGCAGAGAATAGGGAGTACCTTCTAAAACAAAAGATTGCCAAACTGCAGAAAGATATCTCGAGGTTCGACAAAGAAAAGATCTTCCCCTACCTGAAACCTGATTTCACACCTGTTAGGAATAGTTACTCAAGTGATGAGGAGTTAAGCAAAAACAGCAGGAGGGGTTCCAATAACAGTAACTCGAGCTCTGGGAGTTGGGACACCCCAAACCAGAGAAGAAAGAACAACCGGACATTCCAAAATCAAGGGGAAACAATGTTCCCTAGTCCACCACAACCCCAGTTTTGGCAATATCCTATGTTCCCTCCATGCCCTCCCCAATTCTACCCAGGGGTTAACCCCCAACCTTTATTAGGCAGAGGCTGGGGCAGAGGAAGAGGGTGAAAGCGAGGAACACAGCATGTACAGTGGCAGGACCAACCTCAGCCCCCGATGGAGACCCGGAGCCAACGCAGGGGCAAAAGGACTTAGTTATCAATTTATCGGACAGACCACTTAATAGTATTGAGCTACGAGTGATTCGCAAGGGACTGGGCTTTGTACCCACCCCCAGGGTTGACAAATTCAAAGAAGCATGCGAACTTCACAGTTTCTTTAGAAAGATTCGCCTGAAGGCCTTCTTCCATAACGAATCCCCTATAGACTCAGACAACACAGACACTGGTCTACATAGACCATCCACCTTCACCCCCAGTGCGGGCATGGTCCCCCCCGGAAGTCTTGACTTTCGAAAAAGCCATTCTTAAGGATCTAGCAATGGGGCAAGGCAGGTCGACTTTTCACAACCTTTCTAAACAGGAAATGGATGCAGCCAGGGCCCTGGCTGACGACCATTCGATCACGATTAAACAGGCAGATAAAGGTGGTGCTACAGTCATCCAGTCCACCTCTGACTACGAGACAGAATGTCGACGTCAACTATGTGATGGTAAGTATTATACACCAATCATAATAGATCCTACGACAAGATTGAAGAATGCCATCACTAGTCTAACTCTTGAGGCAGAGACTAATGGATGGATCACCAAGAAAGAAGCAGATTTCCTCAATGTTCGTGATCCATACTTCTACACGTTGCCCAAGGTCTATAAAGGAACCTCACCGGTCCCGGGCAGACCTATTGTATCCGGGATAGGCTCTGTTCTTGAGCCTTTGTCCAGATTTGTAGACCACTTCCTACAACCACTGGTCCGAAAAATACCGTCATACATCAAAGACACCAGTGACATCCTCAGAACTATTGAAGGGTTTGAACCTAATGGGGAGATTAGCCTCCTGGTTACTTTAGATGTGGAGGCCTTGTACACCAATATCCCACAACAGGCAACCCTCACAGTGATTGAAGCGGCCATACGCAATGAGGAATGGTCATCACCCACACCTGTATCATTTATCATGGACCTTGCTTCCCTGGCATTGACGGAGAACTGTTTTGAATTCCGGAATGAGCTATTCCACCAATGCCAGGGTACTTCAATGGGTAGCACCTTTGCCCCTAGCCTGGCATGCCTATACATGGCCGCATTCGAAGAGGAGATCATCCGGAGCCCCACCAATCCTTTTGGTGACAACTTGATCATGTGGAGACGCTTTATAGATGATATCCTCATCTTTTGGAATAGACCATGTACACTATGTGATGATTTCTGTCAATGGATTAATGTGCAGAACCCTTATTTGAGATTTACTAATCACATCTCCACGACCCACATAGCATTTCTGGACCTAGACATCAGATTGGCTTCTGGGGTACTATCAACTAGCCTTTACAAAAAACCAACCGATAGGAATAGCCTCTTGCTTTACAGCAGTCACCATCCCAAGGCACTGAGGGATAACTTACCTTTCGGTCAGTTTCTCCGTTTGAGGAGAAACTGTAGCTCAGTAGTGGACTACAAAAAAGTGGCAGATATTCTAGCGGTCAATTTAAAAGAAAGAGGTTATCCAACTAACACAATTACAAGAGCTATGAAACGCGCTAGGAATAATCCCAGAGAGGCACTGCTAGAGACCAGGACTAGGGAACAAACTGACATCCTGACCTGCGTTACCTCATTTACCCCATCTTCCAATAAAATGAAAAAGGTGATCAAAAAACACTGGGGTATCTTATCTTCTGGTGAACTTTCTTTTCCTCAACCCAGATTCGCTTTTAAGAGGACACAGAATCTGAAAGACATATTGATCCATACAAGACTTGCTAGAAAAGAAATACAAAACCCCCAGGGTACTTTATGGGGGCTTCCACCAGTTGTTGGACACTTCCCCTGTGGCAATTGTACGTCCTGTAAACAGACGATCACAACTAAGGAGGTTACCTTGTCCGATACCCTCACTTGGTCACTGACACGCCACACGAATTGTAATTCCACCAACTGCATTTACCTATTGCAATGCCCCTGTGCACTGATCTACATAGGGATGACGACACGAGCTATTAAGACACGCATCACCGAGCATAAGAGTAATATAAGATGCTTGAAGGAGACCACAAAACTGTATACCCACTTTAAGAGTTTACACCTTACACCGGACTCCCTTAGATGGGTCGTTTTGGAGTCACATCCGAGAATGACAGCACAAGCACTGTTCAAACTCGAACAAAGATGGGTTCACAGACTTTCATCTGATAGGAGTGGTTTGAATGACGATATACCGTGGGGTGCACTAACACACTGATTTATCAACACCCTCCCACAGTATGGTCAATGACCCCATAACCCTGTACCGCCCCTGCTAGATAATGGGTGGACCGAGTTATTTACTATCGCGATAGTCACCTCCGAATGTCCCGCACCAATAATTGGACTCCCCTGGTGCGTGAACAGTGTAACAAATACTCCGGAGATACCTTGGTCCAACTCACATTACATACTCTTTTCTACGATGCATCTAACCAACACTACTTACTCTGTCGAGTTGTCCCATACCCTATAAACTATACTACACAGGACCTTACTGAAGCGAGTAATATTACTCCTTCTGGGGTTTTTTGAGGCCTTGAAAGATACCTACTGTGACCTGATACTGATCCAGTACCCCGTTCCAAGATGGCGCTCATAGTCACAACACTTGGGTGGGACTTCCTACACGAGTCACATGACACTAGACGCCCAATCAGTGTACTCCTACACTTGTCCCAACCGGTTCTTATTGGAGCACTGGATAGTGAACACCACTTCCCGGTTTCGGCGGAGCGGGGTAGGTTCACTAACCACCCTTGGGCAACAGAACCGTAAGTAAACAACTGCTTGGATCACGTAGCATTGATCGAACGAACTGGGATCCCTAGGCGCTGGGTAGACGGGTGACCGCTGTTCGTGTGGCTGACCGACCCTAGCGCTGACATGGGTCGCCGACTTCCGTGGGCGACGCATTAGGCTTAGGGGTGGATCGCTCCTCGAGCGGTGGTTCCCTGCTGCCGGGGGTCTGGGGGATCGTAGCCTACCTGTTCCCTTTACCGCACCTAGCACTTAGCAGGTGTATTGTGTCAATATACCTACCCACTTGAGTCTCTTGTTTTAATGCACATTACAGCAGGCTACTACGCCATCCCAAGAGGCTCGCCACGCACCGACTGGAGCAGGCACTAGCTCAATCTTTAGGTGAGCGTGTTAGACCTCGTTACTATGATTCGGGGTGCCCTGGATTTAAGTCTTTTAGATCACTTGACACGTTGTCTGACACTGCATCCACTTATGCATGATCACTATATTCGAGCGCAATTGCTTCATGTATAGGGCATGCATACGAGGAGTCTTCTGCTCCATATTACCATGTATATATACGACAAAGTGTTTTTTAATGTTTCGTGTTGGCCTGTTATGTTTTTTTTTTTTCTCTCCCTTTCCTTTAGGCCACTCCCATGCGGAAGTGTTAGATTTTTCCACACTTTCATAGGGTAGATTTGTCCAGGCACATACACACAAATGTGATATCCTGTTATACACCCTCACGTTTGTAGATAGTTCACACCACATTGGTCCTGATGAATTGCCGTTGGATCCTCCTGACCATTAGGCGAGAAACATGTTGACCATCTGAGTTGAGCGGAGCGAGTCTTTGACCCACTGTGTCCAGACTACCGCCACTCATATCATTTTTAAATAGGGTGGTTTACTGACCCAATAAACTCATTATTCAGACTAACCAACCCTGTTTTAAATACACTCACCAACGTCTACACTTACCTGGCCCTCACTTGCACTCAACTTTCGGCGAGGAACAAAAGATCTCCGATAAAGAGCCCCATCTTTGGGTGCCCGTTGGGAATTGCAGCGCCGACCCGACGAGGAGCAAAACCCAGATGATGAAGCATGACACCTAGCTTGCTGGGTGTGTGAGGGTTTTAGTTCCACCCTTGTGGGTCCCCCACCCACCACGTGCTCTGAGTCCTCAGGCCGTCGAGATATCATCTTTCACTTTGTCTCCATCTTGGGGTAGAGTGTACACTTCACACGACCTCCCCTGACCAGGAGGAACAGCATACTCTTTCTTTCCTAATTATTCCAGGGCATGTATGCTGGACCTCATTAAATATAGCCCACCCGTTTTTACTTCCTCTCCCTGGTTGGGAGGGCCAGGATCAACCAGTAGCTTTTATTAGCAGAAGGTTGACCCCCAGAGAGAAACGTTGGTCAGCTATAGAGAGGGAGGCCTTTGCTGTAGTCTGGGCCTTGAAGAAGCTGAGGCCATACCTGTTTGGCACTCACTTCATTGTTCAAACAGACCATAAGCCCCTCCTATGGCTAAAACAGATGAAGGGTGAAAACCCCAAACTACTCAGGTGGTCCATTTCCCTACAGGGGATGGACTGTACAGTGGAACATAGACCTGGGAGCAACCATGCCAATGCAGATGGCCTCTCCAGATATTTCCACTTAGAACATGAAGACTCAACTAGTCAAGGTTAGTTTAATGTCCCTGCGTTTGGGGGGGGGGGTTATGTAGGAGAGTGGCATCAACTGCATAGTTGACCCCAACTTTTTGCTGATGTTTTGACTGTTTTTATGACTTTAGCCAGGCTGTGGCCCTGCTATCCAGGACCCCAGCCTATCTGCTTCCTCTGTTAAACAATGTGAGTACCCTAGGTACTAACCAATTGGATGCTGAGGGTGCCCTGACAGTCCCTTGTAGATGGTACCCTAGGTACCCAGGGCATGGGTCCCTCAGTAGGCCTACCAGGGCTGCAGCACTTATTGTGCCACCCTGGGACAGCCATACAAACTGACACCACCAGACCACTACTGTAGTCTGGGTAAGGTGGTGCTAGCACCCCTTACAGGGATATAGGTAGCCTATATCCCACCCCATTACAACAAATGTACTCTCATGGGTCACCCCTATGGCAGGCCTTGCTAATCCTACAAGGCAGGGTGCTGAGATATGTGTGAGGGGGGACCCCTACATGAGTAGGACCTCCCTGCAACCTTCGTAAAATCATTGCTGGGTTGTTTGTAGTGTAGCCATACCATATACTCTTAACCGCATTATAAGTCTATCGCGATAACGCGATAACTTGAGAATGGCTACACAGAACCATATCGTGTTTGGTGTCAAACATGTAGGAATCATACCCCCAGTCCAGCCATGGGCATGAGGGTACGATTCCTCCCTGCTAGAGGGGCGTTATGGGAAAAGTGGCAGAATTGAGACACCAATTTAAAAGTGCACATGCAGTACAAAATGGCTACTACCCGCCACCCACACGACTCTGGCTGGCTGTTGCTGGGGAAAACCCCAGCCTCGCCAGCTGGACAATAGGGCTCCTGTGGCAGGGAGGTGCTAGCATCTCCCCAGACCGGATAATGTGGATTGGAACAGGGTGGGTGCACCAAATGTCCTTTCAGAGTTGCACGTAGGCAGCTGCAGAGCCCTCATTCTGCATACACCGCTTGGAACCGGTTCAGGGGCATCCTGCCCCTTGCCCAGGTGGGAAACACACAAAGGGGAGAGGGTGTAGCCACCCTTTCCCGCCTCACCACTCATTGGTGGACACTACTCTGGACACTCCCCTAATCTTGGGGATAAAGGTGAATAACGTGGCCCCAGAGCCTCAGATTAATCTTGAACTTTACAGTCTTGACCTTCGACTTGCTGCTGCTCAGCTGATGGAAGAAATCTCCCTTGGGATAAAGGAGTTATCCCCCTGCTTGGCAGGCACCTGAAACACTGCAAGTGACCTGGTTGGAACCTCGCTGCTCCTATGGACTTTGACGACTTCCAGCACCCTTGAGGTGGGTTTCCAGTGCATCCCAGAGGCCAGTGAGTGTGCTCAACGAGTTTGGGCACCATGGAGCGTGTGGGTGCCGAGATCCCCAATACCCCAGGACACCAGCCATCTCTTGCGTAGCACACAACCCTGACCAGTGGGGACGTTGTGCTTTGGCCCGTTTACGAGCCAACCACTCTACAGCAATTGTGCTAAAGACCAGCACCCTAGCCCCCTCCGGTGGCCCGTGGGTTCCCTTTTACGCACTCCAAATTGCTGCCTCCCGCGGTCCCTTGTCTCTCGACTAGTGTGCCCCAGCAGAGTCTATTTCCACAATCAAGAGTCCCGCTGGTTGCTCCAGGACTGCTCTACAGTCTCCCCAAAGGAGACCTCTCCCAGACCTCGTGGGTCTGTACTGTAGCAGATTTGTTCATCTGGCGTGGGTTGCGGTTGCCAAGGCTTAGTGGATCCAATCTGGACACTAATACCACAGCGACCCTCAACCAACATGGCACAGTTGCCCTCCAGAAACTGGCGTTCCTTGAAGCCTCCCGGAGCCCGTGGCTGCAGATCCAAGCTACACCACTTTGCACCTCAAGCACCCGAGATCGAAGGGCCCTTTCCTTTGAGCCTCCTGGTCACTTTGCCGTGACCCAGACTCTGTCCCCTCTGCTTTCAGGTTCTTCTCTACAATCTTCACATCTTTGATCTTCACGGCATCATCGACGCTTTTGGCTAGCAGCACTTTTGAACATTTTCCTATAGAAAATCAGCCCGCGACCCGACATCAAAAATGACCTATGCACCCGGCTTCACTGGGGCAGGTAACAGTGGTACCTCGGTACTCTCGTGGTAGTGGGCTCCTCAAAAGCTTCAGTCTAAAGTTTTAACTTTGTGCTCCTGCTAGAAGTGAATTTAATCTGTGGAATTTCAACCGCGACATTCTCCATAGGCTATAATAGAGATCCCGAAAGCAGCTATTTCCACTGCACGCGCCTCCCGTGGGTCCCCTTCCTCATAACCTGGGGTGGATTCTTAAGGGGCCAGCGATCCTAAATGCCCTAGGCATTGTCTTTAGAATTGTCGTGCTTCTTATACCACTTTTTTGATATATGGTTTGGTCCCCCCCTGGGGCCCTGTGATTCCTGTGCTATTTATTGTGTTTATAAATGCTTGTTTGAATTGTAACTTTGCCACTAGCCTCATAAAGAGACTGTGGGATTCTGTCTAGAATAAATACATATATTTTATATATATACCTGTGTGGGCCACTCTTTCATTTGGTTATTCAAGAGGTTATTATGGTAAAACAATAAGTTTAACACTCCTTCAAGACTTAGCCTGAAGGCTGCTCTCCACAGCTACCACTAGGATAGCTTTCTTTAAAGGTTGTCTTAAACCTATCATCAATAAGAGTCGAATTGGACTGGTGCAAGGTGTCCCTATAACTAGGAGACAGCATATGCCAGGCCAACTTCTCACACTCAGTCCCTCTCCCTTTTCACAGGACAGGCTAGGGACATCAGACGCACCACAGGAGATGGAGCCTGCATTGTGTAGGGAAGGCACAGCCCTATTCAGGTTCCAGGTGCAACTCCTCCCTCCCATCTAGATGCAGATCTCTCTATTCACCACTGGGCTGACTCACCCAGGCTCCTGGAGTTCCCCACACCATCCAGCGCCTGTCAATCACAAGCCAGACATGCACCCCACATCAGGCAGGCAGACACACAGCACACAGAAATGCCAACTTCTAAAAATGGCACTTCTCCACCAGTCACAATAAATCTGCGCACACCATTGCGCAGCATTTTTTCTCACGAGTTCGCACATACTAAACTTGACCCTGCACTCCTCTCACACCAGGAATCTCCATGGACACACATATCCCCCATGCATTCCTATGGGAGGGCAGGCCAATCTCACCACACACACTCAGTGTGCACGCACTTTACACTGGGCCACAGTGCGAAAGTGCGCAGAAGTCAAAAACAACTAACATCAGGTGACATTAAAAGGCAAAAAGTTTAGTGGTGAACATGCCAAAAGGGCCAAGTTCAACAAGTATGTACTATGGCAGCAAACATGAGACAAAAATTATATAAAATAGCATACTAGATTGCAGATCATCTTGACTTAAGTTTAGGCTTCTAAAACGAATGCCTGATACACAGTGATTGAAGTATGAGTAGGTAGAACCTACTCTTGTGCTACATCTGGCTTACTCATTAATTGCATGCATTAACCAGGAGTACTGGCTAGACCTGTCTGATTTATGATATTCAGGTGTAAATCACAAGTAAGTCACAATGAAATCTTCATGAATCAGTGTGATTGCACTCCTTCATACTTGTGATATTCAGGAACCCTAGGCTAAAAAAGTTACTAAAAGGAATGAAATATTCAGCCTTATTTTGTTGACTGTGTCGATGTTACATTGCCATTAAAGTATCCTATAGAAATGTAAAGAACAGCACAAGTATATTGTTTAATGATCTACTTTGTACCTGGAATACTCGTGGTCCAGTGAGTGTTGTGTTTAGCCCTCCACTGCTGGAATCAGCTTCCAGTCCATCTCCGGAAATGCCCTGATTATCTTTCTTTTAGGAAACTTCTTAAGACTGAGCTCTTCTAAATTGTCTGTGCCTGGTCTGCTCTGACTGTTGTATGCCCCCCTTAGGGGGTGATTTTGGCGCTTTACAAATAAACAAATACAAAACAAATAAATATCTGCAACGGGACCGACAGAGTGCGGTAAAATGCCTGTACATCTGCCCTCTCATCAACTGAGTTATCTGTTGCATCAGTCCAAAATGATTATATCACTATGCTTACGAAAGTAAGTATATTTTAATTCAGTTTCTTACTACACACTTGGTAATGCATGTTAAACACTATAAAGTGTATTTATCCATTCACACCAAGACTTAGTTAACAGTATTGTTACAGATGGGACCAAACCATCATTAAGTCATAAACAGCATTGGATCTGCCTGACTATTTTGATTTGCACAATGCAATGCCAACCCTAACCCGATGCTGTATTGTCACCTAAAAGCTGTTTTAATTGAAATGTAAGGCCTCAATTGACTGCATGAGGTCTGCGCCTAAAGATCATGAAGTCATACACATTTATGATGCATAATAATAATTATGTGTGTGGCTGGAAGACGAGATATTGGAATTGTGGGAATATTTGCATTTGCTCATTGCAATAACAATCCTATCCACCATATTGTTCACTGACTCAAAACCTGTTTGAAGTATAATTTCCCATCACATACATTGAAAACAGTGTTCATTTAAAAGAACAATGACAAAGAAAATAGTGTTATAATTTGATCAGGCAAATATGTATATACAATCATCAATATAATCTTGCTCATTCAAACACAATGTCGCATTATCGGCTGTAATACTATGAGCTGATTTCTCTTCACCAACTCTCTACTAAACTGTGTTATGAGAAATGTATTTGACTGTCCTACTTCTAGAATTGCAACAAATGTGCAAATTACATCTTTAGCCATCTACTTAATTCTTCCCTTAAAGCCATTAATTACAAAGAAGATCCTCTGCTGATTTATACTAGGATTTTTTGATTTAGTTAATACGTCACTTGTAATGTTCTCTTAAATTTAGAAACCATGCCTTGAAGGAATGTAGGGGGCAAGAGAGGAAGTAAGCCAAACAGGCTTTGCAGGGTGGATAAGACTACATTGATATTTAAAAGTGCAATATACAATGTTTGACCTCTGTACAAAATAAGAGTGGGCAAGCATCATATACCGTTGCTACTGAAGATACTTGTAATAAAAAGATGAATGGGTACACACAGAAGCATGGATTTGTACTGAAAAACCTGGAATGATGTATCCAGGTCAGCTTATCAGAATGACCACTGGGCTACTGTAAAGAACTAACTGATTATGTAAACAGTTTTAATTTAAAATATTTTAACCAAATTTATGTTACGTGCTATTTTTAAAAATCTGTCATGGCTCCTGCCATACATGGTGGACACACGTTCTACTAAAATATACGGGTATTTCTCATTTCAAATATAAAATGTATTTTATTACAAGGGGTGGATGCAAGTGAAGATGTTGTCTCTCTGGCATTGTATAATCGGTCACACTACCTTATGTTGGCAGAAAATAAAAACAGTAGTTAGTATTGTCCGGATTGAACACGCATTAGTTTGCCAACATTCACATGATTTTAGCTGTTAAATACAAACATTTGTTTTGAGCGTGCCGTCTGGCTAATGCATTTTCCAAATGTTTAAGCTCGGGTAAACAGACATCACACTGCAGTTGACGTTATAGAAAAAAACATACTAGTTTTGCAATCTAAGAGAAATTGGCATTTGATGTGTAGAACAATGTACAGCCATTTCTGAAAAATCTGAAAATATCAGTAACATAATTTTATTTAACCAACCCACCAAGCTTAATACCTGGCAATATACATGAATATATTGAATTATGAAGGATTATTGATGGGGTTTGTTTGCCCATCTACTTTGGGATCTACATAAGTTAATGTAAAACTGACACATGATAGTGAATAGGATTTTACGTTTTACAAAGATTATTCAATAATTTGACATAAATAATTAAAAAAGAAAATTACACTTGACTGATTAAACACATGAATATATGAGAGAGAACATTTTCCATCTAACAAATATGTTAAGTAATAAAAGTGAAGACAAGCAGCTGACCAAAATTGTTGGTTAGCAGTGAGCACCCTAAACTGCACCAACTAAAAAGAAGATGGGAAACAATTGGAGGAGCAATAAGACACAGTTAGTAGTGTATCAACATCAGCTCCAGGACATCACCTAGAAACTATTTCTAACAGATAATGGATTGTAAATAGTTCAAGTGTGATTTATATCAGGACAGTGTGAGACATTAGGTTCCTGGTTGAAGGGGGGATGAATCATGTTCATGCAACAGCCATAATCCCTGTCAGAGTGAACCACAAAGTCACAAAATTAACCTATTCTCAACTCTCTGGTTGCTTGGGTCAAAAGCATTCATGCTTAACATATAGGCAAATGTATTAATTATTTATGCAGCACACAAACAGTCATAGGGTGAAAACACAACACACGATGAATCCCACACCAATTTATAAAAATAAAGTAAATTATTTGACAATAAAATGGCCAATATCCAGCCAGTAGAACCGTGAATTTTTAAAGATTTTAGTAAAAACTAGCACCTAAAAGATTGTAGCACCAACAGCAGACATCTAGTTTTACAAGACGGGGTAAAAGTAAAAAAAATATACCTTTGGACTTTTTGAAGAATTTGCTCTGAGAAGGTAAGTTTCAGAGGGGCAAGGCTGAAGGCGGTATCCGAGGAGTACTGTCATAGTCAGATTGTCACTGGACGAAGTTGTGTTTAAGATTTCTACGTTGGTACCTAATCACTTTCTTGGAAGTTGAAAATCTTAAGCGGGATGAAGCTGTAGGCTGTAGCCAATGAGAGTTCCAGGAGGTCAGACACCCCATCTCCAGGGACCACTGAACAGTATTTGCTGCTGTGGAGAAGAATGTACTGGGGGCTACTGTGAAGTCAGGCCAAGCGGCTATGCACCTTGGGCAAATAGAAAAGTAAGTTGCTTACATTCTTCCCTCTGTTCTTTGCGTAGGAAACTTTCTAAGTCCCAATGTAAGAAAGTGGGTTATTAGTAGGTGGGGGTATTCACCCTCAGCTAGTACTAATAAATCACTAAAAGGTCTGATCAAGTCTCATTAAATTAATGCCTGCTCAACCATTGGTAGCTTAACAAACAAGCAGTCAGGCTTAGCTTGTGAGACAGGTATGTGTAAAGCATTTAATACCGACAAACCAGTACATAAGTGAAAGAGACAACCCAACCAAAATAAAATCCAATGCACATTTATAAAAACATTAAAATTACAAAAATCCAATGTAGGAAAAGGGAGATATGATTTTTTAAAGATTAAATAAAAAATTATGCATTCTAATGCCAAAAGGCTTAAATGCTACTATCTGGTCATGTTGCACCAGGACAAAGTCAAAGTTTTAGGTCTACTGTAATGGAGTGCAGGTTGGATTGGCTGAGGGCTAGATCCTGGTCAAAAATTTATTTTTAGTCTTAGGGCCTTAGTACGATGTCGGGTGGACTTACCTCCGCCTGACAGTGTTGCGGTCTCGGAACGATCAACCTCCTGTCGGCAGTCCCGACAACGCTATTACAATGTGACCACACATGGTGTGGTCGCATACTCACATATCTTTATGGGAGTTTGCGCTGCAGCCATAAACCAGCAACAGTACAAGCTCCCATAGAGAAATGGGAATTTTTGTTTATCCCTGCACCGTGTGGCAGGCACCATGAGGTGCCTGCCACACGGTGCAGGGATTAGCAGTGGGACAGTATAGATGCCCTCTTGGGCCCCGAAAGTTGCTTTCTGACAGGCTTTCGATGTTGGAAAGCCCAACATCGTAATCCCGATGGTGGAAATGCTGTACTTAGGGATTGCTATGAGGACTCTGACTCGCTGACCGGCTCTTGAGCCTGTTGGATTCCAGCCAGAATTACTGTCTGATTTCACTTTCGACTGCCTGCATTGTAATGCGGTAGTTGGAAGTTAAGACTACGATGTGACTCAGAAACCTTTCGAACAACTCACATCGTAATGAGGCCCTAAGTCTTTTTATTGTAACTTTTCTCTCAATGATGAGTCTTTGGGGACCTCAGATCTGGAGTTCAATTGGGTGACAAAGGCCTTCTGCAGCACGATGCCTTGGTGTGCCTTTGGAAGTCTTGCTGTGGTCAGGCCAATTAGTGAGTCGGTGACGGCAACTTGACTCTTGCAGTCGAGCTGCTCTCCTCTTGCAGCTTTTCTGAAAAATGTAGCAGAACATTTTCAAACTTTCAGTTCTTGTTGTCTCTTGTTTTCTTTGGGGAAAACAAGGACCCAGTGGCACCAGCCAAGGGTTCAGAGACTCTGGGTGCCGTTTGCAGTCCAGGAATATCTAGTAGCAACTGCTCAGCTGAGGAATTTCTCTCCAAACGTTTGAAGTGACTTCTTCCAGTTCTGTTGTACCTATTGTTGATCAGGGAGTCCACTCCTTTTCCTTTGAGTCAGGCACAGTCCTTTCTTTGAAGGAGCCTTTTGAGTGCAGCAGGTGCAGTATGTTTGAGTGCAAGCCTTCTATAGTTCAATCCAATGATGCAGCAGGGGAGTCCTTATGCTTCTTTTGTTACAGGCAGTGATCTGATCTTCCATATTTATCCCCCATTCTTGACTGGCAGAGGGGGGCACCATAACCAGTAGGGGTAGAGCTATGTCCCGATTCTATGACCACTTCCTGTAAAGTGTGGCATATTTAGGTTCCAGAATTCATTCTTCTTCCTTGGTGTGTGTGTGTGTGTGTGTGCAACCCAACCCAAAGTTATGGCTAACACCTGACTACCCTCCCCTTCCAGCCCCTATTCTAATCTAATAAGGGGTCTCCCATCTGGCTGAGGATCAAGGAAGTGGGGAAGGCATGGTTCCTGTGACATTCCTTCTCCTGCCTTTGAAGTCCAGCTTATCTCCCCAGCCCCTTTCCGTTCCATCCCTTCTCCAGGAAAAAAATCTCCTCCCACCAAATGACAGTATTGTTGTAGCCCTAGGTCTCTTCACACCTACTCAAAGAGCAGTTTGGCTCAGGCTGTCAACATCTGACCAATCAGAAGAGGCTGCTACAGGGCTGATATAGGTAACTTCAGGATGGTAAATTCTAAAACTACTTTCCTGAAATATTTGCATTTATTCCAACTTTGGCAGGTTATTGAATTTAATGTGCCCAATAGTTTGATACTTTGAATGGCATTGTGAGCTATCTCCATTACAAAGATGGACTTTATTAAGGTAATTAAAGCCTTCCCCATGTATGCCTATAGGGTTAGAAGCACTGCAATAGAGAAAAACAACTTTGATAGTTGTTGCTTACCAGGGGATATAAATGTCTTTTATATTGTCTGTTAGATGTGTCATCCTTAGGGATGTATTCCCCAAATCATTTTGCCTGCTTACCTTCTCTTTTTCTGTAGCTTTTTGTTTGCCTTAGGAATCTGAGAACTTTACCTCTGAAAACCAGTGGTAACGTTGATTTGCTTCTCCACTAAACATGGTGACATTGGAGTATACATGATTGGCATATTTAGTTTACTTATAAGACCCTTGCAAAGTGGTATACCATATACCCAGGACCTGTAATCTAAATGCTACTAGTGTGCCTGCAGCACTGGTTGTGCCACCCACACAAGCAGCCTTTCAAGCCTGTCTATGGCCTGCCATTGCAAGTTTACTGCCACTTTGGCTTGGCTTTTCAAACTACTTGCCAAGCCTTGAAGCTCTCTTTTTATTACACATAAGTCACCCCTAGTGTAGGCCATAGGTAGCAATAAGGGAAGAGAGCTGTGTAAGTGAAAGGTAGGATATGTACTATTAAATTTTACATGTTCTGGTAGTGACATACAGCTTTTTACATTCGTTACTACTGTGAGGCTTACTCCTTTCATAGACTAGCATTTAAAATTCCTTATACACTTTTAAGCTGTAATTCCTGACTAGAAAGGTGTAGCTGGTTCATGGTTTATATCTTTGAAATAGTAATGAGAAATCCTCTTTAGTAGTAAAGATTGATTTAACATTACTATTTTAGACATGCCACTGGGCATTTCTCTGCTCTGTGTGCCTGCAGCCTGTCTCCAATACATACCTGGTGTGGGTGACAGGTACACTTTGTGCATTCCCTCTAGGGAATCACTAACACAGGAAGGGTGGGTGTGACGGAGAAATCATGTGCACTAAGAGGAGCAGCTGGAACATATACCTGAATAGACAATGTCCTGATTCTGACACAGAGGGCTCATTACCCCCACAGATACCCTGACCGACAGGGCTTGGGGATCTGTGCACTTCAAGGGCCTGCTTTGGAATCGCCCCCACTTCAAATGTACAACTGGGCATAAGTAATGGGCCTTTGACCCTACCAAGACAGTAGACTTCTACTCCTGTGAAGAACTCTGCCAGGAGTAAAGACTACTTTGTTCTAAGGATTGCCATTCTGCTTGATGGTTTGTTTGGAAGAACTGCTTTTCTGCTTTGCTATGCTGCCCTGCTGCCTGATATTCTCTGCCCTGCTGAGGACAAGGACTGGACCCATCTCATCTGAACCGAGAGTGACAATAAGAGATTGCTTGCTTGCCCCCTGTTCTGAAGTTTCAGGGCCATCAAAGACTTCCTTCAACTCTGAAACAGCACTTGGACTCTGCCATCTGTGAGTCCTGCCCTGCCAAGTGGTGCCAAGCCAGTCTAGGGTCATTGAAAGGTGATTTCTGCTCTCCATAGCCATAGAAATTGATGCATTGCCAACTTTGAGCCAATCGGAATCAATGCTTTCCTTTTGACGCCAACACAGGACATGATTGACGACAGCGCCTTGACGGACTGCCTGGCTGAACACCGACTGACTGCGCAGCTCGCTGATGATGCAGTGCCAGCATCGTAAAGGGGTTCATCAATGAAGCCTTTATTGACAGCGCAGATTGGCGCCATCAACAGGATCGGCGAAGATGCATCCCTCCTCGAAACCTTGCATCGAGTCTTCGATGTCGACTCTTGCTCCATCCAAGGTACTTTTTCAGTGGGACCTGATTGAGACCTGTAGCCGGCCTGGACTCCATTACAGTCGGTCTGAACTTTGTATTTACCCCGGTCTAGCACGACATCAAGTAACTCCAAGCACTATTTGACAATAAGCACTAGATTTCTCTGGTTCTATAAATTGGATATTTTTTGTTTTGATCTTGTTCTACTCATAACATTATTCTTTATCTTTCTAAACCTATGTGGAGTATTTCTGTGGTGTTTTCATTGTATTACTTTTTGTTTGTGTGTTGCACAAAGACTTTACAAATTGCCTCTTTAGATAAGCTAGACTGCTCTGTACCAAGCTACCAGAGGACAGGTATTTAGCTTACCCTGACTAGGATTGTGGTCCCTACTTGGACAGGGTGTATACCAATGCCAACTAGAGACCCAGTTTCTAACATTGTCCCTTCTTTTCTTTTTAGAAATGTACGCTATCATTGGGGCAACTTGGACAGACTTTAGGGGTGACTCATACGTCATACAAAGGTAGCTGGGGACTCTGGAAGTACTTTTAATTCCAAAGTCAAATTTAGGCATCGTTCTATTTTAAAACAAGGCTGCAAGGCAGGCCTGGCTTTAGAAGGACACCAGATACCACAGTGGTGCACACTTAAGTACATTAAGTCCACTGGGGTTTCTAAATCTACATACCCTACCATCTACTAGGGACTTATGGTAGGTTGAATTTGCCAATTTAAAACAATACCAATTAGCATAAACCTTTAGAAGACAGACCACTGGGCGGGCCTGGTTAGCAGAGTCCAGGACGCCTTCAGAGTCAGGAACCACCAGCATCAATCAGAAAATGGGGGTGACCAGGGCAGATATTATGACTTTCCTACAACCAAATATTGGATTTTGCCTATTTGGGCACCTTTGACATCACAACCAAGGATGACTGGAAGGGCTCAACATGGAGATTCAAAACTGACTTAGGCCCAGGTGAGGGTTCAAGATGGTGGTAGCCTGTTATGTTCCTGTGGCTCTGAACAGGAGGCCCTCAAACTAGCCATTCAAATCACTCTAGTAGTCCTGAGTTCAAGTGATGAAACAGGGCTAAAGCAGCAGGGCAAGTCTCTAAGCGTTCATGGCAGGCTCCAGGCTGCAGAACAGTCCTTCCAGGCGCAAGAAAGCAGTCTTGTAGAGTACACAGCAGGCCACAGCAGTAGGCAGTCCTCTAAGAGTCTGTCCGCATGTCCAGATATCAATCAATCAATCAATCAGGGGTTTATATAGCTTGTTACTCACCCGTGAGGGTCTCAAGGCACTAGTGGGGGGGTGGCGGCCCTGGGTCAGTCAGAGAACCAGGTCTTGAGGTCCTTCCTGAACGCGTGCAGGGTGGGGGAGCTTCTGATGTTCACTGGGAGCTCAGTCCAGGTTTTCGCTGCAATGTTAGAGAAAGCTCTCCCGCTGGTTCTCATGCTGCAGATGCAGGGCGAGATCAGCGGAGCGGAGGTTCCTCTTGGGTACGTGGAAGGATAGTCTCTCATTGATGTATTTGGTTCCAATGTTGTTGAGGGATTTCTAGGTGTGGGTAAGGAGTTTGAAAGTGACCCACTTTTCGATGGGGAGCCAGTGGAGGCCTAGTATGTAATACCAATATGATGGCAGTGGTAACTAAGGGAAAAGTTGGCACCTCTGTTGACGTATTGCACAGGTATTAACTAAGTTGTCTTATGGTGTTCTCAATGTTGGACACTCTGCCATCCACAGTGTCCCCCTGTGTAGAAAGGAAAAACCTCCATGCACATACAATGTAAAATATTATACATAGTTATTACTTCCAGGAATTCATAATCTGAGAGAGAGTATAAAATAAAAGGAGTACCTACGTGGATTTTCCGACCACAAGATACTTCTAAAGGTCTTTACTTATATGGATTAGAAGAGCCTGCCTAGTACTGTTGATAAAACTTGATCGCAACTAAACAGTCCGCGTTGGTGAACTCTGCAATCCATATTTACTATCTTAAACCTTGAGAAAGTTGTTTCTACGATGAAACACTTGTCGGCTGTGGATGTTCTACAACGACGTGTCAACTTGTTTAAACAAATTTATGCTGTTTACTTTCTTGTCATTTGGAATTCATTATGCTATGATGTACCTGGGAAATTAATATACAACACTGACCAGTGTTGGTCAGATAGTACTTATATTGGTGCTGTGCTCTGTTGCTTGATTTTTTAGAGGCCTCGTATGTGTTGGTTCATGTGCTCATGGTGCGGAGTCCTGAGGATGGGTCTGGCAGAGGCGTTCTGGATGGTTTGTAGCTTGGTAAGGAGAGTTTTGTTGATTCCGGCATAGAGGGAATTGCCGTAGTCCAGTCTGCTGGTTATGAGTGCGTGGGTGAAGGTTCTTCTGCAGTCGTGGGGGATCCATTTGAAGATCTTACGGAGGATGCGAAGGCAGTTGAAGCTGGTGGAGGTGACAGCATTGATCTGGCGGTTCAAGGAGAGGGAGGAGTCAAGGATGATGCAGAGGTTCCGAGCATGGTCTGTAGGGGTGGGTGGGCTCCCGAGGGTGGGGGCCCACCAAGTGTTGTCCTAGGCGGTGGTAAGAGGTCCGAGGATGAGGATCTCGGTTTTCTCTAAGTTTAGCTTCAGGCAGCTGTCCTTCATCCAGGCTGCCACGTTCTTCATTCCTTCCTGGAAGCAGAGTCTGGTGTCTTCGGGATTCTTCGTGAGCGAGAGGATGAGTTGGGTGTCATCGGCGTAGGATACAATGTTGAGCCCATGCTGTCTGATGATAGAGGCAAGGGGGGCCATGTAGATGTTGAAGAGCGTGGGGCTGAGAGATGATCCTTGGGGTACTCCGCAGCTGATTTCTGTGGATTTGGAGAGGAAGGGCGGGAGTCAGATCCTCTGGGTCCTGTTGGAGAGGAAGGATCGGATCCAGTTGAGGGCAGCTCCTTGTATTCCCCGATCATGAAGTCTGGCAACAAGTGTGCGATGTGAGATGGTGTTGAAAGTTGCGGAGAGGTCAAGAAGGATGAGGGCCGCGGTGTGTCCCTGGTCCAGTAGCATGCGGATGTCGTCGGTGGCTGCGAGTAGGGTGGTCTCGGTGCTGTGGTTGCTGTGGAATCCAGACTGAGAGGCATCCAGGATGGATTTCTCTTCTATAAAGGCGGTCAGCTCGGTGTTTACGATTCTCTCTGTGACTTTAGCCGCAAAGGGGAGGAGAAAGATGGGCCGGTAGTTTTTCAGGTCCGTAGGGTCGGCCGTTTGTTTCTTGCGGAGGGGTTTTACCTCTGCCCATTTCCAGTCATCTGGGCAGATGCCTGACCTGAGGGAGGCGTTGATGGTTCAACCTAGTTCGGGTGCGATGGCAGCAGCTCTGTTGAATATGTGCGGTGAGCAGGGGTCCGTTGGGGCTCCTGAGTGGGTTTTCTTCATGGTCACGGTGATGAGTTCGATGGTCGTGGGGTCACAGAATGTGATGGTAGGTTTGTCGGTGGCAGTGGGTAGGGGGGTGGTGATCGTTGAAGGTTCGTTGAAGTTGTCGTAGAGGGCCTTGATCTTCAGATGGAAGTAGGAGCTGAGCTTGTCACAGAGTTCCTCGGTGTGTGTTACATTTGTGGATTCGCAGTTGGGTTTGGCGAACTGCTGTATGACGTTGAACAGTTCCTTAATAGTGAATTGAAGAGGGGTCTGAGGGCCTCCTTTTTATGCATGTTGTTTTCTTTGATGTAGGAGAAGTTTCTAGAGAATTCCCTTTGAGGTGATGAAAGTTTCCTGACTCCTCTGGCTCCGGGCTGGCTGCATGGACAATACAGGTGTGACAAACCTTTTGCATGTTGTGTGAAGGTAGACCACAACCAATTCAGTTGCAAGTGGAGATTCGCCCAGCCCTCCCCTCTATCCTGTCAGCAGATGGCCCATTCAGGCACACCTATTCCTTCTATAGTATGACTGTCTGGGATGAATTCACAAAGTCAATCTGACAATTATACCCAATTTTGTGACATAGGACAGGTTGCAGGCACTTAAAAGCAAAGGGCAGGAAAAAAACTTTTTTAGTTACAATTCTATAGATACCAAACTTGGAATGCTCACCTGTTCTCAATCAAAAGTAAACACTTATGTATTAAGGCAACCCAATTTTATCCTAAGGGACAGGTAGGACTCACAGTAGTGAAAAATGTATTTAGGAATTTTTCATGACCAGGACATGTAAAACTTAAAAGTACATGTCCAAACTTTAAATTACAAAGCACAGTGCCCTATGGGCTACGTAGGGTCTACCTCAGGGGTGTTGTACATGCATCAAAAGAGGATTTTAAGGCTTGGCAAGGGGGTCATATTGCTAGTATGAATTGGCAGCTTAAAACTGTTTTCAGGCTGCAATGGTATGGCTGGGACATGTTTTAAGGGGCTACGCAAGTGGGTGGCAATATGTCACTTGTAGCATTTAATGTACAGGCCCTGGGTATACGTATGTGTAAGCAATGGTCTAGTCAGGGCAAGTAAGTTACACACCAAAGATAACCTGTGCACATCCTTTGGTAGCTTGGTGCAGAGCAGTCAGGTTTATCATCAAAGGCAATGTGTAAAGTGTCCATGCAACACACTTGCACCAGTAACATAATGAATACACCATACAAGAGACTCGAGACAGGATTGTATGAAAATAGAGTAAATATTGTACATAAAACTTATACCCAAAAGGACATGAATCCAGAGTACTATGCACTTGTGTTATAACACTCACTATCCTGATAGTGCAGGAATCAAAATGACATACATTGGAACATCAGGGCATGAAATGCAACAGTTCTGTTGGAGACATAGCACATAATCATTAAGTATCACCAGTAGTAAGGAAATCCCAAAACATCACCAGAAACACGAGTGCTATTATGCCCAGGTAAGCAAAATAAACCCCTGTGCCCTTATTAACGGGGTTACAGTAAACTTTAGGAGACCTGGCTTGAAAAATGGTTTGCTGGTATGTACGTAGGTGGCATGGACATCTGCATTCCTGATACACGGGGTACAGTAATTTTTGCAGGACAAGCACAGTGACTGGTTTCTGCATTTCAATGTCCCAGTGGTCATCAGGAGACCGAAATCCCCCCGCAGTCAGCAATGGCGGTAAGGGCACATGGGGACGTTGGAAATGCTCCGGTCCATTGGTGAATTTTATTGCAAGCAGGTTCCTGCTGCGAAGAGCACAGTGAGTTCCACTGGAACCGCATGGGTGAGGAGTAAAGAATATCAAGCTCCTGCTGACCAGGCTAGGTGGCTAGGAGGATTTCACACAGCTCCTTGGTCCCATGCTGTTGCCAAAAGTGTTCTCATAGCACGGGAAGCACTGTAGTTAAAATCAGAGATATAAACCATGGCATGGTAAGGTCTTTTGTGTTCCTGTAACCTCAGAACAGGGGGCAAGCCAACAAGCCCATGGAGAACACTTGGGGGCACATGAGCAGAGTTAGGGAGCAGCAGACAAAGGGCAAAAAGCAGAAAAGCAGTCCAGTTGAGTCATTTAAGCAGCACAGAAATCCTTCTGGCAATGTGCAGATGAAGCTCCAGCAGCGGCTGGTTATAAGTCCAACACAGTGTTTAAAATCATGGGGTCAGAGCTCCTGTACTTATACTCCAAAATGTCTTTGTTCAAGAGGTGACTTAAAAAAGCCTTAGAAGTGCATAACACTCCCTTTCAACCACAGCCCTGGCTCCAGACATCAGTAGGAGTTAAATCAGCCCTTCATGTCAGGGCAGAACACAGCCTATACAGATGTAAAGTGTGAAGGACCCTCTCTTTCCCAGCCCAGGAAGACCATCAGCATGCAGGTGAATGAAGATGAATGCCTGTCACACCCAGCTCTTCTTGTGTGACGGCTGTCTGGAAAGTCTGCACAAACTGTTGCTGTCACCCGGTCCTAGAAATGGATTGGACTCAGGCTCCATAGCACAAAATGTCATAAGCACGGTGAAATGCCTACTTTCTAAAAGTGTAATTTCTAAAATAGTAATGTAAAATCCACCTACACCAGTAAGCTGAATGTGTCACAACCATTCTAAACATACCAAAAATGACAACGCTACTCCGTTCAGATCAGGAATTAAAACTGAAACATATATAAGAGAATTCCCAATGCTGAGCTATGAGAGGGGTAGGCCTCACAGCAGTGAGAAACAAAATAGGCTGTTTGTCACTACCAAAACATGCCACACAATAAAGACACTTGTCCTACCTTTTACGTACACAGCACCCTGCCCATAGGGCTATTTGGAGTCTACCTTAGAGGTGACCTATATGTAAAAAAAGTGGAGTTTAGGACTTGGCAAGTAGTTTTAAATGCCATGTCAATGTGAAAATAAAAACTGCACACGATCTCTGCAGTGGCAAGCCTGAGGCAGGTTTGAAAGGCTACGTCTGTGGCTGGCACAAGCTGTACTGTAGGTCCACTAGTAGCATTTAGTTTATAGTCGCTGGGTATATGTGATACCACTGTTTAGGGCACTTACAAGTAAATTAAATATGCCAAACAGGAGTCCTAAAATCAACAAAAAGAAGGTCAGAAAAATAGTTGGGGGAAAGTAAAAGGTTAGGGCATAACCCTGCAAAAGGGCCAGATCTATCAGTATATCACTCTACAATGGACGTGGAATGGAAGTAACGTATGTATGCCAATTGGGTATAATCTGATGTTATAATGTTCAGGGGAGTAAGACTTTAGCACTAATTAACAGTGGTAAACTGCACAAAGTTCCATGGCCAACAAAAACAGGTTAGAAAAAATAGGAGGGGTGAAGGCATAATGTTTGAGGGTGACCCTGCAGAGAGGGCTAATTCCAACACATAGGATAGTAGATTTGGATTATTAAATCTCCTGAAAGAAATGTAAGCCTTTCGTTTCAAAATTCGAATACAATAAGTATATATTTATTAAAATAGTCAATAAGCACATCTATGATGTTTAGTTCACTTTCATTGATTCCTCTGGAAATTTTTCCCAGTTAAGCTAGCATTTCATTTCCGTAAAGAACACTGACAAAAATGTCTCAGAAGCGTCTGTAAATGAGACCAATTCATAGAGTTTATATAGATATAGCAAGACCAGTCACTATTTGTTTTACTTACATTGGGTAAATACCTGTGAAGAAGTGCTTGCTTAATATTCCAAACTCATGTCAATTCTCTGACTCTTTGCCACTGAAGTGAGTTTGTCTTGTTCACATTGACATCAGACTATTCATCCAACAGTTGCTATGTACATGTCATTTGGGTTACCAAATGGATTAATGTTTAAGGTAAATTGGAAATATGAATTCTGAGCAGATAGATATATGTAAAATTCATGAAGATCAACAACACCTATGTTAAAGGTTATTCGAGAATTTAGTAACAGTTAATATTAACACCATTTCAATATCATATTTGGTAAAATATGAAACTGGAAAACAAGTATCTTTGGCGCCGTTTGATGAATCCGCGAAATTTTAAAAACAAATGGGTCGCTCCGGTCAACTTCTGTCTTGAAAGGTTTGGGGTTATTCGTCAAGCGGGGGCTGAGAAAAAAAGGAGGGGTCACAAAACACATTTTCTCTATGTTAATTTCCATAGGAAAGTTTAGACAAGGCTACAGCCAGAATTCTGTTCGGAAAGCAACCTTTTTATTAAATCGTGTCAACCCTTTCAGTAGTTTTTGAGAAAATGTAATATTTAATATTTACAGATATTTATATATGGACGCGAAGGATCCGTGAACCCTCCCGATTTTGAACCCTGCAATGTGATTGGCTGCCAACAGTTCCAACCAGGAAGTGCTGGCAGCCATCTTCTGAAAGTATTTTTTTAAACCTTCTGGCGGGAGTCGCGTAGCGTCCGTGAATCCTGTCTATCTTTTTTTTAAAATGAAGCACGGTCTCTCATGCTTTGCTTTCTTTAAGCCCCCGGGTGGGCCAGGTCTATTGGGCTCTGGTTAATGACTGCCACCTCCCCAGGGCTATGCTAATGATATGCAGGGAGAGAACAAGAACAAGGGACACCCTACTCACAAGGAACCAGGTTAATCAATTAGCAACAGAAACAATGGTTCCCGCGGAATAGTACAGTTATATATTTTGGTAAAAGTATGCACAGTCGCAATAGGGAAGAATTATGATGATGCCAAAAGGAAAAGAGACCATGTACACCTTTGTTTATATTTATAATAGTTATTTTATATATTTCAAATAGTTATACAAATATATACAGAAAAGAAACAGTAGTGCGTAGTGTCCCCAGTGTGAATGGAACTTTAAAACAATAGTGACATATTCATGACATATTTATTAGGTTTCCACAGTTTTGTAAAGTCAACCATCCATTAATAAACAGTGAGAGCAGCCTCTGTATACAATAATCAGAGCTGTTTAAATGGTTTGCTTTGACTGTCTGTCAACAACGTTTCGACCCTTTGTGCAATGTAGGGTCTCTTCAGGACCTAAAGATGTAGGGACATCTAAAAAAGTGGGTTGCGCAGCCGCGCGAAGAATGTGAAAAAGAAATAGAAGGAATACTCACACAGGACCCAACTGGGTACCCTGTGTGAGGGTCAGGGTGGGAGGGGTAGCAACAGAGGGTATCAACTGCGTGATTTATACCGATAAACGAACGGAAGAGTGACACGGAACTCAGCCTTCAAGAAGTTCGAGTGAATCTCATAAACAATATAGTATGCTCAGGAGGTCTAGCCGCTCCAACCTGTGCACTTTCAAATGAACCGATGACTCAGTCAATCCGTCGGTGCAAGCGTAAAATCTGTAAATATATAATTGGTGAAGATCTGTGGCGCGCGCAAGTAGCCTAATCACTAATCCTCTTGCCAACATGTCTTAAACCTTACTTTTGTCATGCAGCTTCAGTTTTCACCAGCTGCTCAGTATCTTGGGCCTAGCTAAATTTAAAACAGCAACTCTTCCCATATCACTGTTATAAGTCTCACCACATTTCTCAAAGCATACATGCATCAGTCTGCGCCTTATGCTAGTGGCATGATACATAAAAAAAGAACATACATATAGTTGAATACCTGTGTTTCACAGTGCATTCTCTCTAAATTGTGTGAAAGAAAGTGTATATATTCCATTCTGCTCATAAAACAGGGTGCCTGTGTATTGAACAGGCTATTTCAGAGGCTCCATAACACCGACATACAGAAGACATCACAGGCTGTACAACTGAATGACAGAGCAGAAATGTAAGATTTGTCCATCTGTAGCCAAACTGACCATGTTTTCAAGCTACCATCTTCAGATGCATAACACACGAGACAATAGATTTTAGAAGTAGACACATTCCTCACTCGGAAGAACACGCAGACCTTTACATTTGACAGAGTGTTTTTCTCTTTTCAAACAGTCACCTAAATTTATACGGCCTATTTCAAGTGTACCTTTCCAGAACCCATACGAAGTAGCCTAATCAGTGACCCTTCTGCCAACATATCTTAAGCTCAACTTTTCTCTTGTAGCTTCAGTTTTCACCAACTGTTCAGAAACTTGGGACTAACCAAATTTAAAACAGCAATCTTTCCCATGTTACTGTTTAGAGGTGCATGTTCTTGTGACAGGTTTGCTAATGTGTAAAGTACAATATTCTAATGGGCAGATTTATAAGCCCTGTTCGTCACTTTTGCGCCGCCGTTGCGTCACTTTTGTGACGCAGCGGCGGGGCAAAGCCAGCGCCATGCTGCGGCAGATTTACAACGTGACGCATCTAGGGAGATGCGTCACGTTGTAAAGCTTGCGCCACATGTGGGCGTACCTTCACAGGGGGGGGGGGCGTTCCGGTGCAGGAACGCCTCCGAAAAGTAGCTGAGTGAAATCTACAAGATTTCACTCAGTCACTTTTCCGGCCATGCTGCGTCAAATCCCTGCGCCTGCTTGAAGCAGGCGGAAGGATTGACGCTGCATTGTACCGATAGGGCACCCCCGAGCCTTGCTAGAGCTGCGTCACGCTTGCGACGCAACTCCAGCAATGCGCCGCCCTTCCGCCATCAGATGCATCACGCATCTGTTTATCCTTGCGCCACGATGCGCTGCATTGTAAATGCGGCGCATCTATTGTGGCGCAAGGGTAAACTTGCATGACGCATCTTCCCTGGCGCATCCATGCTGATTTGCAGGGATGCGCAAGGGAACATAAATCTGCCCCTTAATGTTTAAGTGTTATGCAGACATTTCCAATGTAATTGAAAGCATTTGTTTATTTATTGCTATGAATGTTAATATATAATGATTTCAAAAGTATAACATTATTTAACAAACTATTGAAACTTATCTTTGTTTTTAAGATTTTTGCTTTTATTGGTAAAAAAACATTGAGGATTGGAAAAAAAGATCAAAAGAGAAGACAAGAAAAAACAGTACTATTCGAAGAAAAGAGGAATTTAGAAGAAGTGCAAAATGTTACACAGAAGAAAAAGACTTCTGTTAAGAGAACTAAAACATTTGTTAAAAGAGTTTTGCGGAGTGTAAAGTAATTTGAAAATGTTGAAAAGAAAAAGAAAAGTTCTACGACAAATCAGAAGTAAAGGAAAAAAGAAGATCATAAAAGAAAATAATTTTGTGAGAAAACAATGCATATTGAAAGAAGGCTGAGAGAACATAAAGACACAAGGAGGAGAATGTATAGAAGTAGAGTTCTACAAAATGAATTGAAAGATTGTAAAAAATATAAAAAAAGAAGAGCAGCTTATAAGAAAATGCAACAGATTGAAAGTGTAGTAGATAAAGCTTTTGAAATGAAATTACAATTATTTATATTAATATTGAAGAGAATGAAAGCATTGAATAAAACAATGCTGTCTATGAATGAGAGAAGAAAAGGAAAAAGGCTGGTTAATAAAAGTAACTTTTGTAAAACTTTCACTAGTGAAACAATCCTAGTACTGAGCCTTTCTTTAATAAAGAATGTTATTTTCAGCAGAACTCTTTAGTACATGCAGTTGATACTAGTGGTCAATGCTATGAGATGAAAGATGGTTCTCCGATTCCCAAGGAAATAATTGTTCCTAGCAATATAGAAGAAGGGATGCGTACACAAGCTCCATAATTTAAGTAGGATTGCAGCATTATTTGCAGTATTCCACAGGAGTCTATTGACATATTATGGATTGTTTGTTGAGAATATGCCAAAAAAGTGTTGAACAGAAGATTAAGATTTTACAAGGACTGGATCCATGTAAAATAAAACAATATACTAAGTTGAAAGGGAGTTCTCTGGCTTGTCTTTCAAGAAATGTATGCCACAGTACTTTTCATCATTTAAGAATGTTAGCTGTACACCACTCTGAAATGTGGAAGTTGGTAAGGAGAATATTATTATATATTAGAATATATTATATTATGTTTAAGTGAAATGAACACAGCTCTTTTGCATGGTTCTGTATCAGATATAGACAAAGTTTGTGATGATATATGTAGGACTTGGTCTTTTTGGCTAAAGTTCCCTAAAACTATTTTGCTTTCCCCCTAGACCATTTTCTTGACATAGAGTTGCAAATTTAGATGCTTAGTGTACTTTGCCACTGCTGATCAGTGTAAAAGTACAAGGGTTCCCTATGTAAAGTACAATGGTAATTGGTTGGCCATGATTGGTATGTTTGCCTTACAAGTAAAGTCCCTAGTGATATGCACTGTGTGTGCAAGGGCTAGTAATGCAGAGGCGTGCAGAGAAGGGAACTCAGACCTTCAGTGTAGGGCCTGCACGCAGAGTGCAAAGTTAGCATGTTGTCCTGACAAGTGTAACCACTTGTCAGGCCTTACTTTCCCTTTTACGTACACAGAGGGAACCCCTGTGGTAGGTCCCGGGTAATGCCTGGGCAGGGTGCAGTTTAAGTAAAAGGCAGGACATATACTGAGGTGTGTTTTATGTCCTGACAGTGAAAAACACTCCATTGCGTTGTTAACTAGTGTAAGGCCCATAGGACAGCATGGGGGAGGCTGGGTATTGTGTTTGTTAGCCTAGTTTCCTATAAGTTTGAAATGGACAGGTGAAGTTAAGTATGAATGAACTCACAGTGTCATAACACATCTTTCTATAAAAGTGATTTTGTCACTGTGTGTTCAGAAGCCACTCTTTTAGAACATGGCTGAGTTTTGTGCTTTGAGTATTTCTGTGTGTCTCTGCTGAATGTGGATTGACTGTCTGGATCTGAGAGGCACGGGGAGCTGAGAGAGGTCTTGTCCCAGGGAGGGGTTGAGATGGCACCAGGCTGCCCTGCATCTGGAGAGTAGGGGGAAAATAAGCCCAGGAGGTGAAAAGGACCGGCCTGGTGCTATAAAGCAATTGACCCATATCCTGCTGAGTAATTAAGAGTCTAGACCCCCAGTATCAAAGGGAGAAAGGTGACACTGGGAGACAGACACCCAGAACTGATTGACTAAATCAGTTCTGGGTGTCTCTCTCCCAGTGTCACCTTTCTCCCTGAGCACTATGAACTTCAAAGACATTTAGGGCAGCAGCGGTCCGTGGAGGGAGTTCCTGGGGCGGAAAGGCGGGTTGGGGGGTACTAAACACCGGAACATGGATAATTGGAGATAAGTAAACAATTAAATAAATAAAACGAATTTCGTAGCGCGCCCTGCATCACAAAATGCGGTGCAGGGCGCGCTGCGAAATTCGTTTTATTTATTTAATTGTTTACTTACCTCCAATTATACATGTTCCGGTGTTTAGTACCCCCCACCCTGCACCTCCCCCGCCCCGCCTTTCCTCCCCATGGAACTCCCTCCACGGTCTGCTGCTGATTTAGGGGTATAACTATGAGGCCCCTGAACGTTGGAATAGAAATGGATTGAGACTGAAAAGACTTAGAACCATTTTGTGGTCAAGAGGAACCTCTGCTAAGGAAGGAACAACTGAAGAGACTGCTGGGAAGGAGCAATCCTTGCTTCGTGATCTGGGGCTGGTCTGTAGTTTGCTGTTTTAACCAAGGAAGAGGCTGTTGGGACTGTGCTGTGTGCACTGGGTCCCCCTGCTTGAAGAAGACTGTGCTTTGTGCTGTGTCTTGTAACCCCAAGGGCCCGAAGTGAGCTGGCTCCCTGTTTGGAAACACAGGAACATAAAAGTTTCAGAAGAAGTTTCAAGCAAGACGGTGGACGCGTGTTGTGGCAGCTTGAGACCCTCGGAAGGTGTGCCGTATGATCTTGGACACACAGAAGGAAAAGTGAGACTTGGACGTGCTGGGTGCATGTCGAGGTGCACAGGGGGCATTGGTGAAGAGCACCGAGTCAACGTGTGCACCGAAGGAGAAGTGAGTACCGACGCGCTGGGTGCATGTTGTGGTGCACCGCAGGCATTAGTCAAGAGTGCCGGTCAGCATGTGCATCGGTGGTGGAGTGAGACTCCGACGCACAGGGTACGTGTCGTGGTGCACTGCAGATGTTGGTGAGCTGCGCCTGGTCGGTGCGTGCATTGAAGGAGAAGTGAGTCTCTGATGCGCAGGGTGCGTGTTGTGGTGCACCCCAGGCGCTGGTGGAGAGCACGTGGGTGCCACGTGCATCGAAGGAGGAGTGAGTCTTGGATGTGCAGGGTGCGTGTGGGCTACACCGGAGGCGCTGGTGAGGAGCGCCTGGTCATCAAGTGCACCGGAGGAGAAGTGAGGCTCGGACACAGTGAGCGTGTCGAAGTATGGCCGGAGGCGTTGGTGAAGAGCACCTGGATATCGGAGCACTGGAGTTGGAGTAAGTCTCAGTGAAGCAGTGTGCATGCTTTTGTGCAACCTGGGACTGTGGAGGTGATCGGCTGATCATCGTGTGCAACAGAAGAAAGTGAGTCTCTGCAGTGCGGTGTGCGGGTCTTGGTGCAAACTGAGACTGCAGGAAGGAGTGCCTGGTGAACGTGCACTCGGAGTCAATGTAAGGACTCATCAGCGTTTTGTGTGTGGCTTCATGCCAGAAGAGACGTGTACGTGTGCCCTGCAGCCGCCTGAGACCTTCCTAACAGTCGCGGCCTGGACCGGCAGCCCCAGGGGAGCTGAGCTGCCAGGCCGTGCCTCAGAGGCCCATTGAGGAAGTTCTACACGGAAGGCCCAGTCCGTTGAAGGAGGAGAGGAGAGTGGGTTGAACCCCCAGGTATCGTGGAACACTGCCTTGGCGGGGTGCGGGCTCTTAGGCACAGTCTCTCGGCCTCTCAGTCCTTCTGGCGATATGAGCCTTTGCTTCGGCTCAGGGTGGGGCCCGTACTGACCAAAGGAGTGGCAGTACTGGGGCCAGAGTGAGAAGCCATGATTTATGTAATTGTTGATCCTTGGGGGGGTAATTCTTATTGAAGAGGCTGACTGTCATAATACACATTGCCAATATTTCTGCTAACAAACTGCCGGACTGTCTTATGATGCCTGACAGTATTTCTGCATAACTAAATATATGATTGTAGCGCTACGCATTACAAAGTATGTGACGAATTGCATTATTCCTTTATTGCGCAGTAAAAAGTTTGTGTCTGTATGCATTGCATTATTTCTCCAATTGCAAGGTACCGGGGTGTATCGTTACGTATTGTGTTATTTCTCCTTTGCTCAGCACAGGATTGTATCACTACGCAGTGCACTATTGTCTGTCCATTCAAGCATGTGTGATTCTAGCATTACGACCAGCATAGCATTTTAAAAGCGGTGGTTGTGATTTGAACCTACCAGCCAGCTGGGACAAATATTACCCTTCATTATATGTTGATTCTTGTATCGTGTGGTCTGATCGTATATCTTTTTATATAAAGTTTTTATTCGTTTTATCAAACATGTGTGGATGAATGAATGAATGAATGATAACATTTATAAAGCGCAGGCTTTCACTCCAATGGAGCATCTTGGCTCTGAGGGCTAGTGTCAGAGGAGAGTTGTCTCTAATGTCACAGTGTTGGAGGGTTTAAATAGGAGAAAGGGCCAAACTATCTGGGGCTGTAAATATCCAAGTTTTCAATTTTTTCTTAGACATAGATTCTGACTGTATAAGTCTCAGGTAAGAGGGTAAGTAGTTCCAGGCTTTAGTTCCAAGGACAGCCATGGACTTTCTCCTCTGGACTTCAAACGGAAATGTGGGGGTACTAGCCGATTTTCTTTAGATGATCTCAGATTACTAACAGGTACATGAACTTTTAATCTGGACCTGAGATAATTAGGGCCACTTTGTTTTACAGCTCTAAAGGTAATCACAAGGATTTTAAAAATATTTCTCTTGTGTACGGGTAACCAGTGGAGGGTTTGGAGAGCCTCAGATGATGAAGACCCTTTAGGTAAATTCAGTACCATTCAAGCCGCTTCATTATGCACGGTCTGCAGCCGTTTTAGAGTACTTTTCTTAATGCCTGCATAGAGACTGTTGCAATAGTCCAATCGTGAGAGAATTGTGGCCACTGCCACGGACTTGTTGGCCGTGGCAGGTAGAAATTCAAAGAATTTCTTCAGAGTCTTTATCCAATAAAAACAAGTTCCTGCAACCGATATGGCCTGCTGATGAAAAGAGAGAGAGGTATCAAATCATATTCCGAGATTTTTTGCCGTGTCCACAGAATTAGGGGGGGGGGCTGCGTCAGTTGGCCACCACATTTTGGGTGAGAAAATATTGCATTTTCACAACAGCAGAATCTCCGTCTTTTGGCTCTTACATTTTAAGTGCTTGGTGTTCATCCATTTAAAGACAGCCGAAAGGCAGTGTTGGAAGTTTTCCTCAGCTACAGTAGATTCTTTGTCCAGGGTGAGGATAAGCTGTGTATCATCAGCATAAGATACAGTCTCAATTTCAAAGAATGATATAAGCTCAAGCAGGGGTAAAAAGTGTTGGACTCAGAATCGAGCCCTGAGGTACCCCCGAACACAGCTGCCTCTCAGTAGAGATATAGCTGCCTAGTGTAACTGATTGTCTTCTATTTTCCAAGAAAGACAATAACCAGGCCAATGCCCTCTGCGAGATCCCTACTTTTCCTAGCTGTTCACCCAAGACCGCATGGGAGACAGTATCGAATGCGGCTGAGAGATCCAACAGAATCAGCACTGCCATTTTACCCTGATCTAGTGCGAATTTCAACGTCTCCGTAGTATGTAGCAGCGCTGACTCTGTTGAGAACCCAGCCCTGAAACCCGATTGCCTGGGGTGTAGCACATTATTTAGTAGGAGGAACTCGTTTAATTGCTTGTTTACAAGTTTCTCTGTAATCTTACTTAGGCAGGGTAATAATGAGATAGGTCTGAGGTTTGTCAGAACAGTTGGATCCGTAAGATGCTTCTTTTGAAGAGGTTTGACCGATGCAACCTTCCAGCTGTCTGGAACTACTGCCTGTCTAAGTGAGGAATTAACAATGTGATTGATAATAGGATTAACAGTTTCGATCAGTGCATGTAAAACTTTAGGAGGGCAGGGATCACCTGGGGAACCTGATTTACAAGACAGGATGGCCTGTCTGGATTGGTCAAGGGTGATCTCACTAAAGTGATCCAGCCACAATATATTTTCGTGATTATAAATTGACTCTTCAGAAGGTGGGGTGTCCACTGGGAAATCCTTTCTCAGGTCACTGACCTTGTCATCAAAATAGTCCGCTATTTGATCACATAGTTGTTGTGATGGGGAAATTTCCTGATTAAATATCTTAGGGTGGGTAAAAGACTGAACAATTTTAAAAATCATCTTCTGATTAGATGCTGCCTGTTCAATGAGATTCATGTAATAAACCCTCTTTTCATGTTTGATCATCCTGTGGTAATTTTTCAGTGCTGTTCTAAAAATAGTAAGATCATTGTTATTATAGTGCACCCTGCAATTGTGTTCGAGATTCCTGCATTTGCCTTGCATCTCTTTCAGCTGAGGGGTGAACTAAGGGGTAGAGGTTTTTCCCAGGAAGGCTCTACTACATGTGGCCACCGGGGCCATTTGGTTAGCTAATGTTGTCAGCCAGTCATTGAGAATACCTGTGTCAGTAACCGGATCGCCTGTTAAAATGGGTGTACTTAATTCTGCCAATGTATGAAGATTAGGGTTTGATAGCATTTTATTCCTTTTCCTATTAACAGTTTTACAAAGTAATTCCGGAATTTGAGTATCTGCATGTAGAGAGCTCTCTGCAATCTCAAAAGGGATATACTTGTGGTCAGACCACGTTAATGTAGTTGGGACATCCACTGTAAGTTTAGTGAAGTTTGTACATATCCCATCCAGGGTATGTCCAGCATCATGTGTAGGGTCAGTTATCAACTGCTTTAATCCTAACGTTTCTAAAAAGTTTTTCGTGGTTGAGGAATTATATGATTCTAGGTAGAGGTTAAAGTTCCCAAGTAAGGTAAAGTTAGAGTGTCTGACAATCAAGGCACTGAGACTATCAGCTAGGGTATCTATGAAGTCAGAGCTTGTTCCTGGGGGCCGGTATACCAAGGCTCCTGCAAAAGCCACTGAGCTAGATAGTTGGAAGCAGAAACCCAAACTTTCTGCACCTTTAATCTCTGGAATATCAACTGTTGAAAATGTAATGGAGTCCTTATGAATAATTGCCAGCCCTCCCCCCCACCCTTTACAGATCTGTCTTTCCTAAACATGGTGTAGCCTGGGGGGAGAGGCAGAAAAATGTCAGGGTTAGACAATTCTTTTAGCCATGTTTCCATGATGAAAAGGCCATCAAGGTTAAGATTCAAAATTAAGTCATGGATTACGCAGTGCACTATTGTCTGTCCATTCAAACGTGTGTGATTATAGCATTAAGACAAGCATAGCATTTTAAAAGCGGTGGTTGGGATTTGAACCTACCAGCCAGCTGGAACAAATATTACCCTTTATTATATGCTGATTCTTGTATCGTGTGGTCTGATCGTATATCTCTTTATATAAAGTTTTTATTTGTTTTATCAAACTCGTGTGGATTCCATTTGTGGTGTTACCAGTGGGCTGCTGTGGGCGTGGTTTCGCATACTATACACTTGTGCCTTGGAGATAGGTCTGGCTGCTCATGCCAAGCTACCAAGTGGGTGAGCAGGGCTATCTCAAACAGTGTCCTTACTTGGCCTCACGTTGAGTGGGGACTCCCGTGTCACGCATTTTATGAGAGTATTTCAGGACTGGGATTCCGTATTCCACCAATAGACAGTTTCTTGTTTTGGATCAGAAGATGGCTGTAGAGAAACTGAGAGTTTGATAAGTGTAGGTGTTGAAGAACAGATTAGTATTGATGATTTTGCAGAAGAAATTGCAAAGTTTAACAGAGTTTCATCTGAAAAACCAAACTTTGTTTGTATTTGTTGTCGCTGTACTCACTATAGAAGTCAAACTAGGAATGTTGATTTATATTTAAAAAGTGAAAAGAAAATAATGATAAATGGCAGCAATTTGGTGTTTATTTGTTGGTATGGAGACTAAAACCGGTAAGCTGCCACCAACAGATTTACATAAAGGTCTGAAAATTTGAGTTGCCTACTTACCTTTAGATTTTAAGAACAAAATTGAAACTGTTGGTGTAGACAGGGATGAAAATTAGCCAGTAGTTATTCTAGTAAATGGTGTTCCAACAAAGAGCCCAAAAATCTGACAAGAGTTTGTAGATATTAGTAAAATTCATAAGGCTACAATATACCTGAGACAGAAGAACATTTATTATAAGAATGTGAATGTTGTTGAAGATATAATATGCTACAAGATGAAACAGTAATTTCAGCTGGAATAATTGAAAAAGTGTACAAGTGCAGAACTGAAGAGATTTATGAACATTATACAATATATCCTCTGCGTTCAAAAGAAATATTTGGAAACAGTATTGAATTATTTCAAATGAAAAAGCACAGGGCAACCCCATGAGTGTGTGGGAAAAAGGCTTAGAAGCTTGTTGTTTTACCCAGCTATTCCTACTGGAGAAGGTGGGCGATTTGATGAGTGAGATGTACAGATTCCATCTTCAGAATACTGATCAACAAGAATATTTTGTGAAGATGCAAGATTTCGGCAGTGCATTCCATATATATTTCATTTTCTGTTCAAAAGAGATTTGTCTGCATTATCATATGCAGTGAACCACATATTAAAAATAGGACTTCATTTTCAACACATTTCTGCAAAAGAGTTCATGGACAATGTTGAACAAAGAGATGAAAATTTAGAATCTCAGTTAATTAATTTGATGGTGTGTCAACGTGGTACCAATGAGTATTGGTATCGTCGTCATGAAGAACTTAAATGTATGTTAAGAAACATAGGTACTCCTAAATGGTTTGTAAGACTTTGCTGTGATGAATATGAGTGGGAAGTTTTACTTGATTTTCTACGAGAAGCAAATTCAAATGTTAAAAACATTGAATTGAAGACAGCTGGAGAACTGTGTTCCTTGGAGCCTGTAAATGTGTGCGGATATTTAAATCATAAGTTTCAAGCTATGATGTCATTTCTCTCCAATACAAATATTCCACCTCTTGGAGAGGTAAACAATTTCTTTTGGCTAAAGGAGTACCAAGCCAAAGGTGCTCCTCATATACACATGCTATTATGGATAAAGATTGCAGCAACATTTGAAACTGATACTGATGAAACTGTTTTGTTTTTCATCGAACAGTATGTTACGTATGCCATTCGAAGGGATGGAGGAGAAAAGAGTTTGAGACAACAAGTTTTACAGATTCCAAGTCATCAATGTGGGAAATACTGCAGACGAAAATACAAGTGTAAAGGGAAATTTTATACAAAAAGTTGTTTTGGATTCCCACGTCCTATAAGTTCTAAAGGAAGGATGAGTAAACAGATTTTTGTCAGCAGTGAGGCATACTATAGCTCGAAAATATCCCAATAATATATACAACTTGAAAAGAACAGAAGCTCCAAGTACATTATTGACTATAATCCAATTATTTTGAAAATGTGGATTGCAAACATGAATATCCAATATGTTGCAGATAATTCAATTGCTGTAGCTCGCCATGTTACATCATATATAACCAAATCTGAAGAGACAGAGATGAAAGAAATGTGGGAAGAAATTTCAACAAAGAAGAGTCATAGCAAGAAATTGTACAGCTTCAGCTTGAAAATGCTTTACCATCAAGAGATTGGATTCTATGAATGTTCCGCTCGCTAGAGCTATATTCAAAGTCAAGATGAATCTTTTGGGTAAGTCTATGTCTCGCTGCCACATGAAATAGAGTATTGAAATCTTTACAAGAAATTAGATACCTAGCACAGAATGAACCAGAAAGTACAGATATTGTTAAAACTAATATGTTGGATACATGCTATCTCAAAAGCAGTTCACATCTCGAAAACCTATGTCTGTATGAAATACTTCAACATTACAGCTTTAAAAGAAAAGTTGAAGAAAATATAAAAAAGAGAAATATGCAGTAATTGGATTTGATGGATGTTTAGTAAAACATGCGAAAGGTTATCTTATTAACCACAGAAAACTCAGTTGTGAAAGTCGAGATAAGAGGGGATTTTTCTATTTAGCACTTCTGCAACTGTTCAAGCCTCGGCATCGTGAAACAGAATTACTTGGAGATATTGCCTGATTTGAAGATTTTTTTAATGCAGCTAAAGATACTATTCGGTGCACAATTTTCCCAACTTATCTGCAAATGTTAAATGATGGGATAGAACAAGAAAGTACTATTGCAGTTGAAATAGCAAGAGAAAGTTTACAAGGCGGTCAAACTTCTGGGCTACTGAGTCAAGATCCACTGGCACAACCAATTATCGAAAATGAAGCAGCACTAGCCTTGAATGAGCTAGAAACTGCAATGCAACAAGCACAACAGGATATTATTCAGTTGGAAAATTTTGAGGAACAACTAAATATTGAACAAAAACAAATATATCTACAAGTTAAACAACAGATACAATATGGTTTGCTGCAAGAAAAAAAAGAATGACAATGTTCATCATTTAAACATATTCTATTGTACATGAGTGGTCAAGATGGAACAGGAAACATGTCTTAATTAAAGTGTTGACCAGTTATCTACACAAAACTACAGAATCACATTTATGTTGTGTTGTAACAGCTTCAACTGGATTAGCAGTACACAACATTAAAGGGATTACTTTACATCGATTACTTATGCTACCTGTTCAACATGATAATAAATTGGAATATCAGAAGCTATCTGGAGAAGCTTGTTATGAAGTCTCAAGAGTACTGAAGAAAATTAAACTTTTAATCAGTGATGAGTTGAGCATGGTCTCAAACTTAATTCTTGCCTTTGTACATTTAAGAATGCAACAGATTTTAAAAACAGATTACGATGTTCTGTTTGGAGGAAAACCTTTAATTGTATTTGGAGACCTACTACAACTTACTCCTGTAAAAGGACAACCTGTTTTTAAAAACCATGACGACACAAGGAAATCTCTGGTAAGTATTGTAAATGTCAACATTTGGTTACATTTTGAATATAAAGAACTTGTTAAGAATATGCGACAAGCAATTGATCAAGATTATGGAAATATTCTGCAAGACATAAGAATTGGTGTCTTGACGGAACATGGCAAACAAGCTTTAGAAAGTTAGCTACTAAGGAACTTGTTTACAACTGGAAACACAGGAGCTGAAGTAAAGTACAATATGCTTGAAGAAAACACGTCTATAGTTTGCCTAATGCCTACACTGCAAGAGTGTTCTACATTTAATCAACAACATCTGAAACTGGAAAAACAACAAATTGTGGAAATGGAAGCTATTGATTAAATTGAACACCAGGGAGTGACTATTCTTCTTACAGAGAAACTATAGGATAATTTGCATTCTTTGGAAAAGTATATATCTAAAACTAAAGGCTTAGAAAAGACTTTACATGTATGTATAGACTGTTGGGTAATTTTGCAGCGTAATTCGAATGTATAATAATGTTTAGTAAATGGAGCACTGGGAAAAGTTGTTGATTTTGTTAATTTTTAGAACAGAGATGGAATACAATTTTTGATTATAAAATGTGATCAGATTAAGGAGGTAAGACAGATTGGGTGTTGTGTTGTACGTTTTTGCTTGCAAAAGAGTTGTATGTTCGCAGTTTCCTATATCATTAGCATATGCAGTAACTATTCATAAATCTCAAGGTTTAAGCATAAACAGAGCTTTTGTAAATATTGGAAGTACGGTGTTCAAAGATGGAATGGCATAAGTTGCATTGACTCAAGTAAGAACATTGTGTGGTTTGCATTTGATAGATTTTTATGAGAAAAAAGTTAGTGCTGATGCACATTGTGTAAGAGAGTACAATAGTTTAAAAGACTTTATGCTCCCGATTTAGGTGAATATACCAGATATGAGAAATATATAGTGTGTCCAAAAAGGAAATATGTCAATGATGCAATTGAGGTTCAAAAAAGGAAAGCAGCAGAAGAAAAAGTTGAAAGTATAAAGAAAAAAAATCGAATGTGTTGATGATACGAGTTACAAAACAGTTCAGGTATCAACTGTTATGCTAATTGATTCTGAATGTTGTGTTTCATTCACCACATCTTCGTCATCTTCTACATCATGCATACTGATTCTGGCATTCAGCATATTTTAGATACATGTACTGGTTCATTGACATTTACTCTCAACATACACCAAGATGCACAAGAATTTCTAATGCTTATGCTTGGAGTGTTATAACATGAAGCAATACACATTGAAAACTTATTTATAAGTTACAAGTGGAACTACAAGTGTGAAGAGTGTTCATTTACTCCTACCACTGAAATAGAAACAGAGCGATTCCTATACTTGACAATAACAGACTGCAAATCAGTACCTTTTAACAAATTGATAAAAACAGCAAATCAGGATATGAGAAGCTCCCATTGTAGATCAGAGATGTTGTCTACATTACATATAGAAAGATTTCCAAAATATTTAATTTTAATGCTACACCGTTATAGAGCAAACAGAAGAACATTTCAAATTTTAAATCAAGTCAAATATCTATTTCTGGAAGAACATATACAACAGCAAATATTATTTTTCATGAAGGGCATACTGCAAAATCTGGACACTATACTGTTTATTTAAAGTATAACAAAGGATGGGCACTTTGCAATGATGCCCACTTGGAATTCAAACCTAGATTGCCTTATGAATTACCAAATTCAGATTTGCCAATTCTACACCCAAAGTTTTGAGAACATCATTCGGCCCATTGGGCTCATGTAAACAGAAAGTACACAGCTCTGCAAACTATTAGTATTTATAATTAGTGTTTGGATTAATATTTGAGCTAATTGATATTACATTTGTAAAATTGTGTTTAAAAGCATATATATTTGTTGTCTACATTGTAGCAGATATAAATGAGAGTCTACATTTTGGCAAATGTATTTGAGATAAATAATACAGTTAATGTAGATGAAGGAAGTAATTAACAAAGTGTAGATAGGAAAATGTATAGCTACACATATTGAAATTGATGCTCTATGCTGAATTGTTTTCTTTTGTACACTTAATTTGATTGTTTTCCCCCCATTGTTCAATGATGATACTGAAATCACTGTGTATGGTGAAGTTAAGTGGAATCTGAGACCAGCAAAAAAAGGGAAACTGAAAATGTTACGTAGTCTAAAATTATGTTGTGTTCTAAAAAACATAATAATATAATTTCTGTAATATATTATCATTAAATAATAGTTTTTCTTTTTCTTCTTTATAGTAGCTACTATTGAAGTTTGAAAACTGTTTTTTTGCTGTTTAAGATAATACTACTCTAAAACTATTCTACTGAGTAATGTATCTAAATTATTCGAAAGGTAAGAATATATAATATAATAACCTGGAATTTGAAAAAATTTAATTATTTGTTATTTGTTTCTAATATAAATAATGTTCATCCTTTACATTATTTGAACAGTATCTTCATATGTCTGAGAAATAGTATCATGCTTAGTTTTTACATAGTGCATAAACCAATTGTGGTGTAATTGCAAGTTATTTACATCTCATTATTCAGGACAGGTGTGTATTGAACTCCCTTTCCAATGACTTCTCACATGCATACATACAAAAGATATGAACTAACAGAATTACACATGGACTACGCTTCCAGTCATTGAATGAAACAAATACTATGAAAACACTCATGCAATCACACAAAAACTACCTGTACACTCATCCATTACTATTTATGGACTCAAAGAATCAGCCAGACAGTGGTGTTGTACTGAGCTATTCATCTAGCCAGTTGTGATGCACTCTTCCCTTTACTCATGCACTAACCATGCACTCATCCAATCAGCCAACAAGTACTCCTGCAATCATGCATTCACCCAGGCACTACCTATGCTCTCATGCAATCACTCAGGCACTACTCTTGTACTCAACCATTCATGCAGGCACTACCCTTGCACTCATCCATTCTCTCAGGCACTACCCATGCACTCATCCAATGACCCAGGCACTGCTCTTGCCATCATCCTTTCAGTCATGCACTACCCATGCACTCATCCAATCAACCACGCACTATGCCTCCACTCATGCAATTACCCAGACAGTACCCATGCATTAATGTAATCACTTACACACTATTCTGAAAGTCTACCATTTACTCAGACACTACCTATGCACTCATGCAGTGACCCAGGCATTACTCTTGCACTCGTCCTTTCACTCAGGCATTACCCACGCACTGATGAAAAACACCCAAGTATTGACATTCCACTCCTGAAGTCACTCAGGCACTTCATTCAAAAATCAATTTGGAGGGAGAAAGAAGGGCTTAGATCCACTCAGCTTCCTTATCTCAATATCAAAAAAATCAATTGTAGAGTGGATCACTGGTCCTGGGAAACCAGGGTATTGCATGGACAGTACATTGTACCGTATAAGAAACCCTCATTCACGTTTAGTTGGGATCGAGATTAGCGGTATATCTTGATTCTCCGCTGAATGTGGTCTTCAACGTGATCGCATAATCATTGGGTCAATCCAATGCTTCCTCCACCCGGAGGCTTTAACCACTGGTTATCACAGTAGTGATCGTGAATCAAAAAAGAGTGAGGTGATCGTGATAAAGAAAAAATGTGTATTAAAATTCTCGTAAAGCCAGTAGATATTTTTATTGGTACTGGGTTCGAGACCAAGATAAAAATGTATTTTCGTTGTGCACGTATCTGACTGATTATGGTCAAGTGCACTGGTTAAAAACTGTGTCCAAAAAAGGTCGACATGTTTCAGCCCTCGTCAGCCCAAACGGGTCTAGCAGGCTTTCTTCAGGACCTGGTGCAAAACGGGCCTCTGTTTTGCACCAGGTCCTGAAGAAAGCCCGCTAGACCCGTTTGGGCTGACGAGGGCTGAAACATGTCGACCTTTTTTGGACACAGTTTTTAACCAGTGCACTTGACCATAATCAGTCAGATACGTGCACAACGAAAATACATTTTTATCTTGGTCTCGAACCCAGTACCAATAAAAATATCTACTGGCTTTACGAGAATTTTAATACACATTTTTTCTTTATCACGATCACCTCACTCTTTTTTGATTCACGATCACTACTGTGATAACCAGTGGTTAAAGCCTCCGGGTGGAGGAAGCATTGGATTGACCCAATGATTATGCGATCACGTTGAAGACCACATTCAGCGGAGAATCAAGATATACCGCTAATCTCGATCCCAACTAAACGTGAATGAGGGTTTCTTATACGGTACAATGTACTGTCCATGCAATACCCTGGTTTCCCAGGACCAGTGATCCACTCTACAATTGATTTTTTTGTCACTCAGGCACTACCCATGCAGTCATAAATTCTTTCAGGTACTTCCCATGCACTCATCCAGTGACTCAGTCACAACGATTGCACTGATAGTTTCACTCGGGCGCTACCCATGGATTCATCTAAGAACCCAGATATTTCCCTTGCAATCATGAAGTCACTCAGGTACTAGATATGCAGTCATCCAATCACCAAGGCAGTACCCCTGCACTCACGCAATCACCTAGGTACTACCCATGCACTCATGCAATCACTGAGGCAGTACTCTTGCACTCACCCTTTCACTCAGGCACTACCCATGCACTCATATTTTCTCTTAGGCACTGCACATGCATTCATCCAATGACCCAGCCATTACACTTGCACTCATCCTTTCATGTATGCACTACCCATGCAGTCATGTAATCACTCAGGCACTATTCTTGTATTCAACCATTCACTCAGGCAGTATCCATGCACTCATCCATTTTCTCAGGCACAACTCATGCTGTAATGGGATAACCCAGGTATTACTGTTGCACTTATCCTTTCAGTCAAGCACTACCCAGGCACTACTCATCCAATCACTAAAGCACTATCCTTCAACTGATTCATTCAGTCATGCAGTACCCATGCACTCATGCCTTTACTCAGGCAGTACTCATGCACTCATCCTATCGTCCACACACTACCCATGCACTCATCTAATCACTCAGGCACTACTCTTGCACTCAACCATTCACACAGGTATTACCCATGCACTCATCCATTCTCTCAGGCACTACTCATGCACTCATCCATTGACCCAGACACTATGGAAGTGTGATTGATTCTTTGCATAATTGACTAGTTGTGTGAGTAATTCTGGATGAGTGGTGGTGTGTGAGTGTCTGTATATGTGTATATGATAGTGTTGTATTGATGAGTGACTTCATGTATGAATGACTGTATGGGTGAATGAGTGGATGTGTGTGTAGACCTAGGAATCAGTGAATGCATATGAAGTAACTGGTATTGGTGTGTTTATGGTTTTGAAAATAGTAGTATGTATTTTAGAGTGGGTGTATCAAAGGTTATATTAGTGTGTGAGGAGGTGCATCAGATTTTCACGTGGATGATGTCATCAGTGATGTCATTTGGAATGCCATCAGTGATATCATCAGTGATGTCACTGACCATGTCATGAATGATGTAATATGTGACGTCATCAGCAGGGCATTGCGAGGGCGTGAGTTATAGTTAGCTGAACTAACTATAACGGTGGAATTTCTCAGGTTTTGTATGAGTCAAATGTCCAACTAACTATAATGTCCCTGAAACTTATGTTTTTTTCAGTAAATTTCTAAGGTTTTTTAAATGCTAATTTTTAACTATAACATGCCTGAAACCTATGGTTTTTTCATGGAATTTCTAAGGATTTTTAAATGCTAATTTCTAACTATAACATAGCAGTCGCGTTTGCAGAGTGGTGGAGAAAGGTGAGCGTGGCCTCCAAACACCTTTCAGCAATCCAACTGTGTGGGATTTAGCGGAGGTAACAGGAGGGATAGTTAGCCCCCAACGTCAACCTTGGGTGCCAACTACCCCTTTTATTACCTCCAGTAAGTCCCACACAGCAGGATAGCTAACTTGTTATATCAGGTCTGCCCCTCCTTACACCACTGTGCAAAGGCGCCCCCTGGTGCATTGTTACTTGGGAGGTGTAAAAAGGGGCGTGGCCTCAGCCCACCTCTCTGCAACGCAGCCCTGTTGTGCTTACTGGAGGTACCTGGTGGGCTAGTTGGCCCACAGGGACCCTCAGGATTCAAGGGGACTTTTTCCCCCAACTTAAAATGCACCACAGGGCATGTTTGCACACTTGTCACATCAGGCCCTGCTCCCTCCCTGCACCACTGTGCAAACACGACCCGTGGTGCATTTTAAGTTGGGGGATTCATTCCTAGGTCTACACACACATCAACTCATTCACCCATACAATCACTCATACAAGCAGTCACTCTTCAATACAACACTATCATATGCACTCATACACCTATACAGACACTCACACACCACCACTCATCCATGGAGTTACTCACACACCTAGTCAGTATTGGAAAGAATAAATAATATTCCCATTTACTCCCCTATACAGTTATACACACACCACCTCACTTATTCATACAGATACTAACGCATACATACTCTCTTATATAATTACTAATACATGTACACACTCATCCATATAGCCACTCTCACAATCACTGACTCTCACATATAGTCCTTTATATACTCCAACTCTCACATACACTGCATTTTACATATGTAGTTACTTGGACATGTACCACTGAGATATCCATTCACTTACCAACACACACTCATCCACCCATACAGCTGTTTCCAAATGCACTCTTCAACCTATACACCCAGTGAATCAACCACTCACACATCTATGAACAGAGTCACACACCTCCTGCCCACCCACACACACACTCAGTCTCCCATACAAATACTCAGGCCACCCATCTATAACCCATATATACACTCATGTAGCTCCTGTCCAATCCATGCAGCAGCTTACACAACAACAGACTGATACAGACATTCACACAGTTTAGTCACTAACCCATGCATTCAGTAAGACACATTTAATCACTCACTTGTTGTCAGTCACGCACCTACTAAATCCTCCTTCCAGACACTTATAAACCCACTCATTCTTCAATACACCTTAGCATATATATAAAACATATTTAAACTTTAAAGAAACACACAGTCACTGGATGGTGTCATCAGTGATGTCATTTGAGTTGACATCAGTGATGTTATCAGTGATGTCACAGACCATGTCATGAATGATGTAATATGTGACGTCATCAGCAGTACATTGCGGGGGCGCGAGTTATAATTAGCTTAACTAACTATAACGGTGGAATTTCACTGTTGACATCATCCACGTGTTAATCTGATGCACCTCCTCATTCCCTAATATAACCTTTGATACATCCACTAAAATACAGACTACCATTTTCGAAACCATAGACACACCAATACCAGTTAATACATACCCACTCACTAATTCCTAGGTCTACACACACATCCACTCATTCACCCATACAGTCACTCATACATGCAGTCAACCATCAATACGGCACTATCATATCCACTCACATATCTATACAGACCCTCACACACCGCCACTCATCCATAGAGCTAATCACACACCTAGTCAGTCATGCAAAGAATCAATCACACTCCCAGTTACTCACCTATATAGTTATACACATCACACCTCACTTATTCAAACATATACTAATACATACTTACACTCTTATACAATAACTAATACAAGCACACACTTATCCATACAGCCATTCTCACAATAACTCACTCTCACTCACATATACTGCCTTTCACATATGCAGTTACTCACACATGTACCACTGAGACATCCATTCACTCACCATCGCACCTATACACACGCTCACCCACCCGTACAAACCTTCACAGATGTACTCTTGAACCCATACACCCAGTGACTAACCCACTCACACATTTATACACAGAGTCACACCCCCACCCATCCACACAGACACTTAGGCACCCATACAGATACTCAGACAACCAATCAATAGCCCATATAGACCCTCATTTAGCTACTCACCAACCCATGAAACCGCTTACACACCAACTGATAAACTAAACTGTATAAATGTCTGTATCAGTCACTAATCCATGCATTTAGTAAGACACATTTAATGACTCACTTATACAGTCAGTCACACACCTACTAAATCATCCATTCAGACAACTTATACACCCACTCATTGTTCAATACACCTTGGCCTATATATATATAAAACATTCAAACTTTACAGAAACACACAGTCACTGGATGATGTCATCAGTGATGTCATTTGAGATGTCATCAGTGATGTCATCAGTTATGTGACAGGCCATGTCATGAATGATGTAATATGTGACATCATCAGCTGTGAATTGCGGGGTAGCAGCCGAATTTCTCTGGTTTTGTACGAGTGAAATGTCCAACTAACAATAACGTCCCTGAAACCTGTGTTTTTTTCATTGAATTTCTAAGGTTTTTTAAATGCTAATTTCTAACAATAACGTCCCTGAAACCTGTGTTTTTTAAGTGAATTTCTAAGGTTTTTTAAAAGTTGATTTCTAACTATAACATCCCTGAAACCTATGGTTTTTCCAGTGAATATATATATATATATACATAACATTCTTAAACTTTTTAAAAACACTGGATGATGTCATCAGTGATGTCATTTGAGGTGTCATCAGTGATATCGTCAGTGATGTCACTGACCATGTCATGAGTAATGTAATATGTGACGTCATCAGCAGTGCACTGTGGGGGCGTGAGTTATAGTTACTTCAGCTAACTATAACGGATGAATTTCTCTGGTTTTGTGCAAGTGAAATGTCATCCCAGCAATAAAGTCCCTGTAACCTTTGGTTTTTGCTATATTCTTTTTTTCTAAATATATATATATTGGATTTCTGGTTGTCAGAGGTATGCACCCTGCCCAAGCAGGAACCACAATCCTAGTCAGGGTAAGTCACAACACACCCTAAATTACCCTGTGGACAACCTCTGGTAGTTAGGCGCAGAGCAGATAGGCTTGACTTTAGAGTGTGTAAAGTATTTTAACACAGTGAAAACACCCCAAAAAGACTCCACACCAAAATTGAACATTCTGGCACATTGTATCACATGGGACTCTAGAAGGGATAACTACACCAGATTACTTTATTCAACCTGAGAAGTGGTTTGACCACTTCCCCTTACTACACGATAAAAAGGAAGCAATTCCCCATGTGGGTGGTAGTGATAGCCGGTTTGAATGTGCACCCAATGATATCGGGAGTGGTGACTGACAGAGAAGGACCCCTTTTTAGCCTGGATTACACTCTTAGGGCTATCGAGAGGATGAAACCAGTGAAAGCCCCCGGGCCGGACAGAATACTGGGTGATATATATAATTCTGAACTGCTTGTTTGGGCCCCTAACCTAAATTTAGTGTACAAAGCAGTCGCCAATGGGGGAAATTTACCTGAGACCTGGAGCGGGGCATAAATAATAACTAAATATAAAAATGGCGACGCCTCCACTCCATTGAATTATAGGCCAATCAGCCTATTAGAAAACATGCAAAACATCTTTGCCAGACAAGTTTTGGATAAATTATCAACCTGTATGGACCACAATGAGATCTTATCACCCTACCAAGGAGGCTTTCGCACCAAAACTAGAACATGTTGTCAGGTGTTTAGACTTTTCTGGAAATATGTGCAATTAAAAAAGCAAAAACTGTACATAGCTTTTGTTGACCTATGTGCCGCCTTTGACCTGGTACCACGGGAAATGCTTTGGTTGATTTTAAAAGGAATGGTAGCCCCGGAACAGCTGGTAAATCTACTTGTAAGGATGCATGAGAACAACGACACACAGGTTAGATGGGGGAATTCCGGAAAATTAACTACCAAGATCCCAATTCAGCAAGGGGTATGCCAAAGCAGTGTCCTTGTGCCCACACTCTTCTCCCGCTACGTAAATGGGGTGGACAACAAACTGCAGGATTGTGAAAACAATTCTCCAATGTTAAATGGAGGAAAAGTACCAATTCTTTTGTTCACTGATGACTCTTTACTTCTATCCAGGACCCCAATGGGACTACAGAGGCTAATCGATACATTTCTGGGATTCTGTGAGTCCAGGGGGCTGGAATTAAATGCTGAGAAGACAAACTACATGGTATTTGGCAAGATCTAAGGTAATTGTAGACCAGTAAAAATAAGGGGGAAACCACTTGAGAGGGTATTTAAATTTGATTATTTGGGAGTAAGGTTAACAGAAACTCTAAGCTGAGATCCCCAAATAGACAAAAGCCAACTAACTCTATGCTATATGTCCAAATCCTGAATGCATTTTCACGAGCAGTCTTGGTCTCGGTCAATTACTCCTGCTGTAGAGATTTACCAAATGAAAGACCAAAATGCTGCATTATATGGTGCAGAGTTATGGGGTCATGGTAACTTGCACAAGCTAGTGGTGAGTGAAAAAACATTTGCTAGGTTCCTGATACCTGTCCCAGCTAGCACTCCGTCGACTCAGCTTTTCTTTGACTTAGGGCTGAAGAGAATTGGTGATGAGGCTGTAATGAAACTCACTGATCTACTGGCTACACATTTGGTCTACTCTGGGTATAGGTCAATACTGTGAATCTTTGAAAGAAGTCTTAAATCTGAGTGCTGCCAAACGGATCCCTTGGCTTCACCATGTAACATTCTGGTGTAGTTCACTGGAGTTGACTCGTTTGTGGGAATGTCCAGAATGTATTAGTAAGAATAATTGTGCCACAGTGAAAGCTAAGTACTGGGCATTCATGGAAGAACGTTATGTGTCTAATAGATCAGCAGGGCGTCTGACTACTGAGTTTCTACATATTAAACACTTTTCTGAGTTTGAGCTTTTCTATTACCAGATCTCACCACCTATGGTGAAAAGTCTCAATGTGAGATTCAGATGTGGCTGTTTACCCTCAAGGCCATTTAATGTATGGGAAAAGAACACAGAAACAACTGCATGCCCAGCTTGTAGTTATGTACTGGAGACAGTAGAACACATCCTTTTTTTCTGTAATGAATATTATTCTCATTGCCACAAGTGGATTTGCCCCATTTGCTGTAGATTGGGAATAAGACAATATAGGGTTATTAAAATCTGACACTACACTACTCAGCGTATTTGCTGTAAGCAGATTTATTTTGAGTGTATGGTTCAGGCATCAGAAGTTCTTGTCCCATGCTGTTTGTGAGGTTCCAGCCAGGATTTCAATGATTGTCAACCTAGGAACTCCTATAGAGGAATGCTGATGCTCTGAGATACACAGCACTTTATGATTATGAGTTGCAGTTGTTTGAAGATAAATTGACTACTATTATATTAATCGCTCATAGCACGGATTGACGATTATTGAGATACTTAGTATTCATAGACCTGATAATGTAATATTGACATGTTTTTATCTATGGATGTTTTATATTGTTCATATGATTGCATAAAATTGGAATATTGGAGACGTCACTGAATAGCAGGTCTAAGCTGTATATTGACCAAAAGAAATTAAATAATTTTGTACTAGTCAATTTCCGATGACTCCTGATTAAGTAGGTTGAAATATGAAAATGAAAGTCACTTTGTGCACACTGGTTGATAAATAAATACTATTAAAGACAAATGTATTTTACTTCTGTGTATATTGATAGCATTTTAATATGAATGTGATTTTTTAATGTATTAATTACTGTGCACTTTAATGGTCGTATGAATGAATAAAGTTCAATTGAAATTAACTCCACACCAAATTAGAAATATAATGTTTAAGTTTATAAATAAAACAAGACCAAAATGTCAGAAATCCAACAAGCAGAAGTTAAGTTATGAATTTTTAAAGAATAAATGTAAAACAGCAATTAGAAGCAATAAACGCTTAAATGGGTTACCTGGTCGCACTTGACCCTGGCAAAGTCAAACCTTCAGGCTAACCGCAGATGCAAATAGTTGAAGTCTTTAATATCCCTGAGGCTTAGAACAGCCTGCCAGTCAGCAGGACCTTCAAGTCACTCTCGGTTCAAGTGATACAGGTCCAGTCCTTCTAACCCAGGCACGAGAATAGCACAGAGCAGGGCAGCTCTGCAAAGCAAGAGCGTAGCAAGGCAGAAGTCCAGCAAAGCAGCAGTCCAGAAGAGTGGCAGTCCTTTCAGCAGCACAGCAGTTCATCTTCCTGGCATAGTAGTCACAGGTACACAAGTGTACTGAAGTCATGGTGTCAGAGGTTCAATACTTACACCCAATGGTGCTTTTAAAATAGGGGAGCATTCAAAGAAATCTTGGATGTGCACAGAGATCTTTCCTTCCTGCCCTGGCTCCAGACTCACTACAGGGGGGTATGCAGCACTTTGTGTGGGGATAGGACATTGTCCTTTCAGGTGTAAGTGTGTCCAGCTCCTATCTCCCAGGCAGGCCCATCAAGCCCCACCTGCGATCACTTTGTGTGGCTGTCTAGAGGGAATACACAAAGCTGAGTTGTCACTCAACAGACTGAACAGAGACAGGCAGCAGGCACCAAAAAGGCTTAAGTAAGCAAATGCCAACTTTCTAAAAGTGGCAGTTGCTAAACTGTAATTTACAATCCAACCTCAACATAAGTTGTGATTTTAAATTAATTAGGAGTCCAGTGACTGCAAACTTGAAAAGTCTATCTCTTCACAATTGGGAATTACACTTAAAAGATTTAATAAGGTAATCCCAATGTTATCCTATGGGGGAGATACGCCTTGCAGTAAAAAAATAAATTTGGGAGTTTTTTACTACAGACCATGTAGACTTAAAAGTGCATGTCCTGCCTTTTAAAGACATTGCACCCTTCCCTGTCGGTTAGACAGGGCCTACTTTAGGGGTAACTTACATCTATAAAAAGGTGAAGGTTTAGGCATGGGAAAGGGGGATATTGGAGAAATTTTCAAAACTTGTACGCATCTGAGTTCAGCGGATGTATTGAAAATGTATGGGTGATTTGTCAAGCAGGAACAGAGAAAGATGGGGTTATCCCAAAAAACAATATCCCCTTTCAATTTCCCATGGGGGTTTTGAACATGACTACAGCCTGAACCGCTGGACGAACTTACACCAAATTTGTCAGAAAGCTAGCTCTTGGTCCAGAAAGAGCCCTTTTTATGTTTTGGTGCAAATTTCTTCAGTAGTTTTCAAATGATTGAAGAAAAAGCAAAATTGTTTATCTAGCGATGTGGTTCCTCCATGGATCCAACAGATCTCATGCTGAGATCTGATTGGCTGACAACACTTCAACCAGAAAGGGCTGGTAGGCCTTTTTGGAACTCGGGCGCAGCCAAGTCACAAAAAAAAGTAAAAACTAAAAAAAATAGAAGGGGGCAGGGTAGGAACACCTTGACTCCCTACAACTGGTGGTGGGGGCCAAAAACATATTTGCTTCAATTTTGCTGGAAAATTGCAATGGATCAGCAAATACTTGGCAAAATTGAAAAGAAAACAAGCACAGTCTCCAGGGCTTGTTCAAAGTCCCCAGGTACCAGGGGCTAATTTAAATATAAAGTTGCCGGAAGGGGTGCATATGCGGCCCCCCTCCCAGCCCTTTTATTTCTCCTAAGACCACCACCTCCCGGAGACTTGCCTATATTTAGAATGGGAAGTGGGATCGCGACCCCATTCCTGTGCCATTTTTGGCCCTAAGGACCCCCACCACCTTGGGGCAAGCCCCGCAATAATAAAGGAGGGGGCCATGCACCTCCTCTTCTGGAACCAATAATAGCCCTGGAGACTGCCACCCCTCCATAGCCAGCTCCCTAAGTTCAGAAATGCCCACTCTCAAGACTTAGTTGCTGCTGTTTGCTTGGTATGAGCTTTGCCAGTTCCCACCAAGTAAGAGCAAACTTCCAGTGGACGAGAGCAGGAAAAGTGCTCCCGCTCGCTGGGAGCTAACATTTCATCTTGGTGAATCCCCGTCCACCTTAGTAGAATGCAAAGGTCTTGCCGCCTTTTGCTAGGATGATGGACAGCTTACCAAAAGACCCTCCAACACTTTTTCCGCCGATTTTGGTGATGCATTCTTGATGCCAAGGAATATCATGACATCCAACCAAAAAAAAAGTACTTACTTCATATAGTTAAGACGAAGTACACTTGTTTGGTAGAGATTCACCTCTTTGTAGTCTTGTCGTCTTCTCTATTTGAGTATTCACATTATCACAGATATCTTGAAAAAGACACTCAAGGAACTATCACACTGCCGAAATTAAATACACACAAGGTCACTGGAGACATTTCCTCATGGTCCATTAAACAGCTGCAGTGTAGAAAATGCACAAGACATTTGCCCACAGAGGTAGCACTTACTAATTAACCAATGGAAAGTACTCCAGTTCAGTAGACATTTTGTGCAAAACTGCAGACTCTTATTGGATAAATGGGCAGGTGAGTTTTCCTTCTAGCCCTGAAACTCATTTCACAGAAATTTTACCTCAAAACGAATACTTGAAAATATAAACATAGCAGGTGCCCCAGTTGAACCTCCGATTCAGTAAAGGACAAATGATCCTACCTCATTGAGCTTGGCGAATGTAAGGCAAGTGTGTTTTCCAAGGAATAGGAGGAGGACTTGTACACCATTTTGTAGTCTTGTCGTCTTCTTTATATACGAGGATTCATGTTATCACAGATTTCTGGGCCAACTCCCAAGCGCGCATGGCCTTTGGCCATGTGCGGCAGCAGTTGGTTTAACATATAATAGTTAAATATGACTTTATATTAAAAAAAAATGTAGATTTTTTTTTTTTTATAAATAAGATAGCAGGCCAGATTATAGCCAAAATTCTGCTCAACTGTTGTAGCTATGGCAGAAGCAACATGCAATTCCAAGAACAGTGTGTATTAAGTATAAGTATCTCAACAAATTTAAATTCAAGAAAATAACACAACAAAATTCCAAATTCAACTTAGACAATTAGAAAAACTGGCAAAAGCACACCACAATCATGAAAAACACACAAGGGGAGGTGATTGTGAAATGTTTATGGGACAAATACTTAGAAATGTAAAGCACAATAGAAAAAATAGCAGTTTAATTTTTGTTAGGCTGTAGACATGAATTCAGGCCGATTACTACAGATCAAAGGTTGGATACACTAAGCTGTTTGTCCTGGCCAAATTTTTTACCGGGAGAGTTATGCTAGTAAAGGTGGGCAAATACTAGCCCTTTACAAGTTGGACTCTAGGAGCTTGTACTACAGTAGCCTACTTGCTTACTGCAAAATGCAATTCACAAACATATGAGTGTAAATCTTTACCCCCAGCTGTCTTTTTTATGGGGAAGTCCTCACATATATAAGTTTGCTACTTATTTGTAAATGTGGGACAGGCCGGGGGGGAATGGCTGGAAAAAAGGGCACAATTATTACTAATTGGAAGGGTTTAGGAAGGAGTAGTGATGGGTGTAGGGAGGGTAAGGAGGGGTGTAGGGAAAGACATGCACCTACCCACAAAATAGTAAGTCTATTACTATTCACAAACTGCACTTCTAAAGTTGCTACAGCTAAAAAGGACCCAAATCAGTAGTAAATGTAGTCCAGATCAGAGCTGGAGTCATTCAAACATCACACATGGGCAATCTCTGGTATTGACAACACTATCCAAAGACAATAGTGGTGGTAGGAACCTAAAATAAAACCTCAAAGGAAATAATGTCAACTAAAATAAACTAGTTAAACAAATACATACACTTAAATTTACTGTCATATTTAACATCAATATATTTTGATATTACTTTACCATACATATATATCTGACATGGGGGGGGGGAGGGGAAAGTAAAGAAGTTGGGAAAGTAATACACATATTTTATGTTAAATATTAATGTAAATCAATTTCATATTATTATTTCAAATGTACAATGAAATAAGAAAAAGTATACAGCCCTATTAACTACATTTTAAATGGGATATTTACTTGAAATGTAATATGTTAGATTGAATGCAGTACACATGCAAAGGGAAAGCAATGAGTAAAAAAAAACAATATTTTCCCCCCTTTCACCAGCCTCAGCCCAATACCAGGATTACAGACTTTGGTACAACTGGGTTTGCATCAGAATATATGAGAGGAAACACAGAAATGCCAATGGTCCAACCATGTAATTCCTCCCCAACGCAAAATAACTCAAGACAGATCTTTGCTCGTTCTTGCATTATTTATTTTTCTAACAAAGGGACACAAAACCAAGCAAATCAGGCTTTGCTTGCCTTTGGAAATCCCAAAATGTTTGTGCTGTGGCTGAGCCACAAAAGTGGTGTACCCGATTCAAAATGTGTTTATCATTAGCCTAAATGTCTGTCTGATGATTCAATATTATTACATAACAAGAAAGGGAGATATAAAATCCTACCCAAACACAACCTAGTAAAATGGCTGAAAAAGGTTGCCTAGCTCTACAACTACTCAAAAGAGAAAAAGAAAAGCTCTCATGTCCCAGTGGGCTCAATTAATATTGTGATCAATCTGGTTCATAATGATTATGAAAGCATTGAAATTGCATGCCCACATATTAACAGTACGTCTCCAACATGTGGGGATCAAAGAATCGAATATCAAGCATTATAATGAGCATAACTGGAAAGAATACAAAATTACATTCCTGCTGTGATGCCTAACAGAACCATGGGTGCATCCTCAGCAAACCAGCCGTATGGACAAATTGAAGTCACATTAATATCACACAAATTATAACTGTATCAAGGAAACATTCGTAGTTAAAAACATTGCAGACTACATTACTAAGAAAAGAGTATCACATAGTAATAGCTCATATTCTGGAGTACCTCCCAGCCCCACAGAAAAGAAGAGGGGGGGAAAGAGGCAAAAAAAGAAGTGGCAAATAGGTAGTGGGAAAAATCCCCCACAGAAATGAAGGGGGAAGAAAAGGATCAAACGTTGGGTGGGAAAAGGGGAAAACAGAAAAACAAAGGGAAAGAAATTGGGGAGAGGTGAAAGAGTGGGAGGAAAGTAGATTCATTAAGCTAACATAGAGTACATATAAATGAGAATTGCATGTGCAAAATAAATGTATTCTTAGTTCCTCATCAGAGTACAAGTCTTTTGGTATTTTTATTTTATAGTCCACAATTTATCTGGAGGAGGAAACAAGATGTAAGCTTCCTGTACACGCTGATAATCAATATATCATCTGAAATACTCACTTTATCTCATGAAGTGGAGATTCTGAACCTTATCATTTAGGCATAATTATCATAACAGGTCACGGGTTAACATGGATATATAAGCACATAGGTATTTCATATTACTAATCCTGCTCAACTGTGATTAAGGCTGATACACTACAGCTGAAACATGTCAGAATTGTGAGCAATACCCCTTACCATTACAAAATAAACCCTTGGCTGGTTTCATCGAAATGTGGCCTAAACACTTTTCTTGGGTATCTTGTTCTCTGTGGGAAGTCTGTCCCAGCATCTGAGGCTGTCCTGCAGAGTCAGGGTCCCCCTCACTGGAGGTTGTTGTTTTGGACATATTATATTGGAGGCATGACCCACTTGCCTAGTGCTGTTTTAACCTGTCATTGGAACACGGAGGTGAGAGGAGTGATTCACTTCCTTTTGCCAATTCAGACTCTGTGCTTGAAGATGTACTGCATTGTTGTGACAGCATTTATGTTGAGCAAAGGACTATTACAAGCACAGATTTATTCTTTACTATACATGTGGCCAATTTTATTGGATGGAACAACGTGCATTTGAATAACTATTATTGACTTAACATGACTGCAGTGTTGAGATGCTACTGAGCATTGTTTGAATTTGCCACTGCAGCTATGAGACTATGTAATGAAATTCCAGGTGTATTGTGGAACTTGTATTACTAGGAGATTCAGATCACATGTGTGAGAACGTGCCTCTTTTGCATAATAAGCCCCTCACTTTTTGCCTGATTTTGATGTGGTTTGAAATGTAATGCACTATGTTCCTGCTAACCTATACGTCCCTAGTAAAGGGTACCCTGGATACCTAAGGCCTGGGAGCCAAAGAGGGTTCCTTGGGACCCCCTCACTGGGACCATACCACTGTCCTTGCAGCAGGCATGTCCCTGTTAGGGAGAAAATGACAAAGTCGACATGGCACCCTGCCTGGGTGCCATCCCAGCTAATAATACCTCAAGGCATAGGTAGGTCACCTCTCTAGCAGGCCTCACAGCCCTAAGGCAGGGTGCACTATACCACAGGTGGGGGCATATCAGGATGAGCAGGTTTGCCCCTACAATATTGGTAGATATTGATATTTTTTCTTTTTCTAATTTCTCATGAACAACTGAACGGATTTACACCATTTAACAAAAAGGACTCTTTCTGATCCAAGGGCCACCTTTTTGCCAAATTTGGTGTAATTCTGTTCAGCAGTTCGGGATTGTTGTAGCTACATGTAAGTGAGGATGCAGAGCTTCAGGTTGTTGAGAAACACTCTGTTGCCTTCATCAGTGAAGTGTACTCTATCACTTCTGTAGATGCCATCCATATCAAAATGAATATTGCTATTATAGATGGAGCCCATCCTATGGTCTCTCAGGTAAGCAGAAACAGCTTTATTGACATTTTTTCTAGCTTTCTCAATCTGAGAACAACATTGATTGGACAGTTTGGGGGGAAAGCAACGTCAATTCTGCAAAGGTGTCCTTCATTAGCATTTCCAGACCTACCCCAGTCAATGTACCTAGGTCATTGCCACCACAGTGCACAATTGTGAGGTCAGGGGCTTGGAGATGCAGGTTTTAACCAAAGGCATCAATTGGTGCCACTTTAATCCTCTCTGTCCAATCCATTTAATGTCTACATTTTGCAAAGCTAAGTCTTTGTCAATACCTCTGCGTTCAGCATATCTTTTGCACCAGAAAACATAGCTGTGCCTAACAATCCACACTTAAAGCATCTTGAAGTGATGACTGTAGGTAATGAAAAGATGTCTGTAACTGAGGTAGTCAGTTGTTAGAATGAGAGATATCTGAAATGGTGGACAAGATGCTGTTTTTAACAAAGTAGAGATTTGGTTGGCTGTTTAAGAACATTGTACATTTAAAAATAGGGTGCATTTTACTTTGTTTAAAAAGCAAGTTTCTTATTGGTTAGTAAAACATTTTTTAAATGTACAGCAGAAAGGATAAGGTCATGTTTTGCAACGCCAACCACACCTGCTGTTCTCATTTGCAACATTGTGTGGTTAACTTGTGATCTGTCAGTTAAGTTGAATGTTGCATGACCTGTTGCTATGGAAACTGACATTAAGCAGAACGGGTGAAGAAGTCAGTTGATAAGGGTTATTATCTGTGACCAATGGAAATGTGTTTTACAATTTGAAAATCCCTGGGAAGCAATGTCATTTGTTGCTTATGTGTATTTGTATGGAAAAAAAGAGGGAAACATTGCCATTACTGGTTTCACCTTGCAGAGTCTGGTGATTTATATTGACTGTGTGTAAAAGAAAATCCTGTCTTAGTGTGTGAGATTTTTCATTCAACAGATTTATTTGCAAGGTGAGTTATATATTTTTGAGGTTTATTTTAAAAAAGATTTGACATTATTCTAAAACTGTGTTGTTTGAAATATATTATTAAATGTAGAGATATATATTGGAATTAGTTTCATTGTATTTGAAGGTTGTTTAAAAAACAGTCTGTACAGTAATATGTATATTTTTAAGTCTGTTCAAAGGTATAGCTGAATGATGCCTAATATTTTGAGATAGTTGATTGAAGATGCAGTACAAATATGTATTTTGAAAGATGTTCATATAAGTTGTAGTTTATTAGGCTTTATTTTTTCTTCTCTCTACAAAGGTATAGTTGAATGATACTGCATAGTTATAGATATTTTGGTAAAGATGCAGCACAACAAAGATGATCATATAAGGTGTTATTAATTAGGTTTCTGTTATTAGTTTGTACAGAAGGTAAAGTTAAATTATGGCATATAATTAAAGATAGAATGGTGACATATGGTGAAATAAGGTGCTGTTAATTAGGTTTCTTTTTGTAGTCTAAGCAAAGGTTTAGTTAATGATGCCACATGATTTTAGATACAAAGCTGAATATAAATGTGTTGTTAATTGAACTTCTTTCTTAGGTCTGTTGTGAGGTACAATTTATTGATGTCACATATTTGTAGATAGAATGGTCAAGATGTAACTCAAAAATAAACCACCATATATTACCCTTTGTGGCATGTTGCACTTATCTACTGAAGTAGATAGTATGTTATGAGTTATCTATGTGTTCAGATACTATTTATACAGTTACATATATGCTTAGTTACTCATGCAATGATCCAGGCAATAACGCATGCACTTCTACAATCCCTTGAGCACTACATATACAGTTCAGTAATCTCCATGTTACTACCTATGCACTCCTCCAATCAGCCAGCAGTCCCATGTCTTTATCTAATCATTGTGCCAAAACCCAAGCACTTATAAATTCACCACACACTCTCCTTGCAGTACTCTAATCATCCAGTCAGCACCCATGTACTCATGCAATGATCCAGGCACTAACGCATGCACTTCTACAATCCCTTGAGCACTACATATACAGTTCAGTAATCTACCTCTTACTACCTATGCACTCCTCCAATCACCCAGTCAGTCTCATGCCTATACCTAATCACTGTGTCAAAACCCAAGCACTTAAAAATTCACCATGCACTCACCTTGCAATACTCTAATCATGTACTCATGCACTAACCAATGCACTAACTCATGCACTGCTAAAATCACCTGTGCACTTCCCATACGATTCTGTAATCTCCCTGTTACTACCTATGCAGTCCTCCAATCACCCATCCAGCACCATGTACTTATCCAATCAGTTCGCCAAAACCCAAGCACTTGTAAATTCACCATGCACTTTCCTTACAGTACTCTAATCATCCAGTCACTACCCATGTACTCATGCAATGACCCAGGCACTAACACATGCTGTGCTACAATCACATGTGCACTATCCATGCAGTCCTCTAACCACCTACACACTACTGATTCGCTCCTCCAATTACCCAGGTAGTACCCATGCAGTCCAGCAATCACACTGTGACTCCCCGCCAATCACCCAGACAGTACCATGTACTAATCTAATCACTCTGCCAATACCTAAGGACTTATAAATTCACCATGTACTCTCCTTGCAGTACTCTCTTTATCCAGTCAGTACCCATGTACTCATGCAATTACCTAGGCACTAACTCATGCACTTCTACAATCCCTTGAGTGCTACCTATACAGATTAGTAATCTCCCTGTTACTACCTATGCACTCCTCCAATTACCCAGCCAGTCCCATGTCCTTATCCAATCAATCTGCCAAAACCCAAGCACTTATAAATTCACTTTGCAGTCCCCTTGCAGCACTCTACTTATCCAGTCACTACCCATGTACTCTTGCAAAGACCCAGGCACTAACTCATGCACTCCTCCAATCACCCAGCCAGTTCCACGTACTAATCCAATCACTCCGCCAATATCCAAGCACTTATAAATTCACCACGCACTCACCTTGCAGTACTCTAATCATCCAGGCACTACCCATGCTATGACCCAGTGTAACCTATGTACTTTTACAATTCCTTGAGCACTACCTATACAGTTTAGTAATTGCCCTGTTACTAGATATGAATTCCTCCAATCACCCAGACAGTTCCATGTCCTTATCTAATCATTCCGCCAAACCCCAAGCACTTATAAATTCACCATGCACTCACCTTGCAGTACTCTAATCATCTAGTCACTACCCATGTACTCATGCAATAACCCAGGCACTAACACATGCACTGCTACAATCACCTGTGCAATTCCCATGCATTTCAGTAATCTCCCTGTTACTACCTATGCAGTCCTCCAATCACCCAGCCAGTCTCATGTCCTTATCTATTCACTGTGGCAAAGGCCAAGCACTTAAAAATGCACCATGCATACTCATTGCAGTACCAAAATCATGCAGTCACTACCCGTGCAATGATTCAGGCACTAACTCATGTACGTTTACAATTCCTTGAGTACTACCTTTACAGTTCAGTAATCTCCCTGTTACTACATACACATTCCTCCAATCACTCAGCCAGTCTCATGTCCTTATCTAATCACTGTGCCAAAACCCAAGCACTTAAAAATTCACCATGCACTCTCATTGCAGTACTCTCTAATTATCCAGATAACTACCCATGCAATGACCCAGGCACTAACTCATGCACTTCTACAATCCCGTGAGTACTACTTATACAGTTCAGTAATCTCCCTGTTACTACCTATGCACTCCTCCAATTACCCAGCCAGTCCCATGTCCTTATCCAATCACTCTGCCAAATTTACTATGAGGTTTCCTTGCAGCACTACCCATGTACTCATGAAATTACCCAGGCACTAACTCATGCACTGCTACAATCAACTGTGTACTACCCCTGCAGTCCTCTAACCACCTAGACACTGCTCATGCACTCCTCCAATTACCTAGGTAGTACCCATGCACTCCAGCAATCCCCGTTACTCCACATGCACTCCTCCAATCACCCAGCTAGCACCATGTATTTATCCAATCACTACGCCAAAACCCTAGCACTTATAAGTTCACAATGCACTTTCCTTACAGTACTCTAATCATCCAGTAACTGCCCATGTACTCATGCAATGACCCAGGCACTAACACGTGCACTGCTACACTCACCTTTGCACTATCCATGCAATCCTCTAACCATCTACACACTGCTCATTCACACATTCATTTTACCAGGTACTAACCATGCAGTCCAGCAATCACACTGTCATTCCCCGGGCACTCTTCCAATCACCCAGCCAGTACCATGTACTAATCCAATCACTCCGCCAATACCCAAGCACTTATTAATTCACCATGTACTCTCCTTGCACCACTGTATTCATCTGGTCACTACCCATGTACTCATGCAATGACCCAGGCACTAACATGTGCACTGCTACAATCACCTGTGCACTATCCATGCAGTCCTCTAACCACCTACACACTACTGATTCACTCCTTCAATCACCCAGGTAGTACCCATGCAGTCCATAATCTCCCTGTCACTTCACATGCTCTCCTCCAATCACCGATCCAGCACCATGTACTTATCCAATCACTCTGCCAAAACCCAAGCACTTATAAATTCACCATGCACTTTGTGAGAAGTTGGCCTGGTATATGCTGTCCAGTAGTTATAGTGGGCACCTTGCACCAATCCAAACCACCCCTTATTGATGATAGGTTAAAGACAACCTTTATTGAAAGCTATCCTAGTGGTAGCTATGGAGAGCAGCCTTCAGACTAAGTCTTGAAGGAATGTAAAGCAGCTTGTTTACCAGTCTATAATCTCTTGAGTGGCTGAATGAAAGGAGACCACACCAGGTATATATATAAAATATATGTATTTATTACTAAACACACCCCTCTAGTCTCTTTATGAGGCTATAGGGAAAAGCACATAAGTTACAATTCAAAATATTACAGTAAAGTAGCACAATACACGTTAGGCCCTACGGGCAAGCCAAGCCATATACTAAAATAGTGGTATAAGAACCACGACTTAATTAGACACAAGGCCTAGAGCCTTTAGAATCACTGGGACCCCAAGGAACCACCCAAGGTGACACAGGAGACCCACGGGGGCCGTGTGCAGTGTGAGAACACAGCCGCAAGCTCCCGTTAGCCTCTATGGGGAAAGTCGCGGTTTGATTTTTAAAGATAAAGGACACTTAGAGATGGACCTGGACCAAAACCCTCAACACCCACGAGAGCACTGGAGTACTCGAGTTACCTCACCCAGGGAAGCCGGGTGCATAGGTATCAAATGGTGTTGGGTCACATCGTTGTATTCAATGGCCGCTGGCGAAGAAGATGCGAAGTGTCCGAAGAGATCCAAGCCTGGATCGAAGATGGGAAGAACATGAAAGCAGAGGGGACAGAGTCTTGGTCACTTCCCATTGACCAGGGGCACGATAGTCGAATGCCCACCCATGTCGGGTGCATCAGGTGAGATGAGGGGAAGCTTTAATCTTCAGCCATGAGGACCAGGAGGTGTTGAGGATGACCATGTGCTGGATTCGAGCTGTCCCACAAAGGATTCGAGTGCTGCAGCGTTGGTGCCTGGATTGGACACAACAAGCCTTGGCAACAGCAAACCAAGCAGGAAGGAGAAAGATGCTTCGGTGCTGACCAGCAAGGTCAGAGGGACTCCACCAGCAAGGAGCAGAGAGGGCACATCTGGACCAACAAGGGAAGCCCAAGGAAAATCAACGTTACCTTCACAGGGACCCACCAGTTGATGGACCAGGGATCACAAAGGGACCTCAAGAGGAATCACAAAATGGCAGCCCACGGGTCACTCGAAGTGGCTAAGCTGACAATCTTCAGTGGATTCTTTGCTCGGGGTCTGGGCTACAAGTAACTCAATACACAGCCTCAGGGAATGTTGAAAAGCTGATGCACTTGCAAATGTGCACAGTGTCCAGGTGTTTTAGTTCCACAGTACCCACGAGGGCTATGGGTCTCAGCTTTGCTGGGAACTTGTTTCGGCCTCTGGGAAGTCTGGAAATCCACCTCTGGTGTTGCAAAGTTTTCAGCGTACAGCAGGAGCTTCGGAGATGCAGACTGGACAGATGCTTCTTTGGTGCCTGCCAAGCAGGGGAGTAACTCCTTTACTCCAAGGGAGATCCTTCAGTCATCTGGCGTTGAACAGATCGCCGAAGGTCCAGAATTCAGTTTCAGAGTTTCATCCAGGGATATCTATAGTTCTGGTTACAGAGGTTCCTTCTTTATACTAAAGGAAGGGGTTGGACTAACTCAGGGGACCCACCTATGGGAGGGTTTGGAAAGAGGGGTGGCTACACCCATTTCCTTTATCAAGTTTTGCACCAGAGCAGGGGCTGGTAGCCGCTGCAACCAGTTTGAGCTGAACTATGCACAGGGACACCAAATGTGCCCCCAGTGCAGGACTTCAAAGCACTCCTGGAGTGTTCCCACCCAGCCCTAGTCCACTAAGGCCTGTCTGGGAGGTGGTAACACCTCCCTGTGACAGGAAACCTTTTATTCAGGCCTCCCCTGCCGGAGTTTCTGTCAGCAGCAGGAGGCCAGACTTGTGTCTGTGGCTGCAGCATCTATTTTGTGATGCCAAGGCTCCTTTAAGCTGGTACCGGGTTTAACGGTGCTGTCATGTCTCTCCCTCTAGAAGGGTGGGATCATCCTTCCCCACCAGTTACTGGTGTGGGGGTATGATTCCAAGGTGTTTGACACCAAACACAACATGTTTCTGTGCAGCCAGTCCAAAGTTAGCATTTAACTGGGTTATAATGCACTTAAGAGTATATGGTCAGGCGGCATCACAGACAACCCTGGAGAAGAGATTCCAAAGGCTACAGAGGGGCTGTGCTCATGCATGGGCACCCTCTCACACAAAACCAAGCCCCCTGCCTTCAGGATTGATAAGGCCTGCCATAGGGGTGACTAATAAGTTTCTATGTGCAGTGATAGGTGAGATACAGTGAACCTATATCTCTGTAAGAGGGTGCATTCACCACCTTACCCAGGCTGCAGTAGTAGACCTGTGGTGTCATTATGGAGGGCTTCCCATGGGTGGCATAATACATGCTTCAAACCCTGATAGGCCTCTGGGGTACCTATGCCCTGGGTAGATAGTATACCATATACTGGGGACTTATAAGGGCACCTCAGAATCCAATCTGTTGTGTACCTAAGGTACTAGTAATCCATTTAGAGAGTAAGCAGCTAGGCTGGGGACCTGCATAGCAGGTTCCCAGCCAAACAAAGTCATAAACCATCAAAACACCAGGAAAAAAGTGGGGGCAACCATGTAGTCAGATTCCACCTTCCTACACACTTTCCTTACACCACTCTAATCATCCATTCACTACCCATGTACTCATGCAATTACCCAGGCACTAACACATGCTACAATCTCATGAACACTATCCTTCATTTTCCCAGGTACTAACCATGCACTCCAACAATCACACTGTCACTCCCTATGCACTCCTCCAATCACCCAGCCAGTCCTATGTCTTTATCCAATCACTGTGCCAAAACCAAAGCACTTATAAATTCACTATGCAGTCACCTTGCAGTACTCTAATCATCCAGTTACTACCCATGCAATGACCCAGGCACTAACTCACGCACTTCTACACTCCCCTGAGCACTACATATACAGTTCAGTAATCTCCATGTTACTACCTATGCACTCCTCCAATCAGCCAGCAGTCCCATGTCTTTATCTAATCATGGAATCACACTGTCACTCCCCGTGCACTCCTCTATTCACTCAGCCAGTACCATGTACTAATCCAATCACTCCGCCAATACCCAAGCACTTATAAATTCACCTTGAACTCTCTTTGCAGTACTCTAATCATCCAGTCAGTACCCATGTACTCATGTAATTACCCAGGCACTAACTCATGCACTTCTACAATCGCTTGAGTGCTACCTATACAGTTTAGTAATCTCCCTGTTACTACCTCTGCACTCCTCCAATTACCCAGCCAGTCCCATGTCCTTATCCAATCACTCTGCCACAACCCAAGCACTTATAAATTCACCATGCACTCTCCTTACACTTACAGTACTCTAATCATCCAGTCACTAACCATGCAATGACCCAAGCACTAACTCATGCACTTCTACATCCCTTGAGCACTACATATACAGTTTAGTAATCTCCCTGTTGTTACCTATGCACTCCTCCAAACACCCAGCATTCCCATATCTTTATCTAATCATTGCGCCAGAACCCAAGCACTTATAAATTCACAACGCACTCTCCTTGCAGTACTCTAATCATCCACTCAGTACTCATGTACTCATGCAATGACCCAGTCACTAACACATGCACCACTGCAATCCCTGTGCACTATCCATGCAGTCATCTAACCACTTCCACACTTCTCTACACTCCTTCAATTCCCTAGGTTGTACCCATGCAGTCCAGTATTCACCCTGTCACTCCTCGTGGACTGCTCCAGTCACCCAGCCACTATCATGTTCTAATCCAAACACTCTGCCGATACTCAACCACTTATAAATTCACCATGCAATCTCCTCGCACTACCCATACACTCCTGCAATAACTCAGGCACTATCCATGCACTGATGCAATCACTTATGCACTACCAATGCACTAATGCAATTACTCAGACATTACCGATGTACACATCCAATTATGCAGGCACTACCCATACTCTCATGCACGCACCTGCATATTACTAATGCACTCATGCAATAACCTAGGTACTACTCATGTACCCATCCAATCACTCAATCAATCAATCAATCAATCTATTTGTAAAGCGCGCTACTCACCCGGAGGGTCTCAAGGCTCTAGGGGAAGGGGGGACAGCTACTGCTCGAATAGCCAGGTCTTGAGATGCTTCCTGAAGGAGAGGTGATCTTGGGTAAGACGGAGGTGGATGGGGAGGGAGTTCCATGTCTTGGCTGCCAGGTAGGAAAAGGATCTTCCTCCCATGGTGGCTCTTCGAATGCGTGGAACAGCGGCGAGGGCGTGGCTGGATGAACGTAGCTGGCGGGTGGGAGTGTAGAAGGTCAGGCGGTTGTTGAGGTACCTGGGGCCCAGGTCGTGGAGGGCTTTGTGTGTGGGTGAGGAGTCGGAACGTGATTCTCTTGCTGACGGGAAGCCAGTGCAGGTCTTTCAGGTGTCCGGAGATGTGGCTGTGACGGGGGATGTCCAGGATGAGTCGTGCGGAGGCGTTCTGAATGCGTTGGAGTCTTTTCTGTAGTTTGACTGTGGTCCCGGTGTAGAGGGTGTTACCGTAGTCCGAACGGCTGGTGACGAGTGCCTGGGTGACCGTTTTCCTGGTTTCGGTGGGGATCCATCGGAAGATCTTTCGGAGCATGCGTAGGATGTTGAAGCATGATGATGAGACCGCGTTGACTTGTCTGGTCATTGAAAGGGAGGAGTCCAGGATGAAGCCCAGGTTGCGTGCGTGGTCTGTTGGTTTGGGCGCGCTGCCCAGGGTGGGGGGGCCACCAGGAGTCGTCCCAAGCAGAGGGAGATGGTCCAAGGATGAGGACTTCCGTCTTGTCTGAGTTCAGTTTCAGGCGGCTGTTCATCATCCACTCGGCTACATCTTTCATCCCTTCCTGGAGGTTGGTTCTGGCGGTGGCTGGGTCGTTGGTGAGGGAGAGGATCAGCTGGGTGTCATTGGCGTAGGAGATGATGTTGAGGTTGTGTTGGCGTGCGATGGCTGCGAGGGGGCTCATGTAGATGTTGAAGAGGGTGGGGCTGAGTGATGATCCTTGTGGGACGCCGCAGATGACTCCGGTGGCCTCGGATCTGAACGGGGGAGGTGGACTCTCTGGGTTCTTCCGGCGAGGAATGAAATGATCCAATCTAGGGCCTTCTCTTGGATTCCGCTGTTGCTGAGGCGCTGTACTAGGGTGTGGTGGCAGACCGTGTCGAACGCTGCGGAGAGGTCTAGGAGGATGAGGGCCGCTGTTTCCCCATTGTCGAGCAGGGCTCGGATGTCGTCAGTGGCTGCGATGAGGGCAGTCTCGGTGCTGTGGTTGGCTCGGAATCCGGATTGCGAGTGGTCGAGGGATCCGTTCGTCTCGAGGAAGGCGGCGAGCTGTCTGTTGACGGTCTTCTCGATGACTTTGGCAGGAAACGGGAGGAGCGAGATGGGGCGGTAGTTCTTGAGGTCGGTGGGGTCTGCTGATGGTTTCTTCAGGAGGGCGCTGAGTTCGGCATGCTTCCAGCTCTCCAGGAAGGTGGCGGTGTTGAAGGAGCAGTTAATGATGTCTCGGAGTTGGGGTGCGATGACGGAGTCGGCCTTGTTGAAGACGTGGTGAGGGCATGGATCGGATGGTGATCCGGAGTGGGTGGTGTTCATCGTGTGGGTGGTGTCTTCGGTGCTGACTGGGGTCCAGGCGCGGAGGGTGGTGGTGGGGGGCGTCTGTTCGGTGGTTGGGTGCGTGGTCTGTGCACTGAAGCTGTTGTGTATGTCAGCTATCTTGCGGTGAAAGAACGAGGCGAGTGAGTCGCAGAGGTCTTGTGAGGGAGTGATGTCGTTGTTTCTGGCACTGGGATTGGAGAGCTCTTTGACGATGCTGAAGAGTTCCTTGCTGTTGTCTGCGTTGTTTTATAGTTGTTCATTGAATGCTGTCCTCTTGGTGGTGTGGATCAGCTGGTGGTGTTTGCGGGAGGCGTGTTTGAGGGCGTTCATGTTTTCTGTTGTCGGGTTTTTTCGCCAGGCTTTCTCGAGGGTGCGACAGTTCTTCTTGGAGTTCTTGAGGTCGTCGTTGAACGAGGGGGCTGTATTGCTTTGGGGCCTGTTGGGATGGTTTTTCAGGGGTGCGAGGTCGTTGGCGCAGTTGGTGATCCACTGTGTGAGGTTGTTGGCTGCTTGGTTGGGGTCCGTTGAGTTGACGGGAGGGTTCTGGTGCAGTGCTGTGGAAAGCTGGTCGGTAGTTACCTTGTTCCAGCTCCTGCGGGGAACCTGTTGCTGGTGGTGGTGAGTTGTGGTTTCTCTGAAGCTGAAGTGGACGCAGCTGTGGTCTGTCCAGTGGAGTCCTGTGGAGTGGCTGAAGGAGATGTGCTTGCTGGAGGAGAAGACTGGGTCAAGCGTGTGTCTGGCGTAGTGGGTGGGGGTGTTCACCAGTTGCTTGAGTCCGAGGTTGGCGAGGTTGTCTAGCAGGGTGGTGGTGTTGATTTCGCTGTTGCTCTCCAGGTGGAAGTTGAGGTCCCCTAGGAGGATGTAGTCAGCGGAGGGGAGGGCGTGTGGGCTGATGAAGTATGCGATGTCTTCGCTGAATTGTGTGTGGGGTCTCGGGGGTCTATAGATGAGGGTGCCTCTGAGTGTGGTCTTGGGGTCGGTGTGGATCTGGAAATGAAGATGTTTGGCCGCTGTGAGGGTGTCGTCGGAGTTGGTCATGATGCGGATGGTGTTCTTGTGGACGATGGCGATGCCTCCTCCTGTCTGGTTGGCGCGGTCCCTCCGGGTAATCTTGTATCCGTCCGGGATGGCGATGGCGATGTCGGGCGCTGAGGAGGCGTTCATCCAAGTTTCCGCGAGGAAGGCGACGTCTGGGGATGTGGTGTCGAGCAGGTTCCAGAGTACCACTGCGTGTCTGAGGACGGAGCGGGTGTTGAGCAGGATGCACTTCAGGTGGTTGCTGCTGGTGCTTGGCTTGGCGGGTGCGGTACGGGTCCGGATGCAGGAGAACTTGCAGGATTGGCAGGTGAAGGGCCCGTGGGTGCGTCTAGGGGTGGCTCTGCAGCAGCCGGGGATCCGGCCGGTGTTGAGTGCGATGAGAGTGGCGGCATTGTAGGTCTTGCGGTTGGGCTGGCATCTGTGGAGGCCAGGGGTTCTGGATTCTGCGCGGCCTCCATATGAGTGGGAGAGGGAGGAAGGTGGAGCTACAGGACGCGGCGGTGGGAAACGGGCGGCGAGGGGGAGACGCGGTGCGCAGGGAAACAGAAAAATAAAGGATCACAATCTGGGCAAAAAAAGGTGAGGGGAACAATTCAAGGCAGCAAAAGACACAGGTATAATGGGGGCGAAATACAGGCACTCACTCGTGGGAACAGAAGAGAAGGAGGTACAATCCAGGCAGCAAACAGACAAAGGTACACTAGGGGCGAATCTAGGCACTCACTTGTGGGAACAGAAGAGAAGGAGGGAACTGGCACTCGAACGCAGGCAGAAGAATACAGCAGCGGTCAGCGGTCACACAGGGGGCTGCGTGGCGGTGAGGGGAGCGGCCTGCCTGGTAAACAGGGTCAGAGGTCGCTCTCTCTACCGCTGCGCGGCCTCCGTATGAGTGGGAGAGGGAGGGAGGAGCAGCTGGGAGGTGGGAGCGGGGCGGCCAATGGGGTGCGAGGGGGCAGAGCTACGGGACGCGGCGGTGGGAAACAGGCGGAGAGGGGGAGACGCGGTGCGCAGGGAAACAGAAAAATAAAGGATCACAATCTGGGCAAAAAAAGGTGAGGGGAACAATTCAAGGCAGCAAAAGACACAGGTATAATGGGGGCGAAATACAGGCACTCACTCGTGGGAACAGAAGAGAAGGAGGTACAATCCAGGCAGCAAACAGACACAGGTACACTGGGGGCGAATCTAGGCACTCACATTTACACAGTACCTACGCACTCATATAATCACTATATGTGACCAAGCAATTATCTACTTATCCAGGCAGTATTCATGCACCCATGTAATCATGCAGATATTATCTGTACAGTTCATAAACAACATGGAAATTTCTCTTTTTTAACCAGAATAGGTAGTTCTAACAAGAACAGTTTTTTTTCTTCTTTTGTTATTTTATAGTTTTTTGTGATGTTTCAACTTTTATACATTTTTTGAGTGTTTTTTCAAAAATGAAGCAAAAAGAAACAGAATAAGCTGTGAAACTTTCACAACATTTTGCAATTAGTAACATTGCAAAAAGAAAAACAAAAATTAACGAAAGTGGTTTGAGATTGCAAATAGAATTGCATTTATGGATTGTTCTTCAATGCATAGAACTTTGTTGCATTTTACACAACTCTGTTTAAGTCTCGCACATTCAGGCTTGATGCTGGTTGTCATGGCAGTTGGATAACCAGATGATGGGCTTGCACCTCCAGATTGGACTTGTCCTGCAGCCTGCTTTGCCATTGCACAGGGATGTGGCTCTCGTGCAAGCGCACTCGGATGAATAGTCTGCAGATGTTTCAGCATAGATGAGGTGTCACACGAATACTTATTTTCCGATCCACGTGACAGGACCCTTTGGCACAGAGTGCATGTAACTTTGCGTGCATTCTCTTTCTTTTGGCCTTGAGGAGTGGAAAAGTAAGCCCAGACAACACTTTCATACCTTTCCTTCACTGGTTCTGGTTCATCATCTTCTTCCTCTGGATGAACCTGTGGTGGAATGTTGGAAGAAGCCATTTGTCCTTGCTGTTTTTCGAAAACACAGCTGCAGTCTCTCTGCTGAGGTTCTAAAAAGTAGAATAAAAGATGGGTGGGTTCTTGAAACTTCCAGAATGAAAATGTTATGAACCAATGAAATTCTTCCTTTGAAAAACTCACCTGAATTCACACACCACGCACGCACCCCGCATGCACCCATCGTGGATTCTAAAAAATACATTTACTAGTAATTTATCTTTATTCTAGTTACAAAGATATAATTTTTATGAAAAAAGTAAATAATCTATTGGTTTAATAGACATGTAAAACTTATATATATATATATAGATTTAGCACCCAGCACGAGGCCCGCAACTCCGTGTGTAATGTTACGTGGGGTCGTATTTCGTGCACCCGTTGCTTACGAAGGGTGCGTCCTACACGATTTTACCAAAATGGCAGCTTGAATTCACACACCAATCGAGATAGGTACACAATGGGTGCACAACTCCAATTTTTTGTTTTAAAAAACAATTATATTTATCTTTTACACACTACGAAATAATACAAATATTTCATAATAATTATACTTAGAAAATAGCATTTAAAAAACCTTTGAAATCCACTGAAAACAACATAGGTTTCAGGCAAGTTATAGTTAGAAATTAGCATTTAAAAAACCTTTGAAATTCATTGAAAAAAACGTAGGTTTCAGGCACGTTATAGTTAAAAATTAGCATTTAAAAAACCTTAGAAATTCACAGAAAAAAACAACAGGTTTCAGGGACGTTATAGTTAGTTGGACATTTCACTCGTACAAAACCAGAGAAACTCAGCTGTTATAGTTAGTTCAGCTAACTATAACTTGCTCCCCTGCAATGCACTGCTGATGCCATCACATATTACATCATTCATGTCATGGTCAGTGATATCACTGATGACATTGCTGATGACAGCTCAAATGACATCACTGATGATATCATCCACGTGAAAATCTGATGCACCTCCTCACACCCAAATATAACCTTTGATACATCCACTCTAAAATACAGGCAACCATTTTTAACACATCAATACCAGTTACTACATACGTACTCACTGATTACTAGGTCTACACACACATCCACTCATTCACCAATACAGTCACTCATACATGCTGTCACTCATTAACACAACACTATCATATGTACTCATACACCTGTACATATACTCACACACCACCACTCATCCATAGACTTACTCACACACCTCCTCAGTCATGTAAAGAATCAATTACACTTCCATTTACTCACCTATACAGTTATACACACAGCATCTCACTTATTCATGCAGCTAATGCATACTTACTCTCATAAACAATAACTGATACAAGTACACACTCATCCATACAGCCACTCTAACAATCTCTCACTCTCACATATAGTTATTTATATACACCATCACTCACATATACTGCCTTTTACATATGTAGTTACTCACAAATGTCCAACTGAGACATCCATTCACTCACCAACACACCCATGCACAGACTCACCCACCATACAGCTTTTTTTACATGCACTGTTAAACCCATTCAATAATCCATATAGACACTCATGTACCTATTGACCAATCCATGCAGCAGCTTTCACAAGAACAGACAAACTGCTACAGACATTCACACAGTTTAGTCACTAACCCATGCATTAAGTAAAACACATTCAATCATTCACATATACAGTTACTCACACACCTAATAAATCCCCCATCCAGGCACTTATACACCCACTCATTTCTCAATACACCTCAGCATTTATATAAAACATATTTAAACCTTACAGAAACACACAATCACTGGATGATGTCATCAGTGATGTCATTTGAGATGTCATCAGTGATGTCATCAGTGATGTCACTGACCATGTCATGAATGATGTAATATGTGATGTCATCAGCAGTGCATTGCGGTGGCTCAAGTTATAGTTAGCTAGTTAGCAGTGACATTACTCATGACATCACTGATGACATCTCAAATGACATCACTGATGACATCACTGATGACATCATCCATTGAGTATGTGTTTCTGAACAATTTTAATATGTTTAATATGTATAGGGAAAGACCTGTTGAAGAATGAGTGGGTGTACAAGTGTGTAAATGGATGATTTTCTGTGGTGCGTAACTGACTCTATAAGTGAGTCATTAAATGTATCTTACTGCAGACTAGTGACTAAACTGTGTAAATGTTTGTATGTGTCTGTATGTTGGTGTATAAGTGGCGGCATGGTTTTGTGAATTCCCATATAAGTGTCTATATGAGTTATTGATTGCTTGTCTCAGTATCTGTATGGGTTCCTGAGTGTTTCTGTGGGTAGGGTGTGTGTGACTCTATGCATAGATGTGTGAGTGGGTGATTCTATGGGTGCATGGTTTTAAAAGTGCATCTGTGATGGACTGTATGGTTGAGTGAGTGTATGTATGGGTGTGTTAGGGATTGAATGTATATCTCAGTGGTACATTTGTGACTAACTACATATGTGAAAGGCAGTATATATGCGTGTAAGAGTATATAAGTGGGTAGATGTGAGAGTGTGTGATTGTGAGAGTGACTGTATGGATGAGTGTGTGCTTGTATCAATGATTCTATAAGAGCGTAAGAATGTGATACTATTTTTATGAGTAAGTGAACTTGAGTGTGTATAACCGCATAGGTGAGTAAATGGGAGTGTGATTATTTGCATGACTGAGTAGGTGTGAGAGTACCTCTATGGATGATTGGTAGTGTGTGAGTGTCTATTTAGGTGTATAAATGCATATGCTAGTTTTGTATGGAGTGACTGTAAGTATGAGTGACTGTACAGGTGAATGAGTGGAGGTGTATGTAGACCTAAGAGTTAATAAGTGGGTATGTAGTTATTGGTATTGCAGTATGTATGGTTTTGAGAATGGAATTCTTACATTTTGAGTCGGTGTATCAAAGGTTATATTAGGGTGTGAGAAGATGTGGTAATTTATCACATGGATGACGTCATCAGTGATGTCATCAGTGATATCATTTGAGATGTCATCAGTGATGTCATGAGTGATGTCACTGACCATGTCATGAGTGATGTAATATGTGACGTCATCAGCAGTGGATTGCGGGCGCGCGAGTTATAGTTAGCTGAACTAACTATAACGGGGGAATTTCATTGGTTTTTTACTAGTGAATGTCCAGCTAACTATAACATGTGTGAAACCTATGGTTTTTTCAGTGAATTTGCAAGGTTTTTTAAATGCTAATTCCTAACTATAACGTGTGTGAAACCTATGGTTTTTTCAGTGAATTTGCAAGGTTTTTTAAATGCTAATTCCTAACTATAACGTGTGTGAAACCTATGTTTTTTTTTGTGAATTTGCAAGGTTTTTTAAATGCTAATTCCTAACTATAACGTGTGGGAAACCTATGGTTTTTTAAGTGAATTTGCAAGGTTTTGTAAATGCTAATTTATGAATGTATTATTATATTTTTTAAATATTTATTTTACAATAAGCTACCTATATATATAGTTATAGATTAACTTTATCCTGTAATATGGAATGGCTCAGTTTTTTTTTATTTTGTATTTGGATAGAGTTGAACAGCATAGTTAATATCTTCTATAAACTTATAAACACTTTAAATTTTTTTTTTTAAGTGTTTTTGACCGTGCGCGCACTGTGCGTGCACGGGCCACGCATGCGTACGTGCACATGCGTACGGCGTGCGTGCTCCATACGCGCGTGCTCCGTACGCGCATGCACGCGTGCTCAGTACGCGCATGCGTGCGTCCTCCATGCGCGTACGCGCATGCGTGCGTGCTCTGTACGCGCATGCATGCGTGCTCTGTGCGCGTATGCGCATGTGCGTGCTTCGTGCACGCACTGTGCGTGCACGGTGCACGCACGGCAAGACATGTGATTTAGAAACAACACTTTTCATTGGTTTATAGTAGTTTCAGGTCATGTGATTTAGAAACAACACTTTTCATTGGTTTATAGTAGTTTCAGTTCCAAAAACGTCCAACACCACACCCACTCCCCTCATTATTACTTCTGATTCCCTGGAAGAAGGAGCTGAGCAGCTTTTCCAGTACTCCAGTACTTGATAATGGCAGAGCAGCAGTCATCTTCTGGGAGTGAGCAGGAGACCCTTGTGCCACAGAGACAGAGGAAACAGAAAAACTCTTTTATATGGCAATTTTTCACTTTTCCAGGTGGGCAGAAGAAGGTGAATGCTCCAAAAGTCACCTGCACTATTTGTAATGGTGTCTTATCAAGAGGAGATCCTAAAAATAAATACTTTTTTAGTATCTTCACTATGATCAGGCACGTTAGAGATGTGCATCCTGTGGCTTATGCTCGAGCTGCTAGAGAAAACCCTCCAGCAGCTCAGCCGAGCACATCCGCAGCAGCTCAGCAGAGCACATCATCGGCAGCTCAGCCGAGCACTTCATCTGCGGTGGCAGCTTCACCTGCTTCTATTCCTCTGGATATACACCCTCTGCTTAAGAGGGTGCATATACGGTGCAATGCGTGCAATGCTCTTCTCTCTTATGGGGACACCTGCATTCCCCTAATAGAGACCAAGATACAGCAGCACTCGTGCGGCACCCTATAATTTTTGTCATTTTTTTGTTCCTCTGTTCCTCAAATAACACAACGGCTCTTTTTAGAGCCACCTAACATCTAAACACTTAAATTTGATTTTTAATTCTATTTTTTTTATGACTTTTTTTCCGCCGTGCGCGCAGTGTGTGCGCACCTCGCGACCGTGCGCACACCGTGCGCACACCGCGCGATTAAAAAAAAAAACATAAAATGTTTTTTTCACCCTTCATGGTCCTTCAGGGACCCCCTGACAAAAGCTAGGGGGTCAGGAACTCTGTACCCTGCCCCCTTTTCACGTTCTCCACCTTTCTTTTTCACTGTCACACACAAAATGGTGGACAACACTTCCTGATTTCGACCGATACGAATGTTGACTGACATGTAACCACCAATCAGAATTACGCTCGCGCACGTTATGGTGCGCGCACGGTGCGCGCCTATAGATATTTATGTACTTTTAACTGCAATTTTCTCAGGAACTACTGAACAGATTGACACCATATATGCAGAAGGCACATCCCTGACCTGAGGACTACCTGTTTGCCAAATTTCAAGTAATTCTGTTCAGCCGTTCGGGCTGTACCTTCGACTAAAGGTCCTATGGGAAAATGCATGGGGAAAACGCGTTTTGGGACCCCCATTTTTTCTCAGCCCCCGCTTGACGAATCACCCCGAGACTTCCAGGCTAGGAGCTGAGCTGAGCGCCCCATTAGTTGTGAAAATTTCGCGAGGATCAGTCAACCAGCGCCAAAGTTATTCAAAATAGAATTTTCAGATTTCCTATGGAAACACGGTCCTAACTATAACTATCTACTGGCGACCGCCAGTAAATAATAAATATAAAAATATATATATAAAAATATATATATATATATATGTTTGTATTTTTTTAAAGCGATCGTGCCGAAACTAGTCTGTTCGGTGCTTAGCGTGTTGGCAATAAAACCTCAAAAGAATGCTCCTTGTGTGCACCTCAGTTCATGGCATGGTCATTACAAGAGCATTGTTGTGGAATGAATATATATATATATAAAAATATATATATAAATATATATATATATATATATATATATATATATATATATATATATATATATATATATATATACATATATATCCAAAGGTGCAAAGGCAATTCTTCGTACGCTCTCAGAAAGACAGACCACAAACGGGGATCTCTTGAAAGGGGTGTTTTAATTCACTACGCGTTTCAGCTCGAAAGCCTTGATCACGTGAAAGATTGTGTACAAACATGGTGATTAATAAAGTTGCTTCAATCAACATCAACATAGGACAACCAAAGGCTAGATGATGTAACAGTGGCAGACATCTTGGAGTGCAAAATTCTGTATTGCAAGTGAATCTATATCGTTCTGTGTCCGTCACACAAATAAAATAATTGGCGCCAGATTGGTGTTCAGAACGTGAAATAAAATAACAGATAAAACAGCATAGTAATAATTAAGTACAAATGTGCTGAGTGACATAGTCCAAAAGTCACCATGCGCGAAAGCAGAGTAGTCGTGCCTCGAGCCTGTTGTAAAGGTAATCCTGAGCTCTGTATGTAAAAGACATGAAATGCAAATAAGTGGATGCATAGTGCACAAAATGCATTCTAACAGTTATGCCCCAATAGTTGCCCGCACCAATTTGCCAGTACGGTTAAACATGGTATTAGGACAGTGTAGAAGATAAACTGAGAACTGCCAAGTGACAAGTCCAGGAGGTGTGAGGGGCGTGAAGACATGAGCTGCAAATGCACGAAGTGCTATTGGAGTGCAAAGATAAATGAACCGGGTAAATACCCTGTCATGTACACGCCCCAATGTTGACATATGCTGGGCTGCCAATAGAACAGTGAACTATGGAAGAATGAAAGAACGTGAGGGGCATTGAACATCTGCTGTGAGTGCACAAAGTGCCGTGTGAAGACACAGAGTGGTATGAACTAGCCACGGTATCAAAAGGAATTGTCCTTGTGGGAGTGTCCATCTGAAGGTGTCCATCTAGGATAGGTGGCCAAGTGGCCTTTGCGTGAGACACCTATCATGACAGTGCCCTTAGGACATGGCAAATTAGTAGCGTGAAAGGGGCAGTAAAACAAGAGCTGAGTTGTAGAATACAAAAAAGGATTGCACTATACCATGATCCTCCAGTTGTCTTAATAGAAGAAACAAAGATCATCAGTCACCGTGTTCAAGGAGTGAAGGAGGGAAGGAAGGGTAGGTAGCCCGTGTGCGGTGAGTGACGGTGTTTGGGTACCTTCCTTGCTTCCTGTGAATAAAAAGAAGAAAAAACAAAATGTTAAAAGTTGCTAGCAAAATAACTATCGCAATGCTATATACAACACAATCAGAATCAATCGAATGAGGAGAAAGTTAAGAACATCTCAGATTGCAAGAAAAGGAAGGAAGAGAACCAAGGACATAATGGCAACATTGTACATTATTCTCTAAGATGAACAGCTAATTCTTCATCTTGATTGAGGCCCCCCGGGTCCTTGGTTTGAAAATCAATGATATGTTTGGACTCACGCTGCCTCAATTTGAGTACCCTGTTACCTCCTCTGGGATTCTTAGTGATCTGTTCAAGAATGAAGAATCTAAGAAGTGCAGGATTAGAAAAATGTTTGGCTTTGAAATGACGAGCCACGGGGTATTTGTCGTCGTTATGTACAATGGCTCGATAGTGTTCTAGGACACGTTTTTTGGCAAGAAGAGTGGTGCTACCTATATACCACAAATTGCAAGGGCATTCTATAACATAGATCACAAAAGTGGTACTGCATGTGAGGAATTCCTTGATCTCTTTAGTGATACCATTGTAGGTGACCTTGTTGCAAAACGTGCTGTTCTTACAGGCTTTGCAGTGCCCACACGGAAAAAATCCCTTCAAGCCATGTTGTTGTCTAGTAGGGTATATGGTGACATCGCTTCTAACTACCAAATCTCTGATGCTTCTGCCCTTACGATAGGTGACACTGGGTTTATTGGGAACAGTCATGCCAATAACATTGTCACATTTCAAAATATCCCAATTTTTTGCTACAATTTTGTGTATGTTTTTAGAATCTGAATTGAAGGTCATAATCATTCTGGTAGTGTCATTGTTCTCATCTGGGCTTTCTACAGTTTTGTCAGAAATGGTAAGATCTCTGGGTATAGCATCCGCTCTGTCCTTGGCTTTGCGAAGTACCCAGTTAGGGTAGCCTCTATTTTTGAACCGTGTCATCATCTCTCTACTGATGTTTTCATAGGCGACTTGGGTACTGCAATTTCTCTTGGCCCTCAGCAGCTCACCATAGGGAATACTCCACTTAAGTGTCTCAGGGTGACTGCTGAGGGCATGCAGGACACTGTTGCCTGCGGTGGCCTTTCTGAACAAGGTTGTCTGTATGGAATTATCAATGATGTCCAATCTGACATCTAGGTATTCGACACTGTTCTTGTTGATGTGACTGGTCAGAACAATATTATTGCTATTGATGTTGAGTTTATCAATGAATTGGATGGCTTGTTCTTCGTTGCCATTCCAAATGATGAACAAGTCATCAATGTAGCGCATCCATGTTGTTACATGTTCTAGATGTTCTTTATAGTTGGGGTTGGAAAAGACTGACTCCTCCCACCTGCCCATAAACAAATTTGCCAGGCTGGGAGCAAAACAAGAACCCATAGCCGTCCCAACCACTTGCCTGTACAGTTCACCATTGAAAAGAAAAATATTGTTGGTGAGACAATAATTGATCATGTCCAAAATCATCATGCTGTGATCTCTAAGGCGTAAGGGTCTGGTGTTGAGATAGTGTTCACAGGCCTCTATTCCTTGTTGATGGTCAATGATCGTGTATAATGACTGGACATCTAATGTGATGAGACAAGAATTCAACTCCCACTTGATGCCCCCAATCTTTTTGAGGAAATCTTTTGTGTCCCTGATGTAACTGGGTAGGTTGCTGACATAGTCTCTAAGAAAATGGTCAATATATTTTGAGACATGTTCTGACACACTGCCCCTGAAGGAAACAATTGGGCGTCCAGGAGGATCTATGGGGTTCTTGTGTAGCTTGGGTAATAAGTAAAGAGCTGGAAGAATTGGATGATCATTTTTTAAGTAAGTATATTCTTCCCATTCAAGAAGGCCCTTTTCTCTCCAAGTGGTGAGTTTGTCCCACAAGCATGTGATGCTAGTGTTGTAGTTCTCCATATTTATGTGTTCATAATATCGAGTGTCTGAGAGTTGTCTGGCTGCTTCTGTGATGTATTTGTCCCTGTCCAGAATTACCACATTGCCACCTTTGTCGGCTGGACGGATGACGATGTTACTGTCATCCGTGAGTGATTTAAGTGACTGTCTCTGTGCAAATGACAAGTTGTTGTTAAAACATTTTTTCTTCTTGTTTCTAAAGGTACACAACGACCTGCTGACAATGTCGTGAAAAGTGTCAATGGGATCATATGGGGAGGTGGGAAAGAATGTAGATTTGGGTTTGAAGCCTGAGGAAACATGGCTGTCGGTGGTAAGGCCTAGTCTGTCGATGACTTGTGTGGTGCTGCAAGGATCTTCATTGTAAGTGCAGTTGGTTGCTGAATTCGAGTCTTGGTCTAGATGTATCATGTCAACAAGTACATGAATGTCGCCTAGTGTGATATTATCTAGGTGCTGAGTTGTGCCAGTAATGCCTTTTCTGGAGTCCCCTAATCTTTTGAGTTTGTGCCATTTTCTTAATTTTAATTTCCTTACAAACTTGAAGAGGTCTATTCTGGTGGCAGTGAAATTAAAAGAGGCAGAGGGACAGAAGGACAGGCCTAAGCATAAAGTTGCTTTTTCAGTCTCATTGATGTTTCTCTTGGATAAATTGACCACTGTCTTGTTTACCGTGGAGGGATCCATTAGTAAGCTTTTCTCGGGCGAGATCTCCTTCCCATATTGCCCCTTGCTCTGCCTCTTCCTCCATCGCTGCTGAAGTCTCTTCTGCCTGTTTCTTCGTCTCCTCGGCCTCTTCCACCTAACTATAACATGTGTGAAACCTATGGTTTTTTAAGTGAATTTGCAAGGTTTTTTAAATGCTAATTCCTAACTAAAACGTGTGTGAAACCTATGGTTTTTTCAGTGAATTTGTACAGTTTTTTAAATGCTAATTTATTTATGTATTATTATTTTTTTATATATTTATTTTACAATAAACTACGTATTAAAAATATATATATTTTTTTATTTTCACCGTGCGCGCACGGTGCACGCACCCCCGTGATTTTTAATTAAAAAAAATAAATACATTTTTATTTTTTTGGTTTTTCACTGTGCGCTCACGGTTCGCACACCCCGCGATTTAAAAAAAAAAATAACATTTTTTTTTTGCCTTCGGGGTCCTTCAACAACCCCCTGACAAAGGGTAGGGGGTCAGGAACTCTCTACCCTGCCCCCTTTTCACGTTCGCCATCTTCCTTTTTCAATCTCGCACTGAAAACAAACAAAATGGCGGCCGACACCTCCTGATTTCGACCGATTCGAATGTTGACTAACATGTAACCACCAATCAGAATTACGCTCGCGCACGTTAGGGTGCTCGCACGGTGCGCGCACGGTGCGCGCACCCTGCGCGCGTATAGATATTGATATGCATTTAAATGCTATTTTCTCAGGAAATACTGAACAGATTTACACCAGACCTGCAAAAGGCACTTCCTTGACCTTATGGCTACCTCTCTGCCAAATTTCAAGTAATTCTGTTCAGCCGTTCGGGCTGTAGCTGCATCTAAAGGTCCTATGGAGAAATGCATGGGGAAAACACGTTTTGGGACCCCCCTTTTTTCTCGGCCCCCGCTTGACGAATCACCCCGAGACTTTCAGGGTAGGAGCTGAACGGAGCGCCCCATTAGTTTTGAAAATTTCGCGGGGATTCGTCAACCGGCGCCAAAGTTATTCAAAATAGAATTTTGAGATTTCCTATGAAAACACGGTCCTAACTATAACTATCTACTGGCGACTGCCAGTAGATAATATATATATATATATACATATATATATATCCTACTAGTGGTCGCCAGTAGGTAGTTTATAGTTAGGATTTCACGTTCGCCACCTTCCTTTTTCAATCTCGCACTGAAAACAAACAAAATGGCGGCCGACACCTCCTGATTTCGACCGATTCGAACGTTGACTAACATGTAACCACCAATCAGAATTACGCTCGCGCACGTTAGGGTGCTCGCACGGTGCGCGCACGGTGCGCGCACCCTGCGCGCGTATAGATATTGATATGCATTTAAATGCTATTTTCTCAGGAAATACTGAACAGATTTACACCAGACCTGCAAAAGGCACTTCCTTGACCTTATGGCTACCTCTCTGCCAAATTTCAAGTAATTCTGTTCAGCCGTTCGGGCTGTAGCTGCATCTAAAGGTCCTATGGAGAAATGCATGGGGAAAACACGTTTTGGGACCCCCCTTTTTTCTCGGCCCCCGCTTGACGAATCACCCCGAGACTTTCAGGGTAGGAGCTGAACGGAGCGCCCCATTAGTTTTGAAAATTTCGCGGGGATTCGTCAACCGGCGCCAAAGTTATTCAAAATAGAATTTTGAGATTTCCTATGAAAACACGGTCCTAACTATAACTATCTACTGGCGACTGCCAGTAGATAATATATATATATATATATACATATATATATATCCTACTAGTGGTCGCCAGTAGGTAGTTATAGTTAGGATTTCGTTATATATATATATATATATATATATATATATATATATATATATATATATATATATATATATAAAAATATATATATATATTACCTACTGGCGGTCGCCAGTAGGTAGTTATAGTTAGGACCACGTTTCCATAGGAAATCTGCAACATTCTATTTTGAATAACTTTGGCGCCGGTCGACGAATCCTCGCGAAATTTTCAAAATAGGTGGGGCGCTACGCTCCGCTCCTACCCTGAAAGTCGCGGAGGGATTCGTCAAGCGGGGGCTGAGATAAAAGGGGGGTCCCAAAACGCGTTTTTCCCATGCATTTTTCCATAGGACCTTTAGACACAGCTACAGCCCGAACGGCTGAACAGAATTTAATGAAATTTGGCAGAGAGGTAGTCCTCAGGTCAAGGAAGTGCCTTTTGTAGGTTTGTTGTAAATCTGTTCAGTAGATTCTGAGAAAATAGCCTTTAAATCAATATATATATCTGAGCCAGCTTACGGTGCGCTTACCGTACGCGTACGGTGACGTGCGCGAGCGCGATTCTGATTGGCTCTTAGATCTTAGTAAACATTCGAATCGGTCGAAACCAGGAAGCGGCGGCCGCCATTCTGTGTATTTCACTCCGGTAAAAAAGGGTGATATCTTGAAAAGGGGGCAAGGAAGAGAGTTACAGACCCCCTAACATTTGTAAGGGGGTCAAAGAAGGACAGAAAAGTACAAAGAAAACATTTATTGATTTTAAAAAAAATCGCGGGGTACGCGTACGGTAAGCTCACCGTAGGCGTACGGTAAAAAAAAGAAAAAAAAAGAAATGAAATGCAGATTTAAGTGTTTAGATATTAGGGGGCTCTAAAAAGAGCCGTTGTGTTTATGAAGTGATTTTTTATTGGTACCTACAAGTAAGTACCGATGCAGAGTCTAAGGTTCAAGAGCAAGACTCTGTTCCCTTCATCAGTGAAGTGTACACCATCTCCTCTATAAATGTCTTGCATGTCGTAACGCAAGTTGTTGTGGTAAATGGAACCCATACCATAGTCACGGAGGAAAGCAGAAACAGATTTGTTGACGTGCTTTCTTGCTTTGTCAATATGCGGACAAAAATGATTGGACCAGTTCCATTTTTGCCTTTGGCATATGTTAGAAAACACAAAGGCAGTTTTAGGGAAAAGTGAAAACAGTTGTGCAAAGGTGTCCTTCATAAGCATTTCCAGACCTACCCCAGTCAAAGTGCCTAGGTCATTGCCACCACAGTGCACTATTATGAGGTCAGGGTGTTGGATTTGCATGAAGGATTTCACCAATGGCATCAATTGGTGCCACTTTAACCCTCTCTGACCAATCCATTTAATGTCTACATTTGGCAAAGCAAGGTCTCTCACCATATCTGTTTTCTCTGCATACTTTTCACTCCAGAAGACATAGCTGTGCCCTAGAATCCACACTGTGAACATCTTCAAAGGAGAACTGGATGCACTCAGGAGGTGTAATTCAGTAGAATGGTAAAAAGAAATGAAAGACAGTTTGGAAATGGAGGCATACATATTTTTTTTTTATAAAAAAAAAGAACTGATTGGCTGTTTCATACCATTCTAGAATAAAAACTAGGCTGGATGTGTAAATTTATAGAAGCATGTTTTGTATTGGTACAGAAAAATGTGTTACTAAAGAACAGTACTATGGATTTGCTGTTAGGTTTGAAAAGTCAAGCACTCCTGCTCTTTGGAATTGAAACATTGTTTGGTGAACTTCTGACCTAACTCTGCCCAGCAGTGTTTCAAGAGCTGTTGCTATGGTAGCAGGCAGAAGTCAAGTTGGGGGAAGGGTACTAGGCAGAAGTCAAGTTGGGGGAAGGGTACTTTTGGAAAAGGGTTGGTTTTCAACCAATAGAAATGTGTGATTACATTTGAAAAAAAGGGGGAAGCACTGAGATTTGAAATTAACATGTATATGTGTGGAAAAAGAGAGGGAAAGTTTGCCATTATCTGGTTCTGCTTAGAGGAGAGAGGTGTACAGAAGAGAGATCCTGGCTCTGATAATCTGCTGTTTGAGTGCCACATTTATTTCACAACTAACTAATTTTAAAGGTGAGTTTAGAGTTTGAGAGGGGATGTATATGGTAAATTAAGAAATGAATAATAGAATTGGAATTCCTTTTGTTGAAGTTGTGTTTATTATTTTCTGTTTTGGGAGAAATTTAAATGTGAGGAACATGTAAAATAATGTGGACTAAGTTTTCACGAAAATTTAAGGTGTACTGATAAAAATAAGGAATACTTTAAGGGTTTGAGGTTGCACTCAGTAATGCAAATACATTCAGCATCAGTGAGGCTGGTTGCCCTTGCTGGAGTGTAGTGAGTCACCCAGGTTACACATGTTGCTGGTCTCAGAAAGCTGTTTGGTATTGCTCTAGTGATTTTACATTTGCATTAGATGGAAAGGGGGAGGTTTTTTTTATGCAGAAGCAGACTCTTAGCACACAGCCAGCTGCTTATCCTGTGGAATCATGCATAGTATTCACAACCGAGTGGGGTTTGAGGTTTCAGTCAGTAATGCAAATACATTCAGCATCACTAAGGCTGGTTGCCCTTGCTGGAGTGTAGTCAGTCACCCAGGTTACACATGGAGCTGGTCTGAAAAAGCAGTTTGGACATGTGCTTTTATCAGAATCTGAAAAGTGGATTCTTAATGTGTCAGTCTGTAAAAGTGTTTATCACTTGCCAAAAAAAAGAGTAGTAAGTGTGCTTTCAAATTGGCAAAGAAATTTCGTTTTGTGACTATTGTGAAAAAATGACTCTGTGTGCAAATAGGAATTACAGGCAGAGATTTATTGCGTATTGCTCTGGTGATTTTACATTTGCATTAGATGTAAAGGGGGAGCCATTTTTTTGTATGCAGAAGCAGACTCTTAGCACACAGCCAGCTGCTTATCCTGTGGAATCATGCACAGTATTTACAACCGAGTGGGGTTTGAGGTTTCAGTCAGTAATGCAAATACATTCAGCATCACTAAGGCTGGTTGCCCCTGCTGGAGTGTAGTCAGTCACCCAGGTTACACATGGTGCTGGTCTGAAAAAAGCAGTTTGGACATGTGCTTTTATCAGAATCTGAAAAGTGGATTCATAATGTGTCAGTCTGTAAAAGTGTTTATCACTTGCCAAAAAAAAGAGTAGTAAGTGTGCTTTCAAATTGGCAAAGAAATTTCGTTTTGTGACTAATGTGAAAACATGACTCTGTGTGCAAATAGGAATTACAGGCAGAGATTTATTGCATATTGCTCTGGTGATTTTACATTTGCATTAGATGGAAAGGGGGAGCCATTTTTTTGTATGCAGAAGCAGACTCTTAGCACACAGCCAGCTGCTTATCTTGTGGAATCATGCACAGTATTCACAACCGAGTGGGGTTTGAGGTTTCAGTCAGTAATGCAAATACATTCAGCATCACTAAGGCTGGTTGCCCTTGCTGGAGTGTAGTCAGTCACCCAGGTTACACATGGTGCTGGTCTGAAAAAAGCAGTTTGGACATGTGCTTTTATCAGAATCTGAAAAGTGGATTCATAATGTGTCAGTCTGTAAAAGTGTTTATCACTTGCCAAAAAAAAGAGTAGTAAGTGTGCTTTCAAATTGGCAAAGAAATTTCGTTTTGTGACTAATGTGAAAACATGACTCTGTGTGCAAATAGGAATTACAGGCAGAGATTTATTGCGTATTGCTCTGGTGATTTTACATTTGCATTAGATGGAAAGGGGGAGCCATTTTTTTGTATGCAGAAGCAGACTCTTAGCACACAGCCAGCTGCTTATCCTGTGGAATCATGCATAGTATTTACAACCGAGTGGGGTTTGAGGTTTCAGTCAGTAATGCAAATACATTCAGCATCACTAAGGCTGGTTGCCCTTGCTGGAGTGTAGTCAGTCACCCAGGTTACACATGGTGCTGGTCTGAAAAAAGCAGTTTGGACATGTGCTTTTATCAGAATCTGAAAAGTGGATTCATAATGTGTCAGTCTGTAAAAGTGTTTATCACTTGCCAAAAAAAAGAGTAGTAAGTGTGCTTTCAAATTGGCAAAGAAATTTCGTTTTGTGACTAATGTGAAAACATGACTCTGTGTGCAAATAGGAATTACAGGCAGTGATTTATTGCGTATTGCTCTGGTGATTTTACATTTGCATTAGATGGAAAGGGGGAGCCATTTTTTTGTATGCAGAAGCAGACTCTTAGCACACACCCAGCTGCTTATCCTGTGGAATCATGCACAGTATTCACAACCGAGTGGGGTTTGAGGTTTCAGTCAGTAATGCAAATACATTCAGCATCACTAAGGCTGGTTGCCCTTACTGGAGTGTAGTCAGTCACCCAGGTTACACATGGTGCTGGTCTGAAAAAAGCAGTTTGGACATGTGCTTTTATCAGAATCTGAAAAGTGGATTCATAATGTGTCAGTCTGTAAAAGTGTTTATCACTTGCCAAAAAAAAGAGTAGTAAGTGTGCTTTCAAATTGGCAAAGAAATTTCGTTTTGTGACTAATGTGAAAACATGACTCTGTGTGCAAATAGGAATTACAGGCAGAGATTTATTGCATATTGCTCTGGTGATTTTACATTTGCATTAGATGGAAAGGGGGAGCCATTTTTTTGTATGCAGAAGCAGACTCTTAGCACACAGCCAGCTGCTTATCCTGTGGAATCATGCACAGTATTCACAACCGAGTGGGGTTTGAGGTTTCAGTCAGTAATGCAAATACATTCAGCATCACTAAGGCTGGTTGCCCTTGCTGGAGTGTAGTCAGTCACCCAGGTTACACATGGTGCTAGTCTGAAAAAAGCAGTTTGGACATGTGCTTTTATCAGAATCTGAAAAGTGGATTCATAATGTGTCAGTCTGTAAAAGTGTTTATCACGTGCCAAAAAAAAGAGTAGTGAGTGTGCTTTCAAATTGGCAAAGAAATTTCGTTTTGTGACTAATGTGAAAACATGACTCAGTGTGCAAATAGGAATTACAGGCAGAGATTTATTGCGTATTGCTCTGGTGATTTTACATTTGCATTAGATGGAAAGGGGGAGCCATTTTTTAGTATGCAGAAGCAGACTCTTAGCACACACCCAGCTGCTTATCCTGTGGAATCATGCACAGTATTCACAACCGAGTGGGGTTTGAGGTTTCAGTCAGTAATGCAAATACATTCAGCAACACTAAGGCTGGTTGCCCTTGCTGGAGTGTAGTCAGTCACCCAGGTTACACATGGTGCTGGTCTGAAAAAAGCAGTTTGGACATGTGCTTTTATCAGAATCTGAAAAGTGGATTCATAATGTGTCAGTCTGTAAAAGTGTTTATCACTTGCCAAAAAAAAGAGTAGTAAGTGTGCTTTCAAATTGGCAAAGAAATTTCGTTTTGTGACTAATGTGAAAACAGGACTCTGTGTGCAAATAGGAATTACAGGCAGAGATTTATTGCGTATTGCTCTGGTGATTTTACATTTGCATTAGATGGAAAGGGGGAGCCATTTTTTTGTATGCAGAAGCAGACTCTTAGCACACAGCCAGCTGCTTATCCTGTGGAATCATGCATAGTATTTACAACCGAGTGGGGTTTGAGGTTTCAGTCAGTAATGCAAATACATTCAGCATCACTAAGGCTGGTTGCCCTTGCTGGAGTGTAGTCAGTCACCCAGGTTACACATGGTGCTGGTCTGAAAAAAGCAGTTTGGACATGTGCTTTTATCAGAATCTGAAAAGTGGATTCATAATGTGTCAGTCTGTAAAAGTGTTTATCACTTGCCAAAAAAAAGAGTAGTAAGTGTGCTTTCAAATTGGCAAAGAAATTTCGTTTTGTGACTAATGTGAAAACTTGACTCTGTGTGCAAATAGGAATTACAGGCAGAGATTTATTGCGTATTGCTCTGGTGATTTTACATTTGCATTAGATGGAAAGGGGGAGCCATTTTTTTGTATGCAGAAGCAGACTCTTAGCACACACCCAGCTGCTTATCCTGTGGAATCATGCACAGTATTCACAACCGAGTGGGGTTTGAGGTTTCAGTCAGTAATGCAAATACATTCAGCAACACTAAGGCTGGTTGCCCTTGCTGGAGTGTAGTCAGTCACCCAGGTTACACATGGTGCTGGTCTGAAAAAAGCAGTTTGGACATGTGCTTTTATCAGAATCTGAAAAGTGGATTCATAATGTGTCAGTCTGTAAAAGTGTTTATCACTGGCCAAAAAAAAGAGTAGTAAGTGTGCTTTCAAATCGGCAAAGAAATTTTGTTTTGTGACTAATGTGAAAACATGACTCTGTGTGCAAATAGGAATTACAGGCAGAGATTTATTGCGTATTGCTCTGGTGATTTTACATTTGCATTAGATGGAAAGGGGGAGCCATTTTTTTGTATGCAGAAGCAGACTCTTAGCACACACCCAGCTGCTTATCCTGTGGAATCATGCACAGTATTCACAACCGAGTGGGGTTTGAGGTTTCAGTCAGTAATGCAAATACATTCAGCATCACTAAGGCTGGTTGCCCTTACTGGAGTGTAGTCAGTCACCCAGGTTACACATGGTGCTGGTCTGAAAAAAGCAGTTTGGACATGTGCTTTTATCAGAATCTGAAAAGTGGATTCATAATGTGTCAGTCTGTAAAAGTGTTTATCACTTGCCAAAAAAAAGAGTAGTAAGTGTGCTTTCAAATTGGCAAAGAAATTTCGTTTTGAGACTAATGTGAAAACATGACTCTGTGTGCAAATAGGAATTACAGGCACAGATTTATTGCGTATTGCTCTGGTGATTTTACATTTGCATTAGATGGAAAGGGGGAGCCATTTTTTTGTATGCAGAAGCAGACTCTTAGCACACAGCCAGCTGCTTATCCTGTGGAATCATGCACAGTATTCACAACCGAGTGGGGTTTGAGGTTTCAGTCAGTAATGCAAATACAGTCAGCATCACTAAGGCTGGTTGCCCTTGCTGGAGTGTAGTCAGTCACCCAGGTTACACATGGTGCTGGTCTGAAAAAAGCAGTTTGGACATGTGCTTTTATCAGAATCTGAAAAGTGGATTCATAATGTGTCAGTCTGTAAAAGTGTTTATCACTTGCCAAAAAAAGAGTAGTAAGTGTGCTTTCAAATTGGCAAAGAAATTTCGTTTTGTGACTAATGTGAAAACATGACTCTGTGTGCAAATAGGAATTACAGGCAGAGATTTATTGCGTATTGCTCTGGTGATTTTACATTTGCATTAGATGGAAAGGGGGAGCCATTTTTTAGTATGCAGAAGCAGACTCTTAGCACACACCCAGCTGCTTATCCTGTGGAATCATGCACAGTATTCACAACCGAGTGGGGTTTGAGGTTTCAGTCAGTAATGCAAATACATTCAGCAACACTAAGGCTGGTTGCCCTTGCTGGAGTGTAGTCAGTTACCTTTGGTTACACATGGTGCTGGTCTGAAAAAGCAGTTTGGACATGTGATGTTTTCAGAATCTGAAAAGTGGATTTAAAATGTGTCAGACTGTAAAAGTACTTATCACTTGCCAAAAAAGTAGTAGAAAGTATGCTTTGCAATTGGCAAAGAAATTTCGTTTTCTGCCTAATTTCAAACCATGACTCTGTGTGCACACAGGAATTGTTTTTAGGTATTTAATTTGTGATGGTGTTATTGTGATTTTCACTTGTAGGAAAGGGGTACATAGTATTTTAAGATTTGAAAAGATCATAAAAAATGTAGTAATATATTTAAATAAAATAAAGGATTTTTTTTTAGTTTTTTTCAGGTATTGCTAAAGAGCAGTGAACAAAATGTAAGATGCCTACAAAATCCAGACTAAAGAAAGACCACAAAAAAAACCTATATTTGAAGACAACTGGAGGACCTAAGTTAGTTGGAGATGCTCATGTTGGGAAAAAGAACAAGTCTTCTGGTAAGCAGACAAAAGATTTTTTAAAGAACATCTTCAAAAAAAGGAAAAATGTACAAAATGTCTGTACTGGAAAGAATGTTTTCAATTGAAAAAAACAGGAAAAAATTGAGAATTTAGTTAATGCAAATATACCTTCTGCAACAACAAAGATTAACTTAAACAGAAAAACAGCGTTTAAAGAGATACGTAGAAAAATGTTTCAGAGAAGAGTTATGTCCAATTTGATAAAGGATGTGAAGAAATATAAGCAAAAGGCAAAATATTACAAGAGAAAAAAAGAAATTGAAGCCATTGCAGCAAAGGCATTAGAATTAAAAAGGAAACTATTCATTTTAATTTTGAATAGGATGCGTACATTAGATAAAATGGTTAATGTACTGAAATCACAAAGCAAAAGGAAAAGAGTAGTGAACAGAACAAACTTTTGTAAAGTGTTTTTAGGAAAATGGATGCATAGTTCAAGTAGTGAACCTTTTTTTAATGAAGAGAGTTATTTTCAAAGTAATAGTTTGCTGCATGCAGTTGACACCAGAGGTCGTGCTTATGAAGTGAAAAATGGTTGCATAATGGAGAAGGAGATAATGGTTCCAAGAGATGAGGTACAAGTGATGGCGGATGAGGCTATGGGGAGACGTCCTAAAGCCCCAGTGTACACTTGGAATTGTAGTAGTATTTGCACTGTGCGTCAGGAATCTATTGATAAATTTCGTGAGTTTCTAAGAGAATATAGTAAAAAAAGTGTAAAACAGAAGATTAAGGTGCTTCAAAGTCTAGATCCATGCAGAGTGAGAGAGAATACTGGTTTGCAGGGTCATTCTCTGGCTTGTCTATCTAGAAAAGTGTGTAATAGTGTTTTCCATCATTTTAGGATGCTGGCTGTTCATCATACTGAAATGAGAAAGTTTGTGAGACGGTTGTATTTTGCTAAAAGTCCAGCAATAAAGTTAGATGAATTGAATAGGGCTCTGTTCCGTGGATCGGTATCAGATGTAGAGAAGGTTGTTGATGAAATTCAGTTTTGTTACTTTGGTCCTGAACAAAACAGTGCAGAAAAGGACACAGTAAATGAGGAAGAAGTGGAAGAGAATGTAGAACCCTCTGTAAGTAAGACATTTAATGATCACATAACAAAATTTGAAAAAATCTCTAATGAAAGACCAAATATTACTTGTATTTGTTGCCGCAGAACTCATTATAGAAAACAAACTAGGAATGTTGATCTCTACAGAAAGAGTGAAAATGAAGATAATTATAAGTGGAAAGATTTTGTCACATATATATTTCTAGAAAATTGTTTTGAATTGGGTGAAGATCAGCGTATTTGTAAATACTGTTACAACAAGTTAGAGGAAAATAGAATGCCGACCAGAGCTGTACATAATAATTTAGAATTGGATGTTATTCCTGCCGAACTTTCTGAATTAAATACATATGAGTCTATACTTATTCAATGTGTTCATCTGTTCCAGACCATAGTACGTATGGAGCCCAAAACTGGTAAATTACCTCCTTCAGATTTACTGAGAGGTTTAAAAGGTAGAGTGGTGTATTTGCCCTTGGATTTGAAAAAAAATATGGAAACTATTGATGCAGATACTTTGGAAACTGAACCATTAGTTATTCTGGTTAATGGTGTACCTACAAAGAATAAGAAGATTTGGCAGGAGCTGGTAGATGTACGGAAAGTACAAAGAGCAAATTTGTATTTGAAAAGGAATAACAAATGGTATGAATCAATTTATATAGAAGAAGAAGAAGAAGATTTACAAGAAGACACAGAAACACCAACTGGACAAATTGAAAAAGTGGACAAGTCAAAGGAAGAAGAAATTTATGAACATTTTAGCATACATCCTCTACATTCAAAAGAAGCTATGGGAGACAATATTGATCTGTTTCAGATGAAGAAAGCAAAAGGAACTCCCGTGAGTGTATGGAAGGAGAGCTTGGAAGCTCGATGTTTTCCCCAGCTGTTTCCTAAAGGAAAAGGAGGACGATACGATGAACGTCCAGAACAGATTCCAGCTTCTGAGTATCGGACTACAAGACTATATGCAGAAGATCCCAGATTTCGACAAAGTATTCCTTATTTGTTCCATCTTTTATTTGAAAGCGACTTGTCTGCATTATCATATGCAGTAAATCACATTTTAAAAAGAGGAGTACATTTACAAAATGTGTCTGCTAAGGATTTTATGGAGAAAGTGCAGCACCGAGATGATCATTTGGAAACACAACTGATCAATCTGATGGCTTGTCAGCGTGGGACAAATGAATATTGGTACCGACGCCATGGTGAATTAAAATGCATGTTACGGAATTTAGGAACACCAACATGGTTCCTTACCCTAAGCTGTGCCGAGTACGCTTGGGATGATTTACTGGATTTTCTACGAGAGGCAAATTCAAACATTAAAAACATCGAATACAAGACAGCAGGAGAACTGTGCTCATTGGATCCGGTTAATGGTTGCAGATATTTCAATCATAGATTTGAGGCTATGATGTCCTTCATCTGCAATAAAAAAAATCCGCCTCTTGGAGAAGTAGTGGATTTCTTTTGGAGAAAAGAGTACCAGGCAAGAGGTGCTCCTCATATTCATATGCTGTTGTGGATCAAGGATGCCCCAAAGTTTGGAACAGATACTGATGAAGCAGTGTTATCTTACATTGAAGAATATGCAACATGTGCTATACCAAAAAGCACAGAAGAGAAAAAGTTAAAGGAGCAAGTTTTACGTTTCCAAAGTCATCGGTGTGGAAAATACTGTCGACGGAAATACAAGAGCAAAGAAAAATACTACACTAAATGTCGATTTGGATTTCCTAGACCTGTTCTTTCAAATGGAAGAGTAAACAGTTTTATGTCATCTGTGAGACATACTATTACAAGAAAATCATCTAAAAATACCTACAACCTAAAAAGAAAAGAAGAATCAAAAAATATAAATGACTACAACCCAGTCATTTTATCCATGTGGAATGCTAACATGGATATACAGTATGTAGCTGACAATTCCATTGCTGTTGCTCGATATGTAACGTCTTACATTACTAAATCTGAGAAAACGGAATTGAAGGAAATGTGGGAAGAGATTTCTCACGAGAAGACTGTCACTAAGAAGCTGTACAGTTTCAGTTTAAAGATGTTATCGCATCGAGAAATTGGATCCTACGAATGTTCAGATAGGTTATCTTCTGCAAGTCTCTACTCGAAATCAAGAAGAATAATTTGGGCAAGTTTAGGCCTTGCAGCAAGGAGATATCGGGTACTGAAATCTGTTGGAGAAATTGAATATTTGGCCGAGAATGACCCAGAAAGTACAGATATTTTGAAATCAAACATGTTGGACACATATTATCCCAAGAGAAGTCAACATCTGGAGAACATGTGTCTCTATGAAGTGCTGCAGAACTACATTTATTCACGGAAAGCCGCAGAAGACATCAAAAATGGAAAATATAAAGTCATTGGTGAGGAAGGATGTTTGGTGAAGCAAACAAAAGGAAGTTTGATAAATCACCGGAAGCTGAGTTGCGACACTACTGACAAAAAGGAATTTTACTACTTGGCTCTTTTACAGCTGTTTAAACCATGGCGTACAGAGGATGAACTACTGGGAGAATTTCAAAGCTATGAAGATTCATTTAATGCTTGCAAAGACAGCATACAATGCAATACATTCACAACTTATCTGCAAATGTTAAATGAAGAAATTGAACAGGAAACTACAATTGCAGCAGAAGTAGCTAGAGACAGTTCTCAGGACAGCCAAAGTTCAGGAACACTCAGTCAAGATACCCTAGGACAACCAATCGTTGAAAATGAAGCATCAATAGCCATGAATGAAGTGGAAACGGCTATGAATCAAGCTCAAGAAGAATTTATAGACTTACAAAATTTGGAAAGACAACTGAACGAAGAGCAGCAACAAATTTATGAAGAGATCAGAAACAAAATTGATCACGGATTTCTACATGAAAAAAAAGAGTGCTCATGCACATCATTTCATCCAATCAGGATGTATGTAAGCGGACAAGCTGGAACTGGAAAAAGTTTCCTAATAAAAGTCATCAGAAGCTACCTACAGCAAAAAACGGATTCTACTTTGTCTTGTGTGGTTACTGCTCCAACTGGGTTAGCAGCATATAACATAAAAGGAATCACCTTACATCGTTTGCTAATGCTACCAGTGGAGCATGAGAACAAAATACAATACAACAAGCTAACTGGAGAAGCATGCTTGGAAGTTTCAAGAGTATTGAAGAAGATGCAAGTTCTCATTTTTGATGAGGTGAGCATGGTATCAAACTTAATGCTTGCCTTTGTGCATTTAAGAATGCAGCAAATTCTAAGGACAGACTATGACGTGTTATTTGGTGGAAAACATGTCATTGTATTTGGGGATCTTCTACAGCTTACTCCAGTTAAAGGACAACCAGTGTTTAATACTGTGACACATGAAGACACAAAGAAGTCATTGGGAAGCATTGGTAATGCAAATATTTGGTCCTTCTTTGAGTACAAGGAACTTACTACTAATATGAGGCAAGCAAACGATGAAGAATATGGAAGTATTCTGAAAGATATCAGGATTGGACTACTCATAGAAGTTGGCAAAAAAGCATTACAGAGTCGGCTGCTACATAATTTATTTCCAAAAGAAGAAATAGTTGCAGAGAAGATATACAAGAACATTGCAGAAAAGAAAAGTGTCATCTGCTTAATGCCAACTCTACGTGAATGCTCAATATTCAATGAGGAGCTTTTAAAATTGGAAAAGGAAGATATCAGGAAATTGGAAGCAGTGGACAAAATTGAAGATGGAAGAATTACTATCACATTAACAGGCACACTGAAAAATAAATTGGATTCACTAGAGAAGAACATTTCCAAAACAGCTGGATTAGAAAAAAATCTATATGTTTGCATGAACTGTAGAGTATTTTTAAGGAGAAATTTGGATGTTGAAAAGGGTTTAGTTAATGGAGCTATGGGAAGAGTTGTGGGTTTTATTAATTATCAGAAAAAAGATGGAATTGAATGTTTAAAAATAAAATTTGATCAGATAGAAGAAGTTAAAGATATTTGTCGTTGTTCAGTTCGTTTCATGCTTGTGAAAGACTTATATGTACGTAGGAAGCAGTTTCCGTTTTCTCTAGCATATGCTGTAACTATTCACAAGTCTCAAGGATTGACTGTAGATTGTGCTTTTGTGAACATTGGTTCAACTGTGTTCAAAGAAGGTATGGCTTATGTAGCTTTGTCACGAGTGAAAACATTATCTGGTTTATTCATGATAGACTTTGATGACTCTAAAGTTAGTGCTGATACAAATTGTGTAAAGGAGTATAATAGATTAAGAAGAAGCTATGCTCCTCATTTAGGTCAGTATCCTGTGTTGGAGAAACGTGTAGTTTCTCGTAAAAGGAGAAATGAGAATATCTGTAATGAAGATGTAGAGAGGAGGAAAAAAAAGTGGAGTGATGTAATTGCAAGCAAAAAGAAAAAGGAAAATGAAGAACAGGTTGTAGGATGTCATTTTGAAAATAGCTCTGGTGTCAACTGCTACGCTAATGTAGTGCTGAATGTTGCTTTTTATCTGGAAAGTGTGCAAGAGCAGATAATAGTAAATCAGGGAAAAAGATTCTGTTCTGAGTTGAGTCTCCTTTTTCAAAAGCTGAGTAATGATAAAACTCAAATAGAAAGTGCTACTGAAATTAGAAAACTTTTAGATGTATGTTCAGGACGAACACAGTTTTCTCAAAATGTACAGCAAGACGCACAGGAATTCTTGATGTTTTTTCTTCAGGTACTGGAAGAAGAAGGGGTTCCCATTGATAATTTTTTTGGTCTCTCTTATAAATGGGAACATAGTTGTGAAAACTGTTACAATATATGTGGCTCTAATGTTGATTCTGAAAGGTTTATTTATTTAACATTGCCAGAAAGTAAAACAGTCACTTTTGCTAAATTAGTTAAAGATGCTAATCATAGCATGGAATGCAGTGAGTGTAAATCTGAAATGTTTTCAACGTTAATTTTAAAGGAATACGGACAATATGCAATTTTAATGATGCAACGATGTAAAGCTGATGGTTCAAAATTAGATACTTTAATAAAGAAGTTTACAGGACAGCAATTATCAATTTCAGGAAAAACTTTTGTAACAGTTGCAATAATTTTCCATGAAGGACCTACTGTTACTTCTGGACATTACACAGTTTATCTTAAATGTGAAAAAGGCTGGACACTGTGTAATGATTCCCAATTGATTTTCAAGCAACGTTTGCCTTTTGATTTAGCAAATTCCTATCTAATCTTCCTGAAACCAAAATTTTAGAGAGAATTGGCAAGATGTGTACAAAACAATTTTACCATTTTATTGGATTACCATTGGAATTTTCTTAAAAAATGATTTTACAAATTATCATTTGGCCTAATGGAAAGGTAACCAATTGTAATATGGACTTTTTAAATTTTTATGAAACTTTGGAAAACCAAAAATTTAGACAAAATCGGTAACATCTGTACAATTTAAAATTTTGGAAGGTTATTGGATTGCCATTGGAAATTTATTCAAAAAAGATTTTTAAAATTACTATTTGGCCATGAGGAAAGGTAAACAATTGTATTGTGGACTTATTTAATTATTAATTTATCTTTCGGAAACCAAAATGTTACAAACAATCGGTGAGATCTGTACAATTTAAACTTTAGATTTTTATTGGATTACCATTGGAAATTTAATCAAAAAATAATTTTAAAATTACTATTTGGCCTAAAGGAAATGGAACCAGATGTATTGTGGAGTTATTTGAGATATATTTTTGTGATAATACTTCTGAAACAAAAATGTCAGACGGTATTTTAAAGAAATAAGTATTGATATTAGATGATATTTTTTAAGAATATTATGGATTTCTATAATGTTATGTTTAAGTGAGAAGAGATTCTGGGCTTTTTTAAAACAATCTTTGAGATTGTTATTTTTTTTTGCCCGCTGTTAAATGATGAATGCAATTGCTTTCACAATTTATAGTAAAATGCAATATATTCTGAAAACAGCAAAAAAAAGGCAAAAAAATTTTGGGGGAAAATATGTAAATATGTGTACTGTATTATAAAATGTTTTATTAAATATTAATACTTTTTTCTTTTTTTTCAGATTGAGATAGAAAATTTTCGAAAACTTGAACCATTTTTAAAGCAATAAAAATTAAATTTTAATTAATAAATAATTTTTTGAGTGGGTATGGTAAGTCAACAATTTCATGTTCCCTTTTTTCCACTTCTCAACAATCACATTTTCAGTTTATCATTGTAGTCTCTCAAGGACCTTGTAATGTGATAATTGATTTTTAGTGTTTTTAAAAAATAAAAAAAAATTATGCGTACTGTACGCGTACGGTAAAAAAAATAAAAAAAAGTTTTCAAAAATATATAAAAAAAAGTTAAAAGGTAAGGTTGGCTCTTAAAAGAGCCGTTGTGTTCATGCAGGGACAGAGGAAAGAAAGAGTGGGAATATTAGTCTCTACGACAAATGTGCTGATCTATTAAATTGTTCACTAGGGCAACACTGGTCTCCCTATGAGCAATTAGATCATGACAAGTGGCGCACCGAACTAAAACCCTCGAAAACCGATGGTTGATTTCCAGAGGACGAGAAAAAGGAGATGCTCCCCCCACAGATGAAGGGCTCAGCTGACCTGCCGAAGATGGACTCGGCACTGCAGATGATGGACCAGGCTGAGCTGCTGTGGATGTGCTTGGTTGACTTACTGAAGGGTTACCTTCAGTATGTCGAGCAAATGTTCTACCGTGTACATCTTGAAGGTGTCTCAACATGGTGTGATTCCCGAAGGAATACTTCTTGTTGGGATTCCCTCTTGAAAGTACACGGCCACAAAGCTTACAAGTCACTAAGGGTGCATTTACCTTTTTCTTGTCCTCTGGAAAAGAAAAATACTCCCATATGAAAGAGCTCTTTTGTTTCCTCCTTCTCTGCCTCAAGGTAGTGCTGCTAGCCTCACTCTCAGAAGAGCTCTGCTGTTCTGCCATCGTATCACAAAGACAACCCAGCTCCTTCTCCTAAGGGATCACAAGCAGAAATGAGGGGAATGGGTGTGGTGTAGGAGAGTTCTAGAACTGAAAGTAGTAAAAACCAATCAAAAGTCTTGTTTCTTGATCACATGACCCAACGTGCGCGTACGTTACGCTTACGGTGCGCTTACGGAGCGCTTACGGCAAAAGTACGCATGCGCGTAAAAAAGACACGCGCACGCGCGCATGCGCAAAACAGGCACGCCCCTTCACTTCCCCGTAACATGCGCGTGCAGCGTACGCGTTACGCGCCATGTACGCGCGACGTAAGTCTACGCAAATTGCGTAAATGAACGCAAACAGCGTAGAAATCTAACGTAATGAAAGCAAGACGTGCGCTTACCGTACGCGCACGTTAAAAAAAAAAAAAAAAAAAAAAAACAATATGTTATACTAATAAATCTTACCTGTTTATTTTATAAAAATGGTAAAAAAAAACATATTGTAGAATTTATAAAATTTAACCATAGTCTTTAAAAAAGGATAGAAAATTATAATAAAAATATGTAAAAAAAAAATGAAAAAAACAAATTAGCATTTAAAAAACCTTGCAAATTCACTGAAAAAACCATGGGTTTCACACACGTTATAGTTAGGAATTAGCATTTAAAAAACCTTAGAAATTCAATGAAAAAACCAAAGGTTTCACACATGTTATAGTTAGCTGGACATTTCACTCGTAAAAAACCAATGAAATTTCCCCGTTATAGTTAGTTCAGCTAACTATAACTCGCGCGCCCGCAATGCACTGCTGATGACGTCACATATTACATCACTCATGACATGGTCACTGACATCACTCATGACATCACTGATGACATCTCAAATGACATCACTGATGACATCACTGATGACATCATCCTTGTGATAGAGTGGCAGACCTCCTCTCACCCTAATATAACCTTTGATACACACATACAAAAATAGAAACTAAAATTTTCAAAAAAATGGACATACCAATATCAGTTACAACAACCTATTCAGTAATTCTTAGAACCACATACACATCCACTCATTCACCAACAGTCCTATACAGTCATTCATACATGCACTCACTCTTCATATGTACTCATACACCTATACATCCTGTGACACAATGCCACTCATCCATAGAGTTACTCACACATAGTCACTCAAGCTAATAAAGAAACAAACATACATTTATTAGCTTATACAGTTATACACACACCACCACACTTACTTCTACGGAAACTTACACATAGTTAGTCTAAAAAACAAACTCTTATAGAAACACATACTTATTCATACAGGAACTCTTTCAATCTCTCACTGTCACATATACTCACTTATATACACCAATATTCACATATACTAGTTTAATAGATATGTAGTTACTCATAAAGACACTATTGAGACAGTCATTCACTCACTAACACACCCATACACACATTCATCCACCCATACAGTCCTGCACACATGTTGTCTTCAACACATACAAAGAGTGAATCACTCATTTATGCACCAATGCACTACATAATACCCCCCACCGAACCATACAGACACTCAGACTGATACTTAAAAAAAGAACTATTTACCTATATAGATACCCATGAAGCTACTCACCAACCCATGCAGCCACTTATACACAAAGTGAGAGACTGATACAGATATTTTCATATTTAAACATTACTCAGTAAGTCATGTATTCACTATAATACCCTTAATCAGTCAGTTACACAAAATTTTTTTTTAAAAAAAACATCCATTTAAACAATTATATACCCATTTATTCTTCCATTAACCTTGAGATATACATAAATATAAAACATATTTAATTTTCAGAAAAACACACATTCACTGGATGATGGCATCAGTGATGTCATCAGTGATGTCATTTGAGATGTCATCAGTGATGTCATGAGTGATGTCAGTGACCATGTCATGAGTGATGTAATATGTGACGTCATCAGCAGTGCTTTGCGGGCGCGCGAGTTATAGTTAGCTGAACTAACTATAACGGGGAAATTTCATTGGTTTTTTACGAGTGAAATGTCCAGCTAACTATAACATGTGTGAAACCTTTGGTTTTTTCATTGAATATATATATATATATATATTTATATTTATATATTTATAAACAAGTGGCACCAAAGAACAAGGACACCAGGCGCCTACACCAATCCAAGAACTCGGTTTTTTACGAGTCGAGCGTTTGATGAGTTTACGCCCAAGACCCCAGAGACAGGCGTACCCATCAAACAGGGCTCAAAATCAAGGAACAGAAAGAGGAAAAATCGCCGATGGGGCAAACAAAACACAGCAAAAAAACGTATACAGATGGAACAAGAGGAAATGACAAACAATAAAGGAAAACCAGATAATACAGTTGTAAATTTAACTAACATGGCTTTGACTCCGGATGAAGAAAAAATTCTTGCTTTAGGATTATCGTATTGCAAGACAACCAATTTTGATTACACCCAAACAAGAATAGACCTTTACCAATTTACACGGAAATTGAAATTGCGCAAACATTTCTTTAACACCAAGGAAAAAATGAACATGAAAGACCAAGGAGCAATTACCGAGCAAGAACCAGAGAATCTATCCGCAGCGGATTCAGCTTTCTTAAAAGACATGGCGGAACTCGAGCAGGAATGTTTAACACAGGTACCTAGTTCGGATGTAACAGGAACAATTTTGGATTATAATGTATCTGCATCTGTCTCAACACCGTTTCGGCCAAAATCTATTTTTAATCCTCTTATGCCAAGGGACAATATTGATATTTTTGCGGATAAAATGATTCAGGATCTTAGAGTTTTGGCAACTGAAAGTAGTAATACATTTAACATGTCAAAAAACAAAGAACCAGTGGGTTATTCAAAGACAATGCAAAAAATTAAAGCACGCTCCGACATCGTGGTACGCTGGTCGGACAAAGGAGGTAATATCGTACTTTGGCCCCTGGATATGTACAACAAGGAAGCATTGAATCAACTTTCAGATACGAACTGCTATGTATGGATCAGTGCCACTAACATCATCAGTACTAAAGAAAAATTCCATGGATGTCTATACAAATGGAAACGGACTGGGTTCATAACTAGAAATGAACTTGATTTTCTAAAAAATGATTATCCTGTGACACCGCAATTATATTTGCTACCAAAAATTCATAAAAATGCAGAGTGTCCTCCCGGCAGACCAATCATATCTGCCATTGGGAGTCTATTTGAGAATACCAACAAGTTCATAGACTTTTTTCTGCAGCCATTTGTACGGACTTTACCAGCTTATATCAAAGATACTGGCGATTTTCTTACCAAGATTTTTGATTTTAAATGGCAAGAGGATTATTTGTTTGTTACACTAGATGTACAGAGTTTGTACACTAGTATAAGACATCAGGACGGCATGAGAGCTACCAAACATTACTTGAACACAAGAGATTCAAGTTTACATGAACATACAGTGATGTTGTTACATATGGTGGAGTGGTGTTTAACTAACAACATTTTCTTGTTCGACAGGCTATTATACAAACAGGTACTAGGTACAGCCATGGGTACTTGCTTCGCCCCCAGCTATGCGAATTTGCATATGGGCTGGTGGGAGGAGCAAGTACTCATGACACAGTGCAATACTCAAATGTGTGAAAATGTTGTTGTATATCAACGTTACATCGACGATATCTTCATTGTGTGGAAGGGCAGTGAGTCGAGTGCCATTGATTTTGTAAATGTGATCAATACCAATGATTTAAATCTTAAGTTCACAGGCACTATAGACAAGCAGTCCATTGTATTTCTTGATTTAGAACTCTACACCATGAGAAACCGTATACACTCACGTACACACCGTAAACTGACATCAGGGAATGCCATTTTACATGCTCAGAGTTTTCACCCTGTCAAACTCATTGAGAGCATTCCCTTTGCCGAGTGCCTCCGTATGAAGAGGAATTGTAGCACTACTGAGAGCCTTACTGTAGCGACAAACAATTTATGTACAAGACTTAGGAACAGAGGCTACAAGGAAAAGACTCTTAAATTAGCTAAGAAGTGTCAAAATATCCAAAGAAAAGATCTTCTTTTCAAGAACAAGGGCCACAGACTTACCTTAGGGGAAACAGCCCAACAGACACCCAGGCTAATCACTGGCTACAACAGTTTCCATCAGAGATTCAGACAAATTCTATACAGACATTGGCCGATAGTAAGATGTGACCCTATTCTAGGTCCTTCGTGTGCTAAGCTCCCCCAGTTAACTTTCAGGAGAGCTAAGTCCATGAAACAGGAACTTGTATCCGATGCTCCTGTATCCGACAAAGGTACCAGCTGGCTAAAAACCCAAAGAGGATTTTTCAAATGCACAAAGTGCAAAGCCTGCCAATACGGAATCAACACCAAATCTATCGTGACCCCTCTCAGAAAAACTCCCATTGAGATCAGGGAGCATTTCACGTGCAAAACCGAATTCGCGGTGTACGTGTTACGCTGTACATGCAACAAGATGTATGTTGGCAGCACCATTCACCCGGCACATGTCAGAATTCTGCAACACTTAAGGGCAATTAACAACAAAGACCCGACATACCCAGTTGCTCGACACATCAACAGAGTACATGATGGCAAAGCAGAAGATTTGGTATACTTTGTGGCTGACAGTGTTAAGAAAAGTATCAGGGGTGGAAATAGACAATTTGCACTAAGAAAGTTAAAATCACGATACATAATCCAATTAGATTGCAAGATTCCCAATGGCTTGAATGCCGACGAAGCATTGAGTGTTCATCTATAAATTCTAAACTGCCTTTTTTAAAATTCTTGTAACAATCCTTTGAGTCTCAATCCAGTTTGTGTTTATTGGTTTAGCTAAATTGTTTTAATACGTGCTCAGTAGGTCCCCCTATGCTAATATATGGCAACTTTAGAAAAATATCATGAGGCTTTATTGTTTTAATTGGTCATTAACATTAGATTTTCTAAACAGTGCTTTAGAGAAATGCCCACTTGGGCTTTATTTCAAATGTTTACAAATGTTTACAAATGTTCAAATATTTACACAAATTTAGCACTGTTTCTTTAGGAACTTTTCCTTTATTAATACGAACAATGATGGACTGATGTACCTCTTTTTTGAATACTTTGTATCATTATATTATTCAAAGTGACACTTGTCTGAGGAAAGACTTGTTTAACAACAGTATTTCTTTCATGTTAATTGTTTTTACTGGTTGCCAAGTAATCAAGGGTGTGTGTGTCACGTGCACGTAATTAGCTTATAAGCAGTGTATCTGAACTGGGTCTGACACAGTGAGCAAGGCGGACTTGTTCGCCGAAACGCGTCTGAGCCACAGCTTTTTGAAATAAAGCATTTTCTTTAAGACTTATCCCACGGAGTCAGTGCCTGATTCGTATGCATGGAACCCGGTTTAGAGCGAATATATATATATATATATATATATATATATCACCAAACAATCCTCCGAGTACAGGAGCCCCCAGCCCTTCAGGGCGGCCTCTTAAACAGTGGGCATGGAGCAGCCCACCAATTCCATAAACATGAAGCAGCAAACCGAGGCCCAATACTGGAGAAATTGCGTTTATTCATGGCACAGCAGCACATAAAAGCTTCCTTTTCCTTACGCGTTTCGGCGATCAATGCCGCCTTGCTCACAGGTGAAAGCAATGTTCAAAACAAAGTGCATATGTGCAAGCTTTGAATGTCTTTGAGTCACATGACCAGTTAATTTGAAATACATATCCCATAATGCAGATTAAACTCAATTATGAATACAGGCTGGAAAATCCATTTCATGTTTTACCTGCACGATGTAAGTGTGGAAATAAAGATGCAACTGGTTCTGTTTATCCATAATTCTCGCAAAGTGCTCAGTTATTTACAAGTGCCATGTAAAAGCGCCCGTCTCCAGCACGATCTGAAAGGATATCCTCCTTCCAGAATCCCTTCCAAGCATTCTCACAATTCGCTTCGCTAGCATTTCCTTGGTTAGGTCGTGAGAGGGCAAGTGGGTCATGCTCCCAATTTAAACATCACCAAACAATCCTCCGAGTACAGGAGCCCCCAACCCTTCAGGGCGGCCTCTTAAACAGTGGGCACGGAGCAGCCCACCAATTCCATAAACATGAAGCAGCAAACCGAGGCCCAATACTGGAGAAATTGCGTTTATTCATGGCACAGCAGCACATAAAAGCTTCCTTTTCCTTACGCGTTTCGGCAATCAATGCCGCCTTGCTCACAGGTGAAAGCAATGTTCAAAACAAAGTGCATACGTGCAAGCTTTAAATGTCTTTGAGTCACATGACCAGTTAATTCGAAATACATATCCAATAATGCAGATTAAACTCAATTATGAATACAGGCTGGAAAATCCATTTCATGTTTTACCTGCACAATGTAAGTATGGAAATAAAGATGCAACTGGTTCTGTTTGTCCATAATTCTCGCAAAGTGCTCAGTTATTTACAAGTACCATGTAAAAGCGCCCGTCTCCAGCACGATCTGAAAGGATATCCTCCTTCCAGAATCCCTTCCAAGCATTCTCACAATTCGCTTCGCTAGCATTTCCTTGGTTAGGTCGTGAGAGGGCAAGTGGGTCATGCTCCCAATTTAAACATCACCAAACAATCCTCCGAGTACAGGAGCCCCCAACCCTTCAGGGTGGCCTCTTAAACAGTGGGCACGGAGCAGCCCACCAATTCCATAAACATGAAGCAGCAAACCGAGGCCCAATACTGGAGAAATTGCGTTTATTCATGGCACAGCAGCACATAAAAGCTTCCTTTTCCTTACGCGTTTCGGCGATCAATGCCGCCTTGCTCACAGGTGAAAGCAATGTTCAAAACAAAGTGCATACGTGCAAGCTTTAAATGTCTTTGACTCACATGACCAGTTAATTCGAAATACATATCCCATAATGCAGGTTAAACTCAATTATGAATACAGGCTGGAAAATCCATTTCATGTTTTACCTGCACGATGTAAGTATGGAAATAAAGATGCAACTGGTTCTGTTTGTCCATAATTCTCGCAAAGTGCTCAGTTATTTACAAGTGCCATGTAAAAGCGCCCGTCTCCAGCACGATCTGAAAGGATATCCTCCTTCCAGAATCCCTTCCAAGCATTCTCACAATTCGCTTCGCTAGCATTTCCTTGGTTAGGTCGTGAGAGGGCAAGTGGGTCATGCTCCCAATTTAAACATCACCAAACAATCCTCCGAGTACAGGAGCCCCCAACCCTTCAGGGCGGCCTCTTAAACAGTGGGCACGGAGCAGCCCACCAATTCCATAAACATGAAGCAGCAAACCGAGGCCCAATACTGGAGAAATTGCGTTTATTCATGGCACAGCAGCACAAAAAAGCTTCCTTTTCCTTACGCGTTTCGGCGATCAATGCCACCTTGCTCACAGGTGAAAGCAATGTTCAAAACAAAGTGCATACGTGCAAGTTTTAAATGTCTTTGAGTCACATGACCAGTTAATTCGAAATACATATCCAATAATGCAGATTTAACTCAATTATGAATACAGGCTGGAAAATCCATTTCATGTTTTACCTGCACGATGTAAGTATTGAAATAAAGATGCAACTGGTTCTGTTTGTCCATAATTCTCGCAAAGTGCTCAGTTATTTACAAGTGCCATGTAAAAGCGCCCGTCTCCAGCACGATCTGAAAGGATATCCTCCTTCAAGAATCCCTTCCAAGCATTCTCACAATTCGCTTCACTAGCATTTTCTTGGTTAGGTCGTGAGAGGGCAAGTGGGTCATGCTCCCAATTTAAACATCACCAAACAATCCTCCAAGTACAGGAGCCCCCAACCCTTCAGGGCGGCCTCTTAAACAGTGGGCACGGAGCAGCCCACCAATTCCATAAACATGAAGCAGCAAACCGAGGCCCAATACTGGAGAAATTGCGTTTATTCATGGCACAGCAGCACAAAAAAGCTTCCTTTTCCTTACGCGTTTCGGCGATCAATGCCGCCTTGCTCACAGGTGAAAGCAATGTTCAAAACAAAGTGCATATGTGCAAGGTTTAAATGTCTTTGAGTCTCATGACCAGTTAATTCGAAATACATATCCCATAATGCAGGTTAAACTCAATTATGAATACAGGCTGGAAAATCCATTTCATGTTTTACCTGCACGATGTAAGTATGGAAATAAAGATGCAACTGGTTCTGTTTGTCCATAATTCTCGCAAAGTGCTCAGTTATTTACAAGTGCCATGTAAAAGCGCCCGTCTCCAGCACGATCTGAAAGGATATCCTCCTTCCAGAATCCCTTCCAAGCATTCTCACAATTCGCTTCGCTAGCATTTCCTTGGTTAGGTCGTGAGAGGGCAAGTGGGTCATGCCAAATGAAAGCACCCACACTTGGAGACCCTCAAACGTTTGTGCAACAGCCTTTATTTTTGCCATGCAGCCTCACCAAATAACCTCTGTATAAACCGCAGATCTGCCATCAAACTACCTTACGTGTTTCTGGCCTCCATTAGCCCTTGTTCACAGGGGATGGCTTCTATGGATGAGCAGCATGCTTCGTGAATTTAAGCAGGAAGGTAAGTCCCGCCCCATGAGCTTGTAAGCATAGTGCTTCTGGTATTTGGAGTTTCCATTCAGTAATTCTCCCGTAGATGCTGCTGCAACTGGTCCTAAAATTGTTTTCAATACCATTAGTAGGTTGCTGTGCCACACGGAGGTCACTGCAAGGCTGTTTTCTTCCCTCGCAAAAAAGGCACAAAGTTCATCGGCGTCATTGTAGTAATTTCGTCAGACCCGCTCGTCCGCGGGTGGGGTCTCCGCGACTCGGGTAGGCCGCCATATAGTCCAAATGAAAACACCCACACTTGGAGACCCTCAAACATTTGTGCAACAACCTTTATTTTTGCCAGGCAGCCTCGCCAAATAACCTCAGTGTAAATCGCAGATCTGCCATCAAACTCCCTTATGCGTTTCTGGCCTTCATTAGCCATATATATATATATATATATATATATATATATATATTCACTGAAAAAACCATAGGTTTCACACATGTTATAGTTAGCGGAAATTTTACTGATAAAAAACCAATGAAATTCCCCCGTTATAGTTAGTGCAGGCAACTATAACTCACGCGACCGCAATCCTCTGCTGATGCTAATACTGTATTTAGACACTTATTTGCCCATGTCTTCTTCCATACATTTTTAGCTATACATATATTACAAATATTTTTTTTTCATAAAGACACATATGTCATCAGCAGAAGATTGCGGTCGCGTGAGTTATAGTTGCCTGCACTAACTATAACGGGGGAATTTCATTGGTTTTTTATCAGTAAAATTTCCGCTAACTATAACATGTGTGAAACCTATGGTTTTTTCAGTGAATTTGCAAGGTTTTTTAAATGCTAATTCCTAACTATAACGTGTGTGAAACCTATGGTTTTTTCAGTGAATTTGTATGGTTTTTTAAATGCTAAGTTACTTTACGCCATTCGTGGCGTGCGCGCCCACTTAACGCAGTTCGTTCCGTGCGTGCACGGTGCGCTTCGCGCACCGTGCGCGCACAGTGAGCACGCGGTGCGCTTCGCGCACCGCGCGCCCACTTTACGCAGTTAGTGCCGTGCACGCACGGTGGGCACGCGGTGCGATAGCAAAGCAAGAAAGCACGTCAACAAATCTGTTTCTGCTTTCCTCCGTGACTATGGTATGGGTGCCATTTACCACAACAACTTGCGTTATGACATGCAAGACATTTATAGAGGAGATGGTGTGCACTTCAATGATGAAGGGAACAGAGTCTTCCTCTTGAACCTTAGACTCTGCATCGGTACTTACTTGTAGGTACCACTAAAAAATCATTTCATAAACACAACGGCTCTTTTTAGAGCCCCCTAATATCTAAACACTTAAATCTGATTTTCAATTTTTTTTTTTTTTTTTTTCTACCGTACGCTTACCGTAAGCTTACCGTACGCGTACCCCGTGATTTTTTTTAAAATCAATAAATGTTTTTTTTGTACTTTTCTGTCCTTCTTTGACCCCCTTACAAATGTTAGGGGGTCTGTAACTCTCCTCATTGCCCCCTTTCCTTGTTTTCACTCTTTTTTTTCAGAGTGAAATACACAAAATGGCGGCCGCCGCTTCCTGGTTTCGGCCGATTCGAATGTTTACTAAGATCTAAGAGCCAATCAGAATCGCGCTCGCGCACGCCACCGTACGCTTACCGTAAGCGTACGGTAAGCGTACCGTAAGCGGGCTCAGATATATATATTGATTTAAAGGCTATTTTCTCAGAATCTACTGAACAGATTTACACCAAACCTACAAAAGGCACTTCCTTGACCTAGGGACAACCTCTCTGCCAAATTTTGAGTAATTCTGTTCAGCCGTTCGGGCTGTAGCTCGTTCTAAAGGTCCTATGGAAAAATGCATGGGAAAAACGCGTTTTGGGACCCCCCTTTTATCTCAGCCCCCGCTTGACGGATCCCCCCGAGACTTTCAGGGTAGGAGCGGAGCGTAGCGCCCCACCTATTTTGAGAAATTCGCGAGGATTCGTCGACCGGCGCCAAAGTTATTCAAAATAGAATGTTGAGGTTTTCCTATGGAAACGTGGTCCTAACTATAACTACCTACTGGCGACCGCCAGTAGGTAATATATATATATATATATATTCACTGAAAAAACCATAGGTTTCACACACGTTATAGTTAGGAATTAGCATTTAAAAAACCTTGCAAATTCACTGAAAAAACCATAGGTTTCAGACATGTTATAGTTAGCGGAAATTTTACTGATAAAAAACCAATGAAATTCCCCCATTATAGTTAGTGCAGGCAACTATAACTCACGCGACCGCAATCCTCTGCTGATGCTAATACTGTATTTAGACACTTATTTGCCCATGTCTTCTTCCATAAATTTTTAGCTATACATATATTACAAATATTTTTTTTTCATAAAGACACATATGTCATCAGCAGAAGATTGCGGTCGCGTGAGTTATAGTTGCCTGCACTAACTATAACGGGGGAATTTCATTGGTTTTTTATCAGTAAAATTTGCGCTAACTATAACATGTCTGAAACCTATGGTTTTTTCAGTGAATTTGCAAGGTTTTTTAAATGCGAATTCCTAACTATAACGTGTGTGAAACCTATGGTTTTTTCAGTGAATTTGTACGTTTTTTTAAATGCTAAGTTATTTTACGCCATTCGTGGCGTGCACGCCCACTTAACGCAGTTCGTTCCATGCGCGCACGGTGCGCTTCGCGCACCGTGCGCGCACAGTGAGCACGCGGTGCGCTTCGCGCACCGCGCGGCCACTTTACGCAGTTAGTGCCGTACACGCAAGGTGGGCACGCAGTGCGCTACGCGCACCGCGTGCCCACGTTACGCACCGTGCGCACATGGAGGACATATTATGCGCTTCCTTGTGATAGGTAATCTGTTAAATTTAATTTGTAAGTGATGACAATAATATGCCATGCACAGAGAGTGTTTTTTTTTTTTATTAAAATTTTTAGCGTAAGCGCACCGTACGCGTACGGTAAGCGTAATCGGCGAAATTTTCAAAAAATAAAAATTTACCGGTTTTGGCCTTGGGGGATCTTTGAGGACTCAACTAACATGGCTATGTGCATGGGCGCTGTCTAAACAGCCCCTTTATATGTTTTTTGCCTTTGTTTACAGCCCCCCCCTCAGAGTGCAAGAAAATGGCGGCCGCCGCTTCCTGGTTTCGACCGATTCGAATGTTTACTTAGATGTAACAGCCAATCAGAATCGCGCTCGCGCACGCCACCGTACGCGTACGGTAAGTTTACGGTAAGCGTACCGTAAGCTGGCTCAGATATATATTGATTTAAAGGCTATTTTCTCAGAATCTACTGAACAGATTTACACCAAACCTACAAAAGGCACTTCCTTGACCTGAGGACTACCTCTCTGCCAAATTTCTAGTAATTCTGTTCAGCCGTTCGGGCTGTAGCCCTGTCTAAAGGTCCTATGGAAAAATGCATGGGAAAAACGCGTTTTGGGACCCCCGTTTTATCTCAGCCCCCGCTTGACGAATCCCCCCGAGACTTTCAGGGTAGGAGCGGAGCGTAGCGCCCCACCTATTTTGAGAAATTCGCGAGGATTCGTCGACCGGCGCCAAAGTTATTCAAAATAGAATGTTGCGGATTTCCTATGGAAACAGGGTCCTAACTATAACTACCTACTGGCGACCGCCAGTAGGTAATATATATATATATATATATATATATATATATATATATATATATATATATATATATATATATATATATATATATATAATATCTACTGGCGGTCGCCAGTAGATAGTTATAGTTAGGACCGTGTTTCCATAGGAAATCCGCAATATTTTATTTGGAATAACTTTGGCGCCGGTTGACGAATCCTCGCGAAATTTTCAAAATAGGTGGGGCGCTCCGCTCCGCTCCTACCCTGAAAGTCTCGGGGGGATTCGTCAAGCGGGGGCTGAGAAAAAAGGGGGGTCCTAAAACGCATTTTCCCCATGCAATTTTCCATAGGGACCTTTAGTCCAAGGTACAGCCCGAACGGCTGAACAGAATTACTTGAAATTTGGCAGAGAGGTAGTCCTCAGCTCAGGGATGTGCCTTTTGCATATATGGAGTCAATCTGTTCAGTAGTTCCTGAGAAAATCAAAAGTAAAATCATATATATATGTGGGCGGAGCCTAACCACACATGTCATCCTGAGATCTGATTGGCTGTCAGCACTTCATCCAAGAAGTGTTGGCAGCCATCTTGGGACCAATATACATGATAGCACCTCATTAAAAAGCATTGCAGTTAATAGAAGGCTTTAAGACTTTAGTTACATTATACATCATTTGTTGATGGTACCATACTCATTTTAGGAATTGTGGTATGTTCTAAGGTGATTTCACTATGTGAAAAAGCCTTCTGCTGGGATATCATGATTGATAGAAAAATATTTTCTCATGCTTTTCCCACAGAGGTTTGGAAGGTGATCTATAAGCTAAACTGAGAGCTTATTTTCTGTAAATTCACATTATCTTTCTCAGTCATGTGAGAATGAAGTCTGACATTCTCAGTAAAACATGTACATCCAACAAGGGCAGAGACTGTCATTTGATTCCTTTGTGTTCTACTGCAGCTTCCAAGAGTTTTCCAAAGAACAACTAGAGCGCTAACAGTCCTACTTATGATAAACGTATGGCACACCTGAAGCCATCTTGCTTGGATTAAAGTGGTAACTCTTAAAACATTTAATTTAAAAAGGAACAAAATGAGGGGGTTCATTTTTCTATAAAAAGTATGATTAGTGCTGCAGAAAGAAAAATTAGGGCACATTTTGAGTGACTTCTCAAATCCTCTTCTATGTCATTAAAAAATTCTGACATGCACACTGAAACATGCACTTTCAATACCAGCAGCAGTTTTCCCTGGTGAGCAGTAGCTTTACTACAGTGATCTAATGAGCAAAAAGAGTGCTAACATTCTGAATTTATGGCAAATATGTGACACATCTGAATGCCTTCTTGATGGAATCAAAGTAAAAAACTGAAAGTATTTCCTACTGAGGAGACTGCAGTAAATGAGGAAATTAGGAAACTTCATAACAAATAAGTCTCCCAAGATGGCCACCAGAGACATAAGAGCCCAAATGTAGCCCAAATATCACCCAAATGTAGCCCATGTATAGCCCAATGACAGAATGTCCCAGAGTGTTCTTAAAAACAACTAGAGCGCTTACTGTCTTCAATATGACAAAAGTATGGCACACCTGAAGCCATCTCGATTGGAATAAACTGGTAACACTTAAAACATTTAATTTAAAAAGGAACACAATGAGGGGGTTCATTTTGCCATAGAAATTATGATTAATGCTGAAGAAAGAAAATGAGGGCACATTTTGAGTGACTTCTCAAATCCTCTTCTATTTCATAAAAAAATTCTGACATGCAGACTGAAACATGCACTTTTAATACCAGGAGCAGACTTCCATGGTGAACAGTAGTTTTACTACAGTGATCTAATGAGCAACTAGAGTGCTAACATTCAGAATTTATGGCAAATGTGTGACATATCTGAATGCCTTCTTGATGGAATCAAAGTAAAAAACTGAAAGTATTTCCTACTGAGGAGACTGCAGTAAATGAGGAAATTAGGAAACTTCATAACAAATAAGTCTCCCAAGATGGCCACCAGAGACAAATGTAAATGTAAATGTAGTTGAGCTTATATAGCGCACAGCTACCCACTGTGGGTTTCCCGGCGCTTGCTTAGGGAACCCGTCCTGGTATTCCCCTGTGAGATAGCAGGGTATCCACAAGGTGAAAGTCAGGCATCCCGCCTCGAGGGGCCGTTGTGGAGATTAAGCAAGCTATTGCCCAGAGTCGCAGAGTGTGAACCCGTGAGTCGAGGAGGCACCGGGGCGAGAATTATCGAGTCTGTGGAATTTTTAGCCCAAGACCCGCCGAGGCGGGGAATTGAACCCTGGTCCAGGACCGATCTCAGCTTCCGGGTCTGCCGCCTCTAACCCCTGAGCCACACTTCTCCACAAAAGAGCCCAAATGTAGCCCAAATATCACCCAAATGTAGCCCAATGACAGAATGTCCCAGAGTGTTCTTAAAAACAACTAGAGCGCTTACTGTCTTCATTATGACAAAAGTATGGCACACCTGAAGCCATCTCGATTGGAATAAACTGGTAACACTTAAAACATTTGATTTAAAAAGGAACACAATGAGGGGGTTCATTTTGCCATAGAAATTATGATTAATGCTGAAGAAAGAAAATGAGGGCACATTTTGAGTGACTTCTCAAATCCTCTTCTATTTCATAAAAAAATTCTGACATGCAGACTGAAACATGCACTTTTAATACCAGGAGCAGACTTCCATGGTGAACAGTAGTTTTACTACAGTGATCTAATGAGCAACTAGAGTGCTAACATTCAGAATTTATGGCAAATGTGTGACATATCTGAATACCTTCATGATGGAATCAAAGTAAAAAACTGAAAGCATTTCCTACTGAGGAGACTGCAGTACATGAGGAAATTAGGAAACTTCATAACAAATAAATCTCCCAAGATGGCCACCGGAGACAAAAGAGCCCAAATGTAGCCCAAAATCACCCAGATGTAGCCCAAATATAGCCCAATGACAGAAGTGTGCAAAACACTTATTATTTTGTGTTTTTGCAGTGTTATATAGTGCAGACTTGTCAGGTATTGGAGTGCTTTACATGAGCATTGGTTACGTCACACAAGAACAAATTCATTTTGGTTGTAGACATTGGGAGACTAAGTGATTTAACCAGAATCACAGAATGTCGAGCTGAAGCAGAAACTCCAACCTGGTTCCCCAGTTGCAAAGTCTGCAGTTCTGGAAGTAACACCACATCCTCTCCCCTAAGTGCAACATTTAATCAAGTGGTCAACTGGATAAAAAAACATAAAGATAAAAAATAATTTAAAAGTGCTTTGTCGCTATTTGAAAACTCAGAAAATATGTCCTTATTTTAGTCTTTTAGAGCACTAACCATAATTTTGATGCCAATAAGACCCTCTCATATATGTAATTTCTAAAGGAAATGCTCTAGGTATTACAGTTTTGATTACATCAAGATGACGTCAGGCGTTCCACACTTTTGTAATAAATATAGAATGTTAGCAATCTAGTTGTTCATTAGGATACTGTTGAGAGGCAGAGGCCAGGGGCACGGACTCTAAAAACTTGAAGGCAGGTAGGAGGGTGCAAAGGCAACAATTTAACCACACTGAGCAGGCAGGAAGGGCCGTGGCAGCACAACAGACTATGGAGGGGAGTGGAAAGGGGGGCAGGGGCAACAAACCAACAATACAGGACTTGCAAGAGAGGCTGTGGCAATGTAATAGACCATTGTGGGCAGAAGGAAGAGGCAATGGTAGTACAACCATACATGCCAACAGACCCGATTCAGCCAGGTAACGTCCAACGTTTTTAAGCTCAAATGGGCTTTATTTGATCTGTCTCCTGTCTACAATCTCCTCTTTTTCAATGTAACTCAAAGGGGAAAATCAATTCCCCAGTTTTTTTTCAAAATCTCCCTCTTACCAAGTTCAAAATGTTCACAAGTATGGTACATTGGATCATGGAAGGAAATGGGGTAGGGACATGGACTTGGATAGCAGAGGACAGGAGGGACATGGAGAGGTGCACCAAACTGACCCTGCAGGGCAGGCATCAGGGTTTGCAGCAGCACAATACACCACACAGGGCATGCGGGACGGGAGTGCAGCACAACAATCCATAGAAAGCAAGAGGGAGGGGACAGGACCATGCACATGGACAACAGAGAACAGAGGGGCAAGAGGCAATGGTAGCTAGCTGACCATAATGGACAGACAGGAGAGAAAGCTGCAGCATAACAGACCATAAAGGGCAGGAGGGATGGATCAGGGGCATTACAATGGAACAGACAAGCCAGGAGGGAGAAAGTAGGGGTCTGCACATGTAAACAGAGGGCTGAGGGCAAGGGGGCAGGGCAGGAGCAGCATGATAGCCATGGAGGTCAGGCAGGATGGGCACTAGAAGCAAGACACACCATGAAGAGCAACAGTGAGACTGTGATGGCATACACACAGACCATGGAGGGAAGGTGGGAGGGGGTCAGGGGCAGCTAACTGACCACACAGGGAAGGTGGGAGGGGCCATGGAAGCACAGAAGACCATGCATGGCAAGTGGGAGGGTTAGTGGCAGCACAATGGCTATGATGGGCAAGAAGGAGGGTGCAGGGGCATGCACAAAGGACGATGGAGGATAGAAAGGAGGGTCAGGACCTGTGCACAGACAAGAAAGTTCAGGGGAAGGGGCCTCACAACAGACCGCACGGGGCAGGCAGGAGGAGCAGTTGCAGCACAACACACCAGGGAGGGCAGAAGGGTGTGGCAGTACAATGGACCATGTAGGACAGGAGGAAGAGGATAGGGGCATGGCATGTGGACAGGCAGGGTGGAGGTGGCAGGGACAGGTTACAGTCATCTGACAATGCTAGGCAGGTGGGAGGGGAGTGGCAGCTCAACAGAACACTCAGAGTAGATAGGAGTGGCAGGTCCATGGAACATGGTGGGCAAAAAGGATGGAGCAGGGACATGCACAAAGACATCGGAGGGCAGGGGGAAGGAGAATAGGGGCAGCAAGCTAAGCACAGAGTTTAAGCAGGAGGTCTATGATGGGGCATAGAATTGGGAAATGGAGGGCAGGAGGAGTGGACTGGTACATCATACTAAATTGAGGGCAGTGGCAGCGCACCAGACCATGCATGGCAGGAGGGAGGAGGCTAGTCCATGGATTCACACAGCAGAGGATAGGGAGGAGGGGGATACGGGCAGCAAGCTAACTGTTCAGAGAAGGCGGGTAATAGGAACTTTATTGTTTTTAAAACGCGTGTCTGTGTGAACTACTTAAAATATGCACAAGTATGCAGCATAATCTCACTTTTATTCAGGAAGAAGAGGACGTTTGTGACTGTGACTCCGGGCTCACTTGGCAGAAACACCCCCTGACCCTCCACCCCCTATCGCAAAATGTAATGCCCGTGAAAAGGGTAGGTGAACACAGTGTTATATAGAACATAGTCCTGAGAGCACGATTGAAAATGAAAACTAGATATAGTGTATGGTATAAACTGTGCACCAAAAAGTGTGATATAAGATGAACCGGGCGTGAAATATAATATGCAATACATTGTGCGCAATGACAGATTCATTGGAGAGCGCGAGATAGCACAGGCACTAGCGCTTGCTATGCGATATGCTCCTTGGAGTGTAATATGCACAGGGCAGTGTTGTGTAACCTAACTAGTCTCTAAAGTTGTAATATAAAATATGTGCTGGGGAGTGTAACGTTGCATATGCACTGTGACAAATATATGGATCCCAGATTGTAATATGTATGGCATAACACTGTGCGTTATAACATAGGCATCGAGGAAGGCACGTTAGATGGGGCAATATAACCCGTTCGAAGACAAGTGTGGCATGACATATTCACAGGGTGGTGTTACAGTGCACATGGGCTAGAGAGTGTCATAGCATAATCACTAGCTAGTGGAATACAACACAGAGGTGTGTGGCACTCAGCAGGCAATGGTGGGTGTAACACAGCATTGGGCTCTGCCAGGAGTGCGCTGTGACTCTCGTGATGTTCATCCCCTTTCCAGAGAGTAAAATAAAAAGTATTACACATCCGGCAGTGGATGTGTGTTTTATTAACCGTGAGGGGGCTTTCTTGCATAGTTTTGGTCGAATTTTTGTCGAATCCCCTTTGAATGGCTTGGTGTGCATGTGTATTAAATGTGCCCGTCAATAGCTACCCATGTTTGTATAAAGAAACGACAAGGATGTCTACCAGGATTAGGCACGGTAGGGCATCAGACATGTCAGAGCTTCACTAGTGGTGTAAATACATTCCACGTGGATTCATTGTATGCATAGTCGCCTTTTAATGAATATCACGCAAATCGTCATGGTGATAGGTACGTACGGTTTGTCCAGCATGTCCTAGGTGTGTCTATAAATATATATTTTTTAAAAATAATAAAAAACGGTGGCCGGCCCTGGGGATTGGGGTCAAAAAAATATAATTAGGAGACAGGCCCTGGGGGATGGGGTCATCAGGGCCAATAAATTAGAATAAGAAGGGGAACCACACAGCCCCCCTTCTTAAAAAATTAAAATAAATAAAAGACTGGCATTGCGCCGGAGGCCACGCCCCCTCCTTGCAGCACTCTGCAAACACGCCCCCTGGCGAGTGTTAAGTTGGGAAATTAATCCCTCTTCAATACTGAGTTTCCCTAAGGGCCAACTAGCCCAACAGGCATCTCCAGTATGCGCCAGGGAGCTGCGCTGCAGACAGGTGTTCTGAGGCCAAGCCTCTTTTTACACCTCTCTGCAACGCAGCTCTGTGGCGCTTACTGGAGGTACCTAGTGGTCTAGTTTGACCCTAGGGACCCTTAGGATTCAAGGGGACTTAATCTCTCAACTTAGAACAGCCACAGGGCGCGTTTACACAGTGGTGAAGGGAGGGGACGGGGCCTGAGGTGACGTGTGCAAACACGCACTATGGCACGTTTTAAATTGGGGATATAATTTCTCTTCAATACTGAGGGCCCCTGGGGGCTAACTAGCCCACCAAGTGCTTCCAGTAAGCGCCACTGAGCTGCATTGCAGAGAGGTGGTCCAGGCCGTGCCACTTTTACACCTCTCTGCAACGCAGCTCTGTGGCACTTACTGGAGGTACCTAGTGGGCTAGTTGGACCCTAGGGACCCTCAGGATTCAAATGAACGTAACCTCCCAACTAAAAACGGACACAGGGCGTGTTTACACAGTGGTGAAGGGAGGGGACGGGGCCTGAGTTAACGTGTGCAAAAACGCCTGTTTTAAGAGGTAGTTTTAATCCCCCTGCCCTATTATATACTAAGGGCTTACAGAGGAGGTCATGCTAATCACAGGGGGACCCCAACGCATAATGTTCCCTAGTGTATGTAGGTGTTTTCACTGTATTCTAAGTGTCTTTTAACATAGCACTGGCTCTAGGACTGGTTAGTCAGACTCAGTTACCACCAGTATCCGTCTGAAAAAGATGAGGGTACAGGATGATTTTGCAACAAGGCTTCCTTCTGCTCTTCTTTTTGTTCTTTCTGCACGTTATCCTTCTTCCTGCACTTTTCTTCGTCTTTGAGGACTTCTGTTGCTTCTTTCTGCACTTCTATTTTTCTTTCTGTGCATTTTTTCTTCTTTCTTCACATGTCCTATCTCTGTAGGCATAGTTAGAAATTAGCATTTAAAAAACCTTTGAAATTCACAGAAAAAACCATAGGTTTCAGGGATGTGATAGTTAGGAATTAGCATTTAAAAAACCTCAGAAATTCACTGAAAAAACCATAGGTATGTTTTATTATATTTCTTATATATTTATTTTACAATAAGCTATGTATATAGTTATAGATTGACTGTATCCTGTAATATGGAATGGCTTGTTTAAAATGTATTTTTTTTTTTGAGGTTTTTCAACGTGAAAGAAAAATAAAAAGTTTTTTTCACCCTTCGGGGTCCTTCAGGGACCCCCTGACAAAGGCTAGGGGGTCAGGAACTCTCTACCCTGCCCACTTTTCACGTTCTCCACCTTTCTTTTTCACTGTCACACACAAAACACACAAAATGGCGGCCGACACTTCCTGATTTCGACCGATTCGAATGTTGACTGACATGTAACCACGTTGTGGTGCGCGCACCGTGTGTGCATGGTGCGTGCTTATAGATATTTATGTACATTTAACTGCAATTTTCTCAGGAACTACTGAACAGATTGACACCATATATGCAAAAGGCACATGCCTGACCTGAGGACTACCTCTTTGCCAAATTTCAAGTAATTCTGTTCAGCCGTTCGGGCTGTACCTTCGACTAAAGGTCCTATGGGAAAATGCATGGGGAAAATGCAATTTAGGACCCCCCTTTTTTCTCAGCCCCCTCTTGACGAATCACCCCGAGACTTTCAGGGTAGGAGCTGAGCAGAGCGCCCCATTAGTTTTGAAAATTTCGCGAGGATTCGTCAGCTGGCGCCAAAGTTATTCAAAATAGAATTTTCAGATTTCCTATGGAAACTCGGTCCTAACTATAACTATCTACTGGCGACCGCCAGTAGATAATATATACACACTTTATATATATATTTACACACTATATATATATATATATGTTTGTATTTTATAATGCGATCGTGCCGAAACGCGTCTGTTCGGTGCTTAGCGTGTTGGCAATAAAACCTCAAAAGAATACTTCTGGTGTGCACCTCAATTCATGGGATGGTCATTACAGGGATCGTTGTTGTAGAATATATATGTATATTCACTGAAAGGGGCGTTATAGTTAGGAATTGGCATTTAAAAAACCTTAGAAATTCACTGAAAAATCCATAGGTTTCAGGGGCGTTATAGTTAGCTGTCATCAGTTATGTCATTTGAGATTTCATCAGTGATGTCATGGGTGATGTCACTGACCATGTCATGAGTGATGTAATATGTGACGTCATCAGCAGTGCATTGCGGGGGCGCGAGTTATAGTTAGCTGAACTAACTATCACGGGGGAATTTCTAGGGTTTTGTACGAGGGAAATGTCCAGGTAACTATAACGCCCCTGAAACCTATGGTTTTTTCAGTGAATTTCTAAGGTTCTTTAAATGCCTATTCCTAACTAAAACGCCCCTGAAACCTATGGTTTTTTCAGTGAATTTCTAAGGTTTTTTTAAATGCCAATTCCTAACTATAACGCCACTAGGCAGGGGTGGAGGGATAGCAGTTATCCATAAAGATAATTACACCTGCTGGCTGCTCAGTAGTCCAGTCTCTGACTGTGAAAATGCCCATTTTATTATAGAATTCTCCCCCCTCATATCATTTTCTGGTATCCTTGTCTATCGTCCCCCTGGCCCGTTAGGTTCCTTTCACCAATCTATTTTAGAGGTCGCATCCAATTTAGCAAGCTCTGCAGCCAACTTGACCGGTGATTTCAATCTACACTTTGACGCAAAATCCTCCGCTAATGCAACCGAGCTCTCCAAGGACCTCATAATGCTCCAACTCATCCCTAGAATTACACTTACCACCCATGTAAAAGGCCACCTTCTTGACCAGGTGTTCTCTAGCTTAGGAAACCTTCAAGGGTCAGATCCCTCTCCTCTCCCATGGACAGACCACTCATTGATTGACCTCTCCTGGTCACCAAAACATACTAAAACTCCTAAACTTTCCTCTTGGACACTTGGTCGCTGTTGCTCTAAGCTTCCCATAGAGGAATGGATCCAATTGCTGGAACAAACTAAACCCAGACCCAATCCCTGTCCTATTACAGCAAATGACGATTTTCATAAATGGATAGACCAATCTTTGGACTTAGTCCTTCCCAAAACAAAACTCAAAAAGATAGAGGGATCCCACAACTCTCCCTGGTTCATCCCTAACCTTCGCGCCCTAAAACAACAATGCAAAATCAAGGAAAGACAATGGAGGAAAGATTTCCTCCCGTCAAATAAAACTGAATATAGATCAGCTATCCGCAAATATAAAGCTGAGATTAAAATCGCTCAATCATCGTATTACGAAGAAAGGATTCTAAAAGCTAGATTAATAAACTTCTTAAACTTCCTGCTCCTCGTGTAACACCAGACTCCACTGGGCAAAGCTGCAATAAATTAGCGCAATTTTTCAGTGATAAGGTCAAAGCAATCGTTGAATCCCTTACGCAGAGGAACTCTGCCCCAGAGCTTACTACTAGGTCCTTTCCATCTAACATTGTGCCCACTCTTGAATCCTTCCCCCCCCCTTGTCCCTGGAAACTCTTATGTCCATGTTGGTCTCCATAAAAAGCGGATCCCCCAGGGATTCAGCCCCTTTGAATATTCTGAAACAGGCAATTTCTACCCTAGCCCCCAACATGCTCCAACTGATCAATACGTCACTTAGTTCTGGAATAGTTCCTCCAAACTGGAAAAAAGCTATGGTCAGGGCCCTTCTAAAAAAACCTAGCCTTGATCCTACTGACCTGGGCAACTACCGCCCAATTTCCCTCCTCCCTGGAAGGAGCAAAGTAACAAAAAAATTGTCAATCTTACTCTATCTAACTTTCTCGAATCACACAATCTCCTACACCCATCGCAAACGGGATTCCGAACCCCGCCAGAGCACTGAATCGGCCCTACTAGCAGTCACAGAGGAATGTAAAAAAATCCTTGACTCGGGAGGCTCCACAGCAATTATCCTTCTCGACCTAAGCGCGGCATTCAACACCGTAAACCATTCAACTCTTATCCATCGCCTGAGGAAAGTTGGTGTTACAGGCATCGCTCTTCAATGTCTTCGCTCCTTCCTAGAAGGAAGAACTTTCCAGGTCTTCGAGGAAAATACTCTGTCTTATCCTGTACCATTACCTAGCGGGGTCCCACAGGGCTCCTCGCTTAGCCTGACACTTTTCAATGTATACATGTCCCCCCTGGAGGACATTGTAGCCCCTTCAGGAATCCGCATAGTGACCTATGCGAATGACACACAACTAGTGGTGGCCCTCAATCTCTTGGATCCCAACACTAATAAACTCCAGTCTTGAATGGAAGACATTTTCAAATGGATGGACCTATCCCAGCCCAAACTAAATGGGGGAAAACTGAGATTATGGTATTAGGGAACCCACGCTGCTTCCAGCCGCACCTCATGTGGCCTCCCTCCATAGGCCCCCCTCCTTCCCCCAAAACTGAGATAAAGAGTCTGGGTATTTGGTTGGATCAGGACCTGAGCTTTAGGATTCAGGCCAGGAAGAATGCAGCTACTTGATTCAGGTTGCTCAGAATGGCACGTAAAATTCTCCCCCTTCTGCCCCCCCCCAGCAAAAACGGTCATGGTACAATCCCTCATTCTTTCAAGGCTGGACTACGGGAACGCTCTTTATCTGGGCTTCCCCGTATCTGTAATTTCCAAACTTCAATTAGTCCAGAACTGTGCAGCCAGATTACTTACAGGATCCTCAATTAGACACTCGGCCAAGCCCTCAATCCAATCTCTTCATTGGCTCCCCGTGTCGGAACGCATCAAGTTCAAATCTCTGTGTAGTGCGCACAAAACGCTGCTCGGAACAGGCCCTCCCATTAATTCAACCCTCATCAGTCTCTCTAAATCTAATAGAGAACTTAGATCAGACAATCTACTTCTTGCATAAGTCCCAAGAATAAAAAGGTCTAGAAGTGGTGGGCGGCTCTTCTCTTACAACGCTTCCAAACTCTGGAATTCCCTCCCACTTCGCACAAATCCCAATCACTCGGCCTTCCGCAAACAACTAAAGACTCTGTTATTTCCTTAGTCCGCTCCTGTCCTTGATCAAATCTATAGCGCTGGGACACTCCTGGGTAGCCATGCGCTCTACAAATGCTTTTTCATTCATTCATTCACTGAAACCTATGTTTTTTTCAGTGAATTTCGAAGGTTTTTTAAATGCTAATTCCTAACTATAACGTGCATGAAACCTATGGTTTTTTCAGTGAATTTCAAAGGTTTTTTAAATGCTAATTCCTATCTATAACTTATCTCTATAGATATCATGTTTAATGATTTTAATTGGATTTCTATATTTTTCAAATTCAGTGTGTCAATTTCATTAATTATGTTTTTTTGAAATTCTTTTTTAACACTACTTTTTTACCTTTTTTTCATTTAAATATTTTCAAAATAAAAAATATTATTTGTTTTTATTGGGTTTTTCAAACATATATTTTTTATACTTTTAAAAATATTTTTTAACTATATGTTCAAAACTTTATTTTATATATTTTTTCCATGTTTTTTGATCCGCGCACTCTATGCGCACCGTTCTCGATCCCTACGCAATAGCATCGGTGCATGGTATGCGTAGGGTACGTGTTTAGTGCACGATCGCAATGCAACCGGTACGCGACTCCCAGCCTATACGCGACACATTCAATGTACGTAACGCGACGTTTACGCGCTTCCGCGATGCGTCATCTGTGTCTATGACGCGGGAGGTGTGCGGATCCCGCAAAATATTTAACATTTAAAAATACATATATATGTATTTCATGTGAATATTAATTGAAGACAAACTCTAAACTACTCTTAAAAGTAATATATTTTTACATCTAATCCTATATTTATTTTTAATTCAATTTCGCGGATGCGCGCTGGGTGCGTGATGCGTAAGCGCAGGGTGTGCGGATCCCATGTGACTTGCAAAAAAAGAGATTTGATTGGTTCATTACACTTCCTGTTCTAACTATTGAAATACCCCACTCAATTCAATCATTCTTCTTTGACCTTCTTCAGAGGAGCATCTCTTTGCAGAGAATAAGATTTTTGTAGACTAAGTTTACACCAAGTTCAACCAAAAATGGCTTCAGGGCAGCAGGCATCACCTGCAGCTCCTCATACATCTGAGGATGAATTTTTGGATGAGACACCACGCACACCATGTTTTTCATCTGTGGTGTGGAAATTTTTCACTTTTCCCGAGGGGCAAAAGAAGACCAATGCCACCTTGGTCACATGCAAGATTTGCAAAAGAGTGCTGTCTCGAGGGGATCCTAACAAGAAATACTCTTGCGGGACGGCTAGTATGATGAAGCATCTGAGGACCCTTCATCCAAACAATCTTGCACAAGAAGAATGCCGGCGGATGCGAAACACTCCTGCGCCTTCCACCTCATCGCAGCCGAGCACTTCAAGAGTGCATCCATCAGCCCAAAATTTGGACATCCGTCCTCAATTTCAATTTTTAAAAGTGCTCTGCACTAAGAGCAATGCGACTTTGTGCTACGGTGATCGATCTGATCTGCCGCCGGCAAGAAAGTCACAATTGCTATTTTTTTTTTTGTTTTTTTTTTGTTCTCTGAAGTTCATTGTTTGGTTCCTCCTCTTTTTTTTTTTTTTTTTTTACAGAAAAACCAAAAAAAAAAAAAATTGTTCAGAAAATACCAACAAAATATAAAAGAAGAAAGAAGAAAAAAAAAAGTTCTTCTAAGAACTAACTTTCCTGGTTTAAATAAAGAGCTACATTTCTTTGTTAGAGTGTGAAAGTTTAGATGAATGTATGTGTAGTACATGATTGACTGAATGAATGCATTAGTAGCATATGGTGAATGTATAAGTACAGAACTATGAGGAAGTGTTGCAGCATCACACAGTAACCTCTTTAACTGCAGTGTGCTGTAGTACTTCCGAAGCACAGGGATGCAACATATGTACATAAATATGTTGCAAATCTATGCTTCTCTCTGCACGGCTGCTTAAACTGCGGGCATGTGTTGACACAGGCACCCTTGCACCATAGTGCAAGGATATCTGTGTCATGTGCTGATTGTTTTTCTGCAGGAAGACACTCCTTCCTGCACAAAAACAATCAGAAAACACATTTTTCTCCTTCAATGTATGCTGAACATTTTAGCATGCATTGAAGATGTAAAATGTGGAGAAATGAAAATAATTCTCCTTGTTGTGCTTTCCTGCCCCAATTTTAGAATGGTGCAGCATGCACACACATATCGAGATTGATGATTTCTGATAAATCTAGAGATGTGTCTTGTTCTATGAGTATTCAGTGCAATCATGCACAACAACACTTATAGAACATCCTTTCAACGCAAAGTGATGTGTATGATGACGTTGTATATACATGGAGTAGAAAAAGTGCACATAGTGCCTTTTCCTCTCTTTGTAAATATGAAAGACTGTCTTGCGCAATAACTATGTTTCAAAAAGTGATAAATTTCTGTTTTTAAAATTGCTTGCGAATGATAGAAGGTAAGCACAGAGTTTTGTCTGCAAAGATGCTCAAAGAAGAATAATTGAAATGATTGCGGTCCTTCAATAGGTACAATGGGAAATATTATGAACCCCTCAAATCTCTTTTTTTGCAGGTCACAGGATATCTCATTATGGTTAGATTTTAAAACTACATAGGTATAAACTGAGTGTTTTTAGAAACGTGTTTCAACTTTGTAGCTTCTTGCAGACCTCCTCAGTCTGTATATTGAGACTTAGTTAAACTTACCTTCACAGTAATAGGATTTTCATTGCAATCTAAATTTATATAAATTGCTTATTTTAAAATTTGGATCAGTGAAGGAAAAGAAAAAAAAATATATCATGTAATAATACATTTTTTACAACACAGATTAATTTCCACAAAGTAATTTGTTTGCCTTTTTTGCTGTTCTCAGAATATAATGAATTTCACTAGAAATAGTGATTTCAATCGTACTCATCACTTAACAGCAGGCAAAAAAAAACAATCAGAAAGATTGTTAAAAAAACAACAACATGCTATTCTCAGTAAAATACCAGAAAATAGAAATCACACATATATGAAATGCTGACGGCTTACAACATTTTATAACTTTAACTTATAAAAACTGTAAATATTGCCGCTTTAAAATTTTCACCGGATCAATGACCACCAAAAAGTCCATAATTCAAAAATATACCTTTCCTTGAGGCCAAATGGTATTTTTGCACTCCTTCTTTATGTAAATTGTCCAATGGTAGTCCTATTAAATTATAATAATAAATTCCTCAGAGAATGAATTAACTTCCTAAAACATTGACTTTAAAAATATTAGGTAGGAATTTTGTAATTCCCTAGGCAAACGTTGTTTAAAAACCAACTGAGAAACATTACAAAGTGTCCAGCCTTTGTCACATTTTAGATAGGCAGTGTAATGTCCAGATGTGGTGGAAGGACCATCATGGAAAATTATAGCAATTGCTACAAAAGTCCTTCCTGATATTGATAGTTGTGCTGCTACAAATTGCTTTATTAACCTCTTCCATGCTCATGACGTCTCCCAGCCGTCATGAGTCATGATGGGCGTGTGCGGACGACGGCCGGGAGACGTCATGACCATGCCCGCGATCGGAATGTCAGCACTGCGGGAGCGCTGCGGCGGAATTTGCGCCGCAGCGAAGAGGTTAAAGTGTCCAATTTTCTTCCTTCAGCTGTACAACGTTGCATCATTAAAATTATGTATTTTCCATATTTTGTTAAGAATAATGTGGATAACATTTCTGATTTACATTGCCTACATTCCATGTTTTGATTTGCACCTTTAACTAATTTATTGAAAGACACTGATTTACAGTCTGGTAATGTTAAATACAGAAATCTCTCAGTGTCTATATTGGTGCTACATGTATACATGCAATTTTCACAATCAAGTTCCCATTTGTAAGAAAGGCCAAAAATATTTTCTATTTCTACACCTTCATTTTCAAAAATGGTAAGCATATACATTAAGAAATCCTGAGCATCTTGTTGGATATTTTGTGAAAATTGTGTAGAACCAGAACACACATCCAAAACACTACGAACATCTGAAACAGATTGTATTTTACTTGTATCTGTTGTCAATTTTTCATAAACAGAATGCAACAGAAAACAAAATATTTTTTGCCGATTCTGCATAATTTGTTCTCGCAAACCTTTCAGATAAAAAACTACATTGACCACTACATTAGCATAGCAGTTGACACCTGAACTATTTTCAAACTGATAACCACGAATCTCTTCAACAGTGTCCAATTTCTTTTTACCTGCGATCACAACATTATCTTGTTCTTTTCCCTTCTTGACATCTTCAGTACAGATATTCTCAAACCTTCTTTTTCGACCAACCACACGCTTTTCAAATACAGGATATTGACCTAAATTTGGAGCATACACCCTTCTTAACCTATTATACTCTTTTACACAGTTTGCATCTGCAGTAACCTTTGTCTCATCAAAATCAATCAAAAACAAACCAGATAATGTTCTGACTCGTGACAAAGCAACATATGCCATACCCTCTTTAAATACGGTAGATCCAATGTTCACCAATGCACTGTCTATACTTAATCCTTGAGATTTATGAATAGTCACTGCGTAGGCCAGAGAAAATGGAAATTGTTTCCTACGGACATATAAATCTTTAACAAGCAAAAAACTAACAGAACAATGACCAATTTCTTTAACTTCATCAATCTGATCAAATTTAATTTTTAAAAATCCTTCTTTTTTCTGATAATTCACAAAATCCACCACTTTACCCATTGCACCATTAACTAAACCTTTCTCTACATCCAAATTACGCCTTAAAATTACCCGACAGTTTACACACGCATATAGTGTCTTTTCTAAACCAGCAGTTCTTGATATTTTTTTTTCTAAACAATCCAGTTTTGATCTCACCTTTCCCGTTAAAATAATAGTGATTCCTTCATTCTGTATTTTATCGATGGCTTCCATTTTTACAATTTCTTCATTTTCCAGTTTCAATAGTTCTTCGTTGAATATGGAACACTCGTGCAGTGTTGGCATTAAGCAAATCACTGATTTATTTTTAGCAATTTCCACGTACACTTTTGCAGGAACTGCATTTTCATTTGGAAAGACATTGCAAAGTAATCGACTCTCCAAAGCTTGTTTGCCTTGTTTTGAAAGAATTCCAATTCTTATATCTTGAAGAATACTTCCATATTCAGCATCATTTGCCTGTCGCATATTTCTTGTCAGTTCTTTGTATTCAAAATGAGTCCAAATGTTCACATTACCAAAACTGCCAAGAGACTTTCTGGTATCTTCATGAGCTAGTGTTTTAAATACCGGTTGTCCTTTTACCGGAGTCAGTTGCAGTAGCTCTCCAAAAACTATGACGTGTTTTCCTCCAAATAACACGTCATACTCTGTTTTAAGAATTTGCTGCATTCTTAAGTGCACAAAGGCAAGCATCAAGTTTGAGACCATGCTCACCTCATCAATAATGAGAAGTTTCATTTTCTTCAGGACTCTTGAAACTTCACAACAAGCTTCTCCAGATAGCTTGTGGCATTCCAATTTGTTCTCATGCTCTACTGGCAGCATTAGTAAACGATTTAAAGTAATTCCTTAAATGTTATGTGCTGCCAACCCAGTTGGAGCAGTGACAACACAAGACAAATGCGACTCAGTTGTTTTTTGCAGATAACTTGTAATTACTTTAATTAAGAAACTTTTTATTGTTCCAGCTTGACCACTCACATACATTCGGATAGGTTGAAATGATGTACATGAGCACCCTTTCTTTTCATGAAGTAATCCATGGTAAATCTCCTCTTTCACTTGTTGATATATTTGTTTCTGTTCAGCATTTAGTTGTTCTTCCAAGTTTCCTAACTGCATTGCATCTTCTTGAGCTTGATACATTGCTGTTTCCACCTCATTCATTGCAATCGCTGCTTCATTTTCAACAAGTGGTTGTCCTAGTGGATCTTGACTCAGTGCAGCAGAACTTTGACTGTCTTGAGAACTGTCTCTAGCAATCTCAGCTGCAATTGTAGCTTCTTGATCAATTTCATCATTCAACATTTTGACATAATTTGCGAAAGCACTGCATTGTATGCTATCTTTAGAAGCATTACATGAATCTTCATAGATGGGAAAATCTCCAAGTAATTCCAGTTCTGAACGCAATGGTTTGAACATTTGCAAAAGGGCTAAATAGTAAAATTCCCTTTTGTCAGCAGTGTCGCAACTCAGTTTCCTGTGATTAATTACATTTCCTTTCCTTTGTTTCACCAGACATCCTTCGGAACCAATAACTGCATATTTTCCATCGTTGATGTTCTCTGTAGTATTCCGTTTAAAAGTGTAGTTTTGCAGCACTTCATAGAGACACATGTTCTCAAGACGATGACTTCTATTTGGGTAGTATGTGTCCAACATATTCGTTTTCAAAATATCTGTACTGTCTGGTTCATTTTCTGCTAAATATTCAATTTCTTGAACAGATTTCAGTACCCGAATTTGCATTCCTGCAAGACCTAGACTCACCCAAATGATTCTTCTACTTTTGGAATATAGACTTGCAGATGATAACCGATCTGAACATTCATATGCTCCAATTTCACGATGCAATAACATCTTCAAACTGAAACTGTATAATTACTTACTTAGAGTCTTCTTGTGAGAAATCTCTTCCCACATTTCTTTCAATTCAGTCTTTTCTGATTTAGTAATGTAAGACGTTATATATCGAGCAACAGCAATGGAATTGTCCGCAACATACTGAATATCCATGTTAGCGTTCCACATGGATAAAAAAACTGGATTGTAGTCATTTATGTATTTCGATTCTTCGCTTCTTCTTAAGTTGTAGGTGTTTTTCGGAGACTTTCTTGTGATGGTATGTTGCTTAGCTGACATAAAACTGTTCACTCTTCCTTTGGATATTACAGGACGTGGAAATCCAAAACGACATTTGGTATAGAACTTTTCCTTTGACTTGTACTTTCGTCGACAGTATTTTCCACACCTGTGGCTTTGAAATCGTAAGACTTGTTGTTTTAAGTTTTTATCTTCTGTGCTATTGGGAAGAGCACATGTAGCATAATCTTCAATGAAAGACAAAACAGTTTCATCTGAATCTGTTCCAAATTTGGGGGCGTCCTTGATCCATAACAACATATGTATGTGAGGAGCACCTCTTGCTTGATCCTCCTTTCTCCAAAAGATATCCCCAACTTCTCCAAGAGGAGGATTCTTTTTATTGCAGATGAAAGACATCATAGCTTCAAATCTATGATTGAAATATCTGCATACATTGACAGGATCCAAAGAGAACAATTCTCCAGGTGTCTTATATTCAATATTTTTTATATTAAAATTTGCCTCTCGAAGAAATACAGGTAAATCATCCCAAGCATACTCAGCACAGCTTAGTGTAACAAACCATGTAGGAGTTCCCAAGTTCCGTAGCATACATTTCAGTTCTCCATGTCGACAGTACCAATACTCATTAGTCCCACGCTGACATGCCATCAGATGAGTCAACTGAGATTCTAAATGATCATCTCTCTGATGCACTTTATCCATAAAATCCTTTGCAGTTACATTTTGAAGAGGCATTCCAGTTTTTAAAATGTGATTTACTGCATATGAAAGTCCAGACCAGTCACTTTCAAACAGAAGATGAAACATATAAGGCATACATTGTCGAAATCTTGTATCTTCTGCATATAATCTTGTTATCCGATATTCAGATGCAGGAATCTGCATAGGACGTTCATCATATCGTCCACCTTTTCCTGTTGGAAACAACTGTGGGAAACAACAAGCTTCCAAGCTCTCTTCCCATACACTCATGGGACTTCCTGTTGCTTTTTTCATTTGAAACAACTCAATTGTATTGCCCATCACCTCTTTGGAATGAAGTGGATGTACACTGTAATGTTCATAGATTTCTTCACATCTGGACATGTCCACTTTTTCTATTTGTCCACCTAATGTTTCAGTATCTTCTGCTAAATCTATTTCTTCCTCTCCTACAAACACATTTCTATAGTACTCATTATTTTTTAACAGATGCAATGATGCCTTTTGCACTTTTCTAACATCCACTAACTCTTGCCAAATGTTCTTATTCTTAGTAGGAACACCATTAACTAGAATGACTAGTGGCTCATTTTCTGCATGGTCTACACCAATAGTTTCAATATTTTTCCTTAAATCTTACGGTAAATACACAACTCTTCTCCTCTTTGCAACTCTGATGGAGGTAATTTACCTGTTTGGGCTCCATACGAACAATAGCCTGAAACGGGTGCACACATTGAATGAGAATAGACTCATACGTATTTAAATCTATCAGCTCTGGAGGAATAGCAACCAACTCTAGATTATTATGAACAGCTCTAGCAGGCATTTTATTCTCATCTAATTTATTATAACAATATTTGCAAATACGCTGCTCAGATCCCAAATCAAAACAATCCTCTACCAACAAATAAGTTGCAAATTCCATCCACTTATCATTATCTTCTATTTCACTTTTTAAATACAGATTGACACCCCTAGTCTGATTTTTATAGTGACTTCGCTGACAACAAATACAAGAAACATTTGGTCTTTCACCTGAAATTACCTTAAACTTTGTGATTTCATCCTCAAATATTTCTGTAATTACGGGTTGTACATTGTCTTCAACATTTTGTTCTACTAATGTGTCAGTTTCTTCACTCTCTTGCTGATGACCAAAGTAACAAAACTCAATATCATCACAGACCTGCTTCACATCTGATACTGACCCACGCAAAAGAGCACTGTTCAACTCACTTAACTTTAGTGCTGGACTTTTTGCATAATACAACCTTCTCACTAACTTCCGCATTTGAGTATGATGTACTGCCAGCATTCTGAAATGGTGAAAAACACTTTGACAAACTTTCCTAGAAAGACAAGCCAGAGAATGACCTTGCAAACCAGTATGTTTTCTCACTCTGCAAGGGTCTAGTCCTTGCAACAGCCTAATCTTTTGTTTTACTTTTTTTAGTATAGGCTCATAAAAAACGATATAATTTTTCAATAGATTCCTGTCGTACACTGCAAACACTACTGCAATCCCAAGTGTACACAGGGTTTTTAGCACGTCTCCCTAAAACTTCATCAGCTATCACTTCTTCTGCATTTCTTTCAACCATTTTCTCTTTCTCAATTGGACAACTGTCGCTAACCTCATAACCTCTACCACTGGTGTCAACTGCATACAATAATTTTTCGCTCAGTGAATAACTCTCTTTGTTAAAAAAAGGCTCTGAACTGGAACTGTGTTTCCATTCTCCCAAAAAACATCACCATTTTTTTTTTAATTAATAAATCTTTTCCTCCTTCAATACATGGATTTGTTTATCTAGTGATTGAATTCTGTTTAATACTAAAATAAACAGTTTCCTTTTTACTTCAAAAGCCTTTTCCACAATGTTTTCAATATGTTTCTTCTTTTTATAAAATAAAGCTCTCTTTTTATATTTCTTCACATCTTTCAGCAAATTATGCACTACTCTCTTGTAAAATATTTTTTTGCGTAATTCCTTATACTGATTTTGCCTTCTTTTACCATACTTTATCTCCTTTGACTGGCCATTTGCTTTTTTACCTTTCCTCTTATTTTGATTTTTTTTCGTACTTCAAGAATTGTCAGTAGTTCCAGCATTATCTACATTCTGTTTGCTCCTACAAACATTTTGAATAAATTGCTTTGTGATCTTACCAGAAGATTTTTTCCTTTTAGCCACATTATCTTGTACATTCAATACCTGTGGTTGATGTTTCTTCAAATAATCCTCCTGTCTCTGTTCTTTTCTTTTTCTGGCATGATTTCTCTATTTTAACGTTGAAAAACAGTGTCTGTAAAAAAGAATAAAAAATAAATGTATATTAATAACTTTCAAATTTATACTCTTCCATTACTGTACAAACACATTTTATATAAAAACTGGCTAAAAAACTATAGCCCTGAACCACAAGTGTGACAATGGTTAAAACACTACATGCATAGTGCATACTACTTTGAAGCAGTTCATGCCCTAAAGCCTACCTCATTGAAAGACTACATGCTAATTGACTGAATGAGTACAGTACTATAAGGAGACACACTGGGTGAGTAATAGGGTGTTTGCTAGAAGTGTATGAATACTGACTGGGGAATTGAAGGTGTGAAAGACAACTGTGTAGGTGGTTAGAGGACTGCATGCATACTGGATAGGCATTTGAAGCAGTCCATGTGCTAAGGCCTGGCTCACTGCATGAGTACTTGGGTACTGACTGAATGATTAGAGTACAGCAAGGAGAGTGCCTGGGTGAATTTATAAGTGTTTGGGTTTTAGCACAGTGAATGGATTAGTACTTGGTAATGAATGGGTCACTAGAGGAGTGCACAGGGAGTGACAGGATGTTTGCTGGACTGTATGGATACTGACTAGGGATTTGAAGGTGTGAAAGACTAGTGTGTAGGTGGTTAGAAGACTGCATGCATAGTGGATAGGGGTTTGAAGCAGTCCATGTGCTGAGGCCTAGCTCGCTGCATGAGTACTTGGGTACTGACTGAATGATTACAGTACTGCAAGGAGAGTGCATAGGTGAATTTATAAGTGTTTGGGTTTTGGCGCAGTGAATGGATTAGTACATGGTACTGAATGGGTCACTAGAGAAGTGCAGGGGGAGTGACAGGGTGTTTGCTGGAGTGTATATATACTGACTAGGGAATTGAAGGTATAAAAAACAAGTATGTAGGTGTTTAGAGGACTGCATCCATAGTGGATTGGCATTTGAAGCAGTCCATGTGCTAAGGCCTGGCTCAGTGCATGAATACTTGGGCACTGACTCAATGATTACAGTACTGCAAGGAGAGTGCCTTGGTGAATTTATAAGTGTTTGGGTTTTAGCACAGTGAATGGATTATTACATGGTGCTGAATGGGTCACTAGAGGAGTACAAAAGGAGTGACAGGGTGTTTGCCGGAAGTGAATGAATACTGACTGGGGAATTGAAGGTGTGAAAAACAACTGTGTAGGTGGTTAGAGGTCAGCATGCATAGTCAATAGGTGTTTGAAGCAGTCTATGCACTAAGGCCTCTGTCACTGCATGAGTACTTGGATACTGACTGAATGATTACAGTACAGCAAGGAGAGTGCCTGGGTGAATTTATAAGTGGTTGGCTTTTAGCACAGTGAATGGATTAGTACTTGGTACTGAATGGGTCACTAGAGGAGTGCAAAGGGAGTGACAGGATGTTTGCTGGACTGTATGGAGACTGACTAGGGAATTGAAGGTGTGAAAGACAAGTGTGTAAGTGGTTAGAGGACTGCATGCATAGTGGATAGGGGTTTAAAGCAGTCCATGTGCTAAGACCTGGGTCGCTGAATGAGTACTTGGGTACTGACTGAATGTTTACAGTACTGCAAGGAGAGTGCATGGGTGAATTTATAAGTGTTTGGGTTTTGGCACAGTGAATGGATTAGTACATGGTACTGAATAGGTCACTAGAGAAGTGCAAGGGGAGTGACAGGGTGTTTGCTGGAGTGTATATATACTGACTGGGGAATTGAAGGTGTGAAAGATAATTGTGTTGGTAGTTACAGGCCTCCATGCATAGTGGAAACACGTTTGAATCAAACTATGTGCAAAGGCCTGTCTCACTCCATTAGTACTTGGGTACTGACTGAATGATTATACTATTGCAAGAAGAGTGCCTGGGTGAATTTATAAGTGTTTTAGTTGTGGCGCACTGAATACATTACTACATGGTGCTGAATGGGTCACTGGAACAGTGCAAGGTGAGTGACAGAATGTTTGCTGGAAGTACGTGGATACTGACTGGGGAATTGAAGCTGTTAAAGACAAGTGTATAGTATGTTAGAAGACTGCATGCATACTGCACAGACATTTGAAGCAGTCTATGTGGTAATGCATAGTTCACAACATGAGTACTTGGAAACTGACTAAATCATCAGACTACTGCTAGGACAGTGCCCGGGTAAAACTTTTAAATGTTCAGTTCTAGCACAGTGAATAGAATAGTACATGGTACTGAATCAGTCAGTGAATGAGTGCAAGATGACTGACAAGATGTTTCTTGAAATATATAGATACTGACTAGTTAATTAAAGAAGTGAAAGACAAGTGTGTAGGTGACTAGAAGCCTGTATGCATACTGTATAGGATTTAAACCAGTCCATGTTGAAAGTCCTGGCTCACACCATGAGTACTTAGACACTGACTGAATGATTAAAGTACTGCAAACAGAGTGCCTGGGAGAATTTATAAGTGTTTGGGTTTTTGAGCAGTGAATGGATTAGTACATGGTGCTGAATGGGTCACTAGAGGAGTACATGGGGAGTGACAGGGTGTTTACTTGAAGTGTATGGATACTGACTGTGGAATTAAAGGTATGGACAAGAACTATGTAGATGGTTAGAGAACTGCATGCATAGTAGATAAGCATTTGAATCAATGCATGTGCAAAGGCCTGCCTCACTCCATTACTACTTGAATATTAACTGAATGTTTACAGTATTGCAAGGACAGTTCCTCGGTGAATACATAAGGAGTGACTACCTTTTAATTCTACCTAAACTTGACAACAGGAAATTTTTTAATCAGTTATGCATATTCAAAAAAATGAACTACTCAAATGCTTCTCTCACAGTGGTTACACAAATGCACACAGACTCACAGTGTGATTCTAGACAACAACCACTATCCCTAGGAGTTTACTAAAACGCATTCACTACTGTGGAAGTTGTAAGGGAACTGCACACAATCTACATATTTCAGGACTGCACTTTTGTGTCAAAGCCTGACTCATTTAATCAGCGCATAAGCAAAGACTGGCTTCTAATGCTACTAAAACTTGACAACATGACAGGTTTTAAAAGAGTTATCTGTCAGAAAATACATGATGTTACCAAATGCTTCTCTCACAGTGGTTCCCAAAAGCACACACACTCACAGTGTGATTCTAGACAAGCACCACTATCCCTAGGAGTTTACCAAAACTCATTCACTACAGTGGAAGTGGTAAGGGAACTGCACACAATCTACATATTTCAGGACTGCACTTTTGTGTCAAAGCCTGACTCATTTAATCAAAGCATAAGCAAAAACTGCCTTCTAATGCTACTAAAACTTGACAACAAGACAGGTTTTAAAACAGTTATCTGTCAGCAAATACACGATGTTACCAAATGCTTCTCTCACAGTGGTTCCCAAATGCACACAGACTCACAGTATGATTCTAGACAAGCAACACTATCCCTAGGAGTTTATCAAAACTCATTCACTACTGTGCAAGGGGTAAGGGGACTACACACAATCTACATATTAAAGTACAGCACATTAGTGTCAAAGCATAACTCATTTTATCAATGCATAAGCAAAGACTGGCTTCTAATGCTACTAAAACTTGACAACATGACAGGTTTTAAAAGAGTTATCTGTCAGAAAATACATGATGTTACCAAATGCTTCTCTCACAGTAGTTACCAAAAGCACACACACTCACTGTGTAATTCTGGACAAACAACACTATCCCTTCTACTATACCAAAACACATATCTTCATCTAGAAGGTGTACTACATTTTAGTGTAGAAACATAACTCATTTCACAAATTCATAAACAATGACTGTTTTCTAATTCTACCAAAATATAAAAACAGCAGTTATCTGTCTGCAAACACATGAAAAACACAAATGCTTATCACAGAATTGTTTCTACATGCACACACACTGTCAATAAGATTGTAGACAAAAACAGTACTCCCTACACTTTAGCAGGAGAAATACATTAGTCTGATTAAAATCAAAATAGTCTACATACATCCACTCACAATTAAATAATTCACCTTTCAAGTTGCTTTGTAGATTAAGAAGTATATCAGTCACACACCAGATATCAGTCACACACCAGATTTTCTTATACAGAATCTCTGCACTGTGCACCTCTCAGCAAAACCAAAGAATGGCAAAGTTTCACTCTCATTTTCCACACATATACATGTAAACATCAAATCACATTCCTTCCCACATAAATTCAAAAGCAAACACACATTTCTATTGGTTAAACATTTCAACCCTTTCCAAATGACATAAATTTGAACCCTTCCGTCAATCTACCTTCTGCCCGTTACCATAGAAACAGGTCATGGAACACTGTACTGAGCACACAGGTCACAAGTTCAGCACACAATGTTGCTAATCAAGACAGCAAGTGTACTTGACTTTTCAACATATCAGCTTATCATATATAATGTTCCTTATAATCAGTTTTTGTTAACCAATAAGAATCATGCGTTTAAAAAACAGAAATATGCACCCTACCTTTCAGTGTAGAAGGTTGTCAAACAACCAATGATTTCTTGTCTTTTTTCAAAACTGCATCTTAGCCACCATTTTAGAAAATCTTACTTTCCAAACTGCCATTTCATTTACAGAGACAATCTGAGTGCATCCAGACCTCCTTTCAAGATGCTTAGAGTGTGGATTGTGGTACTCAGCTATATTTTCTGGAGCCAAAGGTATGCAGAAAACAAAGGCATTCACAAAGACCTAGGTTTGCCAAACGTAGACATTAAATGGATTGGACAGAGAGGGTTAAAGTGGCCCCAATTGATGCCATTGGTGAAATACTTCATGCATATCCAACACCCTGACCTCATAATAGTGCACTGTGGTGGCAATGACCTAGGCACTTTGACTGAGGTAGGTCTGGAAATGCTTATGATGGACATCTTTGCAGAACTGATTTCACTTTTCCCCAAAACTGCCTTTGTGTATTCTAACATATGCCAAAGGCAGAAATGGAACTGGTCCGATCATTTTTGTCCACAAATTAAGAAAGCTAGGAAACATGTGAATAAATCTGTTTCTGCTTTTCTCCGAGACTATAGAATGGGGTCCATTTACAATAACAATCTGCGCTTTCATATGCAAGAGATGTATAGGAGAGATGGAGTACACTTTACTGATGAAGGAAACAGAGTCTTCCTCAACAACTTTAGACTCTATATAGGTATTTTCTTATAAGTACCAAAAACTCTCAATGAACACAACGGCTCTTTTTAGAGCCACTCAAGAACAAAACACTTAAGCTTGATGTTTATCTCCCAAAAATTTCATTTTTTCCCCCATGGATCCGCGCACCCAACGCGAGAGTATCCGTGCACCCAACGCGTTAGGATGCGCGCACCCTGCGCACATTTCACCGTTTCTTTTTTTTTTAAAAAGGGGGCCCCAGGGGGTCCTTCTAGGACCCCCTAAGCAGATCTAGAGAGTCAGAGTGTTTCCACACTGCCCCCTTTATATATATATATATGTATATATATATATATAAGCACAAATTCCTGACCCTGCAATGTCAAAGAGGGATTCATTAACAGGTACGGACCACAGTCTATGTTGCATGCTAGAGAATACACCACAAGCGATTTCAAGGTGCCAAATATCCTTCTTTAATTCATCAGACACGTGTCTGCCTCAGACGCGTTTTGATCGCCTCCGCGATCTTGATCACATGACGCGCTGATGCCGGACCTCCCATTAAAAATTCAAGTTCATCCAATCAGAGAGTAATTCATTCATAGACATTGAGAACATACCAAAACAAGGAAGTATGACATCGTAAAAGAAAAGAGAGATATAACCTGACCATTTACACTTAATCCAAAAATAATGATTAAGATGTTGGCCAAAACAAACCTATATGTTATTTGTAAAGGTCAAGGTAAGTGAAGACAGCAGCATAAATCATGGCAAGTGCCCTATGGAGCTGGAGATAGTACATATCCGCTTGTTCATATAAAAATATATGTATAAAAGCTCGAAACAAATCAATTGACACTACACTTGATCAAAAAGACCTATAGGTTTGAAAGATAAATCCTAGATTGATTAATATCTCCTGATGAATAAACTTGATGATACTCCCAAAGGGTATGTTTGCAGAGTTCGGTGTAAAAGATTACAATATCATTAAATACATATAAAAAAAAGAGAGAAAAAAGGGGAGAGGGTGAAGCTGGAGTCAGAGGTAAAGATAACCATTCAAAGTGAACAAAGCTAACTAAAGTACTGGTGCTGCAATATAAGGCTGCCAGTGGCAAAGACAAACGTGGATGTTAGTATATTGGTAACAGTATACAGAATTGACAGAATAACATACATGATGTTATAAAAAATTATGGAGGTCTTCACTCGTGTTCATTCCATTAGGCATTCTAGTATCTAGTAATAGAATGAAGGAAGACTCCAACTGACGTAGTTGTTTTTCTCTATTCCCCCCATGGATTGAAGGGGGAACTGCCCCAATAACAAAATATTTAAGGTCACAGATTTTGTTGGAGTGAATGGCTTTGAAATGTCGAGCAACAGGATAAGTAGAATCCGAGTTCACAATCGTACGCAGATGTTGCAATATGCGATTGAAAACTGGCAATTTTGTGCTGCCAATGTAATTGAGGTGACATGTACACTCAAGCACATATACTGCAAAGTCCTTCCGGCACGTAAAATGATTTTTAATCGGAACTGGAATATTGCTGAATGCTGTATAGTACTCAGAAGTATTAGTTCTGAATTTACAGCCACGACAGGACGAACGTTTAAAAAAGCCAGGACGTGACAACCAAGTAGTTTTGTCCATAAGTTCAGGACTAGATTTAATTAGAGCATCCCTCATAGAGGGAGCTCTCCTGAAAGTGATGTTAGGTAAAGTGGGCATTAAGAATTTCAAGGTGATGTCAGTTAGAATGATAGGCCAATGTCTGTAAATTATTTTGCGGACAGTCTTATTTTGTTTGCAATACGTAATGATCAGTCTAATGGGTTGCAAATCTTCACTGGTCAAATCACCTGTGTTAGATGTAACTTGTTGTAGTTTAGTTAAGAGGCAGGTTTCACGAGGACTTTCTTTAAGTTGGAAAGTTTGAAACCCCAAACTAAAAAGCGATCTAGCGCTTCTTTCTGACAATGTTCTAAATCCGAATCACGGCTATAAATTCGCCGTAAGCGGAGGAGTTCCCCATAGGGTATGCTATGTATGAGATGGGGTGGATGGGCACTGCTGGTATGTAATATGGAATTTCCGGCAGTGATTTTCCTATGTAATTTAGTTTCTATATGGTTTTCCAAAATGAAAACTTCTTCATCCAAAAATTCCACCCTCTTAGTACTGATGGTAGCAGTAAAACATAGGTTCATAGCATTGGCATTTATAGGTGTTACAAACAAAGCTGCCTCGTGTTCAGTTCCTTCCCAGAGGATAAAGATATCGTCAATATACCTGCGGTAATAACGGATATGTGTATCCCAGATTATCAAGTGGGTGGCCATGAGGAGATGCTCCTCCCACCAACCAACCAAAAGACAGGCATAGGTTGGAGAAAAGCGAGCCCCCATAGCCACCCCCCTCAACTGTCTGTATAATGTTTTGTCAAAAAGAAACACATTGTTGTTGAGGCACAGTTCAATCATTGGGAGAAGCATAGAATTGTGGTCATGTAGATTGATCGAGCGAGGATCCAAGAAATGTTTAACAGCTACCAACCCTTGACAATGTATAATGCTAGTATATAGGGAGGCTATGTCCAGCGTTAATAATACAAAACCAGATTTCCATTGCACTGTTTGTATTTATATATCCTCCTGGCGGTCGCCAGTAGGTAGTTATAGTTAGGATCTTGTTTCTATTCAAATAGTGTTTTTTATTTTCCCAAAATCTTTTGTGTCGTTTGACGAATCTTTGCGAAAAGGTCAAAACTAATGGCCCGCTCTGGTCAGCTCCTATCTTGGAAGTTTCGGGGTGATTCGTCAAGCAGGGTCCAAGAAAAAAGGGGGTTCCAAAACGCGTTTTCCCCATGTTAATTTCAATTGAAAGAATTAGAACAGGCTACAGCCCGAACTGCTGAACGGAATTACACCAAATTTAGCAAAAAGATAGCCCTTGGTTCAGAAAGAGCCCTTTATTTAAATGGTGTAAATACGTTCAGTAGTTCCTGAGAAATTGAAAAAAGAAAAAATATCGATATCTGAGCACCGAGGAGGGTTCGCGAACCCTACCAGGCATGAGGTTCGCTCTGATTGGCTGCCAACACTCCAAACCAGGAAGTGTTGGCAGCCATATTGTGACTCGGTAACCGAGTCACAAGAAAAGAGTAAAAAAAAAGGTGGAAAACAAGAAAAGGGGGCAGGATAGAAACACCCTGACCCCATAGGCCTGCTCAGGGGGTCCCACAACTTTAGGGTCGCGAATCCTGCCGAGAAACTTAAAGAAAATTGAAACACGGGCTGAGGGACACTTGTTTTCAAACATCCCTTGCTCCAGCTCAGCCAAGTTTTTTGTACTGCAAATGCCATGAGAAAATGTGATAAACAGCGCCATTTGTGTCCTTCATCGAAATTTAAAGGCAACCATTATAAGGTTATAAACCAATTCATACCCATTCTTTATACAAAGGTTAATTAACCATCTACATTCTGTTAGCCGACTCAATGACGTCCTTTGTGTTTTACCGACGGGGTTGGAGGGGGCTAAAATGAAGGGGAGGGACAGATTGCGAATGCAGTGAGCATATGGCCAGCATCCCCAATGTGGATCTGAGTTTACATTATTAGGTACCAGATATGAATATTAATCATACCACAGCTCAATGAATCGTCACTTCTGGAGGGTTGTGTTTATTATAGTTCCTGGAAACTGCTCAGCATGACTGAAGTGCCTCTGGAGAGAGAACACAAGCCAGACTGTGCATGGAGCAGTGATGTGTGGATTGAAGAATCTACATGTGTGGTTTACAAATCCTGAGAATTCTTGGGATGCTCTCGTCCTACCAGTGCAAATATCGCCTTCTGCCCACGGGGAATCAAGTTACATAAAACTGATATGAAATTCATTTTAACATTTTTCACACAACGTTCTGCTTATGTTTATTTTGCTAATCTAAGGAGAGAAGGTCGCCCCGCACCCTGGAGAAGCAATGGGATAAAGGCAGGCGGCAGGGAAAGCGGGGCATGCCAGATCAGGGAGTGACATTACATACACTAGAAGCAGAGTCGACCAACGCAGCGCTGGCCCCGTTCTAGTATCTTTCTCACAAGTGGCCTCTGGACAGCTCGTGTCCTGAGGTAAGAACCCATCTGTTCTGAATACGTCACTGCCAGCTAGCATGGAAACTGCCACCAAGATGGTTACTTACTGGCACCTCACCTCGGGGCGACTACAAACAGGCAACCCTCAATTAGTACTGACTGCTGGGGGGGCTGGGGCTCCCCAGAACACTGCTCAGTCTACTATGGGATTGTACCAAGCCTCAGAGATACTGGGACATAACCCTCTATGATACTAATGCATGTTAAGCCACGAGTCCTTGCCTTTAAAGTTTTGGGCTTCCAAATCTGCTTACCTTCCCACTAAAATCCCTAGGGGGAAACAAGCAGGGTTAGCCTTGGGAGCAGCTCCCCAGCATATTTTAACACAGTGGGGTACAGCCTGTACGGTACAGAATACAGTCCAGACCCTCAGGGTTGGCTTCACTCCCTTTGGCACATCCTGGGAATGGAGCCCACTCTCACAGTTCAGGGCGACTGTTGAGAGGAGCTGTAGCACCCCTTCATCTCTTCCCTCTAAGAAATTTAGAGGATTTACATGCCCTAAAATACCTCCGCCTATTAGCTTGACTGATGACAATGATACTACCCCTACCAACTCATAGATACTGTCTAGGAGCCATCAAAGGAATAGGACAGCTACACCCTGTAATGATTTTGTCATGTTGAGTACTGGGCGTAAGAGGTGGAGGTATGGGGGGGGCTTTTGTTCTGGCAGCTTGTGTTTTATGTTCATTATGGTAATCTTGAGGAGGGACATCAAGCTCTCTGATATGCTTGTTGTTATTTTTCGTTTTTACGTGCCGGAAAGGCCAATAAAGAGAAATGAATCATAAAAACTTCACTGCTGCAAGGAGGGGCACTTTATTCAGGGTGTTTCTTTCACTTGTTGAATTATGATAAATTCTCGCATGGCACCAAGGGGGGCGTTTGTGGCTTCACTCATCCAACATGTGCAGCATTCAAGTCACTTCTGAGACAGGTGTCAGTTACTGACGTGTTTGTAAATTAGCTAAATATATTCATGGGCGCTGCATGGCATTTTTAAAGTGGAGAAACAGCCAGTGCGCTGTCTATGCATCAAGTACATATATACTTTTTTAAATTTAAAGCTGCGTTAATTATACGGTTCCATAGAGAGCGTCTTTGCGCACACACCTCTCCCAATTAATCTCTCATAACTATTATATAAACTTCTAAGTACCGCAAGAAATCTAAAACACTGGAATAGGGTGTCTGGGATACATTACATAATTGTAGTGTAAAAAATTGCAAGTGACCCAAACACGTTAAACGGAAAAAAAAGAGAAGTTTCATAAAAATGAAAAGCATGTTCCTAGTTTCTTCTTCTCACACAAAACATGACCATATGGTAAATTAAAAGTACGGTAAAGTCAAAATGTCCGAGGAATTTTAAGGGTCATGTGACACGTGCATCCTAATGTTTTTCGCAAAGACACTGATAGTAATTGTTAGCTTATATTTTCTCACATCATCAAATGTAACCTTTCAAATTTTGCAACGTTTCCTTATCCCCGTCCAGAGCGAGTACAATGGCAGGCTGTGATTGGTTGTCATAGACAGCTTTTGAGGTGTTTGGGGGAGCTTCTGTCCTCTTGCCTGCCACCTTGGACGGCCCTCTGCGCTGCCACCTTGGATGGCCTGTTCTGCAGTTTGAAGAGCATTGGTTTAAAGTGTTGACATTTGGTGGACGGTTCCTGAGATGTTTTAAAGTGTGAGCAAAGTGATAAATTCCCCAGGGCCCCACATTCCAAAGATCACTTTGGGAAAGTGACTAGGACCAGTTAGAGAACTTTCTTTACTCTTTCTCCATCTCAACCTCTCTCCCTCTCTCTGACTATTGCTGCACCTGACCCTGTCTCTCTCTACTTATCGCTACCTCACCACTCCACTTTTCAATCTAATCTTTCTCTAGGTCACCTATCTGTTGCTCTTTCATCTCTCTCACGTTAGCTTTCTCACCCCTCTTAACTCTCACTTTAGTTCTACTTCCCTCTAAGATACTCGTTCCTCTCTCTATTTTGCCTCTCTTTCTATCTCTGCTGGCTCACATGGGAGACTAATCCACCCCTTTCATTGTGTCTCTTCAAGGAGAACAGGGCACCCTGCTGGGCGCAGGCTACTCAGTGCTGATTTACTGGTGCATTTCATGTACTTACTATTTGCTGCTAGGTGGTGCAGAGAGGGGCATGTCTGACAGTGAGTGAAACACACTGTATGTAAGATCATTGTCACTTAGGACTCTTAGGTAAAAGTGAGCTTTTTAGGGATGTGTATAATAAGCACATGCTATAGCCCTTTTATCTACTGTGCACCTCTGTTTCAACAGTATAAATCAATACTGTTTGGAATTATGAGGGCTTGAATTATACTGAAATAGTCAATAAATTGTAAAATGATGATCCAAACTGGGGGCCCAAAATATGTCTTAGCCTGGGCCCCAAAAATACTTACGATAACCCTGTTTTTACATCTGCTGACATCAGATGGTTGAGTCTTCTCTCACCCATTAGGGGCGTATTTACAAGCCCTTGACTGTCTGGTAGTGCAGTGTGCTGGCCCATATTTACAAGGCCATGCAAAAGCCACACTTCATGGCTTTTCATGGCCTTGTAAATATGGCCCCCTTTCACGCATTACTCTGTGTTAAGGGTGCATTTCATGTGTGTTGCTGTGAGTGTTTCCACGCAACACACATGGATTCTGACACATTCCCAGATTTAAAAGGCTTCGTAAACCTGGGAATTTGTCAAATTCTAATGCCTCCCTAGGGGAGGCGTTCAAGTGGCGTAACAAGGAGAAATACCTTTATTAGTCCCTGTTTTTTATTCTTTGTAAGAATGCAGTACACATAGAAAGAGGAAAACGCCATAATTAATTGTTTTTGTGCAGGGCAAACACAAACATCCCTGCAATGCAGGCACCCTTACACCATGCTGAAAGGGTGCCTGCATTGGCACTAGGCAACCTATTCTGCACCAGTGCAGAGGAAAGAACAAGGATGTGTATTATTCTTGTAAATACAACGCATCCCTGCACATTTCCAATGATGCAGCTCAGTGCAGCAAGATGGCTTGCAGCACAGCTCTGCTTTCTTATCTTGGAAATGTGCCCCTTGGTCCCTTCCTATGTGTTGGTAATGAGCCAGGGGCAAGACTTGAGTCTAGAAGAGACACTTGGGGGCATAGTTACAATATTTTGCTGTACAGCAGTGCTTCACACCTCCTAGCTGTGCTGCCCTACATCAAAAGAAAAGGGCAGGAATGCGCCAGACCTACAAGACACAGTGCATTGCCGTTCATTCTGCCAGCACCGGTGCACATACTGCAGCCGAGCACCAATGCAGGTCCCTTCTGTGTTGTTAGCATGATTGTTTTGGTTCAGGAAGGGACACCTTCCTGCACAAAGACAATCAAAGGAGTTGTTTTCCTCGTTCTTTGTGTGCTGCAGAAAGCAGCTCATGTGGAAAGAGGAAACAACAAGGAGAAATATAAACATTTATCCTCATTATGCCTGCTTTGGGAAGGCATTCGTTTTGGTGCTGCACCATATTTATGCTATGGTGTAGTTTGAGTGGCAAGTGTATTTTTATTGCTTAGGGTGGGTAGGGGTATTTGGTTGACAAGGACATTTTTGAGTTAAGGCTGGGTAGGAGTATTTGAGTGGCAAGGGTATTTTTACTGTTTAGGTTGGGTAGGGGTATTTGAGTGGCAAAAGTAATTTTAGAGTTCAGGGTAGGTAAGAGTATTTGAGTGGCTAGGGAATTTTTAGGGTTTAGGGTGCGAAGGAGTATTTAGGTGGCAAGGGTATTTTTAGGTTTTAGGGATAGGTTATGTGGCCAACAAGGGTATTTTTCTGGTTTAGAGTGGGTAAGGGTATTTGGGTGGCAAGGGAATTTTTAGGGTTTTTGGGTGGGAAGGGTAGTTGGATGGCAAGGGTATTTTTAACGTTTAGGGTATGTAGGGGGATTTGGATGGCGGGGGAATTTGTAGGATTTAGGCTTGTTAAGGGTATTTGGGTGGCAAGAACACTTTTAGAGTTTAGGGTTAGAAGGGGTATGTGGACGGCAAGGATGTTTTTTGGGTTTAGGGTGGGAATGGGTATTTGGGTTGCAAGGCTATTTTTAGGGTTTTAGGTAGGTAGGTAAGGGTATTTAGGAGGCAAGGGAATTTTTAGGGTTTAGGAAGGGTAGGGAAAATTGGGTGGCATGGGAAGATTTTGAAGTTTAGGGTGGGTAAGGTTTTTGGGGTTGGCATCATGAAGGTTGTATATATATGAATATATATATGTGCGTGTGTCTGTATATATATATATTGACAGAAAAAACCATAGGTATCAGCCACGTTATAGATAGAAATTAGCATTTAAAAAACCTTAGAAATTCACAGAAAAAAAACATAGGTTTCAGGCACGTTATAGTTAGAAATTAGCATTTAAAAAACCTTTGAAATTCACTGAAAAAACAATAGGTTTCAGGGATGTTATAGTTAGTTGGACATTTCACTCATAGAAAACCATAGAAATTCCCCTGTTATAGTTAGTTGAGCTAACTATAACTCGCGCCCCTGCAAAGCACTGCTGATGATGTCACATATTACATCATTCATGACATGGTCAATGACATCTCAAATGACAGTAGGCAACGAAATATCACAGTCCTACACCCTACATGTTATCCTTGTAGTATCCTCGCTTCAAGAATTATTTTTTTATATCAGTTATAGCTTTACTACAATGACCAAATTAATCTTCAAATTGAAAACTACCATGGAATAGCAGTCTACACTACAGGCAGTACAGCTCGCAATTCCAATTTTAAATGCTAATTTCTAACAACAAGATTGTACTCAGAAAATACAACACTTCGTCAATGTATTCTATACTTATTTCATCTTTTCATCATACGCCTACACTGCACTCAGTAGGGCTCACAATGAAAATTATTTCTTCATTCATTAACTACAGAGTCCACTAGGCAAGTAACTATTACAGGCCTCAAATCTACATAATATCCTTTTAGTATCCTTTCTTCTTGAACATTTTTTTTATCAGTTATGGCTTTAGTACAATGACCACATTTATTTTCAAGTACAAACGAACACTCAGCAGTCTACACTGCGGGTAGCAGACCTTGCAATTTGAATTTTGGACACGTGGTGCCAACTAACACTGTCCAACACAAACCGATCCGACATGTGTAACTGTGTCCTGAGTCCTGAATGGCAGTGACCCCAAGTCCATGGCAGCGACCACAGCATTAGACTCCCTTTGATCAGTGAGGCATATTTTGATATGCTAGGCCGGCAACACGTAGTCCCACTAACCCTATTTAACACGAGCCGATCCCACATGTGTAACTGTGTCCTGAGTCCTGAATGGCAGTGACCCCAAGTCCGTGGCAGGGACCGCAGCACCAGACTCCCTCTCATCAGTGAGGCATACTTCTATATGCAAGGACAACAGCACGTGGTGCCACTAACCCTGTTCAACACAAACTGATCCCACATGTGTAACTGTGTCCTAAGTCCTGAACGTCAGTGACCCGAACTTCGTAACAGCGACCACAGCACCACACTCCCTTTGATTAATGAGGGGTATTTGCATATGGAAGGCCGGCAACACGTGGTGCCACTGAACCTCTACTACGCAGGCCAGTGGGGCCACCAACATATGCACATGACTGTGGGCCCTTGCTCACCGCTACTTCTGGCCTACACTATGGTCAGCACGTCTCACAATTCAGATAGAGTCCTGATTCCACATGACGCAGTCCAGTAGCCATGACACATTGCTCCCAGTGCGTCCCGTTCACACCAAGCATCATCACAGGCTCATACAGTCTCAATGCTTCTGGTGCCACTAACCCTCTTTAACACAAGCCGATCCCACATGTGTAACTGTGTCCTGAGTCCTGAATAGCAGTGACCCCAAGTCCGTGGCACCGACCACAACACCACACTCCCTTCGATTTTATTTGTTGCTCCTTTCTTTAAATAATTTTTTTTCTATGTAAATCTATACATGACTAAGATTCTTCTTTGCCCAACCGCACAGGGACACTTCCAGGCCCAAGAAGGTTGTTGGGGGTATGATGTAATGTGGGAAGAGGGTGCATTACCTGCTGATGTGGGGAGAGGCAGCATCAAAGGGGTATCTATCACAGAAAGAACTCCGATATGTTTTCACAAATGCCTCGGTCAAATGTCAGCTGACGGACTGAATCACAAAATGGTCTTTCAATGCTTATGTAGTGTGAGTTATGAACAGTTCGCACCCAGGCTCGCAGAGGACCAGCTGCGGCCCGTCCGCTCGACTCACAGATGCAGTACTACGAGCCGTCCACGTCATTGTACTTATCTCTGCCCTGTTCCATTGTACGCCACACCATGCCACTGCGATTACGTTCCGACGTTGGCCCCACATAGCTACCTGTCACAGGCGTACTCGTTGTTGGTGTGCAGGGCAGTGGTCTAGTTCTCAACATCTCACGGCCACTCCCTCAGGGCAGGTTTGCACACACACCACACCCATCCGGCACATTCGTCACAGGCCGTGTGACCACGCAAATATGATAGATTGACAACGTCACATCCTTTATTGCCAGTGCTGACTAGATGGCGGACGCTCCACATGTCTCAACCATAAAGAGTCTTTGAAAAGTTGCGCAGAAGGTTAGTCGCACCCTGATCTGTACAGCCATCAGCGGCCTACCACCCCCTTGCCGCGGACTTCAGATGCACAGGGTTATTACCTCCCAAAGCTCATATGCCCATCAGGGGCTTACCACCACGTGGCAGGCACTTGAGCTCCACAGCCTTAGCGGCCCCAAAAGCTGATGTGGTCAGCCCCATTAATGACTCAGGACTCAGCAACATGTGTGAGATCTGCCGGGCCACGGAGAAGCGGATGTGGTCCCTGCCATTGATGACTCAGGACTCAGCGACATGTGTGAGAATTGCTGGGACGTGGAGAAGAGGATGTGGTCTCCACCATTTATGACTCAGGACTCAGCGACATCTGTGAGATCCGCGGAGAAGCTGATGTGGTCTCCGCCATTCATGACTCAGGACTCGGCAACATATCTGGGATGCGGGGAGTTTTGACAGGCACGTGGAGTGCCCACTGCTGCACACTCCGGTGGCACCAGGTAATTATTTGCTCATGAATGATCAGAGGTGGCAGTGTCTGTCTGTCTCTCTCTCTCTCTCTCTCTCTCTCTCTCTTCCTTCTTTTCCTTCTATCTCTCTAACTCTCTCTCTTCCTTCTCACTTTCTCCTGTTTCTCTGTGTCTCTCTCCTTTGATATGCTCATTACACACATTCTTATTTTGTGCTTTATTTTCCAGGCCCTGGTCCCCACAGGAGTGTTCCGCCTTGTTGTTTTCTATTATTTTTGTTAAATATTGTTTATTAGTTTATCATTCATATACAAATGTTAATAAAAAAATAAAGTTTGAAAATAGTTTTTCGTTTATCGTTTACATATATATTTATTAAAAAATAAAGTTTGAAAAAAATAATAACAATTTTGGTTGTTCTCTTCACTGCTGTGTGACTCTTTCTTGTTCTTATTGCTGTTATTTGATGGAGTCCACCATGGTGTTAAATTTTGGGTCACTTCTCGCGGTAATACTGGTGATGTCTGCAGTTTGCACCAACTTCTGAATAGTGTGTTAGATTTATCTCAACTTAACTTCCATTAAAGTGCTGATAATGAAATGCAGACTAGCCGTTCCCGTACAAAAAGACACGAGGTGCACCTTTGTGATGTATTCTAAATACTAAGGGCCCGATTCACAGAACTAACTTAAGACAAAATCCTAAACTTACTACCATTTTCGAATACACAGAAGGCACTTACTCATTTTGGTATTCACAGAAGACACTTACCCACTTCGGTATTCACAGAAGTTAGGAGTCCTAACTTTAGGACTCCTAAATGCCTTCTGTGAATACCGAAAGTCTTAAAATTAGGATTTTTCTCAGTTTAGGAGTCCTAAAGTTAGGACTCCTAACTTTACTACTACTAAACTGAGAAAAATCCTAATTTTAAGGCTTTCAGTATTCACAGAAGGCATTTAGGAGTCCTAACTTTACTACTACTAAATTGAGAAAATTCCAAATTTTTTGACTTTCGATATTCACAGAAGGCATTTAGGAGTCCTTAAGTTAGGAGTCCTAACTATATTACTACTAAACTGAGAAAAATCCTAATTTTAAGGCTTTCGGTATTCACAGAAGGCATTTAGGAGTCCTAAAGTTTGGAGTCCTAACTTTACTACTACTACATTAAGAAAAATCCTAATTTTAAGACTTTTGGTATTCACAGAATGCATTTAGGAGTCCTAAAGTTAGGAGTCCTAACTATACTACTACTAAACTGAGAAAAATCCTAATTTTAAGACTTTCGGTATTTACAGAAGGCATTTAGGAGTCCTAAAGTTAGGACTCCTAACTTCTGTGAATACCGAAATGAATAAGCGCCTTCTGTGAATACCAAAATGGTAGTAAGTTTAGAATTTTGTCTTAAGTTAGTTCTGTGAATCGGGCCCAATAATCCTGTATTGAATTGCACTTACAGTGTAGACACAAAATCAATTAAGAAATCTCATTGTATTTTTATTGATAGGGAATAGTGCATCAGGTGCTGGATCTTGATGATATACACTGCTCGTATATTGTTCTGCACACGAAAAAAATCACATTACAACTTTCACACCAACTGCAATGCAAAACAAATTCCGGCGATAAGCCACGTTAGCACCAGGGATTTTACACCTGCTTTCTGCTGGTGTTAAGCAGGGCAACTACCGGCACCATGAAACGGAACACAGCCAAGAGCCACACCAGAACACCCACAGGTGCCATAGAGTCAATGAGCATGATGCAGGGATACCCATGAGGGCCAAAAGACTCATCGCAACAACGCCAGGACCGCCAACGCCCCCCAAACCCGCAGCTGAGCAAGTTTGTCCCTGTGGTCATTGTCTTAGCATGATAGGCACGAGCCCTGCAATATCACAGTGTGATGTCACCAAAGCGTTGGCAGTGAACCTGGACATGTAGCTATGCACGCATCCTCCTGCATGCACAACCGGCGTGTGCTGGTCCGGACTACACAGGTCAGCGCAGGGGTGTGCCTATCCAGCAAGGGGAACGGGGTGTCTCAGACATGTCCATGTACAGGAAGTGCAGTAAGTGTGTCTCTGTGTTCTGGTGTGGCCTGCCACAAAAGCCGCAGCACTCGATGTTGTAAAGTGGCATGCACCACCTCCAAACGGCACTGTGATGGTGTAGTTTGAATGTAGCAGGACATGCGTGAATAGGCATTATAATGGTGTGCCGTACGAGTGCACAAGATACAACAGCGCACCGTAGAAAAGTGTGGGGGCTCGTGGGAGGGAGAAGCAGATGTTTGGCAACGTAACACAAAGTGAACTCGCCGACGTGCCACGTGCTGGGCATCTCATCATGAGGACCACGGTCGCAGACATCCCACAACACCAACGACCGGCCTTTGTACACATCCTGCATGAATGCAGTGTGGTTTTCACTACAATTCTCGTTCAGTGGTGTGATGTTGGCGGGTTGTGTGACTTGTGCTCCTTGTTGGTGTCTTTCATTTTGGCCATTGTTTGTCTATACTTAATTGTGCATGTGTGCCATTCTGCCCATCTCCCCTGTCCCCCCACTCCCTGCTTCTTCCTCTTCCTGGTGCAGTTGTGTCTATAATTTTTGTTGCTCCACACAACAACACATGTAAAGAACAAATTAGAATAGTTCCTTGATTCCTTTAGGTTTCAAAACTTCTCTCTATTGGTTACTTTCTAATTTTCCATATATGCCATTTTTTAAATATTCAACAACACATAGAAGTCAGAAGTGCACCGTATTCTATCAACACACTTTCTAGAACATTCTAAAACACGTGCAGGTTAAAAGTTCATAAATCTTTTTAAACTTAATGATGTTTTTTGCAACATTTTCTCAAACATTTAACAGCACGTGCAGGTTAAAAGTTCACGATTGTTTTGAGTTTGAACAGTGCCTTCCAAATGCAAGGAGCAGCTGTGGTTCAGTTGAGCAAATGTTATCCTATGATATGTACTCCACGTTGAAACTGCTTTTTCTTAACCAATCACAAAGATGCTTTTCCACAAAACGAATGTGCACTCTACTTTTAAAAAAGAATGCTTTTCATCTTCCAATCACGTATCATTTTGTATGGCAAAAAAAGTACTTCCCCGTCGTTAAACATATCTCTTATTCTACCAAGGAACTGCATGAGCTACAGACATCTTTCCATACCTTCCAGCCATACCTTCAGAATGCTAGTGTGGATCGAAGGATATAGCTATATTTTCAGGTGCAAGAGGTATGCAGAACACAGACGTATTGACTTAGACATATGTTTGCAAAATGTGGACATTAAATGGTTTACACAGAGAAGATTGAAGTGGCACCAATTGCTACCTTTGGTTAAAACCTCTTTGCATCTTCCACACCCTGACCTCATGATTGTGCATTGTGGAGGAAATGACCTAGGCACATTGATTGGGATAGGTTTGGAAATGCTTATGAAGGACACCTTTTGACACCTCAGCTCAGCACCATGTGACTCTGGGCAATAGCTCACTTAATTTCCACGCCGGCCTCGAGGGCCTTCAGACCCATAGGGGTGAGTAGTCTGCGCTTTACAAATACCGTTTTGATTTGATACACGCACATTTACCTTCGCACTCCCTGTATAACACCACCTAAGCACCATACACAAGTTACAATGTTTGAAACAAAAGTTCCTCTGAGTAGGTATAACTACATGCTGACACTACTTGACAGATGTGGCACAGCGGCCAGAGCACATGACTTTATAGCATATGGCACAGTTTGGACTCACGCTTTCATCCCCGACTCCGGCAGCACCTCAGCTGAACACCATGAGACTCTAGACAATACCTCACATATTTTCCATAACCCATGGACTTTCAAAGCAGTAGTCAGTAGTTTGTCCTAGTAGGTAAAAACACATGCTGACACTACTTCCACAGGTGTGCTGCAGTGGCCAGGGCGCATGACTTCACACCATAAGACACAAAGTTTAGGCTCACGCTTTCATCCCCGACTCCCGCAGCAGCTCACCTTAGCAGCATCAGACTATGCAATACCTCACTTAATTTCCGTACCCAGCACTTTCAGACTGGTAGGTATGAGTAGTTCGCTTCGCAACCCCTCTATAGCACATCCTAAACACCCCTCAGAGGTTACAGTGCTCCTACCCTCCTCTTTCCTACTTTTTTCCCCTTACTCCCTAAGACAGAATCACAAAACGTCGGCCAACACTTCCTAGTTGCAACCGCTCGCACCGCTCGAAGCCAATAAGCAGCAAGCTCGTGCTCGTAACGCCTCAGCCAATCAGATGGCAGAATTCCCAAATATCGATATCTGTAAATTTTGATATTTCTAAAAAACTACGGAATGGATTTACACCAAATAAACTAAAGCGTGCTTTCTAGACCAAGACCCTTCTCCCTGCCAAATATGGGGTAATTCCGTTCAACCATTCGACCTGTAGCCTTTTCTAAAGTTTCCTATGGAAATTAACATGGAGAAAACATGTTTTGGGACCCCCCTTTTTTCTCGCCCCCCCTTGACGAGTTACCCCCAATCTTTCAACATAGGAGCTGATATGAACAAAGAATTAGTTTCAAAATTTTCATGAAGTTTCATTCAATGATGCCAAAGTTATAAGCAAAAAAAACAAATGCTCTCCATATGGAAACTTGGTCCTAACTATAACTACCTACTGGCAACCGCCAGTATTACCTACTTGCTTCTTTCTGTGCCTTTCTTCCTCTTTCTGCTCATGTCCTACCTCTGTAGGCATAGCTAGAAATTAGCATTTAAAAACCTTTGAAAATCACTGAAAAAACCATAGGTTTCAGGGACGTTATAGTTAGAAATTAGCATTTAAAAAACCTTTGAAATTCACTGTAAAAAACCATAGGTTTCAGGGACGTTATAGTGAGAAATTAGCATTTAAAAAAAACCTTAGAAATAAACTGAACAAAACACAGGTTTCAGGGACGTTATAGTTAGTTGGATATTTTACTCATACAAACCAGAGAAGTTTGACCGTTATAGTTAGTAGAGATAACTATAACTCACACCCCCGCAATGCACTGCTGATGACGTCACATATTACTTCATTCATGACATAGTCACATATAGTCATTTATATACTCCAACACTCACATATTCTGCCTTTAACATATGTTATTACTCACACATGTACTACTGAGACATCTATTCACTCACCAACATACCCATGAACACTTCGAAAGGGAAACCAGTGACGGGCAGTATTCCGGCCCAATTTTCAGCCGAATAAGTACTGGAAATAGAATCTAATAGCACCTGACCACTGAACAACTACAGAGGAATACTGACGCCACCACTACTGAAACCATAGGTGGTTTGGAATTATCACCACTTAATAAGAATACTCAAACGAACGAAGAATAGCCTTGAAAAAGTCGCGGGAATAATTTTCCCCTGTAGCGACGAAACACGTGTCGGCTGGATGTTGTATATCGCACGGAAGACACCTAATGAATAAAGAACCACCCATAAGAGGAGACTAATCTATTTTCTTCACCTACAAATTTGTACTGTCATTGTGGAAACACTAAATAACTTGTTTTTTTGATAGAAAAAGGATGTGTGCTAAGGACTGACTGCCAAACTGTGTAGAGCCTTGGCTCTTTTTTCTGGGGAGTTGGGCGGTACTTCCCACCTTTTAGCACCGTCATATCACTTCAGCTAATTAGATAATTTATGCTTAATTTCCCTGTGGCGCCGTTACCTAAACCTGAAACCCCAGCTACAGTATTTTTAGCATACCCATAAACACACTCACCCACCCATACAGCCTTTCACACATGCAGTCTTGAACCCATACACCCAGTGAATCACCCACTCACACATCTATGCACAGAGTCACATACTCCGCACCCACCCATACAGACACTCAGGCACCCATACAGAAACTCAGGCAATCAATCAATAACACATATAGCTGTTTACACACCAACTAAAAGATTAATACTGTTATTCACACTGTTTAGTCACTAACCCGTGCATTCAGTAAGACACGTTTAATCACAGCTTTGTTCTTCGATGTTGATGGGATCCTGCTGACCTGCCGACGTGTGGTGCCTGTCTACGTAGACAGCCCTAACCGCTGCTGTAACACCCCAACCAGGTGTATCTAACCTGTCTCACTCATCATAACTACAGTATAGTGCCCGCCGTGGGCCTCCAACCAGCAAGAACCTCATGGTCCTGTAATTTGAACTTTTTGTACCTTTTGACTCTCTTCTTAGCAAGTCTGGAATCTCTGTGCTGAGACATTTGAATTGAGTTGAGAACCCAGCTGTTTCCCTATTCTTGGGTCCAAGTGTGGAGCTCTATTTTCCGTGTTTTCTCGCTTTGTTTGATCCTGTGGTAGTCTGTTTTCCACCTGTTCCCAGGCGCATCACTCCTTGCGTCTCGCACATGACCTAATCACCCTGAAGAAGGTTTAGACACCAAAACGCGTGCCGGCGCTGGGGTTGATTTTAGTTTCCCTGTTCTCATCTATCTTTGTGAGAAAAAATTGGACCAACTGGTCATGGGATTGTTTGATACTGTTATGAATTCTATCTAATTATACCTTTGAACTTCTGTATCCCCGCATTCTGCAGAAGGGTTTTGTAATCATTTTATATATTAAAAAATAAATTGTTTTGTTATATAGCAAATGTTGAATTGGTAGTATGTAAGAGTCTGTGTTGGTATGTGTCTGGTTCATGTTGACTGAGAGGTTGTGTGTGTGTGTGATGTAGGATGCGCTTGGAAATTTGATATTTATCTTATCATGTTTTCTATCATTTTGATAAAACAAAATAAATAAATGTGACTTTTCAGCACATTATGTTGTCTATACCATAATTGGGAAGGCCAGGATATTTGAGCTCTCTTTATTTATCAGTGACTGTGTTGCACCATACGTATTAGCATACAGGCGGAGGGATTTCCTTTGTGATTATTTTGGCTTTTCCCCCTGTCTCCTCAGCCTGTTATCAGCTTCAGGGGGCCCCTTCCGTGTGAGTTCATATAACATCCCTGAAACCTATGTTTTTTTTCTGTGAATTTCAAAGGTTTTTTAAATGCTAATTACTAACTATAACGTCCCTGAAACCTATGTTTTTTTCAGTGAATTTCAAAGGTTTTTAATCCTAATTCCTAACTATGCCAACAGAGGTAGGACATGTGCAGAAAGAGGAAGAAAGGTGCAGAAAGAAGCTAGAGAAATGCAGAAAGAAGCAACAGATGTCCAGAAAGATGAAGAAAAGTACAGAAAGAAGCAAGGGATATGCAGAAAGAACCAACAGAGGTGCGGAAAGAGACCTTGTTTCAAAGTCATCCTGTGCCCTCATCTTTTTGCTGACTGGTACTGGAGGAAACTGACTCTGACTAACCAGGCCAAGAGACAGTGCTATGCTTAAAGACACTTAGAATACAGTGGAAACACCTACATACACTAGTGGGCACTATGGGTTGGTGTACCCCTATGATTTGCATGACCTCCCCTGTAAGGCCCTAGAACATAATAGGGCAGGGGGATTAAAACTACCTCTAACTCAGAGGTGCAGAAAGAGACAAGAGAAGGTCAGAAAGAAGCATCAGAGGTGCGTAAAGAGGCAAGAGAGGTGCAGAAGCAGGTAAGAGAGATGCAGAAAGAGGCAAGAGAGGTACAGAAAGAGGCAGGAGGGGTACAGAAAGAAGGAAGAGAAGTACAGAAAGAGGCAATAGAATTGCTGAAAGACGCAACAGAGCTGTAGAAAGAAGCAAGAGAAGTACAGAAGGAGGTCAGTAAAGAAGCTAGAGCAGCACAGAATGAACCAACAGAGGTGCAAAAACAGGCAATGATTGTGCAGAATAAGGTAGAAGAGGTGCACAAAGAGGCAAGAGAGGTACAAAAAGATGCAGGAGGGGTGCAGAAAGAAGGAGGAGAAATACAGAAAGAAGCAACGGGGGGGGGTGCAGAAAGAGAATAGAGGGGTGCAGAAAGATACCAGAGGGGTGCAGAGGGGTGCAGAAAGAAGCAAGAGCAGTGCAGAAAGAAGCAACAGAGGTGCAAAAAGAGGCAAGTGAACTGCAGAATGAACAAACAGGGATACAGAAAGAGGCAGGAGGGGTGCAGAAAGAAGGAAGAGAAGTATAGAAATAAGCAACAGAGGTGCTGAAAGAAGATTGAAGGGTGTAGAAAGAGGCACGAAAAGTGCTTGAAAGAAGCAGCAGAGGTACAGGAAGCAGCAAGAGAGGTGCAGAAACAGACAGGAAAGGTGCCAAAAGAGGGAAGAGGGGTGCAAACAGAGGCAAGAGAGATACAGAAAGAGGGAAGAGAAGTGCAGAAAGAGGCAAGTGAGGTGCAGAAAGAAGCAAGAGCAGTGCAGAATGAACCAACAGAGGTGCAAAAAGAGGCAAGAGGGGTACAGAAAGAGGTAGGAGAAGTACAAAAATAGGCACAAGAGGTACAGAAAGAGGCAGGAGGGGTGCAGAAAGAAGGAAGACAAGTGCAGAAAGAAACAACAGAGGTACAGAAAAAGGCAAAAGATGTGCAGAAATAGGCTGGAAGATGCAAAAAAAGAGGGAACATGGGTGCAGAAAGAGGTAAGAGGGGTGCAGAAAGAAACCAGTGCGGTACAGAAAGAGGCAAGTGAGGTGAAGAAAGAGGCAAGAGAGGTGCAGAGACAAGAGGGGTATAGAAATGAGAAGAGAGTAGCAGATAGAAGCAAGAGCAGTGCTGAAAGAACCAACGGAGGTGCTGAAAGAGGCCCAGATAGGGCAGAAAGAAGCAAGAGAAGTGCAGAAAGAGGTAGGATAGGTGCAAAAAGAGGCAAGAGAGGTAGAAAAAGAGGCAGGAGGGGTGCAAAAAAGGAAGAGAAGTGCAGAAATAAGCAACAGAGGTGCTGGAAGAGGATCAAAGGGTACAGTAAGGGGCAAGAAACATGCAGAAAGAATAAGCAGATGTACAGAAAGAAGAAAGAGCAGTGCAGAATGAACTAACAGAGGTGCAAAAAGAGGCAATAGGGGTGCAGAAAGAGGTAGGAAAGGTGCACAAAGAGGCAGGAAAGGTACAGAAAGAAGCAGGAGGGGTGCAAAAAAAGGAAGAGAAGTGCAGAAAGAAGCAACAGATGTGCTGAACGAGGCTCGTAGGGTAAAGAAAGAAGCAAGAAAAGAACAGAAAGAAGCAACAGAGGTACAGAAAGAGGTAAGAGAGGTACAGAAACAGACAGGGACGGTGCATAAAGAGGGAACAGGGTGCAAAAAGAGGCAAGAGAGGTGCAGATAGAGGCAAGAGAGGTGCAGAAAGAAGCAATAGAGATGCAGAAAGGGGGCAGTGGGGTGGAGAAAGAGGCAAGAGGGATGCAGAAAGAAACAGGAGAGGTGCAGAAAGAAGGAACGGAGGTGCAGAAAGAGGCAGCAAGGGTACGGAAAGAAGGAACACGTGTGCAGAAAGAGGCACGAGGGGTGCAGAATGAGGGAAGAGAGGTGGAGAAAGAAAGGAGAGAGGTGAGAAAGAAGTAACAGATGTGCAGAAAGAGGGAAGAGAGATGAAGAAAGAGGCACAAGGTGTGAAGAAAGAAGCAAGAGAGGTACAGAAAGACACAAGATAAGTGCAGAAAAAGCAACAGAGATGCAGAAAGAGGGAAGAGGGTGGAGAAAGAAGCAAGAGAAGTGCAGAAAGAAGCAACAGACATGCATAAAGGGGGAAGAGGGGTGGAGAAAGAGGCAAGAGGGGTGCAGAAAGTAGAAGAGATGTGCAGAAAGTGGCAAGAGAGGCGCAGAATGAAGCCATAGTGACTTGGACACCATTAGTACCAATTTAACACCCACATTTAGCAATAAGTTACAGATGACCATTCTAGGTTTACAAAGGACCTTCCACCACGCTGTAACACTTGTCGCTGGATTTTTGGTAACGTTTGATCCGTTTGAGTTACAAACAAGACTTTTTTTGTTCAAATCTGAAGATTAGGAAGCAGATGATGAATTATGTGGCTAATGCGGAAAATGAATAACTGTGCAAAAGTTGGTGCAGCCAAACAGTTGATTAATTCTAGTGGCCCTGCTCATGCCTCTGACTAGGTCCAGAAGTGATCCTCAGAGATTCCTTCTTTTTTTGACTCATTGAGTTCATAGTTTAGCTTCTATGGAAATGAGGAAGACTAAACCTGAGGTTACCACTCCACAACACAGACTACCATACCACATAATTTCCCTCCATAAAACATAATCCCACTCTACATAATTCCAATAAAATAAATACCACATACTTTCTATCCACATAATTTCACTGCACAATTTACCACATAATTCCACTACACACAACGTACATCCACTCTAATCTGAAAAACATAACAAAAATTTACATTTAAATCGCCAATTGCTCTAATTCTCGCAAATGCGAAACCTATAACATTGCAAACACTTCCTTAACTTGTAGTCGCGTTTACAGAGTGGTGGAGAAAGTGTGCTGGGCCTCCGACCAGTGCTCAGGAATTCCGCTGCGTAGGACTTATAGGAGGTAACAGGAGGGCTTCTTGGCCCCCAAATTCCCTCAGGATTAATTTGGACTTCTTCCCCCATCCCGATGAACCCTTAGCACAGTCTACCCTACAGGTGTTCCTTACATATAAAATCCATTCTCTTAGTGCTGGAGCAGTCTGTGCTACCCACTTCATGCATATTTCTCTACGTGCCATAATTATCAATGCGAATAACAAATGTGCTTGAGATATATTTGCTATATAATATTTATTACCTCTAGGTAATATTCCAAATATAACAAGTTCAAGGCTTACCTGGATTTTAGCTCCTAATGTTTTAGAGGCAAACTCACCCACCTCGTGCCAGAACATTTGGATTACCGGACATTGCCATAACATGTGAACATCATCCGCATTTTCCAGCCCGCATTTAAGACAATGTCTTCTCATGCTTCCACCAATCTTGGCTAGTTTCTTTGGGGACCAATAAGATCTGTATAGAGTAAAGAGGTGGCTTCTTCTTAAGGATGCGGGTATAATAGTGGACCAAAGTGCAGCATATGATACTTGCCATGAAGTTTGTATATCTGTTCCCGGCATGTCTGTTCTCCATATCTCCTCTGGTGCAGGTAATGTGTTGTCCTCCGCTTCCACGAGCATCCAGTACCACTTAGACAATTCCTTTTTAAAAGCTAGGTTTTCATGAATTCTACCTCCCATTCTGACTCCAAGCCGATCTGCCGTTCATTTTGGACCCAACTTGTCAATTGAAGATATTTAAATCTTGCTAGAGTAAAGTTAGTTTTTGATGCAAGTGTGTTCCAAGAAATAAGGGAATTATTTTCAATGAGCTCCCCCCAAGTTGCCAGGCCCGCCCTTAATAAAGGAAGAGCTAGAACATCTGAGAGGCATTCTGAAGTGCCTGGAGAGTTCCATATTGGTGCTTTACAGCTATAGTATGGTATACCCATAATTCGTTTAATTTGCACCCACACCTCACAAACTGCTAACAAAACCTTGAAGCTGATCTTTTTTTTAAATTTTAAATGACCATATTTGAATAGAAAAAAATGTCCTTCTGCCAGGTGATTCTTTTATAAGACCCGTGAGTCAAAGGGAATATTTTGTGCATTATCCATAAGAAGATATCTGGTGTTTTTAAAAAAGAAATCCCAGTGGTATAGTTTATAATCCGGCAAGGTGATTCCCCCATCAATTTTCTTTTTACACAATGTTTTCCAAGCTATTCTCACAGCCTTATTTTTCCACACAAAACCACTCAAATCACTTTGCAGCTTCTGCAACCATTCCATTTTGAAATGTAGTGGTAGAGCATTAAAGATAAAAGTGAACTTTGGAAGAATCATCATCTTAATCAGTTTAACTCTGCCCAGTACAGATAAAGGCAAGTGCATCCATGATTCAAATAATGCTTCGGTTTCCAGATGTAGTTTCTTAAAATTGATGAGGGCTATGTTGTCCAATTCCTTGGTTATCTTAACCCCCAAGCATCTAATCTCCGGCTTTTCTAATGGGTAGTTTATTGGACCATTTCAAGTCATAGTTTCGGTTTTATCCTTATTCACTAAGTAACCAGAGATTGTTCCAAAAGTTCCCATTATGTCCATTATACGGGGTAATTATATCCCAGGGCTCGGTGTATATATCATCAGGTCGTCAGCATATAATGTTGTCTTTATTTCCCAGTCTTGATATCTGAAGGGGACAATCTCAGTTTCTGATCTAATTCTTCTGGCCAATGGTTCATTGTACATGTTAAATAATAAAGGAGACAAGGGACATCCCTGCCTAGTCCCATGCTCTATCTTGATCATTGGTCAAAGATATCCATTTACCACTATCCTTGCTGTTGGTACTTCATAAACTGATTTTATAGCATTTAAAAAGTTGTTACCCAAATTGTTTTGTTCTATAACTTTGTATAAATACGGTCAACTTACTCTGTCAAATTCTTTGGCAGCATGGATCATTATAACAGTTAATGGTGATTTTGTTGTAATAGCTATGTCGATTGCAGTGACTAATTTGGGTGTTAAATCCTTCAACTGTCTATTTATCATGAAACCCTTTTGGTTTAAATGTATAATGTCCCCCAATATCATGCTTAACCTTGTAGCTAAAACGTGTGTGAAGATTTTATAGTCACTATTTAATTAAGAAATTGGCCTATTCGACTCACATTTCAGAGGTTCTTTTGCAGGTTTTAGTATTAAAGTTATAACAGCCTCATTCCATGAAGCTGGGATAGAGGCATGAGGAATATATATACTATTTAATAGCTTGTGGAGATGTGGGGCCAAGATCTCCTTTAGAACTTTATAAAGTTCATTAGGGATGCCATCCGGTCCTGCCGCCTTCCCTTTCTTTAAGCTGGAAATTGATTTTTCTATCTCTAAAGTAGTAATTTCCTGATTTGACATACTTTGTTGATTAGTGTTTATCCTAGGTAAGAGATACTGGTCCAACCACTGATCCAATTCTGATTGGGAGACCCTCGTATCTTCAGTATATAATTCTTGGAAGAAGTTATTAAAAGCCTTACCTATACTAGAATTGTCCTCACGTAATTCTTGGGTATCTGCATCCTGTACCTTTTTAATCTCATTTCGTAACTGGTCGTGCTTTGTCTTCCACGCACGAAGTTTCCCACACCCTTCCCCGTATTCATAATGAGCCATTTTACTGACTTCCCATCGCTCCTAAATCTTTCCCTCCAGGAATTCTGCCAACTGCTCTTTAGCCTCATTTAGCTTATCCTGCAGTCCAAGTCTTAAGGTGATATTTTGACAACCTAAGAGAGTTTCCTGTGCTATTTCAATCTTATCCTCGTATCCTTTGACTTCTCTTTTCCCCTCTTTTTTATGGAAGGCAGCATGACTTATGAGTCTCCCCCCAAAAATAAGCCTTAAAAGTGTCCCATACTATATGTGGCACTGCAGACTCATAATTCAATCACTTCTTTATTTAACATGTCCACCACTCCCTGTTTCCCCAAGAGTGTTCTATCTAGTGTCCATCTATATTCTGTCAGGTTTTTCCCCATGGACATTTCTAACCTCACTGCCGCGTGGTCAGACAAATTCTCAGGTTGATGTGTAACCATAAGATTTTTTTCCCTTAATCTCCCATTCACCAAGAATAAATCAATTCTTGAGGCATGTGAATATTTCTTATTTTGATACATAAATTATTTGTTATTACTAGCATTGAGTCTCCATATATCCACTAGTCCTAATTTCTTTACTAATTGTTGTATGCTCTTTCTCATTTTTGGGGCACTTATAGTGTGTTGTGTTGATGATCTATCAAGTAGAGGATTCATTAAAATATTAAGGTCTCCTGCCATAATTATGTTATATTTGGCATCTAAGAGGTGTTTATACAGCTCATTAAGAGGGAAAGGGTCATCCACATTGGGGCCATAGTATCCTACCAACGTGAGTCCTAATTTGTCAATTTTAATATTCACTATAACCCATCTATCCCCTTTATCCACCTTACAGTTCTCTATTTTAACGTTAGCCAATTTTTAAAATAATATGGCTACTCCTTTAACGTTACAAGATTGCTTGGAGCATACCAAATGTGTTATCCACTTGTTTAGTTTAAGTACGCCTTCCCATTCCACTTCTCGTAAGTGCGGCTCTGCAGGATAATTATATAATTTTCGGACAATTTAATTAATTCTAAAATCTTCCTCCTTCTCCTATGTACTCTCAAACCATTGACATTCCAGGATAATATTCTGATTTTATTCATTTTCTTCTCTCCCTCACCCTTTGCCTTGTTCTTTAATACCTTCTTTCTGATATTTGTCAATGTCATGTATGAGGATATTTTTTTTGTTTTTTTCCCCTAATGATCCCCACCCAGTGCTCATATTTACAAGTGAAAAGGTGCATCCCTTACATTGAAACCACCCTCCTACCCTGGGGAACCCTCCCTTATTACATATGGGGTGACGCATTGCCCCCCTTGAAGCTCCGACATTCCTATCCCTTCCGCGTATCTATTGTGTACCTCTTTGACTGATTATATAGTTGATCAAATTCTCAACCTCTGAGACTTCCCTAAAGTTATGCATTTTATTTCTCCACATAACTTTCAAAGTAGCCGGGAATTTTAATTGGGCCATTGCCTCCAGTACCTCCAGGGTTTTGATATGCTTCCCTAGTACCCACTGGCGATTTAATGTGGTATTAGCTATGTCTGATCTTATAGCGTAAGACCAATCATCTTTTAGAATTATTTTTGCTTTAAGGGCAGCTGAGAGTATTGCCTCTTTACATAGGTATGAAAATGTATCAATATTTTTCTTGGTTTATCCCCTTTTGAGTCCAGTCTGAAAGGGTCTCTGTGTGCCCTTTGTAGATCTTGCTCCAAGACCCATGTTGGAAATTCTGGCATAGCCTCCTTAATAATGGTTACCACAAAATCTTTCAGATTTCCCTTTTCCAGCTCTTCTGGAACATTTAGGAGCCTTAAATTGTTCCGCCTGGAATTATTTTCCAACACCTCCAACTTGTTCCTGATTTCCTTCTCAGTACTCTCTCTCTGGTTGTTCTTCACCTCTTCTTGTAAGCCTCCAAATGCTATTTCCATTGTTGTTAGCCTTGCCGTTATATCAGCCATTTTAGCTACCAAGTTCACACATGATTCCTGTATTTTAGTTTGGTTATTTTCCGATATGGCAAATTTGTCTTTAATCTCCTTTGAGAGCTGTATTAACATTGAGCTTACATCTATGAAGTTCTCCTTTGCTTGCACATTTGGCTGGTTATCTGGTTGTGCATTTATCTTAGAAATGTTTGGGGTGAGTTCACTTCCTGGAAGAGTGTGTGACAAGAGTTCCTCAATGACTATATCTGTGTCATCTTGCACCAATGCAGAGTATCTATTTGAAATAGGGAGATTAGTCTCAACTATTATTTGCATATCCCCAGTAGATTTAGAAGTAGCGATGGTAGTTTTAGCTACTTGTAGAACCTGTGTTGTTGGTTTGTCTGAAGGTTCTGCTTCTTTTATTTTGAAACATGACCTCAAAGATGGTTTGACTCGAGGCTTCCCTGGGTAAATTTTATTCCTCCTTGTAATCTTCTGTAATTTGTCCGTGCTATCTTGTTGCGATGCTACAGACTTTCTTTGAGTTACAAGGGGAGGTGAGACTCGAGTTATTTATTTTATTTGTTTTATTTTTATTTTATGATTTTATATAGCGCTGAATCACCCCAAGGGGTATCTCTGCGCTTGCAACAGAAGACTATCTCAACACTAGAAAAGATGCGTTTTCATCAGCTTTCTGAACTGGAGAAGGGGCATTTCCGTACGAAGATATTGGGGAAGATTGTTCCAGAACATTGGAGCCAGATACGAAAAGGCCCTACCACCAGTGCGGGCTTTGTTTATTCTAGGAACAGAAAGGAGTTTTTTAGATCCTGATCTGAGAGAGCATATAGGAGTATATGCTTTCAATTTTCTAGCAAGATAAAGAGGGCTAAGCTCATTTATAGCCTTAAAAATCATGCAGCCCGTTTTTAAATTGCACTCTCTTTTTGATTGGCAGCCAGTGTAGTTCATGCAACAAAGGCAGTGAGGGAGTCCTAGCAGGTGAATCGGTTACCAGACGGGCAGCCGTATTTTGGATAACCTGCAATTTGTCCAATGAGGCTGCATGGGCAGAAAGAAGAAAAGCATTACAGTAGTCAATCTTGCTCATGAGCAATGCCTGAATTAGAGTCTTCCTGGTGGAAAGAGGGAGCAGCGGAAAAACTCTTCTAAGTAAACTTAAAATATGGTAGCAGGAACCCACAGTTGTATTACCATGGGTCTGAAGGGTAAGTTGCTTATCGAGCTTAATGCCCAGATTTTTAACTACCTCTTTGGGAGAGGGAGCTTTACCCAACTCCTCAGGCCACCAGCTGGGTGACCAGCAGATGTCAGCACCCCCAAACAACAAAATCTTACATTTCTTGGAGTTTAACTGGAGATAGTTAGTTTTCATCCAGGAGGCAATTGCCATCATACCCCGAGAAAAAAGAGTTTGTATGTCTGATCTAGTTTTGTCGAAGGTGAAATATCCCTGGTTTGACAAGATTTGGGGTTCGTAAAATCACACAAAATTTGAAAAAGCATTCTAGAGTTGTTATCTGCATGCTCCAAAGTCTCTGCAATATGCATTTTACGGGCCTGTTTAACATTATTATGATAAATTATCATAGCTGCTTTATAGGTAGTTTTGGCTTTCTCATTATGCGAGCTTCGCCATACACGCTCCAGTTTTTTACAAGCACTTTTCTCCTCTCGTAAAGCAGACGTATACCAGCCGGTGGCGGAACTTTTGGGTGAATGCCTAGGAGGTTTGAGAGGAACTACTTTATCGAGTAAATTACTAACCCCTAAATCAAAAGAGTCAAGTTGCATATTTACATCACCTTGCATACAGTCCCAGTCCCACCCGGCAAAAAGCAGGGAAAGATGGTCAGATGTTAGTTTGTGCCAGGGTCTGTAATGTCGTGTAGCAAATTTAATATTATCCGCAAGGACATGGTCAATGGGGCCTAACAGTTGGAAATTTATCATAAAGTGGTCAGACCATGTAAGCGGATAAGTCTCGCCACATTTAATGTCCAGAGAATTAGCGAGGATGAGGTCCAAGGTATGATCTGCAATGTGGGTGGGAGCAGTGTTAATAATAGATAAACCTCCAGCTGCTAGGTCTTGCAAACATAATCTTGCGTCTTGATTGGAAGCATCTTCGCTATGGATATTAAACTCTCCGAGCAGGAGAAATTTACGTGAAGCAATTAAATAAGGAGAGATAAACTCGAGCAGTAGACTAGTAAAATTTAGTGTTGACCCAGGCGGTCTATAAACTAAAGCGCCTTTCCAGCTACAGCAAGCGGAGAGGTCCAATCTGAAGACAATACATTCAAATGCTTCAGTCCCCATCTGGTCGAGAATGGTAACGGTCAGTTCCTCTTTATAAATTAAGGCTGTACCCCCACCCATTTTGCCTATCCTATCCCGCCTAAGAACTCGATAGCCCTCAGGTATAGCTAAGGCAATAGCCGGGGTGGAGGTGGGTTTAAGCCAGGTCTCAGTAATGAAACCTATATCCGGCTTCAAATCGGTTAGAACATCCCATATATCAGTGGCATGCTTAACCAGTGATCTAACATTAGCCAAGATGCAACTCCATTCTCGATGCTGCACAGTAGGTGCCGAATACATGGGAGGCTCCGACCGAAGAGAATCAGGTAAACATATACAGTCGGAATGCGGTACAATGAGTAAAGGGGAACAATAGCAGGTCATGCTTTGAAAATTACAGACTGGACATGAGAAGGGACCCTCCAAAATTCTATTAAAATGGCGCAGAAATTTACAACACACCATGTTAAGAGACAGCAAATGCTCACGTGAGTATGTCCGCACAGGGTTATTTAGCAGTCTTATCACTGGCTGTGGACTATCAGGGAGCATGGCGGCTGGCGGCGTCCTGGCGCGGACGGGCTTGCCTCTGGCGCGCCTTCGGCGCGCCCGCTGCGCGCGTGCACTGCGCGCTAGTATGGATCTGCTCTTAAAGCCCCCACGGTCCAAACGCTAGAGCGCTGACCAAAATGGCGCCCTGAGATGGCACAATCCCACAAAGAGACCCCGGAAAGCTCACTAAGTAGCGAGAAGTGATAACAATTTTTATGTGCGGGTAAGTGAGAGCATACGTAATGATTTAAAACGACTATTAAAACAAGCAATAGACTTCACATTGTATGCCTAAAATGCAAGCAAGTACGCCGGCAAGCACCTTCCCTCATATTAGGAGAGGGGAGGGAGCCGGAGTGGTGTTAAAAAAATGTTAAACGAACAGCTACAGCATTCAGCCTTTCAAACACAAATCACGCTAAGGAATCAGCTGTTGCGCTGCGCGCTAGCATGGATCTGCACTTAAAGCCCCCACGGTCCAAACACTAGAGCGACCCGAGAGTTGATACTATGCCTATCCCTTTGTCCTTATTGCCACCCCCCTCTCCATGGGCTACCAACTGTACACACTCTGCATTCCTCAGGGAGTATCTATTTTTTGCAAAACCCGTAACTGTCTTTAGAAATGTTGTTAGTTATTTCGGGGGGTTATTTCAAGAGTTGTTTCAGGGGTTGTTAGCTCTTGTCCTGTCTGGTCTACTACCTTTCCTTGCCATTCTGTACCACCAGTTTTATCTGCGTTTTTGTTATTTTACTTTCTAACACCTCTAACTCCTTCTTTGGGGTCATATGGCAGTCCGAACAACAGTCCAAACGCCCTTACTAAACAATAATCTGAGTTTCGGAAGACGTTCCCTGCTTTAGTTGGGAGTAAACCTCTCCCCCACCTATTTTAACTAACAAAGCCCCTTCCTGCCCTCTCACCTCCTTCCTAGAACTGTCTGGCTCGAGTACACTGGTCTGCACCAGCCTCCAAATTCGTCCCGCCTCGGCGAGTCTCCCCGTCTGCTCCCGTGGCCCGGAAGCTCAATTGTGCCACCGTGAGCCAGCCTCTCCACAGCTGTTAAGCGGCCCGCAACAGCGACAAACTGGCTGTAAACTGAGCAGCCTCACACTCTCTGCCGACCCCCCATCCCGCCAAAATCAAAAGGAGCTGCAGGATCAACTTTGAGTCGTATTCCCAAGCTCAAGTACGTGAGTTTAAATTTAAATCTGGTCTCAGAGTTTCAGTAAAAATAAATCTGTTCTTAAATCATATTCCCCCCCCCAAAATACCGATATCTATGCTTTGGAACTCCGGAGCTCACGGCCGTGCTCCTTAGCTGGCCGCCATGTTCCCCGTTGATTGATTCTAATGATTATTGTGTATTTTATCGTGAACTAGGTCTCCAGCTTTGAGAATGCACCCAAGGCAACATTTATAACCTTCTCTTCACAGGTGGTTGGCTCAGAGTTGTTAAGATCAGACAGCATTGTCTCCTACCTCTTGGGCACTCTGCAAAACATTTAAACGCTTCTCTACCACCTTCCCAGAACTATCTAAGCCTGCAAATACATAGGAATTTGGAAGAGAACCTTTTGTGGAGTGCGACCAATATTCATCTAAGTATGTTATTTAATGCTCTCTGGACTCCATGCAGATTTTTGTACCAACTAAGACCTGAACTTAGTACCTCAGCAGTCAAAGCCTGTATATTCATGACATTGGCATGTTCTACTAAAGCGTTAGTTTCGGCTATAAACGGGTTGCTGAACTGAAGCAAAATTCCCAGAGAATACATTACATACCTGGAAGCATTAGAGGTGAATACAGGACTGTTAACTGAGTGATATGAATTTACTGCTTCTATCTCTATCAGACCCTGTAAAGAAATCTTTTACGACTGCCGAAGAACCTGCATTTCTCTGTGGCCACACCCACAGAAATCAAGAAAATTAATCAATTAGCACTAATATATACTTACCTCTAATAACAGATTTGTTGGACCAATGTTGACTAAATAAATCACCCTGAAAGAGATATTGGAGTCTGTGAGAGGTGTTAGCGAGGGTCTCTTGATAGTGGAATGCTTAATTTGTCGATAAATATTACATTGTCCAACATATTCTCTAGTCTGTTCACATAATCCAGGTCAAGAGTTGACTGGTGTAGCATTGCTACGGTTGCTTTGACCCCTGTGTTGGCAGACGCCTCTCCCTCATGAGCTTCTTTGATTAACTCTAATCTGGAAAGCCTATTTGACATTCTTCTGTCTCTTCCTTCTGGTATTGTGACTACTTTAGTATAATCTGAAATAAGGGTGCAAGATTACTTAGGAGGAAAGCCTGTGGGACGTTGGTTGCATGGCTGTTATGTTATGTGGGTCGATCTTCATTTGAGATCTGATTAGACTGCTACTCAAACAGTCTGAATTGCAGGCTTCACAGCTGCGTTGGCTACCGTGTTCCATGTGACATAAATGCCATCACAATGATGGCTTAAAGTGTGCCACACATGGACCAGTGAAAGCTTGTTTTGTAAGACAGCTACTTTTCTCCAAAGCAGTTTATTATATATAGACTTTTCCTTTGAATCCCTGAATCCATTCAAATGCTAATGTTGCAAGTAAATATTGTAACTTTTCACACAGAAGAATAAGTCGAATCAAGTGTGGAAACTGATGAGTCAATCTTTTGTAATGCAAGCAACAGGACATGAAATTCTACATATTGTGCAGTGATGTCACCTAAAATTTGAATGAGGGTGTGTTGTGGATAGAATTCACCATCTTTCACTACACCTTGCATCGCCATAGGCTCCGGAGTATTTAAATGTTGTACCTAATGATGGTTGTGCAGAGCCATCAGTGTAGAATAGGCTCTAGTAAGACTATATGGGCAAAATCAGCAAGGAAGTGGGAGTTGAAGCAACATGTTCATTTTGGAGAAAATCTTGTGTGCAGAGAGTCGGATCATACTGAAAGTTTACATCCACTGCACTTAAAGAAGAGGCCCACTGCCCCCACACCTCATGTGTACGGCACAAGCATTTGGAATGCTTGCCTTGGTGGCTGCTTCCAGTACTGGAATGGGAGAGCTACAATCATTAGTTTTCACTGTGCCAAGCGGTGCACCCTCAAAATAGCTGTTTTCACTGCCACAAAAATCTTTTCAGTGGAAGCAACATATGCATTGGCTGTGGAACACAAGTGAGACTTCTATGATGTAGAAATGGTCTATTCCTCGTTGTAGGTCAAAGGGTATTACCTGAGTGACATGATATGACTCTGATGACAAGGTTGGTCTTATTGTCCCTCTCAGTGTGTTTATTTGTCCACTGTTTTGATGAAAATGCAGGAGAAGTCAAGTCTTACAAGGGCTTTACTCACTCAGCATAGTGAGGCAAGTAAGTATGTCTAAATTTGAGAAAACCCAGAAGAGATGTGTTAGAACAGGGGGTCTCTCATTGGTAGAGGTAGGTAACTTTGTCCAAGTAAGGACTCTTGCTTCTAGTCAGGGTGAGGGGGATACATACTTTAGATAACCCCCGCTCACCCCCTTGCTAGCTGGGCAAGAGCACATAGGCTTATCCCCAAAGCAATGTGTAAAGTATTTGTACTCCAAACACACAGTAATATAGTGATAATTCCACAAATAACACAAATAAACACCACACAAGTTTAGATAAATAAAGTATCTATATCTAAACTCAATAAGACCAAAACCACAAAACTCCAACGTACATGTAGTGAAATAGCACTTAAAATATGTTATTTCCAAAATAAAGCTTGTAGAAAACAAACAAATCCACATGGGGCTCTTACAACATTGTGACAGCAATAAATACAAAGTACAGCGCTGACTCAAGGTGAACGGTGTCATATATGGAGTCACATGCATCTTAGAAGTGAAGTCTATGATGAGGCACAACGTCGCGCAGGTGAGTCATCGGTGCGAAGGTCCAGGTCGGCTCTCTGGCAGCCACGGAGGAGGGCAAGGTGTCATGTCTGCGAGGAGGCGATGTGACAAATCCAGTACAGGGGAAGTTGGTTGCATCACCGGTGAGGCATCAGTTCCAGTGTGGCAATGAGAAGTCAGCGGGTTTGTGGAGTCACCCCCGGTGGTTTTTGGCGAAGCGAAAACAGGATGCAGGCATTGGTAATGACAGAGTTGGTGCGAGTGCTGGCGTCAGGAGGGCAGATAACTGCAGGTGTCAGCAGGCGTTGAAGACCATCGGAGCTACAATGCAGGTCGGGTGGTGCAGCGTGCACTTTTCGAGCGGTGCCCCTAGCCTCAGTGTAGGTCACAGCATCATGCCTACTTTCTAAAAGTAGCATTTTCCAACACATGATTTACAAAAAATCTTTGCCAAAAGAGGTGTTATTAAATTCTAAGTTTAGAGAGCCTAAACGTAATGCCCCTATCTTGTCCCAATGGGAAACTATACTGCTAAGATGTTCTAAAGTATCTTCCATGCTATCCTATGTGGCAGATAGCCTTTTAATAGAGAAAAACAAAATTGGCAGTATCTCACTATCACAACATGTCATACACACCAGTACATTTCCTACCTTTCGCATACATTGCAGCCTACACATGGGGGTACCTTGGGCCTACCTGGGGGTGTCTTACATGTAAGAAAAGGGAAGGCTAGGGCCTGGCAAGTGCACATAATTCATCACCATCAGGTAGACAATCTTCAATTTTGTTAAGTTAGTCCTGCAACTGTGTGATGTTAATATGGTCACAACTATGTTCATCCCAGTCAGGTGTACATCTAAGTGATCATCTGTGAGAATGATATCAATCAATGTATGACAATGCTTCAGGATCTGATTGTACGATCTCTATAACTTGTTCTTAGAATAGACCAGGACTGTTCTTGTAGCTTATAGTCAAATGTTGAAATAAGGACTGTACTCCATTGAGACTAAAAGTTGTTAGATACTGACTCTCAGGCCCTATGTTTTGACTGCGAACCCCATTAGAAATGTTGAGGGTCGTTTTGTATTTTTCACACACCAGGAGCATTTTGCACCGTCTATGTAAATTTAAATTCCTTTTGTCTAAATATATCCTGTAAGATTAATCTGGTTTAGAGACTGGAAAAAAGGGGCATTTACATTAATGAAAAAGAATGGTTCGATTATGCTTTGGTACCGCAACTGATGTAATATTGCTTTAATACCATGTTTTGCTTCATGTTTGAGAGGGTTTTGAGTTTGTGCTTGAGGTTCACTGTGTAAGAGAATGGCATGTTGAATAGAGTATTTATCCAACCCTGTTTGGTGTATGTATAAGGCCAGAAGTTGTCTTACAGCTAATTTACTGGTATAGATTTCCCTGATGTCTTCAGGTACCAGAAGTGAAAAAGCCACTCTGATTATTTCCTCCCCAAGGGACATTTCTCTTTCAAAGACTGGAGGCCAGTCCTCTTCAGCTAGGAGGATGCCATAAGACTGCTTTAATGGCACGTGGTGTATCCACTTCAATTTGTATGATTAAATTATAAACCCTATCAAGAGGATTTAAATGTTTACCTGCAGTCTCAATTTGTATAAAATCATCAGTTGGATTTGCAACCAGAAACCTCTGGAGCATCTGATGCACTATTGTGAGATCTGCTGCACTGTCAGGAAGCACTCTCGCACAAGTCCTGTTTCATAGGAGGACACAGTTGTATCTGCATGTTTTTTTTTTTAGGAATTCCTGCTACTTTCTTCTTTATTGGAGTTTTAGTGCCCAATCCTTTCACCTCCCATTTTATGCTGATGTAAGTCTTGTGTCCTGCATCACTTTTTCAGCTATGCTACTCTTGTCTTTGGTACGCAGATGAACTCTCTCTCTGTTGTTTTATTTTCAGTGTATTGAAAAGAAAGTAGAGAGCGACTATCAAAACCGTTCAGGTTTTTTTATTATATTGCCGTCTCTTAAATTGTAACAACCCCATTAGATTCCCAGAATGCAGCTGATCCAGTCAATTTGTTCTCTTGTTCCCTCTATTTCTTCTTCCCTTCCATTGCAGATTTCTCTTTAAATGAAACCTTATTGTTATTTTTACGTTTTAAATGTGCCTTGAGTTGAGTTGAGTTGAGTACCCAGGGTATCACAAACCACAGAGGTATAAACTTCCACAATTAATTTAGGTAGTTCCTGTTTATGCTCTTTAACTGGAATCCCTTTCAATCTCTGATGTATATTATGTTACTTTAGCTTTACTTTAGGTTTCCCGCACTCAGAAAGATCGCGAGCAGGGAAGCTCAAGAGCTGTTTTGTGAGTTTCAGATGGTCAGAGCATATGCGCATGTGGTGAGGTAACTTATTCCAGTACAGACGGAATAAGTAGGAAAAGGACCGACCTCCCATTCGGGCTTTTCTGACACGCAGGACGGCGAGCAGAGATTTATCAGTAGATCTAAGTCATAGGGTTAGATAGTAGAGTTTTAGCTTTGAAATTAGGTAGCTGAGGACTTTGCCAATATTGCCTTGTGGGCAAGACTGTAGATTTTAAAATAGTTCTATTCTTGATAGGCAGACAGTGTAGCGATCTAAGTAAAGGAGTGAAAGCTGAGCAATATGGAAGCTTGCAGATGAGATGGGCAGCTATATTCTGGACCACTTGTAATTTGACTATTAATATCTCATTGGCAGAGGTGAGTAGCATATTGCTGTAATCCAATCTGCTCATTATAAGTGCTTATACCAGGGTCTTCATAGCTGAGAGCGGAAGAAAAGGAAGAGTTCCCTGAACAGGTGCAAAATACGGTAACAGTTGCCCATCGTAGCGAGGACCTGCTCTTTTATGGTCACGGTTTGGTCCATGCGAATGCCTAAGTTCTTCACAACCTGTTTGGGTGTGGGGCAGAGCCTAGTTCCGTGGGCCACCAGTCTGGGGACCAAAGTTGTTCGGCTTTTCCGAAGAACCTATTTTCAGTTTTGTTTGCGTCAAACTGAAGATAGTTGTTTCCCACCCAGGTATCGATCGCGGCCATCCCAGTTTGGAATTGTTCTTTTACTTTGGCGGGATCTTCATCAACGGAGATGACTAAGTGTGTGTCGTCTGCATAGGACAGCAGTTTAAAACCAAAGGAGCTGATTGCTTTGGCAACGGTGCAACGTAAATATTGAACAGTGTGGGGCACAAACATGAGCCCTTTGGAACTCCCTTGTCAATTATCATGGTTCATGATTTATAGTTGGCCGAAGAGATGGTCTGAGTTCTCTTAGTTAAGAAATCACTGAACCATTTCAGAGCTTGTGGTATCTTAATTTCTAAATTAATATCACAAAGAGGACACTGTTCCTAAAAGTAGGGTGCAAAAAGTCACACATACAATAAGGTGCAAAAAGTCACCATGTATTAAAAGAAGAAAAAAGAAAAGAAAAAGGAAAAGAAGAGATTCTAGGTGAAGGGACCCTCAGATAAAAGGAAAAACCATTATATGTCCTCTGTTGCCCTCACACACCCCATAGGGTGTCATGCTTCATCATCGGGCAGTTGCTCTCGTGGGGCCGGCGCTGCAATTCCCCATGGGTCCCCTGAAGGGTCTCTTTATCGGAGATCTTTTATAGGACTGCCGGATGGTGCATGTGGGTGTGTGGGGTGGGGGGTCCAATGAGGGTGAAAACAAAAGTGCGTGCAAGTGTTAAGAGAAATTCGTAAAGGGTAAACATGCAGCAATTGTCTGAATCGTGTATCCTAAGCAGACTCAACTGCTAAATAAAATCTAGCCGCAATGGCATACTATGCCCGGGTATGGAAAGACATAGGTCAACATGTTTCGTGCCTGCGTCGCCTTAAGGGTCGTTGGCGCTAAAATGTAATGTGCACGTGAAAACCAATTAAAATACCCTCAAACAATCAGGGCGGGCAGTAACCTGTGTCACCCAAAATCTGGCTACAGCTGCATGATGTAACCGCTCCTGATCGGGTACCTAGGAAAGAAAAGCAAAGCAAGGTAAAAAACAAAAAATTTGAGCATCAGGAACACCTTGATGCCACATGATGTGCCACCGCTGTGTGCACATCCAGCACATAAAAAACACAAAAATAGATAGGCGCATGAGACATAAACCCACACCGAATAGTGCTTGTGGACACTATGTCCAGAGGTATCGACCGCTCTAAGTGTTATACACAGAACGCCCCATCAATATTAAAAAATTGGTTCTTAATGAGTGCTTACCTCGCACTGCTGAGGAAGAACCGCTGGCACTAGCAATGGATGCCCCTAGTTTACCGGGCTGTGAAAACAGGAGATCACCAGGAGTTTATACAAACAGATATGGAACCTAATATATTGAGCCCCCACTATTCGTGGTGCCCGTGTCCCTTTAAAACAAGGCTACTCACATTTTTCCTCGGATACTGCCGACTACGCACCTACCCCATCGTTGCATCTACCAGAAGACAACGGAATTCTACGCGGTACATTTATAACAAATCACCGGGGTCAGGTGTACTGGGCGTTAACTCTATCCGGCAAATCCAGTAAGATAAAAAGCTTAGCGCGCATGCTCGTGTACTTAAACTTAACGCGCATGTGCATTGGTGGGGCACACTACTCCCCAACACATGTGCAAATCATCCGCTCTATACACACGATAATGCAGAAAACGCCTACTAATAAAAGTGTAGACTCGACTCGTGCTCACAATCAATAATAATTGCTGCGATATATAAGATCTCCTCAAGTGAGAAAAGTTCCCACATTACTGTTCGAAGACCCAGTGAATACACAGGGGGTCAAAATTGCTGGTGCCTGCACATAGGGGATAGCCACTTTCAAAAAGGTGTTGTCTCATGCGCCTATGAAAAAGAAGAAAAAAACAAGGGAAATAGTAAGGTCCCACGGCTGAGCCGCCGTACATGAATTACTATACAAAAGAGGGGGGACCAAGGAGCTTATACATGGTCCAGTGTCCACACTCATTATATCTACATTAATATCACAAAGAGTACACTGTTCCTAAAAGTAGGGTGCAAAAAGTCACCCATACAATAAGGTGCAAAAAGTCACCATGTATGCCATGCATTCTCCCCTTAGTGTTATGAACCCTGCTATTCAGCCAGAGTGACTATGATGCAGTTAAAATGCTGATGTGGGCCTGGTTGAGTGAATGTCAGTTGGATGCATGGGCTGAGCAGCGAGGATGCTGCGCATGGTGGAGCTTCCTTACTACCATCTTTACCTGTAACCTGAGACTCCTACCATGTGAATACACTTTATCCTGTTTCACCTATACCTATACTACTGGCTACCCTGCATGTTAATTTACCAAAATAGCGATTGCAGGAAAGTAGGATCTACTTTCATAGTCACCCCCACTTTTTGCTGGTGTTCAACTGTTTTCTGACTAGTCTGACTGGAATCCTGCTTATCAGAACACCAGTCACTGTGCTTTCTCCCCTAAATTGGTCATAGTGTAATGCTATTAAGAATGACATATTAACCATTGACTCAATTTTTAATAACTGACTCCATTTTCTGTGCTGACTCAATCTTGTGTAACAGACTCAATTTTCTGTGCTCACACATAGCTGCAAAGTGGGGAGTGGATGTTTTCGCACTTCACTTGTTTTCACTCATGGATCAGAGTGATCTGGAACATGTTTTGTGGGATGCGTGCTTGGTACCTTTCAGGGCAGAGATTGTTGTTGCCAGAGAAATGTGTGGAATGTACAGCTCTGTCTTGCAGTCAAAATACAGAGACCTGGCCAGCTTCTGTCTTGACCTTGACACAGACCAGTACGGTCAGCTCAGTTTTTCGTTACAGAAGAGTGTGGGTGAGGTTTCTAGAACCTTCGCCTCACAGAGGAATGCATATGGTTAGTATTTAATCTTTGTATTTGGGTGTTGAGTAGAGACACACTGCTTCTAACTGGTTGGTCTTACGAGCAACCTAGAAAGCTATTTAATCACAATTTGTGGACGTTTTTCCTATGAAAGCATTGACAGTTAGTGGACTAATGGTTTGTCCTTGAGTCAGACTGACTGGTCCCGCAGTGAGACCAGGTCTGGTGCTCAGCTTGCATTGCACAAACTGTAAATATTTCCTATATAACACAAGTGTGCAATTCATAATCCCCACCACATCAGTGGGTGCTAATGTGTCAGGATGTAGAATAGATGTGTAGCCAGTCGAGTAGCCCTCCATTGATCAGGGCCCCAAACAACATTTCTGTGCATATGTGGCAAATCACCAGCAAACCAGTTCTGGTGTTGTGGCATATCAAAGGAAATTCCAAATCTTGGTAGGCCCCATATTGTGGAGGTGGAGGCGCTGATTTGTAAGCTTTAAACTGCCCTGAGGCAGCATCAAGAGGCTTGAACTCCACCCATGAGTAAAACGTCTCAAAGCCATACACGGCATGTGCAGCTTTCACTAATGTAACTGCCCCTTCACCAAGTAACTGCTTCCCTGTAGTTGCCTCATATCGCAATAGGGGCCACCATAAATAATAGATTCAATTGCAATCAAAGAATTTGAAAACCCACAGAATGGGTAGTACTCTTTTGTGAGACAAGCTTAACAAACCTACGGAAATAGGTGCTTATTTATCCCTCATAGGAGGGAACCATAATTACTACTGAGGTCTCCCTATTGAAGTAATAATGGTTCACGTGTGGGTGAATATTGAAAGACATTCTGAAGGTGTAACCGTAGGATACAAGCCCCACTTTTTTTGCACCAACTGTTGCATAAACTATGACTTTGTTGCAGTTCTACAAAGTTTTCTTTCCCACCCATGGGTGACACAGGTGAAACTTGTTCAATGCACACGTATTGAATGCAAAAGACAGGTTATTATAACCTGCAGAATGCCACTAAATACAGTATTGAAGTGGAATTTTTGCCTTTGGGTTACTAGCAATCCCTAAACTGGGATCTGGGGTACCGTCGTACTGAAAATAAACCTATTTTGCAACATCACACACAGAAATGATACTAAGAAGCATAGGCGCTTTTAACTAAAAGCATTTATTAAAACTGGGATAACCTGTTTCTCTGCATGTCTAAAATAACCAAACAAAACATCATAAAATTAGCAAATAGGCATGCTGTGTTCAATGAAAATAAAATAACTACTAGGAGAGCTTGGAAAGTAAAACTTGCAATCTAGACTTTTTTAGTGAAAAGTAATGCACTGTATACTGTGTTGACAGCAAAAGCGAGGGTTATCAGAGACGTGTGAAGGAAGTGTTCTTGGTAAAAGGAAAAAATATGTTGTCACAGCATCTTTTCTACCCCAACTCAGCTCATTTTCTCCATCAAGCGTGGTGTTACATTTTCTTGCTACACTGGCAGCAGTTAAGACCCTCGCTGGCAGTATCTTGTGCAATAAAATGGGTGAAGGACCTCTCCTGACAAGTGGTCAAGTGGCAGTCCTTAGATATTAAATCTTACCAGAGGTTGGAATTTCTGACATAGGTTTAGGAATGTCTGACACATACTATTTTCATAGAGTTATGCGTCCCAGATGCATTCTTGTGAACATATAAGTCAAGTGGGCACCAACTCAGACTACACAATTTTGGCTATATATTCCTGTGTTTCATCTTATTTTACCTTGACATTGTCATAACTAGACACCTGCAATAACGTTATCATTGTCTAAATGACTTGATACTTTCACAGTTCTTAAAATGATAAGGTCAGACAACATCTGTGTTTGAAAATGGCCCTCTCTGAAGGATCTCCCAAACCTTTTGCCTTTCTCCTCCCCTTTTTCTGGCTTTGCTGGTGTTAGTATTCTGAACACTTTATCACAGCTAACCAGTGCTAAAGTGCAAGAGGTCTCAACTCCAAACATGGTGACATTGACTCACACACAATTGACATGTTCAATTTACTTGTAAGTCCCAAGTAAAGTATACTACATGTGTTTGAGCCTTTTATTAAACAATAATAGTGGGATTGCAGCACTGCTTGTGCCACCCACTCAAGTAGCCCTTAAATATGTCGTTGGCCTGCCACTGTAGAGCACATGTGTGTAGTTTATACTGCCATGTCAACTTGGCATTTAAAACTCCTTGCCAAGACTTAAACTCCACATTTCTTACATATAGGTCACCCCCAAGGTAGGCGCTAGGTAGCCCATAGAGCAGAGTGCTATGTAATCAAAAGGTAGAACATATATTGTTAAGTTTTACATGTCCTGATAGTGAAAACACTCAGATTTGTTTTTTACTATGATGAGGCCTACCACTCATCTAGGTTAACATTGGGAATTCCTTGTTACACTCATGATCTGTAATTCCTGATTGAGAAGGAGTGGCTCTGTCATGTTGCATATCATTTGAATGGTGATGATGAATCCTCTTTGCTCGCAAAGTTGAATTTATCATACTACTTTAGAAATTACCCTTTTAGAATGATGGCATATCTTTGTTCTTAGCTCTGTGTGCCTACAGCCTGTCTCCAATACACATCTGTTGTAGGTAATGGCTGGATTTTGTGCATTCCCTCTAGACTGCCCACGCAAACGTAAGCTGGGTGTGACTTCATGAGTCTTTATGGGAGGCAGGAGGGAGGACCTGGGCACAGCCTCACACTTACACCTGATTAGGCTGGGCCCTGTACACACATAAAGTGCTGCATAACCCCCATGTAGGGAGTTTGGAGCCAGGGCAGAAAGAAGACCTTTGTACACTTCAAATGTCTTTTTTTGAGGTCACCCTCACTTTAAAGGCAAAACTGGGTATAGTACTAAGCATCTGACCCTTCCAGCTCAGCATACTTCAGGACCTGAAACCATCTACCAAGAAGAAAACTGCTCTGCTTAAGGACTGTCACTCTGCTGGACTGCTGCTCTGGAAGACGACTGCCTTGCTACACTGCCCTGCTGCCCGCTGATCTCTCTGACTGGACCTTCATCACGTGACCAAGAGTGACTCCAAGGGCTATCCGACTAGCCTCCTGTTCTTCAAAGACTCAAGGACATCAAAGTCTTTCACCCTGCACCTCTGCCTGGTCCATTGGAAGTGGACCCAGGCACTTTCTCCAGCAGAACAGACGTATCCTCACTGTTTGAGCAAAATCGATCCATAGCCTCTGTTGCGGGAACATAACCAGCATATCACACTTTGAACCTGCTCATTTCAATTGGAACTGCAGCATCTAAACAGCCGCATCGTCGCCATTAACACATCCCCTTGACTGCATGGAGAATCCCGGTGCACCAGCTTCAGAACTAAGGGTGGGTGTCAAATTCCATTCCGCTCGCGGAATTTGCGTTATTTTGACATTTTCGCGTTCCGCGGAGAGCTCGAAAATGCCCAAATTTCCACTACTGCTGCGTTGCGAAGGGTTTTTTCATGTTCGCACTTTGAAAATGTATTCTCGTGCGTGCGATCGCCTTACTGGGATCCCTGCGTTTGCCGATGAGTTTTCCAATCCGTTCGCGTGCTCCACGAGATGTTGATAGCCAGTCGTGCTATCCCGTAAGAGTTCGCGATTGCAATCACGTCATTCTCCTCGCCATCAGACACCGCGAGAGTCTGCGATCGCGAACACGTCATTTTCTACCGCGAGAGAGAGCGTGATTTTGCAAACACGTCAATCGCCACCACGACAAAGAGCATGAGATCGCGAACACGCCATTTTGGACGCACTATCGACATCCGGCGGAAGTGTGGTGAAGGTCGCGATCGCAAGCACACCCAATTTTCGATTTGGAGAATAATATTAACTCTAGCTGCATAAAACCTTCTCTAAATGATGATTTGGTTGGAAAAAACTCCACTGATTAACATCTGGCTGTCCTTTTAAAAAAAAAAACTTTTGGGGGGGGAGAGGGAGGAAGTGCCACAGAGTCTCCAACTTCCTGTTCCTGTCCATCAGGGTCCTCCCAGTGCTTTGTCCATCTCCTGTTCATACTGCCTTTGAATTTCAGCTGGAAGGATCACTCTTTGTGTCTGCTGCATCATTATCATGGGATTTGAGGACTTTTGAATTTGATATTTTGCGAGTAAGTTGGTGTTGTGTCTGTTTGATTGGGGGCATTGCAGTTGCTGCAATTACAATTTTGGTACTTATCATTCTTTTTTTTTAAATTGTTGGGGGTAGCCAGTAGGCCCAGAGCTAGTCATGGGTGGGTGCATGATGAAGCAACTGTTCCTTTGGTGTGTGTTGAATGTTTTTTAAACATCATTTAGGGAATGGATGGCATTGGATTGAGTTGGAAAATTTGTTTTTTGGGGGGTATTTCTGTTTTTGGGGGTGTGTTAAAGAAATGCCTTTGTTGTGTGTGCCTGGTGTGTTGGTGTGCACCCTGCAGACCTTGTTTTGCCCTGTGGATTTTCGTTTTTGCATTTTATTCCATCAAAAAGGCACAGCAGTGTGGTTTAGCATGCATCTTTTGCCTGGCTTCTTTATAGCAGTTCATTATTTCCCAGGCCTCCAGCTTGTTGCTTGTGATTTGCGAGTGTCCATGTGGCTGGGGGCCTTTTCTGGTGGGAGTTATTAGTGTGCTGCTTTTGCCATACATAGGCCTGCATGGTATTCCTTTGTGGCCTAGGCTTCTTGTTGTGGGCCTGGCCATGAGGCTGGCGGCCATTTTGAAGGCAGGCAGTGTGTTTTTTGCAACAGGCCTGCATTGTCTGTCTTCTGTTTCTTGTAGTTGGGTGGGCCTGGCCATGTGGCTGGTGGCCATTTTGAAGCCTAGGCCTGCAAGCTTGTGTGGCCTTGTCTGCCCATGGGCCTGCCTTCATCCAGTAGGCTCAGAGCAGGTAGCCACAGGTGCATTAAACAAGTGTTTATCTGTGTGCTCTGTTGAATTTAAACACCATTTAGGGCATGGATTGCATTGGATTGAGTTGGAAAATGTGTGTTTTGGGGGGTATATCTGTTTTTGGGGGGGTGTTATAGAAATTCCTTTGTTGTGTGTGCCTGGTGTGTTGGTGTGCACCCTGCAGACCTTGTTTCACTCTGTGGATTTTAGTTTTTGCATTTTATTGCATTAAAAAGGCACAGCAGTGTGGTTTAGCATGCAACTTTTGTCTGGCTTCTTTGTAGGCCTCTTGGCAGTTCATTGTTTCCCAAGCCTCCAACTTGTTGCTTGTGATTTGCGAGTGCCCATGTTGCTGGGGGCCTTTTCTAGTGGGAGTTTTTAGTGTGCTGCTTTTGCTATATATAGGCTTGCATGCTATTCCTTTGTGGCCTAGGCTTCTTGTTGTGGGCCTGGCCATGAGGCTCGCGATCTAAGTAAAGGAGTGAAAGCTGAGCAATATGGAAGCTTGCAGATGAGATGGGCAGCTATATTCTGGACCACTTGTAATTTGACTATTAATATCTCATTGGCAGAGGTGAGTAGCATATTGCTGTAATCCAATCTGCTCATTATAAGTGCTTATACCAGGGTCTTCATAGCTGAGAGCGGAAGAAAAGGAAGAGTTCCCTGAACAGGTGCAAAATACGGTAACAGTTGCCCATCGTAGCGAGGACCTGCTCTTTTATGGTCACGGTTTGGTCCATGCGAATGCCTAAGTTCTTCACAACCTGTTTGGGTGTGGGGCAGAGCCTAGTTCCGTGGGCCACCAGTCTGGGGACCAAAGTTGTTCGGCTTTTCCGAAGAACCTATTTTCAGTTTTGTTTGCGTCAAACTGAAGATAGTTGTTTCCCACCCAGGTATCGATCGCGGCCATCCCAGTTTGGAATTGTTCTTTTACTTTGGCGGGATCTTCATCAACGGAGATGACTAAGTGTGTGTCGTCTGCATAGGACAGCAGTTTAAAACCAAAGGAGCTGATTGCTTTGGCAACGGTGCAACGTAAATATTGAACAGTGTGGGGCACAAACATGAGCCCTTTGGAACTCCCTTGTCAATTATCATGGTTCATGATTTATAGTTGGCCGAAGAGATGGTCTGAGTTCTCTTAGTTAAGAAATCACTGAACCATTTCAGAGCTTGTGGTATCTTAATTTCTAAATTAATATCACAAAGAGGACACTGTTCCTAAAAGTAGGGTGCAAAAAGTCACACATACAATAAGGTGCAAAAAGTCACCATGTATTAAAAGAAGAAAAAAGAAAAGAAAAAGGAAAAGAAGAGATTCTAGGTGAAGGGACCCTCAGATAAAAGGAAAAACCATTATATGTCCTCTGTTGCCCTCACACACCCCATAGGGTGTCATGCTTCATCATCGGGCAGTTGCTCTCGTGGGGCCGGCGCTGCAATTCCCCATGGGTCCCCTGAAGGGTCTCTTTATCGGAGATCTTTTATAGGACTGCCGGATGGTGCATGTGGGTGTGTGGGGTGGGGGGTCCAATGAGGGTGAAAACAAAAGTGCGTGCAAGTGTTAAGAGAAATTCGTAAAGGGTAAACATGCAGCAATTGTCTGAATCGTGTATCCTAAGCAGACTCAACTGCTAAATAAAATCTAGCCGCAATGGCATACTATGCCCGGGTATGGAAAGACATAGGTCAACATGTTTCGTGCCTGCGTCGCCTTAAGGGTCGTTGGCGCTAAAATGTAATGTGCACGTGAAAACCAATTAAAATACCCTCAAACAATCAGGGCGGGCAGTAACCTGTGTCACCCAAAATCTGGCTACAGCTGCATGATGTAACCGCTCCTGATCGGGTACCTAGGAAAGAAAAGCAAAGCAAGGTAAAAAACAAAAAATTTGAGCATCAGGAACACCTTGATGCCACATGATGTGCCACCGCTGTGTGCACATCCAGCACATAAAAAACACAAAAATAGATAGGCGCATGAGACATAAACCCACACCGAATAGTGCTTGTGGACACTATGTCCAGAGGTATCGACCGCTCTAAGTGTTATACACAGAACGCCCCATCAATATTAAAAAATTGGTTCTTAATGAGTGCTTACCTCGCACTGCTGAGGAAGAACCGCTGGCACTAGCAATGGATGCCCCTAGTTTACCGGGCTGTGAAAACAGGAGATCACCAGGAGTTTATACAAACAGATATGGAACCTAATATATTGAGCCCCCACTATTCGTGGTGCCCGTGTCCCTTTAAAACAAGGCTACTTACATTTTTCCTCGGATACTGCCGACTACGCACCTACCCCATCGTTGCATCTACCAGAAGACAACGGAATTCTACGCGGTACATTTATAACAAATCACCGGGGTCAGGTGTACTGGGCGTTAACTCTATCCGGCAAATCCTGTAAGATAAAAAGCTTAGCGCGCATGCTCGTGTACTTAAACTTAACGCGCATGTGCATTGGTGGGGCACACTACTCCCCAACACATGTGCAAATCATCCGCTCTATACACACGATAATGCAGAAAACGCCTACTAATAAAAGTGTAGACTCGACTCGTGCTCACAATCAATAATAATTGCTGCGATATATAAGATCTCCTCAAGTGAGAAAAGTTCCCACATTACTGTTCGAAGACCCAGTGAATACACAGGGGGTCAAAATTGCTGGTGCCTGCACATAGGGGATAGCCACTTTCAAAAAGGTGTTGTCTCATGCGCCTATGAAAAAGAAGAAAAAAACAAGGGAAATAGTAAGGTCCCACGGCTGAGCCGCCGTACATGAATTACTATACAAAAGAGGGGGGACCAAGGAGCTTATACATGGTCCAGTGTCCACACTCATTATATCTACATTAATATCACAAAGAGTACACTGTTCCTAAAAGTAGGGTGCAAAAAGTCACCCATACAATAAGGTGCAAAAAGTCACCATGTATGCCATGCATTCTCCCCTTAGTGTTATGAACCCTGCTATTCAGCCAGAGTGACTATGATGCAGTTAAAATGCTGATGTGGGCCTGGTTGAGTGAATGTCAGTTGGATGCATGGGCTGAGCAGCGAGGATGCTGCGCATGGTGGAGCTTCCTTACTACCATCTTTACCTGTAACCTGAGACTCCTACCATGTGAATACACTTTATCCTGTTTCACCTATACCTATACTACTGGCTACCCTGCATGTTAATTTACCAAAATAGCGATTGCAGGAAAGTAGGATCTACTTTCATAGTCACCCCCACTTTTTGCTGGTGTTCAACTGTTTTCTGACTAGTCTGACTGGAATCCTGCTTATCAGAACACCAGTCACTGTGCTTTCTCCCCTAAATTGGTCATAGTGTAATGCTATTAAGAATGACATATTAACCATTGACTCAATTTTTAATAACTGACTCCATTTTCTGTGCTGACTCAATCTTGTGTAACAGACTCAATTTTCTGTGCTCACACATAGCTGCAAAGTGGGGAGTGGATGTTTTCGCACTTCACTTGTTTTCACTCATGGATCAGAGTGATCTGGAACATGTTTTGTGGGATGCGTGCTTGGTACCTTTCAGGGCAGAGATTGTTGTTGCCAGAGAAATGTGTGGAATGTACAGCTCTGTCTTGCAGTCAAAATACAGAGACCTGGCCAGCTTCTGTCTTGACCTTGACACAGACCAGTACGGTCAGCTCAGTTTTTCGTTACAGAAGAGTGTGGGTGAGGTTTCTAGAACCTTCGCCTCACAGAGGAATGCATATGGTTAGTATTTAATCTTTGTATTTGGGTGTTGAGTAGAGACACACTGCTTCTAACTGGTTGGTCTTACGAGCAACCTAGAAAGCTATTTAATCACAATTTGTGGACGTTTTTCCTATGAAAGCATTGACAGTTAGTGGACTAATGGTTTGTCCTTGAGTCAGACTGACTGGTCCCGCAGTGAGACGAGGTCTGGTGCTCAGCTTGCATTGCACAAACTGTAAATATTTCCTATATAACACAAGTGTGCAATTCATAATCCCCACCACATCAGTGGGTGCTAATGTGTCAGGATGTAGAATAGATGTGTAGCCAGTCGAGTAGCCCTCCATTGATCAGGGCCCCAAACAACATTTCTGTGCATATGTGGCAAATCACCAGCAAACCAGTTCTGGTGTTGTGGCATATCAAAGGAAATTCCAAATCTTGGTAGGCCCCATATTGTGGAGGTGGAGGCGCTGATTTGTAAGCTTTAAACTGCCCTGAGGCAGCATCAAGAGGCTTGAACTCCACCCATGAGTAAAACGTCTCAAAGCCATACACGGCATGTGCAGCTTTCACTAATGTAACTGCCCCTTCACCAAGTAACTGCTTCCCTGTAGTTGCCTCATATCGCAATAGGGGCCACCATAAATAATAGATTCAATTGCAATCAAAGAATTTGAAAACCCACAGAATGGGTAGTACTCTTTTGTGAGACAAGCTTAACAAACCTACGGAAATAGGTGCTTATTTATCCCTCATAGGAGGGAACCATAATTACTACTGAGGTCTCCCTATTGAAGTAATAATGGTTCACGTGTGGGTGAATATTGAAAGACATTCTGAAGGTGTAACCGTAGGATACAAGCCCCACTTTTTTTGCACCAACTGTTGCATAAACTATGACTTTGTTGCAGTTCTACAAAGTTTTCTTTCCCACCCATGGGTGACACAGGTGAAACTTGTTCAATGCACACGTATTGAATGCAAAAGACAGGTTATTATAACCTGCAGAATGCCACTAAATACAGTATTGAAGTGGAATTTTTGCCTTTGGGTTACTAGCAATCCCTAAACTGGGATCTGGGGTACCGTCGTACTGAAAATAAACCTATTTTGCAACATCACACACAGAAATGATACTAAGAAGCATAGGCGCTTTTAACTAAAAGCATTTATTAAAACTGGGATAACCTGTTTCTCTGCATGTCTAAAATAACCAAACAAAACATCATAAAATTAGCAAATAGGCATGCTGTGTTCAATGAAAATAAAATAACTACTAGGAGAGCTTGGAAAGTAAAACTTGCAATCTAGACTTTTTTAGTGAAAAGTAATGCACTGTATACTGTGTTGACAGCAAAAGCGAGGGTTATCAGACACGTGTGAAGGAAGTGTTCTTGGTAAAAGGAAAAAATATGTTGTCACAGCATCTTTTCTACCCCAACTCAGCTCATTTTCTCCATCAAGCGTGGTGTTACATTTTCTTGCTACACTGGCAGCAGTTAAGACCCTCGCTGGCAGTATCTTGTGCAATAAAATGGGTGAAGGACCTCTCCTGACAAGTGGTCAAGTGGCAGTCCTTAGATATTAAATCTTACCAGAGGTTGGAATTTCTGACATAGGTTTAGGAATGTCTGACACATACTATTTTCATAGAGTTATGCGTCCCAGATGCATTCTTGTGAACATATAAGTCAAGTGGACACCAACTCAGACTACACAATTTTGGCTATATATTCCTGTGTTTCATCTTATTTTACCTTGACATTGTCATAACTAGACACCTGCAATAACGTTATCATTGTCTAAATGACTTGATACTTTCACAGTTCTTAAAATGATAAGGTCAGACAACATCTGTGTTTGAAAATGGCCCTCTCTGAAGGATCTCCCAAACCTTTTGCCTTTCTCCTCCCCTTTTTCTGGCTTTGCTGGTGTTAGTATTCTGAACACTTTATCACAGCTAACCAGTGCTAAAGTGCAAGAGGTCTCAACTCCAAACATGGTGACATTGACTCACACACAATTGACATGTTCAATTTACTTGTAAGTCCCAAGTAAAGTATACTACATGTGTTTGAGCCTTTTATTAAAGAATAATAGTGGGATTGTAGCACTGCTTGTGCCACCCACTCAAGTAGCCCTTAAATATGTCGTTGGCCTGCCACTGTAGAGCACATGTGTGTAGTTTATACTGCCATGTCAACTTGGCATTTAAAACTCCTTGCCAAGACTTAAACTCCACATTTCTTACATATAGGTCACCCCCAAGGTAGGCGCTAGGTAGCCCATAGAGCAGAGTGCTATGTAATCAAAAGGTAGAACATATATTGTTAAGTTTTACATGTCCTGATAGTGAAAACACTCAGATTTGTTTTTTACTATGATGAGGCCTACCACTCATCTAGGTTAACATTGGGAATTCCTTGTTACACTCATGATCTGTAATTCCTGATTGAGAAGGAGTGGCTCTGTCATGTTGCATATCATTTGAATGGTGATGATGAATCCTCTTTGCTCGCAAAGTTGAATTTATCATACTACTTTAGAAATTACCCTTTTAGAATGATGGCATATCTTTGTTCTTAGCTCTGTGTGCCTACAGCCTGTCTCCAATACACATCTGTTGTAGGTAATGGCTGGATTTTGTGCATTCCCTCTAGACTGCCCACGCAAACGTAAGCTGGGTGTGACTTCATGAGTCTTTATGGGAGGCAGGAGGGAGGACCTGGGCACAGCCTCACACTTACACCTGATTAGGCTGGGCCCTGTACACACATAAAGTGCTGCATAACCCCCATGTAGGGAGTTTGGAGCCAGGGCAGAAAGAAGACCTTTGTACACTTCAAATGTCTTTTTTTGAGGTCACCCTCACTTTAAAGGCAAAACTGGGTATAGTACTAAGCATCTGACCCTTCCAGCTCAGCATACTTCAGGACCTGAAACCATCTACCAAGAAGAAAACTGCTCTGCTTAAGGACTGTCACTCTGCTGGACTGCTGCTCTGGAAGACGACTGCCTTGCTACACTGCCCTGCTGCCCGCTGATCTCTCTGACTGGACCTTCATCACGTGACCAAGAGTGACTCCAAGGGCTATCCGACTAGCCTCCTGTTCTTCAAAGACTCAAGGACATCAAAGTCTTTCACCCTGCACCTCTGCCTGGTCCATTGGAAGTGGACCCAGGCACTTTCTCCAGCAGAACAGACGTATCCTCACTGTTTGAGCAAAATCGATCCATAGCCTCTGTTGTGGGAACATAACCAGCATATCACACTTTGAACCTGCTCATTTCAATTGGAACTGCAGCATCTAAACAGCCGCATCGTCGCCATTAACACATCCCCTTGACTGCATGGAGAATCCCGGTGCACCAGCTTCAGAACTAAGGGTGGGTGTCAAATTCCATTCCGCTCGCGGAATTTGCGTTATTTTGACATTTTCCCGTTCCGCGGAGAGCTCGAAAATGCCCAAATTTCCACTACTGCTGCGTTGCGAAGGGTTTTTTCATGTTCGCACTTTGAAAATGTATTCTCGTGCGTGCGCTCGCCTTACTGGGATCCCTGCGTTTGCCGATGAGTTTTTCAATCCGTTCGCGTGCTCCACGAGATGTTGATAGCCAGTCGTGCTATCCCGTAAGAGTTCGCGATTGCGATCACGTCATTCTCCTCGCCATCAGACACCGCGAGAGTCTGCGATCGCGAACACGTCATTTTCTACCGCGAGAGAGAGCGTGATTTTGCAAACACGTCAATCGCCACCACGACAAAGAGCATGAGATCGCGAACACGCCATTTTGGACGCACTATCGACATCCGGCGGAAGTGTGGTGAAGGTCGCGATCGCAAGCACACCCAATTTTCGATTTGGAGAATAATATTAACTCTAGCTGCATAAAACCTTCTCTAAATGATGATTTGGTTGGAAAAAACTCCACTGATTAACATCTGGCTGTCCTTTTAAAAAAAAAAACTTTTGGGGGGGGAGAGGGAGGAAGTGCCACAGAGTCTCCAACTTCCTGTTCCTGTCCATCAGGGTCCTCCCAGTGCTTTGTCCATCTCCTGTTCATACTGCCTTTGAATTTCAGCTGGAAGGATCACTCTTTGTGTCTGCTGCATCATTATCATGGGATTTGAGGACTTTTGAATTTGATATTTTGCGAGTAAGTTGGTGTTGTGTCTGTTTGATTGGGGGCATTGCAGTTGCTGCAATTACAATTTTGGTACTTATCATTCTTTTTTTTTTAATTGTTGGGGGTAGCCAGTAGGCCCAGAGCTAGTCATGGGTGGGTGCATGATGAAGCAACTGTTCCTTTGGTGTGTGTTGAATGTTTTTTAAACATCATTTAGGGAATGGATGGCATTGGATTGAGTTGGAAAATTTGTTTTTTGGGGGGTATTTCTGTTTTTGGGGGTGTGTTAAAGAAATGCCTTTGTTGTGTGTGCCTGGTGTGTTGGTGTGCACCCTGCAGACCTTGTTTTGCCCTGTGGATTTTCGTTTTTGCATTTTATTCCATCAAAAAGGCACAGCAGTGTGGTTTAGCATGCATCTTTTGCCTGGCTTCTTTATAGCAGTTCATTATTTCCCAGGCCTCCAGCTTGTTGCTTGTGATTTGCGAGTGTCCATGTGGCTGGGGGCCTTTTCTGGTGGGAGTTATTAGTGTGCTGCTTTTGCCATACATAGGCCTGCATGGTATTCCTTTGTGGCCTAGGCTTCTTGTTGTGGGCCTGGCCATGAGGCTGGCGGCCATTTTGAAGGCAGGCAGTGTGTTTTTTGCAACAGGCCTGCATTGTCTGTCTTCTGTTTCTTGTAGTTGGGTGGGCCTGGCCATGTGGCTGGTGGCCATTTTGAAGCCTAGGCCTGCAAGCTTGTGTGGCCTTGTCTGCCCATGGGCCTGCCTTCATCCAGTAGGCTCAGAGCAGGTAGCCACAGGTGCATTAAACAAGTGTTTATCTGTGTGCTCTGTTGAATTTAAACACCATTTAGGGCATGGATTGCATTGGATTGAGTTGGAAAATGTGTGTTTTGGGGGGTATATCTGTTTTTGGGGGGGTGTTATAGAAATTCCTTTGTTGTGTGTGCCTGGTGTGTTGGTGTGCACCCTGCAGACCTTGTTTCACTCTGTGGATTTTAGTTTTTGCATTTTATTGCATTAAAAAGGCACAGCAGTGTGGTTTAGCATGCAACTTTTGTCTGGCTTCTTTATAGGCCTCTTGGCAGTTCATTGTTTCCCAAGCCTCCAACTTGTTGCTTGTGATTTGCGAGTGCCCATGTTGCTGGGGGCCTTTTCTAGTGGGAGTTTTTAGTGTGCTGCTTTTGCTATATATAGGCTTGCATGCTATTCCTTTGTGGCCTAGGCTTCTTGTTGTGGGCCTGGCCATGAGGCTCGCGGACATTTTGAAGGCAGGCAGTGTGTTTTTTGCAACAGGCCTGCATTGTCTGTCTAATGTTTCTTGTAGTTGGGTGGGCCTGGCCATGTGGCTGGTGGCCATTTTGAAGCCTAGGCCTGCAAGCTTGTGTGGCCTTATCTGCCCACGGCCTGCTTTCATCCAGTAGGCTCATAGCAGGTAGCCACAGGTGCATTAAACAAGTGTTTATCTGTGTGTTCTGTTGAATTTAAACACCATTTAGGGCATGGATGGCATTGGATTGAGTTGGAAAATGTGTTTTTTGGGGGGTATTTCAGATTTTCGGGGTGTGTTACAGAAATGCCTTTGTTGTGTGTGTCTGGTGTGTTGGTGTGCACCCTGCAGACCTTGTTTCGCCCTGTGGATTTTCGTTTTTGCATTTTATTGCATTAAACAGGCACAGCAGTGTGGTTTAGCATGCATCTTGTGCCTGGCTTCTTTATAGGCCTTTTGGCAGTTCATTGTTTCCCAGGCCTCCAGCTTGCTGCTTGTGATTTGCAAGTGTCCATGTGGCTGGGGGCCTTTTCTGGTGGGAGTTATTAGTGTGCTGCTTTTGCCATATATAGGCCTGCATGGTATTCCTTTGTGGCCTAGGCTTCTTGTTGTGGGCCTGGCCATGTGGCTGGTGGCCATTTTGAAGGCAGGCAGTGTGTTTTTTGCAACAGGCCTGCATTGTCTGTCTTCAGTTTCTTGTAATTGGGTGGGCCTGGCCATGTGGCTGGTGGCCATTTTGAAGCCTAGGGCTGCAAGCTTGTGTGGCCTTGTCTGTCCACGGGCCTACTTTCATCTAGTAGGCTCATAGCAGGTAGCCACATGTGCATTAAACAAGTGTTTATCTGTGTGTTCTGTTGAATTTAAACATCATTTAGAGCTTGGATTGAGTTGGAAAATGTGTTTTTTGGGGGTTATTTCTGTTTTTGGGTGTGTGTTAAAGAAATGCCTTTGTTGTGTGTGCCTGATGTGTTGGTGTGCACCATGCAGACCTTGTTTTGCCCTGTGGATTTTCGTTTTTGCATTTTATTGCATTGAAAAGGCACAGCAGTGTGGTTTAGCATGCATCTTTTACCTGGCTTCTTTTATAGGCCTTTTGGCAGTTCATTGTTTCCCAGGCCTCCTGCTTGTTGCTTGTGAGTGTCTATGTGGCTGGTGGCCTTTTCTGGTGGGAGTTCATATGGGCCTGCATGGTTTTCCTATTGGATTTCTGTTTCCATCCATCCCCTTTGCCAGCACCAGCTCCCTTCCATTACATTTGTATTTTGGTGGTTGTTCTTATTCTTACCTATCCTTCCTGAGAGTGTAGTGTGTGTACACTGTACACAGTAAGTAGTATACCATAGCTCTTGTTGCCAAAGTCTCACAAATGGCTACACTATATCTTCTATCTTTTTGTTTGTACTAGTAGTAATTGAACCACAACAACAAATGCAACATTTCACTGATGTTCTTCTCCTGGCTTATTTGCTTTTAGGTGCACAAAAAGACAGAGGAGGAGGTAACTATCAACATCATCCGTTGTACTGCCAGACAGAAGTCTTGCTGCGCACCACATCATGTCCAACTGTGACCACAGACAGCTCTGCAACTTGTGCACCTGCGTCCTGTCGGACCTCTGAAGAAAATGGGCCCAAAGAAAGGTACCAGGTCCTCCAGTACCAAGAAAGTTGCCGGTGAGAAGAAGGAACAGAAAAAGCAAGAGGCATTAACTACGACTGGTGTGCCGGCAAATGTCATTTTTGGGACCAAAAAACACACGCCTGTTGCAGCGTTGTACAGGAGCAGCACATCCGCACCAGTGGGACAACCCCACCAACCTAGGCCCAAGCCCATGAGTGTCGCAGAGGTAGTCAGTCTACTAACTAGCAGCGATGTTGAAATATCATTATCGCAAAGTAGTACACAATCAACGCAGGCGGAAACTCAACAGATAAGTCTGCAGCAGCTGGCGCAGCCGCAAGAACAGCAGCAGCAGGCGCAGCCGCAAGAACAGCAGCAGCCGCAAGAACAGCCGCAGCCGCAAGAACAGCCACAACAGCCCACAGTAGTAGTTGTTCCTCCTGAAGTAGGGGCATTTCAGGAAATCGAGCTTCCTGCAGACAAAGAGGGGCAAGCCACTGTTTCAGAAGATCCATTGTCTTCCAGATCCCCAACAAGGAATAGGAGGGTTATTCCATCATCTTCTTCTTTAAGCCCCGCTTCTGATGATCTTGATACAACTTGGAAGCCACCAGCTCAGTCTGAGAGTGATGCACACCACAAAGCAAGGCTAGTGAAAAGGAAGGTTCCAGAAAGCCTTAGAGTTATGGAGGTAGATGTACAAGAGGGGGAGGATGATGATGACGAGCCAATCATCACGGACATCACTCCCGGCCAAAAGGATATGGAGACCAACATTATTACCCTATCCAAAATGGCTGCAAGGTATGTAGCAACGATACTACCAATACAGGTAACACCACCACGACCTCCAGCTTCCATATTTTCATTTGCAAAGGAAAAGCAGGGACCTACATCCAGCTCAACCACCACCTTAGTAGGTAGGGGTAGAAGTCGCAGTGTAGCTGCACAGAGTCGCATTCCAAGCACACCCTCCAGTTCATCTGGAATTGAAAGTGGCACATCCAGCAGCACCAGAAAGTTCTCCTCCCCCAGTTTGGGACTTCTTTTTGGTTAGCAGTAAGGAGGTGAACATTGCTATATGCTCAATTTGTCGACATGCTGTTAGGCGGGCTAAGCTTGGTACAAACTATGGCACCGGAGGCCAAACAAGTCATCTCAAAATACACCACACTATCGTGTGGGAGGCTCACCTACTTCGCTTAGAACAAAGTAAAACTCAACCCATTGTTGTTGGGCATGAAGAATCAGGGGACAATATTATCGCGGTGGAAGGTGAACAAGAGGGAGATATTTCTAGCCCTGTCCCCAGTAGTGTAGTAGTACCGCCCACATCCTCCTCAGCAACATCTCAGTGGCACCGCAGTAAGAATCAGAGTCAGAATGAGACACCAAGGCGACCGAGTAGTACTGCAATGATTATGAAACAAAGTGCGTCGTTGGGCCTAACTGGGTTAAAGAAAACAACTGCACCACAAAGGAAAATAATCCAGGCCACCAGTGACAGCATTCTTAGGTTGAAGGGGCAGTACCAACGCAACCACCCACCAGCACAGTTGTACAATGCGAAGCTGGCTAAAATGTTAGCGCTGGACCATCTCCCTTTTTCATTTGTGGAAGGGGTGGGTTGCCTTGAATTTGTGTCATCCATCTGCCCTAAATGGAAGGTTCCCAGCCGGTCCTATTTCGCAAGAGTTGCTGTTTCAGCACTACATCATGATGTGCTGGAATTGGTTGGACAAGCTTTGCAGCAGAGTGCTGTTCACAATATCCACCTAACAACAGACAAGTGGACCAGTTGCCAAGCCACTGATTACATGTGCATCACTGCACACTGGGTCTCATTTGTGGGGGTTAGGGATAAGCTATCTGAAGTAGGTGCTGTTGACACAGCTGAGATTTTTAAAGCTACTCGGAAACATGCAACTGTATCCATGTTCGCTATGGAGAAATCTCATACTGCGGTCAACATATTGGAAGAGTTTCACAGCAACGTTTTTGAATGGCTGCGCCCAAGAGGGCTTAAGATTGGTTTTGTTTCCACAGATAAAGGCAGTAATGTACTGAAGGCCATGGAGCTTGGTTCCTATTCCAGGGTTCCGTGTTTGGCGCACTGCATTAACATTATTGTTCAAGACTTTCTGAAAAAAGAAGCCATAGTCAGCAACTTACTGACCACCTGCAGAAGAATATGCACTAATTTCAGCCATTCTTTTAAAGCTCGGAAGCAGCTGAGGATCATTCAACGTGACTATAGAATGCCAGTCAAAGTACTCGTCCAGGAGGTGGCAACATGTTGGAACTCAACTTATTACATGCTTGACCGTCTGTTTGAGCAGTACAGACCAATCAATGAATATGTCAAATGAAGAGGGGATGCTACTGTGAAAGGCATGACCCTTCAGATGGACCAATGGTGCCTAGTTAAATGCCTGACTGAGATGCTTCTTCCTTTCGAGGTCTTCACACGTGAAGTTAGCAAGGAGGACTGTACTATGGGCCAAGCTATCCCATTGTTGCAAATGCTAGAGCATCAGCTGAAGGAGGTGTCTGAAGCATACAAAGATGTAGAGGAAAAAAGAAAGAAGCATATGAGTTGGTGGAGAGCTTAGCCCGTCGCTTAGCTGACAATACAAGGGTGCAAAATAAGATTTTGTCACAAAAACATTACATTTGTGCCACAATTCTGGATCCATGGACAAAATGGGCACTGAAGACATTAATTCCTTTTTCAGAAATGGATGTTGCCCGGTACAAAACTTGGATAGCTGAGTCAGCGAGTAAGTTGGAAAATGAATGGCTGATAATTAATAGCCCGCTAGATAAACCCACAACAAGTACTGCAGCAGGGCATTTGGCATCAAGTTCAACTTCGGAGCCTGAGGGCAGTGCGTTTGGATCAGAACACTCACCAACATTATCGACAACAGCAAGAACTGGATCTTCCGGCCCAGTAAAATCGTTGCAGGCTTGGTATTTACAGCAAGGCATTGGCAAGTCCAGTGCTGATGCAACGAGAAAAGAGCCCGAAAAAAGTTTTGCACCCCTGAACATTGAGCGGATGGTCCAGGCCCATCTGGACGACCCAACAGAGGTCTACATTAATCAAAACCCATTGAGGTATTGGTATAGGAAAAGGGCCCAATGGCCAGTGCTCAGCAGGCTGGCGATAAACTATCTGGCTTGCCCTGTTGCAAGTGTCTCTACGGAACGTGTTTTCAGTGCTGCTGGTTCCATAGTAACAGTGAGAAGGACCAGTCTCTCGCCCAAAAACGTGGAGAGGTAAACAATGATCAAAATGAATCAGCAGTTTATACCACCGAATTACACAATACATGAATCAAGGGAGGAAGATGAGGACGGTGGCTCAGGTGACGGAAGTGGTGTGTTAGATGATAATTACCTACTTCTGGTTGAACCCCCAAAGTTTGAGGACGAGCTATACTTCCCTGACAATTAGGCTTGCACTTCCAGTTCTTACTGTCTTCCTCCCTTATTTTCTTTTGTTTGTGTATCTGTCTTTCTGGTTAAAAACTTTGAATCACAACAAATCCATCACCACCGTCTTCTAATTGTTTTATTGTCATATACAAGTTTCAGCTGGCTGCATATCACAGTACACTCCTCCGAATCCTGCTCCTCCAGCCTCCTGAATCTCCCTAAATCCATTGCCCTCAAGAAGACATATGATGATTGGATGATGCAAAATAGAAGAAAAAAGAAAATATTTCCTAGTCCCTCCAAAAGAAGTGGAACATGATTGATGATGACTACTACAGCTATCCTCCTTTGTGATCCGAGAGAGACAGGCCATTTACTGAAGATGAGAAGGAACTGGTAATATATGATGCCATGCACTGGACGCTGACTGAGTGATTTTGTTGTTGTTTGTTGTGCATGAAGTTACTTCATTGTGTACTTTATGTAATAATCTACACACTAAAAGTAACTGAAGTCCCTTTTCCCTTCTTGTATTTTTAATAACAAATTTGCACTTCTACTGCAAGCCGATACATTGCATTTTGAATATAGGAAGGGGACTCACTCGGTACACGCAGACTGAGTTGAACAACACCATCACGATGACCACAGTGACATAGTATCTTCACAGTCACTCAGTACATGGATCGGAGATGATGATGGAATAAGTCAGGGCGTTTCATGAGTGGCATAAAAGGTAAACAAGTCAACAACAACCACAGCAGACCTAAATGTCTGTGTAGCGGTGGAGTCAAGTGTAGCGGTGGTATGACTGTGGTGCATTGATTTAGTCACTTAAATTGTAAAATGTTATGTTGCTGGATATGTGCTTTGTCCAACTCTTTCAAAAAATGTTCGCTAAATGGAGAATGTGCAAAGGGTGCCATCACTGTGGGCCTGCTCTGTCCTGTTGGTGTTGTAGGTTAATGCTGGAAACAGACTAGATTAGAGATGATGCATCCATGCCGCCACGGAAAGTGTTCTTGTTGCACTACACCATAACTTGTGCATTTTTTTTAACTTGGTTTCTCAATATCCCTTTTGTTTTTGCATCTACAATTATAGGCCGGGCCTTACCCTGTGCTATACTTGAGAGATCAATGCACACTTACCTTAGCAATAAATCTACATTCTACATCTACATGCGTCACCCAAGATTGATGGACGGAGCATCCATGGAAGGGAGGACCAAGAGGAATGCCGACATTCAACTCCCCATTTGACCAGGATAACAGAGTACCAGTATCAACTTTCATCATCTTTTACATAATTTGATTCATTTTTTTGTCTACAATCATTACAACTGTGTGTTCTTGTTGTTATTACTATTATTATCATTAGGTTTGCTCTCCGTCTATAACTCATCCCTACAGATATTTTAAAAGTTTCTTTGCTATCTGTAAAAGTAAGCCCGGTAACACTGAACACAAACTATATGTAATCCGGGTCTCCTTATCATCATCATGCATGCATTTCCTTTTTCTCCCATAACATATTGATATGGTAGTCTACAAAGATTCTGTTGTTTGATGTTTGTCCATGCGTACTGTTTTTCTTTCCCCAAGCCCCCCTTTCCAACCATTCAAAAAACCCTAACCCTCTTTCCCCGGGCTGTGTGACTTATTGAGATATGACTACATTAAATGTACACCAATAATTTATCACACGCTTGCTGGGGCAAATGTGGCAAAAGCAACAGTACTTCAATTGCAATTGGGGATCTTCTTCTTCTTGCCCACCCATGAGCAGTATATTTGTGAGGTAATTTTTTTACCAAAGGATCCTAATACATCAGCAATAATTCCCGGCATTGATTGGATTAATGGATTTCATGTGTTGTCATCCTCCTAAACAGCACAGTTACGCTTGTGTCCAGTGTACTGTAGGCATAGTCAAGTGATTCGACACAACTAGAGTTTATAACTCTGTGTACTACTAGGCTATCCCCACCACCATTTTGTTTTGTTGTAATTTGGCATATTATTGTTTGGCAGTAAGTTCTTTACTGTACTTCATTCTACTACTCCTCGAAGAGTCTCTATCAGGCTACTGACTGTCTCATTTTCTTTTTTTGCAAATGCTGCTGCCAGTGTCTATTACCACTACTACCACCACCACAACCATGGCAGGTTAGGAAAGAAAACCATCATCACCATGCAGCCATCGCTGTGCCTACGTTAAACATCAAGCAAAGGCAAGAGACATTTGGGGGAGGCATAATTAATAATAGACATGTTTTTATTAATTCAATTTCACACACCCCTTTGAGTCCAGTTGCAGAGTTCCTAGAGTAGAAGAGACTTACAGTACTAGTAGGACAAGTCACTCAGTGAGGGGTGCCGCATCTATCTGTTTCTGTCTTACAAAGTCATCCAATTATTAAAATCAAACACTGGCTGTGGGCAGCCGTGCACCCACACCTGACCCACCCCTCTCCCTAACCCCAACCAATGTCCATAAAAATAAAACACTGGCTGTGGGCAGCCGTGCACCAGCAAGGAAAGAAGGATACAGTGTGATGTAAAACAGTAACCCCACCCAGAAAACATTAACAACATCATATGTAAAGTAGAAATACATTATTTAATACCCTAAAAAAAATAAACTATGTAAAAAAAATCCCACCCCTGACCCACCCCTCTCCCTAACCCCAACCAATGTCTGTAAAGAAAATGTCCAATTGTCCAAAAGAGAAAACCCAACGCCTGATTCCCACCCACCCCAAGAATAATTAAAAAAGGGGCAATAAACAGGGTCTAAGTTTGGCGGGCTTGACTCAGGAGGACACAAACTTGCTCCTCCAGGCGGGCAACACGGCGCTTCAATGCGCGGCAGTTGCATCCATGGGGGGGGCAGCACTGATGGAGGGGCGGCGGCGGATGGCTGCCAGACGGTGGTGCCGTACCACTGGAGGGCAGTGGCTGGGGCCCGGGGTATTGGAGGAGGCTGCATCTGCTGCCGCCTCCTCCTCTTCCAGAACCACCAGCCGACGATATTCAGTCTGTATGGCCTCCAGTTTCCAGCGCCGGGCCTTGGCTGCCAACTCCTTCCAGTCAGGTTTCCCCTTGGAAGGAGTAGCTATATATGAAGAAGAAAAAACAAGACTATTGTAAAATATACTCTTAGCAAAGCAGTAAGACAAATACTTTCTACACACAGTGTCACAGTAGCACTAGCAAGCACAGTACATAACATTTGTGGTATGTATCTATCCTCCCACTTTCTTGGACTTTAACATTTGTGGGAGTTTCACGCATTGAACCAACCATGCATCTGATTCCTATCAGCCACCTATGCATGCTGCATGCATCCCGCAAATCCTTCTCTGCCAGTCATAAATATTAAATCTCGCCCGTCCTTCTTCCTTCCACTCTTCTTTCCCTTTTCATTCAACCCGTCCATTAAGGTCATCTGATCTGACTTTTAGTCTTCTCCATAAAACTTTCACAGCTGAGTTGAAATCAGATAGAAGAGGCCATTGGTTACTCAACACTCCCACCACTAATGCTTTTACTAATGCTAAGTAAAGGGTGTCTTCAACTGTTCACAAGAACTTCTTACTTAGTAAGTCAACTGTACAGTATTATACAGTACACCCTTGCAGTGAGTGTAATGTCAATAAGTAAGGATTAGGAATCTAATTTACCACCGCCCACCACTGCTGCTGGCTCACCCCCTGCAGCTTCTCCTGCAACTGCCACATCCTCCTCTCCTCCGTCAGCAGCCACATCGTGTTCGCCACTGGCCCCGGCACTGGTGGTTGGTAGTGCGCCTTGAAAAAACATTACACATTTTTTAGGTGTCATATCCACCTCCCCCTATTTTTCACTAGCAAGATTGAAAAATGAGTTAATAGTAATACATACATATACAACATACATCACTAGTACAAATCAGGTAGTAGTAGAGTAGACACTAGTAGTTATATGGTCCCTAGGGTCATTCTAGTCTTTGCTTAGTTAGCCCGAGCCATGCTACCATTTTACCTTTGTATCTTTTATTTTAGCACATGCGTCGTTACCTTGCAGCTTGTTGTATAAAGAGTGACGCCTTTGAGCCCACATGAGCTCATACTGCTACTGTCTAAGCGCTGCATACAAGGTCAAACAAAACAAGCCACTTTGTTATGGAGTTCTGTTGTTAGTCCATATTGCTCATCCAAAATGCTACACTTTTTGCCACGACTAAGAAATGCTTGCAATATACTAACGCTCACCATTTTTCTCCTAACAGACGGAAGATTCCCTTCTACGAACCAGAGCTTTGCAGAGCTTATGATGTAACCAGTACTAGCTTCTAAGGTGAGGGGTCCACAGAATTCGCTCAGAGATCTTCATTTATAATTTTATATAAACTATATTCCTATTCCTACAAAGGGGATGGTGGTGCTTCCACCACTGTTCAGTTATCAATCATGATTTCGCTTTTTTTTTTCTTCATTCTATGGACTTGTAGTTGTTGTAAGTGTAACTAAGTGTAACAATGTTTATAGTTTTAATCTTATGCATTTTGCTGTTGGTGCTGCATTATAGAACAACATACAGAGCTTTTCAGTTGCAAATAAAATTTTTGAACTGACATAGACTCAGTGGTATTTGGTGTGGATGGACTTACACGAGTGAGCGAGCGAAAGGAAGGGTGGGCAAACTGTGCATGTGCATTGCTTCCACGACTGAGGTAGGGAGTGTGATGTTCTGAGTTGTCTACTGATTGGATATCTTGGGGGGAGTTCGGAGAGCTAATAGTAATGAAACACTATTATAACTAGTCGGGCAGGGGATTGTGGTGGGTTCTGTTCTGATTGAGATGTGAGTGTGAGGAAGGTCCAACCTCCCATCACCAACATCCTATTTTCTTGTGCAAAGTTCTGTATGTGGAAAATCCATACAAGAGTATTAGTATGTCCTATCCTATCAAAATAGTAAAATCTGGTTGGATGTTTTGTTGGTGGGAATTGTCGAAAAACATCAACATTAATAAAGCCTCAAAGATTAAGAAGAATAGAAGGAGTACAAGAGGACAACCCAAAGGACTGGACTCAATGGCTAGAGCTACAGGTGAATCTGAGTTTTATTTAAAACCTTTTAAATAAAGAGTGGCCAACTGGGCATGCTTAGCTACAGACAGACTAATAGTAGTAGTACAGAGAGTCATAGCAGAGGCAGTTAGAGGCAGGGATCACAAGAACTTAGAAACAGATAGTCTAGATTGAGGGGTAATTGTTGGTAAAAAATAGCATTGGGGAAACGGAAACAATAGTTCGGGAAAAAAAATACGGTGCAGTAAAAGTTAGTGAATAAGAATTATTAATATTATAAACAGGAAGACTTACTGGGGCCAGCAGAAGAGCCCTCGTTCTGGTCCTCCTGTCCGACTGGAACTGCTCCCGCCGACACTGCCTCCGTCTTCTTGCCCCTGGGTGCTGATCATGAAAGATATAAGAAAGAAAGAGACAAACATTGATGATTGCTGTGAAACAAATAAAATATTTTCATAAGACTATCAAAAAAACATTGTGTAACCAACAATTGCAATGAAATTGACCTATCTAATCTGGTCGACAAATAGTATCTGGGGATTTGCGGACCGACTAGTTATTATTTAGCTACACTAATCCAGTGTTCCATTCTGATTCCAGGATACTAACTAAGCCTAAGTAGTACGTACCACCTGACCTAGCCCACCTATTCCAGGCGTGCCAATTGTACATTAAGTAAGCATTCCCACTTCTTTTAGTCCTCAAAAATGCATAAATGGAGGACATATGCCTGCATTTTTGCATACACAAATTTGTTGGTTGGTTGATGCAGATGTTCTGCTAGTGCTAAGACTATTACGACTCACTGAACAAACTTCAAATGGTTCTACTAAGGACTGGGGTAAGCACTAGCAGCACTCAGCAGCACGTGAGATAACAGAGAGGGCGTCACGCATCACAGACCACTATAAAATTACATACTTATAATAAGTAACTAAACCTAAGTATCAATCCACCCCTATCTCTTAGTGACAGGACAAAGGAAGGACTAGAGTCACTCTAGCATTACCTAACTTAAGTTTTCTAAAATAAACTCTTACATAATCACGCAAAACGAGCGCAAACGCAAAGTTGCAAATAACAAGATTAGTAGCGCAGAGCACCTGTGTCATAACAATCACAGAAGACTTTTAAACGTAAATTACCTGTAATGTAAGCAGCAGCATTCTAGCTGGTCGGAAAAAAAAATCGCAATATATAACACAGAGCAGAAGAACAGACACAAAGTAGTAATAATTAAATAGCTACTCACCAAGACACGGGACCTCCACTCCTATCAGGTCCAGCAGGTCCTGCTCCCGGTCCAGGATATCGGACCACTGGTGCGTCAGCTGGTTCTGGCTGCGCCGGACACCAGAGCAGCGAAACACTGCCCGGCGCACCTTTCCCCACCGCTGCCGACGCTCCCGGACAGAGTCCAGGTGCTAGATTCAACGAGAACGGAGTCTTTTCTGTCCCCAAAGCTCTGATCAGAAGGTCAGCCAAGTAGCCCTTGGAGTCCTTCTCGTGGTCCTTTGTCAGTGCAGGTCCATTTATTTCACTCAGGCAGCAGGGCAGCAAAGTAACAGTCCTTCTGGCAAAGCAGAACAATGGTCCTTCTGAGTCTTCCACAGGCCCAAAGGTTTACTGAAGAGATGGGTCTGAGGGCCCATTATTTATTCCTGGTGCCCATTTTGAAATAGGAGCAGGTTCTGGAGGTGTCCAACCCCAGAGGTACTTGGGATTTCCTGCTTTCCGGTCCTGGCCCCTGCTTGTCTGGGTCACAAAAGACTAGTGTCAAAAATCTTTGAGAATGTGCTGGGCAGAGCCTTTGTAATGTGTGTGGTAGGTCACAACCCCTCCCCCTTGTTAGGTCAGAGATGGCCCATCCTGCCAGGTACTATTCTTCTTTATCTCACTCCATAGGACCAATACACAAAGACTAACTGTTACCTACACATAGTCATGTGACAAAGATTTAGGCTTCAGGCACCAAATGGTTAGGACAAGGTAATGGCATCTTTCTATAAAGTGTAATTTTCTGAATTGTGACTTAAAATCTGATTTTAGCATTAACCAGATGAAGAGTTTTTCACTACCAGGATATTTTAAAGTGAAGAGTACATATCCAACTTTTCAAATACACTGCACCCTGCCCCATGGGCTATTTAGTGCCTAACCTAGTGGTGACTTATATGTATTAAAAAGGAAGGTTTTGCCTGGCAAAAGGTTTCTTTTGCCACATCGAAATAGCAGTTTAAACTGCACACACAGGGTGCAATGGCAGCCCTGAGACAAGTTTACAAGGCTTCTTACGTGGGTGGCATAATCAGTGCGTCAGGCCCAAAAGTATCATTAACAGTATTTGATTGACAGGCCCTGGGTACATTTAATACCAATTTACTAGGAACACTGGTTAGCAGATCTAAAGTGCACAGAGTGCTATGGCCCAATAAAATGAGATCGACAAAATGGAGGATTAAATTAAGGCAATTTGGGGGAAAACCACAAAAGGCTAACAGGTCTAATGACTCAAAACCCTCAACTAACGGCTTTAAAGATCAGAGCAAAAGGTTATTTTTAGAAAGAAGATGTGAGAGGAGATGAGCGAAGAGAAGGCTGAATCAAAACTAAAGCAAGGAATAAATTCACACAAGGAGGCCGACCTACAGATGGGGTCTCCAAAATTCATCAATCAGTATTTGAAGAGAGCTGCTACTTACCCTTGAGGGTATACAGGTGCTGGGTTGCTGGACTCAGCTTAAAAGCTAGGTCTTGAGACTCTTCCTGAAGTCTGCCAGTCAGTGTGATATCCGGAAATGGAGGCCATCCGAGAACATGGCGACAAGGTACGAGATGGAAAGGCTTCTGCTGTTGCTTCGACGGATGAGCAGTGTCTGTGCGAGGGTGAAGGAGGTGGAGTGAAGGGCTCTGGAAGGTTTATTCAGGCAGTGGTTCCTGTATGCTGGTCCCTGGTCATGAAGGGCTTTGTAGATGTGCATCAATATCTTGAATTGGAAACTTTTCTGGATGGGGAGTCAGTGGAGGTTCCTGAGGAGTTGGGTGGTATGGGTCCATTTGGGCAGGTTGAGGATGAGTCTGAAATTCAGTATTGTCGGGAGTCTTCTCATGAGTCTGGTGTTGGTTCCTGAATACAGTGCATTGCCATAGTCCAGCCGGCTGGTGGGTAGGGCTTGAGTGATGATTTTGCTTGTGTCGATGTGGAGCCATTTGAAGATTGTTTGGATCATTAGGAGAGTGTGAAAACAGGTGGAGGAGACTGCACTGATTTGTCGTTTCATGGTATGTTTGCAGTCAAGGATGATGCCATGGTTGAGAGCGTGGTCTGTCAGTGAGGGTCTGAGTTGTGCAGGCCAGCAGGAGTTGTTCCAACGGAAGGTGTTGTTGCTATAGATCAGAACTTTGGACTTGTTAGTACTGATCTTCAAACAGTTGTCCTCCATCCAGTCAGCAACAGTCTTCATGCAGTTGTGGAAACTGGTCTGCGTAGTGGTGGGGTCTGCTAAGAGTGGGACGATGAGTTGAGTATCTTCGCTGCAGGATATGATGTTAAGATCGTGGGTTCTGATGATGTTGGCTAGAGGTGTCATGCTGGTGTTGGGTGGGGCAGAGTGATGAACCTTGAGGGATGCTGCATATGATGCTCTTGGGTTCAGATGTGAAGGGAGGTAGATGGAATTCTCTGAGTTTTTCCCATAAGGAATGATAAGATCCATCTGATTTCCTTTCCCTGGATCCTGATGTGGTGCTGTATCTTGATGAGTGTGTGGTGGGACGTGGTGTTGTATGCTATGGAGAGGTCGAGGAGGTTCAGGACTGCTGATTCTTCCCTCTCGAGTAGGGTGTGGATGTCGTCAGTGGCAGTGAACAGGGCAGTCTCGGTGCTGTGGTTGGCAGGGAAACCAGATTGGGAGGCGTCCAGCATTTTGTTTCACTCAAGGTTTTCGATGAGCTTCTGGTAAATGACCTTCTCGAAGGACATTGGCAGAAAAGGGAGCAGCGTGATAGAGCGGTAGTTCTGGAGTTTGCTCGGGTCAGTGGAAGGTTTCTTCAGGAGAGGTCCGAATTTTGTGTTCTTCCATGCATTGGGAAAGATGTCTATTGCAATGGATGCATTGGGGATGGTGGTGAGTTGGCAGCTGATACCTTTACTTCCTAGGTTGAAGAAGCGGTGGGCACAGGGGTCTGTGGGTGCTCATGAGTGGATGGAGTTCATGATGGCAATGGTGTTCTGTGTGGTGATTTGTTCCCATGCAGTGAGTGTCTAGTTGGGGGAAGGATCTGTTGAGTTTAGAGGCTGAGGAGGTCAGTGGGTTGAGGCTTGAATTTCAGGTAGATGGTTGATATCTTGTTGTGGAAGTGGTTAATTAGAGTGTCGCAAAGTTGCTGTGAAGGAGGGATTGTGCTCATGGTGGTCTTTGGCCAGGAGAACTCTCTACCACTGAAGATTTCCTTGATGTAGTTGGTGCTTGTTTCCATGTGGTCTGCTAGGCATCTTGTTTTGCTTCTTTGAGTCATTGGTGGTATTTGTTGAGGGCTGACTTTTACGAGGCTCGGTCTGTGGTTTCACTGCTAGTGTACCATCTTTGCTTCAGTTGTTTGGATCTGTGTTTCATTCTCCTGAGCTCTGGAATGTACCAGGTGGCTTGTTTGGTGGATCTGCATGTCTTGACTGATTTGATGGGGGTGACTTGGTTTGTGGCATTTGTGAACCAAATAGTGAAGTTCTGGACTGCTTGTTCCAGGTTTGTTGTGGAGTTGGGATGCTTGGTGTCTATGGCATCCATCCATTCGGTATGTATCACTTTGCTCCACCTGTGGAAGGAGGTGTTGGGCAGCTGGTGCCCTGTCACTGGACATGAAGATCAGGTCCAGTATGTGTCCTGCTCTGTGTGTGAGGTCTGCGACCAGCTGTGTGAGGCCGATGTTGTCCATGCATTCCAGGAGGTTGGTGTAAGTTGTGTCTGTAGGATTGTCCAGTTGAAAGTTGAGGTCTCCGAGTATGATGTAGTGCTTGGATTCACTGGCATACGGGGTAATGAAATCTGTGATGACCTCACAGGCCAGTGCGTGGTCCTGGGGGTCTATAGATGTTGGTACCTTTGATGGTCATTCTGTCGGTATGGAGTTTGAAGTTGAGGTGTTCCATGATAGGTGTGGCGTTATCTTCAGTGATGGTGCAGCGGATTGATACTTTGTAGATGATAGCAATGCCTCTTTCATGTTTGGTTACAACCTATCCCATCACACGCTAAAGGGTAGGGAAATGAATCTCCTCACAAAAGGATTGTCACTGGTGGAACCCACTGCTTATCCTCTGTCTTTCTCCTTTGAGTTGCTTTAGTGATTAACGATGACTGCCCTGGTGCCTTACGTTCTTTTCCTAGCTTTGGCACTCTTTTGGGACTCCTATGCTGTGCGAAATCAAACACAAGCGGGTCCAACGCTGATTGTGGAGTCATTTGTTTGCGGCTGCACTCTTCAGCTGATTCTGCTGTTTTGTCCCCGGAGGCAAATGTGTGCAGTAGCTTTCTGATACCGGTGAAGTAGTTGAGTGGCCAGGACCCACAGAAACCCGTGCATGACTGGCCTCACGTTTAGAGGTGTCTCCGGCGGCAGTGTGTCCGATGATGATCTCGCCAGTGCTGCGTGAAGAAGAGATATCCTTGTAAAGAGAAGGTGAAGGTAAAGGGGTTTATGATGCCCAGAGGAGTCAATTAGTGTTGTCGGCTTTGCCTGTTTCAGGCGTGCATGTTGCTGGATAGATAAGCACAGAGTGGGAAGGTATCCCCACCAGTTATCTCACCTATATTTCAGGTTCCTAGTTCCTCGTTAGGAGCACCTCGCCAAGATTACACCCCCAAACACAATCATAGGAAAAAAAGAGGTGCTAATACACCAGCTACAGTAGGGTGGCAAGAGTTAAAATAACACCTTCATTAAGGTCCTACTTTAAGATTAGTGAGAGTGTAAGTACATCTGCCAGAGACATGGGGACCCCAGACCCACCGGGTGGCGCTAACACTATGAGTCAACAGGAGATCCTGATTCCACCCGAGATACCTCTGGCTAACAGGTGTCGAGCTCTAGAAGAGATCACTCTACCTCTCAGATCTATGGCCCCCACTGGGAGCGAGCCTGTGATGGCAGTGTCGCCACCAGATGAGGGGACACCTATTAATACTTTGAGGCAGGAGAACATTGGGGAGCTACTGCAAACACTCTCCGAGGAAATAAAAAATATATTTGTAGTGTCAGAAGCAAATCAAACCAAAATTTGTGATGCCTGCAAGAATCGGAAAAAAAAATCACTGGTCTGAATGACAGGATTAGGAACTTAGAAACCTCCACAGAAGACATAAGAAGGGAGGTAGCTGGTAACAGTAAAAAATACAACGTTTCAAGGAGAAAGAGAAAGCCCTACAAGAAAAAATCAAAATGAATGAGAATAACTCTAGAAGAAAAAATCTAAGGATCCTCAATGCGCTAGAGGGGAAGGAAGATGAGAATCTGAAAGGGTATTTCATAGACCGGATAATAGAGATAGTACCATAAGACAGAGACCTAGATCTCTCTCAAGACATTCAACGAATTCAGAAAGATCCCTTCAGACGTAATCCTAACAGAGAGAAGCCCAGGAAAATCCTCGTCAACTTCAACACTTATTCCATCAAAGAAAAGATTTTCTCTGAAGCACTGAAAGTTGGATCTTACAATGAAGGTGGATGGTGTTTTCGTTTTCGTTCCGACCTCGCAAAAGAAACCCAAACACTTTAATGGGAGCTGGACAGGTACATACAGGAACTTAAATCTCTAGGAGCTACTGCTCAAATTAAATTCCCAGCTATATTAAAAATAATGTGGAACAATAAAATGCACACAATTAAAGATCCTGAGGAGGTGGAAAGCTTCATTAAGCAAGTAAAAACATAAATAGGGAAAGTCCATAAATATTCCTAATACACATTAAGCTAGGAGAGATGAAGGCGGCTGGGCAGACCTATGCCCAACTTTGTTAAAGGGAGGGTTCATTTTAACGCAACTGGGCTAGGGGAGTTTCATGCATAATATGTAAATATCACGTGGGGTTGCGAGGATTGGGAGAAAAATATTTATTGTCCTTATATGCGAAAATCATACACCGAATAGGAAGCATGGGAAGCAAGACAATATTGGAAAATTGCTAATTTAGACAAAAAAACACATCCTGGGGATACTAAGCAGGAATATAAATGGGTTGAGAGTAGCAGATAAGAGAAGGAGAATTCTTCAATGTCTTGAACAATCACAAAGTGAAATAATAATGCTACAAGAGACTCATTTGTGACAAGCAGAATGGGAGTCAATACTGAAGGGACATAAGTGGATCCAACAGTTTGCATGTACTAACCAGAACTGCAATGTCAAAGGGGTAGCAATTGTGATCTACAACCCGGCCCATGCTAAAATAATAACAACTGTTTCAGACCGTAAAGGTGATGGATCTTTATTTCAATTTAAGTGCATAACACAAAACGTAAGTTATTATGGTCCAAACATAGACCACCCATCACCATTACAGGAATTGTTCCAACAGATTTCAAATGATGATAATCCCATTATAATATCAGGAGATTTTAAAACTTTACTTGATCTTGAACTAGACAAATCAAGTCCTAGGCCAACAGTTACCACCCCGAAGATGAGAACTTATATACAAAATATGATGAAGAATCTGGGACTGATAGACCCCTGGAGACAGAAAACGTGTAAAAACAAAGGGCTCACACATCAGAACAATAAATATGGCCATGCTTCCTGCATAGACTACTTCCTTATTGACGCCAGACTAAGTAATAAGGTTAGGGCGGTTTTTCATCAGCCAGCCCACTTATCATACCATTTAGTGGTAAGCCTGTAGCTAGTTCTAGATCATGAGTTGTCTAGATCCAGATGGACAATGGATAGGTCCCTTCTAACAGAACATGAAATACTAGAAAATCGGAAACGAGACACAAGAGAACATTTTGAATGAAATGTGGGTTGCAACTCTTTGTGTGTTATATGGGATGCGCATAAAGCTTTCATCAGAGGGAAAATAACCAGCTATGCCATCCGTAGGAAGAAAGAAAACAACAACAAAATCAAGGAGATTGAGAAGAGAATAGCTACCTGGCAAAAAGATTTGCACGAGGTAGCTGATCCAGATTCAAATATTAAGATTCAGACGCAAATTGAAGAGGGAAAAAAAGATCTAGTAGAGCACTTAGAAGGTATAGTAAAGAAAAAATGGTGTGCCAATAAGCTTGCAAACAATGAATACGGGGAGCGGTGCAGGAAGCTACTGGCTTGGAAGACCAGGGGGGACCTAGTACGGAACTCAATAAAGGTATAAGGAAATAGTCTAGGAGGGTTTGCGTGAAAGCTGCTATGATGATCAAGATATTGGGAGTGCATTTATAGTCTTCTTTCAGAATCTAGATAAGGAAGAGATACAAATATCTGATGAGGAATTATCTAATAAGATCTTAAATGATCCCCTGCCAAAATCCACACAAGATAACAAACTTCTTCTTAATAAACTGATTCCATTGGAAGAGGTATCTATAGCAATTAGAAGTCTAAAAAATGGGAAAGCGCCTGGTCCCGGTGGAAATCCTAGTGAAGTTTCACAAAGCCTTAGCGGATGAAATAACTCCTGGATTAACCTCATTACTTAACTCAGTTTATATAGAGGAACCTGTAGTCCCAGATTTTTGGAATGATGCATAAATTACACTAATTCTGAAACCAAACAAATATCCTAAAAAGTGTGAGTCCTACAGACCGATACACTTACTTAACAATGATTATAAAGTATACACTAACATATTGGCTAAAAGGCTGGAGACAGTTCTAGGAGATCTAATTGGGACCTCACAGAAAGGGTTCATGAAGGGCAGACAGCTAAATGACCTCACTCATGACTTGGTGAGCACCATAAACTTGGCCATAGATAAAAAGCTTCCATTAGCCATTTTGACGGTCGAAGCCACCAAGGCATTTGGCAGGGTCAGCTGGCCTTTCCATTATGCTCTCATGAGTCAGAATGGGTCAGGGGACAAGTTCCAGAACGCAATAATAAGTATACATAGAAATCCATCAGCAAGGATTTTAATCAATGGATCCATTACTAAACAAGTTACGATAGGTAGAGGCAAGCGGCAAGGATGCCCCTTTTCACCCTACTGTTCAAACTATATATCGAGCCCCTAGCTAGGAGAATAAGGAAAGAACATAGGATCCAGATTTTCCAACACCAAGGCTGGGTTAAGAAAGAGGCTCTTTATTGACGATCTTATAATATCTGCTCAAAATCCTATAGAAACAATCCCAATTATTATGCATATACTAAAAGACTTTGGAAAGGTAGCCGGATACCAGGTCAATGAAGGAAAGATGGAGATAGTGGCTTGCAGTGTACAATTTGGCACCATCTTGGAAAAAAATTGAAAAGAGAGATAAGATATAGGAGTCCAGGTGGTCAAAAACTTGGAAGAAATGGCCCAGATAAACTTTCAGAAACTCATGAGGGAGACCAAGAGGCTCTTCCAACTCACCTACCTTCAACAATCATAGGCAGGGTAAATCTGATCAAGATGATGACTCTCCCAAAATTCACCTTCATATTCAATGCTTTACTGCTGCACTTTGAGGCAAAGTGGTTCAGGAAATTACACAGTGACCTGGTTAGTTTTATCTGGGCTATTAAGAACCCAAGAATTGCCTGGAAAAAGATATGCAAGACAAAAAAAATAGCAGGTGGGCTTGCCCTTCCAGACTTCTAAATATATTGTTGGGTTTTTCAGCTGAAATATTTTAGAACACTTCTAACCAAAAATTATCATTTGACTCGGCAATGCTATGGAGCTCTAACCCATGACTCTGTTCAACAAGGCAGTTACTTCCTGTTTAAATACAGACACCCTACATTTTTTAAAAAGGTTCTGAGCACGGCATGCAAATTGGGTATCCAAGTTTGGAGAATAATAGACTTAGCTTATTATAGCCAGATGGCCCCAATTTAGAAATCACCTGGGTCTCCTGCATGTTTACAAGACTCACTGTCCATGTCAGTCACGGAAGCCGCAATTGGAAATGGGGCCAACTAACGGATGAGCATAAAGCAATCTCCTGGGAGCACTTATCAGAGAAAAAAATAATAACCAGCTGTCCCGATTTAAATACTTCCAATTAACAAGATGGGCTCAAAGTCAAGTACTCGGTTACCCGAATAACTGGGAGACGGTATTATGCGGTAACCCTCTACAAAAAGAAGAGATCACTACATGGTGTTGGATGTTGGTACAGGAGGAAGTATCCCACAACATACCCCTGGAGAGAAAGTGGAAGGATGTTTTACCTGATGCTGATTTAATATTGCTTTGGCAAGTATCTATAAATACACTTTGGTCATTTGTTAAATATGCACCATTAAAGAAGAATCATCTTTTTACTTTACATAGAGTATATTGGTTTTGAGCAACATCTATCATGGCGGCACGCATAACGTGACCTTATGGAAGGTCACGCTTGGTTCACGCACCACACGCATGCGCGTTATGCGATGCGGAATGCTCGGTAAAGAAACGGGAATGGTCGCACGATGAGGAAACCGGAATGGTCGCGTGTCCATGCAACTGACTCGCAACCAATGGTAACACCACTGTGTTTACTTACGAAGTTTTGTCGATTAACAATGAGATGTTTGTATTGAAATTGAAAACGTTGCACAACTTTCTTTACACGATAGCGAACGCCTTCTTCTGGTCACAAGTTGCATAGCATCGGGTCGCTGAGTTCATAAGTTGACACTATTATAATCTCCAGACAAATGCACCTCACCCAGTGCACAGATCTTGCGCAAGCTCAAAGTTTTTCTTCTTCATTTTCCGATCCTTGATAGAAGAATCTCAGTAGAAACTACGGCAAAAAAAGTTCGCCGGAAATTTAAAGTTTATTTACATTCCTTGGAAGGTTTCAGAAACAGTTTCAAGGCAAACACAAAGTACTTGAGATAAACTTTGTGTAACACAGTCCACAGTTAACTCGTTGACGCTTCCTCAGATAGATGCTTTCTTGCCTTGGGGTTCTCCAATGACCTCTTTCAAGATCACAGTGCTGTATACTTCCTTCAAAAAGATTAAATTCGTACTCCTCTCCTTCTTAAACAAGTTATTTTTCTTCTTTCTTTCATCAATGCTGACATCCCATCCTCGTTGCCAATTTTGAAGAGGAAATGGGGACCAATTGAATTAGGTTAAGAGGTTTATTGAAGTCAAATATCAGCAACCCCCAACAGCTGCCTCCTGACACACCGCTGTCCTGTCTCCGTGACTCCACAGACTGGCCTCACGTAGTAGAACACCTGTTGCCAAGCTACAGCTGCTGGGCAACCATTTAGTGACATCACCAAATAGAAAATACATAAGATCACAACAATTGGTCCCCCAAGAAACTATCCGGAATAGGAGGGGAAATCAGGTGCTGCCCAAAATGCAGATTGGCCAAAGCAGATGATGTGAACATGTTTTGGTAGTGCCCAGGAGTTTATGCTTACTGGCTAGAAGTGGGTAAGATATTGATGGCTATTTTGAAAAGAAAAATGAAGGTAAGCCTATCTCTGATTATTTTGGGGGTTTTGGATAATGCTGGCTTTATTGGGAAGAATAGGAAATTATCAGAGCAACTTTTATTAAATTTAATCAAAATTGATGACTGAGAAATATGTATTAACTGGGTCTCTGGCAATTTACCAACTTGTACAGCTTGGTTAAGGGCAGCTAGGCAATTTGGTAGGTTGGACTGTGTGAATGGTTCAGTGAAGAAAATTACCACTTGGGAACCCCTTGTACTTCACAATTTAAACCCATTAGAGAATAGGAGGTCAATGGTCCAAGGATTAAGACACCCAAATCCATGGAGAGGCAAAGTGGAGGTAATCCCACTACCTCTAAATAAAGGTTGAATGTAGGTGCATCAGGGGCAGGAACATCCATCAGGATGTGGGTACATGGTCCAATTCAAGAACCTGACCACACCATAACTATCGCCTTTTATTGGATTGTCGCATATGAGGACAAAAAAAAAAAGAATTGTCATTTGCTTCATTTAGTAGAGCAGACTCATTCAGATCTTTAGGAAAATGTGACTAAAGATCTCTTTCTTCAATATTGATAACTATCAAATAGAAAGTTACTCATGTCTAAAAAAGCAGACAATATTTTTCCCTCCTCTCAAAACGTGCTGAAAAAATTATTGACTTTTGAAAAAATTATGTTATTAGAGTTTGACGAAATCGAAAAAAAGAACAAATATGTAAAGAGTAATATGAGAAAGACATGAACCAAGAGCCCTCCAAACACTTAAAAAACACTGATGAAATTATTATTAAATCAGTGGATAGAGGGGGTGGTATCGTCATCATATATATGGGAGATTATGAACAGGAAGTTATCAACCAATTACAAAATGAAGCTCACTTCAGAAGAATAACAAATAATCTCTCTGACTCCATCCTTTAAAAGATAAAAAGACCAATAAAGACAGGAACAACACGAGTGATAGCACCAGTTATGCATATCCTACTAGGATATATAAAAACCCACTGAACCTTCCAAGCCAGCCAAAAATATCTGGGGTCAACACCACTCTTGAACCGACAACTAACTACAGGGATGTGTTCCTGAAATCCCTCATTAGGCAGATTCCAAGGTATAAACAGACTGGATAAAAGAGAATTTGATGAGCCGTATGAGTTCTTAGTGACATTGAATATCATCAGATTATATGCAAATATTCCTCAGGAGGAAGGCTTAGAATCTCTGGAATGCTTTATGGATTTAATACCCAGACAGCATCAAGACTCTACAAACTTCATACTGCAGCTAACCAAAATTTTCCTAAATAATGGTTTCTGCTTTAGTAAATAATGTTATAAACAAACAAAGGAAAAAAGCTATGGGCTTTCCATTTGCTCCCCAGATTGCAGTCCTGTTTACGGCTAAGTATGTGGTTAAATGTGTTTATGAAAACAACCCCTATAAATGCCACAGTAACATTTCGAAAATATTCATTAACAATATCATAATGATCTGGGAAGGGAGTGAGGAAGACCTTTTTATGGAAGTAAAAAAGACACACACAAATAACAAAAAAAAAAAAGCTTTGCCCTTTTAAAAGACACCACAAATGCATTTACTGTACTATCTGTTCAATTACCATAGAGGGTGTACAATTGTATATAACAATGACATCATTATACATGTCTAATTCACCAACTGCAACACCAAAAATGTGGCGTACTGCAGCACGTGCCCCTGCGACAAACCAAGAAAAAGGATAGGGGAGCGCAAATCTCGAATTTGATGAAAAACTGTGAGTGGCCCCTGGTCACGCAGTGAGCGAATTAAACAAGCAATGGCATAGCCAATAGGTCTCACTTTTGGAACCTTATAAGTGTTTAGCTGGAGCTATTGCTTTGCCAATGTCATTAAGGTATGTTGTAGAGCAGCGTGGGTGCTGTGCAGCATTTTGAACAGTTAAAAAGTGTTATGAGCATTTTGTTTGTTACCTAATATACAACCAATAGGACATTATTGCCTAGGCGAGACCTAAATAATTAGGTATTGCATTTTTTTCAGAACGATGTACAGGTTTCCTGAAAAGTCTGCTCAGGCCCAAAGGAGTCAGTAATGATCCTGGGGCCAGGCTTGCCCAATGGGCTTGCCACACACATAGGTGGAGGGGGTGACGTCACATGCATACTGCAAGGACTAAGTGATCAAGGCCTTTGGATGAGACTGACAGGCCAAAGCAACGCCTTGTCTTGAGATTTTGGTACTGAACAAACATCCGAGAGCTAACTGTAGGCTCCTGAGGTATTCGAAGGAGAAGCCTGTTTTAACCTTCCAACAACATTTTCCCTAGCTGGATTTTCCTTCTACAGTAAGTATTTACATTATGTGTATACTATGTATGCATATATATTTCATGCTTAGTGGATTTTATTGCACAGAACACAGTGGCAACAAAAATATTTCACAGGGAACTGATAATTATGATTTTGTTGTTGTGACAGTCCTCTAAAAACACTGCAGAGCTTTTCAAGTGTCAGGGCTACTAGAATTAAAAAGCTGGGTTACCTTATCCTAACCCCCCCCCCCGAAAAAAAACTAAGCAGCACATTCTGTATATGTCAACCATTTGCGCTCGAAACATTCCTCGTGAAATCAGAAGTTTGTGTCAAATATGGTAAATCTGTAAAAGTACTGTAAATGCTGCAGCCGCAAAATCACATAAATTAAGCGGTCTTCACCATTGTATTAGCAACAGTTTATGGAAGGCTAAAAAAAAACCTAAACATTCCAATTCCTGTAAGTACCTGTTGGTAACTATACTCTGAGAAAAACTGCTTTCTCTAGTTAACTACCCCAAAAAGTTAGTAACAGGCAATATTTAACATCGTTCTATCAGTAATAGCTCACCCAGGTAAGATCGGTGGGGTGGGTCGGGGGTCGGGCAGGATGGGGGTTAGTGATAGTCGACAGACGACGGGATAAGTAATATTAAATAAATAAGTAAATAAAACCACTTACCTTGCGATTGCCGCATCGCCAGGGCAAAGAGAGTGGATTTATTTATTTAATATTACTTATCCCATCGTCTGTCAACTTCCACCACCCCGGACCCGAGCCCGCCTACAGCTCTTACCTCTGCAAGCCGCTACTGTGTTCTATACTGACATTTACATTCCACTCAGCCTTGTAAATTATCCCATTTTTGCCCATAATATCGAAGTACTCCTAAAAACACAAGTCATTTGTCGGGTCTCCAAGTGCTATCGCCCTAACCTCCTAGTTCGGACACACCTCCGATCCCCTTTGATTTTAGTGTCTTTATTTTCCCAACATACACTTCATGCACTTCCCTTTATGCACAGCCTCGAGCAGAGCCTCTCCCAGCATAGACCTAATCCCCTCCCCTGCCAGAGACCCACAGCTCCTCTGGAGAGCTCCACACTCACCTCAGTGCATAGTTCAATAGAGTTGGATCTGTTTTGTTGGGTTGCATTGGTTGACAAGAGTTCGAGTGAGATTGATTGAGTTTGTTGAGTTCCGTGGAATGGATTGTTTCTATAGACTTAGCTCACACCAGCAGAGTTGGGCCATTCCAGCATAAGTGAATTGGTTCATTGTAGTAGGTTCTGTTTGGTGGTGTTGAACTAGTTCAGTTGAGTTGGTTTGGTTTTGAGGAGTTGAAACGGTTCAGTGGATTACATCAGTTTGGTTTATTATGATTTGATGCTTAGAAATTAGATTGGTTCAGTAGAGCTGGATTGGGTCCATGGACCTGATTGGTTTAGTAGGCTTTGATCAAATCAGGAGTCGGGCCATTCCAACCCGGGCACAAGTCCTAAGGACAATAGTATGGGGACTAATTCTCATATGCAATACACAAATAGCAACACAGGAAGTGACGTCATGCGTAGTGATATTGTGGCCTTAAAATATTCATTACACAAAAAAGGCCTATTTTACAGAAGCAACAAATTTAAATAATTACACAAAAAATTCAAACAATATATTTTGTTTTACTTTCTATAAATCAAGTGTATTTTTTCCACATCTCATAGTTGTTACTGAGCTCGGAAATGGCTGAAAGTGGCAATATTTTCTAAACAACCACTTGTAACCTGTAAATTAAATTGTTAATACACGTAAGATTCCTGCTGATGTTCTTCATCTAGCTACAACGCACAAAAGTGTATCACGTTTCCAGTGTTTTAGACAATAGAAAGCTTAATGGTGTCAGGTTCTATCTTCCTCAGATAAGAGAATACAAAACAACCCTTACTGGCCAGTCCCACAAATAAAGGGGATGCTGCACGTGGGAATGTAACATCCTGAGGCGAGGTTACATGCTTACATTGTTTACAAATGCAAGCAGATTCAGTGCAGGGGGCAAAAATTGACACATCTCAGCCTGGTTTTAGGGGAACGTAGTCCTCTTTCTAAATTTTTGTGGGAAGTCTCTATCCATCCCCATCCACCACTGATTGTGCACCGACGGCGCTGAATTGGTTAAGTTCATTGATTTTCGGTGGAACGCGCTCTGCAGCACGTTTGCTATTGGTGGTGAGTATGACATTGTAGTCTAGTTTCAACAGGTTAAAGGAGAGGTCTTCTTGGTCAGCTGCTCCTGCTGAGGAGCATGGGAGCCGGCGCGGGTCGGGGGCAGGCATGAGCAGGATCACATGAGCGTCCTCAGCCCTCCCTCAGAGCAGCTGCTCTGCTCTGTTCAAAGAACATGTATGCCTGGACTGGAGCCGGAAGGATTAGAACAAGGTCAGGCTAGGTGACACACGCTGCCAGGGCGTGCTCTGTGCTTGGTGAATTCTAATTGGCCGGCGTGCTGTCGTTCCTAGGTTTCTATCTCCCGTTTATGTTATCTCTCTTGGAAACAAGCATTTGCAATGCAATAGGACTCGCATTTACGCGAGATCTATTGCATTGCAAACAGAAGTGCGGGTGGGTAGGGTGAAGGAGGGCGAGAAGGCACGATCAATCGGAGTGCGGGCAGAGGGGGCGGGAAGTCATGGGATAGTCCTCACAATCCAAATAACACATACCATGCAGCACTCAAAGTAAAGGGGCCAGTAGCCATGGAGGATACAAATGATGACATGGCCGTCATAAGGAGGGACCAACAGCCTATAAGCCAATAGGAAGGCAGCATTAAGAAAGGACAAAGACAGAAGCCAATGAAAAAGATGGGCTGGGGAGTGGGCAGAGCTTTCACTCCATACTCCATTACAGCATTCCTCGCAGAGTGAGCAGCGCATGCGTGCTGCCACTATAGGATCGACCTAAAAATGGATGGTATTTCGTCAAGCGCACAGCCAAATCTGGACTCAGTTAAGTTACTGAAATCAGTGACATCTTCATCCAAGCCCACAACGTTTGGTATTTTGACTGTGATAAGGGCCTTTAAATGCTACGCAATGGATCACCATTTTTGCAAAAGAACATGTATAACTGTTATTTTCAGAGTGGTTCACTGTCCACAGTAGTTTTAAATACAGCTAAATTGCATATAGAAAAAAAAGGAAAAACATAAAAAACATAAAAAGATGCAGCAAAACTCTTAAAAACAATGATAAGATAACAACACATGAATTTCTAGTGAGAAGCCACATAAAGATGACATCACCTAACAAATTAAGCATAACCAACAAGATGCGAGTACCTGGTAAAAGGGGAGATTCTAGGAAAACAGTATGGCAGCATGGCATCCTATCATCCCACTCGTCCGTCATTGGTTTACACGCAGGCATGCCAACAAAAAGAAAAGATAAGTAATAAAACCAACACCATCAGTGTACACAAGAATTGTGCAACTCGGACAAATTTGATGCTCCAGATAAGGGCAATGCCAGACTGGCAGTACCGGGCATCAGGCACTTACAGGGAGGTTGAAAAATTGGTGCGCCGTTTTGTTAGTGGGGGCCAATTTTGTAACAGTGTAGCAGTTTTAATAGCACTGCAAGGATCTTCATTTATGCAGTAGTTTTCAGGCAACAATAAAACTGTCAATATAACTCTGGTGATTAATGTACCTGCTGGAAAGAGATGGGAGTTTTATCTAGTGGCAGTTTTGACTCATCTAAGGTTGTGCAGAGGGTTAATATGCCTTCTACAGAGAACATACACTATACATATCAAAGAATAGTATTTTATGTGCACAGCTCAGTGAGTTACTGCTTTTGTCACAGAGATTTTTTTGTTACTGTACAGTTCATGAGTTACAATGGTAATCTTGCACAGTAAGCTATGAACTGCCATCAAAAGGCTTCATGCAAACTGCATTGCAGAGGTTAAAGTGGTATGTTTTCCTCCAGTCTTTCATTATCCTGATGCTGCTAAAAAAGGTTTGTTTGGGTAGAAATACATTCTTATTATTAATGTCAACCCTAACCACTGTGATGTGTTCTGAATCCTGAGTTTGTTCAGCTCCAGACTAAGCATTCTTACAAAATGCTTACCAATATAGATGACATGTAAATCCTGCACCTTGTAGTCTACTTTGCAGGGGTGGTTCCTCCACTAAAACGGAGGAGCTTCGCCCCACTGCTCTCAGAGCAGGAAAAATTAAATGATAGTAACATTGTTATTATCATTTAATTTTTCTCAGCTAAGGGGCTTGGTTAGAGTGGGGAAGGGCTGGTGTCATAGACTTGGAGGAGTACTGGTTTGTACACAATAAGTGCACATGATGGTTTGTCCGGCCATCTTGGGCCAGCCAAACAGTCATACGCACCTAGAATGTTTTCAACTGGGCTATAATACACAGCCTGGATGGAGAACATGAACAGGCTGCTAGTCCCTGTTTAAACACCGAACCACAGTGATCAGACCAATCACAACGCTGCATTGCAGTGTTGTGATTGGTTGGGTAGCCTGTGTGATTCCTGCTTCTGGAACTCATCAGGAAGAGAAGCAACAATGTCCGAGAGATGGCGGCTGTGAGGAGCTAAGTATTTTTTTTACTTTGTCAAACCCCAACCCACCTCACCACCCCGTTCCCTGCAAGCTGCCACAGCACCTTTGCCTTATGTAAAATGCTTTATACACTGATTTACACATGTATTAAAAAAAAGATCCGTAGCTACAGGGCTTATTTATGGTGGGCCAGGGCTAGTGTCCCAGACTTGGAGGGGAATGGTTTGTGCACTAAGTGCCCATGAGGGTTTGTCCAGCCGTCTTGGGCCAGTCAAATAGTCATGCGCACTTAGCATGCTCTCAACTGGGCATTAATACACAGCCTGGCTAGAGAATATGCACAGACTTCCAATCCCTGGCTAAACGGCGAACCATGGTGATCAGACCAATCACAACGCTGCATTGCAGTGTTGTGATTGGCTCATGGCAGCCTTTGTGCTGTCTGCTTTCGGGATTCACCAGAAAGAGAAGCAATAACGGAGGAGAGACGGCGGCTGTGACGAGGTAAGTGTTTTTATTTTATTTTGTCAAGCCACACCTCACCACCTTCCCTGCCAGCCGCCACTGCCCATTTTCCTTATATAACATTTTCTATTCACTGATTTACACATGTATGTTTCATTGTCTTTGTATGTGTGTGATGTAAAGTGCTCCAGCACCCTACACTGGTATGAGAGGTACTATAAAACAAATGAAACTCAAGTGAGAAAGGGGTTATGGAAAGATGAGAGGCACTCTTGAAGGGTGATAATGAGGGAATCATTGAAGAGCCCCACCAAAGTTTGTTGTATCTTGGTGCACAGTAAGGTCATCATTTACTATGCTTTAAAAGCTAATACAATTGAATATATAATGACAAATCTGTTGTAGAATGCATAATTTTTTCACAAATGTTCTTTGGGGGGGTGAAATACCCCATTCCCCCATTTGTAGTGGTCAGGCTCTCTCACTGCAGTCGCTATGCACCGTACAGGGGCTGGTCTGGCAAATATGCCAGGGCTCCTCTGGGTTCCCTGTCCAGCCCTGGGCACATGAATGTTTATTAAACTCAGAAAGCCCATGGACATGGCAGCACTGAAGAACGGTGTAAAGGGGGCAGACCTACAGCAATGAACTTGGGTGCACCAAGTGGCAGAATCTTCCAAAGAAAATAGGCATCACAGCGTTTCACATGCTTCGTAATACTCTTGATAACGTGTTTCTCTAACTGGGCACCATCTTCTTTTGTTTCAAATTGTTTCTCTAATATATTTAACACAGAAAGAAAAATCTACAGGAAACTAAAACAATAACGCGTTAAAGAGGTGAGACAACAATTAATATTACCATCAATGGCATCTTAGGTCCACCAGGCATGATAATCACATTAAATCCTTGATCGTTGTTTTGTATCCGCAGATCAATAATGTATACCCTTGGTGACATGCATTTGAATTTCACCTGTACATCAAAAGAAATCTGATGATTTACTTTTACTCATGAGTATTGATTACTCTAGATGTTATGTTTAGTGTCATATTTTTAAAAGAGGAAACCACCCTGAAGAAAACATTCGTCATAATTGTAAATTCCAGATTAAGGAGGCCAAACACGGCACATATGCCATTTTGAGTTTTGTACAGTCATTTGGCGATGGGACCCGGGGGGACCGTGGCGCGAGCCGGGTGTCCCCCTGGGAAGGTTCGTGCGATGGTACAGACCACGCAGCGAATCACGAGTTAGGTAGGGGGCGGGGCTTAGGTTTTCACCGTTGGAAAGGCGTTTAGGCGGGAAACGAGCGCTGAGGCAGAGAGACGGTCGTTTTTTGTGCCGTTTTTTGCCTCATTATTTATTTAATTTGTATTTAACTAAAGAAGCTGGTCATGGCTGATGACCCAGCTGTTCAGAATGCGCTCCGTGTTCTGTATGAGGCAGGCCGGGTGGACTTACTGGCCCCTGGTGTTCCTGACTTAATGTCTTCAGCTGTGAGGCGCCCGAAGAGAGTGGCGGCGAAAGGTGTGAGCGACGCAGTGGCAGCTTGTCTTCCTGTCAAAGGACGTGTGCGGGAGATGGCCACCAGAGGTGAACTCGCCCCTTTTTCAGCTAAGGATCCACGCGGAAGGCCTGCTCGTTTGAGCTCCCATTCCCGGCTCCTGACAGTGCGCTGCGCCTCTGCACCAGCAGTCACGGTGAGGGAGTCCGGGGAGGTCTCTGTGACTCGGGTGGGACGAGCTCGTCGTCGAGTCAGCGCCAGGGGAGGCGCGGTTTCTAGAAGCATGCCTGCATCATCACGCAGAGGTATAGGTGGGAAGGGGAGGGGAATGTCTAGTGAGGGTGCTGACATTATGTTTATTGAGTCCCCTTCAACTGCAAAACGGGCGTCTTTGAGGGGCGCAGAGTATTTTTTTAACAGACCCGGTTACTTTTCTGGGCATAATATTGACATTGCTCCTCCTGTTTTGTCATTGGGACGCTCTGCAGCTTTGGTGGACTATCCTAGCGATAGTGGTGGGGAGGAGGAGGTTTGTCTAGACAGGTCATCTTTTTCTATCCCTTCTGAGGCTTGTGGGGGACGCCTAGCAAAGGGAGCTTATTTCTGTAAGCGTTTTTCAGTTTCTGGGGTGTCCCCTTTACCTAGGGGCCCCCCTGGGTCCAAAGGTGTGTATGCTCTCACATCAGCAGTTGGCTTGGGGCAAGTTACTCCTTCTTGTCTCCCTTTGGGTGAAGATGTGTCAGAGAATGTGGCTACGGTGGTACAGAGGTCATCGGAAGATGCTGGGCCTTTACAAGAAGATACTGTTATTAACTCTTCAGACATTGTCTCCATTTTCCCGGCTTCTCGCCCCCCTCCTTGTCACCCGCAGGTGGATTTTGATTCTCCTTTTGGTCCTCAACGTGGTCAATGGATTTGGGTTGAGCATGCTGTTCCTGACTCTTCGGAGGCGGATGCTTGTAATCATGTCTCTGGTCATGGTAAGTTATCGCATTCTGGCACGAGCGGCGAGGAGGCGGTAGGTTATTCAGTCCAGCAGGCAGCTCAAGTTTTTCCTCGAAAAGCAATTCAGAAACAGGTTTCGCCTTTTGGTAACGTGTCATTTTCGTCAAGCGGATCAGGTGCGGATCTTAATATAGCGGCCGGGCTCTCTAATCGGAGGCCTGTGACCAATTGGGAGTTTTACGATGGTGGGGTGGGTGATGGCGAAATGCCAAGTACAAGCAAGGATGTTTGTGAATCTTCAGAGGTGCAGGGTATTCAAGGTCTGGGTTATTTTGATGGTACTGAAGATGTTTTTCCAGAAAAGGATCGTGGGGGTAATGATTGTTGTTCCGAACATGTTCCTTTCGTGCCTTCAACGGGTGCGGGGGCAACCAATTCTGCTAGTGTCTTACAGAAGTCAAGTGCGGATTTCACGTCGGACCAAGAGCGGCATCGCGATTATCAGCGTCGTGATAATCCTTGGGAATTTCAGAAGCGTGCTGCACAACTAACGTCAGGTAAGCCTCATTGGTGGGCTGCTTGGTCACAACCTTGGGTAGGCAAAAGTTTGCCGGGCTCGGTGGGGGTGGACGAGTCAAATACATCTAAGGTGTTAGGGGTTGGTTTTGGTGGGGATACAAGGGACAAGGCTTTTCGAACATCTATTTCAGGTAATGCGGATAGATCCAGCAAAAGGTCTTCTTTGGGTAGTGGGGTTGCTGAGGTTGGTCCTGCTGGTTCAAGTCAGGTGAAGGCTACTGCTGGGACTCGGCAGAAGCTTCCTTATATGGGTCTTGCCATGCCATTAGGCATACATCTGTCAGTTAACACCAAGAATAAGATTTGGCTTCATGAATTTGTCGATATTTTTAAACTCCTTCATAGGGATATTCAAGCCAGAGAGGGGTCCAAGGAGGAGGAGTGGGAACTTTCTAGGCGGCCCAGGGTCCCAAAGTCTATAGAAAATTGGACTGCAGCTTTTTTGATATATGCTAGCGTGTATTGTGAGAGGTATCCGGAGAGGGCTATTTCATTGTTTTAATACATGGACACCATTCGTAAGGCACATTTGCAGTTTGGGGGCTATGCATGGCTTAATTATGATGAAGAATTTAGGGCGAGTGTTAGACCTGGGGATTTCTGGTTGGCTAAGGCTTGCGCCAAAGTCAGGCAGAAACCACCACTCTAGTCAGGGCAAGGAAGTTACACGCCAAAGATAACCCCTGCTCACCCCCTGGGTAGCTTGGCACGAGCAGTCAGGCTTATCTCTGAGGCGATGTGTAAAGCGTTTGCGCGCGCACCCAGCAACAACACCCAAGGCCCACCACAAAGGAAACTCCACACAAGGTATTCTATAAAAATAACCTTTGTATTATACACAACACATTAGATAAAACCACACACTTTACAATGTGCCAACAGGCACGGGCAGAATTTACAAGGGATTATGTACAAGACAGGGCCACCTGGACCACTGTCAGGAATTAGCACTTTTTAGATATTTAGCACACAAAATATATAAAATCACTGTAGCACAAAAATAATATGTATAGCACACAACCAGTACTTACTGGTGTCGGGGAAGTACCACCTACGTAACCCTAACTACTTTAGGAGACTGTCACGCAGGGAACTAGAACCTCACTAGCACCACCTGTACTAGGAGAAAGCAACAACCACCTACGTATCACAACACCTGTAGGGGTAATAGAACGTTACACATGATGCATCACATTCAGAGGTGTATGGAAGGAAAAACACATGATGCCTAAAAACATTCAGAGGTGTAAAAGCAATGGCACATGACGCATCAAAACACATTCAGAGGTGCAAGTAAGGAACACACATGATGCATAAAACATTCAGAGGTGTAAAAAGCAATGGCACATGATGCATCAACACACATTCAGAGGTGCCAGGAAGGAACACAATTGCGCAAAACTCCTATGCCACCACCTGTGGCAGTCCCTGGGCCAACTGGCCTGGAAGGGCTAGGACGCCCTGCGTTCAGCAAAGTCAGGCTGCGCCAGCTGCGCAGACTAAAACAAGAATGGTCCCCCACCTAAACGTGGCAGCTGCCCACTAAGTGCTGGGCAGCTGGAAAACGAACTTCAGGCACTCTGCGTGCCTCTGGAGCCCTCTCTGGGCTCTGTTCAGTAGCAATGTGCCCTCAAGAGCCTTCGTGGCTCAGCCCAACGTTGGAGCCTCACGGGCTCAAGGAGAAACAATGCCCCACACGTTGGAGTCCCTCTGGACTCTGCGCCACTCGAAATGCCCCCTAGAGCCTCACGGGGCTCTAAACCAATAGTGGCACCGTCGTTGGCACCGTCGTTGGAGCCTTACTGGGCTCGAGAAGCAACACTCCGCACGTTGGAGCGTCTAGCGCTCTAGCTACTTATGCCCCTTCTGGAGCCTCACGGGGCTCGACACACTGCCCCCGCACCCCCTCAGCACAGGCGCGGAGTCCCCCCAGCCCTTGGTACTCACCGGGCGGCTCTAGGGACTCCCGCGTCGGCTTTTCTCTCTCCGCTCTGGGGGGGAAGGCTCCGAGGCTTCTCTTCAACGCGGAGGGGCAGGCACCGACAATGTGCCTCGCGCCCCCTCCGTACCAGGTCTTGCCGCACTTCTCTCTCGGGTCCAGCGCGGGGTAGGCTCCCGCCTGGATCTTCGCTGCACAGGAGCGCGGGGTAGGCTCCCGTCCGCTTCCTGATTTCAAGTCGAGGCTTCCGTCCCGCGGCACGCCCCCAGGCTTGCCTGACTTCCGGTCACGAACCGGGCTGCAGCGGTGATCTCGGTGATTAGAGGGGTGGGCTCCCTCCGTAAATGCAATCCTCGGCGGGGTAGGCACCCGCCACAATCATAAGCAAAATAAGCGGGGTGGGCACCCGCAAGCTGAATCAAAGCGCTTCACAGCGCTACAAGGTGAGCCAGCGCTCGCAGCGCTACCAAGGATCCTAAAAGCGCTCCCAGGCTCTGAGAGACAGCCAGTCCAGGAAAACAGCGCGCCCAGCGCTATAAAGTCCAGAAAGCGCTCCCAGGCGCTACAAGCAGTGTTCAGCAACAAGAAAGGTCCTTCAGAGAGCAGGGGGCAAAGGCTGGGCCCAGAGCCAGCTCACAGGGCCCTCCAGCAGGGAGGCAGTCCCCAGTGGCGGTCTCTCCTGGCGCCCAGCAGCAGCAGGCCCCCCCCTCAAGTGGATCCTGCAAGAGAACAACATGTGAGGGGACACAGCCCCTTTTTATACAGTACAAGGCTTTGTCTAAGGTGCAGGGAAGGGGCGAACCAGTTCCAACAGGTTCCTGAGCACTTTGTTTTGCTCAGCCCCTCTCCCTATTCACTGGCAGGGCTAGGGTCATTAGACGCACCACAGGGGCCGGCGCCAGCAATGTGTGGGGGAATCCCTGTCCTATTCAGGACCCAGGTACACTCCTCCCCAGCCATCAACCTGCTAACTCCCCATTCACCACTGGGTGACTCCTCCTGACTCTGGGGAATTCCCTAGTCCGTCACCTGACCTCACCAGCCAATCGCCCGACAAGCCACACATTTCAGACTGCACACTGAAGTGCCCACTTCTAGAAGTGGCACTTCCACACCAGGTACATGCACGCCGCACACATCAACGTGCAGCATTCACTCACACGAGTCCGCACATACCAAACACGGGCCTGCACACCCCACGCATCAGGAACTACCGGGACACATACATTCCCCCATGCATTCCTATGGGAGGGCAGGCCACCCTCACAACATGCACGCACTTTACCCTGGGACACAGCGGTAAAGTGCGCAGAAGTCACTAAAATCACTAAACCAAGTCACCATATTACGCAAAAAGTTTCGGGGTGAACCGGCCAGAAGGGCCAAGTCCAACAGCGAGGATCAGTATGTTTAAAGATAAACCGTGGGGTGAAGTAGATCAAGAGCTTTGGCTGCAGTGGATGTCCTCTGCTCAGCCGGTTGCGTCAACGCACACTGCAAGTGGTCTGCCGATTATATATCAGCCCTTTCTGCCTCGCCCCGCTCCAGTTGGGGCGGGGGTTACAGGAAGGGGTCACTTGCCGATGCCAGGGGCCTGCTGGAATTTTAACCGGGGCTCATGCACTAGGCAATTCTGTAGGTTCAAACACGAGTGCTCCCAATGTGGCGGTAGACATGCCATCACCCAATGCTTCGCTAAACAGCCTCAAGGGGGTTCAGGGAGTTTTCCAAGGGGTGGAGGGGGATTCCCTCAACTTATGTCAAAGGGCTCATACCCCAAATAATCTGATGCGTTTGCTGCCTTGGTTGGAAGTTTATCCTGATTATGAAGCTGCGTCCAAACTGTTTTGGGGTTTTAAAGAAGGTTTTCGCATTGGCTACCAAGGGCCTCGTGATCACCGTTGGGCTGACAATCTAAAATCTGCTAAGGAACTGCCTCAAGTGGTGCAACGGAAATTGGAGGCTGAAATTCAAGCTGGTCGTGTAGCTGGGCCTTTTATTCAATGCCCCTTGGAGAATTTGATAATATCTCCGTTGGGGGTAGTCCCTAAAAAACGGGTTGGTGAGTTCAGAATGATTTTACACCTGTCATGGCCGGAAGGCCAATCTATTAACGATTTCATTTCCCCTGAGGATTCCAATGTCTCTTATGCGTCCGTGGATGACGCTTTGAGATTGGTACGGGAGGTAGGGGTTGGTGCAGAATTAGCAAAATGTGATATTCAATCGGCCTTCCGTTTACTTCCTATCCATCCATCGGATTTTGAATTGCTAGGTATGTTTTTTAATGGAGCTTTTTACGTTGACAAAGTACTTCCTATGGGGTGCTCAGTGTCTTGTGCCTTGTGTGAAACGTTTAGCACGTTCCTACAATGGTGTTTTTCGGTGAGGAGTGGCCACACACATGTCTGTCATTACTTGGACGATTTTATGTTCATTGGCGATGCACAACTAAAACAATGTCTTAAAGGTCTCGAATTCTTTCAGGACTTGGCTGAGGAGTTTGGTGTTCCGCTGGCTCCTGAAAAAACGGAAGGTCCTTGCACTAAGCTCGTATTTTTGGGCATAGAGATAGACACGGTAACTATGATGGCTAGTTTGCCAACTGCAAAGGTAGAAGAGATCAGGTCTTTTCTTTTGGAGGTTCTTGGTAAGGATAAGATTGAGCTTCGGCAAGTCCAATGGCTTTTGGGCTATCTGAATTTTGCTTGTCGGGTTGTTAGGGCAGGCAGGACTTTTTGCAGAAGGTTGGGTTTTGCGATGTCCGGAGCCTATCTTCCTCACCACAGAATTCGTCTTACCAAAGCCATCAAGGAAGATCTTCGGGTGTGGTTAACCTTTTTGTCAGATTTCAATGGAGTTTCTTTATATTTTCTTGGTGACAATACTATTTGGCAGATACAGATTTTTTCGGATGCCTCTGGAGCACACGGTTTTGGTCTTTTTTGGGAGGGTCGTTGGTGTGCGGAGGCATGGCCAAGCCATTGGTTATCACAAGGGCGCAGTATTGCTTTCCTTGAGTTGTTTCCATTAATTGTGGCCCTGATGGTTTGGGGTGTGGAATTCAGTAACAGATGAGTAATGTTCCACATTGATAACATGGCTGTGGTTCAGCTCATAAATAATCAGAAGGCCAAAGATCTAAGGGTGTTGAGGCTTTTGCGTTTTTTCATGTTACTCAGCTTAAAATGCAATATTGTTTTTCGTGCAAAGCACATTCCAGGTGTCAATAATTCAATTGCAGACGCCTTGTCTCGTTCTAATTGGCAGAAATTCCGCAACTTGGCGCCTGGTGCAGACACCTACAAAACTCCAATCCCGCAAGACATCTGGGTGCTGGGGGAATGAGAATCATCGATTTGGTCGAGAAATCGATAGCCCCTGCTACTAGACAGCACTTATCTGCAGGCTTGGTCTGAATTTTTAACTTTTATGAGATCACACTGTTTTGAAGGTCCTTTATTGGATTCCAAGTTTTGTATGTTACAGTTTGTTTTATCTTTAGTTAATAAAGGTTTATCACACACAACCATTTCTGGCAAATTGGCTGGGATTTCTTTTTATGGTCAGCTATGGTGGGGTCAAGATTTAGTTGGGGATGTTTTGTTGCGGCGGATGCTCAAAGGTTTGAGCAGGGAGCGGACACAGTCCGGGCCTTTACGAGAACCTATTACTTTTGGATTGTTACAGCAGTTACTAGTTCAATTGCCTTTTTGTTGTTATGACCTTTGGGAAGTGTCGCGCTTTCGTCTATGTATGATTTGGTTGTTTATTGGTGCCTTTCGGGTTTCAGAATTATTGGGGCTGCGAGGACAAATGGGGATTCGGTCCAGTGAAATTGATTTTCAACGTGGGGTGTCAATCAAGTTATTTTTGAAAAAGTCTAAAACTGACCAGTTGGGTAAAGGTGTTTGGGTTAAGTTGAGTGGGAGTGGGGTTCAAGGATGTTGTCCTATTTGGGAATGGGATTCATTTGTAGGTTCCCCTGATTTCATACATGGGCCCATATTTTTGCATCAAGATGGGTCAAAAATTACTGATGCTCATTTATTGGCTGTTTTACGCAAATCCTTGAAGAGGATTGGGAGGGACCCCTTACTTTTTGGGACTCACTCATTTAGGATCGGGGCAGCTACGGAAGCGGCTAAATTGGGCTGGGACTGGGAGGACATTAAGAGGATTGGTAGGTGGAAGTCTGCATGTTGTTCTCGTTATGTTAGACTATGATGGCTTATCCGTTTGCTTTGATACAGGCTAATTGTTACTTTTCTACCTAGGTCGTGCCATCAATTCTTTTTCCTCAAAAATGCGTACTTGGATCATAGGTCATTCCTTCGTCAAGTGGTCTGCTGTTTTTGCAGAACGTCAGATCTACGGCAGGTCGCTCGGACTTCCTAGCAAAGGCCACGAAGTTCTATGGAAGGGTAACGGTGGGATGAGGTGGAGCAAGTTGTTTTCTACGCTATCTGAATTATCAACTGATAGAGGTTTTCCAGACTTGTTAATCATACATTTAGGTGAGAATGATCTTGTACCTTTATCTGGGTTATCGCTCTTGAAACAAATGCAATTGGATCTAGCAGTCATCAAGAACAATTGGGTGGGTACGTCTCTGGTGTGGGCCGAATTTATTTATAGACAACAGTGGAGGGGGGCTCGCAATCATTCAGCCATGGAAAAAGCTCGCAAAAAATTAAACCGTGCGATGAAGATTTTTTGCAATGCAATGGGTATTCAGGTTTTGTCTCATGATAACATTACCAGTGTCGAGTATCATCTTTTTCAGGAGGATGGGGTTCATTTATCCCAGTTAGGTCAAGCCTACTATATGATGGAATTACGGGACTTGCTGGCGGGTTTTTGGAATGAGAATCTTTGGTGTGATCATCTTTTAAAGTAGAGTATGTTGTTTTTTGAGCAATTTTGTTTTTGGGGGTGGGCCAGGAAAACTCTTTGGGTTTTCCTGGGTGGCGGTTTTTTGAGGGTTTGGATAGTCTGGAGCGGGCTTATCCTTCCCTCTGGGGCAGGGGGAGGGTGGAGGAAAAGCTGGACAGGTAAACCAAAATGGTCAAAAAGGAAATGATGCCATTGGGGCAGTACATGGGGTAATTTATGGTAAATTTTGGTTGGGGTATTTTTGGAATTGTTTGTGGCAAAAATGTTTGGGAAGCAATTTGATAATATTTACATTGTCTCAATAAGTGGTTCTTAGTTACCTGTCCTAATAAAGTGACCTTTTTTGCTAAGTCAAAATTTGGTGTGGTCTGTCTTATTGCGCGATGGGACCCGGGGGGACCGCGGCGCGAGCAGGGTGTCCCCCTGGGAAGGTTCGCGCGATGGTACAGACCACGCAGCGAATCACGAGTTAGGTAGGGGGCGGGGCTTAGGTTTTCACCGTTGGAAAGGCGTTTAGGCGGGAAACGAGCGCTGAGGCAGAGAGACGGTCGTTTTTTGTGACCCTCCCTCCCACCCTCTTTTTTCTGTAAAAAAAAAAAAAAAAAGAAATATATATATATTAATTTAAAAAAATATATATATTAATAAAAAAATATATATATATATTAATAATAATAAAAATATATATAAATAAATATATATATATAACATATTAATGAATTTTTTGATCTTAAGTCACGTTTAGGACAGGTGACATTTTGTTCCATTTCATGTGTTTTTCTTTCATGCGGTTTTGTGAGGGTTTGGATAGTCTGGAGCGGGCTTATCCTTCCCTCTGGGGCGGGGGGAGGGTGGAGGAAAAGCTGGACAGGTAAACCAAAATGGTCAAAAAGGAAATGATGCCATTGGGGCAGTACATGGGGTAATTTATGGTAAATTTTGGTTGGGGTATTTTTGGAATTGTTTGTGGCAAAAATGTTTGGGAAGCAATTTGATAATATTTACATTGTCTCAATAAGTGGTTCTTAGTTACCTGTCCTAATAAAGTGACCTTTTTTGCTAAGTCAAAATTTGGTGTGGTCTGTCTTATTGCGCGATATTCCCTACACCACAGAAAGACAAAGGATGCGGACACCAACAGACTGTTGGGGGAGGAGGTGCTGTAATTTTGGAACAACTCTCTTTGGGACTTCATGGATTGTGGTAGGAAGCACAGTTGAAACAAAATTTAAAATCGTCACTATGTAGGTTGAACCCTATAATTGAAGTATGTCGTAATGAAAAAACATATTTTTATATTTTGTCAATGAATGTATGTCTGCATTTATCCAAAACTGTGACTTCTAGTCCAAATTGTTGATTGCATTGAAGGATATTAGGTGGTTTTCCATTTGATGTGGAAGTAGAAATGAGTCAGCCTCTTCACGGGTGTTTTAAAGCAATAGCAGATAGGGACCCAGGCTTGAACTGTGTTCCTGAAAGTTTGTTGTCGGTTCCTGTTAAGTTATACATACTTCCACCATGTATTTACTTACTCCAAATGCAGCTCTTGTAATTGCTGCTATGCAAACTCTGTGAAGCGCTCTGATACCTTCGAGGTCAAGCTCGCGCTTTAAAAAAGTCGATAAATAAACAATAAAATGACGTGAAATCACACAGTGCATTGCATAGCAGTATGCCTGGAGCATTGATAGGCAAAACGCATTTTGCCATTTTACATGCGTTTCTTCCCATATCTGATTCTGACATAGCAACTGTGACTTGCAGGTTGTCATTTCACCAGACAACACCTTGGTACCAGCTAGTAGTTGTCCTTGTGCCCCGTTAAGTTATATAAACCTGATGGTATTCAAGTTTTCCACAAAATAGCTTACAACGGATATATTTATTGTGTTTTTATTTTCTTCGTCTGAAAGTTCGCTAACACATTTTGCCTATTGAATTCATCTTTATTCCCTTTTCCTTTCTTTGCTATCTCTGAAATTCACTGTATTCAAATATGTTTGCAAATATCTTAATTAGTGTTCAACTACAGGTGTTGGTATTTCATCACAAGGGCAGACGGGTAAATCGAAAACAACCTTTTTGGAAGAAATTCAATAATGGCCCTACATGCTTCATTCGTTTAAAATATATCAATTATTATCTAACAATGTATTCGTCAAGATAAACAATCAATTCTATGCAGACACGATGGTTCTTTCTTTTCTGTTTTTGCACACTAATTTTACCAAAATATATAATTTTAGTATACTAAAAATATTGATGCGGCGCGAGCTAAAACATTTAGGAACAGGATGGCACATCCAATTGATTTCACTTGAAGCTAGTCATGCAATGATCAGTGTTTTACCTCCTTCACACATCACCACTGTTCGTTTAAACTTCTGCTCGGCAGAGCGGGCCAGATGGTGGAGTTGGCGAATTCTTCCAGAAGGGTGGGCGTTTCCCAATTTCTTGGCATTTTCTGATGTGAGAGATAACTACGATGAAATGTTACTGCCCTTTTCCAGACCAAGGACAGCACACACAGTTGAAGTGACTCAGTGGAAGTAGTACACACTTTAGGGCTTTGAGGTTTACCGAGTTCAGACAATAATTTGGTTCTAAAATGTCAGCTGAAGTAGAAATTAAGCAAGGACATGTGCATTGCTCACTATGTCACACACGCCATCTCTCAATGCACCGTTTTACTTAGTTTCTCTCAGTGAAGGAGAAATAAGTTCCAGCATGGCAATTTTGAGATCCTGTCGCAAAGGATCAAGGAAATTTAAACCATGCAGCATCATTTGTACAGACATCCAAATTTGAGAGCAAAAACTAGAAAAGTGCTATGCGAAAATAATGCAAATTCTTATCTGTTTTATTTTTTTTTTAAAAGAGCCCAAGCTGTTTTGTAATGGCTGCTCTTTTACTACTGCTACTGGTAGCAAGAAGTCACTTGCTGTTGACATTTAATGATAACATTAATTTTTGTATATTTACCTATGGCTGATTTAAGGAAAAATTTCAATTTCATTGGGCTTCCAGATCCTTGTACCATTCCTTCAAAGCAAGCAGCCATATTTACTGCTCTATTGCACACCTTCTGCTGCTTACCTAAATGTTTTTCAGCAAATCACAGGAAATGTAAACAAGACAGTCCCAGTAGGTAATTAGGATATAGTTTCCATAGGTAAAACATTTTTAGACTCGGCTATAACTTTGCCGTTGTTTGACCAATCTTCATGAAATTTTCCCCAAAATATGTCAAGGAGGGCTCTATTGTTATGGAAAGTGTGGGGGTGATCTGTGCAGTGGGGACTGAGAATTTGGAGTGCGAAATAAGGTTGCATTTGTAATGTTAATTCCAATAGGAACCTTTAGCTACACCTACAGTCCGCAGTGCTGAATGGACTTACATCAAATTTGGCAGGGAGGTAGATGTTGGTGCAAAGAAGGACCTTTTGCTTATTTGGTGTAAATCAGTTCAGTAATTTTTGAGACATTTAAGTTTAAAATTATAGTGATGGTGAAGTCTTCGAGAACCATGGCAAGCTCGTGCAGAGAAATGCACTGTTCCGATTAGCTGCCAAAACCTCAACCAGGAGGTGTTGTTTCAAATATGGTAAATCTGTAAGTATACCGTAAATGCTGCAGCCGCAAAATCACATAAATTAAACGGTCTTCACCATTGTATTCGCAACAGTTTATGGAAGGTTAAAAAAAAACTAAACATTCCAATTCCTGTAAGTACCTGTTGGTAACTATACTCTGAGAAAAGCGGCTTTCTCTAGTTAACTACCCCAAAAAGTTGGTAACAGGCAACATTTGACATCGTTCTATCAGTAATAGCTCACCAAGGTAACATCGGTGGGGTGGGCCGGGGGCCGGGCAGGATGGGGGTTGGTGATAGTCGTCAGACGACGGGCTAAGTAATATTAAATAAATAAGTAAATTAAACCACTTACCTTGCGATTGCCGCATCGCCAGGGCAAAGTCAGTGGATTTACTTATTTAATATTACTTATCCCATCGTCTGTCGACTTCCACCACCCCGGACCCGAGCCCGCCTACAGCTCTTACCTCTGCAAGCCGCTACTGTGTTCTATACTGACATTTACATTCCACTCAGCCTTGTGATTTATCATGTTAACGGAAGCCCTTGAAACAATACTACATATGCTAAATCTCCCTCCAATGGATGCCTCAGGCTCCCACCCCTCTCCAAATATATGTTTTTGCCCATAATATCGAAGTACTCCTTAAAACACAAGTCATTTGTCGGGTCTCCAAGTGCTATCGCCCTAACCTCCTAGTTCGGACACACCTCCGATCCCCTTTGATTTTAGTGTCTTTATTTTCCCAACATACACTTCATGCACTTCCCTTTATGCACAGCCTCGAGCAGAGCCTCTCCCAGCATAGACCTAATCCCCTCCCCTGCCAGAGACCCACAGCTCCTCTGGAGAGCTCCACACTCACCTCAGTGCATAGTTCAATAGAGTTGGATCTGTTTTGTTGGGTTGCAATGGTTGACAAGAGTTCGAGTGAGATTGATTGAGTTTGTTGAGTTCCGTGGAATGGATTGTTTCTATAGACTTAGCTCACACCAGCAGAGTTGGGCCATTCCAGCATAAGTGAATTGTTTCACTGTAGTAGGTTCTGTTTGGTGGTGTTGAACTAGTTCAGTTGAGTTGGTTTGGTTTTGAGGAGTTGAAACGGTTCAGTGGATTACATCAGTTTGGTTTATTATGATTTGATGCTTAGAAATTAGATTGGTTCAGTAGAGCTGGATTGGGTCCATGGACCTGATTGGTTTAGTAGGCTTTGATCAAATCAGGAGTCGGGCCATTCCAACCCGGGCACAAGTCCTATGGACAATAGTATGGGGACTAATTCTCATATGCAATACACAAATAGCAGCGCAGGAAGTGACGTCATGCGTAGTTATATTGTGACCTTAAAATATTCATTACGCAAAAAAGGCCTATTTTACAGAAGCAAACAATTT